>NC_059166.1:93449297-94791114 GCF_019923935.1 Bubalus bubalis | reverse complement strand
CTCTTCTTTAGCTGAGGCTCCACATTTCAGCCCTGCTGACGGGGTCAGCCACAGGGAGGCTGCAGGCACACTCACCTCCCAAGCTCTCGCCTCCGTGAGCCCACGGATGCCGAGGGGCGTGCAGACTGGCCTGTTGCAGGGCTTATGTCAATACCATGCTCGTAATCATACTTTCGTTTCTCACATGAATCCACACTTAGCTTCTAAGAATTACATTCACAGCCCAGCTCCGTGGCAGCTCATAAAAAGCTTGGTCTGATGAATTTGGATGAGAATTAAAAGCAGAAACAAGAGAGTATCCAGGCCTTTGTGACTTTGGTCACACATGGTGATCTCACTAAATCATGTGGGCTTGAGCAAGATGAAGGATGTCAGAGTTAACTTTTCTCAGAAACATAAGGTCTTCCATCCTGAGTGATGGGCCATTAGGTTAAATACACAGCATGTCTCTTTAACAGAAATGAATCCCATCAAACCCTGCAGATGGATTTAGATTCCTGCTTAGACTGGGAAATGATTTACCGAGTTCTTAACGATCCTCACCCTCAGGTCCATCGTGAAGAGTAAGGTAATCGTGTGCTCTCTGAGGGATAGTCTGAAGTCTTTTCACACAAAAATCTCCAACGTGGAGGCCAGAGACAAATTCAGACAAATCTTAAAAGAAAGTTCCCTGGAGCCAGTTCCCATCATTCGCTTTCTCTGTAGGTATTCTTAGAAAATTTGGCCTCAAGAGCGAGATGTGAAGGGATTGTTAAGGGGAAAGTTAGCATGGATTCCCGTTTATTAAGATCAAAAATAGGATCCGTCAGCATCCTCTTCCTGATAACTGTATGTATACATTAAACTGTATGTATAATGTACATTATACATTAAACTGTATGTATAATGTACCAACCAATGCATTATACTTCCTCTAGTTAGTTCTTTAAAGAGCCTTTGGGCATGTGTATCTATAGTCATACGTTCTTATGGTAAACCAATTCTGATTTAATATTTACTGAGCCATATGAATTAATGCTGCCATGTCCTGGATCAAAGCTCACTAACAAAGAAAGACTCAGTACATAGCTGAAAAGTATCAATTTTACTCTAGAAAAAAAAAGAGAGACTTGACCTATATTTATTGAAAACAAATGCTCTTTTTCTAAAAAAGATACTTTAAATAACTTACATCCATTCCCTGTTTGTAAACAGCAGGATTACTTGTTGGCTAGTGCTTTTCTTAATATTGCTTTTTCACACCTTTTGCCAGGGCTCCCAGAAAATGTTTAAAAACCATTTTCTTGATATTTAGTGTGAGTGTATTTCTAGTGATCTTCCCCTTGTATTAGTTTATTTTTAAACTCAGACATGTTAATTATCAGAGAAGCTTTACGAGTCAAAAAAATAAAGAATACAGAGATTTCTCTTCTAAAGTAGGGATTTACATTAAGCTTATTTCAGGTTGCAAGTAAATCAGATTTTATTTATGATGTTTAAGTATAGCAATATTCATGTAGTTAGCTTCAAATAGTGTGTCCATAAATAATAAAGTCAATCATGAAACTGATATGACTACTCATTCATCCCCTTCTGCTAGACAAAGTTAATGATCCCAAACTGTGCTGGGGAATTTATGTGCTCAGTCACTGGGAAGTGATTTCCACAATTCTTACCCAACCTGTCAGATCTGTGGGATGGAAATCAGGTCACAGTGTCACAGACGCACTGGCTTAGAATTAGATCATCAGCCCTTGAGTAAGTAACATGCACGTTTCTAACCACCTGTAATTACCCCACACTTTTCTCAGCAACTCGGACACCTTCCAACTGCCCCAAGGTCTGGAGGATTTCTGTTTTGCTAAAGAGAGAGATTTGGTCTAATTCAGGATTTATCAACATTCTTTCATGGAGAGGATCAGTGACATGTTTTCTTTGCAATTTCTCTGTCAAGTCTACACTGCTTCTGTAAGCTGTTTCTGAACTGGATTTACGATGGATTACTCCCACTGTTGGGGATGTGCTCATTTCCGCACAATCGCTTTGTAAGTGGTGGTTTCCAGTTTGCTGTGTCTATGGAGCTTGCTGTACAGCCTTTTGTATATCAAGTTTGTAGAACAGTTGATTCTACTTTTCCTTGAAATTTTATTTTTTTTTAATTTTCTTATGAATCTGATAAACCTATTTATCAGAACTGAGAAACGTATTTATTTATCTAATTTTTCTTTTGTTGTATCTGACTGTGTCACTCCAGTTAAAATAAAACCACCTTGGTGAAAATAAAGGCGATTTCTTTGCATTTACTGGATTGTATGTCACAGCACCTGAAAAGGTTTGCCATCCATATGGAGACCATGTAAGCAGTTATGCCCGCTGTCTCGTCTGCAAAGATTATCTCTTCCACGAGGAGGAGGACCGTCCTCCCTGGCGTGCAGATGGCACCGACCTACGCAGCCAAGCCAGAATTGTTCCCCTTACACACCAGGAGCATGGGACTCAAGGCTGTGAGTGGCTTTAAAGAAACCCAGATACCCATTCCATGTTGATTGATTTAACCAAATGAGTGGGGCTAAGATTTTAAAATGCTGAGAGTCCAACTGAGGGCAGAAAAGCTTCACCAGTGAGGAGAGGCATCACACCTATCAGGGCTCACTCCCCGTGACTTGAGAGAAGGGAGTTCCATAGACAGAGAAGATCCTGACTGGCACACTGTGCTTTGCCTGGGACAGGTGATCATACGCCCTGTGACACAAACTGACTATGTTAATACAGATGTTGACAAAACAGCAGGCCAGTGTGATTATGTAAATAGTAATGGAGTGCTTGAGGGGCCAGGCAATACCTGGTCTCCATAGGGATGTATTGATAAGAATACAGTGCTTTAGCTGAGCTGCCTTTATACAGTTTATAAGAAAATATTGAGTACAACATAAATCATTTGTGCAGTGAAGTTCTAAACAGGACAGCACTGAAATGAAGGCAGCAGCTTCTCCCCCAGAACCCGAGCAAGGCTAGACTTGGGGGGCCCATGCAATCGGCCATAGCATGCACGCAGATTTGTGCAAGTGTATTTGTACATTTTTTTGGAGGATGGGTTCATAACTCTCATTTTATTTCTCAAAGGTCCATGAAACCTCCCCTACCGCCTCCCCCAACCCGCCACGCTCCACCCCCACCACACACAAACACACAAAGAACTCTGTCGCAAGGCCACACCCTCTGGGGAGCAGTAAGGGCTTTTTAATTTCTCTGTAGAACAAAGCACTAACATCATAAACACAGGCCTACAGAAATGCCAGTATTTAAAAAGCTTTACGTATCTGAATAACTGTAAGTGACTTCTTTTCATTGAACCCAGCTATAAAAAAACATGCAAGAGAGTAAGAAACCATATTTATTGCTTCTTTGGTACAAGAGACGTGACCTCAAACCTTGAAAATAAATAATCTCATCACTAAAACTACTGAATGTGGGTTATTAAGACTCTTTCTTTGCTTTCACATGGACGAGCCCAAAATACAAATGGGTTTGGATACAGTACAGTTCAGCAGAAAGGCAAGCTGACGCTGAGAACCCCACGGGTGTAAGGAAACCACCCCAAGTGGCACAGCAACTACAGAGTCCCCAGGAGCACAGTGATGGGGATCTTAAGCACCGATTCTGTTGACAGGAATGGGGCTGCTTCTTAACTAGTCTGGTAAATCCTTGCAGAGCGTGAACGAGCGTCTGAGAACACGCGCTCACTACAAAATGGAAGTTACTGCAACTGAGGTAAATCAAACAGCGGTCTCTGTTTATTGGCACAGCGGCCCGTGACGTACCACACAAGGATAGCACACGTGAGTTCAAGAGCCTGGGGACGGGACTGCCGATTCACTCAAAAGGAGGGGTGTTGTCTATCTGTCTGATCCATTGCTCTGTGGCTCCCCTCAAAGAGAAAGGAGAGAGGATTTGCTGAATAGCACCATTGTCCTAAACCTGATGGTCAGATGGGACTCCTAGGGTACAACTGAAGGGGCCGTTCTCCCCCAGGCACCTTCAGGCATGGTTTCCACCGACAGCCGCGTGGCACCAAGCCCCTCACTGATTGGGACCTTTGCTGTTGAATGCCCGCTGACCGGCCTGCATGGTGCAGGACGCTGGCTCGCAGAAACCAGGGGGACCCGGGGGGCCTGGGGGGCCGGGCACACCGGGGATGCCTGCCGCCCCGGGGGGGCCTCGCTCGCCGTCTCGGCCATTCCTCCCGTAGCTGGCAGGACCCGGGTCACCTGAAATACACAGAAGGCACGCTTGTGAGCAGGAGACCTGCAGACGCAGACGCAGACGCAGAAGGCACTGGGGCCCCTCCCCGGCCCGGCAGTGTGTGCAGAGGGCCTGGAGAGATGCTTTTAGAAACGATGGGATGGCCAAACTAGATCTGGATGGTGGGACAGGATCCCTTCATGGCAGTTGAGTCACTGCAAAATGAAGTGTTAGGAGACCCCGGAATCTCTCATCCGCTCTCCCATCTGCGGGATACAGCAGCCTCTCCACACAGACGTCTGCTGAGCCCAGGAACAGGCCAACTCAGATGCCAAACACACCTGGACCTCAATCTGTTAATAATTCATCGATACAGTTTGTACTTATTACATAATGAAATTATGTTGGACCCAGTGGGTTAAACAATTATTCCATCATCATATGTATATTAATCATTAAAATGAATTTCACCTGATTCTGACTTTTTTAACTTGGCTACTAGCAGATTTAAAATCATACACGCCAACTTGCATTTGCGCCTCACGCTATATCTCTTCAGATCACACTCCTGTAGCAGCCGCCCTTATTTCTAGCAGGTGATCAAGTTCCAGGCAGGGAGACGTGCCCCTGGGTGGTTGGAAGATGCAAACAGGTGGCTGGAAGGCCTAGCTCTGCCGTACGAGTCACTCATCTCCTGTCTCCTCATCCACAAGGTGGATGATGCCTGCCTGAGAACTATATTCTCTGTCTGAATGCACCTGATGAATATTAGAAAATTATTGCTTCGTGTCTCTTAGAAGACTGTGCAATGCACCCCACAAAGCTCCCTGAAATCCTTCTCATCAGAGCTTTACCCCAACAGGAACGACACACTGCCCTAAGCTCTTGGGGTGGGGGGTGGTTCTTTCTTTTGTCAAGTCCAAAGATCGGTTCCTCCCTGAACCAGTGAGGCGTGGAGTCACAGACCCCGTAACAAAGAGACACATTTCTGCGAGCATTCTCTCCATTGCACCAGCATGCCGTCACATGATGCCTGCAAAGGTGGTGATACCAGAGGCGTGTAAAAGGAATCCTGTGTGCCAGGATAACACAGTGTTTACAGAGATCCTCCTTTGGGTCCGGGCTTCCCTGGTGGTTCAAATGGTAAAGAATTTGCCTGCAATGCAGGAGATGCAGGTTCGATCCCTGCGTCGGGAAGATCTCCTGGTGAAGGGCATGGCAACCTGCTCCAGTATTCTTGGCTGGAGAATCCCAGGGACAGAGGAGCCTGGCGGGTCGCATGGGGTCACAGAGAGTCTGACACGACTGAGCAACTAACATTTTCATTTCTCCTCGTGTCCATGGTCTTAACTTGGCTATTAAGCCAAAAGGTGAAAACAAAATCTATACATTCAATTATATTCACTTAGATTTAGTTCCTTTCCCTGTTTCTTGGCAGTTTTTGGTTTTCTGTCCCTATTTTCAGTTCAGTTCAGTCACTCAGTCGTGTCCAACTCTTTGCAACTCCAAGAACCGCAGCATGCCAGGCCTCCCTGTCCATCACCAACTCCCAGAGTCCACCCAAAACCATGTCCATCAAGTCAGTGATGCAATCCAACCATCTCATCCTTTGTCGTCCCCTTCTCTTCCTGCCCTCAATCTTTCCCAGCATCAGGGTCTTTTCCAATAAATCAGTTCTTCACATCAGGTGGCCAAAGTATTGGAGTTTCAGCTTCAACATCAGTCCCTCCAATGAACACCCAGGACTGATCTCTTTTAGGATGGACTGGTTAGATTTCCTTGCAGTCCAAGGGACTCTCAAGACTCTTCTCCAACACCACACTTCAAAAGCATCGATTCTTCTATGCTCAGCTTTCTTTACAGTCCAACTCTCATATCCATACATGACTACTGGAAAAACCATAGCCTTGACTAGATGGACCTTTGTTGGAAAAGTAATGTCTCTGCTCTTTAATATGCTGTCTAGGTTGGTTATAACTTTCCTTCCAAGGAGTAAGCGTCTTTTAATCTCATGGCTGCAATCACCATCTGCAGTGATTTTGGAGCCCAGAAAAAGCTTATTTATCCCATTTGCCTTCTGTTGGTCTTGTTGCAGTGATCTGGTCTTTTTTATCTGCCTTATTACACAGCCCACATACTTTTAGAAGGAAACTACATTAGAGACACTGCTTTACACATAACATTCTTCCCATTATACTTACTATTAGGTCCACAAAAAGCCACATTACAGGACAAAATGTAGCGAAGCTGTAAGGGAATACTTATCTCTGACTCTATACATCTCAAGGCTGTAGACAAGCAGATATAAGTAATTTCCCTTCATTTATCTCATAAACCTTCATTTGACTACAACAAGTGATGAAGCAGGTAATTCTGTGTTTCCCTCTCAAGACAAGGTCTACCCCTAACCCACGGAGCCTGTTGACAAGGCTTTAGCAGAACCCTGACTTTAAGCAGAGCCTATTCAGATTTCCTGGCACGGAGACAGTTAAAGGTTCAGTTGGTCTTTTAAGGCTTAAAAAGAGAGGCCAGATATAAATGCTTTTAAGTGGTCAGGCTGGACAAATGGCAGCCCATGAGCCAACGCCGGGGTTGTGAACAGTGTTATCAGGACACAGCGTGTCCGCTGTTTGCACACTACCCTGGCAGCTCGGCACTACACAAGCAGAGGTCCGGGCTGCAGCAGAAGCCGTCTGGCCCTCAGGGCTCAAAAAGCACGGTCTTGCAGCAGGGGAAGGAGAGAGCGGGAAAGGAAGAGAGTGGCACTGACACATAAACATGACCGAGCTAAACAGACAGCCAGCAGGAGCTGCTGTATAGCACAGGGAGCTCAGCTGGCTGCCCCGTGATGACCTGGAGGAGAACAGGAGGGGTGGGAGGGAGGTTCACGAGGGAGGGGGTATATGTATACTTATGCACATATGCATATATATGCATACATATGCAACATATGTGTGTTTGTGTGTATATATATATAGTTGTAGAAATATGGAAACCTCTTTTCAACTGCTGAAGAGAAAGCACGAATCGAAATTGCTCTCACTCTGCTTTGCCCGCCTCATGGGTGTCTGAGCTACACTGCTAAGTCACTTCAGTCGTGTTCAACTCTGTGCAACTCCATAGACAGCAGCCCACCAGGCTCCCCCGTCCCTAGGATTCTCCAGGCAAGAACAGTGGAGTGGGTTGCCATTTCCTTCTCCTCTGAGCTACACTAACAGCCTAATAGAGTTTTCTGAAATTTCAAGGACCTATAAAATGTTACTGCCAAACCTTTCATGATTTTTTAAAAAATGAATGTCTGTATAATTCTCTGTACTAACACTAGAGGGCAGTCGTGTTACACAGAGGCCCAGCCTCTCGGCCCTAATAACACCTGCAATGCAATAAAAGGGACTAAGACACAGGTTTTAAAACAAAACAAAACATGGAAATCATTTCCAGCATTCAACAGGGAATTTCTCACCTGGTTCTGAGCACTTGACAAAGCACATATGTTTCAGGCATTAGTGTATAAAGTGGTTTGTTTACGTAAGATCCCCACACCCCAATAAAAGAGTGGAGACAGGACAGCCGAAGAAAAGGGGTAAATGACTATGCTAGACTCAAGCCCGGGCTTCCCAGGTGCCACTGGTGGTAAAGAACCCTCCTGCCAACGCAGGAGATGTAAAGGGCCTGGGTTCAATCACTGGGTCAGGAAGATCCCGTGGAGGAAGGCATGGCAGCCCACTCCAGTATTCTTGCCTGGAGAATCCCATGGACAGAGGAGCCTGGAGGGCTACAGTCCATGGGGTCGCACAGAGTCAGATATGACTGAAGCGACTTAGAAAGCACACACACAGACTTAAGCTTAAAGCGAGTGTGCCCTTTCTGTCTGGGGACTTCTTAACTCAGGATCCACAGGTAAAGCTCATCTATCTGCAAACCTTGAACAAGAAACCTGGTGCAATAAGTGTGAGTCAGTCTAACGTCCGGGTCACGTTCACACACAACCATTATTTAAGGTCCTCGTTCTCCCAGCACGCTTAGATACACAAAGAAGTCAGGGCCCACTCTTAAATATCTTTTCTTCATATCCCCAGAGTGGGAAGCAACTGGTCCCCAGTGAACAAGTTCAGTGGCAACAGGCAAAGAGTTACTGGTGAAGAGACACTCACCAAAGGTCTCTGTTAAGAGACAGACACGGGAGAGGTGAGGGCAGGGGGCAGGGTCTAAGGTCCCAGAGGCCTTGCTCAGTGTGGTCCCCACAGCTCTGGGACAGGGGCAGAAAAGGAAATGTGCCAAAGTCAGGGGCCAGAATGGCAAGACAGACCCAGCACACACCTGGACCGCCCGCACGACACTCTGTCCACAGCAAGAACCTGGACACGTGAATGTCGGCCTTGTCACTTACTACCTGAGAGATCTCTGTCGAGGCCCGTAACCTTTGTAGGTCTGTGTTTCCTCAAACATAAAAGGAGGAATAATAATAACTAAAGTTGCAGAATGGTTGCCAGAAGCCAGGTGCTATGCTAAGTGCTTTCCAGGTATTAACACATCCACAGATCCTCCTAAATGAGGAGGGTCTTCCCATGCCCGGGAAGCCCAGCTCCACCTCCCGCCCTTCTTACAGACCTGCCCTGCCCACCTCTGGCTGTGAGACGCAAACTGGACGATCTGTGTCCACGTTTAGACGACAGGGCTCTACAGCCAAGACGACAGTCCCTGCAATTGTCATGATAAGAACCCAAGGTCTGTATCAGACGATGGACCATCACACCCTCAAGGGGCACACGATACTTCACAGTGAACACGCTGACAGAAGGAGCCCAGACAGAGGCCGAAAACAGTCCAGAAGGAGCAGAGCCATTCTGACAACTGGCAGATAATGAAGGTATTGCATTTCTTCCAATACATCAGCTATAGTAGCACAAAGAAGAATGACCAAACGATCTTCTTTCCATTTAGAAGGACCCGAGTCCCAAATTCAACAACAGGTCACAGAATATCCTATTCTGCCAGTTCCCTCCTTTACTTAAGATGTGTGTTATCTACAAGGTTCCAGACGAGTCCCTGAACACAGCCCTGGTGAAGGCTCCCCTGGGTTCCAAAGTCCACCTCCTGTCAGGATTGTGAGAGACCAGAAATCACTTTCTTACCCACACTCCAAGGTCTCCCAAGGATATTTAAAGCAGCCCAGCTGCTTGGTGACGTGATTTCCTGGGACCAACGCTTTGCACTTGCGGTCTGGAGTCACAGCAATTCAGCGGACGGAGGGTCTGAGGTGTTAGGGGCAGTGCTGACTGACAGAAGGTCGAGAAAAAGCCACAAAGGCTGAGCCAGGGTCCAGCTCTGCACTTCAGCCACCTCGAAATGCAACAGTGCATTTGTCACATTAATAACAGTTCGAATAACTGGCATTTCTGGAGCATCCACTATAGCCAGAAACTGTCCTAGGCTCCTTTTGTGGATTGATTGTTCTTTAACTCTCAGAATTAGACTCTCTGGGAGATGGGATTGATTACTATCACTGTTTTGTAAGCGGGGACACCAAGGCACAGAGCCAGTCAGGAACTAGCCCAACGCCATAAAGCTCGGAAGTGACAGTCAAGGTGTAAAGCCAGATATCTGAATTACAGAGCCCACACTCCCAAGGGCCCACTCTCAGAGGACTCGATTTAGAGGCAGAATGGCCCCAAAACCTCTTGCTCAGGGACTGAATGGATTTGAGAAACTGTCCCCTGAGTACGTTTAGGCAGAGACACGGGGATATGAGCCAACCCGAAACCAACGATCCAGCTGGTGCCTCAAAGTGGATGTAGACACAGACCCGACTGCGTGCTTCGGCCAGTGAGCCTCAATTCTTTAAAGACTAATCTGTAACTCTGAGTTCACCCTAAGTAACGTCAAATATCCCCTCGACGAAAATGTACCTAAAGCACAGAAAAACACAGATGGGTAGAACCAGGAAGGGAGGGGCGAGGGCTGGAAAAATGTAGCAAGGAAACAGAGGACAGGCTTCCAAGTCCTGAACAAACCTGACTTTAACAAACCAGATTTAAGCCGTAACTCCAAGACTAACATATAGTCATTTTCACAAGGAAGACCAGCTGAGGGTCACGGAGAGCTGCCGGGGATGACTTGCCCTACCTGACCACTCGCCCACACACGGATGACTGGTGTCCTAGAAAGCAAACCCACGGAGCCCCTTCCAGACTGAGCAAGGGTCCCGGGGCACCATGCAAACCGCACAAATACAAGCTGGTCTCCACCTTCCTATTTTTAAATGCAAAATGGGATTTATCAACAGATTGTTTTGAAAGCAGAAGTCACCAGATACAATAATGTATTTTTGGTAAATTGTGCCAGTACTACAAGCTGCTGATCCAGGAACTGTAATTTGTCAACAAATGGGAGAAGGAGAAATTGTCAGGATCTCTTTCAAATACACAGATAATTAGGTAAATCGTAGTGATGTTATTTTATTAGCCTTCAAACATTCTATTCCTACCACAAATAAGGGAGATGAGCCCTTAGTAAAGTCTGTTTTCCTTTTCTTTCTGCTAGACATCCATCAATGAATCCAGACTTTCAGTTCAGTTCGGTCGGTCAGTCGTGTCCGACTCTTTGCGACCCCATGAATAGCAGTACGCCAGGCCTCCCTGTCCATCACCAACTCCCAGAGTTCACTCAGACTCATGTCCATTGAGTCAGTGATGCCATCCAGCCATCTCATCCTCTGTCGTCCCCTTCTCCTGCCCCCAATCCCTCCCAGCAACAGAGTCTTTTCCAATGAGTCAACTCTTCGCATGAGGTGGCCAAAGTACTGGAGTTTCAGCTTTAGCATCATTCCTTCCAAAGAAATGATGCTAAAGCTGAAACTCCAGTACTTTGGCCACCTCAACTTTACTGTTTATTAAAATCTTCCCTGGGTCCCATTCAACTCCAGCCAGATTTTCTTTCCTTTTCCTGATCACAAAGGCCTCCTTTTCCAATCACAAAAATTCATCAACTTGTGAAAACATCTTGACAGGCCCACCAATTACCATTTTAGAAAGGCAGCGTTTGAGCTATCTCCAAATGCATTTATATTTTTAAAAATTATTTTAAATGAGAAAGTGATCACCAGGAGTAATGAAATGGATAATTAGAAAGCAATGATGTTTGGGGGCTGCAATTATAACCATGATTGACTATGTAAGCCTCCAGCAGAATTAGAAAACGATCATTTCTTTGCTAGATTTCCCTCAACCAAGTTTTGCAGATCCACGGCAGGAGTGTGGGCCACCCTCCTTATGCATAAGCCAACTCCCCTGACCAGTCTCCCCAGGGACTTCAGGGGGCCTTCCTGAGCCTTGGCCCCGAAGTGCTCAGAACGTTTACTGGAGGCTCAGGCTATTCACGCTCTTCACCTGAACTGGATTTCAGGCCCCAGGAGGCTGCTTCTGCACTTGGACTTGGCGGTCGCATCCAGCGGATTCACGTGGGGCAGCCTGGACCTCAGCCACAGAGTAGCCGGTGTGTAAGGAGAGCAGACACCCAGTGAGAGTGCCCGCTGTCATACAGACACGACTGTGTCACCTCAGTCTACCCAGCTGGGCTACATTCTTGGAGTGACTCCTGCGAGTAGGAATGTGCAGGTTTATTTATTTTGGGATATGGGTTTCTGGAGGGTCTGCATGTTTGAAGGAAAAGCTTTCAGAATAAAATTTCAGTTATTCCCTATACAACATGAACAGCTGAAAACTTGGATTTGTCTTCCTGTTGCTCCGACGTTTTAGTTTAAAAAAAAAGAAGAGGAAACTACCACTGGGCTAGAAACGGACAGGGCCCCATTCATCCAGAATTTTAGTGCATTATGGCTGGACCTCCACAGCAATTTTTAATGTATTTACTTAAGAAAGTAACATTTCAAGGCATGTATTCTTCTCTCAAAGAATACAGACATGATTTATAGACTATTTAACTCTTCATTAAAGGTGGTCTTCAAAAATCGATGCCGGTCGTTATTATCACATGATAAGCAGAGGTAATCAAAGAGCCATACTTTACAGTGTGATCCAGTCCAGACCACCTGCTCGATACCACTTCCCACCTCATTCTGCCTTCATCCTTACCTGGGAGACCCGGAGCTCCTGGCAAACCTTTGGGACCTCTTCCTGGGGGGCCACGATCCCCTCTTTCTCCTGCATCACCTGTGTGTCATAAGAAATGTTACTTTTCTATGTGTCTATAAAAATGAACATAAAGCATAAACATAAATTCAACTTAAAGCAAAGCCTACATTCAGAAACCAAAAAGTTATGAGGTTGCCACTAACTAGGTCTTCCTAAGTACACAGCGAGGCAAAAATCGAGTTAATTAAGATATCTAAGGGGGAAAAAAATCAAATGATCGTATCGGTAGATGCTGACAAGCCACTGATACAACATTCAATAAAATAAGTACCAAGCTACTTCCCTAACATGATAAAGTCCATCTGTCTCAATCTTGAAGCTGGCACAAAGCTTAACAAGAAACACAAGCAGCAGTTTCACTGAAGTCAGAACATTATTAATACAAACACGCCCACTTTATCACTATTATTATTTGGTTTGGGCCATCCATGCTTTCAGGTGATATGACTGTTTTCTTAAACCCTAGAAAATCAGCTCAAAACCTACTATAGACAATAAGAGAATTCAGCGAGGTACAAAATACATGGAAATCAATGTTTGTTATATATATAAACAACAGCCAGTTATAAGATGCAGTGAACAAAAGTCTCATTTGTAATGATGACTAAATCATCAATAACTAGGAAAAGAAGTTTAATCAGAAATATGCAAATCCAATATGAGAGAAAATTGAGGGAACTTCCCTGGGGGTGCGGTGGCTAAGAACCCACCTTCCACTGCAGGAGACACAGGTTCCATCCCTAGTCCAGGAAGAGTCCACACGCAACAGAGCAACTGAGCCTGTGCGCCGCGGTACAGAGCCCTCGCCCCAGAGCCCATGAACCACAACGACTGAAGCCCGCCTGCCAAGCCCGTGTTCCACAACACAAGAAGCCCGTCCACCACAACGAAGAGCGGCCCCCGCTCACCACTAGAGAAAAGCCTGTGCAAAGCGGCGAACACCCGCCGCAGAAAAAGAAAGAAATAAGTAGAGCGGCCCCTGCTCACCACTAGAGAAAAGCCTGTGCAAAGTGGCAAAGACCCGCCGCAGACAAAAAAATAAGTAACTCTTTAAAAAGAAAGAAAGAAAACTGAACGGAAGCTTAAAACAATCTAAATATCCATTAAAGAGATATATACACTATGGAACTTCCACGGAGTGGAATATTATGCATGGGTAAAGAAGAATCAGGAAGAAGGTCTGTGAAATGATGCCCAAGACACTGTTAAGTGTAAAAAGCAAGGCCCAGATGGCTTACTAAAGGACAATGTGATTTGTTGCTAAAAGGACATAGGGAAAATATATATATATTCATAGATCCTTTATAGCGTCTCTGGTAAGGGTATGTCGGAAACTAAGAACAGCGATTCCCTAATGGAAGGATAAAGGAAACCAGGCAGATAGGAGACAGGGATGGAACAGACACTCTTCACTGAGTGTTTTTTTATACATTTAAAAACTCTTGAACCATGTAAATTTAGCATCACCAAAAATAAATTAATGAAGTTTCAAAATGTAAACTGCGCTGTCATAGTGCCTATGTTTCCTTTCTGTCCCGTTATTTATAGGGAAGGTACTTTGGATTGCAGCCAACCATGTGCATTTGCAAGACCGCTGATTGAATTCAGGAATTCAGCAGCCACAGAACAAAACCTGCATTCATTATCCTGGCCCCTGCAGAGGCCAAACTTAGAAACCTGGCCTCATTAACAAAGCACCCTAATACCTTAGTTAACAGGTGTTAAAGGACATCGACTATGCCTAGTAGAAGACAACTTCTACTACCCCATTAGCTAAGTAGCATGCTATTATTATACTATATCCTTAGAAGATGCAATGGCTTTTCACAATAAGTTCTGTACGTAATCTTTTTATCCAAATACTCGTATCAATCCAACCTCATTAAATATCGACAGGTTTGTTACAATTTAAAAAACAAAATCATGCACAGAAAGAAAACAGGAAGAATATCTGTACAACCATCTGTTCATTTGTCAAGTAGTCAAAAATCTCTAATTAAGAAATGAATATTTAGTAATCATACTTTGACTTTAGCTGTTAATGTCCTTGTGTGAACATTTCTATGATGAATCAACATTTTGAAGATAATTTAAATTTTATAAATATTATGCAAGGATATACATAATATTCAAGCTCAGCTTGAACTCATATATAAACTAGCTATTTTTTACACGCATCATCAATATGACATTACTATAGTAGGAAGATATGACAATTAGCATTTTAAAAACTAACAGCTTATGCTCTCTTGTTAACTTGGCAATTTAAATGTCTTTTCACTGTAATTCTCAAGGCTGGCAGTGAGAAAGTGCCACATTTTCTGAAAACACGGGATGAAGATTATAAATTAAAATGCAACTTTTACGGAGATAGTGACAGTTAAGCACATTCTAGCATGAAGCCACACCAACTTCAAAATGTTTGCAAGGAATAAGACCACTGCCTCTTTAAAACAACTTATATATGTGTGTAAACCAAGTCATAGGAAAAGATGGATATAATGGGTGAAGTGATGTGAAATTTCTGGAGAGATATGAAAACGCTTAACAAAAAAGCATAATTCTAGAACTGAAAAATACAGGATCTGAAAGTGAAAACTCATTGGATGGAATGGCCAGCATATTTGGACACTGCGGAATGAAGGGAACACAGCATGGTAACATTAATTAACAACACTGTATGATATGTAGAAATAACATCTTTTACAAATTAAAGACCCTTGTCTTAGCTTCGATGCTCTTTCTGGAGGTCAGTCATGGAAAAACACGTTCTCGACAGGCCCAGGACACAGCCACACCACAGCCTGCGGCAGCTACGGTGTGTGAGCTCTGCTACCCGCAGGGTTACTCTGCTTCAGCAAACACTGGCCACATCTTCCTCCAAAATGTAGGAGATCTGGCCTGGGAGCTAAAGCCCACCTTTGTTAGCCTGTTGTGTCAGAAAGGACATATAAAAAGCTTATAAAAGATGCTTTGGATACAGGAGGAAGGGGATAGACACTTTGAGTAGAAAAATAGCTTTTTATGTTCAGAGTGGGGGAAACTAGAGAAATTCATATTGCTCCAAAACTGCCACTGAATCCATCTATTTGGAAGCTATAATCTTTGCTCCATCCTCAATCGAGGATGAACACCGGAAAAGGTGAGGCTCAGGTGTGCCGGTGTACTTTCCCTAGCTGTCACTGATACAGAAACATGTCTGCTTGAGGTCCACTAAAAGATTTTAAAATACAAACAGCCTGTCTCAAAGGGGCTTAAAATTAACAAACCACAAACATTTATAAAGAGTATTTATGACAAGAAAGACTTATTTAATTCTAAGCAAAGTGAACCCAGGGCCAGTCAGGGGTCACCTTTCATGAAATGAGCACACAGCCCTAACACGTTTGCGTAGAAGTGTGTAGGACATGTTGGCAAAAACAAACAAAATACTCAAACACAATGGAAGCTTTGAGTGTGGTCTGAGGCTTATTTCTACTAGCTCCTGTTAAAAATGTTTCGCTGTGTTTTTCCAAGTAACTTTTAAGGAAAAAAACAGTAATTTGATTAAGATACATCCTGAACTGTTAAAAGGTTAGTAAAACTGGTTTATTAATAGTTAAACTTGTCTGCTTAGGAATTTCCCTGGAAAACACCCTCAAAGTGACTATGGCAAACCCAGACTCCCATCATCCCTTCTCTTATTAAGGATGAAAAAAAAAGGCAAAGAAACACATCTCTTCTCTGATCAGTAAAATGGTAAAGTTTCAAGTGGTGGAGTGTTTATTCTCAGGGAAAATTTGAGCTCTAAGCTTTGGGCATTAGAACACCATGTGTTTTCTACTAAGTAGGACTATTAATGTCTGTGGAGGACAAGAAAGGTCAAGGCCAGCTACCTAGAACCGTACATCTTCAAACGTGTGTCAGCACTGAATGATATAGAAAATCTGATTATTCCTTTCTGCCCACATCCCAATCTTAAGAAGCAAAACTGAGAGAAGATGCTGCTTTAATGGAACCCAATGGCAAGAAAGGCATGAAGGAGGGCAGGGAGAGAACGTTCTTTAGAAAAAAGAAAAGAACGGCGTCACTTCTAGTTTGTAAGTTATGTCATGAATCCTGCAGGAAACAGGAGGAAGTCCCAAATACGATCAAACTCTGCTTGATGGATGGACTCAGTGCCAGAGACACTTCTCGGGTTTCAAATATAGAAATATAGTTTTCTTTCCTCCAAAATAAGGTTCACTTGCTGGGGCCCATCCAGCCCCACCCAGACACAACTCTGCACTGTGACTCCCACCTTCCCAGGCAGTTTTCAGGTCATGTCACGTGTGTTAGGAGTGCTCCTCAGTCCTGCGTGCACATTCAGATCACCTGCAGAATATTTTTAAAGTCTGACACCAAGTAACCAGGTGGATGGTGGTAAAGAACCCGCCTGCCAATGCAGGGGACGGAGGAAACGTGAGTTCAGTCTCTGGGTATGGAAGATACCCTGGAGGACAGCATAACAACCCACTCCAGGATTCTTGCCTGGAGCATCCCATGGACGCTGGAGCTCGGCAGGCTTACAGTCCGTAGTGTCACACAGAGTCGGACAAGACTGAAGTGACTTAGCACCAAGTAACCAAGCCAAGTAGATCGCAGTATCTGGGAAGGGGCTGCACACACGGGCAGTGTTGAAGGCTCCTCAGGTAAGTCCCGTGGGCAGCCCGGGCTGTCTCCCCTGGGCAGGCCGTCCTGACTCAGCGAGCACACAGATCTCTTCCTTCCTTAGACAGAAGATGGGACTTCAGGAGCCGGCTCCTACGAACTCAAGGTTAAGCTCAGCCCCCAAATGGAGGCTTCCTTAGAGCCGGAGAAAACAGGGCTGTGATCCCCATCACCCTACAAGGCGGTCCTTCCCAGGGAAGACAGGCAACCGCCCCGCACGAGCACATCTCCGCTGGGGGCCCCTCTCCAAAGTCTCTGCCTCAGGGAGCCTGGGTGGGCGGGAGGATCTGCCTTCCGAACAAGGTCTCTGGTGATGCTGAGGCTGCGGGGACCACTCTTGTGAATCACCGCTCCTTGGTTCCCTTTAGTGACCACACGCAGGCAGAGGAGTCACCGTGGGCCTGGGCACAACAGAGACAGCTAAGCCAACAGTCCGACCACGGTATGGGCTTCCCTAGAACAGTTTACGTTTGCGGGTGAGTGCGGCGTTATCACAGGGAGTACCTCCTGTATGAACTCCTGAACAGAAGCTCAGAGCGGGACCGAGATGAATGGCTAAGGGATCCTTTCAGAGAAGAGGTCCAGCTCTCTGTAAGCTGAACTCAGAGCTCTCTGCATAGATGACTCTGTCCAGCCTCCAAAAACATGGCAACTGTGCCAAATTCACAACAGGCCCCTATTAGGGCTCTTTTTATTTTTTTTAACACGCAGCTCTTCACACACCAAAAAAAAAAAAAAAAAAAAAAATTAGTGTACAATGCTGTTCCAGCTGAGGGTGTTGTGAGTTAAATGCATCTACCATTCAATTATAGATCCAGAAAGACAGCTTGCTTGACCTCTGACCATTTGCACCATATTTATCCCTAATTGGAGCATCACTGTCTAAAAAACAGAAATCCCTCTCTTGGTTTTTTTTTTTTATTGAAGAATAATTGCTATACAGAATTTTGTTGTTTTCTGTCAAATGGAAACTTACATTACCATATGTAAAATAGATAGCTAATGACAATTTGCTGTATGGCTCAGAAACCTCTCTTGTTTTTGACAACACGTCTTTCTGAAGTTCCCAGAAAGCTGTCAGTCACTCATCGTGATACAGAAACTCCACACTTTTCATCCTTTTGGTCAATTATCTGGGGTACACTGGCCCCAAGCTGACCTACTCACCTGAACTAGCAAGCACCATCTGAGGCATCCCATTCTTCTGCAAATTCTGCAGAATACCTAACACACTCACAATCCTATTTTCCTACAAGACACCGGTTTCAAGAGCTTAACTTGCTTTAAATAAAAGGAGAAACAAACTCTCTCACACCCTCTCAACATGTTAAATAAGGAATACAGTTGTACTTCAGAGCTGAAAAAAAATAATCCATCAAAACAGATATACAATGTCACTCTTTAAAAGGAGAAGGGGGTTTCCCTGGTAGTCCAGTGGTTAAGACTCTGCGCTCCCAATGCAGGGGGCATGGGTGTGATCCCCGGTCAGGGAACTAAGGTCCCATATGCATATTTTTGGCATGGCCAAAAACAAATAAATAAAAGAAGAGGGAGACAGCTTTAACTTGCGATGAGATTTTTCTGACGTCCTGCTAACAAGCCTCATTAGTTGAAGTAATAGATACACTCCAGAGCCAGTCACCATCTCAGAATACCTCTACAATGATTTCAGGGTCTCAAAAAACAAAGAAAAAATCTGAACGATCCTGAAGTTTATCTTGAACTACGACCAAAGCAGCATGACTGGAAAAGATCGAGACCCAAAGTCAAGGAACCTGAATTCTGGTATAGGGTCTATTGCCATCACACACCAAGGTCAAGAAAATACCAAATGACAGCTTTTTAATCTTCACCAGCCCCACAGAACAGAACAATAATTTCACGTCACAGACACCTGGCACTTGGCAGGACAAGTGAATTCACCTAAAAAAAAAAAAAATGGCCAGTGTGTGTTCCTGGTTCCACGTGAGTAAAAGGCCTTACCTTTAGGGCCCCTCACACCGAGAGCGCCAGGGGGACCCTTCATGCCCGGGAGGCCGCGGAGTCCCATCTGGCCCGGAAAGCCATTCTCTCCAGGGGGGCCCGGGGGTCCAGGGGGTCCAGGCTGTCCAGGGAGGCCCGAGGCTCCGGAGTCCGGACGCTTGAGACTCGCGGCCATCTGAGCAAAGTGCTCTACAAGGCAGTAAACAAAACCACCCACGGAAGTCAGAAACATGAAGGCGATTCAAGGGAAACGCGAACTATTTCAGGTGCCTTTTTTCTAAATGCGTCACCAGAGCTTCAGAACTGGGGGTGAGGGATGAATAAAACTCGGCTGGTTTTCCCCCGGGGCTTCTGCCCCGAGGCATCGCTGATGCCGCTGTGTTCAGCCCTCTGCGGGGAGAGCTGGTCCTGCTGCCTTAAGGCAGGGGAGGGGCTAGAGGGATAGAGAACCTTAACCTTCAGGACCCTGTGTGTCCAAAAGGATGAGTGTGTCACCTGAACCTGGCTGGTTATCTGAAAACCCAGGATGAGAAGGAAGTGAGCTGCTCAACACAGCTGGAAGCAGACATCCTGAAGCTGTGTCAAAGCCAAGGACATTGCCCAGAATTAGTACTAAGACATCGTTTGAGACCTGGGTTCATGTGCTTAGCTTGAACATACTACTTTACGTGAAATATCCTGAGGATCCATGACTTGCTAATAATTCTCCTTCTCAAGTTTTTTTCATGCCTGGAAGATACACCAGACATTAATGAGAGCCTGCTTCTTGGGAATGGTCACAATCTGTCTTTCAAAATTTATAACTGTGTAGGTGTTTTCAGGAACCATTAAATAGATCAAGAATCATCTACTAAAACCAGAGAATAAGAACATTTTCCCATTAAAATACTCTAAGGGAAATATTCTAGTGTAATATTTTTTAAAGCTTTGGGTGTGAAGGAGAAAATGGAATTCGAAACATATTTCTCACCAAAATTTGTAAATTGGTCACATGTGAATACCCTAGGTGGGCCTTATTTAAGTGAGGGTTAGCATAAAGTCATACTTTTCTCAACATGAAATGCTTAAAATGGAAATATCCTTTCAAAATAAGATGTCTTCAATATTGGTTTCCAAATATAGAGGTGACAATTTCATCCTGGAAAACTCTATGCATCTACTTGACAAGCTAGACTATCTCATGAACACATAAAAGGTAAGTGTTTCTTCATGACAGAATTAGTTCCAACTAGAATCAGATAATAAATAGGAATTGCCATAACTACAGATGAATTTAGATAAAGGTTAAGAAATGTGAAAGTATATATCACCATTTTGGCAAAATTCCAGTTATAGATTTTCTACCTATGTGGTGCATGAATGGAAATAACGGCCTTAAGCTTCTTAAGGGCAGAAGTCTACTGATCATTTCTCATATAATCTGCAGAGAGAGCCTAGGTCAATGCCAGGGACACACCAAGGGGTAGGACATTTAGAAGGGAAAGAGC
Source organism: Bubalus bubalis (assembly GCF_019923935.1). Taxonomy (NCBI): domain Eukaryota; kingdom Metazoa; phylum Chordata; class Mammalia; order Artiodactyla; family Bovidae; genus Bubalus; species Bubalus bubalis. The sequence goes on along the minus strand of NC_059166.1, from coordinate 94,770,581 downwards.
CTGAGCATTTGTTTTCCAAAGGAGGGGGGAAAGTGCATGTGTGTGTGTGTGTGTGTGTGCGCCTGTGTGTAGGCTGACCCAGAAATGTAGTACTTTTCCTTGAGGCTATAAGCAAATGGCAACAAACTGTACAGAACAGAAGTGAAATTAATACTATTGAAAATCCCCCAGCCTTTAAAGCCTACAAAAAGTCAAGCCATGACGATTTATTTACCTTGTATGACTCTCATGCAAACCTGCTTGATGTGCTGATCAGTCGGTGCTCTGCCCTGGGACGGAAAAGACAAAAGCCAGTTTGTCCACTATCGAAGCCCACAAAGGGGGCATTGTTGAATGGAAAACCAACAGGCTGGGCAAGGGACCAGTGGCTGGATTTACAGGAGAACTGGCCCCACGCTCGCTGCGGAGCTAAAACACCTGTCCGCACCCTCAGCCCCCCAGCACCCCCCTCCAGCCCCCCCCAGCCCCCCCAGCACCCCCCCCCAGCCCCCAACCCCCGGCTCCCAGCCCCGCCAAGGGGTGGCGCCTCCAGAGGAAAACTGCGGAGCCGGCCCGCACTCACCGGGGGGCCCTGGATCCCGGGCAGGCCGGTGGCGCCCTGCTCCCCCTGCACGCCGCGCGGGCCGGGCGGGCCTCGGGGTCCTTCCTCTCCGGGAAGCCCCCGGCTGCCTTCGGGCCCCCTCACGCCAGGCTCCCCAGGGTTCCCCACCTGGAACACAGGGACGCACGTTAAGTCCAGGCTGAACACAAGGAGGGCGCCTGCTTCAGATTGAAATAAGCACTGACATGAAACTGTAGGTTCACCGACACTGCCTCCCAAGTTAAAAATCTAAGCACCTTGAGGTTACGAAGCCTCAAGGTGAACACCCGTCATGCCACACGATTAACTCTCCAGTCTCTAAGAATTCCAATTCAAGTAAACATTTTAAAGATCTTTCTTTGGGGCCCAGATATTATTTCTAAAGTTTAAAATCACGTTCTTCATACTTTAAGCCATTTCTACGAGCAAGTTTGTTTTTAATTAAACGTGTTAGCTCTTTGGGGCCACAGAAAGACTACTGAGTTCACAAGACATGTTACACTGTGTATCACCAAAACGAAAGCATAAAGATATTTCCAAGAACATAAGTTATTTAGCCTTTATAACATTCTTTGGAGAATCTGAGGAAGCCAGATGTATCCAGGAATTATAAAACACTAACGTGAATTAAATCAACACATTTAAAATGCTGCATTTAAAATACCAGAACAAAAAGAGTGAGTCCATAATTTATCTAAGGATACAGGAAGTTAAAAATCTAAATATTAAAAGATGCTTAAACCACTACAATATTGTAAAATAATTAGCCTCCAATTAAAATGAATAAATTTATAAAAAAATAAAACTGTTATCAAAAAAATAAAGATGCTTAAAAAAAAAATCAATTATTTCCTTAAAATGAAACCATATACCAGTTAAATTTTTCTTCTGAAAGCAGACCACTAAAAGCATCTTTACAGTACTCATCTACAAAAACTGTTTTAAAGAGAAACTAAATTAATTCATTTTTTGTTACGCTACCTCCAGTGGAATTTGTGGCATAGCAGTTACAGTGACTGCTGTTTACAGAATAAAAATGAGAAGATAAAAGTGAAAGAGCGTGGGGGAATGCCACTGCTCTAGATCTGATATTTATAAAGCTGCTCCGTCCAGCTTCCTTTTCATACCAACGTTTCTCTAGGAAAAATCAACTCATTCAAACGTTCAGATGTTTTAAACTGAAGGGAAAATGGTAATGAAGTGATGCTTCCACCAGACACATCTTAAGAAAGCTCAGGGAGTATGCTTTTTCCAATCTCTTTGTACAAAAAAAAAATGATATTCATCGAAGCCAACTTGTCAAAATTGCTTCTTGAAGAAATTATGGCTTAAAAAGATTCCCTGAGAGTCAGGTTCAAGGGAGAAAGCTAAGGATGTGCCGTGGAACTAAAGCTGGGTATTGTCAGGTCACTAGAATGCAAGGTATAGCAACTTCTAAAAAAGTCCAGTGTGTGTGTGCTCAGTCGTGTCCAACTTTTTGTGACCCTTTGGACTATAGCTTGCCAGATCCTTTTCTATGGAATTTTCCAGGCAAGAATATTGGAGTGGGTTGCCATGCCCCCTTCAGGGGCTCTTCCCAACCCAGGGATTGGACCCGCATCTCTTACGTTCCTGCATTGGCAGGCAGGTTCTTTACTAGTGCCACCTGGGAAGCCCAGACTGCTGCTGCTGCTAAGTCACTTCAGTCGTGTCCATCTCTGTGCGACCCCATAGATGGCAGCCCACCAGGCTCCCCTGTCCCTGGGATTCTCCAGGCAAGAACACTGGAGTGGGCTGCCATTTCCTTCTCCAGTGCATGAAAGTGAAAAGTGAAAGTGAAGCCACTCAGTCGTGTCTGATTCTAAGCAACCCCATGGACTGCAGCCTACCAGGCTCCTCCCATGGGATTTTCCAGGCAAGAGTACTGGAGTGGGTTGCCATTGCCTTCTCCAGGGAAGCCCAGATGCTACATTTTAATTTCATCAGTATTCCCTGGGTAGTGACAGAAAAGATGGGGTGGGAAGGGAGGTGATCAATCAAGAGCTAATTCCTAGTATTGCATCCAAATTTATGATTTGGGAGAATGGCACTGAAACATGTATAATATCATATATGAAATGAATCTCCAGTCCAGGTTCGATGCATGATACTGGATGCTTGGGGCTGGTGCACTGAGACGACCCAGAGGGATGGTACAGGGAGGGAGGTAGGAGTGGGGTTCAGAATGGGGAACATGTGTATACCCGTGGTGGATTCATGTTGATGTACGGCAAAACTAATACAATAGTGTAAAGTAATTAGCCTCCAATTAAAATAAATAAATTTATATTAAAAAATAAAAAGAAAAGAAAAATAAATAAATGAAATTAACTCACTTTGACACCTGCATTGTTCATCCACCTTTTCCTTTTATAACTTGAATTCTCACCTTTGAACATTACTGATTATTTCTAGACAGTGAGGTAGGATTTCCATTTCAGATTCTATCCAGGCTTACCCTTTACAGTGTTTATCAATCCTAAACCATTTCAGTTGAAGATTCTAAGGCATAAAGATGTTCTTTGAAGCTTGACTGTCACATGGTGTTTAGAGGTTGTATGTACACAGGTGTGTGCATTTGTGTGTGTGTTAGTCATTCAGTCATGTCCAACTCTTTGAAATCCCATGAACTGTAGCCCTCCAGGCTCCTCTGTCCATGGAATTCTCCAGGCAAGAATACTGGAGTGGGTAGCCATTCCCTTCTCCAGGGGATCTTCCTGATTCAGGGATCGAACCCAGGTCTCTTGTATTGCAGGAGGATTCTTTACCGTCTGAACCACCAGGGAAGTCCAGTATGCACACAGGAAAGATAATATAAAACTTTCCATATCAAGGCTGCGTGAAGAGCTCTGGGTGGGACACTGTAACCAAGGCTGGGTGTGTCCTCCCAGAGAAGGTTGGGTAGAGGATTGGGCTAAATGCTTAGGTAAGAAGTGCTGATCTAAGGAAAGAGAAAGAGTGCCCCAAACTAGGAGAACAGCACATGTTGTTAAACAGCATATGCCAAGTAAAAAGAACCACAAACAGATGACATCCAGAGAGGTCAGAGATGAGGCTGGTGAGGCTGCAACCACTTCATTGAAGGCTTTATATTCTTTGCCAAGAGTCTGATTTTATTCTACAAATGCTATTCTTGAAGGATTTTAAGCACAAGAGGGATAGATATGTAAGCTTTATCTTTTAATCTAGATGTCACTTGACATCTGTTGGACAGAGAGGAGTGGCAGGGAGTCCAGACAAAGGAAGGTCTTGGGGATTAATGGAAGTTCCTGATAGATGCCCTTGACACTGAAGTCTGAGCTTCATCCTTTCTCCTTATAATATCTTAAATTTGTTATTGTATTAGGGTGTATATTCCTTTCAAAGTAGCAAGAGATTCTAGGTTTGCTACTAATTGATTATATAATTCTGAATACATCTAATCTCTTTGAACATCAGATTAGTTTCTGAAAAGTGATAAACTAAAGGAGATGATCATTTTCTAGCCCTAATAATTATCCATATTTTCTTGTGTACCATGCCTATATCTTACTTCTCCAACTAGAACACACAGGATATTATGAAAATTACTGAAATATTTGCAATGATATGACCGACAATGAAATTCAGTTATATTCTTGTCACTGCAAAGCACAGGTCAGTTCTTGTAAAATAATCCATTTGTGGAAGAAATTACAATATATACTCAGTGAGCCATTTATAATATGGAAAAAAACTTCCTTTAGAGTGGTTAGGTCAAAAGGCAGATCCAATTACACTGTTATGAGTTTTTTCTCCTTTAAACTAATTCACTACTTAAAGCATAAATTCCGACATTAACTTCCTTAAAGGTAAGTCCTTTTAGAATTGAATTTTACAGAATGATTTCATAAAGCAAAGCATTCTGTTTTATGGCTTTATTGATATTTTATTTTTATACCATTACTATTCATTATACTTACAGATCCCTTTGGGCCAGGTAATCCTATATCTCCCTAAATCAATAAAATGAAATCATATTAGAACAATGTATTCACATTTGATAGTTTACTAAAAAACACTGAAAAGTTTATCATGCTGCCAAAGTCAATAGAAAGCCATGAACAGAAGAGCCCTGACACTGCAGGAAAAAAATATGAGTCAAAATTTGGATTCTGGTCCCAGTTCTGCTATTTAACTTCATGACCCTCTGTAAACTCTGTAAACCCCCAACCTTTGGCTAACTCGTCTGTTAAATAGTAGGGTTGAATCAGGGCTCTCTAAGGTTCCATCCAGATCTAAAACGCTAAGTGTCGAGAATTAAAACATGTAAGTCAAAAGATATTAAACTAGCATGCTGTTATAAAACATAATAGACATCTAAATCAGATGACTTCATTTTTGAAATTCTAGCAGTGTTCTTAAAAATCCCTCAAAGTCTAACAAATCAAATATGCATGCTTTAAAAAAAAAAAGCTTGCATATCTCCTACCACTAGCTCTAGGTATGAATTCAGCTCACGTTAGCACATTGGTGCATGTTCATTACAAAACAGGATGATTTTTAAACATTCTCTTAGCTTATAAAATGAAGTTTCAACAGAATATAAAATTGAAACCATCCTTTTCTAGTTTATCTAATAGTTAGGAAGCTTTGTCTAATTCAGATGTTACATTTATATTAACTCTAAATCCTAAAAAACCTGAATAAAATATTATTCAGCATTTTCTCCTGAACTAAAAACTCTCTGAAACTATTTTCTGAGAATTCTGTCAGTTCCACAGAACCTTTTCTAAATGTAAGTTTCCACACTAGGTAGGTCCTGTTTGATTACATTGTAACCGGAAGGAAGAGCAGGCAGATAGAAGTGCTGGAGGCAGTGATGACTTGTTCTCCTTCTCCCCGCCTTCCTAGAGGTTCAGCAGAAGCCTCCTCTGGAGTTGGTTTTAGACTCCAAAAGACCGTGGAAAACACCCACAGTCAAGCTTGTGACCACAGCTTTCTATCTACAATAAACTATTAATATAAACCACAATAAAGCTTTAGTTTTGTTTCCATGATAGGCACTATTCATAGACGTTCTGTAGTCATATAAGAATCACCTGGAATTTCTAGATGGAAAAAAATGAGCAAATGTGCCCTCTAAAGGGAACTCTTGGTCCTCCCAGTGCTTTAGGCCAGGTCTACCAACGCCAGGGTATTTCCCCTGCATTTTACTTGACCTTGGCTCAGTTCTGGGGGGTGGTTTGCGAGTTTATGTAAGAAACATCTTAGCCCTGAAAGAAGTCAGCAAGGATAGCAGGGCAGGAGAAAAGAAGAAGAAAATATATCTGATACAGTTCAAAATCAATGAGGCTCCACCGATATCCAGGAAAAATGTCTTACGAGTTCACCCCTTTCTCCAGCTTCACCCTCTTCACCAGAGGCACCCTAAAAATTAAAAGTCACATTTTAAAAGTTCTTAGTCCCTTGGTTCAAATTTACCCAGTCAACACTAATAAAAATTCAGAAGTTCCCACAGTGCTCCCAAGGTCACACAGAAATACGACATGTCCTTAATGGTTTTCCAATCTAGCTGTCAGGGGCTAGTCCAACCCAGGACACAGACCAGAGAAAAGCCAGAAGGTGAAGTTGAGTTTCAGCTAAAGTTAAGGATGAATGACTGTGTCAGCAATTGGATAATTAGGTAAGACTTAAAAAGGGCTCTCATAAGTGGGGGAAAAAAAAAAACCTCAGGACAAAAACTAACTCTAATTCATATGCATTGTATTTGCTAAGTTCTTAGTGAAGAAAAACCAAAACACTGTAATGAGGCTATGGAGGCTCCATCAGACTGGAGTAAACCCATCTGGTGAACGAGAGCGAGGGCCACTCTCTTCAAAGGAAGGACAGTGTGTATTCTGGAAGGCAGAGCCACCGTTAGCTTGGATTTTTAAAACAGTAGATAAGGTTACAGACCTAATTAGACCCTGGGTCTCACTCACTATACAGGGTGCTGAAGGCTGGTGCACTGGGACCACCCTGAGGGATGGGATGAGGAGGGAGGAAGGGGGGGGTTTCAGGATGGGGGACACATGTACACCCATGGCTGATTCATGTCAGTGTATGGCAAAGACCACTACAGTATTGTAATCAGCCTCCAATTAAATAAAGAAATTTAAATAAATGAATAAATAAAGCCCTTGGAGCCTCCACATTCTACCCACACCAGCCGATCAGCCCGTGCCCCCTGCTGGTGAAACACATTAGCACACGTTAAACACACGTTTCACAGGATTCCAATGCCCGGACCTACCTGTTCACCCTTTGGACCAGGTTCACCAACTACACCCTGCAATGAATAAAACACGCTTTTTCAGTATTTTGAGGTTTTTAACTATAAAATCTCAAGTGAACCAACTCCCCTACTGGGCTGGTGAACAGGAACAAGGATGAATAATCTCCATCTCCTCACTGTCTAGCCAGAGTCGCATCAGACCTGGAGAAACTGACAACTGTGCAAAATCACTGGCGACCTGAAGTGCCCTCTGACCACATCCATGTTAATGTGAGGGGTAAGAGCAGAAATTGAGAACTGAATAGGAAGTGTGATTACAGCTGGAATTTTTCCTTTACTCGGCTTTTATTTTTCTTCCATCTGATAAATGATTAATAGATTGTTTTGCTTCTTAATCCCAGCTCTCTGTAATTTTAGAAATCTTTCTTGATAGTTCTCTATGGCAATGTCTAGAAAAATTCTCCATTGGGCCAAAAGCAAGCTTGGTTTCTCAACATAGTAGAAATCACCCTTCCAAATAAGGAACTTTCCAGAGGGCTGGCTATCTTACCCTGTCACCTTTCATCCCAGGAAGTCCAGGGGGGCCAGGCAAGCCAGGGAGGCCGGGGCTGCCAAGAGAACCCTGAAATAAAACACATCCCCCAGACCCGCTGTTACTGAGATGCTGAAAGTACACACACCAGACGAAACTCATGCCTAGAAGTGCTGCGGTTGGCTTAACACTGCTGCTCAGACTTCCCACTCTCCCAGATCTCAGGAGAAGACAGTCAGGCCCTCCTCCATCCCACTTCTGAGCTCCCCGATTCCCGGGTTTGTACCCCTTCCCAACAGTGGGCTCTTTGAGCTGAGTCCCTGCCTCCCCAGCTGTGTAAACATCACCGCTGGAGAAGTGAAAGGCAGCTTTCACACACGGTTCTCTCCCAGTCCAAGAACAACCATGGCCAAATGGAGCACTTCGTATCTCCCCCAGTTTTAAAATAAATGCTACAAACCACACTGATTAAAATACCCTCTGAGGGTCTCCTAGATTTAATTTGAAATTCCTCATTTACATTTCACACATTCACATAGGAACAGAAACCAAACAAGGATGATTCGATTACCTGTTGCAAATTGCTTTTCTCTCTTTGCTCCCTTGTAAAATTTTATTATGTTTTGCATAAAGCAAATCCACTGCTGAGGACTAGAAATGCTACTTACCAGTTTACCCGGTGGCCCTGGGGGTCCCACTGGTCCTACTTCACCTCTGCTGCCCTAGAAACACACAAGCAGGACAGTCAACCAGGCAGTCTGCCGAAATGCAAATGTATGTTTACTACATCAACAAAGCAATCAAGCTACCTAGGTTTCTGTCTACACATATATAAAGGTCACCAAAGTATTCTCCCCGTCTTCGACTGAAGACAGAGATCTTTGTATAAACTGTCTGCAACCTCCTCAGTGTTCATCCTGAGCTCTGAAAGGCCTAACGCTGCTCATTGTGAATAGAGACTGTTTGATAGACATCACTCCTGAAACATCTACAGGAAGTAGCAATTAGGAATTTTCAGCACGTACATCACCATCCAACTTAGATTATGGTTATTTGTGTACACGCTTTATCCTCTCATTTAGACTATGTGTTCTAGAGGTATAGGCATAGTAAAATTTTGAATTCCACATAATTGTCTAAAACCCAGAGTAAATCTCAGGTCTACAGTACATTTTAAAGCAGTAGCTGGCAAATGACCTTGAACCTCAGAAGAGTGAAAAGACTCAGGACAGAGATGTTTGCCTTTAAATTACCTCTGCAACTTCAAAAGGACACATGTAGAGGAAATTCATAAAGTTTCCGAAATAATTCTTTGAGCCACTCATTCTACATATGTCTTAAAAGATTAAAGACTTTGGAAAGTACAATTTATAATGTAGTTGCACCAGAAGAACACTCTAATTTCATTCTGTGAACTAATTTCATTTTTTTATTGGAAACACTAAGCTCTTTGAGGAAAGGAATCATATGAATTCTTCCATTTCTTTCCCTGAGAATTTCATACACTTTTATGAAATCTGCTAAAAGCTTGTTTCATTTCTAATGAAAGTTCAACTAAGTTGAACGCTGAGGTTGCTGGATAAATAATTACATTTCCTGGATGATGTACATGAAAATGAAAGTAGTCTTTTGAGTTTGTTTGTGTTTAAAATGATATGACAACTTCATATTAATGCTTGATATTTATAAGTGCTTCTGATAAGATTATCCTGATTTGACCCATACACTATTCATTCATCTATAAAAAGAACAAAATGTCAAGAGCCATAAACTTTCTGCATTTTCAATTGCTCTAAAGGATCAAGAAATGTCAGCCAAATTACAAGCCTCTATGAGCTATAATTTCATGACAGCCATTTCTTATGACTTATAGGTGATTTAAACAAAATGTTCTTAAGTGCTTTAAGCTAAAGCTGAAGCTCCAATACTTAGGCCACCTGATGTTAAGAGCAGCCAACTCATTGGAAAAGACCCTGAGTCTGGGAAGGATTGAGAAGGGGAGAAGGGAGTGACAGAGGATGGTTGGATGGCATCACCAGCTCAACAGACATGAGTTTGAGCAAACTCCGAGAGATAGTGAAGGACAGTTAAGTGTTTTACAAAAACTTTCATATGAATGTTCTGTCTAATGTATGAATCTGAATGACACATTGATCCTTAACCCTTATGAGCAGCCTGGAAGCCCAAAGCAGTGCCTCATGAGGACAGATGCTGGAAAGAGGCAAGTCAGGTGAAAGCTAGCCACTATAATAGATTCTTCTTTGTGTCTCTACACAGAAAGGTTGGGTTTTACCCCATTACTTTGCTCCAGAACTTTGAAGTTCAAGGTAGATTTTCTTCAGTATATCTGCTCTACTGGCATTTTCTAATTATTTCTGAATTGCATCCTGATTAAAATCCTAAACATCATTGGGATAAAATGACCTTAATTCACAGAACAACTAATAGTCACTGGTGGAAAAGATAATTAATCATGTCAGAAAGGGAAAGCAAGGTTCTTGACACAACCTCAAGTATTCATTTCTAAGTAAATGAACCATTATGCCACCCTATCCCAGACAAAGATGATTGATATACCTTTTTTTGTCTTCCACAAACCAAAGGGCTAAACGAAAATAAAGGATTATGTAACTTTCACTTACTTTTTGGAGAGATTAATCATCTTTTCAGGCAAATACAATTCCAGGCAAATTCAGGCAAATACAATTCCAGCAGAGAATCTTATTTTCTCTGTCTTTCACGAGCTGGTATTATCCAGTTCCTAGTCTTTTCCAAGCCCCAGCAGCCCTTGGTAAAACCAATAAAGAGCTCAGAACCCAACCTAGGTAGCCCACACGGCTGACCCACAGCCACAACAGGGCCACACACAGGTCCGAGGGAGGGGTGGGTGACATGGTGAGCACTCACTGTCCCGCCCCTGCACAAATACATGACATGTGGGGCTTTGTTTTCATTTTACTTCTGTCCTATGCCATTCTGAACTTAGGCATTTCTATAGAAATTATTTCACTGTGAAAAAGTTAATGTTTATTTTCACAATGACCAAACAGCTATAAATGTTAGGGCAAGATATTCTCATGGCCATTCTGAAGATTTCTATGTGTTCTAAAAACATGCATATTCTTCCCCTTAGTTCTTTAATTTCACCTGTAACTAAGATGAGCATGAGCAATCAAGACAGAAACAGTAATCTTTAAAAACATAGGTTAAACTAAATACATCCTGCAGGGAGCCATTCACCCTAACCTGGTAACCACATGTGTGCTAAATAAATGATAAATCTCTAATGTTTCAACAGCTGTAGTGAAGCCATATTTTCAGATGTGGCCAGGGAGGTTGGTAGGGAAATAGTTATTCTGCCACATGGCTGATATTGCAAACCTCATGACAAAAGTCATGGCTTTTAACAAGAGAATTGGAAGGAACCAGAACAAAAGGCAAAATCCTACCACTGAAAATGTGAAGACCATTAAGAAAATGCTCTATTTTTTCTCTTGAGTGCTCTGAGCCACCATATGTATCTCCAACATGTTAAGATACATCTGCCAATTCATCTCTATTTAAGAAGTCAATCAAAGCTTTAAAAAAGATGCAGATTTCTACCAGTAATTGCCAACTCTGCCCGAGCATCGGAATCCCCTAAGCAGTTGTTAGAAATATATTTCACTGATGTCTTCACCACCCCACCTCTCCATTCCCCTCCACCGCCCACCCTTCAGCCCCAAGTCCTGATTCTGAAGGTCTGGGTAAGACCTAGGAATCTGTTGGGGGTTGTGTTCTGTTTGAATGTCTTCACCAGCTTTACTTAGACTTCTGTTGAATGCTCACTGCAGAAGTTCCATAAACACTAAACTCTTAAATTTGCTAAATATGTTTTGTGTTATTAGAATTTGCCAAGATAACTTCAAATAAATGATATCCAGCACAGCCTTGACTTTGGAGGTACTGGAGGGTGGAGGTGAGGATCTGGACACTCAGCCCTAGGACCGGGTCTGAAGTCCAGCTCTGCTGTGCACCAGCTCAGTCCAGGCAGGCAACTCAACCCTTCTGTGCTAGTAACAATAGTGTTAGCCACTCAGTCACGACCCCATGGACTGTACTGCCAGGCTTCTCTGTCCATGGGGTTTTCCAGGCAAGAACACTGGAGTGGGTTGCCAATCCCTTTCTCCAGGAGATCTTTTTGACCCAGGGATCGAACCTGGGACTCCTGCATTGCAGGCAGATTCTTTACCATCTAAGCTACAGGGAAGCTCTTTATCTGTTTCCTCATCTGTTAAATGGGTTTTGAGAGGATTAAATAGATATATGAAGCACTTAGTACAATATCCAGCTCATAGTAAACACCACAGATATGCTAGTTACTATGCTCATCCAAGGTTTTATCCAAGGAATAAAGACATCAGTCAAAACTATGGTTTTCAATCAAATGATTCATTACATGTTCTTTGCCTTTCAAACCTCCCAAATTTCTTTAAAAGCACAAGTCATGCTTGGGGAAAAATGTCTCTAGTCCTCATTTTTTGAGTTTCTGTCAAGACCATTGATCACCAAGAAGGCACTCTTTTTATAAGCAAACACTAGCAGCTACTTTGCAAAGCTCATTTCAATAAATCCAAATGGATACTTCAATACAGAAGTCTCCCTTTTAAAATGGAACTATCAGACTTTAAAATATCACAGAAAAGAATCAATTTTATTACATTTGGGCTGTCATAATTATTTTACCAAAAGAGTGGGCTTTACTCTGCTGTGCTCTAGATTGTGTTGGCTGATACATCTGCTCGATTACCCTAAATGCTAACTAGCTGAAGAATGAACATTATCCTCAGTACCTTTGCAGTTTCGGAAGAGGGAAACTATCACCATACTTAGTCTGCATTATACCCTAAGTGCTGATTTCTGGCAAAAATATGTTTAACCTAGAAGATCAGTTATGATTCCTAAAGACTGTTGCTTTTACAAATCATTTTCATAGTAACACTTGCAGATCATATTAATCCTACTACAAGGATAATTTTGCCATAAAAATATTTTTTTAATCTATGCAGTTTTACCACATTGGATAGTTTATACTTCTCTCTAATGCAGGTTTAAATATCTCCTCACACACAGAGGCAGACCACAATCTGCTCACACTGTAACCATCACAGCTGGTCCATAAAGCACTGACAGGAGTGTTCTGGAGTGTTCCAGAGCCTGGTGGGGCAGGAAGGTGGCGCAGATCACTCAACAGCATACCAAGTGGGACCTCTGTGTTGAAGCTACTGCTGATGGGGTTGGGGTAGGGGACTTCAAGAGAAAGGAGACAGGCTTCTACACACACTCCAGGAGAGCATCAACTTCAGAAAACCTGGGCTAGATCAGCATGGCACTCATCCCAGTCAAAATCACAAGAGCAGAGCAAACCTAACCCACTAGACAAACGCTCTGACAAGTTCTGAGGAGCCTGGAAGAGAAAAATGGACCAGGAGCCACTACTCAGTAACACCAAAGCAGAGGTCCCAGCCACCTGCTGGCTCTAAACCGGAGTCCCCCAGATGCAGGTGTAGACCCTGCAGAGCAGTGTAACGGAAAAAGCCAGAAACACAAGCCAAGTGGGAAAGACATGTGCTCATGTGTACTCACTAGAGAGGCCAAAACGCCAATATTTTTTGCTGTGGCATTGGCAGAAGTTGGTGAAATGGTGAGGAAAGTGGGGAACACAACTTAACTTCAAAGACATATTTCAGTTAGCCTTGATTCTTTCATAGGACATCAGAAGTGGGTTTCATTTCTTCTACTCAGCTTCCCACCTTGAGATTTGCAGGAAAAACTGATCAAAGTTGTGAAAAATAGTTGACATGGCATGAACTTACCTATGAAAATGAATTTAATGATGTAAAATGAAAGAACAAATGCCTCTTTCGGTAAGTAGGTTTGGTGTTAAAATTCTGCTCCAGAATGGTAATATTTATAACCTCCCATAATACTCTTCTGAAAAATTTATAGTAGGTGAGAAGTGAGTTATCATGAACAGAAGCAGCATGGCTTGAGTTATCATCCCTCCCATCCAATGCATCTCAAGGAATCTTTATCGAGCACAACCTTAGAGTGGGCCCTGAATAAAAAGACACGGAGACACAAACATGGATCAGACATGTCCCTGCCTCTCTGCAGTGTCCACACCATGAGGGCAACAAGAGACCAAGGGTTACAGGGTCAGAATAAGGAGAGATCATGTCTCTCAGAGGAGTAGGGCATCATAAGAGATGACTCTATTGCAGAACTAACACTTCAGTCATATCTAGGAGGACACATGGGATGCTGAGTTAAAGAAATAGGGGAAAAATCCAGCCCAGTTGCAGGGTATCACAAAGTATAAACAGGCAGACTAAGAAGCGTTTGGGAATTAGCTTGGTCAAGCTTAGCTGGAACTAAGAGTGTTTGGGAGTTAGCAAAGTCAAGCTTAGCTGGAACACGGGCTCTGAGCAAAGGAGAAAGGGGAAATAAAACTAGGGTACAAACAGATGCTGTAGGATTTCAGACTCTTTCATTGTCCGTGGAAACCCACTGAAGGTTTTTAAACAAAGGAGAGAAGAGATAACGGAAACTGTGCTTTACAAAGATCATCCTGGAGATGCATGCAGATGTGGAGTCCTATGCTTCTCCAGGCTTTTGAGTTTGCTCCCAGGACTGTGGGGACACAGTGGAGTTTTGGCGATGCAGGACACTCCCCCTGTGCCAGAGTCCTGGAGCAGGAACAACTATCCTGGCCTAAAGACCAACAGCATCCTGCTGGGAGACACGGGCAGAGAAGGAAAGATGTGAGCAGGGAAGGCAAGTCAGCAAATGATGCAGAAAGCAGCAGGGAACCGCCTCAGCTGGCGCAGGAGGGCCAGGAGTGGGGAGAGGTGGGAAACGGGCTTCAGAAGAAGAGGCAGATGGGAGGCCATAAAGACGCGGTGGTCGGATGAGTAGGTCCCCCTGCAGGTAGGAACGTGATAGAGGAGGAATACCGTGGCTTCAAGCCTCAGTGAGGAGACAGGGTTTCCCAGGTGATGCAAACAGTAAAGAACCTGCCTGCCAGCGAAGGAGATGTAAGAGACGCAGGTTTGATCCCTGGGCTGGGAAGATCCCCTGGAGGAGGGCATGGAAACCCACTCCAGTAGTCTTGCCTGGAGAATCCCATGCATAGAGGAGCCTGGAGGGCTACAGCCCAGATGGCAAAGAGTCCGACATGACTCAAGTGTCTAAGTATGCACACACAAGGGCAATGGTGGGAAGAATACAGATGCTTACAGAAACTGAACCATCAAAATTGCAGTGAGGCTTGAAAACTTACACAGCCATCACTCCCTCTGAGTTGCCTCCCCACCATGAGAGGATGAAACACCGTCCCCAACCCATCTCTTTCTGCAGCCCAGCTTAAGTCTATTGGTTTCTACACCCCATGGCCCGGAGCTGGGGATGGGCCAAGCCTGCTCCACCCGTGAGGCTTGTGTTTAGTGTGTGGTCCCGCCATCAGCAGGGGCCCCGCCATCTGCAGGGGGTCCCGCCATCAGCAGGGGCCCCGCCATCTGCAGGGGGTCCCGCCATCAGCAGGGGGCCCCGCCATCTGCAGGGGGTCCCGCCATCAGCAGGGCCCTGCCATCTGCAGGGGTCCCGCCATCAGCAGCACTGCACTCAATTTTCTGCTCTATAACACGAATATGACACATGCAGTCCACTTTTCTAAAGCTCCAGAGCCCCTCCCCCACAGTGTTCAATCTTCTTGTGATTTTAGAAATGCGATCGAGCTCTGACCTCATTCCTTTGACAGTCAACTTAGGGAAAGTATTTTAATTAGAAATCCATAGACTTCCAGCAACAGAGGAGAAAAGGGTAAGTGAGGCGTGAGGGGCAGGAGCTAGCTTCTTTGGCTGCAGAGAAACGTCCGGAAACCGCCTGATAGAAGCCAGTGGACAGATATATGATAGAAGCTCCACTCTCAACTGGGGTATTTCACTTTTCTGAAGCACGAAAACCCTCACTCACATGCTCAAGAAACGCTCTTTAAAATGTAACGGTGGTGTACCTATGGCTGATTCTTGTTGGTGTATGACAGAATACCACAAAATTCTGCAAAGCAATTATCCTTCAATCAAAAAAAAATAAAGTGGGAAAACAAGCAACAATGATGCCTGGAAACGTTTCTGTGTCCTCACTTGGAGTTGTTTTTGTTACCCAGCAGGCTTTGAAAACAAGAACTTAAAATGAAGACAAGGAAGAATCTTTTAAAGTTAAAATTGAGTGCATCGGTTCCTCTCTAAGGGTTAAGGTCATTCTCTAAGATCACTAGGAATGTATCTAGTGAGAAAATGTACATAGCTATGTTTGCTGCAAAATAAATGCACAAACTCAACTGAAAGAAGCATGGTAGGTTCTCAAACGATTAACAGAGTTACTGCATGACCCAGAAACTCCTCTCCTACATAGGTACTCAAAAGAAGTAAAACAAGTCTGCACAAAAAAGTCTACATTTTCTACCTGTAGAAAAATGTTCACAGCAGCATTATTCATAAGGACCAAAAGTGGAAATAATCCAAATGCCCATCAATGGCTGAATGGATGACTAAAATAAGGTATGTCTATAGAAGTGAATGGACATGAGTTTGAGTAGGCTCCGGGAGTTGGTGATGGACAGGGAGGCCTGGTGTGCTGCAGTCCGTGGGGTTGCAGAGAGTCAGACACGACTGAGTGACTGAACTGACCTGAACTGATAGAATTGAATGTTATTTGACAATGAAAAGGCATTAAGTACTGATACATGGTGCAGCACAGAAGAACCGTGAAGCATTATGCTGAGAGAAGCCAGTCATTAAAAAATCCACATATTGCATGATTTTATTTATATGAAATTTCCAGAACAGGCAAATCCATAGAAAGTGAATGACTGGTTTTCTAGTGTTAAAAGGGAAGGAGGGGAAATGTTGAATCTGCAAGTGGATCTGAGTTTCTTTTTGAGGTGATGGAAACATTTTAAAGCAGACTGTGGTGACGGCTGCACAGTTGTGCAAATGCACTAACCTCGATGGATCGTACACTTTAAACGGGTGACTTATATAGTATATGAAGAATATCTCAATAGAGCTGTTTTATATTATCGTAAAATACTTCCTTCAACATGGGACAAGAGTAGAAAGGTTCATCATGTTTCTTTTTTTTAAATATTTCATCTTTATTTCCACTTTCTGGAGAAAAAAAGCATATTGTATATCTAAATAGCATTCCTGTTTCATTGGTTAATCGGGATTAGCAAATGTCAGAAGGCATTTGTGGATGAGTGACTGGAGGAATGAATAAAGGAAGAAAGGAGGGAGAGAGAGGGGAGCAGAGGAGGCAGTCTGGGAGGGGTCTGCAGAGAAGGAATACTCACAGAAAGGCCCCGGGGTCCTCGGGGTCCCACTTCTCCGGGCGGCCCCTGGCGGCCCTGTTATGAAGAAGGCAGGCAGAGAAAGAGTTAAACTCCCCAACCCTTTGCTTCGCCATGACAACAGGTTACAAGGCTTGAAAAGGGAACTTAGGATCTTACCGGTTTGCCAGAATTCCCCAATTGACCGGGCTTCCCTGGAGCACCTGTGTTACCCTGAAGGTAGAACACAGTAATTCAGACTAATTCAGAAAGTAAATAAGCAGAACGATCATCCTGACTTGCGCAGACCGGGTCTTTCCTACTCTTAGACAGCATTAACTTCCTGATTTTACCCTGAGAACTTGGGAGGATGTGGACTCTCTTTCTTGGTGTATACATCAAAGTTCTTTAGATTTAGGATACTGTTTTATCATTCCTGGAAGTATGATAAGGTGTCAAAAATGTTAAAAAGTGAAGGTCAAATGTCAAAACAGGAAGGCCTTTAGCCAGACAAGAATAAGAGAGGCTTTTTCTTTTTTTACAATATTAGTTATATATGCCTTTCTTTATCATTTCCACCTCCAATACACTTCTTTGAGCCATTTTAACCTAACAATGACACCACTAAAATTGTACAGGATCGTGCCAGCATGAGGAAACAAGGGAGGTGCCCGCGAGCTCCGGGGAGAGCAGGTATCTGGGATGCCATCTCCACCATCAATTGCTCATGGTCTGCTACTGGGGGGCACCTCAGCTCAAGACTGTCTGGGCCACTATGACCGAAAGGCTGGAGCCACGTAATTCTACATTAGTCACAGTGAATCTGTTTTATTTAAAGTAAAGCTATATTTTGCAAATTTTTCTTTTAACTATTGTTTTTAAGTGCTTGCATATAAGCACCTAACATTGATTATTCTGTGAACAATATGCTTAATATCTTTAAGTTTCAGCTAAATCATTTTAATATTCATTGACAAAACCTCTGTCGTTTAATAATACCTTCCCTATTTTAAGTGGTAAAGAGCAATGAAACCTCTGTTTTACAGTGGCAAAGGATGACTCTTTCAAGAAGGAAGTCTGATCAGTAACACTTTGTCAAAGTACTCTTTCTGCAGCTGCAGTTCTCTTTGATTTCTCCTTAAGGTCAAATATAAATTCAAAGGCAGGTTGGAACTATTTTAAATGATAAAATAGCTCAGTAAAAGAATAAAAATAGAGAAAAATATTAACTGCAAAGTTTTCATCTTTTACCTTTTCACCAGCAACACCCTTTGCACCAGGAAGTCCAGGTATACCCTGAAAGAATGCACATGGAACGTGTGTTCAATCACCTCATCTGAAAACCGTGAGATGCCAAGCCCACTGCACACTGCCAAGGGGCTGAGGGCATCATGACAACCTCAAAGCTGCAGTGCCAGGGAGGGCCTCCCGAGTTTCCCAATTCTGAACTTACAGACCTATCCACAATATCCACAAGCCACAGACTACAGATCTATCCACAAGATACAGACCTATCCACAAGCCACAAGACTTTGGCTTGTTGTGTCTGAACACCCTGGAAGCAAATTCTAGCTCTAAACTAAAGTTACTTTTTAAGGATGAACTTCCAAATTAGTATCTGGTACTATTTTCAGGTCAACAGGAACTCTTCCTGGCATGATTTCATGTACAGAATACAAAACAGGAACCTGTCAGTAAAGCTCAGCTGCAAGTAGAAAAACAGAATGGCAGGAAAATCCTGGGTCTAACTGAGATTTGGTGCTATCTGGAGGCCTAATATTCTCTGATTATTTTTAAAGTGTCAGATATCATAATAAACCAGAGGGCAGTCCTCAATACTACCAAGAAGCCCCTTTAACTTGAAATATGTGCCTCCAAAGAGCCAAGAAAACACATAGGTTAATCCACATGAACTTCCTGCCACAGTAATGCAGGAAAACACCAATTTGAATAATTCAAAATAGCACACAATCTAAAGAAAAATCTTATGGCTCACATGGTTCCCCGAACATACTCTCAACCTTATGGCTCAACCCCGGTCCTAGGGCTTCAGAACTAGTTAAAGTAGGAGGAAGTATGAAGCCCAGACCACAGCTCATGGTTGGTGAAATGATATAAAGAAAACTGAGTGAACTAAACAGAGGAATGGATGCAAAATATAAAGCTAAATCTTAGTGTGGTTATTGGAGAAATAACTAGTTTTTTGGAGAAAAAGTACAAAAATGTACAACTGTAAAAACACAAAATTAAAGCATCTTTTCTTCCCCAGAACTTATCAAAACATACATGTTTTCTCCCCCAAATGCGCATGTTCAAAATATGTATATAAAACAATCAACATTTAAATACTCAAATACTTACAGGTAACCCCTGCAAACCTGCTTCACCAGGAGGCCCGGGTTTCCCTGGTTCCCCCTGAAAAAAAAAGTTTTTGTTGAACCTGGATGAACGATTGTCTTTAAGAAAAGGAAAGACAAAAACCTTCTAAGCAAAAGGGTTATCTGCATAGCTGACCTTACGTGCACTTTTATAATGTGACCTTGCTCAGGATGGGAAGGTGGGATAGGACTTAGGATGGAAATGCCATCAAAATATGTGATTTCCTTCTGCCTACATTCATCAACAAGGCAGTTTTACTGAGCTTCTGAAAATAAGCAAACATTCTTTTTGTTGTGTTTTTTTTTAATTGAAGTATAGTTGATTTACAATGCTGTA
The DNA here is from genome assembly GCF_019923935.1 of Bubalus bubalis. Taxonomy (NCBI): domain Eukaryota; kingdom Metazoa; phylum Chordata; class Mammalia; order Artiodactyla; family Bovidae; genus Bubalus; species Bubalus bubalis. The sequence goes on along the minus strand of NC_059166.1, from coordinate 94,751,131 downwards.
TTAATTTCTGCTGTACAACAAAGTGACTAATATACACATGTGTAGATTCTTTTTAATATTCTTTTCCATTATGGCTTATCCCAGGAGACTCAATATAGTTCCCTGTGCTATACAGTAGGATCTTATTGTTTATCCATTCTATATATAATAGTTTGCATCCACCAACCCCAAACTGCTAGTTCTTCCCTCCCCCATGGCAACCACAAGTCTGTTCTCCATGTCTGTGGGTCTGTTTCTGGCTGGTAGATAAGTTCATTTGTGCCATATTTTAGATCCCACATGTAAGTGATATTATATGGTGTTTGCCTTTCTCTTTCTGACTTCTAAAAAGTATTTTGAATTGACCCTTGATGTAAAAAACTAGAAGGAGGGAAAAAAGCCAAAGCCAGCTCAGTAAATGTCCCAGTGACATAGTGATGGAAGCTCCTTGGCGGGCCAGGGAGGAGACCACCTCATCACCCTGAGACTAAATTGCATGCCTACCTTTGTTCCCGGCATTCCAGGTATCCCGTCACGGCCATCCACACCTGGCAAGCCCTAAAGATGCACAAAGAAACACAGTTTCCCTTAGAAACACATCCCTCTTCCTTTCATTCTTTTCTAGAGTTTTATTACGATAACCACTTTGAAGAAAGAGCTTGATGACTACTACAACTCAGGACCTACCGTGTCCCCTTTGGGCCCAGGGAGACCAGGAATTCCTGGAGAACCTTGTGGCCCCTGCAGGGCAGAGGGAGGAGACAGAACAGAGACAGTTACCACGTGTACTCAGGTCACGTCAAGGAGATCCGCACGACCTCCATGCTGGTGGTGATTAACGCAGATTCGACTCACTCTGTCTCCCTTGGGACCTATTTCTCCTGGAGGTCCTCGCTGTCCTTGGTCACCCTGCATGAAAATAAAATTGTGTTCATGTGAGCAGAAGTAACTTATTGATAGTCTTTTGAAATGATAAAATTCTATCCAAATTATCTTACATTGCTCTTTCATCTCAATGGCTTTGATTTATCATGGATGCCTCAAGAAACCTTTTTATAAAAACTATATTCTCCTAAAAATTGATATTACCATAAAGATCACCAAGACTTACATGTCAATCGGTTTCATTGTAAATGCATAATGCTTCTGCACTCTTTGGATAAATAGGTATAATAAAATCAGGGTCCACACTGCAGGTAGCCTTGACATCAGGAACTTTGTCCACACATCCTCTAGCCTCACTGACTATCATGGTGGGTTGAGGTTTGGATGAGTTGCCAACCTTTTCTTTGTATTTTACTTACTTCCCAAGTCAATAATAATGATTTCTGTCAGAACTATCCAGCTGATGCTGATACATGGTCAGGCGGTAACAGATGAGAGGATGTGTCTTCCTAAAATATGGCTTTGGTTGAATTGCTGAGCTGCTCTGAAACCTCAAACAGCTTCCGATTGCTACCAGATCACTTACGATTGCCCGGATTGGCATAAAACATTCTATAACGAGCTTCTGCCTTGTCTATTCCAGCTCATCTTCTAACAGGAGCTCCACACTCAGGCAGTGGCAGCCCTACAGCAGCACAACCCCATCACCCCAACAGGGCTGCTCCCCACCTGTCCTTGCTGCTCTATCCCACCTCACACATGTCTGCAGGTCCACCTTCCTCTAAGGTCTGCTTGGCACACCATGTCTGCAGGTTGATCTTATGAGGTTATCCCCCAATTACATTCTTTCTTTCCCACTGGACCTTGACAGTTGGAAATTCTATTTCACTTACACCTTTTCAACTTTTTAAAGTGGTATGAGTGAGTATCAATGAACCATTTTTGGTTTATTTACTTCCAGAAAAGGTGTGAGGCAGTCCACAATAAGGACACATCTACACATGGCCATCAAAATATCAAATAATTAGATCAGAAATCATATGAGAGGAAAAGCATAGAACTACCCAAGAAATTAAAATGAGAGAGTTACTGTGACTCCTGGCATCCTGGCAACCAGAGTGAAAGGGAAAAACACAGCAAGCAAAAAAAAAAAAAAAAAACAATTTGACTAAACTTATGAGAAAAACAAGACCCATGTCAAGTCAGAAGAACATTTCTCTTTACAAAAGAAAAAAAGAAAGATGCTTGACTTAATTTTTAAAATTTTAGTAAATACAAAAACTATTGCCCATTTTTCCACTTGATTCATATATAATGATACCTGCACACATACATACATACATATATTAATAGCAAAAAAATCTACCATTGATCATTGCTAAAAAATCTATCAGTGGATCCCATGAAAAGTACTTACAGGTGCACCAGGGAGCCCTTGAGGCCCAGGTTCTCCATCTAAACCCCGAGCACCCTGCAAATAAACAAGACAACAAAAATGAACTCGAGATCAGTCATGCATGCTAAGGGTATTTCAGTCTTTCTAAAGAATTTCAACAGCCAGATAAGAAAGAGGCTTTGTGTCTTGTGTTGCAGTATATCCTGATATTCATCAGTGAACCCAAGGAGTATTTAATCAGAAACCTCAGTGGTGAAAACACTAGTTTACATCTTCTCATTCCATCAAAAGTACTACACCCAATCTTTGATACCACCTTGGATATCTTAAATGAACAAACACAATACCCACTCCTGATTGCTGATGTGAGCTACTTACTGAGAGAACCTGGAAAGCCTATTGGGAAGGTTTGATCATCATGCTCTGGGGTTCCTAGGACCGCAGTGGGAATTCATTGATGATGAAGACCAAGGCGCCACCTAAATAGCAGTTGCCCTGGACCCCGCAGCTGCCACACCCAGGAGAGAGATTTCCGTGACTCTGGATTCCCACCCAGATTTAGAATCAGGACTCCAGGCTTGTGATTTGGAGGAATAAAGTGCAAAAAAGATGTGAGCATCCCCTCTTCCACCCTGAATAGACAGTAGGTTCAGTTTGTGTAAAGTGAATTGATCTGTTTTCTCCACAATAGCTTCACCCTACCAAGTGATGCTGGCTAAAAACTACAGAGCTTGATAAATCTAATTATCCTGAAATTATCTCTGACTTCCTTATCTGTGGTACACATCCCCTCCTTATTTTCATTATAAGGATCAAAACATGATTTCAAAACAAAAATATGGGGATTTTAGTGCTCTCCATCTATGCTACATGGTAAAAATACAGCCCCCTCCCCTTGTTGAAATCTTTTTCTCATTTACCACTTGTATGAGAAGGCAGATGGGCACTTGAAGAGAACAATCCCTCTCCTAATGAACAGGCTTGGGAGAAGGAGATGATGAAAGAAATTAAAAAAAAAAAAAAAAAAAAAAAACAGTCACAAAGGTATTGGGTAGATGTTAAGCCAAGAAAACCAGGTGGATGGTGTCTGCAATAAGAATTAAAAATTAGAAAACCTTTGATAGAAGGTTCAGGCATGGGTAGAATCAAAGAAGAAGCAGAGATACCTACAGAGCCTTGAAACTCTTTCATCCCTAAAAACTGGAATAGAGCAGAAAGTGTTCTCCATCCACCAGGAAGGAAGAAGTTTGGGAGACCTGAAAAAGCCTTTGAATTCATAGCTCGTGTTGCTCGGAGGTAGCAGAGCCGGCCCTCGTATTACAGAAAGGCTTTGATGCCTCTCTCTTTCTCTCTCTCTCTCATTGCTGTTCAGCACCAGCTCAGACCTAAACTGCTGTTACTAGGTAACCACAGCATGGGTCTGAGGTCACCAGAAGAGCTTTTTTTCTTTTTACCGAAAGCAATCTGACCACAGTCAGAGGCAATGAGAAAATTTTGAAAACTACCAAGTAGCAAAATACCTCAAATAAAGAGCACATCAACAACGGTAACTGATTCCAAAATAAGGGTCACATATTTTAGGAGATGATTTAAACCCAGAAAACAAGCAAAAGCCTGGGTATCCGCAACTTCAAAATAAATGGGATTTGTTACTTGGTAACAGAAGAGCACCGACAAAATGTGACCTAAGGTAACATGAATACAGAAATATAAAAGTATGTTTTTAAAAACAGGATGCTTTTAGAAAAGAAACGTTCCACAGGAGATGAAAGAGGGAGCCAAGTACAATGAGAAAACCTAAAGAGACAGAGAAAAAGTTGAAAAAAAATGACACTGAAGGAATTATTCACTGCTTATTCACAAAGCAATTCCTTCAATCCACAAAACTGTGCATCTGTTTTCTTAGAAGGTTGGAGTTCTTTTACTGAGCGCCTGCAGTGTGCACGTTCTCCTTTTCTGGTTGTGAATGACAGGCTGTGTGCTTCTGTCTAGAGCAACAAGGATTAGTTTCAGAGGTTCTGTGAAGAATAAGGTGAGGGTCAGACGGGGTGATGGGCAAAGTGCCTTCTTCTTAATTTTCTGCTGCTGCTGCTACTGCTAAGTCGCTTCAGTCGTGTCCGACTCTGTGCGACCCCATAGACGGCAGCCCACCAGGCTCCTCCGTCCCTGGGATTCTCCAGGCAAGAATACTGGAGTGGGTTGCCATTTCCTTCTCCAATGCATGAAAGTGAAGTCGCTCAGTCGTGTCCGACTCCTAGGCACCCCATGGACTGCAGCCTACCAGGCTCCTCCGTCCATGGGATTTTCCAAGCAATAGTACTGAAGTGGGTTGCCGCTGCCTTCTCTCTTAATTTTCTGAAGCCCTACAAACGGGTTTTCTTAGTAGACTTTCTTAAAAAGTGCAGACCGTTTTTTTAAAATCCGAGGGGTTAGACACACCCCCTCACTCATGTAAACACACGCACACAGAGCAAGAAACATTTCTGAGCTCATCATGAACGTTCAAGTTTGAGCCATTTTCACATTTGTTATCCACTCAGCCAAGCAACCCCCGCCCTGCCCTCTCCACCAATGACCACGCCTCCTCCGTCTGGCCAGGCACTCTGTCTTCCCCTTCTCCACCCTCCTCCGCCTCTGCCCTGCACCCCAGGTACTCTGTCAGTGTCAGCTACTGACAATAACAAGATAGGACATACAACAGCCTGCTTACCCCTGCTTACCCTCAATAACTTCAGATACACAGTACATAACAAGTATCCTGTGGATGACTCATTTCTATCATCTATGTTTATAACAGAAATGTAAGAATCTAACCAAACTTCTACAAAGCACCCAATAAGAGATAAAAAAAATGTGATGCTGTTGAAGATAAGAAGATATTCTTAAACGGCCCAAAACATAAACATTTAGGTGTATTTATTTTGATGATCAGCACCATCATCTTACCTTTTCCCCTTTCTCGCCAGCTACGCCGGTGATGCCTCTCAAACCTTGAGCTCCCTTGAAAAGTAAACAAAAAGAGAGAGAAGTACATTCTTTGAGCTGAAGCACATATGCTTTGATGTCATCACAAAAGCTGATCCAGAAGAAGGATGCTATCATAACCAAAAGTAACAATGAGAAGAGAGACACGCTTTCCTAAGTTAGAAGAAAAATCCAAAAGGAATTCTGCTGGTGATAAAACTCTTTTTTAAAAATTCTGGAGATTTATACAAATCTGGAATAATGACTGAACACAAAAAGAAAATACCATTAGCATAAAAGAATTATGATAAAGTATTTTTGACTTTTAACTCACACACAGAATTCACTGCCACCTTTGCCTCCTCTGTGGTTTGTAACTTGGTTACATGTCACAGGGTAGTGATTTTAAACCTTGGAGTAACTTGTCCCCACCAATGTATGCCATCCAAGGCAATTGGGCTCCCGAGGTAGCCCAGGAAAGCTTCTTCCTATAGATATAGCTGGGGTCTCCATCAATCACTTGCTATCACTCTTTGTTACACTGTTTCTACAATAAAAGATACTCTGAATTTCAGTTTGGGGCAGTAGGAGCCCATCTTATTATCCCTTCTCAGGCACAGCAGTGGGTAATCCTCAAACTGAGGATGCAAGGTGTTATTTCTAGAATCCGCTTCAATCCTGAATGTTACCATTCTAGACTTCTGGCCCCACAGCTGCAGGGATCTAGAAACAGATGCTGTAGACATGCTCCCTGGGGAACAACAGGGGCAGACACGCCATCAGGAAAGCGGGCTGGCCACTTCCAGACAACTTGCTAACTGTCCACACTGGCTTAAGACAAATGGGCTCTAGGCCAGTCATTTCCCTGTGCTCTCACTGCCCCTACACCAGCTCTGTTTTACATCCAGGTCAGTCCCAGTCTACAGTCTCTGTAGAACAGTTAGGAACGGCCTAAAATATACATTTCAAGATGATCAGCTCAGGACACAAAATGAGATGTGGCCAAATCAGATTAAAGAGGCTCCCTTACTGACTGCGGCTCACTTCCTGACTCTGAACATAAATCATAAAGAATTGCAGAAATATTTGAGTCAATAGCAGAGACATGGGAATGACATGTATTATCTCTCAAGGAGAGCTTTTGCATAAATATTCCAAAAAGCATACTTTTTACAAATCTGTATGTTCCTTGACAGATGCTGTATTTTATATAAAAAGTGAAAAAACTGTGAATTTTACAGAAATATTTTTGCATGTCCTCTCCCAAACTGCAGAAGTAATGACATCCTCCAGTGACCACTGGGATCATGCAGCGTAAGACTGAAAAATACTTAACCGGAGGTCCTTGAGCTCCAACTTCTCCCAGTTCACCCTGGTCCCCTTCTTCACCCTGAAAAGCAACACAGAGTAGGGCTTCAAATGCTATTCCAGGAATTGACCTGAAGTGGGCTCAGTCTAACTCTGCACCCCCTGAATTAGTCTATTATACTTTCTTAAATCATTTTATAAGAGTAATTCATATTAACTGAAGACTATTCAGAAAATACAAACAAGTATAGAAATAAAGTCACCCCAATCCCACTTTTCAACTATAAACACCAGTAACATTTTAGATGCTATTCTTTCCAAAATTTTCCTAAAGAGGGAGAGAGGAGGAGAGGGAGGGAGGAAGAGACAGACACTGAGACACAGAGGAAGGGTGTGTATGCATTCAGGTACTGTGTGTGTGTGTGTGGTGGGTGTATTATTAGGGAAGTGTGACCACACTACACAAACTTTTCCATAAACTATATTTCTATTATGATTTTCATTTTAATTTTTTATTACAGTTTTCACACCATGCACAATTTTTTAATTTATTTAAATCAGTCTTTTCTTCCATGACTTCTACCTTTGGTGTCACCCTTATAAAAGCCTTATCTGCCTCCCAAAAATAAATAAATATTCATCTATATTTTTCTTCTAGTAATTTTATACATATCATTTAATTTCTTATGTAGAAATCTTCAATTATCAGTAATTTATTTTTATATAAACATAAAGTAGAAATCTCTTTTTTCCTTCTTCCTGTTGTTATACAGTCGCTAAGTCGTGTCTGACTCTTTGTGACTCCATGGACTGTAGCACGCCAGGCTTCCCTGTCCCTCACTGCCTCCCGGAGTTTGCTCAGGTTCATGTCCTTTGAATCAGTGATGTCATCCAACCGTCTCATCCTCTGCTGCCCTCTTCTCCTTTTGCCTTCAATCTTTCCCAGCATCAGAGTCTTTTCTAATGAGTCGGCTCTTCGCATCAGGTAGCCACAGTATTGGAGCTTCAGCTTCAGCACCAATCCTTCCAATGAATATTCAGGGTTGATTTCCTGTAGGATGGACTGGTTTGATCTCCTCACTGTCCAAGAGACTCTCAAAGTCTTTTCCAGCATCACAGTCTGAAAGCATCAGTTCTTTGGCGCTCAGTCTTCTTCATGGTCCAACACTCACATCCATACATGACCACTGAAAAAACCATAGCTTTCACTAGATGGACCTCTGTCGGCAAAGTGATGACTTTGTTTTTTAATACACTGTCTAGGTTTGTCACAGCTTTCCTTCCAAGAAGCAAGCATCTTCTATTTTCAGGGCTGCAGTTACCATCTGCAGTGATTTTAGAGCCCAAGAAGAGAAAATCTGTCTTTGCTTCCCCTTTTTCCCCTTCTATTTTCCTTCTTACTGGCACTCTATTCAATAGCATTTACTGAATAATAAATTCTCCCCACATAGGTTGGAAAATTCATCTTTAACATGTATTAAATTGATAAATATACTTGTTTGTAGACTTCCTATTAAGCTCTACTGGTTTACTATATGATGTTGTCAACACCACAACATTTTAATTATTGAGATTCTATAACACATTTTAATCTTTGGTTGGGAGAATTAATTTACTCTTATTTTTCATTTACAGTTACTCTTTTTCAGGTTTTCCTAAATGTATACCCTTAGACATGAACTTTAGAATTGTTGGGCGGATCTTCACCAAAAAAGGCTGCTTGCTTTGTATTAGAACTTCATTAAATTAATAGAATATATACAGAAATAATCTTTACAATACTGAATCTTTCCATTGTGGAACTCAGTATATCTTCTGATTTGGTCAAAATGTTTCCTGTTTCTTTCCATCAATAAAGTTTTGTTCTTTTCTTCAGATTGAATACTTAAGTGTGTTCTAAGGTATTTTGAGTATCTGGTGGCTACTACCGATGGACTCCTCTTTCATCATGTTTTCTAGTTATTCCTTTGACTTTTTATATCAGTTATATGATCTCTGATACATGTGTTTTTACTTTATTTATTTATTTGGCTGTACCAGATTTCAGCTGCAGCATGTGAGATCTAGCTCCTTGATGAGGGATCAAACTCAGGCTCCCTGAATTGCACTGGGTCGGTCCCAGGGCCTGGACCACCAGGGAAGTCCCTCTGATATATTTTTAAATGTTAGGATATTCTAAACAGAAATCCAAGTACTACTATTTCTTTCAGAAAGATTACTTTATGGATTCTGAAAAAGTCATTTTCTCTCTGACTAGGATTTTGCTTTTTATAATAGATACACTACCCTACATTTCCTATGGTAACAAATAACTTAAATTGTGAAGTTAGTTATTAGAAAAATATCTTGATGTTTAATATATGTACATAATAGTAGATTAAAATCCAATTCTATTGTTTATTACATGCTTCAATTCACTCATTTTCTTGTTCCACAGGCTGCAACTTTGTATTTGGAGATTTTTTTTTTCACACATACACAAAGAAATACCAAAAGAAATTAGTAGCAGTATTAATACAGAACATTTGGCCACACAAAGCAAAGAACTAGGCTATACCTAAATCATTTACACTTGATTTCTGAATAAACTCTGAGAGTCTTTTATAGTGTATTTTGTTAGTTCATGGAGTGGATAATCAAAACATGTATAATTAAATACTACTTGTATTTCCCCACCTAAGTATAAAACAACAGTGATTATAATTTTTCATTAGTAGATCTTGGGGTATTTTCCTACTGATTCTTGTTAAAACTTAGAGTAACATAGTCGATTTAAATATTTTACCAACAGGCGAAAAGCACACAGTAACTAATCAATAACCATAAAGCTAAATGACAAATTTAGGAATAGCAATTTATTATCATTCTACTGAAAGTTTTTTTGATGGTTCATTCTTAGATTCATAACCAATTTTTTAAAATATTCATTAACTAATTTGTGGAGTAAATTCAATGCAGAATTGTGAATCTGAAAGCAAACTTCAAGACCCTAGTCTTAATTCTTCATCTTTCTGCTTTCAGTTCACAACTAAATGCATCCATTAGCCCTTTCAGGTTTCATTTTCAAGGAGTTATATTATCTTCATAGATCAATTGTCAAAGACAGCCACTGAAAGTTTGAGGGACATAGGCATGTGAAATAAATTAAAGGAACAGTCAACAATTTTTAACTATGAAAAGTTTTTTCATGAAAATTTTGGCCAGTTACCTACCACACCAAGAATTTTGCAGGTTCCCCACTTAAGAAGTTCAGATAACTGGCTTGCATAGGTCTCAAAAATACTAGTTTCATAGGTGAGTAGAGAGACCTCTGATTGACTATTTCATTCCCAAACCCCATGGGATGGGGAAGTGGAAGTTTCCCAAAGAGAAGGGGTCACCAAAAAGAGAGGAAAGGATTCAGGGCATCAAAACAGCAGAAGTCCACTAAATCTGCTTTACTATACATATCACCTCGAGGTGTCTTTCAGTGTGGTTTAATATTCTGTTTCTGTGGTTAGACAATATTCCATTATATGGATATCTCATACTTAAATTAGCCACATCAGACATATTTATTCATTTCTGTGCCCTTAGCCCTTAGAATAAACCCTGGCACATAACAGGGATTAATAAATATTTGTTGATTTTTTTGTTACAAATTTAAAAATTCAATGGAGGAACGGGCACACAGAAAAACATCCAAAATACTTGATGTTTTTATAATTTTCTCCAGTTTGTCATCAAGAATCCACCTGTGATATGCCAGATGAATAAAATGGCTCAACTATTCAGAGCCTAAGTAATAAAAGACTTTTAAAATGTAAGTTCACACTGTAATATGGTACAGGAAATTGGTTTATTTATCTTCATTATCTGAGATTGTTCAATAGTTTTTCCGAAGGAATTCAAGAATATTAGTGCCTGAAGATATTAATAAATTTCTTCTCAAGCTCTTAACCTTGAAAGACAGACTTCTGCCAGCCTGTAAAGGTGTAAATGGACATATTCAACAAAGTCTAGATGACCTACATTAATAAGAACAGTTTGACTTTGTAAAAATATTATGGAATTTACAGGGACAAGTATTCTACCATATAAGAAGTCAAATTCTTAGTTACTCTAAGGCGATTTCATCCTAGTGGACGAAAAAAGACAAATAGGTCACCTTACTTTAAATTTCAGCCTTGCAGGACACGCTAGCTCCACGATAAGTTGTGCTGTGGATTCCAAGTTTCTACCCAAAAAACAATATAAGTGCTATTGCTAACTTCCAGATGACTCAAAGCCTAAGTTATATTGAAATGAAGTCAGAAACAAAAATTATTTCAGAACTTGCGAGGCTATAAGCCAATTATCAAATTCCCTGTTTGCTTGTCTCAGCAACACTTGTCATAAAATTTTACACTTGTCATAAAATTTTGTCTAGTGGAGCGGAACAACCAGCTTGAATAACATTTGACTATCAAAAGCATCAAGGAAAAGAGCTGAGTGTTATTGATTAGAAAAGGAAAGTGAGGGATAGCAACACAGGAAGGAATGAAAGTGTATGGTGCTTTCTTTGTTCTTTTTTTGTAACTGAACAACCTTAGGATATGATGCTTAGTCAGAATATTGATGCATCTACTGAGAACTTGTCAATCATCATTGGAAAAGGAAGGGGCAAAAATCATGCTTTGTTATTCCTTATAAGCCCTTACAATGAAGGTCATTACAACCTCTTAATCACAATGTACCCACTAAATATTCCTGTCCTTACCTTGTGACCTTGTCTTCCAGGTTCACCAATCTCTCCTTTAGCTCCTTTATGACCCTAACAAATGCAAAAATACATATTTATTTCTCATAAAATACATGAGAAATAAATAAATGTGTTGGATTTGACACAGAAAGTGGTCAGATGGCTCATAAAGTGACCTTGCTCCCCTAAATGTAAGTCAACGTGCTGCTAAGAGAAAGGTTATGTCACAAAGAAATGACAGCCTTAGAAGAATTTTAAAACACCATGCGTACTACACGACTGTACATAATAGGTATCAGTTTCAGTTAACAAACTCTGTCCTCAAATAACAAACTCTCCTTTGCCTAGGTCAGTAACTAGATAATGACACTGCCTGCTGGTGTCTAGATCCCTTCTTCCCCAACTTCCTCTTACAGCTGGGTCTCCTCCAACATCAGTAACTCATTCTCCAGAGGTGGACCGCTGACCCACCAGACCAGCTGCCCCCTGCTCTCCAGAGCCTCCTCTGAAAACCCTCTTCCTCCTCTGCACCCATGGCCTTACTCGAGGCAGAAGGGCTTCCCCAGATGTACAACTTTCTGCCTCTTCTTGTGCACAGTTTAAGTACAAATTCAGTTCAGTTCAGTCACTCAGTTGTGTCCAACTCTTTGAGACTCCATGGACTGCAGCACACCAGGCCTCCCTGTCTATCACCAACACCTGGAGTTCACTCAAACTCATGTTCATTCAGTCAGTGATCCCATCCAGCCATCTCATCCTCTGTCGTCCCCTTCTCCTCCCGCCCCCAGTCCCTCCCAGCATCAGGGTCTTTTCCAGTGAGTCAACTCTTCACATGAGGTAGCCAAAGTGTTGGAGTTTCAGCTTCAACATCAGTCCTACCAATGAAAACCCAGGACTGATTTCCTTTAGGATGGACTGGTTTGATCTCCTTGCAGTCCAAGGGACTCTCAAGAGTCTTCTCCAACACCACAGTTCAAAAGCATCAATTCTTCAGCACTCAGCTTTCTTTATGGTCCAACTCTCACGTTCATACACGACTACTGGAAAAACCACAGCCTTGACTAGATGGACATTTGTTAGCAAAGTAATGTCTCTTTTTAAGTGCAAATATACAGCTATAAACAGCAGTCAGCAAAGGCTGCAAAGCACAAGAAACTCCCATCTTTCACTGTCAGGACACCTGTCCTAACACTTTGGATCAGTAACATGAAATAAATGTGAAATAAACATTCCAAACATTGTCTATTAGAGTTTTGTCCTGAAAACCTTTCTTGTTCCAAGGTTCAAGTTTCCATGAAAAATAAGACACCCATCCAGGACCCCGTCTTCTGCATTATGGGCACACACTCAAGCTAACCTTAGAGAAAACTGCAATGGGAAACCCATTGCCTTGGAGTCTTTTGGATCTTGGCACAACTCCCCTGATCCGGAATTTTTCAAAATCATTTCAGACTCATAGACTAGAGAGAGAAAGCCGATTAACCCCAGCATTTGGTATTTATTTCTTTATTCCAATGGGTAATTTTGAAGCAATTATGATGGCAGCATGAGAGAAAAACACATTTGGAAAGTGTCTTTTTTTCCCCTCTATTTTGCACAGTTTTTCCAATTTATTTTGACTAAAACAGTTTGAAATACATTATATGTACAGTCCCTGGCCCCCGTCTCTCACTATTGGAGTAAACTTCTGAACCTTCATCTGGCGTTCTAGAGTCTCTCAATCCAGTGCATTTCATTGATATATCTTCCCTGAGAAACAGAAGCACTGAATAGCCAAGTATCTGTGTCTTGTTAGGGATAGCTGTCAGAGTACCAGTGGGAACTTCCAGGACTGAAAAAGGACCACAGACAAAGCCACCGAATAAGCAACAGACTTGCCTAACCCATCAGAGTGGGGTCTGTGCACGAGCAAGGTCAACGCTTCAAGGAAAGCCTCTGTTTTTCGTATGGATCATACTCTTAAAGACAGAATACAGCACGGACATTATTGTCTTACCCTCATGCCTGGCAGACCTGGGTATCCCGAACGACCCGGTGGGCAGGAATTGGGACACTGCCAGAGAAACAGAAAGAGAGTAACTGAGAGCCTCTGCTTCGTGATAAAATGATACATCTTTTAGGGTTTCCAGGGGCAGAATCCCAATGCAAGCCTATTCATTAAATAACTCTGACTACTCTTTCCTTTTTTATTTACTTGTAAACTCAGAAATATTCCTAGCTTACAGAAACATACAGAGAACATAACAAACCCTTTCCCCATGTATCCACCATCCAGATTTAATGAATACTACTATTTTTCCATATTATTTCAGATTCAATTTGTTCAAGAAATAAAACATTTGCAGACCAACCTCTCCCCCTCCAATCCAACAGCTCTGTCCTAAAGGTCACGTCCCCCACAACAAATGGACCAAAACTGCATTTAGTTCAGTTTTCCTACACTGTTCGAATATCAGTCTATAAGTAAAACAAGTCTCAGAGAGTATTAGTGGACTTAGATCTTCTAAAATTGGAGTGCTCTGGTGAAAGGCAGGTCACCTCCATAAAGTGAAAAAGATTATGGAAAAAGAAAGATAATTCTATAATGAAAAAGTTAGTGTGAGTATGTATAAGTGACCAGTCCACCAGCCCAACAAATTGCTCTCCGATCTGAGTAAAATAAAACTTGAAAATACAATGTATTCTAGCAAGATCATCTTAAAGAGAATTCATCTTCTAAAGAGAATTCCTGATCTTTGACTTAAAACTGTATTTTATTCAAAGGAAAATGTCTTACCAATGGATCTCCATCATGAAAGCCAATTGTTCCCTAAAGTAAAGAAAATGTTAAAGTTAAGAATATAGTGAAATATTTAATTCACTACTAATAATAAAATGTTCATTTGACAAATATAGTAAATGTATTTTTTCAATAAGCTATAAGGAATAAATAGTCTAAGATATGCTAATATTCTAGAAACTTCACTCATGGGTCTATTCTGTTTGGAGAAATCTAAATTTTAGTACATTATTTCTTTCACAGGATTGAAGAGAAGTAAAATGACAGAATAGAAAATATGGACAATTCTGAATCATGTTAAAAATATGGATTATCTCCCAATTAACCTCATTTTGTAAACTGCTCATTGTGTAAATCCTTGATAAAAACTAGTTCATTTGAAAATGTTCCTTTTATATGTCCAAGTTTTGACTATTTGAGAAGTCAAAAGCCTCAAAGCACTTCAAATATAATGTATAAACCATTCCCTTGAAAATCACCTTTCAAATTATTGTGATTTCTCAACTATACTGGCCTTAAAAGATCATGCTCTGAATGAGTGAAAATATCATAGCCATTTTGAAATTTTAGGACAATGATTCAATTTAAAAGCCCTTTCATTTTTGGCTCTTAGGGTTCTATAATCCCAACCTTCAGACACAGAGAAATTCAAACTGCAAACAACTTACACTGGGTCCCGGGGGGCCAGGGGGGCCAGGTGGTCCTCTTTTCCCAGGGTCGCCCTAAGTTATTTGAAAATTGTGACACAGCGGTTATACACACGTCAAGACACAGTGCACAAAACAGGTGAGGTGTGAGAAACTGGCATTCCAACACACCCTGCAGAGCTCAGCCTGCATAGGCCTGCCACCAAAATCAGTGGGTGACCCGCAATCCAATTAGTCCCACAAAGCTAGAAGAATAAAGGAGTTCCTGCCTCATTGAAGTAAGAGAAGGCAGAGGTAGACTTGGGGAAAAGAGCCAGTTCTTCTCTATACACTGATCACTTTACTCTGGAAACACTATGCATTTTTCTAGTTGATATTCAGGGGAACCAGAATAGTCGCTACTGCCAGCGCCGCCCAGCTAAGGGCAGCTCATGCCGGCCTGAAACTGTGAACAGGAAGGCAACCTCTCAGGGCCAGTCAGCGCTGGACTCTTTACCCGGAAGCTGTCCCTCAGTAGGTCACCGCACTCACTTGCAAATGCTACAGAAGAGCAAAGATGGCTAAATACGCCATTCAGATGAAAGTGGATTCCAGCTAGACTTAATCACCAGCGCTTCCTCCCCGCACACCTTGTCCTTCCAAAAGCATCTTACAATCCACTTTATAATCATTTTATACACATTCTTGCATTCAGTAAATAAATTTATCAAACAGCAGCACCTACAGAGAAACTAGATAGGTATATATGTGGCTCCTACTTTCAATGGATTTACTATTATCGATTCTTCAGATAGCATCACTACTTCAAGATTTTTGAAATATTTATTGAATATTAACATCAACTTCTCCCATGCAGTTCAGCTCTCAATTGACTAATGTTCTGTTGGTTCGATTATGATTTTATGATGCTAACATAAATGCACCTGGGAATGATTTTAGACTATTCACTCATTTCATACAGAGAAACTCATACAAAAGACACTGGATCCCAATCCCAACTGAGTCTGTAAAATGAAGGCGACACTTCTTGGCTTAATCACTAATTCTAGAAGTTGGGAAGAAAAGTTCAGCTGAGAACTTTGGGGGGAAAAATTAAAATCACTCTACAAAAATGAGATAGCATTATTACCCTGGTCCCCATCCGCATTATAAACTGGAATTCAACTTATCTGCCGTGTCTTGGATTTGCAGGGGAAACACACATAGGGCAGTTTGCCGTCCCCGGTAACACCTCCTATTAAGTCAGCAAACATCTATCAACGCGCTGTGTTTCTGTGTCTGGTACTCACAATCGGTCCCACACGGCCAAGCTCTCCAGGGAGTCCTGCTCCCCCAGGAGGACCCTGAAATCAACAAATTAGAGGGACATGGTGATTTATGATGTTTTCACAATTTATGACAAGTGATATCAAATACAATAAACAACTGACTCAGAATGATGGGTCTGTGCTAGCTTTGGCTTCCAATGAGACAGCAACTCATCTGACCGAAGAGTAATTACTTAAAATGGAAATTTCTTAAATTAACAGCAATTTCTTAATAAAATACTTTTAGTAGAATAGGGGTGCTGTCATAGTAGCCACCGAAGATCCCTAAGGGGGGACACTGTCAACACCACTGATAGAGCGCCGACTGGAGACGAAGGTTGGGATCTGAGAACAGGCCGTTCTCATAGACTACGTGAAACAAAGCAAGAGACCATACTTACAGGAGGTCCAGGAATACCACGGCCCTAAAAGGTTAAAATAAAAGTTGCTGTGATACAGGACCCATACTTCATGTAAATACAGTAGTTACAGAAGTACCTACAGAGTTACTTCTGCAAATACAGAACTAACTCAGTTCAAAAATAAACTACAAAGTCTATCCCTAAATAAACATAAAATGCTCATTCGAAAAGAAAGGACTGGGTATCCTTACCCAGCAAACTCGGCCCCACTTCTAAATGAAGAAGCTTGCTTCAGCTCCTCAAATGTTCTTTTGATGTCTAGCCTGTAGCTAGCCTGTAGTATTTTTTTCAAACATTTTTTTTTTTTTTTAAAGAAAAGCAAAGTAAAGACAAGCTACTCCAGTATTCTTGCCTGAAGAATCCCATGGACAGAGGAGCCTAACATTATAATAGTCCATAGCATTGCACAGAGTCAGACACGACTAAGTGACTTAGCACAGCAAGTAAAGAGGTCATCCATGCTTGCTGTCAGGAGAATTTACCATTCCTCACAAAGAGGCATATCACAACTGGACTTTTTCACATTCCTTCCCACTTTAGTTTATTACAAAATAGTGAACATGTGCTATACCGTAGGTCCTTGTTGTTTATCTATTTTATATGCAGTAGTTTCTATTTGTTGGAGAAGGCAATAGCACCCCACTCCAGTACTTTTGCTTGGAAAATCCCATGGACGGAGGAGCCTGGTGGGCTGCCGTCTATGGGGTTGCACAGAGTCAGACACAACTGAAGTGACTTCACTTTCACTTTTCACTTTCATGCATTGGAGAAGGAAATGGCAACCCACTCCAGTGTTCTTGCCTGGAGAATCCCAGGGACGGGGGAGCCTGGTGGGCTGCTGTCTATGGGGTCGCACAGAGTCGGACACAACTGAAGTACTTAGCAGCAGCAGCAGCAGCAGTTTCTATTTGTTAATCCCAAATTCCTAATTTATCCCTCCCTTCCTTTCCTCTTTTGTAACCACAAGCTTGTTTTCTATGCCTGTGAGTCTATTTCTGTTTTGTAAAGAAGTTCACTTGGAGCATATTTTAGCTTCCACATAGAAATGATATCATTTGTCGTGTTTTATAAGAAACCGACATTAAAAGTAAGACAACATTGCTATAAAATTTATAACAAATTCCAATTTGGAATTTGGAAATTGCCCAAACATTTAGCACAGAGAGGAAGGGGAGAACCAAAGTGTTTAGGAACACATCCCTTGACAGGTAAGGCTATGTGTCCAGACACCAAATCTAGTAGAAATGGAAAACAAAACGGTGTCACTTCTGAAATGACCTCCAGTGGGATCCTCATTTATGCTGAATTTTATTTTAAAACCAGTCATTCTGTCTCCCACTCCCTTACATTTACTATCTCTTGAGCAACATCAAACTGTGCGTAACCAGGGATTGAAACCATGCCTTATGCAGCCTCCAAGCCTCAATTCCAAGCACAGGGCCCAGCACACAAGGAGCTCTGACTCTGTGCTGGTTGAATTTAATAAAACTGAGCACCGCTGCCTTCAGGCTCAGTCTCCCAGCCTTGGGCCTCCTCACCATTCTCTCCCCTCTGTGGGCTTGAATCCCTCATATGCACAGTTGTCTCTGACACCATATTCCTGACAGCTTGTACTTTCAGACTTCGTATTTTCTAGACAGAAATATCTAAGATAGACTTAGATATTTTCTAAAATATCCATCCATATATGAAGCATCCAGGGGAATCACATCCTCTGATAATGATGCTATTATTTCTAATTATTTAGGCAGCCACAACAAGCATGAATTTCACACGAGCAATATGTTTCAATGGTAAATGGGGAGTTTTCAAGGCATTCTTTGAAAAATTACTTCTATTTGAACATTATAATATGTGGATCAATGTGGGAAATAAATGTTATGCTTGAAGATACCAAAGTAATCAATAAGTTATTTCATTATCAAGAGACCTAGAGATTTGATGGATTTTTTAAAAGGCATCTCTATAAGATGCTGAGCTCTGAGTTAAAAATGTGGGAGGAAAGCCAGCAAACTCTTCACCTCTGAAAATAGACTTATAATGGAAAAGATGAAATATGGCAAAGGAAGCAGTGCAAATAGAAAACAAAGAGGAAAAACACAGATTAATAGCAAGAACAAAAAAGGAATGAAGAACAAATAGAAAAAAAAAAACCAGCAGGCTGAGAATCCAGTTCTCCTCTGGCTAGAAATAACACAAGTCTGGTGGATTGTGCAATGTGGAAAAAGACTCGCCAGGGAAGCAGGTGGGTGATAACATGGCTGGTATTTCATTAGACATAAAACCAGTTGTGAAGAAAGTGGCGTGATGCCGAGGTCTAAACACCAAATACTCAGATTTGCTGCTGTTACATGAGATACAGTTTCCATCAATGGGAACAGAGAGGGAGTAATTTCCATTGGTAAATGCCACCTGCAAACAGATGTACGTATTTTACACCATACATTCCAATTGCTCTGAAATTTTCTACTCATAGTCAGAATGCTTGTCATAGCAGATAGCCATATCTCTTTGTGATGTATATTATGTAGAAAACTAAATTAAAAAATTTCACAATGGCAGAACTTTACCTAAAGGCAGACTATAAATCACATTTACTTACTGGAAATCCACGAGGTCCTGGCACACCAGGTTCTCCCTAAAAATAAAAATAGCTCCATTGTACTTAGCTTTTTTAGCATGAGTATGTAAGTATGCAAACTTCATAAATATTAAAATCATTAAAACACTCCATCTTACTGTTTGAATGCAATTTAGTTCAACTGTTATAAAACATGATTTTGGTTGAACAAGTGTATTTCAGCCACTTCACAACTAATCTGTTAACTGATTTGGAAACACTACAATAAAATTATGCTTCCGCATTTAATTGATACCAGCAATTAGTACCAGGTGGCTAACTTACTTTTTGTCCTCTTGGTCCAACAGAGCCGGGGGATCCATCAGGACCTGTTAATCCCTAACAAAGCAAGATGGTATTAGAACTAATACAACATTCTTAGGCAAGCCAGTAAGTGGATAATTCCATTTTATTTATTAATTACATGCAGGATAGTTTACCTACGTATGGTGCAAGTCTTTATAAAGAAAAACCTTTCTATATTCCCACTCAAAGGTAATGTCTGACATTACATCTGACTGTTATAGTTACTTTCTGTTAATAAATTGTATCCTGTTCATAACTTCCTACTAAATGCACTGTTTATCACAGGATTTGATAATTTAGTATTTTTTGTCTCCGCTTTGAAAAAATGGGAAGTAATAATTACAGTGTTCTAATAGGTAAGTCTAATGGGACAACTCCAATACTTTTGCCACCCAATGCGAAGATGCAAAGAGCTGACTCATTGGAAAAGACCCTGATGCTGGGAAAGATTGAAGGCAGGAGGAGAAGGGGATGGCAGAGGATGAGGTGGTTGGATGGCATCACTGACACAATGGACGTGAGTTTGAGTAAACTCTGGGAGTTGGTGATGGACAGGGAAGCCTGACGTGCTGCGCAGTCCATGGGGTTGCAAAGAGTCGGACACGACTGAGTGACAGAACTGAACTGAACTGAATGGGACAACAGGACTTGGCTTTGCCATTAGCCATGTTATGCATCTCTTGAGTTCATTTATAAAGCAAAATGCTTTATATATGTATGTCTCTGTAGCTCTCAATAACATCTTGAGAGTTAAAATGTTCCTTCAATAGTGATTAAAACTAATCAATCTCATTGTTGCCTTTTAGCTACCTAAAGCCCCTCAGTTATCTCCTAGCAATGACAACTGCTTATGGAAAACATTAACTTTTAAAGTTGAATCATTTGAGAGTATGTTTCTAGGTTATCTCTTTTAGTGAAATAGCTACAATTAAATATACATTTTCATGTGTGCCACTCAGTATGTAGACTCTAAGTCCATTACTGTAAAACACTTTTATAACATCACATGTAATGCTAAAGTAGTTATTCAAGCATCACTTCCAACCATTTTATCATCATCCTAATATAAAATAGATATCAAACCATGATAATACTACATGTATATCTTAATTTCCACATTGGATGAAGACACATTTTTATCTTTTTAGTTTTTCCTTTATTTTAGATGTCATTTATAATACAATATTGAAATTATACCCTACAAAATACAATTATATGTACCTATATATGTAAATATATACATACATTATGCACATACACATATACACATGTATATAGAAATAACTTGTAAAATCTATTAGCAAGACTTTGAAAAAAATTAAAATGATATTGAGGAATTCCTTGAAAATATGTAAGTCTGACTTAAAAATGAATCACCAAAGTGCATATTTAATCTGTCAGTCTGCATAAATATCAATAAAATGCATTCATGTAACTTATATAGAAAACTATTTCACCAGCCACCATTTTTACATTTCTCTGCATCAATTAATTTCCTTCGTAACTCCAAAGACTGAATCAAAGGAAATAGAAAAGAGTGAGTTGACAAAATTCATTATTGGAAATTTACCAAAGAAGAAAGCTATTAAACACACATGGAAGGATTTTTGACAGACTTTGATTTTCAGTCTCTCTAGTACAATTACAATGCTCTAACTTGGGAACAGGCCTTAACATCTTAGTTGCTGAGCACTTGTGGTAATGGAACACTGGCTTCTGTATGTGAGCAAATAAACCATACCCCAGGAGCTCTCTGTAAATACATATGGCACAAGGGTTTTATAAACCTCAGGGCAGGTCTGACTAAAGGGACTTCCAATGCCCACTTCACGCATATACCCTCCAAGACCCGTCCTGGTCAGTTCCCACACACACTGCCAACTAACCACCTTTACTCAGGAGCTAAAACCACTGGCAAAGTTGGAGGGCAGTAGCTACTACATACCCACTCCAGTATTCTTGCCTGGAGAACCCCAGGGACAGAGGAGCCTACTGGGCTGCCCTCTCTGGGGTCGCACAGAGTCGGACACGACTGAGGCGACTTAGCAGCAGCAGCAGCAGCTACTACATAAGGCAGAACTTCAGCTACATAATAAAGAAGCAGAGTGGCTGAATAACCTGGAGGCTGCTTCCAGATACTCCTTGTCTCAACTGTCTTCCATAAGACATGGTAGATCAGATCAGATCAGATCAGTCGCTCAGCCGTGTCCGACTCTTTGCGACCCCATGAATCGCAGCACGCCAGACATGGTAAACCACATCTAATCACAAGGAGGCCGTGAGTTAATGAAAATGTATTCTGGCGTCCAATCTAGTGAACTGTGTTGTGGCACAGCCATGCATTAAAGCATAGGCTCTGTGAGGACAGGACTCCATGTCCATTACAATCTGAGCACACTGCCCGAGCATCTAACACACGCAGCACAGAAGATTACAGAAGGCTACTGAACAGGAGATGTGGGCTAGCCTACTGGGTGGAGGGATTTCACACCTGTCGCTCCACATCATCTTTATTTTTAGTTCAAATCCCAGCTCTGCCACTTAGTACTAGGCCACTATAGGCAAGTTACTCAACTGCATAGAGCCTCAGTTTCCTAATCTGTAAAACGGGTATAATGTTAATATCTATCTCACATGGCAACTTTGAAGATTTACTGGGATAGTGTACACAGAGTGTTTACAACCATGCCTGGAACAGCAGATGCTAAGTAAATGTTAGCTTTTCTTATTATTATCATTATTATGTAGTCAGATTATCCTAGAAGCTAATGAAGTAACATTTCCTGCTCTCTGGGAGCTTAAAATCTCATTCAGAAGAGATTCTGAAAAAAAAAAAAAAAAAAAACAAGCAAAAAATCTGGGTATTAACCACAGGCACTGTGCTTCACAGCCCCCTCACATTTCTCTGATGCCTAACTATTTCCCCTTACACTGCCTTTCAGAATAACTTCTTTATTACTCACTATCCTAATCATATAACATCACAGATAATAGTTGTAATACATTCAGAGGATGTTCTAATCTCTCTCCTATAAAATAGCGTAACTGAACTATAACTCATGTACTTAATTCTAATTCCTCTTTTCTGTATCTTAGACAGATGCTATAAGAATGGAAAAAAAATACTCTTTTAGAGCTCTTAGAGCTCACTAAGCATGCCACAACATAAGTGCCTGTAAGAGTATAAGTTATTAATGATAACAGCACAGTTGTCCTTTGAGTACAGAGCTTGCAACCAAGCTTGGATTTCTTTAATGTTATGTGTCTATAAGGGAAAAGAATCAACTTAAACTAAAGAAAAGAAGAGTTTTATATGTATGTAAGTCTCTCACAACTTCCATTTACAAACATATGCATAAAACTCCAATTTGCAATCATTCTTATCTGTCAAAGAAGTGACAGAGGAATATATTGCCAGTGGCAGAAAAAATTGCTTTCATATTAATGTTTATGAAGATAAGGTTCTATACGGGATAAAATTAAAGGCCACTGTATTCTGAAATTTCCCACTGCTGCTTGGCAAAGCAAGCAGCCCTCACTATTAATTTCCTTCCAGCATTCCACCACTCGGTTCAGGAGACCCAAGCCATAATCCTACAAGACTAGCTGCCATGACTCATTTACCTTTTCTGTCAAAAATCCACTTAATTCAGGATAATAACCTTTAAGCCGTATTCTTTTCAGATTCTTCCAAACAAAACATCTGATTAACCATGTGTTAACACTACCAAAAAATGCAGCATGTTTGTGACTGCACTTTAAAAGAAGTTCTACACAAATGCACATTAGTATAGTTAATTTTTTGCTTAGTTCTAAGAAATGTCTAAAATACTGGCACATGCATGAACTTCTTACTTTTTTCTCTCCTTCCTTTTTCTTTTTTCTTTTTCTGTTGCTTTTCTCTGCCATCCCAGAAAATTGATTAAATGCCCTTATCAGTTTCTCCCTGAGGATCTTACAGAGCCAAAGTTCTATGATGTAAGAAACCTTACTATTTTACACCTTTTAACTTTGGAAATCTTATTTGGAAATGGAAATCTATGCTATGATACTGCAGTTATAAACAACATAAAAAAGTACTAGCAATTATTAGTTACATTGTACTTCTAAAGACTTTGAAGAATTTTCTTTTTTATCCTATTTCTGTTTAAGCGTGGAAACTATAAAGTAAAACCAGGCATTGTCTTTATGATTTTATGGTACTAGAGGAAGAAGAATTTGTTGAGCCTGCTACAAAAGCACCATGAAACCCAGACACAGACAAGTCTAGTCCTTTGTCTGAAATTATTCAACTCAATCGTAAGACAAGACTTCAGGTCATTCATTTATGTTTCAACCATGCCAAAAATTAATAATAATAATAATAAAGTCATTTAATCATCCATTTTCTTTTCACATAAAACAAGGTCCAAGGTTGAAAGGAATGCAGAAATAAACCTAACCTACTGGTTTATTTGCATTCATCAGACTTTTTTATTTGGATGCAACAGTTCCAACTAATTCACTGTGTTTCAAAGAGATGTTTGATAGCAAACAAGTTATATAATTTCTGTTCATATTTTGCAAATATTGGGCTGATATTCAGTTTGCGTTATCCAAACATTAGTCCCTAGTGACCTCATGCACTGCCACTTTGCCTACATAGGAAGTTCAAACTAGGATCTTTTAAGTATAAAACAAAGTCAGTCTGCTAAAGCAATGAATTGTTGTTGTGTTGCTGTTTAGTCCCTAGCATAGACAAATATCCCCATTATACTAATCTTGATAAAGAAAGCACATCTTAATAACCACTAACATCTAGCTCTTTTTCTTTTTCTCAAAATGAAGACTCTGTCTTAAACTCTAGCCAAAAGTTCTCAGAATCTATAATCATAGGTTTTCAAGGGCTTTGATTTAGAAAAGTCTTTAGTTTGGGGAAATCATATAAGTTGGTAACTTGAAACATAACTTGCGGAATCCAGCACTGTCTGTTTTCTGAGAGCAGAGGTCCAGGTATCACTTTACTTTGTATCCCAGCCGGAAAGTCAAGGAGTAGCCCTCAGTAAACTCTCAACAGTCCAGTGTAGGGAGAGAGGAGATGAGAGCCCTGAAGTCCTTTTCCCTGAAGAAATGTTAACTAGTGTCGGGTTTACCACACAGCTCAGCATCTGAGCTTGCCTCCCATGGCGGGAGGCAGGTGTGTGACTGGGTATGTTGGGGGGCGGCTGCTGGTTCCCCGGCTTCAAGCAACCCTAGTCAGCTTGTTTCTGTCAGTAACTGTGAACCAAGGAAACGCTGGAGGAAAGACAGAGAGCTAGGTTTGGGTTTTTTTTTTGTTTTTTTTACTTACATTCTAGAAACCATCAAGTCCGAGTCTTCTGAGCTGGATTTCTCTAGATTTTTTTTTTTAATTGGAGGCTAATTACAATACTGCAGCTTTTTTTGCCATCCAGTGACATGAATCAGCCGTGGGTGCACATGTGTCCGCGTGCCCCGTGTCCAGTGTAGGACCAGCCCCACCCCACTCTCCCGCCCCGGGCAGGCTCTCCCCCAGCCTTTCTCTGGTCTCTTCCTCGGGGCTTAGGGGGACTCTGTCCCTCCCCTGCCTGCAGGCCCTTTCCCTAAACTCACTTAGTGAGTGCCGGGGAAAGGACAAGAGCGAAGCCCCAGCACCCCCCAATGGGGTGAGTGGGGAGTAGCCGCTGAGAGGCAGAAACGGGTACCCACCGCTGCTCCCAGAGCAGAGAGGAGGACAGGCCAGTGCTGCGCTCCTCGGGGCCCCTCCACGCTCCGCAGACGCTCGCGCAGAAACCGCGTTTCAGCGCCGAGCCCGAGGGCACCGCCACGATCAGAGCCAGTCTCGCTTTAGCTTGGACCACAACCGCCTGCACGCTGCTCTCTCTCTCTCTCTCTCTCTCTCTCTCTCCGCCCCCCCCCCCCCCCCCCCCCGCCACACACACACACACACTGGGCCTGGCTTCACGCCCCCAGCACCCACTACTCACGTCGGCACCCGGTGTGCCAGGCTTGCCTGGAGCTCCTGGTTTCCCCGGCTCTCCAGGGGGACCCTGGCAGGGAGGGGGAGAGGAGGGGGGAGAAAATGGGGCAAAGTTGAGCCTCATCGGATGCAGTGTGGTCTGCAGACCACATTGGATGGAAGGAAGGAAGGAAGTGGAGAGCCAAAGCGCTGATGTACTTACCGGGGGGCCCGGAGGACCCTTCGGACCGCGATCACCCTGGAAGGCAAGAGGGAAAGCAGGGCAGTGGGTGAGTGGAGGGTGCTGGGGCCCCTCCGGGACAGGGACAGGACAGGTGGTACGGAGCTGTGATCAACCTCCAGGGGCCACGGGACGCAGGACCGCCTCCCTCCGCAGTCCTCAGGCGTCTAGGCCCCACTCCCAGCCCTCATCCACGTCCCATCCCGCCTCTGGGTAGGGGGCTTCGGGACCTCTGGAAAAAACCCACCCGGGCCGCTGGGAGAGGAGCAGGGGCTGGAGGTGGGCACTTACGTCGATGCCGTCGATGCCCGGGACTCCAGGGGGACCCGGCGGCCCCGGAGGACCCTGCTCACCTGGGGGGCCCCTCTGACAAAAGAGCACACGCGGGTTAGGGGGGCACGGGGAGCAAGCACAAGAAGGTGGGCCCGAGCCCGCCGCCTCCCCGCAAAGACAGTGCTTCGTGGAGGCCGGGTTCAAGCCCAGCGTAACACGCGTAGACCAGACTTCCAAGGAACCGCGGTTGCTTCCCCTCCTCGAGGTTCTGAACGAGGCTGACAGTGAGGTGAGAGCAGAATCTGGGCCCCCAGAGTGGGGTCCTCCCGTCTATGGAGCTTTCAACCCAACGGGTTTTGTGGGGAAGAGGGGGCCTCTTACTCATGGGGTTGGATCATGAAGATGGTGATCACTGAATTCCTGAATTTAATCAGGAAATGCAGGTCAGCCTTTTGGATAAAGTGAGGCAGCTCAGAACCGAGGCGCGCCACCCCAGATCAACTCCAGGATGGTTTTGTAGATCTGTCTGCGTTCAGAAGAAAACTGGGGGGCCCTCTTAGGGAGAGACAGGCGAGGCCGAGAAACCCGGCGAGGGCCCGGCCTCTCTTCAGATCCTCCTCTGCGAGGATGTCTATGCACCTCGCTTCAGAAAGACGCCAAATTTCAGGCCAACCCCCGGTTGTGACCCCTTTTATCTGTTGCAAATAGCTCCGCTTTGATGGCGCTCGACGGAAGGCTGGCCTCTAAAAGTTTGGACGCGTTTTAGGAAATGTGGGAATTTTAGGTTTTTTCTCTTCTGAATTGAAAAAAAAAAAAAAGGCTTCTTTCATCAGGAAATCTTGGTTTTTCTAAACTCCCGGTGACCAGACAGGTTACAATGGGGTCTTTGTAAGTGAAACCTCAAACGGCGCCGCCCCCCCCCCCCCCCCCCCCCCTGCCCAGTGCAGCCGAAATTCCGAGGTGAGCCCGGGCCGCCGAGTCCACGCAGGCGGGATACGGGCTTGCCTGGTATCACGCCTCTCCCGGGCCGGGCCGCCCGGGACCAGGGGCGGGGAGGGGACGGAGGGAGGAGGGAAGCACGGCTGAAAATTAAAGCCCCGGCCTCCATCCTCCTCGGGCCTCTGCGGCCCGAGCCTGCAGTGTGGGGCCCGGTCGGTGAGGGGGCGCCCGTTCTCGGAACCTCGGGGTGTCCCCTCGGGCCCCCGCCTCCCACGTTGCTCGCTGCAGATGCATGGCCCGAGGATGCACGGAGCCGCGCGGCCCGCGGGATGCTCCGCATCTCCGCGCGCTTTCCCCGACGGAGGCACCCCCGCCTCGCCCTGCGAGCACTTGGAAAACGCCAGGGCTTCTTGCCCCGGGCTTACCTGGTCGATGGTCTGGAGGAAAGAAGAGAAGAGGGGGGAGACAGTGAGAAGGCTGCCCCCCTAAACCCGCGCACAACTTACTTGAGCCGCGCACAAGCAGAGCCCCGACAGCAGCAGTCGTAGCCCGAGGGCCCCGTGGCGCGACGCCGCCCAAGCCATGCCCGCCGAGCGCGCAGTGGCGCTTGTCCCCGCCAAGAGCGCCCCCGGGAGCCGGGGATGCGAGGGGGCGCCGGCCCAGGAGGCGTGAGTTCCTCCTGTTTATGAACGGCCCCGGAGAGGGTCCCGGGGATTGGAGGAGAGCTGGCGGTCCAGAGGACGGATAGAATGACAACAGTCCCCCTTAACCCTTTCCCCGCCTCCGCCCCACCCGCCCCTGGGGACCTCTCGAGGTTCCCAGAGTCTTCTCAGGTGGCCTGTGTGCCACCGAGGGCTTGAGTAGTCGACGGGCATTTTCCTGGAGAGAGGCTGAGGGGTGAGGGGTCCGGGGGCTGGGGAGGGTCGTAAGCCACCCAAGCTGGGTCCATACCCCTTCCGCCGCCCTCCTCCCCCGTGCAAGTGGTTTCTACCCGTCAGACTGTGGGTGGGACCCGCGCTTCTTCAATATCTGGCCTGTGCAGCAAAAGCCTGGACTCAGACAAACAGTGAGGACGGGGAGAGTTTGCGGCGGTGTAGAGAGGTAAGCTGGCTGCCAAGTGGCCTTTGCAGGTAGTCTAGGGACTCACCGTGATCCTGGCTGGCAGCTCATTGCAAGTTTCTCTCCTGGGTCTCAGGGGGTCACAATGGATCAGCATCCATTGAAGTTCAAACTGGAGAAAGACAGCAGCCAGTCAGTTAGGTCTCTTTGGAGAACAGAAGTGGGTCATTTAAAAGGGAGATGCGATGGTAAATGTGGTCCAACTGTTGAGTCAGGTCATCAATTCATCTCAGCGGACTAGGACTCTTGTTCCTTGAATACAGTTTTTCCAGGAGGAATGGGCTGGAAATCCTTCCCACGTTTCTCCCATCATTGGATGTAGATGACTTAGCTCTGCATTGCTCCAGCAGAGCCCTAGGCAGGAAACCCACCAGGGATATTTACTTCCTATTTCTGTTCCCACCACAACCATCAAGAGGTAGATTCTATTAAACTGAGTCTCAGAGAGAAGCCATAACTGTTCTAGGCACAAGCCAATAAATGTCAGAGTCTGGATGGGAACCGAGGCCTACTGAACTTCACAGAGGACATATTCAATAAGATTTCACTCAGGAAAAGATTAGAAGCAGACAGCAAAGAGGTGGCACCAGGAATGAAATAGAAAAAGGGAACTTGGTCCCTGGGAGAATATACATGATAGATATTGGCCATGGGGTGTCTCTGCCTAAAATGCAAATAAGATCTAGAAGTGGGAGGAATGAGAGAAATCTAAGACTCAGAGAAAAAACAAGAAAATAAAAAATACTTGAACTTTGCATAATACTTACATTTTCATTGGTTGAGGAGAGATAAATTTCCTAGACAACTAAAAGTCAGGTGTCCTGACAGCTTCTTACATTTTAGCAGGTGCTAAGGGAGAGAGAAAAGTAGGATAGGAAAGAAATAGAAAAAAGGAAGAATGGCCAGGTCTGAATCTGAAAGCCTCAGGCGAGAAGGTATAAAAAGATTGGTGTACCCAAGGGAAGTTTGAAAAGAATGAAAGATGAACTCCCTTCCCTTCTACCCACAGAGGAAGGGAAAGTTAAACAAAAGGAGGCTTTGCATTTTATAAAGGGGTGAAAATAAGACATGAAGCTTTGACGTTCCCACGCTGATGCCCCTTCTCATATGATTCTAATTGCCCTGGAGTTCTCCTCTTCCTGTTTTTCTTGTTTCCCTCAACCCTCCCATGCCTTTTCTCCAGAAAATGTGGACAACTAGGAAAATGAATTAATTGGGATGAAAAGAAAGCTAAATCAAGACATATTTTGAGATGGAAAGGTATCTACAAATTGTATGAAAACGATGACAGATCAGTATACACAGTTATGTATTCTTGATGTGAATTATTTTACAATAGCATATTGACATCCTACAAAGGAACTGCGTTCCAAACCACACAGTATCCTGCAGCTAAGGAATCACTTTAATTAAACACTTTATTTTTAATAAGAATAGTCATTTGCTTGGGAGGGATTTTATTTTGGTTCTGTTCTAAACTGCAGTGGAAGCTTTAAAAGGAAGATAAAAGAAAGAATGGACCAGCCTTTCCCTTAATAATTGCTAAACACGAGGCACCACCTCCAGCAGCTCTTGGAGGCCAGTCATATATGGGTAAAGGGGCTCAGAGAGGTTAAATCATTTGCCACAGGTCACATAGCTAGTAAATGTCAGAACTGGAATTCCAAATGTGCCTGACTTGAAAATAAGGTCAGCCTCCCGGAAGAACACATCCTATCTCCAGAATGAAGTATGATTTTTCAAGCAGGTAACCCCAGCACTTAGTGATTGAACATTTGCATTAAAGATGAATAGAAAAGACAGATCTAGAAATATAAACTGCATGAATTTGTTTCCAACAGGTACTAGAAAACTTCAGAACTAGACTAAGAAATTTCCATAAGACGAAAGAATTCCCTATTTGCATGCTTCTTATAGAAATATATCCAGAAACAAAATTTCTGCTGTTGCTCCTCAAATTAGCGGCTGCTTCTATATGCAGTTACATATTCACGTGTATGACAAAATATGACATATAAGAAACGTGATTTTTCTTCCTTAATGACCAGATAAGTATTTTACCAAAATAAGAAAAGGTGTCTCCCCATCCCTAACTCTCAGAATAGAAGAGACCACTCATCAATGTTATTCACTAAGTCCTTGGGAAATTGATACCAAACTGGCATTCACTGTATGCGTGTGATATTTTGATTCTCAAAAAGAATTCATACCTTAAACACCTTGAGAAAGTTTAATTATATGATTAACCAGGAAACCTATATCCGTTGTACAGATAGTTCATTTAAGTTACTTCTTGCAAATGCAAAATAATTCATTAAGCTATTTTCTCAGAAGTGTAATCCTCTCTGGATAAATGGGTACAGCTGTGTAAGTATGCCTGGGGCAGTTGTGATGCAGGATAAAAGGGAATGAAATGGAATTCATCTGTGAATACAGGCGGGTTGTGACAGAGTGCCAGCCAGGTCAGAGGTTTCTGAACACATCTCTGCTTCCACATAACCACCACCTACGCACTATACAATAACTGTTTGGGGGCATGCAATATTAATTCCAATTTCCATGTTAATTATTTTGAAGGCGGATTGGCAGAATGTCCTGGTAAAAGTCACTTTCATTATACATCTAAAACGTTGATTTCCACACATCTCATTTTCAAACCTGCAATCATTCTTCTCTTTGAATACCCATGGATGAAATATGTGTGATAAATATTTTAATTTAGTCTTTTACTTTTGAAGTCCCAGTAGAAGCCAAGCACTAAAGAAATATTCTAGACAAACCACAGATATTTTCCTTTCCACAATGGAATTACAGTATGGGACACTTGAGAAAAAATTCTAGAAGAGAAATAAAAAGTAAAATGTTTTTTATAAATCTCTTAAGCAGAACATAAAGTGCCCTAGGCCAACCTATCCTTCTCAACATAAAATTTTTCTGCATTGTTTCAAGAAAAATAGTTGTGTGAGTGTAAGCTACCTTACACCAGCCCAAATTCATCATTACCCAATTCTTTTCCATAAAAGGTGTAATTCGATTCCCTAAGCTAGAGTAGGGTCCAGAGGACAACACATTAAAACATGGAATTTTGGCCCCAACTCTTAACTCTTATTAGGGCTAGAGATTTTTACTTATTTTTCTAGGCTATCAATAAATATTAATAAAGTACTTAGGCCTTTCATAAAAATTAAATAAAAACTAATAGCAGACAACTATCTTTTCCTCCTGAAAGAGAATTCTAATGACAAACTATGGGACTTAGCTCAATATTAAGGAGAATGGAACAAGGCTTAATTTTTTTTGCAAACTGAATTATTGAATTTTATATACAATGCCTAAAACCTAGCTCTTCAAAGATAAATTCTTAAACATGAGATATGTTTCATTTGTCTGCTGCTGCTGCTGCTGCTAAGTCGCTTCAGTCGTGTCCGACTCTGTGCGACCCCATAGACAGCAGCCCACCAGGTTCCCCTGTCCCTGGGATTCTCCAGGCAAAAACACTGGAGTGGGTTGCCATTTCCTTCTCCAATGCATGAAAGTGAAAAGTGAAAGTGAAGTCGCTCAGTCGTGTCTGACTCTTCGCGACCCCATGGACTGCAGCGTACCAGGCTCCTCTGTCCATGGAATTTTCCAGGCAAGAGTACTGGAGTGGGGGTGCCATTGCCTTCTAGACAGTACAAAAAAGGTTTAAAAAAATTACTTAAATTCACAGATTTCATGCTGCTTTTTAGTTAATGAAGAAATACTGGTTTCTGCCATCATAAGGGGTGAAGCTTCCTGGCAACTGAGCAGGAGGCTCTGAGTTGCCACGAAATCGAAAATCCCCCTAAGTCTATGTAGATTAGGCCGTGCAGTTCCAGACATAGTGCTGGAATGTGGTTAAATATGTTTTACATTTGCTCATTTTTAACTCAACATATCTTCATATAACACATTCATATGCTTCACATTCTTCACTATGGAAGACACAAAAACATTTAGTCTATAGGACACTAACTAAGCTGAAAAGCGCTTTGACAATAAATACAAAGATGAGAAAGATATATTTCTGGCTAAAGCCATCAACAAGGCGGGGGGTCATATAATCTGGAATACTTGAGTAGGGACCTAAAGGGCATGTAAGGTTTTCCTAAGCAGAGATCAGGAAGGTGAAGGAGGTGACAATAATTAGGCACAAGGAAAGTTACGCAGAGAGAAGGGACAGACTCGCTGTAGCAAAGAATTTTCCCCCTTGAATTCTAAGGAAAATAATTTGAATATTATTGAGTAGATAATTACAGGATTGTCATCAAAGATTTTTTGCTATAGGGATGAGATGAGGGAAGTGAAGTCACTCAGTCGCGTCCGACTCTTTGCGACCCCATGGACTGTAGCCTGCAAGGCCCCTCTGTCCTTGGGATTTTTCAGGCAATAGTACTGGAGTGGATTGCCATAGAAGGGCATTTGAGGAAGATGATGTGGTAATAAATGCTGGTCCTTTGAGGCCTAAGGTGGTTACCGTAGCAGAGTAACAAGAAGAGTTGCACTCTGAGTTCTGGCGAGGTGTCCTGCGTATCCTCCTTTTGTGCTACATGCCCCTTCAGCTACCATCTTGTTTCCTGCTCCCCTTCATACAGAGCTCAAAAGAGTGGTCCATGTTCATTGCTTCCAATTCCTCTCCCTTCCATTCTCTCTTCAACCCTTTCTGACTGGGCTTTCACTCCCAATACTCCAGTGGATCTTTCCTCAAGATCAGCTCCATTGGTTTCTAAATCCAGTGGTTAACTGTAAGTCCTCATCTTATTTGTCCCATCTACAGCATTTGAATGAGTTGACCTTTCTATTCTCCCTGGAATACTATTTTCCACCAACTTTCCAAGTACCACAACATCCTGGCTGTCTCCTCCACCAGGGGCTGCTCGTATTGGGCTCTTGACAGAATCATCCTCACCTCAGTAAATTCTAAATGTTGGTCGTTTTGGGCCTCAACTTTAGAGTCTCTCTATTACACTCAACTCTCATTTGGTCCATGGCTTTAAATACATATATACTTACAGCCCCCAGAGTTCTATTCCCTGCTGGACCTATCTCTTGAACTCCAGAACATATCTAACTACCTGCTCAGCATCTTCACTAAGGTATCAATCTCCTTATCAAACAGATATTCCAAATCAACACCTGATATTCTCACTGACACCTGCTCTTCCCCCACAGTTTTTTATGTCTCTATAAATGGAGACTCTATGCTTCCAATTACACCAAAAATATTGGAATCGTGCATGATTCCTTCTCTCTTACACATAAAATTTCATTTGCTTTACTCCAAAAATATTATATCAGGATCTGATGACTTTGCACCACCTCCATCACTACAGGCTTGTTCTAACCCAGACCATCCCTGCCAGAACTATTGTACTAGTCTCTTAACAGCTCCTCTTAACAAACACAATTGACAAATCTCTAACCAGGCTCACAAAGAAGAAAAGAGAGAAGACATAATTAAACAAAAAAGAAATGAAAAAGGAGACATAACAACCAATAACACAGAAATTCTAAAAGTTGTAAGAGTATTCTATGAACAGTTATTACCAAAAAATTGAACCTAGAAGAAATGGACAAGTTCTAAAAACATAAAGCCTGACAAGACTAGGTCAAGAAGAAACAGATCATTTGAACAGATCTATCACTAGAAGTGAAATAGAATCTATAATAATAAAATACTCCAAGCAAACAAAAATACAAGACCAGATGGCTTCAGTGGGGAACTCTACCAAACATACAGAGAAGAACTTATACCTTCTCAAACTGTTTCAAGAAATTGAAGAGGAGAGAGCACTCCCAAACTCATTCTATGAGGCCACCATCACCCTGATACAAAACCAGATAAAGATGCTACCAAAAAAGGAAATTACAGGCCATTTTTTGATGAATATGTATACAAAAACAAAATATTTTGTTTTCCTCAACAAAATATTAAAAAATCAAGTCCAACAATACATAAAAAGAATCATATGCCATGATCAAGTTGGATTCGTTCTAGGGTCACAAGGATGGGTCAACATACACAAATCAATCAATGCAATGCACCACAGTAACAAAACAAAGGATTAAAATAACACAATCATCTCAATAGAAGCAGAAAAGGCATTTGACAAAATTAAGCATCCATTCATGAAAAAAAATGTGTTTCAAATTTGGTACAGAGGGAACATATCTCAACATAATAAAGGCCATTTATGACAAGCTCACAGCCAACATAATACTCAAAAGTGCAAAGTTGAAAGCTTTCCTATTGAATTCAGGAGCAAGTCAAGGATGACCACTCTTATGACTTCTATTCAACATATTACTGGAAGCCCTAGCCACAGCAATCAGACTAGAAAAAGAAATAAAAGTATCTGAATAGGAAAGGAAGAAGCAAAACTGTCACTAGCTGCAGAGGACATGATACTCTGTATGCTGCTGCTGCTGCTAAGTCACTTCAGTCGTGTCCGACTCTGTGTGACCCCATAGATGGCAGCCCACCAGGCTCCCCCATCCCTGGGATTCTCCAGGCAAGAACACTGGAGTGGGTTGCCATTTCCTTCTCCAATGCATGAAGTGAAAAGTCAAAGTGAAGTCGCTCAGTCGTGTCCGACTCTTAGCGACCTCATGGACTGCAGCCTACCAGGCTCCTCCGTCCATGGGATTTTCCAGGCAAGAATACTGGAGTGGGGTGCCATTGCCTTCTCTGGATACTCTGTATAGAGAACCCTAAAGTCTCTACACAAGATCTATTAGAGTTAAGAAATGAATTCAGCAAGATAACAGGATATAAATTAATATACAGAAATCTTTTGTTTTTTACATTAATAATAAAATGTCTGAAAGAGGAAGTAAAAAAAATCCTGTTTAAAATTGCATCAAAAGAAAAAATACCCAAGAATAAACTTAAACCAAGAAGGTGAAAGAGCTATACTCTTAAAATTATAAAACACTGATAAGGAAATTGAAGGTGATACAAAGAAATGGAAAGATATCCCAAGCTCTTGGATTGGAAGAATTAATATTGTTAAAATAGCCATACTACCCAAAGCAATCCACAGGTTTAATGCAATCCCTATCAAAATACCCATGACATTGTTCATGGAACTAAAACAAATAATCCTAAATTTTATATGGAACCATAAAAGACACAGAATTGCTAAGTCAATCTTGAGAATTTGGAGATATAACCCATCCAGACTTCAGACTATATTACAAAGCTACAGTAATCAAAACAGTGTTGTATTGACCCAAAGACAAACACATAGCTCAGTGTAACAGAATAGTGAGCCTGGAAATAAACCAGTCAGTAAGCTGTTAATCTACAACAAAGAATGTAAGAATGCGGTGGAGAAAGCACAGTATTTTCAACAAGCAGTGCTGGGAAAGTTGGACAGCCACATAAGCATCAATGAAATTAGAATATTCCCTCATACCATATACAAAAAAACTTAAGAAAGCTTAAAGACCTAAATATAATACCTGAAACCATAACATGGTTTCTCTAGAAGAGAAAATAAGCAAAATATTATTTGACAAAAATCATAACAATATTTGCTTAGATCAGCCTCCCAAGGCAAAAGAAATAAAGGCAAAAGAAAACAAGTGGGACCTAATCAAACTTACAAGCTTTTGCACAGAAAGAAAACCACCAACATAAAATGAAAAGACAAACTAGAAATTGGGAAAGAACATTGGCAAAGACTGCAACTTACAAGAGATTAATATCCAAAATAAACAAACAGTTCATGTAACACAATATGGAAAAAACAAGCAATTCAATCAAAAAATGAGTTGGTCTACTTAGGTCTTCTGACATTTTCCCAAAGAAAACACACAGATGGCCAACAGGCACAGGAAAAGATGCTCAATGCCACTAATTATTAGGGAAATGCAAATCAAAACTGCAATTAGATATCACTTCACACTGGTCAGAATGACCATCACCAACCAAAAAGTCTACAAGTAATATATGCTGAAGAGGGTGTACAGAAAAGAGAATTCTCCTACATTGTTGGTAGGAATGTAAAGTGGCTCAATCACTAAGGAAAACAGTATGGAGTTTCCTTTGAAAAAAGCAAAAATAGACCTACCATATGATCCAGCAATCCCAATCCTGGGTATATACCCAGAAAAAATGTAAAGCCAATGTTCCTAGCAGCTCTATTTACAATAGCCAAGATGTGGAAACAATTCAAGTGCCCATCAACAGACAATTGGCTTAAGAAGATGTGGTACACACATACACGCAATAGAATATTAGCCACAAAAAAAGAATGAAATTTTGCATTTGCATCAACGTGGATGGGCCTACAGAATGTTATGCTTTTAGAAGTAAGTCAGACAGAGAAAGACAAATATAGCTTTTATGTGGAATCTAAAAACTAATACAAGTGAAAGTGAAAGTTGCTCAGTTGTGTCCAAGTCTTTGCAACCCCATGGACTATACAGTCCATGGAATTCTCCAGGCCAGAATACTGGAGCGGGTAGCCTGTCCCTTCTCCAGCGAATCTCCCCAACCCAGGAATCAAACTGGGGTCTCTTGCATTGTGGGTGGATTCTTTACCAACTGAGCTATCAGGGAAGCCCACAAACTACTATACATAAAGTAGATAAGCAACAAGGATTTACTGTATAGCACAGGGAATTACATCCAACATCTCATAATAACCTATAGAGGAAAAAAGACTATCTCAAAAAAGACTGACTCATTCTACTGCATCCTTGAAACTAATGCAATATTGCAAATCAACTATACTTCAAAAAAAGGATCTCCTCCTAAGAAGCCCCTAAATGCCCTGTCCTTTTCTCCCCCTACAATACGTTGTCAAAATTCAGCCAAAGAGATGTTTTAAAAAGAAGAAAACACATTGTTTATCTATTTGAAATCATCTGCCAGCTCTCCATCTCACTCGTGGCCAGAAAGCCAGCGTGTTGACCTGCTCCCCACTCTCGTGTCTGGTCCCTCTCTAGCCTCAGGACAGGCTTCTCTCCATCTCATCCCAGACACGCTGGTGTCCAGGCTTGCTTCAGACACAGAGGACAACACCAACACCAGGTTTTTAACTCATTCTCTCTTCTTGAAATCCTCCTCCCCTAGATCACATATATATGCTCACTCCCCCAGCTCCTTCAGGTTTCTACTAAATGTTTTGTTTGTGTTTTTTTTCCCTCAAGGAGGTCCTCTCTCCAAGCACTCCAATTTTCTTCTTTTTTCTCCATAGCATTTATGACCACCTGGTAATAATATAAATCTACGCATTTACTCACCTATCTCTGTCTCCTCTCCCTAGGATGAGTGCAAGCACCACTGTAGCTTCAATTTCTGCCTATAACTTAGCAGATGTTTAATAAGTAGTTGTT
Source organism: Bubalus bubalis (assembly GCF_019923935.1). Classification (NCBI taxonomy): domain Eukaryota; kingdom Metazoa; phylum Chordata; class Mammalia; order Artiodactyla; family Bovidae; genus Bubalus; species Bubalus bubalis. Next base: position 94,713,907 of record NC_059166.1, on the reverse strand, counting down.
GAATATTAAATGTGCACATAGATATTGATAAAAAATAAAGAAAGAATTGATAGTATTTGCCTTCTGGTTTGATTACAGCTTAGGGAAAGCCTCTTCCCCTGTCTGGGTTTCAAGTCCTTCATGTATAAACTGAGAGGTTTGAACTACATAGACTTAGTCATAGACTTAGTTTTGTATATCTTTGAAAGACCAGGATTCTATGGAAACCATGTTGTAACCTAAGAAACTAACCACACAGAGACTGACATGAAGGGAAGTAAAAATGCCATTGAATTAATCTCTTGCCTTCTAGCCACCCGGAAGACATGACAAAGATTTCTGTATGTTCTTAGCCTGTATACATTTTAAGAAAAATAGAAATACTAATAACACTGATTGTTTTCAGTTGCAACAGTCTGGGCATAGCTGAGGCCAGTAAAAATTTTCATATTTTCAATTTTCCATTGAAAGCAAGTTTGTCCATCATTTAGGTTTTACTCTAGTTATCCTTAGCATCTGTGCCCATCATGGCTTCTCCTCTGCAAGCAGCTCTTTTTTCTGTGTGTTCCTCTTGTTTCATTGCCACCTAGTGGAAAATCTAGCTGATGTTGTTAATGTGGTCTACAGTGTAGCAGGCTTTATCTCGAAAAACTTGACAGCATTCAAAAATATTCTCATCAAATCACAACACCAAAGAGTTATAAAAAGTATTTTGATGTTGAAGCTGAAACTCCAATACTTTGGCCACCTGATGCGAAGAGCTGACTCGTTTGAAAAGACCCTGATGTTTGAAAAGATTGAAGGTGGGAGGAGAAGGGAACGACAGAGAATGAGGTGGCTGGATGGCATCACTGACTCAATGGACATGAGTTTGGGTGGACTCTGGAAGTTGCTGATGGACAGGGAGGCCTGGCGTGCTGCAGTCCATGGGGTCGCAAAGAGTCGGACACGACTGAGCGACTCGACTGAACTGAACTGATGGACATGTACAGGTAACAGTATCATTTCTCTTGTATTTAATACTTTCAATTGAAAGAGGATTTTTAAAAAGTACCTGTCAAAAGCAACATAATAATAAAACTTAATAGCTTAGATATTTTGTACAGTAGATATCATGCATTTCTTAAATCACTAAAAACATAACTTTCCTATAATATTTTCAAACACCAGAAATGATATTAATCACAACCTCATAGTTTATCTTTCCCATGTTATCATTCATGAAGCTCTGTTTGTTTTTACAGTTGGGAAGTTAGTATGATTTAATTCTGTGGGGTAGAGAGAAGGATGTGGCTTCTGCATCACGAGTTTTGCTAATCATATTTTCTCTGAATTTAACAAAAGTAACATAGTGCAACCCATTTGAAATATACTTTTAAAAGCATTGTATCTGTCTGATTAATCATGTTTTCTGCATTGGTTTATTCAAAACATGCATAAGATAAAGGATTTGAATCATGTATTTATAAAGCCATATATACTTTCATCCTTTGGGCTTTCATCATTTGGGCTTTCAAATAAGCCCAAACCCCTAGTGCATATCCTGAAAAGGTAGAAAGGCTAACTTTGTTTTCTAATAGAGCTGTGCCAAATAACTCTCCTGGGCAATCTTGCTGACAAGAAACAGTAAAGAACCTGCCATAAAATCACATGTTTTTATGGTATGATGCCAGGAAACTGAGCTTTGCAGAGAAATAAATGGCACCAACCTAAAATATGGGCACAAAGGCAAATAGAAAATATGGAATTTATTGCTATGAAATCAAACTAACCATGTATTATAGCAGTACATTGGGAAAAATATAAACGCTCTGAGCCCACTAAATAACCATGAATGATGTGAAGGCGTTTGAGTTGTAGTGCATGTGAGCAGCTGTCTTGAAACCTCCTTAAATTGGTTCCCTTTTCCAATTTAGAAAAGAGAAAGAGACAAAAGTTGGGCTAGATTGGGAGAAATCACAAACAAGAGCAATATAAATGAGTCTCTTAGCGTCAGCGCTCCATCAAATGTCATTTTCCACTGCATTTTCATTATGCAGTTCCGAGGGCTACCTTTTGACATCAATTAATACCTTTAGAAGGAATGTTTGCTTTTCTAAAGAAAAGCAAGTGCTGATCCTGAAAAAAGTATTCATGTAGAGTGTCAAAGATTAGAAGGAATCCAATTTCATGAAGAAAAATGGAAAAATACTCTGCAACTTGTCACTTTTGTGCTATTGGCACATTTCACTTTAATTTAAAATTTCTCACAAGTAATACTGAATATTTGCTGTCTCCAATCCAGAGGGAAGTGCCCCAGCAGTTCATGTCTCCTACCCCTCAGAATACTCAGATAGCATCATTCACCACTGTAAGTCTTCCAAGGGACCAGTAACTGCCAGCAACTTCAGATTACAGCTAAAGGGAGCAGATCACAGACCACAAACTAAAAACAAGAGTGTAGGGACAACTCATGGGCATTTGGGTTTGTCTGGAGACTCACATGAGTATTTGACTCTTCTTAGTCTAGAAGAGTGAGGAGGAGTGCGGGGAAATCAATGAAGCTAGAAAAGAGGAGAGTTCATAAATATGGGAATTCCCATGTGAGAGTCCCTTTCCCTAGAACACTGGATTTATCTCATCCTGGATAAGTCTGTTCACCCCTGAATTCCTCTCACAGGCCCCTCCCCTAGGAAACAGCCCTGGACTTCACTCCTATGCCTGCCTGCCCTGATGTGAATGAGGAAACTGTCCCTTCATCCACTTTCCTGGTCCTAGTCGGGTTCCATTATCATTGCTCACCCGTCTCAGCCACTCATCCCCCAGGACCTGGGAGAAGGAGACCTGTGGCTTGCAGCCCGTGCACCCAGTATAGAGGCACACAGTGAGAGTTCACTAAGTGAGCACGAGTGTGACCGATGTCTGAGGACATGTTTCCACTGTGTGAACTTCCTTCTTTTAGAAAAGAATCTTATTTGTCCTGCAAAGAAGATTCTAAAAACTTATGCAAATCACAAATACCTTCCAAAATGAAAATGATGATATCCTTTATAAAGAACGATATGTGGTTACACATATTTCTATTTTTCTCAAAGGGAAGTTAGTTGGCACAGAGAAAATAGGGAAGGCTAGATGTTTGTCACAAGCCAAGAAATCTACATGAGATTGTGTCTTCAACTGAAAAAATGGAGCTAATCCTATCTGTGCTTGCTATCTTATGAAATTATTGAAAGGATAAAGTAAGTTAATGAGAGAGAAAAAAAAGCACTTTTAAAACTTTAAATTGGTATATTAGGGGTATTAAGATGCTAAAAAGGCATAAATAGGGTTTACTTATGTAGAATCTTCTACTTCTTTGTCTTATACAGGGTAAAAATTGAGGAATACATTTTGGTGACAACTTTGGGCTTCCCAGGTGGCTCAGATAGTAAACTGTCTGCCTGCAATGCAGGAGACCCAGGTTTGATCCCTGGGTCAGGAAGATCCCCTGGAGAAGAAAATGGCAACCCACTCCAGTATTCTCGCCTGGAAAATTCCATGGACGGAGGAGCTGGTAGGCTACAGTCCATGGGGTTGCAAAGAGTCGGACACGACTGAGCGACTTCACTTTCACTTTCACTTTTGAAGTTGACATTGTCACTGCCTATCCTTGGGTGTAAGTAGGGTTTGGAGGGCCTATAACCTTGATCTATTTTAGTCACTGCACCACATCATCAAATACGGAACTTTAATGAGACTTTAGGCTCAAGTCTCTTTTGTGTTTCCTTGTGATGGAGTCAGAATTCAGTATGAAAGGAAAAAATTGCTCATGCCTGTTGCAAACACTTTTAACATGGACAGTGTGCTGATTCTGAAAAGCTCCTTGGTGGACCAAAGGCAAACGTAACTCCAGCTGCCAGATATTTCATTGCATTCCTGCACATGGCAGAATAAAATCAAAGATAACTGGTCCTAACTGTTCTCCACCATGATGTGAGACTATACTTGGCAGATAACCCACAGTTAGCTGTGACTGGCTAGACTATAACATAATTAATAATACTACGACTTTACTGCTATGGCCATTAGACAGCTTAACAGCTTCCTAGCATGTAGATTCCTAGCATGTAGATTTGGAGAAGGCAATGGCACCCCACTCCAGTACTCTTGCCTGGAAAATCCCATGGACAGAGGAGCCTGGTAGGCTGCAGTCCATGGGGTCGCTGAGGGTCGGACACGACTGAGCGACTTCACTTTCACTTTTCACTTTCATGCATTGGAGAAGGAAATGGCAACCCACTCCAGTGTTCTTGCCTGGACAATCCCAGGGATGAGGGAGCCTGGTGGACTGCTGTCTATGGGGTCGCACAGAGTCGAACACAACTGAAGTGACTCAGGAACAGCAGCAGCATGTAGATTTCAGAATTATAATAATGACATATTTTTGAAGAACAGTGAATTAAATCAATTATACAAGTGCCCAATTGATATTCATCACAGTGAAAATGTACTCTAAAGTCTCCTTCCCTTCCCCTCACTCATGGTCCAGAAGTGACACAAACATGGCAGAGGCTGTGTTGTCTGAAAACCACTCCAGTGCCATTGCAAAGATCTTGCTGCACAAAATTTCAAGAGGGCACACCGGTGGTCCCATTGGCTTTCTAACCCAGCCACTTGAGGTGTGATAACTCATTAGCTCGAGAAATACTTGCTCGAGTGTCTACAAGCCAGAGCGGTAATGTGGCAGTTATAAATTGCTTCCTGTCCATCACAGAATATAGACATTTCACACTACCCTTCACACTAATCACAATTCTTCCCTTGAAAATAGGTTATTTGAGTAATTCCATTACTGAGATGCCCGCTAACCTTTCTTTCTTTGGAGAAGCGTGCAGGAACCATTCAGAATCATTGTGTCACCCCTGCTGCACTCCATGATATGAGTTCTGTGACTTGAATTTAACAACTCTGTACCAGAGAGAGAGCAGAGAGTGTAGAGGATCAAGCACTTATTTATTGAGCTCTAAATTCTTTAGTTTTTTCCAGAAGATCACTTGCCCTGTAAGATTTAGTTTTTAAATTTCTGTAATATTATATAATATCCTTTTAAAGGATAACTCAGTGCAAGTTTAACAATTCAAAATGATAGAACTATATGGTACTAGTTGGCACAAGTTTACGTGTGCTTATGTAATCCCTTATCTTTATGTCCATAGGTCTCTATGGCAAAATCACAGAGCTCTAAAATCCTTTGCTTTCATAATATGTCAAGCAAGACTTGACCACTTCTAAATAAAGAAATATTGTGCCATCTACTGGAGAAGGAAATAGCAACCCACTCCAGTGTTCTTGCCTGGAGAATCCCAGTGACAGGGGAGCCTGGTGGGCTGCCGTCTATGTGGTCGCAGAGTCGGACACGACTGAAGCAACTTACCAGTGCCATCTACATCATTTCTACATCTTCTGGGTCAGATACCATATGACTTCCTAACCTCACCTTTCACATGCTGCAATTACTACCTCTGCCCCTCTACGTCCCCTCACACACATACTCACATTTTTACATGTACACTTCATCCAAACCATCCAGGCTCCTGATCTGTGAACATGGTTTATTTCCTTTCTATCTCTTTTTCCTTTCATTCTTTTGCTCTCAGCTAGAATGCACTTTCTCCTCTTCTTTTACCAATTCAAATCCTTCCATGTCAAGCTCCATTGCTTCTGAGAAGAATGGGATTCTTGATTAACTAAATTTACCATTCATCTTAACCTTACTTTGAATATGGCCATTGGTTATTTATACATAATATGTATCACACCAGTGTGGGTTTTTGCAGGTTGCCTCAAAGGATTCTGGGTGCTCCAGGTGGTCATGTAGCATCTTCCAAGTAGGCTTTCAGCTACTCGGGACCAGGAGCTGTCTACTCAACTGGCTCTGCTTCCCCATTCCATGCTACGCTCAAAAGAGGCACTAAAGACGTTTTAAAAAACTGATTGAAAAACCTTTTAAAAGTGAATAACTGCCCATTGTTTAAGATACCTGGGTGATTTTTAAAGATGCTGAGGTCTTAATTTTCACCATTCTGGATTCATCTTAATCTCCCTTAGCGTATGGCTGTATACTTACCGGAACAGAAACTTGAGGATTATCCACAAGTTTTCCCAGCACAGCAAAGCCATCGACATCGATTGGACCTCTTGGCTTTATAGGTAAGGACTCAATCCTGTTGCAGTCAACGAAAAGAGTCGCACTGCTCCTTTCCACGCCAATCATGATCTTATGCCACTGGGAATCGAACAAGGAGGGCAAATTCGAAAAGGCTGCAGTTTGGAGACTTCCATCCAGCCCCTTGTATGAAAATGAAACAGATTTTGTTTGGCCATTAATCTTCACGCCAACTTGCTCCTTCCCTGAGGAATCCTGAATCTGCCAAATGCTCCAGTGCTTTTCAAGTGTGCTTCCAGTCATCCGAAAAGTGGTTAGAAAGGAGTATTCTTCAGGCAGCCCATTGGGATATAAATGCCTGAGTAAAATTGTAAGACAGTAAATATAACTCTTGTTTTTTGTATTCAGGTGTATTACCATATTTCCTAATTATGCTATTTTAGATTCTAGACCTATGGAAACATCGCAGTGTGAAACCCATGTGCTAGCTGTTCTTTTATGACTGTTCATAAAGACCTTTACTGAAGTCCATTCATGTGCATTAAAGTTCCATCTTAAAATACACATTAAATAAAAAACTCCCTCATAGCTAAGGAAGGTCCCCAAATGCCACATAATTTCAACAGTGTTACTATTTATGCTACCTAAAGAGCTACTGTTCAGCAATCCCACCTCAAAAACACATTCTGCCAAAAAACACATTCTTGCAAAGTTCTTGGCCACTTTCTTCCACAAATGACAGAAGAGAACATTTGAAGTCCAAATCAGCTCTACCAATTTACATGTTTAATTAAAGCAGATTCTTAAAATTTTATTTTGATGTAACATGTTAAGATTATTTGTTATTTTCATGACTGTTTGGATCTTCTCCTCCCTAAATATAACCTAGACTCACATAAGCATTTTGAGGATCGGTCACTTGCAGATGTGAGATCAGTCCCTTCACACTGAGCATGTTTGTCTTTTCCAGGATCTTCAAAGTATGAAGTTAAAGTGACAGCTGGTTGCTTGTCAGTGGACATGGGACAAGGTAAATGTGACCAGTTCTTACTTCTCTATTGCAACCCAGTTGTTCCCCAATCTGCCAGTTAAAACGGTGGCCCCTTCCTAATTTACTGCTTTAAGTGGCAGCAATAAGATGTCAGTGTCCCTCCTGCATCCTCCTCATCTTTGGAGGCAGCCGTCTGGAGCAGCATCAGCTACTTAGGTGGTCTTCTCTTGAAACCAAGTGGCTCAAGGCTGAAGACCACACTTTTAAAAATCAGGACCTAGTAAATGTAAATATCACCTTCACATCTCTATCTTCAAGGTTGTATCATTCTACTTTCCTCCTCATAAGCATAGAGAAATTATTAAGCGAAGGATAAATCTTAGGAAAAGTGAAGTCGCTCAGTCATGTCCGACTCTTTGCAACCCCATGGACTATAGCCTACCATGCTCCTCCGTCCATGGGATTTTCCAGGCAAGAGTACTGGAGTGGGTTGTCATTTCCTTTTCCAGAGGATCTTCCCAACCCAGGGATTGAACCCAGGTCTCCTGCATTGTAGGCAGACGCCTTATCATCTGAGCCACCAGGGAAGTTTAGGAAAACTAGATACCAATTAATTTTGTTTGACATTGCTTAAAACAGTTATGGACCAGGACCCAAAGCCTCAGATAACCTTCCTTCAGATCATACTCCAATTTATAGTCCTCTTCTGTGTAAAGAAGCCTTCCAAGTGGCTCAGACAGTAAAGAGTCTGTCTACAATGTGGGAGACTGGGGTTCGATCCCTGTGTTGGGAAGATCCCCTGGAGAAGGAAGTGGCAATCCACTCCAGTATTATTTTTCGGTACTGGAAAATCCCACGGACAGAGGAGCCTGGTAGGCTACAGTCCATGGGGTCGCAAAGAGTCGGACATCACTAAGCAACTTCATTTTCACTTTTAACTTTCTGTGTAAAGAAGAAAAGATAAGAAGAAATATTTAAGTGGATAGTGGTTTATTTATTACAAACTAATATGGTGATGGTCATGGTCATTTAATCATGTCTGACTCCTGCAACCCCATGGACGGTAGCCTGCCAGGCTCTTTTGTCCATGGGATTTCCAGGCAAGAATACTGGAGTGGGTTGCCAGTTCCTTCTCTGGGGGAATCTTTCCAACCCAGGGATCAAACCCAGGTCTCTGCATTGCAGGCAGATTGTTTTCCCATTGAGCCACCTGGAAAGCCCCAACACATATAAATGCATTGTGTTGCCATATGTGCAATGCCAGTTACATTAAGACATATTGCTGGGGTCAGAAATTCCTAAACCAAAACATATGTCAGTTCCAGGAATATTTAGCTATAAGTGAAAATATTCAACTTGCTATGATTTTCTGTCTTTAGCTATAAAATTTTATCATCTTTATTATAGCATAAGCAAACATATAACTTCTTTCATTTCAAATATTTTTGCAAATCTTCAATAAAATGGGCCAACTAGGTCAACAAATGTCATTGTTTTGTTAGGTTTACAAAACTAACAAAAAATGGAAAATTTTCTTTTGAGTACTCTTATCATCCAAGTACTTCTTTTAGCCATTGTTTTCTAACATGACTGGCTTTTATTCATAAGACTGGGTGGGTTTCCTTTGCAGCTTTTATTTTTAACTGGTCACTGGTGATGCTTATTATTCTCTTTGAAAACCTTTCAATTCTCTACATATATTTTATATCTGTCATGTGCATGGGAGGTTTAAACATGTACATTTAAAAAGATTCACTTTGGAGCTAAAGAGGAAAAAACATATACAGCAACTATTTACTATCCTATTTTCCCCAGATGGGGATGTTTAACATACATATTTCAATATTTTTTAATGTAAGTTATTTCCCTTAAGATTTTTCGACTATACCTATTCCAGAGAGCCCTCTAAACTAAGAGGTTCACTAATGACAGTTTAAGATACTGCCTACTGTGTAATTATAAAACCTTACAGAACATTATACATCTCATTTAACCAACTAAATTAATTTAGAACTAGGAGATACATTTTTAAAGTTTTATTCAATGGTGAAATTTGGCAATTTTGCAATTTAAATAACAGATATAGTCTTTTGAGTATTCTTTTCAATAATTGATGTGAATTTAACTGGATACTTAAAGAATTGGGACAGGTAGTTAAAAATAGTTGTTGAGGTGTGAGGTTTCCCAAGAAAAAGGATAGACCCTAATGCTTTGTCTCCTCTTACTTAAACCATTGACTTCCTAGGCTTTTAAAAAACTTTATGTGTCACCTATTATTTGTTTAAAGATGTACTGGGGAAGGCCGTAGAATTTCATCAAAGAAAACAGCTCTATTTGTTTTGATTCTAGAGGCCACAGTAACTTCTTCACATGACTCCTTTGCAAAGACATTAGGAGGTTAACTGAGGGATGTCTCCCAATTTGTGCTTCATCAAATTTTTCCTGCTAAATAAGCAAAGAGATTATGTTGAAGGTAGGATATGATAAAATGTCTTCATTTACTTCTGACTTGGTCATGTCAAGTTGTTTTCTTTTTTTTTAAATGGGAGGTGGTTGGGGTCACTAGAAAACAATTCATTTATGGACATATTAAGTCAAGAGTATCCAACTCTCTCTCTCTCCATATATGTGAATATAATATGTGTGTATACAATATAATCAAGATTGTCATGTTATTAATCTTTCAAACTAAGTTAATGCATTAAAAGGTAAGAGGAGAAACATGATGAGAAGAGAAAATTCCTTTTAGTGTTCAGATTGGTTATATACGTACATGTACTTGTATATACCTAAGACCATTTAAAGTTCTCACAAGCCTAATTCATAGAACAGTTAGTCCTATTGTCTTTTTTGGATACTTAAGATTCTGTTCTTAAAAATATGCTATGCACATCGATAAGTAAACTCGACAGCATACATAATTTAAAAGAGGCTGAATCTACAAATGATTAATTTCATTATGTTACAATCTGTACAGAATATCTTAAGAGGAGAATCATACAGTTTGAATAAAAGATAAGAAGTCCTTGGACCATGGAACATTTGTTTATGACCTTAACCCATGAAAAGCTAAAAATTGTATTTGTTGCTGCAAACACAACATATCTGAAGCACGAGATGAGAATGTAAAACTCTTATGCCTAAAATAAAGAATTAAAAGCATCAAAATTATGTGGTCATGAATATTTTTAAAAAATGGAAAGATAAATAACCACAAATTATGATTCTATCATGTTAGCTCCATGTGCTATAGTCTTCCTCCCATGAAGATCAGCCTATATTCTCCAGCACAGAAATCCCCTTAAAAGTCAAGATGGTCTACTGCATGCATGGTTTGAGAACAATTCCAGTTTCTGCCTTTTTAAAGCAGGACTGCTTGGACTTCCCTGGTGGCTCAGATGGTAAAGCATCTGCCTACAATTCGGGAGACCTGGGTTCAATCCCTGGGTTGGGAAGATCCCCTGGAGAAGGAAATGGCAACCCACTCCAGTACTATTGCCTGGAAAATCCCATGGACGGAGGAGCCTGGTAGGCTAAGTCCATGGGGTCACAAAGAGTCAGACACAACTGAGCGACTTCATTTGGTTGGTGCAGGGCAACTCAAAAAGAAAGAGTCCACTAAGGAAAAGGCCGCATCAGCACCTCTGCCCTCTAGTGCTCTCCACTATTACAGCAAACACTTCACCAATGCCCCTGTGCACCCGGCTCTCCTGGAGCCCTCTCAGTTTAGCAATATTCACTCTTCATGGCAACCGGTGGCATTGCTAGTATTATTCCTAATTCTAACCTGTGGGAACTGGGTCAAAGACAGTTTAAGCAACTTGCCCAAGGGGCTCCATCCATCTCAGCCCTGGTTCTCCTCCTTCCCTTTTTTTTTTTTTTCCTCCTACTCTCTTCTTCTACTTCCTTCCTCCTTCTTCCTTAATAAGTAAAACAAGAGCCTTTAGTCTTTGTGGGGACAGGGAGTCAGAATGATAGAGACTATGGGACATTAGTTGTAGCCTATGAAAAATATTTCGTGACCACTTTTGGTGCTTAAAGAAAAACAAGAAAGACAAGGGGGAGGAAGGAAGGCTGCGTGGCCTCCACCTCTGAACTTAGAGTTAATGACAGTCCAGACAGTACCTTAAATTTAGAGAAGAAAGGTCAGCATTAAGGATCTGGTGTCATGTTCAATTATTTTATTAAAGAAATAAAAATCAGAGTATTCTAAACTTATTTAAGAATACATCCAGCTCTTCTGTACATGAAAAGAAAATATATGAAAAATCCAAATGTTAATCTTTCCAAAGGCAACTGGTTTCCAGGGTTACTATTGGGTAGTGGTTAAAGGCACAGCCACTGAATCAATTCTGTCTGGATTTCAATCCTCTCAGCACCTCCTCACCCTGTGACAAGTTATGCAAGCAACTTCAACTTTCTGGCCTCAGTTTGCTCTTCCATAAAATATGGATAAAAATGTCCCCACCACAAAATTGTAATAAGGATGCTATTTAATGTTGATTAGTAAATCTAGAAAAAGAGCTTATACAGTGTACTATTATTGTTTTATAAAATATAACATGTTCAAAACATGAATTTCTATATGCAATCTGGAACTATATCAGAATATTTTAATTTTACCAAAATTTTCATTATTATTAACACTTAGCATTTCTATGATATTCTTTTGCTCTTCTAATTAGTCATTATTTACCTTTACATCTTAATTTCTATCGATGTCTTAATTTTCTTGTTCATGTACTAAAGAAATCTTAACGACATTTTTTACCTAAAACATTCATTCAGCATCAACATCACGTTTAAGGTATTTAGGTGATATAAAGCTGAAAACCCTGAAGCTCATTCATAACAATGTCATGACTCAATACCTACACATGCATTAAAACATCTTGGTTATAAATGATTTAAATAAGAAAAAGCTTAGCTCCAAAGAAGGAGACACAGGATTTTTTAAAGTATTATCACTGCCATTGTTTCCCTTATCATTATTCTAGTTTTAGTTTTGTCTGGGTCCTGCCAGGAGCCAAGCATTGGATGTGTGGATCTATTTCAGCACCGGGATACTTGAACAGCTCCATTGTGAGCCTTCTAACCACTGGGTGGTTTCTAGTTAAATTTATGCTTAACCCCTGGCACTTTTCACAGAGGGTCCTTTCAGGCAAAAACCAGACAAATTATAGAAAAACAGAGAGCAAAGTAATAAGAACATGTCCTGAATCAATGTATAATAGTCTCAGTGATTTTTTTTCCTGGAATGGAAAGTAAATTACACACTGAAAACATGAAAAGCATTCACATATTTGGGCACTAAAGATAGGTAGGTAAATAAATTCCTTCATCTTTAAATAAAATCATGATCCAAGAAATATTGAGCTGGGAAAGACTCTCTAACATGGGATAGATTTTCATTTTTTAAACTGTGTTTGAAGCTAATAACTAAATCAAGTATTTTTTTTTATATTACCTGGTTGGAATCCTGAAGTCTACATTATTTCCCAACTTGTAAGCCACCTGTAAGGCAGTTGATCCAACTACCCTCTGGATAGCCTTTCTGGATGCTGCTTTATCTATCTGGAACTGAGAAATCAAGTCAAATCCTACAGAAAGGGAACACAAGATAAAAGTGAAATGAGACTAGTTTCATTCCTCTCCAGAGCCTTTCCAAATAAAAGATGTATCAGGTAGATTCATAGAAAGCATGCATTGTCAATATGATACACTGCTACTCACCTGGTAAATCATCTTGTCCAATCCTGACCTTTGGACAGAGTTCATTTTCACCATTGGAATTTGAATTAACAGGGAACCCTGCAAAGGAGATAGCATGTCATCTTCCCTCAACCCCTACAGAGATCATAGGAATATACCAATAATAATAAGAGCTGAGCAACTATTTAAAGTGCAATATTATACTAAACAGCTTCATGACTAGTAGTATATTTGGCTTTAACTCTACAACTCTGTGGTTATAACTTATTCATATTCAACCCATCCTGGGTTGAAGACATAAAGTTGCTTTAATAACATGTTCCCTTTGGGGAAGTTTGGAATTTGTTCTTTTTGGAACCACATCTGCATGATGTTCTGAATGGCACAGTGTCAGAACCCTATTTGGTTTGGGCTAGAATATATTGCTTTAAGCACCACAAATTTTAGAGATCCCAAGAGAATCCAGAGCCAATTCAATGGTACTTCTGAAGAGTGGAGTTCTTAAGAGTCTTTGTCAAGTAGAGGAAGGAGCTGAGAATTTCTCAGGATTCCCTAAGCCTACATAAATAGAGAGAATGTACTTGATTTCATAAATTTCTTCTAAGAGATCAAATAAGTGTTCCAACTAGAATATTACCAGCATCTTAGAATGGGGGAGAGTAGTGAGGAGAAGAAAAGAAATAGAACAGTCTTATGGACTCTGAGAGAGAGGGAGAGGGTGGGAAGATTTGGGAGAATGGCATTGAAACATGTAAAATATCATGTATGAAACGAGTTGCCAGTCCAGGTTCGATGCACGATACTGGATGCTTGGGGCTGGTGCACTGGGACAACCCAGAGGGATGGTATGGGGAGGGAGGAGGGAGGAGGGTTCAGGATGGGGAACACATGTATACCTGTGGCGGATTCATTTTGATATTTGGCAAAACTAATACAATTATGTAAAGTTTAAAAATAAAATAAAATTAAAAAAAAAAAGAAATCATGCGAATTAAACCCTCAATCACAAGGAGGATGAAAAATCCTAGAATGAAATTTGGTGCTTCTTAGCAAGTAAAAGATTGTAGGGAGGGCCACTTTTTTCAACAACACAAAAGCCTTCTTGTAACTGTCCAAACCCAGTGCCCTCTGAGACTCACCTGGTGACAGACACTTCCTAGATTTCAGAAAAAGCATTTTCCAGTTACATAGCTTTGGCCTGCAATTTCAGTCCGTCAAACATACTCTTTACACCTCATCTGACCTCAGATTATTGGCTTCTATCTATTCATCCATCCACCCATCCATCTAACAGAACCAGGTAGGTGCTGGGCTAGACACAGGTTAGGCTTCCTGCCCAACTGTGGTCACAGCCAGGACTTCTCCATATGCAGCACTGAACACGGCCATAAAATACACCCACAGCCAAAGCAGGATTGAAGGAGGGTGTGAAGGAAGGACCCTGGCTGCCTCGCTCAGCCACAGACCTGCCTAGTCCTTTCAGGGAACAGGTAGTATTTTGAAATCGAGAAACTGGGACCTCTTACTTGGGCGACGCTTGACAGTCACTGATGCCCAGGTCCCCAGGAAACTGCATACAAAGAAGAGAACCGGAATTTTCCTAAAGAGGAGAGAAGAAAAATGTCTCAAACAGGAGTCCTTCCAGGTGGGGACTATGTCACTATTTTAAAAGTGGCACACCAGATGAATGCAGGTGACTGGTCCTCAGCCTAGTTTATTTTTTTCCATTTTCTTTATTAAATTCAATTGAGAGAATTAATGAATTCTCAATTTCCCAACTCCTATTCTAAAATGATCACGAGATGACTGGTTTTTCCTGCCTTGCTTTCTCCATACCTACACGTCTTGCTGTTTCTACACCTCTATCTCTGTCTCTGCGTTCTTTTATCTTTCTCTGCCTCTCCATTTCGGCGGCTGTCTCTCTTCTCTCTCGTTTTCGCTCTTTTCTTGCTCTCTGGTCTATCTCTCCATCTCCCTCCTCTCGCCTCTCCCCTCCCCCCACTCTTCTCCTCCCCTGTTAACACTACTGTAAAAACACAGACCCCTGACTCTGAGCACCCCCAGTCCAGTCTCCCCGCCACTGTTCTCCATCTCAAACTCTTACCATAAGCTCTTCATTTTCCCAATTGGCTTTCCTTCGTTGTCAACAGTCCCAGTGAAGATGGGACTGTAGGGGAGTCGATACTCCCCCAAGACCCCTTCAGTGCCACCCCAGGGCTGAGTTCCAGGCCAGCCTTGGTCCCTCCTGCCCTTGTGAGGGCTAAAAGCAAAGGGAGTGGACCAGAGGCATCTGGTGCTACTTTAAGCCAAAGCAGAGGGAAGGGGTGGGGAGATGCCGCCCAGTAAGGCCAGGCCTAGTCAGGGGTGTGTCCCCAAAGCTAACGAGGTTATACTGAAGGAGGGACTAGCAAGGGAACATTTGCTGAAAAGAAAAAAAAATCAGGATGTGGAGAAGTTCACAGGCAAGCTGCTATAAGGACACAGTGGAAACTTTGAGAACTGCTATAGGAATACAGTGGAAGCTTTTAGAGCAAAGTAGGGATGTGGGGGTTCACACGGGCCCCGGTGCCCAGTCAACCTTGTTCTGAATCTCCGTTTGTTCTGACACACTTCAGTTAGATGTCCTCCAGCAAATTAGTTAATATGTCTGTCGCTCTGTTGCCTTAACTGCAAAACAAGTTGAAAATAGTTACCCCCAAATAGTTGTTTAGAGAATTAAATTGGAATACAAGCAGAGTCTTGCACCTGGTTCAGGAGAACCATCATTATTCCCATCATCATTGTCATTGATGTTAATATTGAGTCATTGTCATTGAGTTAATATTTCACCACGTGTTCCCCTCTACTGAAAGTACTTGAAGCCTGATAACATTTAGTGTTCGTGACATTATAAGGTAAGACTAACATTATTTCCACTTTAGAGGTGAGACAACTGAGGCACAGAAAATGAAGTAACTTGTAACTTCAACGTTGCACGGCTAATTTACTCAACACTTGTGAGCTCTCTGCACTTGTTGGCTAGAGAGCCTGATAAAATCTCAAGCCCCAGGTCTTATTTCTTCCTAAACTCTATGGTAACAGTACTAGTTGAGCAGAATATTCTTGGAAATCAGTGACATCTTATGCTCTAAAAACAAGTTGAGTGCAAGTTACAAGGAACACAGATCTGGAGAGAGAGATTTCTATCAGTCCCGTGTCAGACATACCCACCTTCTCCCAGAACCTGAGCAGGTCAAGAGTGAGTCCCCACCCCACCCACTCAGGACGGTCCAGCCCAAACTCAAGGATTTTCAGGGACAGAGGATCTAAAAGTCCTAATGAGCCATGGTATCTAGCATGAAGTAGTTTTGCTTCCTCGACATTTCTTTAATTTTTAAATAAACTAACTTTTTGTTTCACTGCAAAATAAACAGTGTTTCTTCTTATGTATTTTTTTGTTCCCCTTGCCCCACCTCAAAAAAAAAAAAAAAAAATTCTTTCCTCTTCTGCCTCCCTCAGCTCACTGAAGGGTTTCGTTAAGGAGATGCGAGCTAGGCAAACTCCACCACCCATTTGCTTTCCATTGCTTTTCTACTCGTGACCTACCTGTTGGAGTCCTGTCTCCCCACAGCGCTGGGACATCCGTTTCCTCATGTTGTTTGGAGTTTTCCATGCATCCCTGTCATTCTCCTTCCATCTATCCAAGACGATTTCCCTGGGCAGCCATTTTGGTTGAGTCACAGAATTACAGATGGTCCTGCCTTAGCCTACTCTTAAAAGTCAACCAGGGGGTATCTTATATAAATGGAGCAGTTTACTAGCCCAGAGAACTGACTCTCTAGATAAACCTCACTTAGTCTTTAGAGACATCAACAATGACTCACTCTCAAGTAAGAGTGTGTTCACACTGAGGACATAAAAACTCTGCTGCATAAGCTGGAGCCCTTGACCTAGAAGAGCCCACATTTCCATGAGTAAATAAAGAGTGACATCAAGATGCAACCCAGTAAGTGCTATTACACAAATATGACAAACTGGGTCAAAGCGATCAAAGTGGGGGTTGCATTATCACAGCTATTCTTAGAACAGCATAAAAAGCTTTTGAATGAGCCAAATGACATGATGAAATCCTACACTGGTTTCTAGTTATAAAAAGAACCTTCTATTGCACAGCATCTCAGTTAGAAAGCACAGAAATCCTCATCTCTGCTACCTTCTGACTTCTGCTTCTAAAGGGCCATATGGGTCCCAATTCTCCTGTTAGTAACCTAATTATGCTCTGTGTAATTCACGGGGCATATGCTTCCCATACAAAATCAGTGTTAGGTCTCCTTTATATGGCAGAAACCAACACAGACCAGGTTGTAATATCAGCTTTTATCTGCTGCCAATAAACTTTAAAATTGCTTTAATAA
Source organism: Bubalus bubalis (assembly GCF_019923935.1). Classification (NCBI taxonomy): domain Eukaryota; kingdom Metazoa; phylum Chordata; class Mammalia; order Artiodactyla; family Bovidae; genus Bubalus; species Bubalus bubalis. The sequence continues at coordinate 94,696,707 of NC_059166.1, read as the reverse complement.
AATTCAGAGAAAATTATGATTAAAATAGAATTGACCCTCTACTGGTAGGACATCAAAGGAGACATCTTGACATCCCAAAAATCACACAAGGTAAGCCAACCCTAGATCCATAGGGAAAAGGGCTTTCTCCAAAAGCACCCGCTCCACTGAAGTTATCTATTTGCTAAACAAGTCCTCTAATATATTACTCCAGGAAAGAACTGGCAAGTTTCCCCATGGAATTATGGTTTTTGAGAAATTCTTTTGTTAAGTGTTTTAGAAATCTCACCTCTGCTTTTGCTCCTGCCCCATCTCACTTTGAAGAATCTTCTATAGCTGGGATCTGAAGGCAAACTTTTAATAAAAAGATAAAAGAATAGAGAAGAAAATGGGTTTGCTTATAAGTGGTTTGGTATATTTCCAGCTTGGCAGTTTTATTTAAGGTGGTGAAGAGCAAGCAGCTACTCTATTAAGAAAAAAATGTAAATCCAGAGAAAAAATATATTTTAAAATATATATATAAATATAAAATATTTTTAAAAGATAAAAAGATATTTTTATCTAACATGCATATTTAAGGACACTTTTTCCCTCCTCCTCCCACCCCCAATTTCTATTAGTCATATTTCCTAATATGACATTAACCACTATCATTGTGGCTCAGACTATAAAGAGTCTGCCTACAATGCCAGAGACCCAGGATCCATTCCTGGGTCGGGAAAATCCCCTGGAGAAGGAAATGGCAACCCACTCCAGTATTCTTGCCTGGAGAATCCCATGGACAGAGAGGAGCCTGGCAGACTACAGTCCATGAGATCACAAACAGTTGGACAGGACTGAATGACTCATATGCCATTAGGGTCTCAAAGGGAGCAGTATAAACCCTGCACTATTCCCATCTGGTCATGCTGCAGCCTAAAGTCACAGGTACACAAGTTTTTTCATCATTAACTCTATTGCCTCACTGTACCTTATAGTTCTAATCCTGAAAAACCACATGGAAATGAAATCTAGTTATTTATGTCAGGCTGTAAATGCACCAAGACAGCTTGATATTTTAAATGATCCATTTTATAGACAAAAGTATTTGATACAGAATAATTGTGCCTTAACCTCTCTTAACCCCCCTCAAAACACTGTGCTCTACATAACATATATACACACTGATATTTTCCTTTCTATCCACCCAGAATTTCATTTACTTACAGTTTAAATTAGGGAACATCATCACAAATAATCATCTTCCTTGATCATCTACTTTCTTCATGTTCACTCAGTCATTCGACAAACACTTCTTCCCAAGTATATGTCACTGCTACCAAGTGTCAGGAGTTGAAGAGAGAAAAAGTACGAATAAATACAACCTTGCCCTGAGGAAGATCATGGCTCAGTGGGGAGTCAAATGTAAGAATGACTGTGAAATAACAAGTCAAAGAGGCTGCACCATCACTGAAAACAAGTATGAACTCAATCCAGGAGCACTGAGAAGTTTCTCAGTTAAAAAAAAAAAAAACACACAATTGACCCTTTATCCATTTTGCTGACCCTCCAACCCTCTGCCTCTTTCAGATCAGATCAGATCAGATCAGTCGCTCAGTCGTTTCCTACTCTTTGCGACCCCATGAATCGCAGCACGCCAGGCCTCCCTGTCCATCACTAACTCCTGGAGTTCACTCAGACTCATGTCCATCGAGTCAGTGATGCCATCCAGCCATCTCATCCTCTGTCATCCCCTTCTCCTCCTGCCCCCAATCCCTCCGAGCATCAGAGTCTTTTCCAATGAGTCAACTCTTCGAATGAGGTGGCCAAAGTACTGGAGTTTCAGCTGTAGCATCATTCCTTCCAAAGAAATCCCAGGGCTGATCTCCTTCAGAATGGACTGGTTGGATCTCCTTGCAGTCCAAGGGACTCTCAAGAGTCTTCTCCAACACCACAGTTCAAAAGCATCAATTCTTCAGTGCTCAGCCTCCTTCACAGTCCAACTCTCACATCCATACATGACCACAGGAAAAACCATAGCCTTGACTAGACGAACCTTTGTTGGCAAAGTAATGTCTCTGCTTTTGAATATGCTATCTAGGTTGATCATAACTTTCCTTCCAAGGAGTAAGTGTCCTTTAATTTCATGGCTGCAGTCACCATCTGCAGTGATTTTGGAGCCCAGAAAACTAAAGTCTGACACTGTTTCCACTGTTTCCCCATCTATTTCCCATGAAGTGATGGGACCGGATGCCATGATCTTCTTTTTCTGAATGTTGAGCTTTAAGCCAACTTTTTCACTCTCCCCTTTCACTTTCATCAAGAGGCTTTTTAGTCCTCTTCACTTTCTGCCATAAGGGTGGTGTCATCTGCATATCTGAGGTTATTGATATTTCTCCCAGCAATCTTGATTCCAGCTTGTGTTTCTTCCAGTCCAGCATTTCTCATGATGTACTGTGCATATAAGTTAAATAAACAGGGTGACAATATACAGCCTTGACGTACTCCTTTTCCTATTTGGAACCAGTCTGTTGTTCCATGTCCAGTTCTAACTGTTGCTTCCTGACCTGCATACAAATTTCTCAAGAGGCAGATCAGGTGGTCTGGTATTCCCATCTCTTTCAGGATTTCCCACAGTTTCTTGTGATCCACACAGTCAAAGGCTTTGGCATAGTCAATAAAGCAGAAATAGATGTTTTTCTGGAACTCTCTTGCTTTTTCCATGATCCAGCGGATGTTGGCAATTTGATCTCTGGTTCCTTTTCCTTTTCTAAAACCAGCTTGAACATCAGGAAGTTCACGGTTCACATATTGCTGAAGCCTGGCTTGGAGAATTTTGAGCATTACTTTACTAGCGTGTGAGATGAGTGCAATTGTGTGGTAGTTTGAGCATTCTTTGGCATTGCCTTTTGGTAACCACCAATTTGTTCTCTGCATTTATGATTTTTTTTTCCTTTGTTTGTTTGATGTTTTTTTCAGACTCCATATAAGAGTGAAATCATATAGTATTTGTCTTTCTTCTTCTTTGTTTCACTTAGAATAGTACTTCCCAGGTCCATTCATGTTGTCACAAATGCCAAGATTTCATTCTTTTTGTAGCTAAGTATGCTTTTGAACTGTGGTGTTGGAGAAGACTCTTGAGAGTCCCTTGCATTGCAAGGAGATCCAACCGGTCCATTCTGAAGGAGATCAGCCCTGGGATTTCTTTGGAAGGAATGATGCTGACGCTGAAACTCCAGTACTTTGGCCACCTCATGCAAAGAGTTGACTCGTTGGAAAAGACTCTGATTCTGGGAGGGATTGGAGGCAAGAGGAGAAGGGGATGACAGAGGATGAGATGGCTGGATGGCATCACTGACTCGATGGACGTGAGTCTGAGTAAACTCCGGGAGTTGGTGATGGACAGGGAGGCCTGGCGTGCTGCGATTCATGGGGTCGCAAAGAGTCGGAAACGACTGAGCGACTGATCTGATCTGATCTGATAGCTAAGTATACAATGTTCCATTGTATTTATGTAACACACCTTCTTTATCCATTCATCCATTGATAGATATGGATTATTCTCATATCTTGACTATTGTAAATAGTACTGCAACAAACATGGGGGTAAGTATGTGTTTTTAATTAGTGGCTGCAACCAATTTATAGTCCCATCATCAGTTTAAGAGGGGTCCTTTTTTTTCCACATCCTTGCCAACATTTATTTCTTATCTTTTTGAGAATAGCCTTTCTAATAGGTAGATATTTTATTTGTAAATACCCTCTCCCATTCCATAGGTTACCTTTTCATTTGATAATGGATTCCTTCACTGTGCAGAAGCTTTTTGTTTGATTCAGCCCCGTATGTTTACTTTTGCTTTTGTATCTCTTGCCTTTGGAGTCAGATCCACAAAAGCATTGCTAAGAACGATGTCAAGGAGTTTTACTGTATATGTCTTCTCCTAGGAGTGTTGTGATTTCAGGTCTTGTATTCAACTCTTTAACCCATTTTGAGGTAATTTTTGTGTGTGGTGTAAGACAGGTGTCTAGTCTCATTCTTTGCATGTGGTTGTCCAGTTCTCTTAACACCCTTTATTGAAGAGACTCTCATTTCTCCCTGGATCCCCTGTCATAAATTAATTGTCCATATATGTGTCTACATCAGTTCAGTTCAGTTCAGTTCCATCACTCAGTCGTATCTGACTCTTTGTGACCCCATGGACTGTAGCACGCCAGGCTTCCCTGTCCATCACCAACTCCTGGAGCTTGCTCAAACTCATGTCCATCGAGTCAGTGAAGCCATCCAACCATCTCATCCTCTGTTGTCCCCTTCTCCTCCTGCCTTCGATCTTCCTCAGCATCAGGGTCTTTTTCAAAGAGTCAGTTCCTCTCATCAGGTGGCCAAAGTATTGGAGTTTCAGTTTCAGCATCAGTCCTTCCAATGAACACCCAGGACGGATTTCCTTTAGGATGGACTGATTGGATCTCCTTGCAGTCCAAGGCACTCTCAAGAGTCTTCTCCAGCACCACAGTTCAAAAACATCAATTCTTCAGCATCTAGAATATTGGCCTGTAATTTTCTTTTCTGTGTTGTCCTTGTATGGTTTTGGTATCAAGGTTATGCTGGCCTCATAAAATGAGTTTGGAAGCATTCTTTACTCTTCAATTCTTTGGAAGAATTTTAGACATATAGATATTAAGTCTTCTTTGAATGCTTGGTAGAATTCATCAGTGAAGAGATCTGGTCCTAGACTTTTGTTTACTGGAAGATTTTTGATCACTGATTTCTATGTCATTAGTAGTAACCAGTTTATTCCGATTTTTTTTTTCATCATGATGCAGTTTTGGCAGATTGTATATTTCTAGAAATTTATCCTTTTCTTCCAAGTTGTTCAATTTTGTTGGCTTATAACTGTTTATACTAGTCTCTTGCGGTCTTTTGTATATATGTGGTATCAGTTATAACTTCTCTTTCATTTCTAATTTTATTTGAATAGTCACTCTTTTTTAACTGGTTTGTCTAGCTAAAGGCTTGCCAATTTTGCTTATCATCTCAAAGAATCAACTTTTATTAATAGTTTTATTGATCTTTTCTGCTGTCTTTTTAGTCTCTATTTCATTTACTTCTGCTATGATCTTTATTATTTCCTTCCTTCTACTAACTTAAGGCTTCATCTGTTCTTTTTCTAGATCTTTTATTAATAGATAAAAAGTTAGATTGTTTATTTGAGACCTTTTCTTGTCTTCTGAGATAGGCCTATATTACTATGAACTTCCCTCTTAGAACCTCTTTTGCTGTATCCCATAGATTTTGGTATGTCATATTTCTCTTTTCACTATTCTCTAGGTATTTTTTAATTTCTCTTTTGATTTCTTGAATGAGCCTTTGGTAATTCAGTAGCATATTGTTTAATCTCCACTTTTTTTTTCAGTTTTCTTCTTGTAATTAATTTTTAATTTTATACCATAGTGATCAGAAGAGATGCTTGATATGATTTCAATTTTCTTAAATTTATTGAGACTTTTTTTGTGATCTAATGTGATCTATCTTGGAAAAAGGTCCATATGCAATTGAGATGAATATGTATTCTGCTAGAACATGCCATCTAACAGCAGCAGAATATACATTAATCAGTTCTTGTATTTCTTCCTCTGTTCCTTATTTACAGATATTTAGTCTATCTGATTAATGTGCTGCTGCTGCTGCTGCTAAGTCGCATCAGTCGTGTCCGACTCTGTGCGACCCCATGGACTGCAGCCTACCAGGCTCCTCCGTCCAAGGGATTTTCCAGGCAAGAGTACTGGAGTGGGTTGCCATTTCCTTCTCCAGATTAATGTGCTACTTAAGGCAAAAGCTTCCCTACTGATTTTTTGTCATGATGCTCACTATTCATTGATATAAATAGGGTGTTAAAGTCCCCTACTATTTTTGTAGTGCTGTCAATTTCTTCCTATAAGTTCACTAACTTTTATCTATTTTGGTGTTCCTATATTAGGTTCATATATATGTATAAGTCTTATATCTTCTTTCTGGATTGACTCATCATCATTATGCAATGCCCTCCTTTGACTTTTATTACAGTCTTTGTTTTAAGGTCTATTTTGTCTCATATGAATATATCTCTGTCAGTTTCTTTCCCCTTCCCATTGTCATGGAATCTCTTTGTCCATTCCTTCACTTTCAGTTGAGTGTGTCTTTCCTTCTGAAGTGAGTCTCCCATGGGCAACATATCAATGGGTTTTATTTTCTTATTCACTTAGCTACTGTATATCTTAATTGGAGAATGTATTGCATTTGCATTTAAAGTAATTATTGACAGAATGTGCTTACTGCCATTTTGTTAATCTTCTCTGGCCATTTTTATATTTCTTCTCTGTTCCTTTTCTTCTTCTCTTTCTTTCTTCCCTTAGGGTTTGAGTGCTTTCTTTAGCATAATGTTTAATTTGCTTTCTCATTTTTTGTGTGTTTTTACTATACACTTTTGATTTGTGGTCACTGTGGGGTTCACTTATAATATTTTATGTATATCATGGTCTGTTGTAAGTTGATAACTTAAATTTGAACATGTTCCATAACTTTACATCTTTACTTCCCCCACCAGGTTTTATATTTTTGACATCACCTTTTATATGTTTTCATTTAATGCATCACTTAATTATTGTAGTTTCAGTTCACTTTAGAACTTTTGTCTCTTAACCTTCATACTTCCCTTTAAGTGATTAAGCCATTACATTTACTATTAAAATACCTTTTCTGGTAAGATTTTTTACTTTAGTATGTCTTTTGTTATTTATTAATACTGTTTCTATTTAGTTTGGGAAAGGAGTATGTCAAAGCTGTATATTGTCACCCTGCTTATTTAATTTATATGCAGAGTACCTCATGCGAAATGCCAGGCTGGATAAAGCACAAGCTGGAATCAAGATTGCCAGGAGAAATATCAATAAACTCAGATATGCAGATGATACCACCCTTATGGTAGAAAGCAAAAAGGAACTAAAGAGCCTCTTGATGAAAGTGAAAGAGGAGAGTGAAAAACCTGGCTTAAAACTCAACATTCAAAAAACTAAGATCATGCACCTTGTCCCATCACTTCATGGCAAATAGATGGGGAAACAATGGAAATAGTGACAGACTTTATTTTCTTGGGCTACAAAATCGCTGAGGACCATGAATGCAGCCATGAAATTAAAAGATGCTTGCTTCTTGGAAGAAAAACTATGGCAAATCTAGACAGCATATTAAAAAGCAGAGACATTATTTTGCCAACAAAGGTCCATCTAGTCAAAGCTTTGGTTTTTTCAGTAAGCATGTATGGTTGTGAGAATTGTATTATAAAGAAGGCTGAATGCCAGAGAATTGATGCTTTCGAACTGTGATATTGGAGAACACTCTTGAGAAACCCTTGAACTACAAGGAGATCCAACCAGTCAATCCTAAAAGAAATCAATCCTGAATATTCACTGTAAGGACATATGCTGAAGCTGAAACTCCAGTACATTGGCCACCTGATGCAAGGAGCCAACTCATTAAGAAAGTCTCTGATACTCAGAAAGATTGAAGGCAGGAGGAGAAAGGGACAGCAGAGCACGACGTGGTTGAATGGCATCACCAACTCAATGGACATGAGTTTGAGCAAGCTCCAGGAGATGGTGAAGGACAGGGAGGCCTGGTGTGCTGCAGTCCGTGGGCTCGCAAATAGTCAGATATGACTTTTTAGTCCCTTTAACATTTCTTGTTTAGTGGTGATGAACTTCTTTAGGTTTTCCTTATCTGGAAAATTCTTAATCTCTCCTTTAATTCTGAAAGATAACTTGCCAGATAGAGAATTCTTGGTTAAGGCCCCCCGCCTTTGACCACTTTAAATATTTCATGCCACTCCCTTTTGGCCTACAAAGTTTCTGCTAAAAAATATGCTGATAGTCTTATGGAGTTTCCCTTGTTTATAACAAAGTATTTTTCTTTTTTTGCTTTTAAGATTCCCTCACTATTTTTAATTCTTTCCATTTTCATTATAATATGTCTTAGTCTGTCTCTATGGGTTCAAGTTATTTGGAACTCTCTGGGGTCCCTAGACCTGGATGTCTATTTCCTTCCCAAAATTATGGTGGGGGTGCTCGACCATTTTTTTATTCAAAAAAGTTTTATGGCCTTCTCTCTTCTTTGCTATTTTGAACCACTGAAACTGGAGAGTGAAAAAGTTGGCTTAAAGCTCAACATTCAGAAAACGAAGATCATGGCATCCGGTCCCATCACTTCATGGGAAATAGATGGGGAAACAGTGGAAACAGTGTCAGACTTCAGTTTTCTGGGCTCCCAAGTCACTGCAGATGATGACTGCAGCCATGAAATTAAAAGACGCTTACTCCTTGGAAGGAAAGTTATGACCAACCTAGATAGCATATTCAAAAGCAGAGAGGTTACTTTGCCAACAAATGTTCATCTAGTCAAGGCTATGGTTTTTCCTGTGGTCATGTATGGATGTGAGAGTTGGACTGTGAAGGAGGCTGAGCACTGAAGAATTGATGCTTTTGAACTGTGGTGTTGGAGAAGACTCTTGAGAGTCCCTTGGACTGCAAGGAGATCCAACCAGTCCATTCTGAAGATCAGCCCTGGGATTTCTTTGGAAGGAATGATTCTAAAGCTGAAACTCCAGTACTTTGGCCACCTCATGCGAAGAGTTGTCTCATTGGAAAAGACTTTGATGCTGGTAGGGATTGGGGGCAGGAGGAGAAGGGGACGACAGAGGATGACATGGCTGGATGGCATCACTGACTCGATGGACATGAGTCTGGGTGAACTCTGGGAGTTGGTGATGGACAGGGAGGCCTGGCATGCTGTGATTCATGGGGTCGCAAAGAGTCGGACACGACTGAGCGACTGAACTGAACTGAACTGAACTGAGAATAAATGCTAGTCTGCTTGATGTTGTCCCAAAGGTTCCTTAGAGTACCTTTCAGATCAGATCAGTCGCTCAGTCGTGTCCATCTCATCCTCTGTCATCCCCTTCTCCTCTTGCCCCCAATCCCTCCCAGCATCAGAGTCTTTTGCAATGAGTCAACTCTTCACATGAGGTGGCCAAAGTACTGGAGTTTCAGTTTCAGCATCATTCCTTCCAAAGAAATCCCAGGGCTGATCTCCTTCAGAATGGACTGGTTGGATCTCCTTGCAGTCCAAGGGACTCTCAAGAGTCTTCTCCAACACCACAGTTCAAAAGCATCAATTCTTCAGTGCTCAGCCTCCTTCACAGTCCAACTCTCACATCCATACATGACCACAGGAAAAACCATAGCCTTGACTAGACGAACATTTGTTGGCAAAGAAATGTCTCTGCTTTTGAATATGCTATCTAGGTTGGTCATAACTTTCCTTCCAAGGAGTAAGCGTCTTTTAATTTCATGGCTGCAGTCACCATCTGCAGTGATTTGGGAGCCCAGAAAACTGAAGTCTGACACTGTTTCCACTGTTTCCCCATCTATTTCCCATGAAGTGATGGGACCGGATGCCATGATCTTTTTTTTCTGAATGTTGAGCTTTAAGCCAACTTTTTCACTCTCCCCTTTCACTTTCATCAAGAGGCTTTTTAGTTCCTCTTCACTTTCTGCCATAAGGGTGGTGTCATCTGCATATCTGAGGTTATTGATATTTCTCCTGGCAATCTTGATTCCAGCTTGTGTTTCTTCCAGTACCTTTACTTTTTTAATTTCTTTTTTTCTTTTCTGCTCTAAGTTCCATTACTTTGTCTTCCAGTTCAGTGATCTATTCTTCCACTTTGTCCAGTCTGCTGTTGAATCCCTCTGTTGTATTTTTCAGTTCAGTAATTGTGTTCTTCCAGTCTATAAGTTCTATTTGATATTTTCTTATATTTTCTGTCGCTTTGTTGAAATTCTCACTGTGATCCATCCATTCTTCCATTCCAAATTTGGTGAACATCCCTATGACCAATATTTTGAATCCTTTATCAGCTAAATTGCTGATCTCCATGTTATAAAGATTTTTTTCCTGCAGTTTTGCTTTGTTATTTTATTTGACTTATTCCTGTATTTCTTCATTTTGCCTGATTCTCTGTACTTGTTTCTATGCATTAGGCAAATCAGCTACTTCTGCCAATCTTGAAGGAGTGGCCTTGGGTTAAAGTCCCATAGGGCCCAGAAGTACAACCTACCCTAGCCACCAGAGCTGGGTGCTCAAGAGGCATCCCCGGTGTGGTCTGGGCATGCCTACTTTCTGTGGCATGGGTGTGGGCGTGGAGGGTGCTCTCAGCTAGCTCAGCTATGACATAGCTGTGGCATTGGCATGCTTGGGGGTACTCAGCAGGTGCACTAGCACATTAGCAGGAGGGTTACAAAGTGGCTCCTATCAGCACTTGCATTAGTAGGTAGAATAATATCCCAGAGAGGGTCACAACAGGTCCCTGTCTATACAGCTGATGCTTTAGGATTAGTAAGTGGGGCTCCTTCATGTACGGTTCAGACACTTTTCAAACTGGTTTTCTTACTCTGGATCCCAGGGTGACTGAATCTGTGCATGAGCCCTTTAAGAATGGATTCTTCTTTCCCTACAGAACTATGGTCTTCCTGACATAATTCCCATTGTTTTTCAATCCCAGGCATTTGAAGACTTCTTCTCTCCTATTGCAGGACATAAGATTTGGGGGTTCCTAATGTGGAACATGAACCCCTCACTCCTTAGAGGAAAATTCTGTTTTTGTTTTTGTTTTTTAGACACATCTCCACTTTGGATCACTGCTCCTAGAGCGAGGTGTGTGTGTGTGTGTGTGTGTGTGTGTGTGTGTGTGACTGTGTCTCTGCTTCTCCTATCCATCTCAATGCTTCCCTTTTATCCCTTCTTGTAGAGGCTCTGTTCAACCAACTTGAAGGTGCATTTCAGAGAAAACTACTCCAAGTGTAGTTGCAGATTCAGTGTGTCTGACAGAGGAGGTGAGCTCAAGATCTTCCTACACTGCTATCTTGAGCCAGGAACTCTCAAGGAGATGAAATCTTAAAGGATGAATAGATGCCTACTAAGAGAACAAACAGGTACAGTACATTTGGGGCAGAAGAAACAATAGAAATCATGACAGAAAGGTCAAATAGAATATTTCAGGAATAACAAGTTTAGTTCTGGAACTCTTTCACTTGGTGAATATATATATATATATTCCTCTTTATTTATTTGGCTGCTCTAGGTCTTGGTTGTAGCATGCGGGATCTTTGATCTTCATCGCAGCATGCAGGATCTTTAGTTGCAGCATGCAAGCTCTTAGTTGTGACATATGGGATGTAGTTCCCTGGTCAGGGATTGAACCTATGCCCCTGCATTTCAAACACAATCTTAACTGCTGGAACACCAGAGAGGTTCCTCACTTGGTAAGTATTTGTTTCTGACTTTTCTACCATGAGCCCTGAACTGACCTCAGCACATAAATAGGACAGAGCAAGACCAGATCCCTGCCCTGGGTAGCTTACATGCTGGTGGGGATGTGTGTATGTGAAACTCGCTCAGTCGTGTCTGACTCTTTGTGACTGCAGGGACTATATAGTCCACGGAATTCTCCAGGCGAGAATACTGGAGTGGGTAGCCTATCCCTTCTCCAGGGGATCTTCCCAACCCAGGGATCAAACCCAGGTCTCCTGCATTGCAGGTGGATTCTTTACCAACTGAGCTTGTGGGGAGACAGATACTAAAGATGTTTACAAGAATAAACAAGATAATTCAAGCTGAAACTGTCATTTTCAAAATTAAAAAAGATGGCAAAGTGTGCTAGAAGAAGAGAGGGGTTGGTTTGGAGGCTGGTCGAGACTGAGGAGTGAGAAAAGTCTTATCTGAGAGGGTAAATTTTGACTCAGACAAGGCGAGAGTGGAGAGGTAAGACTGACGAGTGGTACATTAGAAAAGGACTGGATGGGGGAGTGGAAGTTTGAGTAACTGAGTAGATGGTGATACTTTCTAAAATGCAATTAGGAGGACCATAGGGGAGGAGATGAGTAGGGGATCTTGAAAATCTTGGAGTCTGGACTTTAATTCTGGCTGTTAAGCAAACAAGTCACATGGAGAAGGAAATAGCAACCCACTCCAGTACTCTTGCCTGGAAAATTCCATGGATGGAGGAGCCTCGTAGGCTACAGTCCATGGGGTGGCAAAGAGTCAGACATGACTGAGTGACTTCACTTTCTTTCTTTCTATAGTTTCTTTTGGAGAAGGAAATGGCAAGCCACTCCAGTGTTCTTGTCTGGAGAATCCCATGGACAGAGGGGCCTGGTGGGCTGCGGTCTATGGGGTTGCAAAGAGTCAGACACGACTAAGCAACTAACACACACACACACAAGCAAATGAGTGACGAGGTTATGGACAAAAACAACTTTTTTAAGTGTGTCTTGAGAAAGATGGTTCTGGCATTTCTTGAAAGATAGATTAAATGGATTTGATAAATATGCACAGCTGAAACAGAAGTTTCAGAAGACAGTACTTACATATGTAATTGTGGTATGTTCTATTTTCTGCTTTATCCTATTACATTTTTTAGTGATGATGATCAACTCAATAAACTGATTTCAGGACCATCTAATGGGTTGCACCTCATGGTTTGAAAAACACTGGATTAAGATATAGTAGGCAGTAGAAATGCCAAGAGGTATCTTTCCTCTTATTTCCTGGTATGGGGCACAATTGTTGAGATGCCCAATAAGACTCTTGAATAGCAGGACAAGTTCCTTGTTTTTTACATGAATGTCTTTTTTAAAAGTATCCATTTGAAGTGACATTGCCATTACCTTATAACTTTAAAGATGCCACGAGTCCCACATTTAATTACATTATAGTTTAAAACAAAGAAGAGGCACTTTAAAAACTGGTTTCCAAATAGTATCTAGGTTTAAGTTTTCTTCCATCTCTCTTATCTTTAAAAATAAAAGACCCAAAATGCCTAAGGGCACATACCAGTTGTGTGAGGTTGCCACAGATTAGCCACAGTGAGAGCCTGAAATTTATCATAGAAATCTGTCTGAGAGGTGATTAATAATCAGAGAGTTGCTAAAACTAGGACCTCCGCAGTTTTGTGTTGGGTTATTTTTACTATAAAGAAATCTGTCCACAATCAAAGCGCTACTTTTAATCCACTTATTTTGATTCTATACTTGTAATCATAGCCTAATCATATGTAGCAAGCAAATAGAGCCCCATGAGGAAAGCCATTTCTCTCTGAAATCCCTAACAAATAAATGTGTTCTTGTCATGGACCATTAATACAAGAATGTGTTATTTAACACAAACTCCATCCCTACCCCAAGTCTTCAAGCATGCTACTTTTGCTTCCTCTGAAATACTAATATGGGCATTTCCATGTCCCCAAGAAAGAGAAAAATCAACTCCCCTGCACCGTGTATGTGCCTCCAATACATATTGCTACATCTGCTACGTTGTGGGTCTTCAGTTTGTGGAAGCTAATACACCTCCTGAGCCTCTCCTTCTACTTCCAAATAACTTCACTTTCTGGTCCCTCAGCATATTTTTCTACATACTATAATTTCCTTTTCTAACAGTTGTTCCCAAAGGCATACCAGAACCACCTGAATGGCTTGTTAAAACCGCCTCCTGGGGTTTTAAGCCCCAGAGTTTCTGATTCCGGAGATTTTAGATGGGCATAGAATCTACATTTCTAACAAGCTCCTGGGTGCCACTGCTGCTACTGGCCAAGAAAGGCTGCTCATAAAAAAACGTTTTCAGCTCCGTTAAGCTACTTTTTCTTTTCACAGCTAACATGGGCTGTAGCATTTAATAAGTATTTGCAGAATAAATTTTTAAAATAATTATCAGTTGAACTCATAAGACTTACAGGAACTTTCAAGCTCATGGAAGAAAAAAAAAACAACTGCACTAATTTCTTTATTGGGTATATGTTAAAGAAATTTACTTGAAATTAAATGAAGTAAAGGAACTCAAGCCTTCCCTTCTATACTATTACCACCTATTAAATAGAAAGTGTGTTCCTGAATTCCATGTTATCCTTTATAAGTATATATAGAAAGATCCTTGATTATGAAATCATTCTTTCTCTTTTATGAAAGAACCCTTAAGTAAACATCATTTAATGTTGCATCCCACGAAATTTTATGTATATTCACTAGCTTCCACACTCTGGGAAAATGTTTTGTCTGCGCTAGATGGCAGTGTAATCCTGAAATTCGAAACCTAAACTAAGGCATCAGACTAGGATCTAATTTCCAGGCTTAAAGGAGACAACTTTTGATTTTAAGCAAGCATCCCGTTCTTGGTTATTCTCTAAATGTATGCAATGGAGTATTATAATTGATTCCATTTTGGAGTTGCTCTCAGAGTAAATGTACAAATACAATGCACACTGATTGTTCAGAAAGTCTATTGAAGGACAAAGACACCCAGTAAACACTAAGTAAACTAAATTTAATTCTGCCCCGAGAGGCGAGTCATCCACTCTCTCCACCTCTCACCACCACCAAATTGAGCCTTATCACTAAGCAGGTCATCCCCAAGGTTAACAGGGTGGGTTATAGATCAAACTGCTGCTGCTGCTGCTAAGTCGCATCAGTCGTGTCCGACTCTGTGCGACCCCATAGACAGAAGCCCACCAGGCTCCTCTGTCCCTGGGATTCTCCAGGCAAGAGCACTGGAGTGGGTTGCCATTTCCTTCTCCAATGCATGAAAGTGAAAAGTGAAAGTGAAGTCGCTCAGTCGTGTCCGACTCTTAGCGGCCCCATGGACTGCAGCCTAGCAGGCTCCTCTGTCCATGGGATTTTCCAGGCAAGAGTACTGGAGTGGGGTGCCATTGCCTTCTCCAGATAGAGCAAACTAGTTAGGTTCAAATCTCAGCACTAACCTTTTTAAGCTGGGAAACCCTGAAGATGTCATTAATTTCCCTGTAACTCAGCTTTCCCATGTGTAAACATGAGTGATAAAAGCATCTACCTAATAGGTATGTTATAAGAGTTAAACTAGAGTTTAACATGGTGACTAGAACGTAATAAATTTCAGCCATAAATGTTTTTGTTGCTGTAACTCACTCTCCTCGACTTAATTCTATCACTCAGTCCCACTCTGCTGGGACAAGTGATGGCTCCTTAAGATCACCTTAGAAAAGCTTTCCTTGTGTGGGTTGTGTGGTTGTGCTAGAAGCTAAAAACTCCTAGATGATATTCCACTGGTGGAAAATCCACCCACAATGATCAAAGTAAACCAATTGAAAGCCCCCTCTTCCCTTCCATATGCACATCTTTGACTGTTTTATGATTCTTCCTCCTACAAAACTGCTCTTAATGTGTTCCATAAGGTCACTTGAGCATCAATAAAACCATCTCTTTCATAAAGCACTGTGGTTTTTCAAGAACATTCATCATCCTAATATCCTTTGTATCTCAAAGCAATCCAACAAGACAGATGTGACTGTCCTGTTTTCCTGCTGAATAAATGGGTGAAGGTGGAAGGGAGCTGCCTAAGTTCATGGTAACAACAGAGGTACCCCAGTCTATTGATTGAATCTTTAGCAGATACACAGAAAAGGCAATGCCATCCATCACCATAAAACAGTGAAACTGCTGCTTACTCTTTCTCTCCTTACTCTCTCTATATATATTTGGTTTCTTCATTTTAGAATATGTGATCACTATAGAAAAGGGCTTCCCTGATGGCTCAGGTGGTAAATAATCTGCCTGCAGTGCGGGAGACTCGGGTTCAATCCCTAGGTTGGGTAGATCCCCTGGAGGAGGGCATGGCGACCACTCCAGTATTCTTGCCTGGAGAATCCCCATGGACACAGGAGCCTGGCAGGCAACAGTCCATGGGATTGCAAAGAGTTGGACATGACTGCGCGATTAAGCACAACACACACAGAAAAGTAGAAAATAGAGATAGAGAATGAAAAAAGGGGGGGGAAATCACTCATTGAGACAACTCAGTATTACCATTTAGAATGTTTTTTCAGTTCCTCTTCTATGTGCAAGTTGTGATCATATTCTACACAGCTTCATGATTTCCATAAATGCACGTCGCAAAGAACTTACACACTTTCTTCCCCAAAATTTAAATGCAAAGATGTGTCGTGTACAGAATAGAAAGCAAAGTCCAGTGTAAGAACTCAGCCCTGAAGTCAAGATTACAGCTTTTAATTCTAACTGCAGTAACCTCGAAAGAGAAAATAACTGCAGAGAAAGGAACCTTTGAGTAACTGGGGCAGACTCTTCCAGCAGTCCATGGTTTTTTGAAAGACATTCCTTTTCTCACTCAAAGCCACATGGGACCTTAAACTCACAACCAACTGACTAACCGCAAAGCAGCAGAGGCGTGGCAGACATTCCGGAGGCAGCAAGGGCCACCACGGGGGAGCCCTGCCTCTTGCCTTCCGGGCAATTCAAATACCCTTGGAGCCTCCACTGATGACAGGAATAGCAATGGCGACTGACGCGTGGGCAGGTGATAAAGAGTCTTTGTCCTCGAGGGCTGACCTTAGCGCCCCCACAAGCTGAAAGGGCTCTAGTAATAGAGCACTCAGGGATTCCAGGCAGAGGTCCGTCCGGGATGGACCAGCAGGACTGCTGGGCAGGGAGCACAGGACGCTGACAGAGGCTGAGGGGGGCCGCTGGTGTCACCCAGTCTGCCTCCACGAAGGGTTTCTCCCAGGCTTCCAGGCCTTTTTCTAAAAATGCAATATAAGGAGGGAGTAGGAGAAGAGATCCCTCTGCTATGCCAGGAACTGCCTCATGCTTGAAAAGGTGTTATCCTCTCAGTCTACGCAGCTCACCGTTATCGCCATTTTACAAGTGAGGTGAGGCTGAAAGAAGTTAGAAAACTTGCTAAAGGACACTCCAGATGAGACGCCAAAACTCAGCTTGGGTTTATCTGACACCAGAGCCAATGTCCATCCTATAATTTGTTGTTTCTGAGTCCACACACACACACACACACACATGAGCAATGATCTTAAGTACATTTTCCACCTTACTGTGCATCTAATCCTACACAATTATTTTCCTTTCTTCACAAACCCCAAGCTTCTACGGTAGTGTAATTACTTCCCGGTTTCGCTCATTTGTCCACATTTTAAAAGTATAAAAATATGGTCTATATTGCAAATATTAAAAAATGAATAAATAAATCCCCAAGCTAAAAACCCCAAGAGCTGATAAAATTTGTCCTTATATAGACCACAAACTTGGTGCCCTCACTGTGTCCAAAGATTTGTTTCATGGGTGATTTTACTGAAACTACAAAAAGTGGTAGTAAAGATCTTCTCTATATTTTCAAGTGGTTCTATTCATATCAAAATTTGTCTCGAATTTTAAACTCTCACAGGTTAGGGACCTTGATTATTTATAATCTCTCTTTCTTTATGACCTCCTGCAGCCAGCCTTGTATATTCATCAGCAGTCAACACTTCAGCCAACAGCGTATTTAAATCACAGTGCTGAGTAGTAAAGAAACTTTCAGAGCCAAATAATGCCTTATCTGTCCTCAAAGAAGGACACACACACCCTAAAACTGAAGCACACTTTAGCATTAAAGGACCCCTCAATGAAAATAAGCAGAACCACAAAGTGCTCTAGAGACAGAAAGGCAAAAGTAACTGATACTTTCCAGAAAGATTCTAGAACATTTCACAGACAAAGTGACACTTTAACTTGACCTTGAGGAATGAATCAGATTTTACAGGCAGACAAGGCTATAAGGAGTGACAAGGCAATTGGAATAAGGAGGACAGAACCTCAGAGGCATCGTGATGAGAGGCATGTATTGAATTATGTCAAAGGCGTGCCTTCACCTTTTTTAACTTTTATGTTATAGTATAGTCAATTAGCTCCAGTACTCTTGCCTGGAAAATCCCATGGACGGAGGAGCCTGATGGACTGCAGCCCATGGGGTCTCAAAGAGTCGGACACGACTAGGCAACTTCACTTTCACTTTTCACCTTCATGCTTTGGAGAAGGAAATGGCAACCCACTCCAGTGTTCTTGCCTGGAGAATCCCAGGGACAGGGAAGTCTGGTGGGCTGCCGTCTATGGGGTTGCACAGAGTCAGAAATGACTTAAGTGACTTAGCAGCAGCAGCAGCAGCATAGTCAATTAGGGCATCCCTGGTAGCTCAAGTGGTAAAGAATCAGCCTGCAATGCAGGAGACCCCAGTCTCCTGGGTCAATTCCTGGGTCAGGAAGTTCCGCTAGAGAAAGGATAAGCTACTCACTTCATATTCTTGGGCTTCCCTGGTGCTTCAGATGGTAAAGAATCCGCCTGCAATGCTGGAGACCTGGGTTCGATCCCTGGGTTGGGAAGATCCCCTGGAGGAGGGCATGGAAGCCCACTCCAGTATTCTTGCCTGGAGAATCCCCAGGGACAGAGGAGCCTGGCAAGCTACTATCTGTGGGGTCACAAAGAGTCGGATACAACCAAGCAACTAAGCAAAGCACACAGTTGATTAACAATGTAGTGACAGTTTCAGGTATACAGGTGTATATATAAAAAATGACTTCACTTTTTGAAATATGATTTGTGTGTCATTATGGACTTAGGGGTTAAGAAAACTAATTTACCCATTTAGTAAGTAAACAAATGAGGGCTCTAACAGTGTTTATGACTCTCTTTTATTAGGCTGCTGACCACATTCATATTTTGTCACTGGAAAACAAATCAGCAATCCATTTGCTGCCAGGGAGAAGGTAGAAGTAAGAGCTTTGATCCTAGGCTGGCACAGGTCCAGGAGAAACTTAACTGTTGTCTGCAAAGCCTTCTCAGTTTGAGAATTCCATCACGACATGGGGACCACCAGGTGCCTGATGCCAGGAGCCAGGGCAAAGGAAGCACGATGCCTTCCCTAGGACACACAAGGAATTTGCTGCCACTTCAATCGCAAGTTATTTTTTCCCTTTAGTATCAGTATTAGACTACAAAGCCTGCCTGTAGTCAGGTAGTCTGCCTGAAGTCAGAGGCTAGGAAGAGTCAATGGCATAACCAGTTAGCAATGCTTTCATTTCCTTGGGGGAAAGCTGATCAGTAAATAAAGATCTACATGACTTTCAAAGGGCTTCCCTGATACTCAGTTGGGAAAGAATCCACCTGCAATGCAGGACACCCCAGTTCAATTTCTGGGTCAGGAAGATCCCCTGGAGAACGGATAGGCTACCCACTCCAGTATTCTTGGGCTTCCCTGGTGGCTTAGCTGGGAAAGAAGCCACCCTGGCCTGGAGAATTCCATGGACTGTATAGTCCATGGGGTCACAAAGAGTTGGAGACGACTGAGAGACGTTCGTTTTCACTTACTTTTAAAAAATAACAGCCTAAAAGAATCCTGGTACATGCTAAGTGATGGCTTCAGGCTGCAAGAGTGAAGGCTTACGGCCAAGAACAGCAGACGTGTTGTGTGCAGGGAGGAGATTTGAAACTGGAGTTGTTATGAACAGTGAAATGAGCGCTGGAGTGTAGCTCAAAAGGGAGGCCGGGAAAATGCAGTGTAGCCGGAACAACCCAAGTGGAAATCAGCATGCCCATGGCAGATTTCCTAAAACCTATTCTGTCAAGTAGAACGAAATAGCAAAGAAGCAATAAAAGAATAAATGACCTAGAAATATTGGCCTCTTCAAGTGGAACTTGCTACAGAGGGCTGGTTTCGGAAGCACAAGTGGAGAAATTGCAGCCCCACAAGGCTTTCATCACCACAGATGTTCTTATAAGCTTTGTTATCTGACAGGACGCTGTTGAAAGTCAGAAGAACGTGTAAAACATTATTACAAGACTCACAGGAGTAACCACTAGAAATCTGTCTTGTGGTACAGTACTGGGAAATGTCATTTGGCTACAGATTTGTACCATAATAAAGTTGTCCATAAATACATACTATAAACACAGAAAGCAAGAAATAAATAACTTTGATGTCA
Source organism: Bubalus bubalis (assembly GCF_019923935.1). NCBI lineage: Eukaryota > Metazoa > Chordata > Mammalia > Artiodactyla > Bovidae > Bubalus > Bubalus bubalis. Next base: position 94,676,875 of record NC_059166.1, on the reverse strand, counting down.
TATCCAGAGGCTCAGTGACAGCTCCTTGGTGTGTTACTGAGAGCAGTTATTTTACAAGGAAAAGAAAATCCACCAAGTAAGGTGACCCTCACTGGGCTATAAATAATCATAAAATTAAAAAAAAAAAGAAATTGAAAGATTATAAAAAGCCTCAGGGTTTTGCTGTGTTGCCTACAAAGCCCTATCACTCTGAAACTCCTGTGTCCAGAGTCACTGGCAACAAATTCAACTGTAATTTGTATACTAGCCATTCATGTGTCACCTTTAAAAACGAATTTTATTTAAAAATAAATAAAATAAGTACCACTGTTTTATCAAGTGAAAAATAGTGAAAGCAATTGTAATACCTGACTTTCCCCTGCATGGATATATCTTCCCTCTGAGCACCCTTCAGAGTCCCTATCAAGCAAGCCCACCCGCCTACATGAAGCTCCTTCTACCCTAACTTCTAGCCATGTGTTCTTCTCTCTCTCTCTCTTTTTTTTTTTTTTGAGCATTTTTTAAATTGGAGTACAGTTGATTTACAATGTTGTGTTAATTTCTGATGTACAACAAAGTGATTCTATTATATATATGTGTACATATATATATACAATATGTATACTTTTTAAAATATTCTTTTCCATTATAGTTTATCACAGGATATTGAATATAGTTCCCTGTACTGTACAGTAGGATCTTGGTGCTTATCCATTCTATATATAATAGTCTGCATCTGCTAATCCCCAACCCCCAATTCATCCCTCTCCCACATCCCTCCTCGGTAACCAAAGTCTATTCTCTACCTCTGTGAGCCCGGTTCTGTTTCATAGGTAGGTTAATTTGTGTCGTATTTTAGATTCCACACATGAGTAACATCATATGGCATTTGTCTTTCTCTTTCTGGATTACTTCACTTAGCATGATAATCTCTAGTTGCATCCATGGCATTACTGCATTCTTCACCACGGCTGAGTAATAGTCCATTGTGTTTATGCACCGCATCTTCTCTATCCACTCACCTGTCACTGGACATTTAGGTTGTTTCTGTGTTCTGCATTCTGATTGCTCATGGGAAAAGCTATTTGCAATGAATAATGTCACATTCCATTCCCCAGGCAGGAGCGTATAGTGGAAAAGGCAGAGGCACCTAAAATCAGGAGACTTGGACTTGCTACCCCCTTGTTCCACCAGTAATGTCCTTCACTGGTCTGGAAACCACAGAGGTGGCTTCGTTTTCTGCCCAGTAAGGACCCCCTCAGGGGTTCACTGTGAGACCCAAGCTCATCCAGGCAGGAGAGTGTCAAGTACCCTACAAAGGTAAACCGATTATCATTTCAGAAGGATTTAGGAAGCACCTATGATGCGGAGGACCACAGTTTTAAACACTGCATAGTAATCACGACTGAAGAAGGCAAACTCCCAACTCAAAATAAGAACCTTAAAATGGCGCAGAGAAGTGAAGACAATATACCTGACCCAGTAGCAAATATTAATAGTAAGTTCCCTAAGCAATAACCCATGACTTTAACTCAGTTTGACCAACATCCATGATATAAGCTCTTGAGATACAAAAGTAAGCACTGTGGGTCTCTGCCATCTGTTTGGCAGGACAAGCAGCCACACAGTGAGGCTGACAGTACAAGCAGATGTTGATAAAGTTCATAAAGAAAGAGCTTACTGGGCATGGATTAGGTCTGGGCAGACAGGCAGACGGAAAGGCTTAAGCCTAGATGCCCATGGGTAAAGTCTGACAGGAGATGGCAGAGCATTGTTGCTAAAGATTGGGTTTTTTTTTTTTAATTTCCAGAAAAGGTGAAAAGGCTCAGTTGTGGACTTCGACTGACCAGGGTAGCAAGGCAGGTGGATGCTGGCAGAGAGTGGAGGTGACTATGGAGGCTGAGCTGCCCTAGGAAAGCATGAGAGTGGGTTTGCATTGCCTGACCACTGAGGGGAGGGAAGAGAATGGTGTCAAGACAGGGAATCAGGGATGGAGAAGCTAAGATAGTGGTTCCAGGATGATAGGACCTACTCAACAGATTTCGTTTTTGCTTCTTTTATAAATAATAACTTTAGGACTTCCTGGTGGTCCAGTGGTTAAGAATCCGCCTGCCAAAGCAGGCAACATGGGTTCGATCCCTGGTCTGGGAAGATCCCACATGCTGTGGGGCAACGAAGCCCTTGCACCACAACTACGGAAGCCCCCCTTGCTCTGCAACAAGAGAAGCCCCCACTAACCGCAATTAGAGAAAGCTGGTACCCAGCAACCAAAGCCCAGGGCAGCCAAAAATAAATAAACTTTTAAAAATGATAATAACCTTAAAATAGCAAGTGTATGGTGTCTGGTACATGCTAAGCACTCCTCTTTTTACCTATATTAACGTATTTAATCACACAGTAACTGAGAGAGGAGGACACAGTTGTCCCCTCTGTAAAGACAAGGAAAGTCTGACCACATCTGTGGGCTGAGAAGAAGTCAGAACCCAGAGGGAGAGCAGAGATGCTATCTGAACTCAAAAGAGGGGTTGCTCAGGGATTAGGGGTGATCAGTATTTTCCTATCCATAGTTTTCAACTCCTAGCTTCTCTACCCTAGGCATTATGATCTTTTAAATAAGAAAACTAAACAGTACAAAAATAGGCAATAATGTTACTGATTTATATTGTCTTTAAATTAGTCTTTAAACAACACAAGAGAAGACTCTACACATGGACATCACCAGATGGTCAACACCGAAATCAGATTGATTATACTCTTTGCAGCCAAAGATGGAGAAGCTCTATATAGTCAGCAAAAACAAGACCAGGAGCTGACTGTGGCTCAGACCATGAACTCCTTATTGCCAAATTCAGACTTAAATTGAAGAAAGTAGGGGGAACCACTAGATCATTCAGGTATGAACTAAATCAAATCCCTTATGATTATACAGTGGAAGTGAGAAATAGATTTAAGGGCCTAGATCTGATAGATAGAGTGCCTGATGAACTATGGAATGAGGTTCGTGACATTGTACAGGAGACAGGGATCAAGACCATCCCCATGGAAAAGAAATGCAAAAAAGCAAAATGGCTGTGTGGGGAGGCCTTACAGATAGCTGTGAAAAGAAGAGAAGCAAAAAGCAAAGGAAAAAAGGAAAGATATAAACATCTGAATGCAGAGTTCCAAAGAATATCAAGAAGAGATAAGAAAGCCTTCTTCAGCGATCAATGCAAAGAAATAGAGGAAAACAACAGAATGGGAAAGACTAGGGATCGCTTCAAGAAAATCAGAGATACCAAAGGAACATTTCATGCAAAGATGAGCTCAATAAAGGACAGAAATGGTAAGGCCCTAACAGAAGCAGAAGATACTAAGAAGAGATGGCAAGAATACACAGAAGAACTGTACAAAAAAGATCTTCACGACCCAGATAATCATGATGGTGTGATCACTGACCTAGAGCCAGACATCCTGGAATGTGAAGTCAAGTGGGCCTTAGAAAGCATCACTACGAACAAAGCTAGTGGAGGTGATGGAATTCCAGTTGAGCTATTTCAAAACCTGAAAGATGATGCTGTGAAAGTGCTGCACTCAATATGCCAGCAAATTTGGAAAACTCAGCAGTGGCCACAGGACTGGAAGAGGTCAATTTTCATTCCAATCTCAAAGAAAGGCAATGCCAAAGAATGCTCAAACTACCACACAATTGCACTCATCTCACACGCTAGTAAAGTAATGCTCAAAGTTCTCCAAGCCAGGCTTCAGCAATATGTGAACCGTGAACTTCCTGATGTTCAAGCTGGTTTTAGAAAAGGAAGAGGAACCAGAGATCAAATTGCCAACATCCACTGGATCATGGAAAAAGCAAGAGAGTTCCAGAAAAACATCTATTTCTGCTTTATTGACTATGCCAAAGCCTTTGACTGTGTGGATCACAAGAAACTGTGGAAAATTCTGAAAGAGATGGGAATACCAGACCACCTGATCTGCCTCTTGAGAAATTTGTATGCAGGTCAGGAAGCAACAGTTAGAACTGGACATGGAACAACAGACTGGTTCCAAATAGGAAAAGGAGTACGTCAAGGCTGTATATTGTCACCCTGTTTATGTAACTTCTATGCAGAGTACATCATGAGAAACGCTGGACTGGAAGAAACACAAGCTGGAATCAAGATTGCAGGGAGAAATATCAATAACCTCAGATATGCAGATGACACCACCCTTATGGCAGAAAGTGAAGAGGAACTCAAAAGCCTCTTGATGAAAGTGAAAGTGGAGAGTGAAAAAGTTGGCTTAAAACTCAACATTCAGAAAACGAAGATCATGGCATCCGATCCTACCACTTCTTTGGAAATAGATGGGGAAACAGTGGAAACAGTGTCAGATTTTATTTTTCTGGGCTCCAAAATCACTACAGATGGTGACTGCAGCCATGAAATTAAAAGACGCTTACTCCTTGGAAGGAAAGTTATGACCAACCTAGATAGCATATTCAAAAGCAGAGACATTACTTTGCCAACAAAGGTTCGTCTAGTCAAGGCTATGGTTTTTCCTGTGGTCATGCATGGATGTGAGAGTTGGACTGTGAAGAAGGCTGAGCGCCGAAGAATTGATGCTTTTGAACTGTGGTGTTGGAGAAGACTCTTGAGAGTCCCTTGGACTGCAAAGAGATCCAACCAGTCCATTCTGAAGGAGATCAGCCCTGGGATTTCTTTGGAAGGAATGATGCTAAAGCTGAAACTCCAGTACTTTGGCCACCTCATGTGAAGAGTTGACTCATTGGAAAAGACTCTGATGCTGGGAGGGATTGGGGGCAGGAGGAGAAGGGGATGACAGAGGATGAGATGGCTGGATGGCATCACTGACTCGATGGACATGAGTCTGGGTGAACTCTGGGAGTTGGTGATGGACAGGGAGGCCTGGCGTGCTGCGATTCATGAGGTCGCAGAGTTGGACATGACTGAGTGACTGATCTGATCTGATCTAAATTAGTCTTTATGTCTTCTATGTAAAAATAAGCTTTCCAATAAGAAAGTTAAAATCCTGAGAGTAGGAATGGTGTCTTATTTCTCCTTTTCCCCCACCGTCTACACCTGGGGGGTGTGTGCGTGTGTGTTTTAAAGGGAACAAAATTAAACCCAACCAAACTCAGATCATTGTTAATATCGCCTCAGATTTAGCTCTCTGCAGGCTAACTACCCTATGTCTTTTTAGATGAGCACCTTTAGGACACGCTTTAATCCTTTTTCCTTCCCTTTGTCATTACCCCATCTCCCACTGCCACCACTTAAGGACTTAGGACACAGGCATATCCCTCTGGGACCACCAGGTATCATGTGTCTCCTGCCATTGGCTCTCACGGCAGGGGAGCTCTCCTGAGTTAGGCATTCACAGCTTTGCCCTGTAATATCACCTGGATATCTAAGGAATAATCTGATTACGCCATCATATTGGTTTACTTGTCATTTTCATAAGCTAAGTTATAAATTAAATTGAAGTCTTTTACATTCACGCTTAATGTAACTTTCCTTCAAATTATTGATTTTTAAAATTTTGTTGTTATTGATGATCTTGTTTATTTAGGGAAGAGAAAGCAAAAATGCCTTTTTTCCTGTATTTTGGTATTCTTTCCTTTCTTCTCCTTCCCTCTTAGCAAACCATTCCCTGAAGTTCATATTTCTCTCTCTTCCTATGAAAACTGTTCCTCTTGGTTTCCTCAGGGCTATACATTAAATCTTCAAGGAAGAAAGCCTGAACTCATAGGTCCATTCATAAGAAGCACTTACTCCCAAGTTCAATACAGGTCCAGCAGGGTTTTGTCAGGAAGACCAGTCACGGAAGAAAGCAGTCATGAGCGAGGAAGAAAGGTAAGTATCACCCTCTGTGGACCCATGTTGAGTCCAAAGGTAAGTATCACCCTCTGTGGACCCATGTTGAGTCCGTTCACGAAAGATGGAGATGTCATGTGACCAGTTTCCCACTTCTTCCAGGAGTGCAGGTGGGAGGGGTCCCAGGAGGGGGGTGAATGCCTGCAGAATAGGGTAGATTGATCCACCAGTCGCCTCCCCAACACCCCCCCTCACCCCCACCGTGGAAGCTGCCACCATGCTCTGTATGTATCATCTGGAATCCTTCCAGTGGTTTGCACAATAACTGTCCTTGTTTCAATATTATAAAGAAATCAAGGCTCTGATAAATCAAATGACCTAAGACCACACTGGTGTTTCCTGTGGGCTGAAGCGCATCATGCATAATGTATCTGAAGAATTACATATAGAAGATTTTATAAGAGTTAAGCAAAACTTAAGTAATAAAAGTAATAAAACATGGAGGAAGAGTGGAAATAACAAAGTGTCAGACTCTACATGAATTCAATCAAATGTGAGGCATAAACAAAACAACCTGCAGCTAATTGATGTTTTACAAATCGCCCCAAGTCAAATTCATAAACTTTATAATATCCTTGAAAGTATTCAAATAAATACTGTGACCTTAGGCAAAAAGGATGTTCTTTTCATATGTATAAAATATTTTGTTCCTAATTATTTCTCCTTAGAGTGAATAATAATGTCTGGTATAAATATGATTTGTTGCTTAAGTTTTGGTATTTCAATTTGTCCTATATATTTCCGAAGAAAACTAGAATCATAAAGTTGCTATGAAGAACTTTAGGGTAAAAACTGTTGATTTATAATTTACATTTTAGCTGTGTGTATTTGTTCTCAGCATGACTCTCTAGGCAAGAACACTGGAGTGGGTTGCCATTTCCTTCTCCAATGCATGAAAGTGAAAAGAGAAAGTGAAGTCGCTCAATCGTGTCCAACTCGTAGTGACCCCATGGACTGTAGCCTACCAGGCTCCTCCATCCGTAGAATTTTCCAGGCAAGAGTACTGGAGTGGGGTGCCGTTGCCTTCTCCAAAACCTGAGTTTTATCACCACGTATTTTGGAGCCAGCGTAATTGCAAGGATGTTCCTGAAGCAATTCATGTCTGCTGCCTTTTTCTTAACATTGTTTTATACTCCTAATTTCTCCCTATATGTCAGTCTTATCATCTGCTTCCTTACAGTTGACCGTTGGTAAAGCATAAACCAAAGGAGATTTCCTCTACTAGCCACACATGGAGAAAAGGAACTGGCATCAGTCAGTGGTAATGAAAGTGAGTCTTGACCATTGACAACCAATGGTAGAGTCCCTGTGTGACTCTCTCAATAGACTGGCAGAGAGGCAGAGTTTTTAGTGCTAACCCTTAATTCATTTTTTAGTGTGTACTCCTAAGCTACATCATTTCAAGGTAAAGAATCCAACTGACAAGCAGGACATATGGATTTGATCCCTGAGTCAGAAAGATCTCCTGGAGAAGGAAATGGCAACCCCCTCCAGTATTCTTACTTGGGAAAATCCATGGACAGAGGAGCTTGGAGGGCTACAGTCTACAGGGTCACAGAAAATCGGACATGACTTAGCGACTAAACAACAAGGCTGTTCAGCAACTTTAAAAAATTAAAATACTCTTAAAAGTAGTTAGATAACCAGAGTTACACGTGGTAGAATCAACAACCAGACCTAAAATTGTCAGGGTCTCAATTATTTCCAAATTCTCCAATACTGTGTGTTACAAAACACTGCCAACATCTGGAAAAGTTTAATAAAATGTCTTTACAATACCGTTCCCATCCATCTTTAGGATATCTTTTTCTCAGAGAAATCCTGGACATAGCACATTTCCATGCTTTCCATAAAGATTTTTTTTTTGAGGTATAGTTAATTTACAATGTTGTGTTAGTTTTAAGTGTATAGCAAAGTGATTCAGTTATTTTTATATGTGTGTTTTCTTTTTCATATTCTTTTCCATTACAGTTTATACAAGCTATTGAATAGTTCCCTGTGCTCAATCGTAAATCCTTATTGTTTATCAATTTTATATATATATGTTAATTCCAGATTCTTGATTTATATCTCCCATCACCTCTATCTCATTTTGTAACCATGAATTGGTTTTCTATGTCTGTGAGTCTATTTCTCTTTTGCAAATAAGTTCATTTGTATAATTTTTTTACAGATCTTTTACTGAGGAAAACCTGTAGAGGCTTTATGTTGGAAAGTGCATTGAAATGTTATACTCTATCAAAAATGAGACGTCCCTGGTAGCTCAATAGTAAAGAATCCACCTGCAATGCAGGGATACAAGAGATGGAGTTTGATCCCTGGGTTGGGAATATCCCCTGGAATAGGAAATGGAAACCCACTCCAGTATTCTTGCCTGGAAAACCCATGGACAGTGGAGCCTGGTGGGCTACAGTCCATGGGATCACAAAGAGTTGGACATGACTGAGTGACTAACACTTTTGCTTTCAGAGATATTAGCTTGTCAAGCAAAGTGTCACCTCCAGGCAAGCCGTAAACATGCATGACATGTTTCATGGCAGCCAAATCTAAGCACAGAAAAACTCAAACCCAGTTCAAAGCAGGTGTCAGTATCCATGTGAGATGGTAGTAGCCATTGATGACAAAAATTGTGCAATCTAAACCAAATGATCATACAATGACCCTCCACAAACGTGACAAAAAAGGTTAAAACTAGGCATCATTATCAAATCCAAAATCTGATTACATGTGTACAACTAGAAATTAAACCTCTCCATCCTTTATGCTAGAGACCCTGGGAAACAGGGCAGCAAGGGATGCCAGAGACCTACTCACAAAGGCCAAGGCTCTTCCCACTGAATGCTCGCTACAGTGAGGAGAGCGCGCAGAGACAGGCCACGTTTGCTGGTGCCTTGAGTGACTGTAGTCTCTTTTAAACTATTTCAGGGCTCAAGCTAAGGAAGGTGAAGAGCACTTCCAAACCCTACTGACTGTTGAGACCTGTCAAGGGTCTAAAACTCTCACCCCTGGCAAGCTAACAGGACAAGCGACCATATGTTCACACATGTTGGCAGAGATGGGAGACTGCGGGCTCAGAGACACGGGACAGCTTTACTCTCCGTGGCTGGAGCCAGAGAACCAGCGCTTGTGTCGGGCCCTGAGCTCCAGTTCCCACAGGGGGCGTGAGGATGGCCAGGCAAGGCCTGCATGTGGGATGGAGCGTGCTGCAGGAGAGCTTAGGAAACCCCAGTTAAAATGTGCAGTCAGCCTGGCAGACCTGACCCTGGAGGGAGACACACCTATTACACAGCAGGGTAAACAGACTTCTCTCATAGCTCAGTCAGTAAAGAATCTGCCTGCAATGCAGGAGACCCCTGTTTGATTCCTGGGTCGGGAAGATCCGCTGGAGAAGGGATAGGCTACCCACTCCAGTGTTCCTGGGCTTCCCTGGTGGCTCAGCTGGTAAAGAATCTGCCTGCAATGTGGGAGACCTGGGTTTGATCCCTGGGTCGGGAAGATCCCCTGGAGAAGGGAAAGGCTACCCACTCCAGTATTTTAGCCTGGAGAATTTCATGAGGTCACAAGGAGCGACTGAGCGACTTTCACTTTCACTTCACTTTTACAAACAGACTTGGCTTCCCTTCAGAGACAGTATCTCTACCTTCCAAGGCCACTCAGCACAGCACCATCCTCCTCACCACCCCAGTCCCAGATGGCCACGTGTTTTTCCTCTTGTTCCCCAGCGGTTTCTCTGCACTGAATCCAGTCCTTAATTTTGTTCTGGTGCCTGGACTCCTCCTTCTCAGCTCCAGCTCTGCCTCTGAGTCACCTGCCTGAGGCATGAAGACAGGGTGGGGACCAAGGACAGCCTCCTCACCTACAGGCACTAAGGGAAGGAAGAGCACTTAATGAGGCCATGACGCACAGAATGGAATCTAAAACAGAAACTTAGTGGCATCTGAGCAAGAAACTCTGACCTTGGAAACAGTGGACCATGAACAAATGAAAAGGTACAGGTTGCTGATAACAGGATTAAAAGACAAAGCAGCTCACCATGGCCCCCTCATTTCTGGGCTAAAGCAGACTGCCCAGCCTGACACATGCACTGAGGGGGTCTCAAGCCATCCTCTAGTAACCTTGGTCACATTGCAATGTCATTATAATATCATTTGAATTGTGGTTTTGCCCCACCCACACCCCACACCTCCTCAACGGAGGTTTTCTTTAGGTGCTCACAGGAAAGATTCAAAATGATGGCTGGTGGAAGCCCAAATGAGGAACCACTGATGATGCAATCCTAGGGGAAGAAAAGGAGAGTCACCCTCACCCAAACCCTGGAAGATTAACCCCATATTAACAACCTAAGGTACCACTATTCACGAGGATGCTCACACTATTATTTGAGTGTATGATTTTCTGTTACTTCAGTTCAGTCGCTCAGTCTTGTCCGACTCTTTGCGACCCCATGAACCATAGCACGCCAGGCCTCCCTGTCCATCGCCAATTCCCAGAGTTCACCCAAACTCATGTCCATTGAGTCAGTGATGCCATCCAACCATCTCATCCTCTGTCTTCCCCTTCTCCTCCTGCCCTCAATCTTTCCCAACATCAAGGTCTTTTCCATTGAGTCAGTTCTTTGCATCAGGTGGCAAAGTTTTGGAGTTTCACCTTCAACATCAGTCCTTCCAATGAGCACTCAGGACTGATCTCCTTTAGGATGGACTGGTTGGCTTTTCACTCCTTCCTTAAATAAACTGCTTCTCTGTGCACTCTCCCACATGTACTGGGCTTCTAACAAACTCTGTGCTTATTTTACGATCATGGTCTCTTTCTTTCTTCAAAGACAAGGACCACCCGTCCCACCCTTCAAGCTTGTCACAGAGCGTTGGATTTGAGCTTCACGCATCATACAGCAAATTCTTGCTGGCTGGCTCTTTTACATATGATAATGTTTATGTTTCACTGCTAGTCTCTCAATTGCGAGGTGGAAGGGAGGTTCAAGAAGAAGGGGACACATGTATACCTGGGGCTGATTCATGCTGCTGTATGAAACCAACACAAGATTATAAAGTAATTATCCTCCAGTTAAAAATAAATAATTAAAAAAAAAATAAGACAAGGCCCTAGGCTCCATCACCTGTTGAAATGATGCCTAGCTCATGCCCCAGCAAGATGCTCCCACAAGTAACCGGTGGCAGCTTCCTTAACCTCACTAGTGATGGCACCCAAGCTGCCCTAGTAAGAAACTCCCTCCCCTCAGCACATACTGGCCACAAAATTGCTTGTTTCTAGGCTGGGTAGGATGGACAACCTATAGGCAACTAGATAATTGGGTTCAGCCTGCTCTAGCTTTTTATTCCTTTTAATGAGCTTTCTAGGGAAGGAGGGGACTTGTGTCGTGCATATGCAATTTTTATTAACGCTATTTGGAATAGTCTTTCAGTCTGTAAATCCAATGTGTTGCCATAGAAACAGGTTTCCATCTGAAATGCATCCAGTCAATTCTGAAATTATCATTCAGAGCACTGTTATAAACTGGAACAAATCCAGCAGGTACCCAGAACATCAGCACTTAGGCAGCAAGCTGCGTTTTCTCATTTTCAAGTCAAAAAATGAAGAGAGAAGAACCCAACTTAGATATCCATAAAAATGCCAAAAATAGTCAAAGTAAGAACATTTCTTCTTGATTATTTTATTCTTGAAATAACATTAAAATAAAGCTATATGCACCATCCAGAGACGACAAGGTGTATTTTAAGTAACTAAGCAGAATACAATGTGGGGAGATGGTTCATTTAAACAGCGTTATCCTCAGCAAAGAATCCTGTATATTTATTTATTGGGAGAACTCCAATCTTTGGAGTGAATTTTTCAAGACTGATTGATTTATCTTGTTTGTGGTGGGTCTTCACTGGCGCACAGGGGCTTTTCTCCAGTTGCTGCAAGCAGGAGCTGCTCTAGCTAGAGGGCGCACGCTTCTCATTGTGGTGGTTTCTCCTGTTGAGGAGCACCTGCTTTAGGGCACACGGGCTTCAGGAGTTGCTGCACGTGGGCTCCGTAGTTGCAGCTCGTGGCTCTAGAGCTCTGGCTCAATGCTGTGGTGCACGGGCTTAGCTGTTCCCCAACACGTGTGATCTTCCCAAACCAGAGGTCAAACCTGTGTGCCCTGCATTGCAAGGCAAATTCTTAAGCCCTGAACCACCATGGAAGCCCAGAGCGAATTCTTAATACTCCCTTGTACCTCTCTTCCCCTTGAAAATAGTTTAACCACTTAACATTCTGAAATAGAAACTTATTAGGAGTTACATAGCCTCTGGAAGGAGAAGGCAATGGCAACCCACTCCAGTCCTCTTGCCTGGAAAATCCCATGGATGGAGGAGCCTGGTAGGCTGCAGTCCACGGGGTCGCAAAGAGTCAGACACGACTGAATGACTTCACTTTCACGTTTCACTTTCCTGCATTGGAGAAGGAAATGGCAACCCACTTCTGTGTTCTTGCCTGGAGAATCCCAGGGGCAGTGGAGCCTGGTGGGCTGCCATCCGTGGGGTCGGACAGAGTTGGACAAGACTGAAGTGACTTAGCAGCAGCAGCAGCAGCCCCTGGAAGGGGAGTCACAGACTTGAAATAAGGACGCAAAATTTCCAGAATTTAGGGACACAACCAGAAATTTCTCCCACATGGAATTTATGATAAAAATAATAAAAATAAAGTTAATTAAACAATCCATCAGTTAAATCAATCCACCTCAAGTGATGATAAGCTCATGTGTTGGCAATAAAACTTAGAAAGAAAGAGAAGTTGCTGAGTCGTATCCGACTCTTTGCGACCCCACAGACTGTAGCCTATCAGGCTCCGCCATGCATGGGATTTTCCAGGCAAGAGTACTGGAGTGGGTTGCCATTTCCTTCTCCAGGGGACCTTCCCGACCCAGGGATCGAACCTGGGTCTCCCGCATTGCAGGCAGACGCTTTACCATCTGAGTTTCTTTCTAGAGTTCACACTATTTTACTAAAATTTCCTCAGGAAAACATTGTGTAGAGTATAGATCAGCACTGTTCTAGGGAAATTTGTATGGTGATGGAAATAAACTAAACAGGGCTGTCCAGGATGAGGCCACATATGGCTACTGGGCACTTGTTTGATGCTGTTGCTCTTGTTTAATTCCGGATTTTATATGCATCTCAAATCAGTTAGGAGGGCAAGCACAAGCAGTGACAGGGAAACTCGCAAACAGTGGTTTAGACAAGTATGGAGCATGTTTCTCACTCAATAAGAATTCCCAAAGCAGACGGCTCAGAGCTGAAGAGGTTGTCACGAGATTCGCCAGTAGTCTACTATTTTCCTGCTGTATTGTCAGTTGCTTGTGGACACTGTCCTCAAAATGGCTGTTGCACTCTGAGCATCATATCCGCATTCCAAGAAGAAAAAAGAAAGGGTAGTGTAAATAACAAGACTCTTCTCTTCTTATTTTCTTTTTGGGAAATAAGAAGACAGGCCCTTCTCCTGAAGATCAACCTTCAGCCTGTTGATCCGAATAAATAACATGACCATACCCAGCAGCAAGAGAAATTGCTTTTCACTTTCCAGGCTCCACAGTAGAGAAAAGTAGGGAAGAAGGTGATTTGAATAGGTTTCACTGGGCGGGTAGCATCTGCCGTGGGCACTTGAATGGAGCCAGTGCCCCTACACAGCGGAACTTTTTAAAATTGTCAATTTAAATCTGAATTGTGGTGTGAATCTAGTGGCAACCATGTGGACAGCACACCTTTATATCTTAATAGTAACAAACAGTAAACACTCAGAGTTGAAGTCAAACTGACAAGGTTTAAACAGCTGCCTTCAGGATTTATTCTTGTTACTTTTTTCTCCCCCACTGTTGGGTTGATGTGAAGATTCTATGTGTTACCTAAGTGCTATATAAATCCTAGCAATTGTGGTTTTTTAGTTTATTTTTATTGAAGTACAGTTGATTCACAATGTTGTGTTAGTTTCAGGTGTACAACAAAGTGATTGTTACACACACTTTTTTTTAGATTGTTTTCCCTTATAAGTTATTGTAAGATATTGTGTATAGCTCCCTGTGCTATACAATAGGTCCTTGTTGATTATCTATTTTATATATGGGTGTGTGCTGAGTCTCTTCAGTCATATCCGACTCTTTGCAACCCTATGGACTGTAGCCCACCAGCCTCCTCTGCCCATGGGATTCTCCAGGCAAGAATACTTGAGGGTTTTGCCACGGCCTTTTCCAGGGGATCTTCCCGATCCAGGGATCAAACCAGCGTCTCCTGCATTGGCAGGAGGTTTCTTTACTACCAGCATCACCTGGGAAGCCCTTTTATTTATAGTAGAGTGTATTTATTAATCCCAAAATCATTCTAAAAAATGATACAAAAGACCTTATTTACAAACAAAAATAGATATAGAAAACAAACTATGGTTACTAAAGGGGAAATGGGGGGGGATAAATTCGGAGTTTGAGATTAACATTTGTTATTACTGTATCCCAGTTCAACAATTTGCTAGCCTTATGGTCAAGTTATCTAACCTCACAGTATATGAATAATTTCATTTGCAAAGTAGGGTTAATAATACTCCTACATGGAGTTGTTCTGAGGATTAAATGAAATAATACATCAAACTGCTTTGCATATGCCCGTGGAAGCATTCAATACATGTCAGATGTTATTATTCAATTATGATTGAAGTCACATTTTAAGAAGATAAATTTCTGTAACTTGTAGAAAATACTGGAGAAAACAAGGTGAGGTTATAATGATTTATAGTGGATGAGCCAAAAATAGGGAGCTAAATCAAATTTGTCTATCATCAAAATGTAAGGCTTTAAAGCCAGAATGATTCCACCAGGAGTCAAAAGATACACGAGATTCATCTTGACACAGTCTGCCAACTTTTCTTTTTCATATTGTAGCCTCATTATCCAAAAAAAATGTATATTATATACATAATATGTATTATATATTATATATGTTGTAGGCATACTCTATATAATAGGTATGTTTATATGTATATTATATATGAAAATATGTATTTCTCTCATCTTTGCTCATATAGTGTTCAGTTCAGTTCAGTCACTCAGTCGTGTCCAACTCTTTGTGACCCCATGAATCGCAGCACGCCAGGCCTGCCTGTCCATCACCAACTCCCAGAGTTCACTCAGACTCACATCCATCGAGTCGGTGATGCCATCCAGCCATCTCATCCTCTGTCATCCCCTTCTCCTCCCGCCCCCAATCCCTCCCAGCATCAGAGTCTTTTCCAATGAGTCAACTCTTCGCATCAGGTGACCAAAGTACTGGAGTTTCAGCTTCAGCATCATTCCCTCCAAAGATATCCCAGGGCTGATCTCCTTCAGAATGGACTGGTTGGATCTCCTTGCAGTCCAAGGGACTCTCAAGAGTCTTCTCCAACACCACAGTTCAAAAGCATCAATTCTTCGGCGCTCAGCTTTCTTCACAATCCAACTCTCACATCCATACGTGACCACAGGAAAAACCATAGCCTTGACTAGATGGACCTTTGTTGGCAAAGTAATGTCTCTGCTTTTCAGTATGCTATCTAGGTTGGTCATAACTTTCCTTCCAAGGACTGTTTCCTTATTTTCAGTACCTGACAGCAAAGGAAAGTTAGGTAGAACAAATATATCACTGCAAAAATCTCATTTCAAGTAACTTCAAGATGTGTAGCACCCATCAATGACATCCCCAGCTCTAAAATCAACATATTTATAGCCATGACTTTACACATCTCAAAAGGATTTCTTAATATGGTGTTCAAATAAACCAGTAACTCCCACACATATGTTAACTCTATTTA
This sequence comes from Bubalus bubalis, assembly GCF_019923935.1. NCBI lineage: Eukaryota > Metazoa > Chordata > Mammalia > Artiodactyla > Bovidae > Bubalus > Bubalus bubalis. The sequence goes on along the minus strand of NC_059166.1, from coordinate 94,661,213 downwards.
TATCTTAGCTACAGAACCAAATGATAAAACAGCTAAAATTTAGAGAAATTTTTAACATAGTTTAAAAATTGTTTCTTCAAATGTTTCAGAAGTATGTGAAGTCTGGAAAAGCCGAATAGGAATTCTACGAGTTGTGGTTTAAGACAGTTTTATTTTATGAAAGGACCTGGTGTGCCCTTCTCATCATTTTTTTGGCGTCTCTACAGCAGACAAGGACAGTTCTTGTTTGTCCTGCAGTCTCCTTGGTAAAGCCTAAGTAGGTCAGAGCAAGAAGCAAAAAGCTGTTCTTTCACTGAGAAATCAACAACTCAGAGCCCGCTTTATATTTAAAATGACTTTGACCGTACAGTTGCCTGAAAGCAAACACGTGGCCACCCCTTCCTCCCAGATGTGTGCTCACAGATTCTGAAGACACGACAAACCTTCAGTGTTGAGGCTGCAGATTTCCTGGCATATTTAGGACTCTGCTGATGACAGTTTGTGAAATCGCCAGCTCGATGCCAAAGGCATAGCAGCGTGTGGTTATGCTGTGCTTGGCCATGGCTGCTCCCCTGGATGAGCAGTTAGTTGTAAATCAGACTCCACCTCTGGCAGACAAGGTCATCTTATTCTGTGTAATATTCAAGTACACATCGGAGTCAGAGGACGAACGTATGAGGGTTGGAATTAGATTTGGACGCAGCAGGAAGATGCTATGAGTTCGATTTTCCAAGTCTCGCCAGATTGTTCTCCAGTGTCTGGAGCTGACTGTCAGGAAGGCAAGATCATCTCTGTGCTGAGTCCGTTCTCAGGGATGAAAGTGAAGGCAAAAGTGTTGGTCACTCAGTCATGTTTGACTCTTTGTCCAACTCTTTGTGACCCCATGGACTGTAGCCCACCAAGTTTCTCTGTCCGTGGGATATCCCAGACAAGAATACTGGAGTGGGTTACCATTTCCTCCTCCAGGGGATCTTCCCAACTCAGGGATCGAACCTGGGTCTCTTACATTGCAGGTAGATTCTTTACCATCTGAGCTACCAGGGAAGCCTTCTCAGGGATGGTTCTGTTGAGCTGAACTTTTAACTGACACCAGTGTCTGATGACGATGGTTCTGACAATGACCTTTAAGTGCCTTATTGAGCTAACATGTGTCATGCAGATGGTGACTGGGGTCTCTCCACTCCCTGAGTTCTTGATGAAAGTGCTCTGTTCTGCCCAGGCCTTCCCCAGGATGTTGCTGATTTTCAGGTGACTATTTAACTTATATGCAGAGTACATCATGAGAAATGCCAGGCTGGATGAAACACAAGCTGGAATCAAGATTGCTGGCAGAAATATCAATAACCTCAGATATACAGATGACACCACCCTTATGGCAGAAAGCAAAGAGGAACTAAAGACCCTCTTGATGAAAGTGAAAGAGGAGAGTGAAAAAGTTGACGTAAAACTCAACATTCAAAAAACCAGAGATCATGGCATCCAGTCCCATCACTTCATGGTAAATAGATAGGGAAACAGTGGAAACAGGGACAGGCTTTATTTTCTTGGGCTCCAAAATCAGTGCACATGGTGACCGCAGTCACGAAATTAAAAGACGCTTGCTCCTTGGAAGAAAAGCTATGACCAACCTAGACAGCATAAAAAACAGAGACATAACTTTGCCAACAAAGGTCCATTTAGTCAAAGCTATGGTTTTTCCAGTAGTCATGTATGGATGTGAGAGTTGCATCATAAAGAAAGCTGAGCACCAAAAAACTGATGCCTTTGAACTGTGGTGTTGGAGAAGACTCTTGAGAGTCTCTTGGACTGCAAGGAGATCAAACCAGTCAGTCCTAAAGGAAATTAGTTCTGAATATTCATTGGAAGGACTGATGCTAAAGCTGAAGCTCCAATACTTAGGCCACCTGATGTGAAGATTCAACTCATTGGAAAAGACCCTGATGCTAGGAAAGATTGAGGGCAGGAGGAGAAGGGGACAACAGAGGATGAGATGGTTGGATGGCACCAGTGACTCAATGGACATGAGTTTGAGTAAGCTCCAAAGGAGTTGGTGATGGACAGGCATGCTGCAGTCCATGGGGTCACAAAGAGTCGGACACGACTGAGTGACTGAACTGAACTGAATATTCCCAAGACCTCTTCTGCCTTGGCTTCCTGCATCCACAGATGTGTCTCTATTTCACTAGGAATCAATTTGTACAGAAAATACAAACCTTTCATCAGTTTCCAACCCCCACCCCCCAAAAAAGTACATTCACATGGTTAGTAGAAATACTGAAGGTTTCCATGGCAGGGGTGGGGGTGAGGTGGGCACATTTGAGGAAAGGTCACCTGAAAATTAAACAGCTGGTCACCTAAAATTAAATTTAGGTAAGCAAAAAGACAGACTCTCTCCCACTGTCCAGCCCCACTCCACAGTGTCCTAAGGGATCATGGCACAATGAAGAAAAGTTACTTCCACATAAGACTAAATGATGTTCTAGAATGGGGTTCAAATACAATAAGTGTATACCAGTATTATGAAAGACATAAATGAAAAAAATACACACATGCATGACTCTATTACCAGACCACAGTCTTTATTTCACCACCAAAACCCAAAAAATAAAAGAAACCTTTCAGTTATTACTGTGGCCCAAGTCTACATTCATGATAACTGGAAATTCTTTACATTTAAGATTTAGCTTCCTGATTAAATATGGTGTGTGAACTACTAGATATTGGCTTGTTTCAAATTTTAAGTTGCTTTGAGTTCCCCTTATGTAAGGGATTTGGAAAGAATCTCACTTAGAAAGCAAGCTGTCGGGGCAAGGAAAGGTGTATTAACTCTCTAAAATCACTATCTATACATAAGAGAGCCTGTAGCCTTGATTTAGGTGCTGGGCTAACAATGGAATCTCATCATACTTCTGTGTTTGCCAGCCAAGCCACTGAGAAGTGAACTGACACAAATGAGGTTCTTGGATTAATTTTCTAGCACAAGACGGTTTGACTGTCACACTGGCGATGTAATTTAAATTAAGCAGAAGGAAACGGCAGAGTCCTTAAATAGATTCCTGCACACTCTTCCAGGATTCAGAAGTGTCTTCTTTGAGTACCAGTGCCTATCTTAATGTAAGTTACTTGTGGGTATCAGCTACGGCTATTGAACTGCCAGGTCAGAGGGTGAGTAATTCGTGCGACCCAGATGAATGAGCGTACTGCAGAAAAAAATATCCAGCTACCATATTGCTACTCTGATAAGGGATGGTAGCTGTTATGGCTCTGTGTTCTAACCAGGTAAAATGCTGACACCCTAACAGAAATTCTCCTGTGCGTGTGCCCAGCTACTTCAGTCATGTCCAATTCTTTGGAATCCTATGGATTGTAGCCCTCCAGGTTCCTCTGTCCATAGGATTCTCCAAGAAAGAACACTGGAATGGGTTGCCATTTCCTCCTCCAGGGGATCTTCCCAACCCAGGGATCAAACCCACGTCTCCTGTGACTCCTGCATCGCAAGCAGATTCTTTACCGCTGAGACACTGCTATATAGAGTTCTCCTAGCAAATGGTTTCAGAGAATTTGATGCTATTGGTTTATGACTCATCCATACTCTTACATTCACAAGAATGTCTGCAAGATGAAACAAGCTTATTTGGACTCAGAACTAAATTAGAACACTTAGTTACCATAACATAACAGAGTTTGGTGTTGGTCTGTGAAGCCAACCTATCTCTCTCCTTTCACAGTCAGACTCCTGATCAGACTTGTTCATGATGACTAAAGATATAATCTTTTTTTTTTCTACTTGAGCTCCCTTGCTGCCTAAGTTTGCCTTCCTGGTTCAAACCAGAAGAGTTTGTCTGGGTTTGTCAGGGTGTTGAACAGGTGCTTAGGACACTCAGCTTCCAGCCTTCCACGGTTGCTCTGATACCTGTGGTCCAAATGATGCTGGACACTTTCCCACGTCCTTTGGTTTCCAGGAGGTGTTTCCTCTTCAGTTGCCATCTCCCCTCTCTTATTCCTACCTGTGACATGATAGATAGTGTGGGGTTATGCTCTGTAGGAGGCAAAATAATGGTCCTCCAAAGATTTCCACCTGTCAGCTCCCAGAACCTGTGACTGTTACCCTGCATAGCAAAAGATGTTGAAAATGTAAATAATGGTATGGATCCTGAATTAGGGAGATTCTCTTGAATTAGGAAAATGTGCCCATTCTAATCACTTGAGCACTTCAATGTAGAGAGATTTCTCTGGCTGGAGTCAGACAGAGAGATGAGGCAGAACAGGCCTGAGACAGAAGGGGAGGTAAGAGGTAATCAAAACCTGAGGAGGGCTTGACCCATCACTGCTGGCTTTGAAGAAATCCTCTTTTCAAGAAGACATATACAGAGGAAAAGCCCAGCTGTGTCTGTAAAACCTTTTTGCTAATGCCTTAGAAATCTCCAAAGTTCAGAATGTTGCACAAAGGGCTGTTTGAAGAGATTAAAAGTCTCTATATTCATAGATCCTTTCAGCCAGACCAGCAGAAACCATAAATAGAGATGAGATTATCCAGGAAAGATCTGTGTACAAGCAAATCCCCATGACATACATGTAAGACACACAAAGTCCTTAAAGGTGTTATGGCAGCAGAAACACCCCCGCCTAGGACTGCCAGGGGCTGGCAAACCCCTACAATTTTACCTGCGGAAGCAGACTGATAAAACCACTCAGGTGCAAACCAGGGCTGCCTTTTGTGAAAAAGAAAGCACGAAGCAAGAGCCCAGAGGGTGTAACCCAGAGCCAAGGTTCCCTTGGTGAAATCTAATGGAGTTTGCACGAAGGGATTTCAAAATTATGGGTCACTGGTGACTCTCCTCTCCCTGTCAACCAGAACGTCTGAAACTGTCGCCTGATGCCCATGACATCACTGTACGTTTGGAGGAAACAGCTTGTTTGTTTAGTTCCACAGGGATATAGATGGAGAGGAATTGTGCTCCAAGAAATTTTCACTCATAGCTGATTTAGATGAATCAGGTGATTAGATTTAAGACTCTAGAGGAGACGAGATTTTAAATTTGCTGCAATGAGAAGAGATCGTTGGGGATCTTGTATGCAATGGGTGCATTTTCTTATGTGGGGTGGACGTGAATCTTTGAGTGCCAGAAGGTAGGCTGAGTAAGCAGAAGAGTAAGCTCCCCAAATTTCCATAATTCCCAGAACAATGTTATTCTGTGTGGCAAAATGGAGCCATAATCACTTTGTAATGTGATTATGGTTATGGACATTAAAATAGCCATGTTTTACTGGACTATTCAACTGGACCTAATATATTCTTAAGCAAGATGCTTAAACATAGGAGAGGAAAATGGAAGAGTTAATAAGAGAGATGCAACAGAAAAGAAGGCAGGAAAGATAAGCCAAAAGGAGAAGTCACAAGAGATAAGTATGAGGAAAAACTGAACTACCATTGCTGCTTTAAGGCTGGGGAAAGAGGCCACAGGTCACAAATGCAAACTGGGCCGCCAAGGCTGCTTTAAGGATGGAGAAAGAGGCCACAAGCCAGGGATGCAGGCAGCCTCCAGAAGCCGCCAACAACTTAGCCAACAACTGTTCAGAAATGAGGGACTCAGTGCTGTACCACGTGGAACCGAAATCTGCCAAATGAGCAAGGAAGTGGATTGTCCCTCAGGTAAGACTCTAGGCCGACCGGCACCTTGATTTCAGCCTGTGGCACCCTTTGTAGGGAAACCAGCTGAGCCTGGCAGGCTTCTGACCTACATAACTGCAAAATAATAAATCTGTGCTATTTTAAGCTGCTGAGTTTGTGATAATATGCTGATAACAACAGGCAACTAATATACATTCACTTACACTGTCAGATTTAACTTGTTATAAAAATATGATCCTCTCTGCTTTTCTAAAGGCTTCCCTGGTGGCTCAGACAGTAAAGCGTCTGCCTGCAATGCGGGAGACTTGGGTTCAACCCCTGGGTTGGGAAGATCCCCTGGAGAAGGAAATGCCAGCCCACTCCAGTATTCTCGCCTGGAAAATCCCATGGACAGAGGAGCCTGGTAGGTTATGGTCCACGGGCTGGCAAAGAGTCAGACACAATAATAGTATGGTCCCTCTGTACCTTCATAGAACCTAAAATCAAAACATCATTTTAAATGACCCCATATTTCACATAAAGTAATTTCAAACATTTGGTTTGTATCTTGTGCCCCAAACTAAAATGGTCTCTATTATTTTGCTGCTGTGTTTAGGAAGAGTTTAAAGACTCAAGATCTAAAATATACTTCTCCAAAATTAGCCAAATCACAAGACAAATCCCATGAATTTCTCCCCTGAATCTTAGGTGGGGAGTTTGAGTTCCAGAAAATCAAAGTGATGTTGGAAGAGATTTCTCAGCGAGATTCAGAGGCATGAATTCCAGACCCAGCTCTGAAACCAAACAGCTAGACAGCCTCCTGGAAATCCATTTGCCTCTCTACATCTCATTTTTTTCCCTCTAGAATAAAAGGGGTGAGGGCTCTGGGGCCTCCTTGACAAAGAGCTGCTTGGTTGCAACCTACAGGACTGGTAAGCCTCAGTGAGGTATGAGGGGGGCAGATGCCGGGAGGAGAGCAGTCCAGCAGGCTCAGCCGGTCGTGTTCCATATACCCTGTGCCACAGCATCACTCTCCTGACGAACCCAGTCACCAAACACAGAGCACAAGACAGTCCACAAGTGGGCTTAGAAGAATTCACGCCACTCGCTGGTCATGTTACCTCTAACGAGGCTTATCTGGAAGGGGTGAGGGCTGAGAGAGGACTAAAGTAGAGTGTTCGGGGCTTCCCAGGAAGCACAGCAGTAAAAAAAAATTCGCCTGCCAATGCAGGAAACTCAAGAGACGCAGGTTCAATCCCAGGGTTGGGAAGATCCCCTGAAGTAGGAAATGGCAACCCACTCTAGTATTCTTGCCTGGGAAATCCCATGGACAGAGGAGCCTGGAGAGCTACAGCTCGTGGGGTCACAGAGCTGGACACGACTGAGCAACTGAGCACGCGTGCACACACACAAATGTTCATCAGTTTTATTGCTATGGACTGAGTGTGTCTCCCCTTCCAAGTTCACACATTGAGGCCCAAACCCCTGTTGCAGTATAATTTGGAAAAGAAGCCTTGGAAGGTAGTTGGCTTCAGATGAGGTAATAACGGCAGGCCCTCTCAATGGGATGAGTGTCCTTCAAGAAGAGACACCAGAGAGCTTCCTCCCGTGTCTACCCTGTGAGCACAAAGCAAGGAAGCAGCCATCTGCAAACCCAGAAGAAAGCCCTCACTAGAACCCGCTGTGCTGGCAGCCAGGCCTCAGACCTCCAGCTTCCCAAACTGTGAGAAAATAAACACCTGTTGTCAAGTCTGCGGCATTTTGTAATGGCAACTTGAGCAGACTAAGACAGTTGTAAGGAAGAACTTCAGTTTTTGCTCTGCAACTGCTATTTTATTTAACTTTCCTATGAGAATATATTAGTGTATTTTTTATTATTTAAAATAACTAAAAATAAATCCAGGGAAAGGGCCCTATAGCTCACTTACAGTGATAGTTCCAGTTTTCTGTTAGACTCAGGAGCAGACCAGCTGCAGTTCAAACCAGCCATCAATGAAAGACACCAATTGTCAGTTTCATCATGCATGCGTGAATGCTCAGTCATGTCTGTCATGTCCGACTCTTTGCACCCTATGGACTGTAGCTGACCAGGCTCCTCAGTCCATGGGATTCTCCAGGCAAGAGTACTGGAGTGGGTTGCCATGCCCTCCTCCAGGGGATCTTCCCAACTCAGGGATCAAACCCCGGGTCTCCTGCATTGCAGGCAGATTTGTTACTTCTGAGCCCCCAGGGAAGCCCAGTTTCATCAGTATTCACTCTCAATTTGGAAGACGTCTCATTGATTTACTTCTCTACGTTAAAGTGACATAATTAACAAGTATCGCAGTGAAAAGATCCTTTAGAACAATGTCAAAAATTCAAGAAAGTACTGAAATGTAGCTTTTCTGATGACATTTAGAAACACATATAAAGTTCAGCAATTACTTTAAAGGATGACTTTATGAAAAAGAAACATACATATAATTCACGAAATTCAGACCTTGAAAATTATCTGTAGAACAGTTCATATAATATTAGAGAAAATATTTAAAGAGGAATTATAAGTTGTCAAATTAAATATCTCTTTTTAAAAGGACAATTATATGCCTGTTATCAAAATTTTAAATTAAAATATAATTTAAGAATACAGTATACTAACGCATATATATGGAATTTAGAAAGATGGTAACGATAACCCTGTATGAGAGACAGCAAAAGAGACACAGATGTATAGAACAGTCTGTTGGACTCTGCGGGAGAGGGAGAGGGTGGGATGATTTGGGAGAATGGCATTGAAACATGTATAATATCATGTAAGAAAAGAATCTCCAGTCCAGGTTCAATGCAGGATACAGGATGCTTGGGGCTGGTGCACTGGGATGACCCAGAGGGATGGTACGGGGAGGGATGTAGGAGGGGGGCTCAGGATTGGGAACACGTGTACACCCGTGGTAGATTCATGTTGATGTATGGCAAAACCACTACAATATTGTAAAGTAATTAGCCTCCAATTAAAATAAATAAATTTATATTAAAAATAAAATGTAATTGTTGCTCTCTTGGCACTTATAATTTAGTGGATCAAACAGATATTCAGTTCAGTTCAGTTCAGTCGCTCAGTCGTGTCTGACACCTTGCAACCCCATGGACTGCAGCACGCCAGGCCTCCCTATCACCAACTCCCAGAGCTTACTCAAACTCATGTCTATCGAGTCGGTGATGCCATCCAACCATCTCATCCTCTGTCGTCCCCTTCTCCTGCCTTCAATCTTTCCCAACATCAGAGTCTTTTACAATGAGTCAGTTCTTTGCATCAGGTGGCCAAAGTATTGGAGCATCAGCTTCAGCAAGAGTCCCTCCAATGAATAACAAAATAAATTAGTACACAACTATGAACAATAATTTGGATTTTATTTTGTCTATATTCTCTAAGCAATTTGTCCATAGTACTTTTTAGCTATTGCTATTACTCTTGCTTGCTTAAACCCTAAATCAGCTTTACCATCCTGTCTATGTATGTAAAGAGCTATACATAATGGAGAAATTATTTTATCAGGCACAAAGCACCAGCCCAAAAATCAGTTGAGTTCTAGCTGTGCCACTAAGGGAACTCACAGACTCTGTAAAATTTATATTCTGTAAAATTAGGTGGCACCATAGATGTTCCCTGATAGCTCAGTTGGCAAAGAATCCGCCTGCAATTCAGGATACCCCAGTTCGATTCCTGGGTCAGGAAAATCCCCTGGAGAAGGGATAGGCTACCCACTCTAGTATTCTTGGGTTATCCTTGTGGCTCAGCTAGTAAAGAATCCACCTGCAATGCAGGAGACCTGGATTTGATCCCTGGGTTGGGAAGATCCCCTGGAGCAGGGAGAGGCTACCCAGTCCAGTATTCTGGCCTGGAGAATCCCATAGATTGTATAGTCCATGGGGTTGCAAAGAGTCAGACATGACTGAGCGACTTTCACTTTCATAGATGTTCCTGTAGGGTCTTTCCAATTTTAAAATCATGCAATAAATGTCTTTCCAACCCGAACATTATTTTATATTCCAACCATGTGTTGTTTCATAATAAATAAAGGCTGTGTCTTTTAAAAGAGGAAGGCACTTGAAAATATTCAAATAAAGGATTCACACAAATAAGTGTAAGAACATAATAGGCTTGGCTTTAAGAAATATATAATAAAGAATGTTCAATGTGATCCATAATGTACCAGTTTGGTGGTGGCCAGAAGAACACTTGACCTGTGTGACGTTAGCATCTTTCTCTGGAGGTCTTTAAAGACCGAGCAGTTGCGGTGGGGCAGCTTAGAAAGCAAGAGGACGGGATGACATGGCAGGCACATCACAGCTCTCTGAACATCATCTGAGACATTTTCTTCAGAACTCAAGTATCTTTTTTTCTATAAAGGAAGAGCTCTTTTAATTATCCATGGGCATGCATTATTAATCAAACTCTATCTTTGAATCATAATTCATGCCAAAATCCCTAGAAGCTAAGATCATGTATGAGAATTATGAGAACTAGAAAACTCCACCCAGAGGTCATTGCAAGGACATTAAAGGGCATTTACTTTGTTTGAATGGGATGTACTTTATGAATAGGGCTGATTGCACCTGCTGCAATACTCCAGGGAATTAAACATGCTAATTTAATTATGAGAGTTTCAGAGCACTCTTGGCAGAAAGGCATTCGCCAAACTTAAATTATTTTTAGATCTATCTTTGAATTTAATTTAAAATGTGATTAAATTCCTTTTCCTGCTATCTGAGCTGATGTTAAGTCATTGTTTAAGCTCATTCAAAAACAAAAGAATATTAATCTTTGGTTTCATGTAGCTAACATTGAACAGTAAATCATTGCATAGTCTTATTTATATTTGATGATATTATTCTCCAAACTAAACACAGGTTTTGTATTGGACAGTCTTGGACACAGTGTGGTACAAATATTAACTGGTTCGTTTTCTCCCAGCCACTGCTTTCTAATATACTTTGTCAATTCTTTCCTGACCCTTAACAACATCTCAGGCAGACCCCATAGCTTCCTGGTTCCCTTTGGATATTTAAACATCCAGTCCAGATTAGGTCAGTTTAAAAATCTGATCTACAAATCTTATAGCACAGGGAGCTATATTCAATACCCTGTGATAAATCATGATGGAAAATCATACAAAAAAGAATGTGTGTGTGTGTATATAACTGAATCACTTTGCTGTACAGAAGAAATTAACACAAAGTTATAAATCAGCTATCAGTTCAATTCAGTTCAGTCGCTCAGTCGTGTCCGACTCTTTGCGACCCCATGAATTGCAGCACGCCAGGCCGCCCTGTCCCTCACCAACTGCCGGAGTTCACTCAGACTCATGTCCATCGAGTCAGTGATGCCATCCAGCCATCTCATCCTCTGTCATCCCCTTCTCCTCCTGCCCTCAATCCCTCCCAACATCAGAGTCTTTTCCAATGAGTCAACTCTTCGCATGAGGTAGCCAAAGTACTGGAGTTTCAGTTTCAGCATCATTCCTTCCAACACCCAGGACTGATCTCCTTTAGAATGGACTGGTTGGATCTCCTTGCAGTCTAAGGGATTCTCAAGAGTCGTCTCCAACACCACAGTTCAAAAGCATCAATTTTTCAGCACTCAGCTTTCTTCACAGTCCAACTCTCACATCCATACATGACTACTGGAAAAACCATAGCCTTGACTAGCCAGACCTTTGTTGGCAAAGTAATGTCTCTGCTTTTGAATATGCCATCTAGGTTGGTCATAACTTTCCTTCCAAGGAGTAAGCATCTTTTAATTTCATGGCTGCAATCACCATCTGCAGTGATTCTGGAGCCCAGAAAAATAAAGTCTGACACTGTTTCCACTGTTTCCCCATCTATTTCCCATGAAGTGATGGGACCGGATCCCATGATCTTCATTTTCTGAATGCTGACCTTTAAGCCAACTTTTTCACTCTCCTCTTTCACTTTCATCAAGAGGCTTTTGAGTTCCTCTTCATTTTCTGCCATAAAGGTGGTGTCATCTGCATATCTGGGGTTATTGATATTTCTCCCGGCAATCTTGATTCCAGCTTGTACTTCATGCAGCCCAGCGTTTCTCATGATGTACTCTGCATAGAAGTTAAATAAGCAGGGTGACAATACACAGCCTTGAAGTACTCCATTTCCTATTTGGAACCAGTCTGTTGTTCCATGTCCAGTTCTAACTGTTGCTTCCTGACCTGCATATAGGTTTCTCAAGAGGCAGGGCAGGTGGTCTGGTATTCCCATCTCTTTCAGAATTTTCCACAGTTTCTTGTGATCCACACAGTCAAAGGCTTTGGCATAGTCAATAAAGCAGAAATAGATGTTTTTCTGGAACTCTCTTGCTTTTTCCATGATCCAGCGGATGTTTGCAATTTGATCTCTGGTTCCTCTGCCTTTTCTAAAACGAGCATGAACATGTGGACGTTCACGGTTCACGTATTGCTGAAGCCTGGCTTGGAGAAATTAACTATACTTCAACTTAAAGCGCTTTTCCAATCTTACTAATATATTCAGTTTAGTATCCGTGACCTCATCTTTCCAAGCACTGACAGGTGCAGCCTGAAGGCCATGATGTGTACCCAGATCACAATCTGCTTTTCTCTCCTTCAAAGACGTGGAACAGTGCCGGGGTCCAGCCCCGGCTGATCCAGGGTCTTCGAAGGAGAGACGGCTAGGCGGCCTATTCAAATGTTAATTAGATATAATAAAGAGGAATAGAATGAGGATAGCTCAGTAGGAAAATTCAGTGGAGAAAAGAAGCTGAGTGGCTTGGTTTACGCGGAAAATCAATATAACCCGTGACACCAGGTTAGCTCTGACCACGGAGGCCGCAGGCGCCCTCTCGAATACCGGAAGGTGCCCCACCTTAGACACCTTCTCGAGTGGGTCTTAGAAGCCCAGGCAAATAAATGGTCGCAGAGGACATCCACGCTCCAGATGGACACTCAGCTAGAAGTTAAAGGGAAGAATGACATGGGGAGACCAAGCGTTGGTGAGCAAGGCCCATAGCTTTATTTTCAACAGGGGCTTTTATACCCTAAGTTACACATAGAGGACAATAGGGGATGCAAAGTCAGCAGTCTTTGATGCTTATCAAAAACCAGGGTTTCTTTCCTGCAGATTTATCGTATACAAATGGTTTAGGTGATTTACATCATCTTCTGGCCAGAGGCCTATTAACATTTTATGACTCTTGACAAGGACTTATCAACAAAGACTTATTTTCTCTAAGAGTAATTATTTTAAGGTTTGGCGCCATCCTCCGAAGATAAGATTACGTTCCTATAGGGTGGATGTGTAATGGGTTTACAAAGGAAAGAATTTACTACCTTAAGGGTCTAAAGTTACTAACACCAGGCCACTACTTATTTTTTCTACATACCAACTATATTAATTAATGCACATTCAAGGATACAATTCAAGGGATGTGAAAACTTGGCAACAAACATTGGCTCATCAATGAAATCTTTTACTAGCTTTATTCTGACAGTTTCTAATTCTCTGAGAGGCTCTAAGCTATTTGAATATCTTAAGCTTCCCGTGCCTCTGGAGGCTGGGAGACTGTAAACAATCGTATGCATAGCTGTAGGTGTCCGGGTAAACTTGTCAGGCGAGTTAGAGAGCCATCTGAGGGGCTTGGATTTAAACACTCCTAATTGCCCAGGAACTTTATTAATTGGAGCTGTAAGTTAACTCTTTGACAGAGAGAGTGAGATGGTGGTGGGGGACAGCCCCCAGTAAAGTCAGAGGTGAGAGCACAAAGCAATAAAGTAGGCAGACTCTGGTTTTTTGGGGGGTAGATGCTCGAGAATATCCGGGGGCACTCCCGAGGCTCGATCCCGCCTTTGCGTATGCCGAGCCCCCTTCCTCATGACCTTTGTCACGAGTGGAATGTCTCTCGCCGGCTCCCGGCAGAACAGAAACACTGCCTTGAGAAACTGGGGCTACGCCACGTCCATCAGTACTCGCGCTAAAGGTTTTTCAGCCCCGTGCATCCGAGTTGGGGCGGGACTAGCGCTTTCCTAAGGCAGAGCCTAAGGGGAACTGAGGCCAGACTCGGGCAGGACAGCGAGGGGCTGAATGTAGCCGTGGTCTCTGGGTCAGGCTCAGGAGAGACGTGCGCAGCACAGCCCGGGTCAGACCGTGCGGTGGGCAGACGCCTGTCTCTGTTTGCTAAGCCCTGCAGAGATCATGCGCAGCTGCTATCACAGCATCACCTGTCCCGCACCCTGATGAATGCGAAGACAGACTGCAAGATGGAGCAAAACGCATAGGTTACACTGGGTCTGGAGCTCCCCCAGACTCAGATAGTAAAGAATCCACCTGCAATGCCGGAGACCTGGGTCCAATCCCTGGGTTAGGAAGATCTCCTGGAGGACGGCATGGCAACCCAACTCCAGCATTCTTGCCTGGAAAATCCTGTGGACAGAGGCACCTGAAGGGCTACAGTAAATGGGGTCGCAAAGAGTCAGACACGACTGAGCGACTAAGCACAGCACACTGAGTTTGACCCCGCCCCCCAAAAAAGAAAGAGAAAGACAAGGTGATTGCATGAGAAGACAGTAAGCCCATTGGAGTCCACTGGAGTTTGTATCCAGGTGAGAAGGAGACAAGAAAGAGAGACACTGGCAATGCAATAAAAGACAGGAGGAAACGAGAGGTCCATCTTCACGAAAAGAAATGAAAGACTGAGATTGAGGACACCAGTGAAGAGAGAAGTCTTGGAAGGAATGTTTGCTCAAAGACAAGAGCAAAGGAAAGTAAATTGGGAGAAGAAACAAAGAGATTAGAAAAGGAATGATTAAAAGTGGAAGAAAACCTAACAATAGCAAAACGGACCACTTTCTCCCATCTTCTGATGGAGACATAATCAAGGGAATTTCCAGATGGCTGAGCTTGTGTTCATCTTGTCTCACATATTTAAATGCATTCAGCTTCATCCCCATGGACTACTCTTAATACCTTGTCCTAATTTACTGTAAGCCTGATGTCTTCTAAATCTTCCATGTTTTATTTTAATTTTTTTTTAATTTAAATTTATTTATTTTAATTGGAGGCTAATTACTTTACAACATTGTATTGGTTTTGCCATAAATCAACATGAATCTGCCACGGGTACACATGTTCCCCATCCTGAACCCCCCTCCCTCCTCCCTCCCCGTACCATCCCTCTGGGTCATCCCAGTGCACCAGCCCCAAGCATCCTGTATCATGCATCAAACCTGGACTGGTGATTCGTTTCTTATATGATATTATACATGTTTCAATGCCATTCTCCCAAATCTGAGTGGTCACTCCTATGCTTACTCCATGCACACTAGCAACTTCATACATTTAGATTGGGAACTGTGGGGTAGGAGAGCGTTTACCAGCCTGACAATGGAAGCACAAGGTCACTTTCCACAGCTATTGCAGGCAGTGGTCTTAGAACACCAAACATGAGGGAAAGACATGCTTAATTTGAAAAAAAAAAAAAAGGTTGGAAAAATGTAAGCTACAGAAAAGTGTGTTCTGCTTTATATTAAAGAGACAGGAAGAAAGGAAGGGAGGGAAGGAGGGGGTAGGAGGAAAGAGGGAGGGCAGGAGAGTTTCCAGTTCTAAAATCTCTGGAATGCTAAGACACCCCTCTCTCCTATTTTTCTCCCTCCCACTAAGTTCCTAAGCCAGTAATGCCCAAGGCAGTGGATAACGGAGTGTGCAAACCCATTGTTCCTGACACATGAATCAACAGATTTAGAAATAATAATTCATGTGTGCCTGTATCACTCTTTAAAAGCAAGGTATGAACAAAAAAAAATAAATAAATAAAAGCAAGGTATGGTTGAGGGATGTATTGAGAGTTTGGGATCAGCAGACACAAACTGTTATATATAGGATGAATAAGCAGCAAGATCCTACTGGGTAGTACAGAGAACTGCATTCAATATATCCTGTGATAAACCATGATGGAAAAGAGTAGGAAAAAGAATATGTACGTGTATAACTGAATCACTTGGCTGTACAGCAGAAATTAACACAACATTTTAAATTAACTATCTGCCAATAAAATAAAATTTTTTAAACACAATGATTATTGTGTCATCTTGTCAGTAAATGAGACTTCAGGGATCTTTCTTCAGGAGCACAGAGTGGTAGGTGGCTCCTCCACGTGAGTCACACACTCAAGCCCCACTGTCCTTCCCTTCCTGCGTCTCTTTCCTCACCCACTGTACCACGCTTTGTCCCAGCCCTTCCTCACCTTATACTCAGATACTCCAGGTCTTCAGCTCCCTGCCTCCAGTCCACCCTGAATACCTCCCTGAATCGTCATCTTCACCATGTTTTCCCAGACTTAAAATCTTTCCATGTTTCCCTATTGTGTGTTACAGGGCCTGTTTCATGGCATTAACGGATAGGCTTTGACAGGAGCTTTGAAGACATTGAAATTCTCGGCCAACTTTTTTATGCTGTGTATTGTTTTGCTGGTAAGAATATCCAGTTTTGGGTTTTTTTTTTTGTTTTTTTTTTTCCAGTTTTTTTCGCATCCTCCTTGAGGCCCTAAAAAAGGCTGAGAACCACCAGTCTGGGGGCAAAATCCAAACTCAACCTGCAAGAAGTGAGATCAAATCTTCATCCTAAGTACATCTTCCGCTGGGTCAGCTCTCCCCCTGGTCATTCATGTGTTCATTCAATAAATACTCGCTGCATACTTCTCTGTTCCAGACATGACGATAGACACCAAGGGCCAAGTGACAGTACAATTTCTCCCCTAGTGAATTTCCAAACTCAGCACAACACCCTGCTCAGGTGGGTAAGGAATTAGGTCTGTGGCCACACTTGGAATTTCAGGAATTGTCAAGGTATGGATGTGGAATAACAGAAATGGCCCTTGGGGTCAAGAACAAAAGGGGAAGGAAAGTCATATCCAAAGGGATCCCGTCAAATCAAAGGACAGTGCTGGGCAGAGAGGTGAAAATGAAGCAGTAGCTGAATCCAAAGCTCAGCCAAGCTAAACAGAGCAAATGCACTCAAGGAGGCAACACGGGATGGAGCTGATTGAGAATCTGGGGGACCCACACCTGCAGCCAGGTTTCCTCCCCACCCTCCCGCTGTGCCAGGGTGAATGGTGTCAGGGCTCTGGGAAACAGCAAGATGGAGCACTGAAGTCCTGGAGGGCCTTACAGCGGTGGTCACACACCCGCTGACCCTTCAAAGAAGAGCAGGATTGTGTCAAATGGACAGACAGGAAGGCAGGACATTCCTTAAAAGGGAACATTAAGTGCAAAGCCCAGAGACTTGATGCAGAATGTTTAGGGGAGCTAAAAGAGCTTCAGTACAAGTAGAGGTTTGGGGCAGCTGATATCCCTAAGTATACTGATGCTTGGTATTCCAAAAGAAAATGAGATTTGTAATTCAGAACACAAGAGCAGGGATAATTAGAGCTTGCAAGACCAAGTTCCTTTATTTTACTGAGCAACAAACTCAAGTTTAGGTGGGGCAGGGGCTGGTATCTGTTTCACCCAGGTTCAGTTCAGTCACTCAGTCGTGTCCGAGTCTTTGCAACCCCATGGACTGCAGCACGCCAGGCCTCCCTGTCCATCACCAACTCCTGGAGTTTAGTCAAACTCATGTCCATTGAGTTGGTGATGCTATCCAACCATCTCATCCTCTGTCATCCCCTTCTCCTCCCACCTTCAATCTTTCCCAACAACAGGGTCTTTTCCAGTGAGTCAGTTCTTTGCATCAGGTGGCCAAAGTATTGGAGCTTCAGCTTCAGCATCAGTCCTTCCAATGACTATTCAGGACTGATTTCCTTTAGGGTGGACTGGTTGGATCTCTTTGCTGTTCAAGGGACTCTCAAGAGTCTTCTCCAACACCACAGTTCAAAAGCATCAATTCTTTGCCACTCAGCTTTCTTTCATCCAAGTTAACTAATGACAAAGTAAACACTGCATCTTTGCCTGTTGGTCCCAGCTTTGATGATGCTTATACACCACACAGCCAGCCCTGGAGCTGATCCAAATGATTTCTCCTCACACCCAAACTATTCAGAAAACAAACAAACAAAAATCCATGTCTATAAGGTCAGAGGGTAGGTAGGAAAATGATGATCTTTCACTTTTATGGGTTATAATACTGAGCAGCTTTGAAGATTAGGGTAGACCTGTCAAGGGCACCCCTGTCCAGACAGCATGAGGACCAGCCTTGAGTCTGGCACCTGGGCAGTGGTGTTCTGGCAAATGTTGAACCACCAGCATTCATTCAGGGCAAGAATGGAGGAGGAGGTGCATTCAGGAGGCTCACCTGCAAAGTGTTCCAACTTCTGTGCAGCAAGTATTTCACGGCCAGTTGCCGCCCTGATGTAACTGAGACGCTGACAGTTACATTGCGCTGGTGAGAGACAGTCAGATCTCAGCAGCCAGGACATGCTGCTTCACACACAGCTCCACAGGCAGGCCTCAGTAAGCCCCTCGTGAATCCACCTACAACCAGCCCACCAGTGAGGTCTTCAGCCTCCCCACCTTCAGTCTTGGTGAGCCAGGGCTCCCCATCCATGGCAAACACAGTAAGATAGTTCATCTATTTTGATAGCCAGTGCTGGCTTCCTAGAAGAATAGAGACTAAATCCCACCTTCCAGGAGCAAGAGCACTAGCCAGCTCCTTCTGACCTTGGCTCACGATCTTGAACTTGACCTCGGTCCCCACAGCGGGATGCTCATCACACTCCAGGGACTAGAGTGACCAAAACACTGGCCCAAATAGAGCTGGGACATCATCCCCTTCCAAACTGTCTTAACAGCCTCAATGGAAGTCCCGGGTTTCCACTGCTTCAGGAGTTCTTCCATTGTCCTGAAATTAATAGCACTGAGATCAAGTTCCCAGACAGAGTTCAGTGGCCATTAGGCAGAAATTGAGGTCAAGGGTGGCTCCTGGGGACAGTCTCGAGCCATGAGGGGCCATAGGAAAGGTCACCGGCCACAGCCGATTTCACGCGCTGGTGAAATCACAGCTGGCTTCACGCAGCTGAGTGTGACCGACAGGCTCCAGGCAAAGCACTCCATACAGCCCGGAGTCTCTTAGAACCTGGGCCACGCCTTTGCAGCCACGCTAAGGTGGGTGTTTGAAGGTCCTTTAAGGGAAAGCCTTCCAGGGCTGGGGGTCGTGCAGGAGCGTCCCCTGCAGGCCTTCGCCCCTTACCCAGCCCCGCTGGAGCTCCTGTAAGCATCACGGGGAAGTGTTCTAGCCCCGCTTCTGTCTTCAGCATCCTTGGCCCCTCGAAGTTGACATTGAGTCACCTGGCCACTCTGCGGCTCTCTGCTGCCCCCTGCTGTCACCAAGTGGTAATGACTCCACAGGCCCCATCCTTTGGACCAGTTTCCAAGGTCCTGGAAATCTGGCTTCTGCATATTCCTCTGTAATGTGGGCAGGTCTTCCTTCTTTGTACTCTGCTCCACGGACAACTATCTCTCCTGGATCCCTTCCTAACGTGTATGTGGACATTTGTGAGTCCTTCCTGACTTTCCTCTCCTTCCTTAATAAAGAGCGTCTTCAAAGAGACAGTTCAAGGACTCTTCTCTGCTCATATATGCACTCGTGGGGAAACCATCCCCTTACAGATTTTCAAGCAACAGCCTCAGCAGAAGTGGTAGGTTTCCATTCCAAGACCTGTGTTGCATTTTGCTCTCCACCCCTGCATTGTTCCTTCTCTCTCTTTTCACAATTCTTATTTATAGATTTTTGGGCTGGAGTTAAACATTCAGTGGGCTGTCTGGCCCGGCCCTAGAATGACAAAAATATAAGATCCAGGCTTTAAGAGACAAACTGTGTAGATCTTTCTGAGAATATTAGATTATTTCTCCCCATGTGTACATCCAGCAAACTTCTGCTGGAAATTCATCAGCACTGGAAAAATTATGGTTGATCAGACTCAATAGGCAAACGTATACACAAACCAAAACAATAGGGTTTTGGTCCAAGTACATATTACAAACCACTCAACAGCTTTTGGGCAGAAAACAGCACTAGCCACGTGGTTTTCACTAGCCTTTGCACCCCTCCCCTGTACAACCCCATCAAAAGATGAACAGCTTTATAATTACAAATATACACACGTATGCTAATTCTATTTTCTAAAAAGATGGACAGATTCACAGCATGCCAGTGTCAGCTCTAAACCCGATAATCTGTGGAGGATTAAGTTCTAAGCTTATCCTCTCTGAATTCATCCATAATAATGAGATTTTGGTTCATTTGAATATAAATGCTATAACTGAGTATCTGGAAGCAGAATTTATTAAAATCCTCACCCAAGTTATTACTGAATGTGTTGCTTACATGTCCGACCAGATTTTCTTTAAAAAAAAATTAACATTTACTCAGAAGTGAGGTAAAATGAGTCCATAATGTAAACAAATCACCTCTTTTCTATTTTATATAATCATACTTTATTTTACTTTTAAACTTAACCTTGGGCATTTTCCACTTTTAATAAAGAAGTATTTTTCTGTCATTGATAAAATTAGCTGATCTAAATCAAACTTTATGCCGCCAGTTTTATAAAAGCAGTCCACTCTCATGTAAGCAAAACTTATCATTAGTAATGTAATATACTTATTATAAAATGGCTTTTTAAAAGCTTTGTTAAATATTGCCAATAAACACATTAGCAGCAATGGATTTTACATATCCTAAGGAATGAGGCATCATTTTTGAGCTTTAACATGACAAACGTAAGGTTATTCAACCTAATAGATAACCATATTATAGACATCCATCACTATTACTTGAAGAGAAGTATATTAAATTAAAGCAATTTAAAATGGTGAACATAACCAATGTTTAATATGGAAAATTTCAGAACTTAAGAACTAAACTTGAATGTAGGTATTACAAAAACTGACAAGGAATAACAAATTCTTCAATTGTATGCAAACAGAAATGACTATGTAAAATCCAATCTGCCTCAATTATAAGTGATTAGAAACTAGTAATAAATTAGCATGCCCAATCAGTCCATTCTGAAGGAGATCAGCCCTGGGATTTCTTTGGAAGGAATGATGCTAAAGCTGAAACTCCAGTATTTTGGCCACCTCATGTGAAGAGTTGACTCATTGGAAAAGACTCTGATGCTGGGAGGGATTGGGGGCAAGAGGAGAAGGGGACGACAGAGGATGAGATGGCTGGATGGCATCACTGACTCGATGGACGTGAGTCTGAGTGAACTCCGGGAGTTGGCGATGGACAGGGAGGCCTGGCGTGCTGCGATTCATGGGGTCACAGAGTTGGACACGACTGAGCAACTGAACTGAACTGAACTGAACTGGAGTCCCAGGTTTTTGTATTTCAGGCAGCTAACATCAAAAAAATAGATGACTGATAAAGTCATAAAAACTTTGTGTAAACATATAGCTCAGTACTTTGAACTAAAGAGTAAACACAAAGATCAGTCATTAATTTGCTGATGGTTCTTAATGGTCTCTTGGACGTCTACCAACCTTTGTGCACTCAGAGCTCTGTAGGAAATCAGGAGTAGCTCCTCAAAACTGCCACTAGATGGCAGAGACCTGGAAACTCAGGCTTAGTCTAAACGTAGTGAAAACTCGGACTGGTTCAGTTCAGTTCAGTTGCTCAGTCATGTCCAACCCCTTGTGATGCCATGGGCTGCAGCATGCAAGGCCTCCCTGTCCATCACTAACTCGTGGAGATTACTCAAACTCATGTCCATCGAGGCAGTGATGCCATCCAACCATCTCATCCTCTGTCATCCCCTTCTCCTCCTGCCCCCAATCCCTCCCAGCATCTGGGTCTTTCCCAGTGAGTAGGATCTTCACATCAGGTGGCCAAAGTATTGGAGTTCAGTTTCAACATCAGTCCTTCAAATTAATATTCAGGACTAGTCTCCTTTAGGATGGACTGGTTAGATCTCCTTACAGTCCAAGGGACTCTCAAGAGTCTTCTCCAACACCACCATTCAAAAGTATCAATTCTTCAGTGCTCAGCTTTCTTTATAGTCCAACTATCACATCCATACATGACTACTGGAAAAAACCATAGCTTTGACTAGATGTAACTTGGTTGGCCAAGTAATGTCTGCTTTTTAATATACTGTCTAGGTTGATTGTAGCTTTTCTTCCAAGGAGCAAGTGTCTTTTAATTTCATGGCTGCAGTCACCATCTGCAGTGATTTCGGAGCCCAAAAATATAAAGCCTGGCACTGTTTCCACTGTTTCCCCATCTATTTGCCATGAAGTGATGGGACTGGATGCGATGATCTTAGTTTTCTGAATGTTGAGTTTTAAGCAAACTTTTTCACTCTCCTTTTTCACTTTCTTCAGGAGGCTCTTTAGTTCTTTGCTTTCTGCCATAAGGGTGGTGTCATCTGCATATCTGAGGTTACTGATATTTCTCCCAGAAATCTTGATTCCAGCCTGTGCTTCATCCAGCCCAGCATTTTGCATGATGTACTCTACATATAAGTTAATAAGCAGGGTGACAATATACAGCCTTGATGTACTCCTTTCCCAATTTGGAACCAATCTGTTTTTCCATGTCCAGTTCTAACTGTTGCTTCTTGACCTACATACAAATTTCTCACGAGGCAGGTCAGGTGGTTTGGTATTCCCATCTCTTTCAAAATTTTCCACATTTAGTTGTGATCCACACAGTCAAAGGCTTTGGCTTAGTCAATAAAGCAAAAGTATATGTTTTTCTGTAACTCTCTTGCTTTTTCAATGATCCAGCGGATGCTGGCAATGTGATCTCTGGTTCCTCTGCCTTTTCTAAACCCAGCTTGAACATCTGCAAGTTCTCTGTTCATGTACTGTTGAAGCCTGGCTTGGAGAATTTTGAGCATTACTTTGTCAGTGTGTGAGATGAGTGCAATTGTGCGGTAGTTTGAACATTCTTTGGCATTGCCTTTCTTTGTGCTTCTCTTGTGGCTCAGTAGTTGAAGAATCCACCTGCAATGCAGGAGACCTGGGTTCGATCCCTGGGTTGGGAAGATCCCCTGGAGAAGGGAAAGGCTACTCACTCCAGTATTCTGGCCTGGAGAATTCCACGAGATCACAAAGAGTTGGACACGACTGGGAATAGTAGGCACACAGAAAAGTTTTTATAATCAGATCAGATCAGATCAGTCGCTCAGTCGTGTCCGACTCTTTGCGACCCCATGAATCGCAGCACGCCAGGCCTCCCTGTCCATCACCAACTCCCGGAGTTCACTGAGACTCACGTCCATTGAGTCAGTGATGCCATCCAGCCATCTCATCCTCTGTCGTCCCCTTCTCCTCTTGCCCTCAATCCCTCCCAGCATCAGAGTCTTTTCCAATGAGTCAACTCTTCACATGAGGTGGCCAAAGTACTGGAGTTTCAGCTTTAGCATCATTCCTTCCAGAGAAATCCCAGGGCTGATTTCCTTCAGAATGGACTGGTTGGATCTCCTTGCAGTCCAAGGGACTCTCAAGAGTCTTCTCCAACACCACACTTCAAAAGCATCAATTCTTCAGCACTCAGCCTTCTTCACAGTCCAACTTGCACATCCATACACGACCACAGGAAAAACCATAGCCTTGACTAGATGAACCTTTGCTGGCAAAGTAATGTCTCTGCTTTTCAATATGCTATCTAGGTTGGTCATAACTTTCCTTCTAAGGAGTAAGAGTCTTTTAATTTCATGGCTGCAGTCACCATCTGCAGTGATTTTGGAGCCCAGAAAAATAAAGTCTGACACTGTTTCCACTGTTTCCCCATCGATTTCCCATGAAGTGGTGGGACTGGATGCCATGATCTTCGTTTTCTGAATGTTGAGCTTTAAGCCAACTTTTTCACTCTCCTCTTTCACTTTCATCAAGAGGCTTTTGAGTTCCTCTTCACTTTCTGCCATAAGGGTGGTGTCATCTGCATATCTGAGGTTATTGATATTTCTCCTGGCAATCTTGATTTCAGCTTGTGTTTCTTCCAGTCCAGTGTTTCTCATGATGTACTCTGCATATAAGTTAATTAAACAGGGTGACAATATACAGCCTTGACAAACTCCTTTTCCTATTTGGAACCAGTCTGTTGTTCCATGTCCAGTTCTAACTGTTGCTTCCTGACCTGCATACAAATTTCTCAAGAGGCAGATCAGGTGGTCTGGTATTCCCATCTCTTTCAGAATTTTCCACAGAAAAGTTTTTATAATACTTTGGGTCAAATAATTAATGTTTTTCTTTATGCCAGATTCATATTTCCCATATGAAAATTTAGGATATTAGAATTTAACAAGTTGGCACACACTGGAAAAGGAAAGAAAATGGTGGAGGAAAAGAAAGATATTTTCCCTAAAAATTGCTTATTTTTAGCTATGATAAATATTATAACAGAATAGCATAAGGGAGAAATACAGAGGTTAAAACCATGATTCTCCCCTCCACCCACTTTGGAATGAACACAGAATATATATCTGCAACTATTAGAAACATACACTTAGAGATTAACAACTTGGTTGAATTTAAATTGAAACCATCTGGTGGTATATTGAACAACTTAAATGTCTTTAAATATAATGGTAGTTTTCACTCCAAACAACATTTTTTAACAACTTACTGGAAAAAAATTCACATAGCATATAATTCAACCATTTATTGCGTACAATTCAATATTTTCCAATAAAGCCACAAAATTATACAACCATCACCACAATCTAACTTTAGAATATTTTGTTTCCTTTATAGGAAACCGTTTACCCACTGACTGTCAATACGCATTCCCTCTACAACCCCCCACTCAGCAAACCCTAATCTACTCTGTTTCTATAGATTTGCCTATTCTGAATATTTCATATAAATGGAATCAAACAATATGTGGTCTTTTGAGATTGGCTTCATAAACTTACAATAATGTTTTCAAGATTCATCTATGATGTAGCATGCATCAGAATTTTACTCCTTTCTATTATTACTGAAAATATAAAATATTTTATATTTCACATGGATAATATTATATAATGATAAGATAGAGCACATTTTCTTTATCCATTCATCAGTTGATGAACATCTGGGTCACTTCTACCTTTTGTCTATTCTGGATAATGCTCCTGTGAACACTGGCATACAAGTATATGTGTTTTCAAATTCAGGGGGCTATACCTAGGAGTGGAATTCCTGGATCATCTAATTCCATGTTTAACCTTTTGTGGACATGCCAAACTGCTTTCCATAGGGGCTGCACCTTTTTATACTCCCACTTGTGCTCATGCCTGGTAGCTTCAGTCATGTCCGACTCTTTGTGACCCCACGGACTGTAGCCTGCCAGGCTCCTCTGTCCACGGGATTCTCCAGGCAGGAATACTGGAGAGGGTTGCCATGCCTTCCTCCAGGGGATCTTCCTGACCAAGGGATTGAACCCAGGTCTCTTATGTTTCCTGCATGGGCAGATGCATTCTTTACAACTAGCCCATTTATATACTTTCTTTAGAGATGTATCTATTGAAATTTATTGCCTGTTTGTAATTGGGTTGTCGTTTTAATTATTGAGTTCTGTGTGTTGTTTGTATATTCTGAATATAAGTCCCTTATCTGATATATGATTTGCAAATATTTTTTCCAATGCTGAGGGTTGCCTTTTCACTTTCTAATGGCACCCTTTGCAGCACAAAAGTTTTTTTCCCATGGTTTAATCTTCCATTTTTTTCTTTTGTGACTTTTGCTTTTGGTGTCATATCTAAGTAGCCATTGTCTGACTTAGGGTCACAGATTTACTCCTGCTTTTCTGTAAGAGTTTGATTGTGTAGCTCTTCCATTAGGTTGATGCTTGAACGAATTTGTGTGTGTGTGAAGTTTGAGTCCAGCTTCATGCTTTTGCGTGTGAATATCCAGTTGTCTCAGCACCATTTGTTGAAGAGACTGTAATTGCCCAATTGTTGAATTGTCTTGGTCCAAGCAACGTATTATAATGTAAATAATTTGTATGTATTTGGAAGCAAAATCAAGGATATTGCTCCAGATGCTTTTCTGAAGCTCAAACAAAAACTACTACTCATTTATACATTTCAAATGAGTTTGTGATTTCAACATATCACCATGCCTAGCCTCAATAGACACTCAAATTAATGAATAAACATACAAATCTCTTTGCCATTTCCTATTTTCAAAAGCCAATTTATATATCTCTTCATTTTGATTTTGTACATTTTACTTGCAAATTATAAAATCCTCAAATTGTCTAAGACATGACACTGTTAAATTCACTAAATTCTTATTTGCATGTTTATTTTGCCTCTTGATAAGGTGTTAGTATAAACTTTTTTCGAAGACTACCTATGTTGAAATAGCATCTGACTTTGAGTTTGCTTGAAATTTTATTTCTCAAGAGTGCTGTTTCTCAAACGTGACCTCAATCTGCTAGTAGCACCTGCAGATGACTCACAAAACGCCTCATGAACTTACTCAATAAAAACTGATGTACAACGCGATGAGGACAGTTACCATCCGTTACTGAACACTGGACCAGGCATTTTACATATGTTAAGCCACGGAGGCCAAGTCAGTAAGCTACTGAACTTGGATTCAAATCCAGATCTGTCTGACTCCAAGGACAACATGCCTGGCCTCTCCATGGTGTCCTTTGGAGATAGCAATGGACATTTAATAAATGTGTCTCTAGACTCTCTTGCAACCCCATGGACTGTAGGGTACCTTTAGATTTGTGCATAAAACCAAAATTACAATGGGAAAGTTTTTTTAATTTGTATATGAAATCACTGAAACAATATTACTTCCAAATAGCATGGAGCGCCTCGTGAATAATCTTATTGGCAATTGATATGTAGTTTTTAAGTGGAATTAAGCAAAGGGCAATGTTTTTGGTTTTTAATATGCTGTGCTTAGTTGCTCAGTCGTGTCCGACTCTTTGTGACCTCATGGACTGTAGCCCGCCAGGTTCCTCTGTCCATGGGGATTCTCCAGTCAAGAAAACTGAAG
This sequence comes from Bubalus bubalis, assembly GCF_019923935.1. Classification (NCBI taxonomy): domain Eukaryota; kingdom Metazoa; phylum Chordata; class Mammalia; order Artiodactyla; family Bovidae; genus Bubalus; species Bubalus bubalis. The sequence continues at coordinate 94,634,675 of NC_059166.1, read as the reverse complement.
TGGGTTGCCATGCCCCCATCCAGGGGATCTTCCCAACCCAGGGATTGAACCTAGGTCTCCTGCATTGCAGACGGATTCTTCACTGTCTGAGCCACCAGGAAAGCCCCTTTTAATATTCTACTTTTGGGTTAAACAAACATGTCTCCCAGGTGGTGCTAGTGGTAAAGAACCTGCCTTCCAGTGCAGGAATCTTAAGAGATGCTGGTTTGATCCCTGCGTCAGAATGAGTCCCTGGAGGAGGGCATGGCAACCCACTCCAGTATTCTTGGCTGGAGAATCTCGTAGACGGAAAAGCCTGGTAGGCTACCGTCCATGGGGTCTCAAAGAATCGGACATGACTGAATCAACTTAGCATGCAGACATATAGATGAGATTCAGATTTATAATCTAAATGGTAACACCAAGGAGACCCAGGGACACATAACACTTTTGAGTTCAAAACATGTGCCCGCCCAATATCATAATATGAATGTAACTGTAAGAAACAGAACACCATGTGAAACATGACAAAACTTATTCATTTATTTTTCTCTTTATTCCTTCATTCAGCAAATATTTAGAGAGTGGTGATTAACTCTAGACATTATCCTAGGCACCAAAGACACATCTATTACCAACACAAGATTCCTGCACCTGGGGCCTTTACTTGCAGTGAATAGACACAGATAAGAGCACCTAAAAAAAAAAAAAAAAAAAAAGCTCATTTTTGATGGTAAAAAGGGCTATAAAGAAAATTTGAAAGGATGATGAAGAGTTATGAGAGGGAAGGGTTAATTTGGTTCAGCGAGTCAGAAAAGGTCTCTATGTGAAGGTGACATTTGTATTTATGCCAAAAAAAGTTGACAAGGTGCCAACTGTGCCAAGATCTGCAAAGAGGGAGTTTCAGGTCAAAGGAACAAACAGAGCAAGTGAAGACGCACAGAGATGAGAATAAGCGGCTGGAGGAAGAGGCCGATGCTCAGGGATGGGACACAAGACGGGAAGGAAGGAGGTGTGTGAGGGGAAGTCTGGAGAACAGGCCACCGCGGGGTCGTGCAGTCTCTTGTCAGCTGTGGCAAGGTGCGTCTAACAGCAGGGAGGGGACGTTAGAGGATTATAAGCAAAGAAACAACACGGCCAGTGGATACGGCCAAAGTGGTCAGATTCAGGGCGTATTTTAGAGATAGAACCAAAAGATCTTGCAGAAGTTTCACCTGTACAGATAGCAGAAAGAAAAGAGTTAAATGCATGAGATAAGGTCTTAAATTGCACAGTATAATTCAGACTTGTATTTTTGTACAACAGAAGAGAAAATGTAAATCTCCTAACAGAATTGAAATTAAAATAAAAGAAAAACTCCCTCTTTCATTTCCCTCTTGCATCCTCTGGAGAATGTTGCCATCATCGCATTAGACTGTGCATTCCAACAATTGTAATCACACCAGGTGATTCTAGGTACAGAAAATTGTTCCACAAAACAGAAAAAAATGGCCTATTTTGCCAGATTCACCAAAGGACCTTTCCTTTAAATAGTTGTATATGCTCCTAGTGGCCAACATATCTAGGGGTACCGACTCCATCCTCAGCCTTTGTCTCTGCAAACTACTCTTACCTTAATCCCACCCAAGGAACCAGCCCAGCTATCCATGTTTGAACCACATCTTTTCATACCCTACCCCCAAGACAGGCTTCCCAGCTAGCTCAGCTGGTTAAGAATCTGCCTGCAATGCAGGAGAGCCCAGTTCAATTCCTGGCTCGGAAGTTCCCTTGGAGAAGGGATAGGCTACCCACTCAATACTCCTGGGCTTCCCTGGTGGCTCAGACAATAAAGAAACCACCTGCAATGCAGGAGACCTAGGTTCAATCCCTGAGTTGGGAAGATCCCCTGGAGGAGGACATGGCAACCCACTCCAGTACTCTTGCCTGGAGAATCCCATGGATGGAGGACCCTGGCGGGCTACAATTCATGGGGTCACAAAGAGTCAGATGTGCCTGAGCGACTAAGCACAGCACAGTACCCCCAAGACACAGGTGATTGGGCCAAGACTGCACAGGGCTAGCTAATTTATTGACAGGTCAAAGAGTTGACAGAACGAAAACAGAGCCCACTTGTTCTTGGTTCTGGGACTGAGAGGCTGTGGAGAAAGAGCTCGAATCCATACAGAGCAAGACAAAGCCTAGTGTTTCTAGTTCTAGGGGAGTGGAAACTGGGGGTTTCAGGCTGGTGTGGGGAAGAGGGGAAGCAAGGCTAGCATGAAGACAGGAGAAAGCATAGACCAAAAAGAAGGAACAAGAGACCGTGGAGACTCGAAATTAGAGAAATCCAATCCTTTGGGTGTCTTGCAACCACAATTCCTGGTGAGATACTCCTCTACTTCATTTAAAGATGAGGGCATTTACAAATACTGGGCTTTATCTAACTTTCATTAAGAACAAATATGGGGCTTCCCCAGTGGCCCAGAGGTAAAGATCTGCCGCAATGCAGGAGACTCAGGACGTATAGGTTTGATCCCAGGGTTGGGAAGATCCGCTGAAGGAAGGCATGGCAACCCGCTCCAGAATTCTTGCCTGGAGCGTCCCATAGACAGAGGAGGCCAGCAGTCACAGTCCATAGTGTTGCAGAGTCAGACATGATTGAAGCAACTGAGCACGTATGCACACACACAAGAACAAATCTACTACAAGGCCTGGCTGGAGGGTATTGTTGACAACTGACCTGTCTTTTCCATTTGAATGAAACAATGATTCTGCCTCAGGAAGAGGTTTTCAAGACATTTGCTGACTGCCAGCATCCTCATGACTCTAGGAAAGAAAAGAAGGGTAGAAACTAAAACTCCTTTTTTCCAAAAACCCTAACAGACATTCCAGGCCACTTAAAACTTCTGTGATGGCCACCAAACTAACAGTGGAAACTGCAAGAGAAGGCATTTTTCCTGGCCAATTTGATTTGACCCAGCCCTCATCTGCTAGCTGAGATTAGACTACGTTTGGTGATAAGATATGGTATACGAGAATTACAAGTGCATTATCACATTGTGCTATATCATGGGGCCAAAAATAAAAAGAAAACGTGAAAGGTTATCACTAGAAATGTGTGGGAAGCTGATAAGTAAGGAAAAGGAAGTCTGCAGTATGACAAAGTCCACAGATAAATCTCACCACATGCAGCAAAACTCAAATAATAAATATGCTGGGCACCAAAAAATCTAAAATAGAAACAAGGGCAATACAATGTATTTTCAGCTGTAGATGCCCACACAGACTATATTCCCAAATATGTTTATTCTACATGCATAGGAAAATATGAAGAAAGGCTTGAAAGGGAAAACATACATCATAAGAAACTGTGCTACTGTGAAAACTATTGGGAAGACAAGGGAAGATACTTCCCAGTTAGCAACTTGTGAATCTATGGAAATCATGGCTAAAGGATAACTTATGGATGCTACCAAATTCTGATGCTAAACATCTGCAGTCCCAGCAGTCCATTGTTTCACTGAAGTTGGAAGGGATAGTTCAGTTCAGTTCAGTCGCTCAGTCGTGTCCAACTCTTTGCAACCCCAAGAATCGCAGCACGCCAGGCCTGCCTGTCCATCACCAACTCCCGGAGTTCACTGAGACTCACATCCATCGAGTCAGTGATGCCATCCAGCCATCTGTCGTCCCCTTGTCCTCCTGCCCCCAGTCCCTCCCAGCATCAGAGTCTTTTCCAATGAGTCAACTCTTCGCATGAGGTGGCCAAAGTACTGGAGTTTCAGCTTTAGTATCATTCTTTCCAAAGAAATCCCAGGGCTGATCTCCTTCAGAATGGACTGGTTGGATCTCCTTGCAGTCCAAGGGGCTCTCAAGAGTCTTCTCCAACACCACAGTTCAAAAGCATCAATTCTTTGGCTCTCAGCCTTCTTCACAGTCCAACTCTCATATCCATACATGACCACTGGAAAAATCATAGCCTTGACTAGACGGACCTTTGTTGGCAAAGTAATGTCTCTGCTTTCGAATATGCTATCTAGGTTGGTCATAACTTTTCTTCCAAGGAGTAAGCATCTTTTAATCTCATGCTGCTGCTGCTACTGCTAAGTCACTTCAGTCATGTCTGACTCTGTGCGACCCCAGAGACGGCAGCCCACCAGGCTCCCCCGTCCCTGGGATTCTCCAGGCAAGAACACTGGAGTGGGTTGCCATTTCCTTCTCCAATGCATGAAAGTGAAAAGTGAAAGTGAAGTCACTCAGTCATATCCAACTCCTAGTGACCCCATGGACTGCAGCCTACCAGGCTCCTCTGTCCATGGGATTTGCCAGGCAAGAGTAAACCCACTACATGGGAAAGCTGCATCAACGGAGAATGCTAGGTTCCAGCAGAGTTTCCGTGTTCAACAAAAGATGGACTGTTCTCAGCTCTTTCTCAGCAACCTTGATAAAATTTGAAAAGATGTGCCTGTCAGAAAATTGATAAGAGCTTAGCTGCAGTGGAAGTACTGATAGGGAACCCTCACTTCAAGCCCATAAAGTCTAATAAGCACAATAAGTCAGCAGTGGTTATTGCTGTGCAGTCACTAAGTTGTGTCCTACTCTTTGAGATCCCATGGACTACTGCATGACAGGTTCCTCTGTCTTCCACTATCTCCTGGAGTTTGCTCAAACAAATGTCCATTGAGTCTATGCTGTTACCTAGCTATCTCATCCTCTGCCACTCCCTTCTCCTTTTGTCTTCAATCTTTCCCAGCATCAGGGTCTTCTCCAATAAGAACTCCATGAAAAGGCGAAAAGTTAGCAGTGGACAAACAGGAAAATCGCTGGTATCAAATATCAAATCATCCTCTACCTTGCCATTTCTTCATCACGTTTCAAACCACCTTAAGCCACTCAATACATAACTGAAATTTCTAACCTTACACCAAAATTTCTGCAATCACTTATCAGAATACAGATCACAATTTCAAAACATTCTTTTTTAAAAAAGAAAAGAAAAAAGAATAGTGAGAAATGTACTTATTTGTATGCCAGATATCTTGAAGTTTTCTAAAAGCATAACCTAATCTAAAAATGTTCTGGAAGCATAAGATGAAGTCATATTTTTTCCATGTACCTTATAGACATCTTGCCAACCTTATGGGAGGTGTTCAGAAGGAAAATCTGAGAGATTATGATATTCATTTGAAAATCACAGGTCACTCTCAAAAAGGACAGTGGGTTGGCCCAAAAGTTCATTTGTGTTTTTCCATAACATGTTATCAAAAACCCGAATAAATTTTTGGGCCAACCCACTACATGATGTGTTAGAGAAATCTTCAGAATGTCTAGAAGGAGGAATATAAAAGGAAATTTCCTTTAATTCTTTTCTTCTGTTTTGAGGGGAAAAAACACAAATAAATAATTTGAAAATATCAATTTTTTTAAAAGCACTTTTTTTGCAATGTGCATTTGTATACCCCACTGAACCACTGTAAACAGGGTGATGGATTTCCAACTGAGTTTTCATTATTAACTACAATGTTGCACCCTGTACTCTTTTAGGTAGTGCCCAGTGGGCTCCAAACCAAACATTTGCACAACAGTAGAGACACCTAGAAGATGCTGCAGCTCCTAGAGCAAGTGGGGCTAGATGGAGCATATCTGCACTGAACTCATGACTCTGAAATCCTTGAGGCTATAGTCAGCAGATTATAACGGCTAAGATGAAAGCCATTTTCAAGAATAATGATGAGATGAACAGTATTTCGGGAAAATAAAAGTATATTATTGAAGACTCAGATAGCAAATAGCAGAGTATAAAATCAAGTTTTGCTTTCATATCATGTCCAAAATGCTTTTTAAGTTGCTGTTTTTAAACCTATAGTTTTACTTACGTGGATTTTAAAGGTTTAAGCTTTCAAAAAGTAATCTATATCAAAATAGGTTTTTCCTACTCTGTGAGTTAAGAATTCATTGCTGTGGGATCTTAAATAAGCTATTGATCAAAGATTGGGAAGATAAGGTAGGAACAAGTTGCATGCATGCGTGCTCAGTCACTTCAATCATGTGTGACTCTTTGTGACCCTATAGACTCAGTCCACCAGGGTCTTCTGTCCATGGGATTCTCCAGGCAAGAATACTGGAGTGGGTTGCCATGCCATAATCCTCCAGGGGATCTTCCAGACCCAGGGATCTAACCCATGTCTCCTGCATCTCTTACATTCCAAGTGGACTCTTTACCACTGAGCCACTAGGGAAGCCCAGGAACTAGTAAGCTGGTAAACGAATAACTTTTCTACTGATACAGAAAAATAAGGCAACCACAAAGTTTGACACAAACTACCAGCATCATCTGGTTGTATACATAATGGTTCTCTCCCCCAGCAGATCCCTGTCAACACAGGAGCCTGAAAACCCAGGACTGAGGAACTGTGATGGTTAATTTTATGTGCTATTTTGATGAGGCCAAAGCACCCAAATATTTGACCCAGTGCCAATCTTGATATTGCTGAGAAGGTACTTTTATTTTAATGATGTGCTTATGTGTATGTTCAGTTGCTCAGTTGTATCTGACTCTGCAATCCTATGAACTATAGCCATCCAGGCTCCTCTGTCCATGGAATTTTCCAGCCAAGAATACTGCAGTGGGTTGCCATTTCCTCCTCCAGGGTGATGATATTCACATTTAAATCGGTAGACTTAGAGTAAAGCCATTTATCCTCTGGTTGTAGGTGGGTCTTGTCTGATCAGTTGAAGGCCTCCAGAGACCAGACTGAAGTTCCCCAGAAGAACGGGTAATTCTCTCTGCAGTCTGCCTTTAGAGTCAAGCTGCAGCTTGAAACCTACCTGGTTTCCTAAGTATGAAACCCTACCTGGGTTTCCAGCCCATCCTGCAGCTTTGAACTTGCCAGCCCCTACAATCACAGGAGTCAATTCCTCCAAATCTCTCTCTTTTTATTTAGGTCAGTCTGCAAAGAATCTGCCTGCAGTAGCAGGAGACAAGGGTTTGATCCCTGGGTCAGGAAGATCCCCTGGAGAAGGAAATGGCAAACCACTCCAGTTTCCTTGCCTGGAAAATCCCATGGACAGAGGAGTGTGGTGGGTTGTGGTCCATGGGGTCTCAAAGAGTCGGGCACAACTGAGCGACTAACATTTTCCCTTTCATGCTTTATATATTATACAACCACCAAAGAGAAACACTCTCTCTCCTGCCTTAGCAGGGTTTTTTCCTCCTAAAAAAAAAAAAGAGAGAGAGAGACATGAAGACTAATACCTGCCTTACAATTGAAGGCAAAGCTTTTGGATTTATTTACTCAAGCGCTTACAGGAACACCTTTGACATAGCAGACCCCGCACTGTCCCAGCCCCATGGGGGTGCAGCAGAGAACCAAAGAGACTCAGTCTCAGCCCTCACGGAGTTTATCATCTGGTGGCAAGATACACATGATAGACAAATAAGCTACTGTATCACGGATTCAATGGTGCAAGTGCGATGAAGAACAACAGAGCAGGGAAGGGAGATAGAGAGGGTTGGTGCTTTAAATACAGGGATGGGGAGGGCCGGGAGGGTAGCAGGGGAGGAGAAATACCAGGAGAGGGAACAGCAGCTATAAATGTCTGAGGTGAGGGTGTACCTGGTGTGTCCAGAGAGCAAGGAGGCCAGGGGTTAGAGCAGAGTCATCCAGGCAGAGAAGGACAGAGGTCTTTCTCTGAGTGAGGTAAGAAGCCAGTGGAAGGTTTTGAGGGAAGGAGTGACGGGGTTGGATGTGACTTTGAACAGTTACTCTGGCGGCTCCATGGAGAGCCGAGTCTGGGAGGACATGCCTGGACTAAGGGAGAACTTGAAGATGTTATACTTCAGGCAGGAAGGATGGTGGTTAGAGTCGCCAGGTAGGAGAGGTACGATCCATCAGTGCCGGAGCGGCAGGATTCCAAAGCAGACCCGCTCCCCTTTGGAAGCATCAAGGTCTGAAGGCCACAGATGACTCTGGCACAGGGGGATGTCCAAGGCTTGTGTATGAACCCAAGGAAGCGCTCCTGGAAGTTCCTGGGGCTGGAGGGTGGGGCGGGGGGAAGGCAGGAAGATCTATGACAATGCAACCATGATGACTCTATCATGTTGCTGCTGCTGCTAAGTCGCTTCAGTTGTGTCCGACTCTGTGCGACCCCATAGACGGCAGCCCACCAGGCTTCCCTGTCCCTGGGATTCTCCAGGCAAGAACACTGGAGTGGTTGCCATTTCCTTCTCCAATGCATGAAAGTGAAAAGTGAAAGGGAAGTCGCTCAGATGTGTCCGACTCTAGCAACCCCATGGACTGCAGCCTACCAGGCTCCTCCGTCCATGGGATTTTCTAGGCAAAAGTACTGGAGTGAGGTGCCATTGTCTTCTCCGGACTCTATCATAATCACAGCTAAAATGTCCAATGTTCCTGGACATGGAGAAAGGATGAGGGGAAAAGGGGACATAGTGTCTGTGCAGTCTAGAAAAGGGGGCAAGGTTCTTCTGGTCTGTCTCCAGAATTAGCCCAGATAGGCAGCATGTTGGCGGTTTTCACATTCAGTCTGTTGCAGGGCACAAATATCCTTATAACACAGAGGGATGCTAAGTTCTCTTGGTTTGGTGGCAGCTGCCACTGGGATCATCACGTTAATCTTCTTATCCTGGTTCTGTGTCCAACTAACAACATGATAGCCACTTAGCCTCCTGGGAGCAGTGAGTTCCCACGCTAGTTACATGAACATTATGTGTTAGTTCCCATGCTACATCATGAACGTTACAAATCACTTGATAGCTATGCTTTTCATAGTAAATTAATAAATTGGTTCAAAGCAAGGGACATATTATACCTATGTCTGATTCATGTTGATGCATGGCAGAAACAAAACAATATTTTAAAGCAAGTATCCTTCAATTAACTATAAATTTTTAAAAAGTCATATTTGCGTGAATGCCATGAGTGTAACTGATGTGAATCAATCCTCTTGAATCTGAATGATTAGAAAATGTCAATATGTCTTGCTAAACTGAGGAGGAGACTCTAAATCCCTGGCAATGCCACCCTGAAATGTTGGCAAAGGTGGTGGGGTGATTTGAGCTGGACTTTGATGAGAGAATAGGAGTTTGTTAGCTGAAGAATTCAGGAGGAATGCTGTAGGAATGAAATATGCAAAACCACACAGGCAGGAAAGGAAGATTTTTGTTCACATAGTTGTCCAGCATCCATGAAGCAGAGACTGAGCGTTGGAGCATTGTTGAGATATGTTTGAAAAGTTGTTTGTGGTCAGATTATTCCCTGAATGCCATAACAAGAAGCTTGGATTCTCTGCTAAGACAAGGAGGGTGGCCACTATATGTAAGCAGACTTGGAATACAATGGAATATAGATTTGTTTTAGACAATGTCTCCAACGTAATGATGTGAAGGATGGACTGGACTGGAGAGGAACTGGAGGTACTGGGATATGCGAGGAAGAGTCTCCCTGGGAAACAACACGGACCTGAACAAAGGTAGAGGGAAGGTCCAGAGGGAAGTAGAATCAACAAGATGACTCAAAATGCACTGTGCATGAATATTAATGGAGAAGCTCGGACAGATTTAGCTTAGCCAAATAGTTAGACAGCAAGATCATTAACTCAGACAGGGAAGGGAAATGGGCAAGCAGGTGTTGGAGGAGGATATATTGAGTTCAGGTTTGAGCATGTTGATTTTGAAACGTTTATGAGTCATCCGAGTGGAGACATCTAGAAAATGGAAGCATAGCTCTGTGGCTCAGGAGAGCCCTGTGGGCAAAGCTGTAGCTTTGGGACTTGCTGTGGAAGACAAACAAAATCATACAAGTTGATAGAATAGATTAGAATTTGGTAGTGTGAGGAGACAGTTCAATGAATAGAATGCCAGATTAATCTTCTAAAATGCCAGTTACCTCATGGGATTGTCAATTTGAAAGTTCCAGTGGGAGAGGAGACCTTAAAAGCTCGCATCTCTGTCTCCCTCTCACCCAGCCACCGCCCACCACACACACACATAAATTTGTAACTATGTGAGTTGGTGATGTTAACTTATTGTGTGATTGTTTCACCATATATACAAGTATCAAATCATGATGTCATACAGCTGAAACTAATATAATATTACATGTCACTTGTATCTCAGTAAAAATACATCTCTGCACGCACACACACACACACACACACACACAAGCTCAGTGAGTTCTCCCTCATTCTTATCCCCTCTTCAGCCTACCATCTGACACTTGACAGGCTAGATCATCCTCATCCTTTCATCCTATAACCACCTCCCACCTGCTTCAGGCAAGACGGAGCTCTCACTGTGCTCACAATCCATTAAGCTGACTGGGATACCACCTGCCCATCTGCCTCCTCTCAGGTAATCAACCCCACCTGTCCTTCTAAGCCAAGTTAATTTTCAAGTCTTCTATGAGAAAGGATGAAGAAGAGAAAGTGAGAATAATTACTAAAAAATTTTGTCTATTTTACCTTACAGGTGGGCTAGGAAGAAGAGAAGGGTAGGGACTTTGCTGGTGGTCTAGCGGTTAAGACTCCATGCTTCCACTGCAGGGGTCATGGGTTCAATCCCTGGTTGGGGAACTTAGATCCCACAAGCTACGTGGGCAAAAAGTAAAAAATAAATAAATAAAAATTTTAAAAGAGGAGAAGGGTAAAATGATTAAGTAAATAACTAACAATGTCTCTATGAGTATAGTGATCAGTAACTATTCACTTTGAAAGCAATCATTCGCTACTGATATTGAAGTTTCCCATTTACTTCAAATAGTAATGTCTTGTATTTTAGTAAAATAGCAACTCTTGGATTCAAGGTTTCCAGCTTTCTGCTGAATATGTGAACACTTGATAGTTGGCAAGTTTTGATACGAGTGCTGCAATTCAAGCACTAGAGGAAAATACCTGGGGACCTTTTTGAAATTACCCAAGCTCCTGAAGATTCTGTTATCACTTCCCTTGGGGGCTAGCCTGCTGCTTGAGAACCCCCAGCTTGTGAGTCTTCTCATGGATGGATGCACCACTTGCCTCCTGTATGGGTTTGAGAATCACTGCAGAGCATGCTGTGCTGGGCTTAATCCCTCAGTCATGTCTGACTCTTTGCCACCCCATGGACTATAACCCGCTGGGCCTCCCTGTCCATGGGGATTCTCCAGGCAAGAATACTGGAGTGGGTTGCCATGCCCTCCTCCAGCGGATCTTCCCAACCCAGAGATCGAACCCAGGTCTCCTGCATTGCAGGCAGATTCTTTACCATCTGAGCCACCAGGGAAGCCCACTACAGAGCACAGGGGGTGGGAAATGGCAGACCTCTTACAAAATCTCAGGTTGGTTATTCCCAGTGATAAAAAGAATCCCCCCGCCAAAAATTGAAAGCAATTAATTGGGTGACTCCAGTTCCACAGAATATAAGGAACAACCCCCAGAAAATACTTAAAAGTATAAGGAAATTTTCCCCTTAAACTGTCATGCAAAATTTTAAAAATACGTAAGAAATGCAATATCCAAGTGAAAAATAAGTCAACAGCCTGTCTCCAATCTGCCGGGTGATATACTTAGCATATTTATAATTAAATAAGCTGACTTTAAAGTTGTTTTGAGCGTCTAAACTACTTTGTTTCCTCCTATGACTTCATGGCACTCTGTGTCTCCCTCCTTGTCAATCATACTGAGGCCACCGTGTCCTCCAGATAGGCCGGCTGCATTTCCTGCTATGCTGTGTTAATAGTTCTTAATGATATGGGTACAGTTTCACTGGAGCAGTCATTTTTTGTTCAGTTTATGAATACCAAACAGTCCCAAGCTGTTTTGATGACTAATACCTGCATGTATTATTGTCATTTGCTCAGAGCCAGGATTTATTTAGCATCTTAAATTTTAATGGCCCTGTGTTTATTTTTATTAACAAAAGCAAACAGAGCTCTTTGAAATAAGTAGGCACTTGGCTCTAATGAAAGATAATAAGGTAGCAAAACTTATTCTAGAAAGTTCTATCCCAGAAGTTTAAAATCAGAGAAGAATCAGGTGATCCCTTACTTTGTTGGCTCCGGCTCAAGGTGAGCTGCAGAATCACATGGAGATTCCCAAGCTGGAAGGTTCTCATGAGATCCCCAGGTCTGCATTTAACACAAGAACTCAGGGCGATCCTTGAGCTCAGGGTGAAACTTCCTGGCTGACCTCTTCACATGCTCACGATGAACCTGAGCCCCAGGGAGGTTTAAGGACTTTCCCAAGGTCGTACAGCTGGATCATGACTAATGACGGTCAGGCAGAAGGGATGGAGCCTCACTCAGCTCTGGGCTCCTCATCCCGACACCTTGCCATTCTGGACTGCTCCCCTGCTAGGTCCCTACGGCAGGAGTGGTTGCCTCTCTAGTGCTTCCTGGAAGGGACACTCCCAGTTCTCTGCAGGTGCCACAGATGAGAAGGAAGCTACCTCTGTGCCAAAGGCAGCAGAAAAGCTGTCACCTTCAGGGGAGGACAAAGAAGGCCAGCACTGAACAACATTAAAGCCAAGTGCCAGGAGCTTGGAGAGACAGACCGAGATCACTCTGAAATGGCAAGTTCACTCATGATTCACTTAACACGAGCACAATTGTAAAAAAAAAAAAAAAAAACAAAAACACTCCATTTTTAGTTAACTTTTGTGTATGGTGTTACAGAATGCTCTCATTTCATTCTTTGACATGGATCAGTATTACCCAGCCATTAAAAAAGAATGAAATAATGTCATTTGCAGGCACATGGATGGATCCATAGATAATTATACTGTCAGACAGAGAAAGACAGATACCATACGATATCACTCTTATGTGGAATCTAAACAAGGACACTAATGCACTTATTTACAAATCAGAAACAAAATAACAGACATAGAAAACAAAACTATGGTTACCAGACAGGAAGGGAGAGAGGGATATATCAGGAGTTGGGGATTAACATATACACACCACTATACAAAACAGATAAACAAGGACCTACTGTATACCACAGGGAACTCTACTTAATATCTTTAATAACCTATATAGTAAAGAACCTTTAGTCTTGATTTTTAAAAAACCTTTATTTTATAAAAAATAAAAACAAAATTTGTGTTCTGAATGACTAAATCTTGGAAAGACCTGAACTTACTTATCTTTCTGAGTTTCACTTTCTTATCTGTAAAAACAATATGCTAAACCTACACCCTGTGAAGAATTATCAAGAATATACTAATATTATTTGAACTCTGTTTCATGAAGTCCTGGCACACTGTAGATACTCAAAAAATGTTATAATTTTAAAAAATATTATTATGTGGTAGGTCAGGGAGATTTTAATTACAAACACATCAAAGTAAAATTATTGATCCCTCCCACCACTAGAGTGCTGTACAGATTAAAAACCAGGGCAGATAGAGGATGTCAGAAAGATTTAGAAGTTTTAAGAGAGCACCTAAAGAACCATGCGGAGAAGGCAATGGCACCCCACTCCAGTACTCTTGCCTGGAAAATCCCATGGATGGAGGAGCCTGGTAGGCTGTAGTCCATGGGATCGCTAAGAGTCCGACATGACTGAGTGACTTCCATTTCACTTTTCACTTTCATGCATTGGAGAAGGAAATGGCAACCCACTCCAGTGTTCTTGCCTGGAGAATCCCAGGGACAGGGGAGCCTGGTGGGCTTCCGTCTATGGGGTCGCACAGAGTTGGACACGACTGAAGCAACTTAGCAGCAGCAGCAAAGAAGCCTAAGCGCCAAAGAATTAATGCTTTTGAACTGTGGTGTTGGAGAAGACTCTTGAGAGTCCCTTGGACTGCACAGAGATCCAACCAGTCCATCTTAAAGGAAATCAACTCTGAATTTCATTGGAAGGACTGATGCTCAAGCTGACACTCCAATACTTTGGCCACTTGATGAGAAGAGCCGACGACTCATTGGAAAGACCCTAATGCTGGGAAAGATTGAAGGCAGGAGGAGGGGATGACCTAGGATGAGATGGTTCGATGGCATCACCGACTCCAAAGACAAGAGTTTGAGCAAATTCTTGGAGATGGTGATGGGCAGGGAAGCCTGGCGTACTGCAGACCATGGGGTCACAAAGAGTTAGACACGATTGATCGGCAAAACAGTATAAAATAACACAAATGCAGCTCATGTAATATAATGTCAAGTAAAAGAAGTAATGCTGAACAAATACAGCCACAATTAAACTATATTATTTGGTGATGCATAGTCAGGGGGGCAGAGCTAGAAAGCAAAGCAAGGAATTAACAAAAAAAAAAAAAATTAGCAGGATAATGGTTTCAGCTAAAAAGTATGGGGTGGGGGGCTGCCATAAGGAAAGATACGTGGGGGACTTCTGGGATCCTGGCTGTGTTCTACTTCTTGACCTGGGTGGTGGTTACATCTGTGTCCCCTTTAAAACACTTGTCTCTTCTTGTGTTGCATGCGTTTCTACGAATATATGTTATACTAATGTTTTGCAATAAAAATTCGTAAAGGATTTCAAAAGCCTGAGGGAGGTAATACAGGTTCCCAGCATAGATGTTGGGTTGCATCTCTGCATGAATTGCTAAAATTAGAGCCCAGCTGTGCCTCCGGTTAGTGTAAATATTTGTCTGTGTACCAGCCCAGAGGACTCACACGGCACAGGTCTTATGATGTTTAATTGGAAGGCATTTGATCGGAGGTTGCCAGGATTCATTCAACACTATATACAGTGCCCATCTAATTCCATATGACTTACACGTTTAGTGCTGACTATATTAAAAATCATCTTAAAAATAGTCATGTTTGCTTGATCCACCAATGTTTTCAGCTGTAGTTTCTATGATTCCCAACCAAACATGGAGAAATAATGTATGTCCTAAAGGGGAAGGTGAGTAATTTTCTGAGCTTTACAAGGGAAAAGGCTGTCATTTTGCAACTTAAAAAAAAAAAAATCTTGAATTTATTTTGATTTAGGTGTGATTAGCCAGGAACTAAACTAAAACTTGAAGACGTCAGAAGATGAAGTTATAGTCGATGGCTTATCATTTCATTGTTTGAATTCATTCACACTATTTATACATCTAGATAAGACAGCTTTGGATGGTGTGCCCATGCATGCTATTTTAAGTTATAGAATATTCAAAAACTTAGAAACAATTTGGTATCAGAGTTGACAACTGCTTCCACAAAACTGAATTCTTAACATGTTTTCTAATTTCCTGTGATTTACTATCTGAAAATGGACCTAACTTATTAACATCAGTTCAGTTCAGTCGCTCAGTCATGTCCAACTCTTTGAGACCCCATGAATCGCAGCACGCCAGGCCTCCCTGTCCATCACCAACTCCTGGAGTTTACTCAAACTCATGTCCGTTGAGTCAGTGATGCCATCCAGCCATCTCATCCTCTGTCGTCCCCTTCTCCTCCTGCCCCCAATCCCTCCCAGCATCAGTCTTTTCCAATGAGTCAACTCTTCACACGAGGTGGCCAAAGTATTGGAGTTTCAGCTTTAGCATCAGTCCTTCCAATGAACACGCAGGACTGATTTCCTTTAGGATGGACTGGTTGGACCTCCTTGCAGTCCAAGGGACTCTCAAGAGTCTTCTCCAACACCACAGTTCAAAAGCATCAATTCTTCGGCACTCAGCTTTATTCACAGTCCAACTCTCACATCCATACATGACCACAGGAAAAACCATAGCCTTGACTAGAGGGACCTTTGTAGACAAAGTAATGTCTCTGCTTTTGAATATGCTATCTAGGTTGGTCAAAACTTTCCTTCCAAGGAGTAAGCGTCTTTTAATTTCATGGCTGCAGTCACCATCTGCAGTGATTTTGGAGCCCCAGAAAATAAAGTCTGACACTGTTTCCACTGTTTCCCCATCGATTTCCCATGAAGTGATGGGACCAGATGCCATGATCTTCGTTTTCTGAGTGTTGAGCTTTAAGCCAACTTTTTCACTCTCCTCTTTCACTTTCATCAAGAGGCTTTTTAGTTCCTCTTCGCTTTCTGCCATAAGGATGGTGTCATCTGCATAACTGAGGTTATTTATATTTCTCCCTGAAATCTTGATTCCAGCTTGTGCTTCCTCCAGCCCAGCATTTCTCATGATGTACTCTGCTGCTGCTGCTAAGTCACTTCAGTCATGTCCGACTCTGTGTGACCCCATAGACATCAGCCCACCAGGCTCCCCCGTCCCTGGGATTCTCCAGGCAAGATGTACTCTGCATATAAGTTAAATAAGCAGGGTGACAATATACAGCCTTGACATACTCCATTTTCTGTTTGGAACCAGTCTGTTGTTCCATGTCCAGTTCTAACTGTTGCTTCCTGACCTGCATATAGGTTTCTCAAGAGGCAGGTCAGGTGGTCTGGTATTCCCATCTCTTTCAGGATTTTCCACAGTTTCTTGTGATCCACACAGTCAAAGGCTTTGGCATAGTCAATAAAGCAGAAACAGACGTTTTTCTGGAACTCTCTTGCTTTTTCCATGATCCAGCGGATGTTGGCAATTTGATCTCTGATTCCTCTTCGTTTTCTAAAACCAGCTTGAACATCTGGAAGTTCACGATTCATGTATTGCTGAAGCCTGGCTTGGAGAATTTTGAGCATTACTTTACTAGCGTGTGAGATGAGTGCAATTGTGTGGTAGTTTGAGCATTCTTTGGCATTGCCTTTCTTTGGGATTGGAAGGAAAACTGACCTTTTCCAGTCCTGTGGCCACTGCTGAGTTTTCCAAATTTGCTGGCATATTGAGTGCAGCACTTTCACATATTAACAATTTATTAACATAGTACTTCATGGAGAAGGCGATGGCACCCCACTCCAGTACTCTTGCCTGGAAAATCCCATGGATGGAGGAGCCTGGTAGGCTGCAGTCCATGGGGTTGCTAACAGTCATACATGACTGAACGACTTCACTTTCACTTTTCACTTTCATGCATTGGAGAAGGAAATGGCAACCCACTCCAGTGTTCTTGCCTGGAGAATCCCAGGGACGGGGTAGCCTGGTGGGCTGCCGTCTATGGGGTCGCACAGAGTCGGACACAACTGAAGCGACTTAGCAGCAGCAGCAGCAGCAACATAGTACTTCAAAATTAATTATTTGGATTTACTTTAATGAAGTGTATCATTATGAACAAGAGAGTACAATTTATATGTGCACTTTAAAAACTAATAACAAAACACACACCCATGTACCTACCACCCAATTTAAGAAATAGATCAAAATCTCTGTTCCTTTTCTCCTCCATAAGAGGCAAATACTATTTTAAATTTCATGACTATCACTCCATGCCTTTCTCTGCAATTTTACCAAGTGTATGTGGTACATATAATTACACATATTGCTTAGCTTGACATGTTTCAAGCATTGTGTGTGTTAGTCACTCAGTCGTGTCTGACTCTTTGCGACCCCATGGACTGTAGCCCGCCAGGCTCCTCTGTCCATGAAATTCTCCAGGCAAGAATACTGGAGTGGGTTGCCAGTTCCTGCTCCAGAGGTTTTAAGCATTAAATAAATGAAATCATGTAGCAGCATGTTCAATAAATTTTATTTATTCAGCATTCCCTTTTTTTAATATATTTACCAGGTCAATAAGTGCATCTGTACTTCATTCATTTTCAGTGTTCTATATTCAATTTTCTGAATATATATCATAAAGCACTGATTCTTACTTTCATGTAAAAGGTATTTGGGTTGTTTCCAGTTTGAGGATTTATTATGTTATCAAAAATGATGCTATTAACATTCTTAGACATGCCTTTTGCCCACGTGCAAGTTTCTCATGATTGAATCTTTAGCAGTGGAATTCCTAGATCATTGGCACACAACTTTAACTTGAGCAGGTAACGTCAAATTGTTTTTCCCAAGTGGTTGTACACAGTTACGTTATTAAATGTCTGAATTTGCTTTTCACTCCCACTTACTGAATTATGAGTTACACAGCAGTAGTAACTTTCCCTTGCAAATTCTCTTGCTTACAAGTATTAGAAGCAAACTCTGAAGTGACTTGTCAGGCTCACATAACCAAGTTACAGAAAGGCCAAAGGTTGGCTTTAGGTGTTACCAGAAGTGGGAATTTTAATTCCATCAAGACTGTCCCTCTCGCTCTCATTTCTGCCTCCCAGTGATGCCTGCCTCATTCTCTGCAAGCAGCTTCTCCACCAAGGAAGGGACACCATCGTCTGTAATTCCAGATTCACTTCCTTCCAACGTATCAGCTCCAGATTGAACAATCATAATTAGAGCTGGACTGGGCCAGCCTGGGGTCCAAGCTCATTCCTTAGATTGATAATCCCTGTGACCAGTGGGTGAGGCCCTCTGATGGTGTCACAGGACCACTTATGTGGTGGACAGTTGGGAGCTTGGTTATCAAGGAAGAGGGGTGACACGGTGAGCTGATGAGTAGTGTGAAATGTAAACAATGACTCTAAAACTGGGATGATGGCTAAGTAAAATAAACCTTAGCCAAAGCTTACATGAAGTGTAAAGTATGACACAGAGGATGTCACACCTGAGGACACTGCTGTCACACCCTGAGTCCTGCACCGCGAGAAGCCTAGGAGGGCCCAGCCCTCTCTCCAGGCGCCTGGTGTTACTTGTGGAGCCGTTGCAAGTGGCAGACGTGGGAAGAGAAGGGACCTGGCAGCCTGAGCATATCTCAGTGGATTGAACTTCACCTGAACACACTGTTTAGCTTTTAGGGCCAGAGTAGGTTTTTTAATGTAATAGGCTTAACATGGGACTGTTTTTCCTACCAATCAGAACCTAGAGGCTTCAGATAAGACTTGTTACACACAGAAATAAAGAGGCCACGTCTGTCTCCACATAACTGCACTGCGGTGTGAGCCCACAGGGCCTTGAAGTTCCTGCCTCTGTTTTCCAGTTCAGGCAGCCTCCCCCTGGCCCTCCTGGCTGAGGGTCCCCCAGTCTCTGCCTGGACCCTGTCTGCCTCAGCCTAGGTGTCACAGAGCCTTAGCGTCGGGACGCCACATGAAGTCAGCATCCTTACACGTGGAAGTGAAAGACCAGTTGTATGAGATACAGTCAGTGTCCAGACAATGCTTTCCATTCCCATGGCCACCAGCCTGACTTCATTGGCCAACTTGGTTTTAGGGCTGAAGACTTTCTCTGGACACCAGCGGCTACTCACAGGCACATGACAGGCTGGAAACACCAGACAATTAAGGTCCTTTGGGAGCAGCACCAATGACTATCTGGGAGATAAAGACCCCAGCCCCTTTGCCGAGGTGTGGGTCATCTGAGATACGTGTTCTAATGTAATCCCCAGCCTCCCCAGCAAGGTTAGACGCCAGTTGCCCACGTGGTCACTTGTTTGACAGCACATCTGTGAGATAATAGAAAATCTGTATATTGGTCTCTGCCTCTGGTTCCTGGCACAGAGATCCCGAGAACCTTGTAATTTCCTAAAAGTGATAAGAGCACAGGGAACATCCCTTGCTCGAATATTTGGTCCTTGACTCTGGTTCCTGATGTAGGGCTCCTGAGAACACTTGTAGTTTCTTGGGTGATGGGAGGGTCTTTTGTTCCAATAGGCAACTCTGAGTGAGCCCCTAGGTGGTTCGTGGGTGGAGCTCGTCACAAGAAAGCTAGGAATTAGAAAGTTAGAAGCTTGGAATTTTAGCTCTACCCCCACATTATCTTGAGAAGGGAGAAGGACTGAAAATGGAGTTAATGATGGGGCAGGCCCACATGATGAAGCCTCCATAAAAATCCCAATATTGGTGGGTTTAGAGGCTTGCAGGTTGGTGAACACATCCACCCTGGAGGGGGTGGTGGTCAGTGTAAGGCAGCCCACCTCCACCAGGACAGGAGCTCCTGTGCTCAGGACCCTCCCAGGTATCTCTTCATCTGGCTGCTCACCTGTATCCTTTAAAACATCCTTCAAATTGGTAAATGTACGTGGTTCCCTCCACTCAGTGAGCTGCTCTAGAATTAATGGAATCTGAGGAGGGCATCATGGGAACCCTGATTGGCGGCCAAGTTAGACAGAAGTGCTGGGTGCCCTGAGGATCTGCTCCTTGTAGTTGGCACTTGAACAGGGCTGGGGCAGTCTTGGGGACCGAGACCTTAACCTAGGGGATCTGACACCACCTCCAGTAGACGGGGTCAGAGTTCAGTTAAATTGTGAGACACTCAACTGGTGTCATGGAGAATTGCTTGGCACACGGAAAGAACCCCACACGTGTGGTGATCAGAAGTGTCACAATGAAGTGTTCAGTGTGCTAAGTGAAGGAGACACACAGGAGAAGGTCCATGGAGTATTCCAGCACTGCACCCTTATTGGCTTTCTTCCATTATACTTAACTTCTCCACTAACCTATTGGTGTTTCCTGGGACCATGCCCCAAGTAAATCCTCCTGTATATAAATCCTTTCCTTGGGTTTGCCTCTGAAGGGACACATAAGACAACAGGGAAACAAAACATAAGAGCCTCCAAAAACGTGACTGTGAAGTAGCCAGATTTCCACAGGAGAGTCTGAGGTAAGCTCCTCTCAGAATCCTAAGCAGGAAACTGAGGTGAAAGCCCTTCACCCTTTCATGTACATGCTTCCAGAATCTCTTCCCTCTTTCACTTCTCTCTCCTCCTTTCTATGCTGGAACACAAGCAACCTTTTGTTGAATGTTTCCTATATCATATCTTCCTTCTACTGTTGGAAAGCAGGCCTCTACTTATCTGATATAAAGGTATTCACCATCATTGGCTGAAAGTGTATCTTTTTTAAACTCCATGAGAAATCTATGTGCTGGGTCATCCAGATTCAGCCCTTGGTCGATGTGGGTAAAGAAGAGAGTTAAAAAGCCAGCTTGAAACTCAATAATCAAAAAACTAAGATTGTGGCATCTGGTCCCATCATTTCATGGCAAATAGAAGGGGAAAAAGTAGAAATAGTGACAGATTTTATTTTCTTGGGCTCCAAAATCACTGCAGATGATGACTGAAGCCATGAAATTAAAAGACATTTGTTCCTTGGAAGGAAAACTATGACAAACCTAGACAGCATGTTAAAAAGCTGAGACATCACTTTGCCAATAATGATCCATATAGTCAAAACCATGGTCTTTCCAGTGGTCATGTATAGATGTGAGAGTTAGATCATAAAGAAGGCTGAGTGACAAAGAATTGATGCTTTTGAACTGTGGTGTTGGGGAAGACTCTTTAGAATCCCTTGGATAGCAAGGAGATCAAACCAGTCAATCCTAAAGGAGATCAACCCTGAATATTCATTGGAAAGGCTGATGCTGAAGCTGAAGCTCTAATACTCTAGCCACCTAATGTGAAGAGCTGACTCACTGGAAAAGACCCTGACGCTGAGAAAGATTGAAGATAAAAGGAAAAGGGGGCAGAAGAGGATGAGATAATTAGATAGCGTCATGGACTCAATGAACATGAATTTGAGCCAACTCTGGAAGAGAAGACAAAGCAGCCTGGTGTGCTGCAGTCCATGAAGTCACAGAGTTGGACACAACTGAGTGACTGAGCACACAAAATTCTCTCTCAAAACTTACTGAGCAACTTTCACTATTTTTTTTTTATTTCAGAAGCTATCACTTGTTTTTATTCTTCATTCTTTCTGAAATATCCATCTCCCTGATGGAAGCAGAGATACTGAAGAAAAGGGAAAGAAACAAACAAAAGTGAAATGAAGAACACAGAATTTCAGGGCCTTTCCTACAAAACAGGTCAATTTCAAACAAATAGTGCACCTAATATTCAAAGAAATTAAAACCAAGTTGCCCTTCCTGACAAAATAAGCCTGAAAAACAGGTGATCAAGCAAGAGGTAAAGAGAGAACAGGAGATGAAAAGTGAGCTTATGGATCTCAGGAATGAACTCTTCTGAATATGAAATTATTCAGGGTGGGAAGGGTGAGCCCAACTTTCTCCACCCCTGTCCCCACTCTAGCAATTTTCTTTACCCCTTCAGATTCTTCTGATTAAACAAAGACTCCACCTTCCCAGAGGGACAATCCAAAAATTTTACCAGCCCATCTGCCCCTGTTACCACAGTCAATTTGAGCATTATTTGGTCTATATTTTAGCTGTAAAATATAGTTAAAATATATTGGGGCATCCCTGGTGGTTCAGATGGTAAGGAATCTGCCTGCAATGCAGGAGAACTGGGTTCAATCCCTAGGTTGGAAGATTCCTTGGAGAAGGAAATGGCTACCCGCTCCAGTATTCCTGCCTGTAGAATTCCATGGGCAAAGGAGCCTGACAGGCTACAGTCCATGGGGTAACAAAGTCAGACACGACTAAGTGACTAACACTCTTTACAGAAATGAATTTCTCCTTAGACCCCCAAAAAGGAAAACAGACATGGATAAAAGCACATCCAGAAACAAAGACAATAGGCTTGAGGAAATAACAAAATGAAATGAAAAAGAACAAACAGATAAACTAAGGAAGAAGATGGCAAATAGGGATAAGACAACATAAAAATTATCACTATTCTCAAAGAAAAGAGCTCATGAAATAGGGGGAGAATCAAGTGTATATTTGAATAAACGTTCCTGAAATAAAGATTCAAATCCATAAATTACAAAGACATAGCTAAGCTAACATTTCAAAAAATTTGACTAGGACTACTTAATCAGACATATCCCATAAAATGGACTTGGGGAGGGAAGTTATAGTAAGTTACACAGGCAAGAAATAAGGAAGCACATGAAAATCAGCTGAAATAAGAAAGAACAGGAGAGTGTGGGAGAACAAGATGGCAGAGGAGTAGGTGGACGTGGAGAACATCTCTCTCCATGGATGCATCAGGAATATACCTTCAGACACAGAAGTGCATGCAGAACACCAGCTGAGAGTGGACAGGAGTATCTGACCAGTGGAAAAGAATATATAGGACCACGCAAAACTCGGTAGGATGAAGGAACTAGGGGGAAAAACAGGAGTGCTAGCAGGGCTGGACCTGCCCTCAGCAGGAGGGGGGACTGAAGCAGAGGTCCTATGCGCACAGCGTGGCAATTGTCTGAGTCAGAGGAGAAACATTTAAGGCTGAGAGTGAAACAGCTGATCAGTGGCAGCCTAAATGGAATGAGAATCAGACAGTCCTTGCCGCAGCCATACATACCCTGGACAGGGACACTGATCCCCTGGAAGGTGAAGTGGCTGGGAGCTGGGGTTTAGGGATTGTGGAGCAATCCCAGGGAGAGGGCTGCTGTGGACTGCAGAGAGACAGATCGAGGGGCTGTGAGGGAGAAGATCATGGTGGGAAATGCCTGTGGAGGAAAGTCAGGCAGCCATGGAAGCAAGGAGATACTGCTGAGTCAGCATAGTGGGTGAAGCCATCTCCATAGCCTCTTTCTCCCCACATGCCAGCAATGGCAGCTGAATAATAGAGAGGCTGGCCCATCAAGCACTTGACACACTGAACTACAGAGTAGGACTCCACCCAGGGTACTTCTATAGGTGACTGATGCACGGAACTACATGGTAGGACCCCACCCAGGGTGCCCCTTTAAGTGCCTGATGTGCCAATATACAGAGTTGGACCCCAGTCAGGGGGCCCCTCTATGTGCCTGATGCACTGATATACAGAGAAGGACCCCAGCCAGGGGGTCCCTCTATGTGCCTGACGCGCCAAACAACAGAGAAGGACCCCAGGCAAGGGAGTCCTCTAAGTGCCTGAACAGGCAGAGCTATGGAGAAAGACCGGCCAAAGAGGCCTTCTGATCAGCAACAAGAGGCTAAAAAAAAAAGGCTCTGATCGGGCCGTAACCCCTGCAGTGGAGGCAGTCCGTGTCCCTGTACAGTTGGTGCCACCAGGGTCCCCGAAATCCAAGCAGCTGCGCCACCATCACATTCAACTGTCACTGGGGCAGAGCTGACACAGGGGGGAAAAGTCTTGTATTTATGCACGCAGCATCGCTTTGGTCATGTTCAACTCCTTGCAACCATGTGGACTGTGGCCTGCCAGGCTTCTCTGTCAGAGAGGGTTTCTCCAGCCAAGAATACAGGAGTGTACTGGCCAATACTGGTTGCCATGCCCTTCTAAAGCACTATATTTCCTGCTGCCCTAACCGCCAACCCCCCTGAGTACCTGGTGCTGCCAGAACCCCTGTGACCCAGGCAGCTGCACCACCTCCACACCTGGCCCTCACTGGGGCAGACCCAAGTCCTTTAGGGCACCTCAGGAGCAAACCCCAGTGGATGACCCACATGCAGAGGTGGAAACAAAACCACAATTAAAATCCAGGGGCAGTGTGGCTAAGGAAGAAGACCCAAACCCTTCCCACCAGCTGTACAAGCTGCAGATTAAATCCATATGATCAACTAGGCAGACTCTGTGTCTATGGAATATATAAAAGGCCACTGAGAGCTCCCACAAAAGAAAATGCACTAGTTCTGATAGCCGTGGACACTGGAGGCAAGAACACAGGAGTAGGAGCAGATTAGAATCTGAGCTGCCCCCTCAGCAGGTCCAGAGATCAGCACAGTGTTGGAGGGCATCCTAGGGAGATGAGGTGGATTGTGACTCCCAGTGAGGGAAAGGACTCTGACAGCAGTGACTCAAGAAAAACATTTATTATTATTTTTTGTCTTGCTCTGTAAATTCTTTTAGATTTATTTTTCTTCTTCTTTTTTCCTTTTTTTCTTCCTCTATTGTAGTTGTCATTTTATTGACATTAAGAAATCCAATTAAGCTTTTGAGCTATTTTTTTTTCCTCAGTCACAATTTTTATTGTTGTCATAAACATCTGCCTCTATGTTGGGCTTTTGCAATTCTGTGGAGTTTTCCTTTTTTTTTTTTGCTTTTCTCTTTTCTTAATTTTAATTTTTAAACTTACTATTAATTTTTGTACATTTATTCCTTTGCTTGTTTTCCCTATTATTCTTCTCCCATTGCAGTTAAATTTTAATGTATATATTCTTTATCTGCCTCTATCTAACTTTGAATATCTATTCTTTCTTTCTTTCCTTTCTCTGCTTTCCTCTCAAAACATTTGTTAGTTTTATTTTCATTACTTTATTCCCCAATTGGCACCTTGCTTTAGTTTTGTTTTTCAGTTTGTGCTTTAATTAATTTTGTTCCGGTGAATATAATTTTTGGTTTCCTTTGTTCACTGGGTCAATCTATTGTACTTTATTTTTGTTGTACTGCTTTGATTTTGTTTATGGGTGTATATGTATATGTGTATATTCAGTCACACTTTCTACTGTTATAAACCTCTGCCTTTACATTGGGCTTTTGCGTTCTGTGGAGTTTCTCTCTCTCTCTCTCTCTCTTTTTTTTCTTTCTTCTTCCATATTCTTCTTTTTTTAGTTTTAATTTTTAATTTTTTAACCTATTATTTTTTTCCTACATTTATTCCTTTGTTTGCCTTTCCTACTGTTCTTTTCCCCTTGCAGTTAGCCTTTAACGTATATAAATTTTCTTTATCTACCTCTATCTAACTTTGCATATCTATTCTTTCTTTCCTTTCCTCTCAAGATATTTGTTCGTTTTGTTTTCATTGCTTTATTCCCCCACTTGGCAACTTGCATTAGCTTTGTTTTCCAGTTAGTGCTTAAGTAAGTTTTGTTCTTAACTGGTAAATATAATTTTTGATTTCCTTTGTTTTCTGGGTCAATCTACTGTAGTTTATTTTTGCTGGACTATTTTTACTTTGCTCACGGGTGTCTATGTGTATGTGTATATTCCATTATTTTAATTATTATTTGCCTTATTTTGTAACTGCCATTTGTCTGGGGATCATCTTTGGTTTCTCCTTTTTGGATATTTGTTTTAATCTCACTTAATGCCATAACAAACCACTGTGGAATCTTCATTCCTGACCAGAGATCAAGCCTTGAGCCTTTGGAGTGGGAGCACTGACTCAAACATCCTAGACTATCGGAGAACTAAACCGAGGGAATATCAAATAGTGAGAACTCACACAAAGGAAGCCACTTGAATATACGACCCAGCATCACCCAACCACCAATAGCACCCTGTGCAGGACGCCTCATCTAAACAACAAAAATACAAACCCAATAATCAGCAGACAGGATTACCACCTCACTCAGCCTTGCCCATCAGAGGAAAAACAAACAAACAAAAACTCAAGGAACACATGTATACCTGTGGCGGATTCATTTTGATATTTGGCAAAACTAATACAATTATGTAAAATTAAAAAAAAAAAAAAAAAAACTCAGCACAAATCTCACCCTATAAGAAGATTACACAAACCACTGGACCAACTTTAAAGGACAGACCAAAAGGAAGAAAGAATTCAACCTTGAAGCCTGGGGAAAGGAAACCTCAAACACAATAACTTAAAAAAAAATAATGAAAAGGCAGAGAAATACTGCACAAATGAAGGAAAAAACTAGAAACATAGAAGTCCAAATAAATAAAGAGGAAATATGCAAACTACCTGAAAAAGAATTCAGAATAATGATAGTAAAGATGATCAGAAATGTTGAAAACAAAATGGAGAAAATGCAAGAATCAATTAACAAAGACATATAAGAATTAAAGAATAAACATACAGAAACAACACAATTACTGAAATCAAAAATATTCTAGAAGGAATCAATATCAGAATATCTGATGCATAAGTACGAATCAGTGAGCTGGAAAATAAAATGGTGGAAATAACTTCTGAAGAGCAGAATAAAGCAAATAGAATGAAAAGAACTGAGGACAGTCTCAGAGACCTCTGGGACCATATCAAATGCACAAACATTTGCATTATAGGGGGTCCCAGAAGAAGAAGACAAAAAGAAAGGGTATGGGAAAATTTTTGAAGAGATTATAGATGAAAATTTCCCCAACATGGAAAAGGAAATAGTCAATCAAGTCCAAGAGGCACAAAGAGTCCCATACAGGATAAATCCAAGGAGAAACTTCCAAAACACATACTAATCAAATGAACAAAGGCTAAACACAAAGAAAGAGTATTAAAAGCAGCAAGGGAAAAGCAACATATAACATACAAGGGAAACCCCATAAATTTAACAGCTGATCTTTCAGCTGAAACTCTGAAGGCCACAAGGGAATGGCAGGATATATTTAAAGTAGTGAAAGGGGAAAATCTACAAACAAGATTACTGTACCCGGTAAGGATCTCACTCAGAATTGATGGAGAAATAAAAAGCTTTTCAGACAAGCAAAAGTTAAGAGAATTCAGCGCCACCAAACCAGCTTTAGAACAAACATTAAAGGGACTTAGATAGTCAAGAAATAAAAGGGAAGAAAAAAGATCTACAAAATTGACCCCAAAGAATTAAGAAAATAGCAATAGGAGCATATATATCAATAATTACTTTAAATGTAAATGGATTAAATGCTCCAACCAAAAGACACAGATTGGCTGAATGTATAAAAAACAAGACCCATATATATGCTGTCTACAAGAAACCCAGTTCAGACCTCAAGATACATATAGACCAAAGTGAGAGAATGGAAAAATATATTCCATGCAAATGGGAAGCAAAACAAAGCTGGAGTAGCAATCTTCATATGAGACCTTAAAATAAAGAAGATTACCAGAGATAAGGAAGGACACTACATAATTATCAAGGGATCAATCCAAGAGGAAAACATAACAATTGTAAATATCTACAACAAAGGTCCATCTAGTCAAGGCTATGGTTTTTCCAATGGTCATGTATGAATGTGAGAGTTGGACTGTGAAGAAAGCTGAGCACTGAAGAATTGATGCTTTTGAACTGTGGTGTTGGAGAAGACTCTTGAGAGTCCCTTGGACTGCAAGGAGATCCAACCAGTCCATTCTGAAGGA
The DNA here is from genome assembly GCF_019923935.1 of Bubalus bubalis. Lineage (NCBI taxonomy): Eukaryota > Metazoa > Chordata > Mammalia > Artiodactyla > Bovidae > Bubalus > Bubalus bubalis. The sequence goes on along the minus strand of NC_059166.1, from coordinate 94,606,985 downwards.
GATCAACCCTGGGATTTCTTTGGAAGGAATGATGCTAAAGCTGAAACTCCAGTACTTTGTCCACCTCATGCAAAGAATTGACTCATTGGAAAAGACTCTGATGCTGGGAGGGATTGGGGGCAGGAGGAGAAGGGGACAACAGAGGATGAGATGGCTGGATGGCATCACTGATTCAATAGACGTGAGTTTGAGTGAACTCCAGGAGTTGGTGATGGACAGGGAGGCCTGGCATGCTGCAATTCATGGGGTCGCAAAGAGTCGGACACGACTGAGTGACTGAACTCAACTGAACTGAACTGATGCACCCAACATAGGAGCACCTCAATACATAAGACAAACATTAACAGATATAAAAGGAGAAACTGACAGTAACACAATAATAGTTGGAAATTTTAACACCACACACACACCAGTGGACAGATCATTAAAACAGAAAATTCATAAGGAAACATAAGTCTTAAATGATACATTAGATGAGATGGATCTCATTGATATCTTCAGGACATTCCATCCAAATGCAGAAGAATACACCTTCTTCTCAAATGGACATGGACCATTCTCCAGGAGAGACCACATCTTGGGTCACAAATCAAACCTCAGTAAATTTAAGAAAACTGAAATGGTATCAAGCATCTTCTTGAACCACAGTACTATAAGTCTAGATATCAATTGCAAGAAAAAAAATGTAACAAACACAGACACATGGAGACTAAACAACACATTTCTAAGTAACCAAAAGGTTACAGAAGAAATCAAAAGGGAAATCAAAAAATTTCTAGAAACAAATGACAATGAAAACATGACAACTCAAAACCTATGGGAGGCAGCAAAAGCAGTCCTAAGAGGGAAGTTTATAGCAATACAATCCTACCTCAAGAAACAAGAAAAACATCGAATACACAACCTAACATTACACCTAAAACAACTGGAAAAATAAGAACAAAAAAATCCCCAAAATTGGTAGAAGGAAAGAAATCATAAAGATCTGAGCAGAAATAAATGAAAAATAAATGAAAGAAACAATAGTAAAGGTTAATAAAACTAAAAGCTGGTTCTTGGAGAAGATGAACAAAATTGACAAACCGTTAGCCAGACTCATCAAGAAAAAAAGAGAGAAGAATCAAATCAACAATATTAGAAATGAAAACGGAGAGGTTACAACAGACAATGCAGAAATACAAAGGATTATAAGAGAATATTATGAACAATTAAATGGCAATAAAATAGATAACCTGGAAGAAATGGATTCTTTGATTCTTAGAAAATTTCAGTCTTCCCAGACTGAGCCAGGAAGAAATAGAAATTATAAACAACCCAATTACAAGCACTGAAATTGAAGCTTTGATCAAAAATCTCCCAAAAAACAAAAGCCCAGGACCAGATGGCTTCACAGGAGAATCCTACCAAACATTTAGAGAAGAGCTAATGCCTATCCTTCTAAAACTCTTTCAAAAAATTGCAGAGGAAAGAACACTTTCAAATTCATTCTATGAGGCCACCATCACCCTGATAGCAAAACCAGACAAAGACAACACAAAAAAAGAAAACTACAGGCCAATATTATTGATGAACATAGATGCAAAAATCCTCAACAAAATTCTACCAAACAGAATTGAGCAACACATCAAAAAGCTCATATACCATGATCAAGCTGGGTTTATTCCAGGACTGCAAGGATTCTTCAATATATGCAAATCAATCAATGTGGTACACCATATTAACAAACTGAAATATAAAAACCATATGATCATCTCAATAGATGCAGAAAAGGCCTTGACAAAATTCACCACCAATTTATGATTCAGTTCAGTTCAGTTCAGTTCAGTCACTCAGTCTTGTCCAACTCTTTGCAACCCCATGAATCGCAGCACTCCAGGCCTCCCTGTCCATCACCAACTCCCGGAGTTCACTCAGACTCTCATCCATCGAGTCAGTGATGCCATCCAGCCATCTCATCCTCTGTCGTCCCCTTCTCCTCCTGCCCCCAATCCCTCCCAGCATCAGAGTCTTTTCCAATGAGTCAACTCTTTGCATGAGGTGGACAAAGTACTGGAGTTTCAGCTTTAGCATCAGTCCTTCCAAAGAACACCCAGGGTTGATCTCCTTCAGAATGGACTGGTTGGATCTCCTTGCAGTCCAAGGGACTCTCAAGAGTCTTCTCCAACACCACAGTTCAAAAGCATCAATTCTTCGGCACTCAGCCTTCTTCACAGTCCAACTCTCACATCCATACATGACCATTGGAAAAACCATAGCCTTGACAAGACGGACCTTTGTTGGCAAAGTAATGTCTCTGCTTTTGAATATGCTATCTAGGTTGGTCATAACTTTCCTTCCAAGGAGTAAGCGTCTTTTAATTTCATGGCTGCAGTCACCATCTGCAGTGATTTTGGAGCCTCAGAAAATAAAGTCTGACACTGTTTCCACTGTTTCCCCATCTATTTCCCATGAAGTGATGGGACCAGATCCCATGATCTTCGTTTTCTGAATACTGAGCTTTAAGCCAACTTTTTCACTCTCCACTTTCACTTTCATCAAGAGGCTTTTGAGTTCCTCTTCACTTTCTGCCATAAGGGTGGTGTCATCTGCATATCTGAGGTTATTGATATTTCTCCCGGCAATCTTGATTCCAGCTTGTGCTTCCTCCAGCCCAGCATTTCTCATGATGTCCTCTGCATAGAAGTTAAATAAGCAGGGTGACAATATACAGCCTTGACATACTCCTTTTCCTATTTGGAACCAGTCTGTTGTTCCATGTCCAGTTCTAACTATTGCTTCCTGACCTGCATACAATTTCTCAAGCGGCAGGTCAGGTGGTCTGGTATTCCCATCTCTTTCAGAATTTTCCACAGTTTCTTGTGATCCACACAGTCAAAGGCTTTGGCATAGTCAATAAAGCAGAAATAGATGTTTTTCTGGAACTCTCTTGCTTTTTCCATGATCCAGTGGATGTTGGCAATTTGATCTCTGGTTCCTCTGCCTTTTCTAAAGCCAGCTTGAACATCAGGAAGTTCACAGTTCACATATTGCTGAAGCCTGGCTTGGAGAATTTTGAGCATTACTTTACTAGCATGTGAGATGAGTGCAATTGTGTGGTAGTTTGAGCATTCTTTGGCATTGCCTTTCTTTGGGATTCTGTGTTGTTGGGTGTTGTCATTATAGACATGCCTGAACTGGCTAAGTCTGCTCCTGCCCCTAAAAAGCGCTCTAAAAAAGCTGTGACCAAGGCCCAGAAGAAGGACGGCAAGAAGCACAAGCACAGCCGCAAGGAGAGCTACTCTGTGTACATGTACAAGGTGCTGAAGCAAGTCCATCCAGACACCGGCATCTCGTCCAAGGCCATGGGAATCATGAACTCCTTCGTCAATGACATTTTTGAGCCCATTGCTGGTGAGGCATTGCATCTGGTGCATTACAACAAGCGCTCAACTATCACATCCAGGGAGATCCAGACCACCGTGCGCTTGCTGCTACCTGGGGAGCTGGGCAAGCACGCCGTGTCTGAGGGCACTAAGGCTGTCACCAAGTATTCCAGCTCCAAGTAAATATAATATGCCTAGCCACTGTTAACGGAGAAGGCAATGGCACCCCACTCCAGTACTCTTGCCTGGATAATCCTATGGACGGAGGGCTTGGTGGGCTGTAGTCCATGGGGTTGCTAAGAGTCAGACACGACTGAGCGACTTCACTTTCACTTTCTTTGGGATTGGAATGAAAACTGACCTTTTCCAGTCCCGTGGCCACTGCTGAGTTTTCCAAATTTGCTGTCATATTGAGTGCAGCACTTTCATGGCATCATCTTTCAGGATTTGAAATAGCTCAACTGGAATTCCATCACCTCCACAAGCTTTGTTTTTAAAACTCTTCGAAAAATGGGCATAGAAGGAACCTACCTCAACATAGTAAAGGCCATATATGATAAGCCTACAGCAAACATTATTCTCAATGGTGAAAAACTGAAAGCATTCCCCCAAAGATCAGGAACAAGACAAGGCTATCCTCTTTCCCCACTATTATTCAACATAGTTCTGGAAGTCCTAGCTACTGCAATCAAAGAAAAAGAAATAAAAGGAATCCAGATTGGAAAGAAGTAAAGCTGTCACTGTTTGCAGATGACATAATACTGTACATAGGAAACCCTAAAGATAGTATCAGAAAATTACTCAAGCTAATCAGTGAATTTAGCAAAGTTGCAGGATACAAAAATCAATACCTCCATCCAAAGAACAACACTCCTCCCATGAGAAAGAAAACCCTGAGGATATGTGTGGGAGCTGGTAAGTGAAGTGTGTAGACTGTTGCTGGTAAAGCTGAAGAGAGTTTCCATCTGGTGCTTCAGTTTTGTCTATAAAGTAAGAGCAAGGCCGCCTGTGGCCACATACAGGAAGTCAGTGCAGAAAACTCAGCAGTGGCCACAGGACTGGAAAAGGTCAGTTTTCATTCCAATCACAAAGAAAGGCAATGCCAAAGAATGCTCAAACTACCTCACAGTTGCACTCATCTCACACGCTAGTAACAGAGAAGGCAATGGCACCCCACTCCAGTACTCTCACCTGGAAAATCCCATGGACGGAGGAGCCTGTTAGGCTGCAGTCCATGAGGTCGCTAAGAGTCGGACACAACTGAGCGACTTCACTTTCACTTTTCACTTTCATGCATTGGAGAAGGACATGGCAACCCACTCCAGTGTTCTTGCCTAGAGAATCCTACGGACAGAGGAGCCTGGTAGGAGGCCATCTCTGGGGTCGCACAGAGTTGGACACAACTGAAGCGACTTAGCAGCAGCAGCAACAGCACAGGCTAGTAAAGTAATGCTCAAAATTCTCCAAGCCAGGCTTCAGCAATATGTGAACCGTGAACTTCCTGATGTTCAGGCTGGTTTTAGAAAAGACAGAGGAACCAGAGATCAAATTGCCAACATCCACTGGATCATGGAAAAAGCAAGAGAGTTCCAGAAAAACATCTATTTCTGCTTTATTGACTATGCCAAAGCCTTTGACTGTGTGGGTCACAAGAAACTGTGGAAAATTCTGAAAGAGATGGGAATACCAGACCACCTGACCTGCCTCTTGAGAAATTTGTATGCAGGTCAGGAAGCAACAGTTAGAACTGGACATGGAACAACAGACTGGTTCCAAATAGGAAAAGGAGTATGTCAAGGCTGTATATTGTCACCCTGCTTATTTAACTTCTATGCAGAGGACATCATGAGAAATGCTGGGCTGGAGGAAACACAAGCTGGAATCAAGATTGCCAGGAGATATATCAATAACCTCAGATATGCAGATGACACCACCCTTATAGCAGAAAGTGAAGAGGAACTAAAAAGCCTCTTGATGAAAGTGAAAGTGGAGAGTGAAAAAGTTGGCTTAAAGCTCAACATTCAGAAAACGAAGATCATGGCATCTGGTCCCATCACTTCATGGGAAATAGATGGGGAAACAGTGGAAACAGTGTCAGACTTTATTTTTCTGGGCTCCAGAATCACTGCAGATGGTGACTGCAGCCATGAAATTAAAAGACGCTTACTCCTTGGAAGGAAAGTTATGACCAACCTAGATAGCATATTCAAAAGCAGAGACATTACTTTGCCAACAAAGGTCTGTCTAGTCAAGACTATGGTTTTTCCTGTGGTCATGTATGGATGTGAGAGTTGGACTGTGAAGAAGGCTGAGTGCCGAAGAATTGATGCTTTTGAACTGTGGTGTTGGAGAAGACTCTTGAGAGTCCCTTGGACTGCAAGGAGATCCAACCAGTCCATTCTGAGGGACATCAGCCCTGGGATTTCTTTGGAAGGAATGATGTTAAAGCTGAAACTCCAGTACTTTGGCCACCTCATATGAAGAGTTGACTCGTTGGAAAAGACTCTGATGCTGGTAGGGATTGGGGGCAGGAGGAGAAGGGAACGACAGAGGATGAGATGGCTGGATGGCATCACTGACTCAATGGACGTGAGTCTGAGTGAACTCCGGGAGTTGGTAATGGACAGGGAGGCCTGGCGTGCTGCAATTCATGGGGTTGCAAAGAGTCAGACACGACTGAGCGACTGAACTGAACTGAATTGAATAATGGGAGGGTGGTCGGAGTTATCCCTTCTCAAAGGGGGGAAAAAGTCTCATCAAGGACTCAGCAGACATGCAATTAAAAGTATGAACTCTAATATTGTAAGAAAAAAAATTTTTTGGCCAGAGATTTTTCTCAGCAATTTTTTCCAGTGTTCTGAATGTAGAAACAAGAGCCAGGATGGAGAATTTGAGGTAAGATGTGGCATGCAAAATTTATTACATGGCTACTTTTGCCATAAAGCAAAGTATAAAATAACTAAATTGAGTCCTTTTCAAGATTTACCTGGGACTGGAGCATTGGCTTAGGATACAAAATACCTGTATCCAACTTCACATCCCTATTGTCTATTGAAAGGATTTTAATCCTTTAATAAAATCACTCATAACATACAATGGAAAGTATTTCCTAGAATTTTGTAAAACTAATGAGAAGGAAGCTTGAATATGCTGATTAATGTGTAAGCGAGTTATTGGAAAAGGAACGATTATTGTTTTAATATCCTCTCAGTTACTCTAAAAGATTCCAAAACTGATTGTATAACACGCTATATAAAGTACAAGGCTTAGTCATAGAATCATCAGTCTCATACCTGGGTTTTCATACTTAGTATAAACGTCTGGAGGATTTTTTATCCTCCAGCTGAATGGCTTAAAACTCCCATAAAGGTAACTACACAGCATAAAAAAGACATCTTAGATACAGTTATTTCAAGTCATTTATACAGATAAATGCATTTCTGTTCACTTTCAGCATTCAGTAGTTTGTTGTAAATTGGAGTATAACTTGGAAATCATTTCCATGATCATATTAAAGACACAATTTATTAAACACTTTAAACATCATTCACAAAACAACATTAGGGCATAAGAGTGACAGTAGAGCTCTCTAATCAAAGAATCATTACTTCACCTCTTCTCAAGGATTTGGTTGTCTATACAAAAAAAAATTTTTTTTAAATGGTATACAAAAAAATATGTTAAAGAAATGGGTCACTTCAACAATTTGTTGAAGTACAATGAATCAAACTGAGGCCAAAAACAAAAAAATGAGACTAAAGATTAGTCTTAGCAAGTGGATAAATGCAAGTAAGAGGTGCATTTTATAAGCAAACTTATAAGGCAACTTCTGCAAAATAAACAAACTCTCAGCAATGAGTATATGAAGAGCCGCCTCTGGGCACCAATTTCCAGTTTCAGACCCACATCTATCAGCTCTGGAAGCCACAGAGGGATCTCCACCAGGGAGAACCCCAAAACTGGAGCACCCCTTTAGGTCCCTTCTCTTCATTTCCTCCCTTCTTTGACTCTATCTGAAAACAAGTCAGGTCAAATGAAAAACAGTGAAGTTCACGTGGGTGAGTTCATGATAAGAGAGCAGAAGTGTTCTGTGTCTAGAAGAAGAAATACAGGTCCTGAGAGCTGCTGCTGCTGCTAAGTCGCTTCAGTCGTGTCCGACTCTGTGCGACCCCATAGACGGCAGCCCACCAGGCTCCCCCGTCCCTGGGATTCTCCAGGCAAGAACACTGGAGTGGGTTGCCATGTCCTTCTCCAATGCGTGAAAGTGAAAAGTGAAAGTGAAGTCGCTCAGTCGTGTCCGACTCTTAGCGACCCCATGGACTGCGGCCTACCAGGCTCCTCCATCCATGGGATTTTCCAGGCAGGAGTACTGGAGTAGCTTGCCATTGCCTTCTCCAGAGAGCTAGACTGAGAAGATAATAAATTAGCTAGGAGTGGCGGGGGAAGACCCTTTCTCCTCAGCATCATGGTGTTTGCCTGTGTGGTGTGTGATGACTTCTGAATGCTTCTGGCTGGCACCATCTGCATGAGGTGTGGGTGTAAACAATTTTCAGAATCATATTGTAAGTGGATATCATATCACAAAATACCAGTGGCTCTCTAATAACTCATCACATATGCATCACCTGTACTCATTATAGAGAGAGAAACTGTCTCTGATTTGACTACAGTGGAATATGAAACATGTCTTTTTTATTCTACAAGAACTCATTTTTCTTTACTAGATTTTCTTACTAAAGGGAAATCAAAACTTGTTTTTCTGAAACCTATACAACTGATCCTTTGTCAGTTCCTTACTGCTATTATTTGAATTTACGAAAGTTGCAATGCGAAGACAATTTAGGTTACAATGATATTTGGAGATGAGAGTGCTGACAATCCTTGGATATGTTTGAAAACCGGCAAATGTGTGGCTCTCAGCTACTTTCACTACCTTATTTGATGCCTCTTCAACTATATTGGGTGCTCCTGTTCTATTATTCCCAACTCTTATTATACAAACCCTTTAAATAAATTATTTAGCCTCTATTGTTCTAAGTTCTTGGATTTATTTTTACATCACAATTCTCTAGTTTCCAGTATGTTATTTCCTGTTACGAAAGGATTCAAAGTAGTTTGTTTTTTATTGTTGTTTTTCAAAGCCAGGGAGGCTGGCCAGTGGTACGTGGGGATGTTTCGCAATGCTACTTCCTTCCTATACACACACACACACTCACAGGCCCTAGGTAAAAAGTTGCCAAATTATCTGAAGTCTTCAAATCACCCTTTCTGGCTCCTCTTTCCTCCTTTGGAAGCACGTCCTGCCCTTGAATTGCACTGCCTCCTGAATTCTCCCCTTTTCCTTACACAGAGCCTGGCCGGGGTCACAGCTCCCCACGCTCCTGGTGGCAGTGGGCCACTTCTCCTAGAACATACTCACTGTCTAGCAAAGCAAAGGGAAGAGGCAGGCTGGCCCCTCCGCCATCAGCCTCAGTCTTTCTGGGACACCAGGGTTTCTCCTTCCTACAAGTTACATCCTGTCTATAGCCAGACTGGCCCAACAACAAGGCTGTATCTGTGAAAGGGAAACTTGCCCCAAAGGGTACGTGTTGGAGCAGAGGAGTGTGGGGGAGGGGAGAGGTGCAATAGGAAAGCTAATCGTCAAAGAGTTAAAATCCAGCCTATCAAAATTTCATAATACTCAGTCAAGTAAATTCTTTTTTCTTTTTTTACTGATATTTTGTTCTAGAAGATAGCAATATTAGCATATTCTAGAAAAGAAAAACCTGACTTTAATAAAATATCATTAAATGAGAGATGCATGATTAACTGTTATTGACAAAAACATTATTTTGAAGTTACCTCATATACTTAGGTTTAATGAAGTCTTAAATATATAGAATTATTTCATACACATATTAAGAAAACATGAAATAGGTGACTAGGTAGAGTTGAAAAAGATACTCTCAAATATTTTATATTGTCCATGCCTTATATGCTGCTGTTGCTGCTGCTGCTGCGTCACTTCAGTCGTGTCCGACTCTGTGCGACCCCATGGACTGCAGCCTACCAGGCTTCTCTGTCCCTGGGATTCTCCAGGCAAGAACACTGGAGTGGGTTGCCATTTCCTTCTCCAATGCATGAAAGTGGAAAGTGAAAGTGAAGTCGCTCAGTCGTGTCGGACTCTTAGCGACCCCATGGACTGCAGCCTACCAGGCTCCTCCATCCATGGGATTTTCCGGGCAACAGTACTGGAGTGGGGTGCCATTGCCTTCTCCCATGCCTTAATACATTGGGTTTTATATGTTAGAGTGTTTGTTACCCTATTCAGGATACAGTGGCTTTTTTTTTTAATAGAAATATAGTTGATTTACATTGTTGTGTTAGTTTCAGGTATACAGCAAAGTGATTCAGTTATGAATATACATATATATTATTTTTCAGATTTTTTTCCCTTATAGGTTATTATAAAATATTGAGTATAGGTCCCTGTGGTATATAATAGGACCTTGTATAATACAGTGACTTTTACTAGGACGTGTGAAATGATTTTTTTTCTACCTTGTGGAATAATTTATTGTGGAACAGCTGAAAAGTTTCTCTAATTTACTAATACTTCAAAGCATAATTTATTTTCTCAGGAAAAGAACTGGAAAGATTGGCCCCACATTTAAAAAGTCACTCTGGTAGTTTAGTATTCAAAAATGAGTAACTACATGGATGTTTTAACTACCAGTGATGTTTTAAAATTAATATTCTGGCTATATATACAGGGTTTGTTTGTTTTTTGTTTGTTTTTTGGCAAAACCATGGTAAGATACTAAAATGATCTAAGAATCTTCATTCCAAAATGTTTCCCCAAATAATTTCTGAACCATATGGCAGAAATTTGATACAGATGACTAAATTTGCTGTCATGTTTCATTATTGTTCACAGTGAAACCGATGAGAGAGCTTTAGATACTAATTAATACCTTAGAAATATGAATTTACATAAGACTTTTAGAGATACCATCTTTAAGTACTCTTATTCTTACAAAAATTAAATAAAAAGCAAAGATCATAGATGAAGGGAAGAAACAGATTGAGTGACAGTATATGCTGGCCAGACACAGGGCTAGACACCTCACATACCGTAGGTCATTCAACAGTACGATTAGATAGGAAATATTTTAAGCTGTGGAAATTTTCTTTTTCTAAACCTGTATAGCTCTTTTTTATTTTATTGAACTAATAGTCTATTTACAATGTTGTGTTAATTTCTGCTGTACAGCAAAGTGATTCCATTATACATACATATATATATACATTCTTTTTCATATTCTTTTTTATGGTTTTTCACAGGATGTTGAATATAGTTCTCTGTGCTATAGAGTGCTATAAGTAGGACCTTGTTGTTTATCCATCCTATGTATAATAGTTTTCATCTGCTAATCCCAAATGATCAATCCATCTCTCCCCCATCCCTCTTGCTCTGGGCAACCACAAGTCTCTTCTCTATGTCCACAAGCCTGTTTCTGTTTGTAGCTAAGTTCACTTGTGTCATAGTTTAGATTCCCCATATAGGCAATATTATATGATATTTGTTTTTCTTTGTCTGACTTACTTTACTTAGTATGACAATCTCTAGGCCCCCAAGGCGCTGCAAATGGCATTATTTCTTTCTTTTCTATGGCTGAATAATATTCCATTGTATATAAATACAAGGGAACAGTATATATTCCATATCCTGGTATGTGTGTGTATGTATATATATATACACACACATCCTCTTTATCCATTCCTCTATCAGTGAACATTTGGGTTGCCTCCACGTCTTGGCTATTGCAAATAGTGCTGCAATGAACAATGAGGAGCATGCCTCCTTTTGAATTACAGTTTTGTCCAGCTATACGCCCCAGAGTGGGATTGTGGATCCTGTGTGAGCCAGCATAACTCTTGACCCACATGTCATAATGCAGAGATTATTTACTCTGCCCTATGCTCCCCTTGCACAAGATCTTCTCTTGTTCAAGTCCTATTTCTTGAATCTTCAGCCTCAGGCTTGATGCGGGGCAGTCTCTGAAGGACTAGGCTAGTACTTCAACTCACCTTTCAAAATATTCCCAGTATAGGCCACACCTTCAGTTCCCAGGTACCTAATGACTCATGCCCCTCCCCCAGCCTACTGAGTAGGATATCAAAGCCTCCTTTATCTCTCTGGGTGGATACAGAGTCATTAAGCTTAAACATGCCCTTTGCCAATAGATTTGAGGGTTGGGTTTAGTTATTAACTCGGGGAGCCTCCACCCAGCTAACTATTCTAGGAAATAATTGGGTGAGTCAGGTGTTTTTATATTCATATTTCAGCAAACCAGTAATCCCAGAGCACTGTGACTGAAGGCTGAATGTCCTGGAAAGCTTGCCATCACGTCTCCATCATGACACAAACTCTGAGGATAACAGGAGAAAAGTGCATTGTCAACAGAACTATGTTTTATTGTTTTTAAACAGCATTGTCTTATTTGTTATAAAGGGTCAATAAATGTTTGCCCATCTCACCATTGATGAGACTGTAAGATGTTACCATAAGGCACAGAGCAGCACCTTCACTGAGGGAGTGGGGGACGGGAAGTGAGCGTCTGTGTTTAAGTGGGACCACAACCTGAGAAAGGCCTCCTCTGCCTGGAAGACAAACAGCACCGGGAGCATCTGCCCTCTTTCCACTTAGAGAAAAGCCTAGCCTCCCTGGTGTGTTTTCCTTACGGCAGCCCGTGGCGTGACTGTGCAGGCAAGACGGCTCTGGGACACTCCTCCCACCAGCCAGGCACACACCCAACTCAGAGCAGGAGCTGGAGGCCAGGAGGAGGAAGACAACAGCAGGGCAGCACTTCTCCTTGGTCATCAGGGCAAACACAATCACCGCTCACCTGCTCAGGACCTGAGGATGCTTGTAATTCATAGAACACCACGAACGGGACCTCACTTCTGAAATGTAAGGACATGAGGGAAGTTTAATCCTCTGTAGGAAAAACATTCTCCTGAAATCAAATAAGTTAATTTTGTGTTCAGTACTTTATTGTGCAGTAGATGCTGAGCTAAACACTTTATATGCTTTTGCAATGAACAAAGCTCACAATTCCAAAAAGTTGCTGTTCTTTCACCATTTTACAGAGGAAAAAGTTGGGACAGTCACTTGCCCAGAGTTCCACAGCTAAGCCAAAATTTAAAGCAAAGTTTTGTTTGTTTTTAAGAGCCAGAACTATTGACAAGTATATTATATTGCCTATTAGTAACTGTTTAAATAAAACTAATGTGACTAGCATGCAGCCTGCATATCTAAGCTTAAAATTACTCAGTATTATATATCTATATATATATATAGATATATATATATATATGATATAATAGGGGCTTCCCTGATGGCTCAGACGGTAAAGAATCCACCTGCAATGCAGGAGACATAAGTTTGATCCCTGCGTCGGGAAGATCCCCTGGAAAAGGAAGTGGCAACCCACTCCAGTATTCTTGCCTGGAGAATTCCATGGATAGAGGAGCCTGGCAGACTATAGTCCATGGGGTCGCAAAGAGTTAGACACGAGTGAGTGACTAACACTTTCACATATATATAATAGCATATTTTGATATAAAAATTTTATAATTAAAAAAACCATTAAATGAAACTTTCAAAGTAGATATTCTACCACAATAAGAAATAACTCTAAAAACATGGGTAAAATTCATAATACAAGCAACATCAAGATTCAGTTCAAACAAAAACTTTACAGGCAAGCAAAAGCTAAAAGAATTCAGCACCAGCAAAACAGCTTTGCAACATATTCTAAAGGAACTCTTCTAGATCAAAAAGAAAAGGCCACACCTAGAAAGAAGAAAATTACAAAATTAAAAACTCAGTGGTAAAGGAAACACACAATAAAGGTAGGAAATCTTTCACACACAAAGATAGGAGGGAAGTTAAAAGACATAAGTAGTAAAATCATCTGTACAAATGCATGGTTTTAGAAATGGATTTGAAATTGAGATCAGTAATTTAAAACAATCCCAGGTGACTCAGTGGTAAAGAATCTGCCTATGAATGCAGGAGACATTGGTTCAATCCCTAGGTCAGGAAAATCCTCTGGAGGAGGAAATGGCAACCCACATCAGTATTCTTGCCTGGGAAATCCCATGGACAGAGGAGCCTGGTGGGTTACAGTCCATGGGTTGCAAAGAGTCGGACACAACTGAGTATACATGCATGCACATGTAGGCCACTATACGAAAACCTCATAGTACCCAAAATGCAAACCACTGAGAATCACAAAGGGAAAAAAACAGATAAAGATTTGACAAAAATGGATGTGAAGGCTCAGGCATTTTTATATTTCTCTCCGTACTTTTATATAAGTGTGATATATACTACATGGAAATACATTTATAAAAAAGCAAATCCCTCACTACCTGTCTGGCGGAAATTCTGGCCATTATTTTTACCTTGATGATGCCCTGAGTAACCATGGGGGTAACGTGGGATGTACTGTCCACCTCATCACTACGGGCCTTTGCCGTCTTCATACGTGACCTCTGAGGCTACCAGAGAACGGACATCTGACCAGCAGACAGGGAGAGAGAGAAAATCACACATGGGAAACTTCTGTTATGGGCTAGGTCAGGAAATGGTACCCATCACTTTCACCAACATCCTGCTGATAGAACTTAGTCACATGGTTGCTTCTACTATGGGAGGCTGGAAATGTAAAGTAACATGTACCAGGAAGAGAGAGAAATAGGATTAAACAGTGAAGCAACCTTCCCTGGTCTAGCCTCCTGGTCATGACATAGTCTTTCACTCTTCTTCCCTACTTATCCCTTCATAAGAAAACAGTTCAAAATCCCATTCAGTCACTGTATCCAACTCCGGATCAAGGGTCTCCAAGCAAGGGTCTTTTTCCATCAGGTAAGCATGCTGCCTAAGAATCCGAACACCTATAAATTATGATAAATTATCTTCCTATCTCCCTCCCTGAAATATACAAGAATCTGAACACCTATAAATGACAAATTATCTTCCTTCCTATCTCCCTCCCTGAAATATACAAGAATCTGAACACCTATAAATGATAAATTATCTTCGTATCTCCCTCCCTTAAATATACACGCATACATCACTGCGTTAACCAGGCGCTTCACTTCATATACACAACTGCTTTTTGTTTTTCATCCTCTTATTTTGGTTCTTTTGCCATTATAAAGGGTTGTTTCTGCTGAAAAGAACAAGAAACAAACAAGCTAAAAGCTCATATCTAAACAACAACTTTGATCTCTACTGGGTGACAAGTAGTAATTTTCATCTCTGTAAAAGCCCACTAAAGTCACCTTCTTTAAACACCTTTCCTGACCCCATGAGCCCCAGGCACTTTTTGTTCCTTCTGCCTATATCATTCCCATCTGTGATTCAGACTTTACAAGTCTGTAGAGGGCTTGCTAAGAAATCTACACTTGACCCTAGAGAGCTACCAAAGAATTTTCACACAAGCTTGACAACAATGAAATTTTCAGTTAGAAAATTCACTGGGAGATGCCTTGAAGGGACATCAACTGAAATTTGCAGATATTCAGAGTAAACTAAAAATAACAAAAAGAAATAGAAGAAGAAAAAGCAGAAGAGCTAATCGGTGGCCTTGTTATTATCAGTGAAATAGAGACAGTTTTAGACAAATGACTCAAGGGACCTTGAACATATCAGCTGCAGAATGTCAAAGCTCTTTTATTTGCTTGTGGACAGAAAGAAGGAGATGGGCTAAATAAAAGTATCTTCATCAAATTTGAAAATCCTCAATTTAAAATCTTATGCTCTCTGTCTACCTGTAAGAAAGGCGATTATTCATTTGTTTACAAAGGATTCATTAGCTGATTTCAAGCAGGACTAGTTTTATTGCCCTGATATTGTGCTGTGTCTGTGCTGTGTGCTAAGTTGCTCAGTCGTGTCCGACTCTTTGAGACCCAGTGGACTGTAGCCCACCAGGCCCCTTTGTCCATGGGATTTTCCAAACAAGAATACTAGAGTGGATTGCCATGCCCTCCTCCAGGGGATCTTCCTGACCTAGGGACTGAACCGTATGACTTACATCTCTTACATTGGCAGGTGGGTTCTTTACCACTAAGTATTAATTCCTTAAGGATTAAAAAATGGGTATGTGAGTTCTATTTCAATTTTTTTCAGAGGCCCAGAATTTTAAAGTAAATATCATCTTAACATGCATTCTTAATGAGTTATTTCATGAAATGAAACAAAGTATCTGGCAGCATAAATACAAAAGAGAACATTCACTGAAGCCCACTCTGTGCAAGGCACCTTGTCATAGAAGGAAGAACAAAACATGGTTTCTACCTTAAAGGAATCTTTAAGTCATGTAAAACTCAAAGGAAGATTAACATCTTCCTGTTTCAGGACACTACATATGAAGTATTACCTAGGAAACTGGAAGTTCCCTTATTTTAGTAAGAGACTGCTGCTGCTGCTGCTAAGTCGCTTCAGTCGTGTTCAACTCTGTGCTACCCCATGGACTGCAGCCCACCAGGCTTCTCCGTCCATGGGATTCTCCAGGCAAGAACACTGGAGTGGGTTGCCATTTCCTTCTCCAATGCATGAAGGTAGAAAGTGAAAGTGAAGTCACTCAGTCGTGTCCAACTCTTAGCGACCCCATGGACTGCAGCCTACCAGGCTCCTCCATCCATGGGATTTTCTGGGCAACAGTACTGGAGCGGGGTGCCATTTCTTTCTCCAATGCATGAAAGTGAAAAGTGAAAGTGAAGTCGCTCAGTCGTGTCTGACTCTTAAAAACCCCTAAGTCCTTATCTTACTCTGTTTGGACTATTATAACAAAATACCATAAACTAGGTAACTTGTAAACAACATAAAATTATTTCTCATAGTTATTGAAGCTAGAAGTCCAAGATTAAGACACTATCAGCTTCAGTGTCTGGCGAGGGCCCTCTTCCTGGTTCACAGACGGCAACCTTTCACTCTGCCCTTGCATAGTGGGAAGGAGAAGGGTGCTTTCTTGGGCTGCTTTTATAAAGGTCTTGAGAGAGCATTATGAAAAACTGTATGCCAATAAACTTGACAACTTAATGAAATTAACAAATTTTTCTTGAAAAACACAGATTATCAAAGCTTACTGAAGATAATATCCATAACTGCCTTAAATCTATAAAAAAAAAATTAAGAACATAAATTTGTCGTTAAAACTTTTTTCTCAACAAGAAAACCTCAGGCCCAGATGGCTTCACTGGGGAATTCTACCTAACATTTAAGGAAGAAATAAAAATATCAATTCTACACAAACTCTTCCAGAAAATTGATGAGGAAGGCGTATTCCACAACTCATTTTATGAAGTTAGTATTACCCTTATACTAAAACAAGACAAGAACTTCCCTGGTTGCTCAGATGGTAAAGAATCTGCCTGCAATGCTGGAGACTGCGGTTCAGTCGCTGGGTTGGGAAGATCCCCTGGAGAAGGGAATGGCAACCTACCCCAGTATTTTTGACTGGAGAATCCCATGGACAGAGGAGCTTAGCAGACTACAGTCCAAAGTGCTGCAAAGAATTGGATATGACTGAAGTGACTTAGCACGCATGCAAAATAAGATAAAGATATTATAAGAAAAAAAATCTATAGTCCAATATCCCTCATTGACATAGATGCAAAAAATATAAACAAAATTTCAGCAAATTGAGTCTGACACTATATTTTAAAAAGACAATACATCACGACCAACTGGGGTTTATTCAGGAATGGAAGATTTGTTCAATATTTGAAATTGCTCAGTGTAATTCACCATATTAACAAGCTAATAAAGAAAAACTATATATTCATCTCAATAGATTCAGAAAAAGCAGTTGACAAAATTCAATGTTCAATCCTGATAAAAATTCTCAGCAAACCAAAAATAGAACTTCCTCAACCTGAGAAATGACATCTACCAAAAAAAGTAAACAAACAAAAGCCAAAACCAAACAAATAACTTCAATTAACATTGAAATTAAAAGACACTTGCTCCCTGGAAGAAAAGCTATGACCAATGGAGACAGCATATTAAAAAGCAGAGATATTACTTTGCCAACAAAGGTCTGTCTAGTCAAAGCTATGGCTTCTCCAGTAGTCATGTATGGATGTAAGAGTTGGACTCCAAAGAAAGTTGAGTGCCAAAGAATTGATGCTTTTGAACTGTGGTGTTGGACAAGACCCTTGAGAGTCCCTTGGACTGCAAGGAGATTCAACCAGTCCATCCTAAAGGAAATCAGTCCTGAATATTCATTGAAAGGACTGATGCTGAAGCTAAAACTCCAATACTTTGGCCACCTGATGCAAAGAACTGACTCACTGGAAAAGACCTAGATGCTGGGAAAGATTGAAGACAGGAGGAGAAGGGGATGACAAAGGATGAGATGGTTGTATGGCATCACTGATGAGATGAACATGAGTTTGAGCAAGCTCTGGGAGTTGGTGATGGACAGGGAGGCCTGGCATGCTACAGTCCATGGAGTCACAGAGTCAGACATGACTGAGCGACTGAACTGAACTGAACATTAAACCTCATATGAAAGATGGAATATTTTTTTCTAAGATTAAGACAAGAATGGTGATCTCACTATTTTTCTTCAGCAATGTATAGGAGGTTCTAGCTAGTGCAATAATGCAAGAAAAATAAATGAGAGGCCTTCTGATTAAAAATAGTAAAACTATCTTCATTCACAGATGATGTTATCATCTACATAGAAGGCCCAATGAAATCTACACAAATAGCTATTATAACCTTTAAGTAAGTGTGGCAAAGTTGCAGGATATAACAGTTTACAAAAATCAATTGTTTCTCTATATACAAATACCAATTGGAAATTTAAAAACAATAAAATTTACAATAGTATCAAAATATTAAATTCTTAGGGATAAATTTGACAAATATATGTATGACCTGGACTCTGAAACTTGAAAATATTGCTGAGAGAGTTCAAAGGAGACCAAAAGAAATGAGAAGATATGATAATCATTAATATTATTAAGATGTCAATTTTTTTGCAAATTGATCTAATAATTCAATATACCACCAAATCAAAACTCTAGCAAGTATTAATGCAGAAACTGACAAACTAATTAAATGCATATGAAAATGCAAAGGATCTATAATAGCAGAAATAATTTTGAGAGAGAATATAGTTGAAAAACTTTTTACCTAGCTTCAAGACTTATGAAAGTAAAAAATAAAGCTAATCAAAACATAGCCATATTAGCATAAATATATGCCAATAGGTCAATGGAATAGGATAGAAGTTCAGAAATAAACACTCATATATCATCACCTGCTTTTTTCAACAAAGATGCAAAGGAATTCAATGGAAAAGAATTGTCTTTTCAACAAATGGTGCTGAAAAAAATGGATTTCAACATGCAAAAAGTAAAGATTTTCAATCCATATCTCACATATAACAATAAACTCAAAGTAGATTTTAGATTTAAATGTTAAAACGTTCATAACAAAACAGGAGAAAATCTTGTGACCTTAGATGAGTATGTCCAGAATATATAAAGAACTCTCAAAACTCAATAACAAGAAAACAACCCATAACAAAATGTGAAAAAAAGCTAAACAGTTAAACAAAGACTTTATCAAAGTTACATGATAACAAAGAACTCATGACAAAAGTCTCTCTCCACACATTAGTTATTAGATAAATATAAATTAAAACCACAATAAAATATCATTATATACTTATTAAGATATTAACATTAAAAAAGATTGGTCATACCAAGTTCAAAAGGATTTGAAGCAGCTGAAACTGTCAAACACTGCTTGTGGAAATGAAAGTTAATAAAATCACTAGGAAAACAATTTGATAGTTTTTTTAAAAATTAAATGTACACCTGCCATATGATCATTCATTCCACTCCTAGGTATTATCAAAGAGAAAGTATATATTCATATGAATACATGTGAAAATGTTCGCTGCTGTTTAATTTGTAATAATCCAAAACTGGAGACACCACTCCACCACTACTGCCATCACCAGATCATACATTGATTCCCTAACCCCCAATGAGACTGTATTTCAAAATGAGACTTACGAGGCATTTAGGGTTAAATGAAAAATTTATATGCAGGTCAGGAAGCAACAGTTAGAACTGGACATGGAACAACTGACTGGTTCCAAATAGGAAAAGGAGTACATCAAGGCTGTATATTGAACCCTGCTTATTTAACTTCTATGCAGAGTACATCATGAGAAACGCTGGGCTGGAAGAAACACAAGCTGGAATCAAGATTGCCAGGAGATATATCAATAACCTCAGAAATGCAGATGACACCACCCTTATGGCAGAAAGTGAAGAGGAACTAAAAAGCTTCTTGATGAAAGTGAAAGAGGAGAGTGAAAAAGTTGGCTTACAGCTCAACATTCAGAAAACGAAGATCATGGCATCTGGTCCCATCACTTCATGGGAAATAGATGGGGAAACAGTGGAAACAGTGTCAGACTTTATTTTTCTGGGCTCCAAAACCACTGCAGATGGTGACTGCAGCCATGAAATTAAAAGACATCATCTCACACGTGTGAGATGAGTGCAATTGTGTGGTAGTTTGAGCATTCTTTGGCATTGCCTTTCTTTAGGATTGGAATGAAAACTGACCTTTTCCAGTCCTGTGGCCACTGCTGAGTTTTCCAAATTTGCTGGCATATTGAGTGCAGCACTTTCACAGCATCATCTTTCAGGATTTGGAATAGCTCAACTGGAATTCCATCACCTCCACTAGCTTTGTTCATAGTGATGCTTTCTAAGGCCCACTTGACTTCACATTCCAGGATGTCTGGCTCTAGGTCAGTGATCACACCATCATGATTATCTGGGTCGTGAAGATCTTTTTTGTACAGTTCTTCTGTGTATTCTTGCCATCTCTTCTTAATATCTTCTGCTTCTGTTAGGTCCATATCATTTCTGTCCTTTATCAAGCCCATCTTTACATGAAATGTCCCCTTGGAATGTCTAATTTTCTTGAAGAGATCTCTAGTCTTTCCCATTCTGTTGTTTTCCTCTATTTTTTGCATTGGTCGCTGAAGAAGGCTTTCTTATCTCTTCTTGATATTCTTTGAAACTCTGCGTTCAGATGCTTATATCTTTCCTTTTCTCCTTTGCTTTTCGCTTCTCTTCTTTTCACAGCTATTTGTAAGGCCTCCCCAGACAGCCATTTTGCTTTTTTGCATTTCTTTTCCATGGGGATGGTCTTGATCCCTGTCTCCTGTACAATGTCACGAACCTCATTCCATAGTTCATCAGGCACTCTATCTATCAGATCTAGGCCCTTAAATCTATTTCTCACTTCTACTGTATAATCATAAGGGATTTGATTTAGGTCATACCTGAATGGTCTACTGGTTTTCCCTATTTTCTTCAATTTAAGTCTGAATTTGGCAATAAGGAGTTCAAGATATGAGCCACAGTCAGTTTCCAGTCTTGTTTTTGCTGACTGTATAGAGCTTCTCCATCTTTGGCTGCAAAGAATATAATCAATCTGATTTCAGTGTTGACCATCTGGTGATGTCCATGTGTAGAGTCTTCTCTTGTGTTGTTGGAAGAGGGTGTTTGCTATGACCAGTGCATTTTCTTAGCAAAACCATGTACTAAACAATAAAAAAGAATAAATTATTGGGATGTACAACAACATAGATGAATCTGAAAATAATTGCACTGAGTGCAAGAAGTCAGACAAAAAATGTAGCATTGTATGATTGATTTCATTCATATAAAATTTCAGAAAATGAAATCTAACCTATAACGAAATAAATTGGTTTGGGTTTGCATAGGGTTTAGCATGGATAGGGAAAGGGACAGGATATAGAGTTACAAAGAGGCTCAAGAAAACTTTTCATGGTCATTAAATATTCTCCTTATCTTGATTACTGTGATGATGTTACAAACATCAACATACATTGTACATGTTAAATAAGTGCAATTTTTGACAATTCTATCTCAATAAACTATTTTTAAATCTAATAAAATTTAGCTTTAAAACTTGTAAAATTTTCATCTACAGATTTCAGTCTTGACAATGTAGTATTTATATGATCAATTTAAACCACCAAAAAATTGTTGTTGTTCAGTCTCCAAGTTGTGTCCAACTCTTTTGCAACCCCATGAACTGCAGGATGCCAGGCTTTTGCCCATTGAGTCAGTGATACCATCTCATCCTCTGATACCCCTTTCTCCTCCTGCCCTCAATCTTTCCCAGCATTAGGGTTTTTTTTTTTTTTTCCAATGAGCCAGTTCTTTGCATCAGGTGGCCAAAGTATTGGATCTTTCGCATCAGTCCCTCCAGTGAATATTCAGGGTTTATTTCCTTTAGGATTGACTAGTTTTGACCTCCTTGCTGTCCAAGGGACATCTCAAGTGTCTTCTCCAGCACCACAATTTGAGAGCATCATCTCTTCAGCACTCAGCCTTCTTTATGGTCCAACCTTTACATCTGTACATGACTACTGGAAAAACCATAGCTTTGACTGTATGGACCTTTGTCGGCAAAGTGGGTGTCTCTGCTTTTCAATATGCTGTCTAGGTTTGCCATAGCTTTTCTTCCAAAGATCAAGCATCTTTTAATCTCATGACTGCAGTCACCATCTGCAGTGATTTAGGAGCCCAAGAAAATAAAGCCTGTCACTGTTTCCATTGTTTCCCCATCTATTTGCCATTAAATGATAGAACTGGATGTCATGATCTTAGTTTTTTGAATGTTAAGTTTTAAGCCAACTTTTTCACTCTCCTCTTTCACCCTCAAGAGGCTCTTTAGTTTCTCTTCACTTTCTGTATATCTGAGATTGTTGATATTTCTCCCCCCAATCTTGATTCCAGCTTGGGATTCATGCAGTCAGGCATTTTGTAGGATGTACTCTGCATTTAAGTAAAATAAGCACGGTGACAATATACAGTCTTGATGTACTCCTTTCCCAATTTGGAACCAGTCTGTTGTTCCATGTCCAGTTCCAACTGTTGCTTCTTGTCCTGCATACAAGTTTCTCTGGAGACAAGTAAGGTGGTCTAGTGTTCCCATCTCTTGAAGAATTTTCCACAGTTTGTTGTGATCTACACAAAGGATGCTAAAGCTGACTCTTTGGAAAAGACTGATGCTGGGAGGGACTGGGGGCAGGAGAAGGGGACAACAGAGGAAGAGATGGCTGGATGGCATCACTGACTCGATGGATGTGAGTTTGAGTGAATTCTGGGAGTTGGTGATGGACAGGGAGGCCTGGCGTGCTGCGATTCATGGGGTCCCAAAGAGTCGGACACGACTGAGCGACTGAACTGAACTGAACTGACATAAAGACTTTAGCATAGTCAATGAAGCAGAAGTAGATTTTTTTTGGAATTCCGTTGCTTTTTCTATGATCCAGCGAATGTTGGCTATGTGATCTCTGGTTCCTCTGCCTTTTCTAAATCTGGCTTGTACATCTGGAAGTTCTTGGTTCATGGACTGTTGAAGCTTAGCTTAAAGGATTTTGAGCACTTCTTTGCTTGCAAAAAATGAGTAGAAGATATTTTCTTAAAGGAGTTACAGTAAAATCTTCTGTTAGCTTTCAGTTCTTAAACTCTGCATGGTGATAAAGCAAGAAAAAAGAAAAACAACTGCCAAGAAAATTTTTTCTTAACTTGTAAAAGCAAGTACAAGGGCATATGTTCTTGTCAAGGAATTTCTACAAATAGAATCATCCAAAAGCTAACTATTTCTTCACCTTCCAGATCACTTTAAACTGCTTTTTCCCCTGAATAATTAAAAAATAGTGGTTTAGGTAGCTTTTAAAAACACAATGAAAATAATAAATAAATTTGTATTTCTTAAAGAAAGAAGCTTTTATTTTTTCAATACCTGAGAGAAATTTGGCAACTGCTGAACACTTTAAATAAATCTAAGGATAGATAAATTTCGTAGTTACCCAAGGGAAAAGGAGTTCCCTGATAGCTCAGTTGGTACAGAATCAACCTGTAATGCAGGAGATCACAGTTCTATGCCTTGGTCGGGAAGATCCACTGGAGAAGGGATCCACTCCAGTATTCTGGCCTGGAGAAGTCCAAGGACTCTATAGTCAATGAGGTCACAAAAAGCTGGACACGACTGAGAGACTTTCACTTCACGGGGGGCGGGGGGGAGGGGACATAATGAGAACTGTAATATAGAAAAATGATTTTTTTTCCTTCTACTGTGTTTCCATCAATCTTTCCAATGTAAAAACTAAGAAGTGGAAAGAAGAGTTTTCTGGTGAAGAGATTTTAAACATAAGAGGTTAATTTTGCATTCTCTATAGTCCACAAATTGTAATGGGAGTTTAGAATTGTGTTTTTTTAAGAGGAAATTAAATACTAATTATGGATGGATGCTTAATATAAGTTAAACTGACCTGTGAATGTCCCATTACTTATCATTATTTCCTTCCAGTGCCAGGAATAATCAGAAATATCTACCTTTTTTTTTTTTTTTGATAAAAGATCTTTGTAATAATTTCATAGGGCTTCCCAGGTGGCTCAGTAGTAAAGAATCAGCCTGTCAGTGTAGGAGATGCAGGAGACAGGGATTCGATTCCTGCGTTGGGAAGATCTCTGGAGGATGCAATGGCAACACACTGAGGTATTTTTGCCTAAAAAATCCCATGGACAGAGGAGCCTGGTGGGATAGAGTCCATGGGGTTGAAAAGTCGGACAAAAATTAATGATTGACACACACACAATTTCACATTCTCATAAAGTAGCTTCTTATTATGATGCCCATCTTACAGATCAAGAAGCTAGAAAAGAAAGTTATGCAAATATATGTTGTAGATGTTAGAATACTATTTTGAATGTTTGATTATGTGTTCAATCCATAAATGGCAGGGGCGGAGGATCATTAAAGGATGCTGGGAGGTGGGGAGGGAGATGGAGCTGTGTGTGAGGGGAGGGGAGAGCAAGATGGGTCTGGGGTGCGTTGAGTAAGAGGAATTGGCAGGAGAGCTCTGTGACAAGGTCTGATAGGAGGCAGAAAGAATCTTAGTGGCTAGAGTTAAGGATCGGGACTTGAGATAAGACTGTGTGAGTCACTAGAGGAGTGAGACAGTTGCCCTGATATGTTTGCTATCACAAATCAAATTGTAACTAGTATAAACATTATTTTTTTAAAAAACATCATGGTATGCTTTAAGCACATGAGGAAGAGAATAATTCAGAAATCATTTCAGTACTGTCACATGGTACGAGATAATTATTCTTCACAGGAATGATTCAGTGGGGGTGGTGGTAGGAGGAACATCTTCTTAACAGAGTCTCTCTGAATAACCCAAGCAGACACTCTGGCTTTAGGAAATCCAGATTACCAGAGCTGCAACCAAGGAGTCACTGTTTGCCTCTTTCACACTGTATTGCAAAAACTTGTTTGCATTTTTATCCATTATGTAGTTATTGGGTTTTCTTTTTTCTGTAGTATCATTATTAAAGACTACATACATTTAAAAAACTGTGTTGTTTAATATAGATTTGAATATGTTTTCCTTTAATATACTCACTAGGTTCAAACTCAGATGAATATACAATAGAAATTCTTCTTTCCATTCCCTCACCAAAAGCCCAGCCCTCCAAGTTTCCCTCTCAGAAGCAACCAATATTATCTGGTAAAAAAGAGAGAGAAAAAGAAAGAAGGAAAGAAAGAAAACTGCCCTTTTTTTTTTTTTTTTGAGGGATTGCTATTGTATTACAGGGAAGACTGAGTTTTATTGTGATTGTTCCTTCATAGTTATTAAGTCATGAAAAAAATGTTATGACATTAAGTTATGAAGTAATACATTTGCCCTTCTGGTTTGTAGTTGTTACTAACCCATGAAGGAAGTCTTATAATGAAACTTTGTTTTGCCCCATCTCATATTTGGTAATATTATATAACCTTTAAAAAACTTGTCTTGAGTACAGTGAGCGTGCTCTCAAGTATTTGCAAATGACTAAATCTGTATTTTAAACAGACTCAAGAATGGTTGCTGCAGAAGGGGGTTTAGTACTTTACTAACACTGGGCTGAAGAAGCACAAGCTGGAATCAAGATTGCAGGGAGAAATATCAATAACTTCAGATATGCAGATGATACCACCCTTATGGCAGAAAGTGAAGACGAACTAAAAAGCCTCTTGATGAAAGTGAAAGAGGAGAGTGAAAAAGTTGGCTAAAAGCTCAACATTCAGAAAACTAAAATCATGGCATCTGGTCCCATCACTTCATGGGAGATAGATGGGGAAACAGTGGGAAACAGTGTCAGACTTTGTTTTTTTGGGGGCTCCTAAATCACTGCAGATGGTGACTGCAGCCATGAAATTAAAAGACTCTTACTCCTTGGAAGAAAAGTTATGACCAACCTAGATAGCATATTGAAAAGCAGAGACATTACTTTGCCAACAAAGGTCCATCTAGTCAAGGCTATGGTTTTTCCAGTGGTCATGTATGGATGTGAGGGTTGAACTGTGAAGAAAGCTGAGCACAGAAGAATCGATGCTTTTGAACTGTGAAGAAAGCTGAGCACAGAAGAATCGATGCTTTTGAACTGTGGTGTTGGAGAAGACTCTTGAGAGTCCCTTGGACTGCAAGGAGATCCAACCAGTCCATTCTAAAGATCAGCCCTGGGTATTCTTTGGAAGGAATGATGGTAAAGCTGAAACTCCAGTACTTTGGCCACCTCATGTGAAGAGTTGGCTCATTGGAAAAGACTCTGATGTTGGGAGGGATTGGGGGCAGGAGGAAAAGGGGATGACAGAGGATGAGATGGCTGGATGGCATCACCAACTTGATGGACGTGAGTTTGAGTGAACTCCGGGAGATGGTGATGGACAGGGAGGCCTGGCGTGCTGCGATTCATGGGGTCACAAAGAGTCGGACACGACTGAGTGATTGAACTGAATATTATAATACTTTACTTATTAGAAAATAATCCAATTCTTAAAACAAAAATTGTTTAAAGGAAGTCAGTATTCCATGTATAAAATGCCATAAAGAATCATATTCCTGGAAAATGTTGTGGAATTATTTTGACATCTTAACGTTAATTTAAAATTTTACAGTTGATAGTGACTTCCTTAAAGCAACAGGAGTATTTTAACCATCATAAATCCCAAGAAGGAAAAAGTAAGTTTACTTGCTGAGTGAGTTGATGTCTAGCAACAAATAGATATCTTTCCACTAGGCTATTTCCAGATGTACAATACTCATTTCTTCTAACCTCTCAGTCTTCAGCTGAGCCAATATTGTGCGACTGTGTAGAAGTTTAAGAGAACACTCCAGTTAGAAGGACTTAGGAAATATTTGAATACATTCTATGCCAAATCTAAATCACGTAGACCATAGCTAGTAAACCACGGGATAAAAAGTATCCCAACTTTGCATCCCTTGAGCATGCATGGCATGGATAGAAAATGACATATAACATGACATAGTTTAAATGGTAAGCATGTTAAGTGTGACACAAAACCGTTAATCATCAGCATAAAGACGGACTCAAAATTGGGGAGATAAACGGTAAGTAAATTGAAAGTCATAAAATTTCTAAAAGACCTTAGACACAATATAATTTGATTCTCTTGTTACAAGAGAAACTGAGATCTAGAGAAGTTAGGATTACATACATTATACAGACTCTTCAGATCAGTGTACTGCAGAGCTAGAACCTGAACCAGGTAATCTGACACCTAGATCAAGGCATTCTGCACTCTAATAATATGTCAGGAGATAAATTTTTTCTAATTTTTAAGAGAGTATTTTATATTTTTCTCTTGACGAATCATTTCCAGAAGTCTTGTCTAACCCTCTAGGTTAGTTAGAAGGGAGCTCTTCTTGTGGGCTCCCAGATGACCTCTGCCTACCCCAATTTTAACTCTGGTACAGTGTTTTGACTTGTGAAGTACCTGTGTCCCCTTATTAGATTATAAACTCCCTGAGAGTTGGGAGTGACTCACTTCTCATTGCATCCTAGTAACTAGCACAGTGCTTGGCAGACATTGAATAAGTAATGAGAAAATACTAGTTAAATTGATCTTTCCTTGAAATCCTTTAAAGGGGCACCATGATCTGAACTTTGCCTGCTTCTCTAGCTTCATACCCCCAAATTGTGGCACAAAATTGCTAATCTTATTCTGTGCAAACATCAGTTTCTGGTTGTATGGTTTTGTTCAAACAATCCTTTTCCCTACACCTCTCCCTACCACACTCTGCCCTCAAACACACATATATTCCACTGCATTAATTCTCTGGAATCATTTCCTCCTGGAAGTCTTTCTTGATTCATAACTTCTCCCAACCTAAATTGGATTAATCCTATTCTGAGCTCCAGTAATTCCTTGTGCATGCATCTCTACACTACACACATCACATTATGAGGCAGTTCCATAAACACTGCACCCACGTTCTGTTTTATTCATGTTGGAATCTCCAAGATTAGTGCACTCAGGCACACAGATGATTTTAAAATGCGATTTAAACAAAAAGAATACATTAATAGAGAAGGAATCTTGGCACAGGGTGAAGTTTAAGGAAAGTATAGATATGGAACTGCAAATAATTGGATATTCAGTATATTTTCCTAAGAAAGAACTAAAAAAAAAAAAATAGAAGGCGGCTTTCAATTGTGAGGTTACATTCAAATCACAAAACAAACTTTTATGTAAAAGGACAGTAAAACACTATTTGGCAATTTTTTTTTACGAAGACAGCGATTAGGAACTACAATGGCAAGCCTTTCATGTAAATGCTAATGTACTGGTTATCATAGGACAAAAAGGCACTTTTAAGCATGTTTACAACATATACTAAGATGAAGAAAAACCAGAGGTTAAACTATATTCAAAACCTGCCCCCCAAATGTCCTACACTACAAGGCATTGGTTTTATTCCCAAATTGGTGCACAAACCTTTTTCTTTCCAATCCATTTTTATTGTTATATTATATAACATAAAATACAACCATTTTAACCAATTTTATTCTTTAAGTATTAGTTAGTTTCGGATTTACAGTGAAGTGGTTCAGATTCTTTTCCCTTACAGATTATTACAAAATACTGAGTATAATTCCGTGTACCATACAGCATGTCCTTACTGGTTATCTATTTTATATATAGTGGTATGTACCTGTTATTCAAAAATGACGAATTTATCCGTCCCTCTCCACCACTTAAACCACTTTAAAAAGTGCAGTTTAGTGTTATTAAGCGCCATCACCACTAAACACCCACAATTGTAAAACACGCTGCAGCCGCAACTTCCTTCTTTTCAACTTTTCTTTTGTAACACACTTAGCTTTCCGCACCACAAAAGGTTCAGAAACTAGGGAGAATGAAGTAAAGGATTATACTTCTCGGGATCCGTCAAGGGAATCGAAAAGCTACGTTCAAGCGTCCGTCGCCAAGCAGTAACCATAGCAACATAGATACCTCCCCTCAAAGGCAGCAACTGAGCACCGCCCCCCCCCCCCCAAGCGACAGCTGTCCCTTCCCCTCCTACTGCTTAAGGACCAGGCTCTTCACCCCGGACTGGAGGCAGAAGGAGGAAGAGGGAAGAATAAACGACAAAGCGAGAAGTACAGCCCAGCACTCGCTCTCCTCGCCCTCCCTCTTATCCCGAGCCCTAGCTCTCACCCTCCTCACGCCCGCAATCCGGCCCTTCCCGGGGGGCCAGCGCCTTTTATTGACGCCAACTTCCCGTTCTCGCGGGAGTTTGGGAGCCTGAGCCCGATAGGGTGGACGCAGCTCTCAAAATCTCAGTCTGCGCTGGGTCTGGAACCGAGGCCCGGGAGCGCACTGCGCGCGGGGGGCGGGGCGCAGGCCTGAGAGGGCGGGGCCTCGCCTGGCGAGGGGAGGGCGCGGCCGGCAGGGCGGCCAGGGGGCGGGGCCGCGGCCGGGACCTGTGGCTCGCAGGTAGCGCGGCCCGCGGCGCTCCCTCGGGCACCGGCGCACTGCGCATGCTCGCTGGCCGCGCGGGGCCGCTCGCCGGGCGGCGGTTACGAGCCGGCTCCTCAGCGGCGGAGGTTGCGGTGCTGCGACGGCGATGTGAGGGGCCCGCGGCGGGATGGTGCTGACCCGGGCGGGGCCGCCTTCTTCCACAGAGACCGCGGGCTCCTCGGTTCGACGGGCGGCAGCGGCGGAGGCCGAGCCGGGCGAGAGGTGAGCGCTCGAAGTCCGGCCGTCCCGGCCCGCGACCCCCGCGACCCTCTTCGTGTCCCCTCCCCGCGGCCGGGCGGGGAGCGGCCTCCTCTGCGCCCGGTCCCCGCTCGCGGCTCCGGCCCTTCCCGGCCGCTCCGGGTTGGAGCCGGCGCCGGGCCGCTGAAGGTCGGCGGGGACGGCCGGCGGGCGCGCTCGGGCTGGGGAGCCCCGCTGCCTGCCGCTCCCCGGGCCCGACCCTCGCGCGGCCCCCGAGCCCCCGGCCGCTCTTCGCCCCCTGCCCGTCCTCGCGCCTTGCTCCCTGCCGCGCCGCGCCCCTCATCCCCGGCGGCCCCTCCGTGGGAGGCGGGGTGCCCCTAGGTCCCCTCCCTCCTCTGGGCGCCCCCGGGCCGGCTCTTCACTCGCCGCCGGCTCCCTTCTCTCCCTCTGTCATTCCTCCCTTGGCTCGCTCTCTCCGTTTCCCCTCTTCGGTTCTTCGCCTTTCCCGTCTTGCGTTAGCTTCTGACAGGGTTTTGCTTCAGCATCTCTAGGCGCAGGACTTCATCTTCGGAGGCCCCGGCGCCCCGAATCCTTCCTCTCTGCCCTGACTTCACCGCCTCTCTGTCTGACGGTCCCTCCCTGTCCTCCCGCCTCTCTCCATCCTGTCCCCAACCCTTAACTCTCGAACCTTGATCTTTTTTCCTCACTAAAACTGTTGTTGTTTTCTCGTTTGCATAGGTCGAGTCTCTTAACTGCTGTCCGTTTTACTTTTTATGAAATCTCTGAAGAGTTCTAGTCTCTTTTACTTTCTACCTAAACTAGGTAACTCCTCAGTATACTTAGTTCAGTTAACAGTTTCATGAAATCTTTCTTCACTGACTGGTAGTACCAACAGGAGTGACAGTAGCCGTAACCTGTTACACTTAACTGATGGAACCTTTAATTTTCAAGAATTGTGTTTACCTGACATGTCAAGAAGAAGCAACTTGAGGTGAGGCTTGGTGAAAATATAAAGGCTAACCTCCAGACCTAAGGTTAAATTTTGGAGATTTTATTGTCCTCCAGGAAATAAAATTGTCCAAGAACGAATATTAAGTGAAATTTATCAAAAATTTTAAAAAATTAGTTATTAATTCGATGTTTTGTACATTTACCATTGCAGTTGACCGCATCATTTTTGTGATGGTCTCTGTTCTCTGCAGTAAGTGCTAACAATTTTTACTAGCTTAGGGAATTAGTGTTCTTACTAAAGGAGAAATTTAGTAAGGGGACAGAAGTATTAAATTTGTGAATTGGGTAAAAGAACTTTATAAACAGTTGGGGAGGTTTTTTTCCTCCATTTCATTGTGATCAAAATTTGGCTTATAAAAAACTTCTCTATATAAATAACATTGTAGGATCTTATTTTGAAGGCATCTGCTGAAGCAGTCACTCTCAGTGAAGTTTGCCTTTATTCTAGGGCCAAGGAGCAACTGGATTATGTATTTCATTCTGTAATCTCAAAGCAGCCCACAAACAGTAAATTCTTCTTTATGTTTCTGTGTCAGGTAGGAATTGAATTTTTCTGTTTCTGTAGTACAGAAGGGAAGCACCAAGGCAAAAATGTGTAGTTTCTTACTTGACATGATATTAGTATAAAAGTAGAACTTGATGTTGTGAAACCACACCTCTTTTGGAAGAAGCAGCAGTTGTTGTGTATGGTAGGAGGTGATGAACTCAGCTTTTAAGATTTTTTAAAATGATTTTTCCAGTGCAGGTAGAGATAACTGCTGCTTCTGAAGGAAATCTTCCTGTCTTTCAAAGGCAAGTCCTTCTGTTTCTAGGTAACTCTTTATTAAAAAAGGAAATGCTTACACATTCTTGTTGGTATTTATAGTAAGTTGATTCTCTGCTCTTAGAAATTAAAATAAAGATTCGTGGCGGACAATGGGCACATGGCTGGATGTCAGAGGATCTACACTCTTAGGATGACTCATGACATTAATTTGTGGAAGTCACTTAACCTGTGTACCTCCAGTGTCTCTCCTTATAATATATGAGTAAACAAGTGGCTACCCACTAATCTTTTAAAACCAAAGTAAACCCTCATCATTTAAGCATGCTTAGGGCCACCACAGACAAAAATTGCTATATAAAACACTTAGTTTTTGTCTCTTTTAGACTATGTCATAAGAGTAAAATTGAATGCTTAAATCCTGCTGCTCCTGCTGCTAAGTTGCTCCAGTCGTGTCCGACTCTGTGCGACCCCACAGACGGCAGCCTACCAGGCTCTCCCGTCCCTGGGATTCTCCAGGCAAGAACACTGGAGTGGGTTGCCATTTCTTCCTCCAGTGTTTGAAAGTGAAATGTGAAAGTGAAGTCGCTCAGTCGTGTCTGACTCTTAGCCACCCCATGGACTGCAGCACACCAGGCTCCTCCGTCCATGGGATTTTTCAGGCAAGAATATTGGAGTGGGGTACCATTACCTAGATCACTGCAATTTAGTTTTTGTTTTGTTTTGTTTTGTTTTTTTTTTAGTTTCAGACTTAAGTGAAAAGTTTAGTAGCGTGTGTTATAAACGTGGACTAGTTTAGATGAATCTTCATATGCAGTGAAACAGACACTGCCACATTCAGTATGTTTTGCCGGAATTTGACACTGGAAATTTAAAGTTAACAATGTTTTGGTAACTTCATGAATTTCTGTTGTCTTACAGTTTATCTTTGTGTTCTGTAGATATAGACATTTGAGAGTGGAGGTTCTTTAGGGGATAGAAAAGGCAAGGACTTCCTTTGATTCGAAGTATTAAGAATGATTAAAAGTGAGTTTTGTGATATGTTCTATTGTGTGTTTAAATAAATGAATGGAGATGGGAGCATATGTCTGAAGTGAGTAATGTTGTTTCCTTTTTTTCCTTGAGATGTTTGTCAGGAAGGAGGTTTTGAAATGAATATGAGTAAGAAGCAAAGTGGTAGTACAGAAAAAGCATTCCTAATGGGCCCAGTAGATTTTCAGAGAAGTTGGGAAGCACAAGTTGTTAGGCAGGTCTGGATTTTTCAGAAGGAATATAGTGAAATATCTTTACCATTTTATTTTTAAAGATTACCATTTTTTTAATAGGTTCATACTTGGTTGTCAGTGATATTCTAAATTTAATAACAATGAGCCTCTTTTATCTTAATGGAAATATGAAAAGTGTCAGGTCCTTTTAATGTAGAAATTATAAATCTTTTCCATTTGAGAAAACTGAGGCTTAAAGAGTCTGAATTAGAATCCAGGTCTATCTGCTACCAAGTTAATGATATACTGAAGAAAGCAGGAAAGCATAAGCTGTTAAGAAAA
Source organism: Bubalus bubalis (assembly GCF_019923935.1). NCBI lineage: Eukaryota > Metazoa > Chordata > Mammalia > Artiodactyla > Bovidae > Bubalus > Bubalus bubalis. The sequence goes on along the minus strand of NC_059166.1, from coordinate 94,574,162 downwards.
CATTGTTTGTTTCTTGAAATATTTTTTAGACAGAGGACTGTACTTTTTGTTTTGGGTTCTGAGCTGTGTTCTCTGTTGATTAAATATTTTGAGAGATGCTGGGCAGATCCCGGAACTGGGTAACAGATAATGACTGTGAAATAATGAATTTCTTTTCATGTTAAAAGGAGGGACTAGTTCTGGTTCTTTGGGCTCTTCCGGGATTTTTAAGGTATATAATAACATGACATACTCAAAGACATTCTGTGTTGTGTCACTGTCACGTGTATTTGATGGCATATGAACAGCATGAAAACTTGACGTGAGCTGCTCTTAAATAGCCCTGCCCTCCCTGGGGTGCCTTTTATTAGGTGTCCCATAATGAGCAGGAGGGGTTCTGCTCTGCTTTCTGTGCTTCCTGAAGTAAGTCAGCCATCGAAGTGATGTCAGAGGCTACTGATGTTCTTTCTACATTAGGTTTACACTTTGTTTTTCTATGGATTTTCTCATATTAACACAGTTATCCAAAATTAATAGTGTTCTGAGGGTGCTCCTTAATCTTAAGTGTCAGTTCTAAGATAAGAAGTAATATATTTCTCTATTATTAGACTCAACTGTTTAAACCCAGATTTTTAAGAAGTTAGAAGATAGTAGAGCTTCCCAGTGGTGCAGTGGTAAAGAATCTGGCTGCCAATGCAGGAGATGCAGATTCCATCTCTGGGTCGGGAAGATCCCCTGGAGGAGGAAATGGCAACCTGCTCCAGTATTCCTGCCTGGAAAATTCCATGGACAGAGGAGCCTGGTGGGCTGAAGTCCATAGGATTGCAAAGAGTTGGACCCAACTGAGCACACACACACACACACACACACACACACACAGGAGATGTCAGTGCCTTTAAACTTCAGATTTTGTATCTGTGGGTGTGAGGAATTTGAAGATTTCATGATTAGATCAGATCAGATCAGTCGCTCAGTCGTGTCCAACTCTTTGCGACCCCATGAATTGCAGCACACCAGGCCTCCCTGTCCATCACCAACTCCTGGAGTTCACTCAGACTCACGTCCATCGAGTCAGTGATGCCATCCAGCCATCTCATCCTCTGTCGTCCCCTTCTCCTGCCCCCAGTCCCTCCCAGCATCATCTTTTCCAAAGAGTCAACTCTGCATGAGGTGGCCAAAGTACTGGAGTTTCAGCTTTAGCATCATTCCTTCCAAAGAAATCCCAGGGCTGATCTCCTTCAGAATGGGCTGGTTGGATCTCCTTGCAGTCCAAGGGACTCTCAAGAGTCTTCTCCAACACTACAGTTCAAAAGCATCAATTCTTCGGCGCTTAGCCTTCTTCACAGTCCAACTCTCACATCCATACATGACCACAGGAAAAACCATAGCCTTGACTAGACGAACCTTCGTTGGCAAGGTAATGTTTCTGCTTTTGAATATGCCATCTAGGTTGGTCATAACTTTCCTTCTAAGGAGTAAGCGTCTTTTAATTTCATGGCTGCGATCACCATCTGCAGTGATTTTGGAGCCCAGAAAAGTAAAGTCTGACACTGTTTCCCCATCTATTTCCCATGAAGTGGTGGGACTGGATGCCATGATCTTCGTTTTCTGAATGTTGAGCTTTAAGCCAACTTTTTCACTCTCCTCTTTCACTTTCATCAAGAGGCTCTTTAGTTCCTCTTCACTTTCTGCCATAAGGGTGGTGTCATCTGCATATCTGAGGTTATTGATATTTCTCCCTGCCATCTTGATTCCAGTTTGTGTTTCTTCCAATCTAGCGTTTCTCATGATGTACTCTGCATATAAGTTAAACAAGCAGGGTGACAATATACAGCCTTGACGAACTCCTTTTCCTATTTGGAACCAGTCTGTTGTTCCATGTCCGGTTCTAACTGTTGCTTCCTGACCTGCATACAGATTTCTCAAGAGGCAGATCAGGTGGTCTGGTATTCCCATCTCTTTCCGAATTTTCCACTGCTTATTGTGATCCACACAGTCAAAGGCTTTGGCATAGTCAGTAAAGCAGAAATATATGTTTTTCTGGAACTCTCTTGCTTTTTCTATGATCCAGCTGATGTTGGCAATTTGATCTCTGGTTCCTCTGTCTTTTCTAAAACCAGCTTGAATATCAGGAAGTTCACGGTTCACATATTGCTGAAGCCTGGCTTGGAGAATTTTGAGCATTACTTTACTAGCGCGTGAGATGAGTGCAGTTGTGCGGTAGTTTGAGCATTCTTTGGCATTGCCTTTCTTTGAGATTGGAATGAAAACTGACCTTTTCCAGTCCTGTGGCCACTGCTGAGTTTTCCAAATTTGCTGGCATATTGAGTGCAGCACTTTCACAGCATCATCTTTCAGGATTTGGAATAGCTCAACTGGAATTCCATCACCTCCACTAGCTTTGTTCGTAGTGATGCTTTCTAAGGCCCACTTGACTTCACATTCCAGGATACCTGGCTCTAGGTCAGTGATCACACCATCATGATTATCTGGGTCGTGAAGATCTTTTTTGTACAGTTCTTCTGTGTATTCTTGCCATCTCTTCTTAATATCTTCTGCTTCTGTTAGGTCCATACCATTTTTGTCCTTTATCGAGCCCATCTTTGCATGAAATGTTCCTTTGGTATCTCTCATTGTCTTGAAGGGATCCCTAGTCTTTCTCATTCTGTTGTTTTCCTCTATTTCTTTGCATTGATCGCTGAAGAAGGCTTTCTTATCTCTCCTTGCTATTCTTTGGAACTCTGCGTTCAGATGCTTATATCTTTCCTTTTCTCCTTTGCTTTTTGCTTCTCTTCTTTTCACAGCTATCTGTAAGGCCTCCCCAGACAGCAATTTCGCTTTTTTACATTTCTTTTCCATGGGATTGGTCTTGATCCCTGTCTCCTGTACAATGTCATGAACCTCATTCCATAGTTCATCAGGCACTCTATCTATCATATCTCGGCCCTTAAATCTATTTCTCACTTCCACTGTATAATCATAAGGGATTTGATTTAGGTCATACCTGAATGGTCTAGTGGTTTTCCCCACTTTCTTCAATTTAAGTCTGAATTTGGCAATAAGGAGTTCATGATCTGAGCCACAGTCATCTCCTGGTCTTGTTTTTGTTGACTGTATAGAGCTTCTCCATCTTTGGCTGCAAAGAATATAATCAATGTGATTTCGGTGTTGACCATCTGGTGATGTCCATGTATAGAGTCTTCTTTTGTGTTGTTGGAAGAGGGTTTTTGTTATGACCAGTGCATTTTCTTGGCAAAACTCTATTAGTCTTTGCTCTGCTTCATTCCATATTCCAAGGGCAAATTTGCCTGTTTCTCCAGGTGTTTCTTGACTTCCTAATTTTGCATTCCAGTCCCCTATAATGAAAAGGACATCTTTTTTGGGTGTTAGAAAAATGGAATATAGTTAATTTATCAAGTGTAGTTTTTTAAATCAGCATTGCATTCTGATTTCAGGTTTTCTTTTAGTAGGGGCATATTTATTTCATGGCATGTTACTATTGAATCTGTTTCCTAAAACAATTAAGGTATAGACTTTAGAATTATATAAGTTTAAATATAGGCTGTGAAGTTTGACACTTTCAAAGGTTTTGTGCTTTTTCCATTGTTTTCTAACCGTGTGACCTTGAATAAGTTGTGTAAACTTTTTGCTCCTTAGCTTCTTCACCGGTAAAATGGAATAATAATAGGTCTTTCATTCATATGAGAATGAGATGAAGTGATGTTAATAAGAGCTACTTGTATAAAAGTAAGAGCTCCAAAATGTTCTCAGTGTTTGTATTTGATACTGCTATTTGGTCTACATTTGGTATCAACAGGGAAACATACAGCTTTTTAAAATATATTTTGTCAAGGTTTTCTGCTTATCTTTCCTCTGGAAGATCTCCCTCTTACCCTCACCCCAGAAGAGAAGAACTTAGTACTCTATTCTTTTCTTAAATATTTCTAAATACAACTTGTGCTGTATGGTGTATGGCCCTCAGGAGTTTATTGTGTTGAGTGATTAAATGACAGCAAAAGATTCTAGACCAGTGATTTTCCTTACTTTCCATGTCCACTTTATTCATAGCAATTCTTTTAAGCTCCTCTTTATTGTAAATCACCTTTTAAGATGAGAGATGTTACTGATGAAAGGGTGTTGCATATGTGAATAATTGTGAAGGCAAAAAGGTTAAAAGCCACCTGAGTGATGGTGATCCTGAGTCAGGAGAGTGCCAGTTGACTTGGCCATTTTAGAGTAGGATGTAATCCAGTGGCGTAGTGTGTTTAGCTCCAGAAAGAGGGAGCTTTCAGAGCTGATCAGGGTGTCAAGACCTCAGTCAGTCCAAAAGGGAACTGAATGTAAATCCAGAAACAGGACCATAGGCCAGATATTTAGACTGAACCAACCAATGCAGACTTAATCAATTTAGGTGGCCAGAGTTACACCAGATAGCAGGATTACAGGTGTACAACTCCTTAGACGTCACTGGCTGGTTATTCTCAGTTTATGGCTGTCTGGTTTGACTTGATCAAGGTTAGCTCAAAGGCTTGAGGGCCTTGAAGGGCCTGACTTTTGTGTATTGGAGTTCTGCTGTGGCCTCAGTGAGTGGTACTTAGGAAAGGTGGTGGCTGAGGATACTTTGTCCAAGAGATGGATCTTCCTATTCTCACACAGAACTTGGATGTTACAGAAATATTTTATTATGCACAAAGTTATGAGAACAGCATTCTGAAGGCTTATGGGGTGCCCTTCTTTGGGGCTTCCTGCTTATTCATTGGGAGAAAACCCCCCTCCCCCCCAGAATGGACCCCAAATTGACTATTATTAAATGGATTGAGTTAACCTTTTAAAAGGATCTAATGATCTTAGGATCTAAAAGATCTCTTTGTTCCCATTGAATTCCTATTTAACAAACTGTAATTGAAACGTGCATGTTAGGTTAGATGCCCTTCCCTTCACTGGTCCCAGATCCCAGTGTCACTCTCAGTCCCTAGATGTCTGGCCTAGTGTGAGCCCCTTATCTGGTTGGACTTTAACTTGATGTTCCCTCACTTGGTTTCAGTTCCTGTGTGTCTGTCTGAATGTGAGCATCTCATTACATTGAGTGTGAACATTTAAAGATATGTAGGTTTTTGTACACTTTGGCTCCTAAGTGCAAGTTTACTACATTATATAGTGTTCATCTGAAAAACTAGTGAATTTTTTCCCTAAAGCTGAAAGAAAAAAATGAATGTGCTTTACTCATTGAGAAATGATGTATTGATTGCTAATCTGGAGGTTTTCTACAGATAAGTGGGTCCATAGATGATAGTTGCCTTATATGGTGTCTTTAGTACCTAACTTCTGCATACAGCTGGACATTATTTTTTGGACTGTCAGTATTACAGGCTCTGAACCCATTTGTCCCATGACTGCTAACCTGGGAATGGGATTTAGAAGCTGGAGCCATTGGCTTCATATTTGACAGAAGTGACCCCTTTATTTCTTGGGTTGACAAAGGGAGTGTCTGGAATCTCCAATTTGTTTAGCTTGTTTACCCTCAGCTTTAGGAGAAGGAACATCCTCAAGATATCTATTTTGGGTTTGTAGTTCAAGAGTCAAGGCTGTTCACTCTTTGATTTCTGAGACAGGATCTCATCATTGCCTGTGGTCTCCAGTCTATTTTAAGAACCTCTGAGCTGTGCCTCTCGGTTTCAGACATGTCCGTGTCCTCTTTTTAGGTTTCTGAAGCAATCAGGAGTTCAGGCTAAGTTCAGAATGGTTAGCTGTTGTTTCAGGATGGTGTGGGTGGTACAGGAGCATCTTCCATATTTTTCCAGATATCCATGCCTGGACTCACCTTGCAGATACTGGAGGTCTCAACTGATCCGATGCGAGTGAACAGCCCTGGTCTTAGAAGCTAGACCAAATATTTAAGCCCCAGTGCTTTTTTGGGGATAGTTAATGTGCACTCTAGTGGTTGGGGGGATGGATTGGCATTCTTAGGCTCAGGTCCAGTAGAAATCTGAAAGAGATGTGTAATAAAACATGTCCAAGGAGCTGCATTTTTAAAAATAAAAACAAACTGATAAAATTAATTTGTATAATATATTTTATTTAATTCAATGTATGCAAAGTATTATTCAAGATGCACGCATGTTAAGTTGCTTCAGTCGTGTCCGACTCTGTGTGACCCTATGGACTGTAGCCTGTCAGGCTCCTCTGTCCATGGGATTCTCCAGGCAAGAATACTGGAGTGAGTTGCCGTTCTCTTCTCTGTATTTCAAGAGGTGGTCAATATAAAAAACATTAATGAGATATTTACATTCTTTTGTGTACTAAGTCTCTGAAACCCAGTGTGTACATCTACAGCATATCTCAATTAGTAACTACATCTGTAACAGTTTAAGTAAAATACTGTCCTGTCAGCTATAAAGTTATGTTTAATTAAAAAATATTTACACTGCTTCAGTGTTTGGATGTAAATGTAAAAGTAAAAATTTTAAATGCATTTCTTCAGTCATACTAGTTGAGTTTTGATTGTGCACTAAATCAAATTACTGACCACGTGTGGCTCGTGGCTGTGGTGTGGGATGGACCGGCTCTTGAGGGCCCAACTGTCTTTCAGACCAACAGATGATCTTGCTTCTTTGGGAGCAGTCTGCCTTTCCCTGAGGTATTACAAGGGGATTGTCAGGTTTGACTGTCAGAGAAATATCTCCTCAGATCTCAGAGCCATTCAGCGAACGGTTCTCGTTTCGTATCAGGGCAGTTCCTGTTTGAGGTTCCCCTGTGGCTTCTTTGGGTTGAGTGTTATAGTCTATTTAGCTAAGTTCTTTCTTAGGGACCTTGGAAATGACCCAGGGGCCTACTTGAACAGATCTCTCAGATTGCTCTGTTTAGGCTACTTTGCCAGGGCCAAGATAATAGAGCGGATGATCAGTCTCAGATAAGTCAGGGTTCCTACAGCTTCACAGGCTCAGATGAAAGTGACAGATCTGAGCCTGCTAGCGGACTGTGAAAGAGGCCATGGTGAAGGGAGTTCCTGATGGTGGAAAGTCTCCCAGGCACGTCTGGGTAAAAGGAAAGAAGTCCTCTCTTTGAGCTTCTTTTACTCTTGAGAGAAAACAGGCCAGAACTTCCCTGTTTGATGAAAGATCTTTGCCTAATGAACTGAGTGGCATGAGAACCTATGCTAAGTCAAAGATTACAAACTTGGAATGAATTTGCCCTGTAGAGGAATTTGATTTTAACTGCACAGGTTTTGTTTGCTTGTTTTATTTGTGTTTGTTTTTTAACTAGTCGGCAACATCTAAAATTTAGGAGAAATTTAGGTGAAAACTCTTAGAAAAAACATTTTCAATTTCTACTTGAAAATTTAGAAGCCTGTGATCATGCTGGGCTAGCCAGGACTGTGTCGAGCTGAGTGGCAGTCCTTCTGTAAAACAGGGAATAGGAGAGAGTCCCATAGAGCCCCTAGACTCTGAGAGTCCTCTGAATCTCTCTTTCCTTTCTCTTTTGTCTACTCTCCATTTCCTTTAGTCTCTTCTTTGAATTTTTTTCTTCGATCAATATGTAAAAATAATTCTTTTGGGGTTTTTTTTTGGGGGGGGATGAAAAATAGATTTATTAGTATTACTGTGTATATATCTGTACATGTACTGTATGTTTTCACTTAGGGAATAGTCAGTAAAAAGGCATAAATTGAGAAAAATTAGGCAGAACAAAAAGTGCAGCAGGATATGAGAGGAAAAGGGAAGGAAATTACTTTATACTGGTAATTAATTTTATCATAAAGATTTGTTCATTCATGTCTGTTTTCAGTTTATCAGTGTAATAATTCCTTTCTTCAAGTTGATTGGATTTAAATATAAAAATAATAATAGTTAATATTTATGAAATTATTTTTGTTCAATTGCTCAGTCATGTCCGACTCTTTGTGACCCCATGGACTGCAGCACACTAGGCTTCCCTCTCCTTTACCATCTCAGAATCATGTCCATTGAGTCGGTGATGCCATCCAACATCTCATTCGTCCTTTGTCATCCCCTTTTCCTCCTGCCTTCAGTCTTCCCCAGCATCAAGGTCTTTTCCAGTGAGTCAGTTCTTCGCATCAGGTGACCAGAGTATTGGAGCTTCGGCTTCAGCATCAGTCCTTCCAGTGAGAATTCAAGATTGATTTCCTTTAGGATAGACTGGATTGAACTCCCTGCAATTGAGGGGACTCTAAAAGAGTCTTCTCCAGTACCACAGTTCAAAAGCATCAATTCTTCCCTGCTCAGACTTATTTATGTTCCAACTCTCACATCTGTACTGGAAAAACCATAGCTTTGACTATATGGACCTTTGTCGGCAAAGTAATGTGTCTGCTTTCTAGGATGTCTAGGTTTGTCATGGCTTTTCTTCCAAGGAGCAAGCGTCTTTTAATTTCATGGCTGCAGTCACCATCTGCAGTGATTTTTGAGCCTAAGAAAATAAAGTCTGTCACTGTTTCCATTGTTTCCCCATCTATTTGCCAAGAAGTCATTGCCTGGAGAATCCCAGGGACGGGGGAGCCTGGTGGGCTGCCGTCTATGGGGTCGCACAGAGTTGGACATGACTGAAGCAACTTAGCAGCAACAGCAGCAGCAGCATGGGACCTGATGCCATGATCTTCGTTTTCTGAATGTTGAGGTTTTTTTTTTTTTTTCCTTTTTTTTTTAATATATTTTATTTTATTTTTTAACTTTACAATATTGTATTGGTTTTGCCATATGGATGAATGTTGAGTTTTAAGCCAGCTTTTTCTCTCTCCTCTTTCACTTTCATCAAGAGGCTCTTTAGTTCCTCTTCGCTTTCTGCCATACTGGTGGTGTCATCTGCATATCTGAGGTTATTGATAATTCTCCTGGCAGTCTTGATTTCTGCTTATGCTTCATCCAGCCTGGCATTTTGCACTATGTACTCTGCATATAAGTTAAATAAGCAGGATGACAATATACAGCCTTGACGTATTGCTTTCCCCATTTGGAACCAGTCTGTTCCATGTCTTGTTCTAACTCTTGCTTCTTGACCTGCATACAGGTTTCTCAGGAGGCAGGTAAGGTGGGTCTGGTATTCCCATCTCTTGAAGAGTTTTCCACATTTTGTTGTGATCCACACAGTCAAAGGCTTGGCATCGTCAATGAAACAGAAGTAGATGTTTTTCTGGAATTTTCTTGAAAAAAATTATCTTGAGTTTTCTGGAAATCTCTCTTTTGCTATGATCCAGTGGATGTTGGCAATGTGATCTCTGGTTCCTCTGCCTTTTCTAAATCCAGCTTGAACCTCTGAAAGTTCTTGGTTCACGTACTATTGAAGCCTAGCTTGATTTTGAGCATTACTTTGCTAACATGTGAAATGAGTGCAGCTGTGTAGTAGTTTGAACATTCTTTGACATAGCCCTTCTTTGGGATTAGAATGAAAACTGACCTTTCCCAGTCCTGTGGCCACTGCTGAGTTTTCCAAATTTGCTGACATATTGAGTACAGCATTTTCACAGCATCATCTTTTAGGATATGAATAACTCAGCTGGAATTCCATCATCTCCGCTAGCTTTGTTTGTAGTGATGCTTCCTAAGGCCCATGTGACTTCACACTCCAAGATGTCTGGCTCTAGGTGAGTGATCACACCATTGTGGTTATCTGGGTCATGTAAGATCTTTTTTGTATAGTTTTTCTGTGTATTCTTGCCACCTCATATTAATCTCTTCTGCTTCTGTTAGGTCCCAGCCTTTCGGTTTCTGTCCTTTATTGTGCCCATCTTTGCATGAAATGTTCCCTTGGTATCTCTAATTTTCTTGAAGAGATCTCTAGTCTTTTCCATTCTATTGTTTTCCTCTATTTCTTTGCATTGTTCACTTAGGAAGGCTTACCTATCTCTCCTTGCTATTCTTTGGAACTCTGCATTCAGATGGAAATATTTGTCCTTTTCTCCTTTGCCTTTCTCTTCTCTTCTTTTCTCAGCTTGTAAGGCCTCCTCAGACAACTGTTTTGCCTTTTTGCATTTCTTTTTCTTAGGGATGGTTTTGATCACAACCTCCTGTACAATAGTACAAACCTCTGTCCATAGTTCCTCAGACATTCTTGTCTATCAGATCTAATCCCTTGAATCTTTTTTGTCACTTCTGCTCTATAATCATAAGGGACTCCATATAGGTCATACCTGAATGGTCTAGTGGTTTTTCCTACTTCTTCAGTTTAAGTCTAAATTTGGCAATAAGGAGTTCATGATCTGAGCCACAGTCAGCTCCCAGTCTTGTTTTTGCTGACTGTATAGAGCTTCTCCATCTTTGGCTGCAAAGAATAAAATCAGTCTGATTTTGGTATTGACCATCTGGTGAAGTCCATGTGTAGAGTCTTCTCTTGTGTTGTTGGAGGAGGGTGTTTGCTATGACCAGTGTGTTCTCTTGAAAAAACTCTGTCAGCCTTTGCCCTGCTTCATTCTGTACTCCAAGGCCAAACTTGCCTGTTACTCCAGGTAGCTCTTGACTTCCTACTTTTGCATGCCAGTCCCCTATGATGAAAAGGACATCTTTTTTTTTTTTTTTTTGGTATTAGTTTTAGAAGATCTTGTAGATCTTCACAGAACCGTTCAGCTTCTTCTGCATTAGTAGTTGGGGCAAGGCCTTATATTACTATGATATTGAAAGGTTTGCATTGGAAACAAACTGAGGTCATTCTGTCATTTTGAGATTGCACCCAAGTACTGCACTTCTGACTCTTTTGTTGACTATGATGGCTACTCCATTTCTTCTTAGGGATTCTTGCCCACAGTAGTAGATATAATGGTCATCTGAATTAAATTTGCCTATCCTGGTCCATTTGAGTTCACTGATTCCTAAAATTCACTCTTGCCATCTGCTGTTTGACCACTTCCAATTTACCTTGATTCATGGACCTAACATTCCAGGTTCCTGTGCAGTATTGTTCTTTACAGCATCGGATTTTACTTTAACCACCAGTCACATCCACAACTGGACATTGTTTCCGCTTTGTCTCAGCCTCTTCATTCTTTCTGGAGCTATTTCTTTGCTCTTCTACAGTAGCATCTTGAGCACCTACTGACCTTGGGAGTTCGTCTTTCAGTGTCATATCTTTTTGCCTTTTCATACTGTTCATGGAGTTCTCAGGGTAAGAATGCTGAAGTGGTTTGCTGTTCCCTTCTCCAGTGGACCACGTTTTGTCCGAACTCTCTAACATGTCCCATCCATCTTGGGTGGCCCTTCACAGCATGGCTCAAGGTTTCATTGAGTTAAACAAGGCTGTAATCCATGTGATCAGAACAATTATACCAAAGAAGTTCTCATACTGTTGCAAAAGTTCTAGGCTCCACAACAGATTTCCCAACCTGGGGATCCAACAGAGGAACTGCATATCCCCAGGGAATCTGACTTTGAAGGTCAGCAGGATTTATTACAGAACTTCCACAGAACTGGGGAAACAGACTCTTGGAGGGGACAACAAAACCTTTTATGCACCAGGACCCAGGAGATAGGAGCAGTGACCCCACAAGAGACTGAGCCAGACTTGCCTGAAAGTGTCCAGGAGTCTCCAGAGGAGATGTGAATTGACAGTGGCCTGCCACGGGGTCAGTATCATTGACTACAACAGTCCTAGGAGCCATGGGTGCTGACCTAAGTCCTTTTGCAGAAATTCACCATTACCCCTACCATAGTTTGACCTCAGGCCAAATTACAGGGAAGGAACTCAGCCCCACCCATCAACAGAAAATTGGATCAAAGAGTTACTGAGCATGGCCTTGCTCACCAAAGCAAGACCCAATTTTCACCATAGCCAATAGTTCCAATGAGGAAGCTTCCGCAAGCTTCTCATCCTCATCCATCAGAGGACAGACAGAATGAAAACCAGAATCACAGAAAACTAACTAAACTGATCCCATGGATCACAGCCTTGTGTCACTCAGTGAATCAAGAAAGTGAAGTGAAGTCACTCAGTTGTGCCCGACTCTTTGTGACCCCATGGACTGTAGCCTACCAGGCCCCTCTGTTCATGGGATTTCCATTCTAAGCAAGAATACTGGAGTGGATTGCCATTTCCTTCTCCAGGAGATCTTCCTGACCCAAGGATTGAACCCGGGTCTCCCGCATTGTCGGCAGACGCTTTACCGTCTGAGCCACCAGGGAAGTCAGTGAATCAAGACCAGGAGGTAAAAGGTGAGTCATTTGGATATCCTGGAGGGATGAGTGTCCAAGGCAACAACTGCAAAACTGCAAAAGCCCCGAAGCATTAATCTCTTCGGTATGTTTGAGAAATTGCAAGCAGTGTGACTGGAGTGGGCAAACTTAGGAGATGAGGTCAGAGAGGTGGTTGGAAGAACCAGGTTGTGTAAGGTCGTCATATAGGCCATTGTAAGGTAGTGCTACTGAATATGGTGGGAAGCCATTGGGGGTTTGGAATGGAAGAAAGACGATTTGAATTATTTTCAAATCATGTATATTGTCATACAGCTTTTTATTTTATTGTTATTGTATGTAATATATAATTATTAATTAACATACGTAATATAAAGGATCATTTTCCTGCTTCTTTGAAAATAGCCTGAAGCGAAGACATATTACTTAGGGTATAGGTTAGGTACAGTTGCTGTGATAAAGAGTTATAAAACGAAAATCTGAGCAGTCTAGATAAATTTGACGTCTGTGCTCTATGAAACCATTCCAGAATCCAGAATTTTTCCATCTTTCTGTTTTACCATTTTTCAGAGTTCTGTCTTAATCTGTGTGGTCGATACTAGATCACTATTAAGAAGGTATTCCAGCCTGTAGAAAAAGGAAGCAATGAAATCCAGAGCCAAGAATTTCCTTTTAAACAAGTGAGGCAGACATTACATATCTGTCTGCGGACTTCAGTTTGCAGTCCACAGAAAGGGTGGATTGGCCACACTTGCCTCAGGGCTGGTTGGGAAATGTTATCTCAGGATTGCTCATCATTCAGCAGGAAAAGAAGAAAACAGAAATGACAAGTTGTCAACCACAGTCTTGCAGTTCACCTACTAAAGTATCCATGTGTATCCTTCATCCTGCCTATTGAAAATACTCCAGTTCCCATTGCCGAAGGAGACAGACAATCCAGGATCCATCGTACTGTTATATTAATCCAACTGAGAGAGCAGATCCACCTGTTAGATCTGCAAGTCCAGTGACCTGGAGACAAAACACAGTTACTGGTCCTCCCCTGCCCCTCCCACATACACCTGACATAATAGTGGTGGTTCAAAAATAGGAAAAGAATAATAAAATTTTCCATTTGGTTAAGCAAACAATGAGAGAAGTCACTGGTTGAGGGTAATGCTGGGCAGTAATGGTATAGCAGCTCTTCTGGTAAGAATGCCTATATTCACTGTACTCTGACCCCTGTCTTTGCTGTCCGGGTGTTTCTTCCTTATGTTAACCTCCATGATCACATCTGAAGTTTGTATTGAAAATTTTCCCAGTTGGGAAGGCATCTAGTTTTCATAGTTAGCTTTGTGCTACGGTAGGCTTGCCATCCTGCAAGTTACACAGTCATAGGTGTTTGCAGGTTAGCTTTTAATATCTTTGACAAATACAGTTCTCTCAAAAATATAGTAGGGTTCATTTGTGTTTGTCTCCATTCAGTTCTGGTGCCAGTGACTATGGCAAAATAGTTCTTTCCTGCTGTGGTTCTTAAGCCTGACTTACTTATTGCTTTCCTGTGCACTCAGCACTTTCTCTTTGTCTTGAAGGCATCTGAAACAGGAGGCATTGCTGAGTGGGATGGCCGCACCCTAATGTAATCTTATCCACAGTGCTGTATTTCTTTGTTTCATCAGGAAGTCTTAAAAGTTCTGTGAAAAATGCCATTGGTAATTTGATAAGGATTGCATTAAATCTGTACATGGCCTTAGGTGAGATAGTCATTTTAACAATATTGATTCTTCTAATTCAAGAACATGGTATATCTTTCCATCTGTTTTTGTTGACTTGCATTTCTTTCATCTGTGTCTTAGAGTTTTTGGAGTACAGATCTTGCCTCTTTAGGTAGGTTTATTCCTTTTGACATTTTATTCTTTTTGATGCAATTATAAATGGGATTGTTCCTTAATTTTCCTTTCTGATAGTTCACTTTTGCCTATAGAAATAGCAACAGATTTCTGTATATTAATTTAGTACCCTGCAACTTTACTGAATTCATTGATGAATTCCATTAGTTTACTGGTAGCATTGTTAGGGTTTCCTAGAACAGAAATTTTAAGATGTGTATGAAAACACAAAAGACCTCAAATATACAAAAAAATCCTGAGAAAGAAGAGCAGAGCTGGAGGAATCATACTCCTTGACTTCAGAATATACTACAAAGCTACAGTAATCAAAACAGTATGGTACTGGCACCAAAACAGACATATAGATTGATGAAAAAGGATAGAAAACCTATATATAAACCCTTACTCTTATGTCAATTAATCAATGACAAACGAAGAAGAATATACAGAGGAGAAAAAACAGTCTCTTCAATAAGTGTGCTGAGAAAACTGAGCAATTGCATGTAAAAAAAAGAAATTGCAGCATTCTCTAACTCCATATACAAAAATAGACTCAAAATGGATTAAAGACCTAAATGTAAGTTAGGATACTATAAAACCCCTAGAGTAAAAACAGACCAAACACTCTAATAAATCAAAAATAAACAAATGGAACCTAATCAAACTTAGAAACTTTTACACAGCAAAAGAAACCATAAAAAAATGAAGATTTAACTACAAAATGAGAGAAAATATTTGCAAGCGATGCAACTGACAAGGGCCTAATTTCCAAAATATACAAACAACTCATATGATACAGCAAAAAAAAAAAAAAAAAAAAAAAATCAAAAATTGGTCAGAAGACCTAAATAGACATTTCTCCAAAGGAGCCATGCAGGTGGCCAATAGGCAAATGAAAAGATGCTTAACATTGTCAGCCATTAGAGAAATGAAAAGGAAAACCTCAATGAAATACCACTGCATACTGATGAGAATGACCATCATTAAAAAGTTTACAAATAACAAATGCTAGAGAGGGTATGGAGAAAGCATTCCCACTGATTGGCAACTTAGTGCAGCAATTATGAAAAACAGGCTGGAGGTTCCCCAGAAAACTAAACATAGAATTACTACATGATCCAGTAATCTCACTCCTGGGCTATATAGCCAGACAAAACTATAATTCAAAAAGATACATGCATCTTTATGTTCTGTAGCAGCACTGTTTACAATAGTTAAGACATGGAAACAAATGTCCATTGACAGATGAATGAATGATGAAGATGTGGTATGTGTGTATATATTAATATATATGTGTGTGTATACATATATATATGATGACATACTGTTCAGCATAAGGAATGAAGTAAGGCCATTTATAGCAACATGGATGCAACTAGAGATTACCATACTAAGTGAAGTATGTCAGAAAAAGACACATACCATATATCACTTATATGTGGAATTTAAAATTAAACTTATCTATAGACATATAGAACAGATTTGTGTACCAAGTGGGAGGGTTTGGGGAAGGATGGACTGGGAGTTTGGGGTTAGTAGATGCAAGCGATTACATACAGGGTAGAGAAACAACAAGGTCCTGCTCTATGGCATAGGGAACAAATAATACTCATTATCTTGAGATAAATCATAACAAAAAACAGTGGATATATGTGTGTTTAACTGAGTCACTTTGCTATACCATAGAAGTTAACACAACATAAACCAACTATGCTTCAATAAAAAATAGAAAGAAACTACAATGAGGTATTGTCTCACACCAGTCAGAATGGCCATCATCAGTAAATGTTTGCAAGGGCATGGATTAGAGGGAACCCTTCTATAGTGTTGATGCGAATATAAATTGGTACAGCCACTATAGAGAACAGTATGGAGTTTCCTTAAAAATAATAGAGTTACCATATAATCCAGCAGTCCCACTCTGCATGTACATCTGGAAAAGATGAAAACTCTAATTTGAAAAGATGCATGCAACTCACTCTTCATAGCAGCGCTATTTACAGTAGTCAAGACATGGAAGCAACCTAAATGTTCGTCAACAGATAAATGGATAAATATGTGGTACATATATACATTGGAATATTCAGTTCAGTACAGTCGCTCAGTCATGTCCAACTCTGCAACCCCATGGACTGCAGCCCACCAGGCCTCCCTATTGATCACCGACTCCCAGAGTTTACCCAAACTCCAAACAAAGTCCATTGACTTGGTGATGCCATAAAAAAGAATGAAATAATGCCATTTGCAGACATGGATGAACCTGGAGATTATCATATTAAGTGAAGTAAGTCAGATAGAGGAAGACAGATAATCATATGATATCTCTTATATGTGGAATCTAAAAAAAAAAAAAAGATACAAATGAACTTATTCACAAAACAAAAATAGACTCACATAGAAAACAAATTTATCGTTACCAAAGGGGAAATGTTGAGGAGAAAGGAATAAATTAGGAGATTGGGATAGGAGATATAAAAACCACTATATATGAAATAAACAACAAGGACCTATTGTATAGCACAAGGAACTATATTCAATATCTTGTAAGGGATTATAATGGAAAAGAGTCTGAAAAGGAATATATATGTAATTGAGTCACTTTGCTGTATATCTGAAGTGAATACATTTTAAATCAACTATACTTCAATAAAAAGTTTGTTTTGAAAAAAAATGTCTTAATAGAAGTCTTTGGGAAAAGTACTAATAATCTTATCTCCTGATAATGCAGATATTGAAGGAGTTGACTACAGGGACCCATTTCTACTCTATTTCCTTCCATCTTTCATTGCCAACTGGCCAGTTCTTGCCTGAATAAAGGCAGCAAAGAACCACTGGCACACATGAATGTTGTGGTTCTTTTCATATTCTTACCTTGAAGTTCTGAGGTTTTTATGGTCACCACGTTCTGTAAGTTATTGTCGGCAGCAGTTTCTGGCATGTTTTGCTCCAATATAACCAGGGTCACCATTATTTTCTTAATAGTTTTGTCTGTTACTCTGTTGCCTGGTACCCAGTGACTTAGCCAGTGCCACATATTTTAGAATTTTGTTATGACAGTTCTCTAATTCTGGTATTAATTTCTGTATTGAAGAAAAGGCTGCTGTAAAGGGATACAAAAGTGAAATGGTTTAAATGAGGAAAAAAGATATTTCTTGCTCAGATAACAGGCCTACTGATACAGGTGGTAGAGATGCTATGTTCCCTGAAGGAAATGAAGACATGAGAGGTAAACTACCAAAATGTTGGATTTGAACTCAGATCCTAAGCCTTGTTTTAATCATTGTGCTGTACTTAATCTATATTAATCTCTTCCTGGTGGTTAGTGAGCTTTTTGAGGTGTCGGGAACTTACCTCAGGGGCCTTGACCTCTTGCATTTGCTAGCTTCTAGTAAGTGTTCAATAAATGTTTGAATGATTGAATACCTGTTTTATTTCTGAGTAAGTTAAGGCATAGAGACCTAACCAAACTTGACACACAGGCAGGGCTAGAACACAAGAATATATGTACAGGAGAAGCTGTCTTAGAGAAGAGACTACTTCCATGAACAGGAAATATATAAAGGCAGTATCATTTTGATCTCCTTAGAAATAGTTACTGTAAAAATTTTTTGATTATTAAGCTTTAACAATTAAGGAAGGTGGTAAAGTCTATATATACATGATGGAAAGAAGAAAAAAATCTGTGAAGAAGTGTGAATGTGGTCTTCATTCTAACATTTTTAGTACCTAAAATAATTATACCAAAGGCAAAAGACTTTTTTTAAATTTAAGCAATAAATATTTGGAGTGTGGAAAAAAAAACTATGCACAGTATATCCAGGCACCTTTTTTGTCAAAATATTTTAAATAGCTCATAGCATATGTGTGTATGTATATACACACACGTTTCATATCTCTCTATTTATCTGTGTGTAAAGTTTCAAAAATCATTTCTTCTACCAAGGGAATGGCATATTTTAAAATGGTGAGTTCTACATCTTAAACATTGATAAGTTTAGGACTTCCTTGGTGGTTCCAGTGGTTGGGAATCCACCTGCCAGTGCAGGGGACACAGGCTTGGTTCCTGGTCCGGGAAGATTCCACATGCTGTGGGGCAGCTGAGCCATGTGTGGAAACTGCTGAGCCCACATGCCTAGAGCCCGTGCTCCACAGTGAGAGAAGCCACCACAGTGAGAAGCCCGTGCACCGCAACTAGAGAGTAGTCCTTGCTTGCTGCAACTAGAGAAAACCTACGCACAGTGGCAAAGACCCAGCACAGCCAAAAATAATAAATAAACAGAAGATTCTTAAAAAAGTGAAAAGCTTATACTGTTTTGGGTATTCATGAGGATTGTTTCTGAACCACTGCACTAAGAAAATACTCCTCTATTATTGTACTTTGAAGTGTACACAGGTGAATCATAATAAAGATAATAGTTACTATTGATGTGTGAAACTGAATGAAAACAAATTTCTAACCCTTATTCCTAAGCCTTATGGAGGATATGGATCTTCTGGATAAATTGAAAGTACTAAGTAACAAAGCATAGGTTTCCTTAAAATGGACATTTGTATGCCTCTTATTTTGTTTGAGATGTTATTTTTTCTTTTTCATAGGGGGAGCACTATTATTTTAGCAAGAATCACTAACTGGAAGTGCAGCATTGGTTATTTAATGATATTAAAATGAAGTTTTGATCAGCAGAGGTAAGACGATGGCATTTCTTTTGTGTTCAATTCATAATCAAAATATTTGCTAGATTTCTATGAAGAACTGTTTTAAGAAATGCGAAGGGTCAATATTATCCCACTTGCAAGTAACAAGTTAGCCTTCCCAAGCACCATGGATGTCTGCAGAAGACTCAAGACTCCTCCTGGGTCAGAGAAAAGGACAGTTTATATGCGGGGCAATAGCAGTGGCTGGAGTACGAGGCAGCCTGCGTAAGAGTAGTTTATGTTACATGAGAGGATGCCTGAGCTGAGGGACCTGAATCTTTCGTGAGGGACAGTGAGCTTGCTAATTTATGCTTCAGAGGAGACTTAATCTCTATCACACTGGACCTTAAAAAGATTTGCCCTTTACTCCAGTATGAGACACTGTCCCTGATTCCTGACACTTTGCTAAACATGTGTCCTTGAAAAATAGTCTGAAATAAAGGCAGTCAGTGTCTCTGCTTGCAAGACATGCAGAAACATAAGCACTCTCAGAATTGTCTTTCAACACTTTCTTACTACATCAAATTGCTTTTTGAAGTATGTGTTATTGATAAGGATGATTGCAGTGATGCTTTTTGAAATGGTGTGAAGATGGGAACTATTAAACTATTAATACCTAACAATAGGAGATTGTTTAAATTATAACATCATGGTATAATAGTTATTAACATAGATATTGGTAAAAATAAATGAAATAAGCAGATTAAATTAAATGTATACATAATTTGATCCTACTTTTATAGAAAGTGTATAAATATATATATAAATATAAAGAAATATACCAAAGTATGTATTTCAATGGATAGAATTATAAATGTTTTCTTTTTTGCTTGTATCTCTCTTTTTGACCTCTTGAAAATGAATACTTTAGACTTTTGTAATGAGGGGGAAATTGTTTTTAATTAAAAAATGAGCAGTCATTTAAGAACTTCACCTGACAGAGAAAAAGCTTCATAAATTTAAATGGGAATTAAAGGATGCCAATTCTTTTTTTGACTCTGAGTTGCCTTTATGTGAAGTGCAGTGTAGAACTAGAAGAGAATAATTAGGTAACTTAATTTTTCTCTTAAAAAGTTACCTTTTACCTATGATAAAGTCAATAGTTACTTTGAACAATTTGCTGTATTATTTATTATCACATAGTTGTCACAAAGAGAAACAAATCTTAGAAAAGCATTCAAACAGGGTAGATCTAGGGTAGTGCTGTTTAGTATTTCCTTAGTACATATGTATAGTGAGTACATATGTATAGATTCTGGTGCTGTACAGTCAGATCAAGCTAAGTTAGGAGCACTAAATGAATTGTCTTCATTTTCATTTCCTGCCTGCATATCATACTCTGAAATATGTTTAATGTTAGTGATTTTGTAAGTTGGCATTTTTTTTGTGCTTCTCATGATTTTTTTCCCCCTACTTTAACCAAGGTGCTGTTACCAGATTTGTCTTCTGAGTATAAACTAAAAATGACTGAAGTTCAAGCAATGGTAGAATTCTCCGTGGAGCTAAACAAGTTCTACAATGTGGATTTATTTCAGAGAGGGTTTGTATTTTAATGTGAAAATTATGTATTTTGCATAAGATAAATTGTACAGTTTTCATTTAAATTTAAGTACATACTTTTGTTTGAGCATATATAAAGAAAACAATGAGCTATGTTCAAGGATTTTCTTAGTGAAATTTTATTTCTAAATAAATGAGTATTATTCCTATGGATTTAATGAAGATTCTGGATATATTTAACTTATGTTTATGAATTTGTGCTGAGCATTGAGAGGACTTCACTGAAAATTGATAAGAAAGATTTCATTTCTGCTTTTTTAAAAGATGACAGTGTGTGGCTTTGAAAAAAGCAGAATATACACACATAATATACATACACAAAATAGCTTAGTAGGAATACAATATGATGACTCTTTAAAAAGTATATATAGAAAGTGCTCTAGAAATCAGAAGCGAAAGACCTCTTTCTGGTAGCACGTCAGGAAAGGCCCATGACCGGGGGATAGGGTCAAAGCATGGGTAAGAGTGATAGGGAGAGGATAAGGTGAAAGAGCCTCTCGGTGGGAGAAAACATTGTGAATCCAGTCTCGGAAATAGGAATGAACATGTTATTTTAAAGAGTCCTAAGAGGCTGGATATTTTCTGGTAGAATTGCAGAAGAAAAGACAGCAGAGGAGAGGTTATGTTTGTGAAGGGCTTTTGTTGTCTGGAGGAGAGTTGATACTAGGGATTGGGGTAGCCACTGGTGGTTTCCAAGAACGGATGACATGGTCACCATTATTACAATTAGTACTTACTGGCATGTGGAGAGCATGATGATACTGAATGGATGGTCCGGCAGAAGAAATAGAGGCCCAGGGGCAGGGTAGAGGGGCTCACAATATCTCAGGACATAAACCTGAATCTTGACGCTGGGGATGGTAGTGGTAGGGCCATGACTGGGAGATGATGAAAGAAATAATCCTATTGTTGATTGTTTATCTCGGCTTTGCCATCTTGTTGAAAAAACAAAGACAGCTGTGCTCTGTGCCACATGGTCTCTCACCCATCAGCAGGACAGCCTGGGCTTGTCCCCCTGGCAGAGGGGGAGTCCAGGAAAGTGAGCAGAAGGTGCAGGGTCCCCTCACTGACACAGAGCCTTCCCAGGGCTGGGCTGGTGGCTCTTGGGCCAGTGAAACCTCTGTAAAACTTGATGGGAATTCTGCGTGTCTGGCATGGTTGATTCCATGCCCTGAAACCCACACCCACACTTGTTGAGTAAGACGTGACTGCTCTCTAGATGAATCACTACTGTGTAGAGATCAGAATTCTGTGGGATCCTGCCCTTGAACTTCCTAAAAGCCCTTTGTCAAGCTGAAAATGTCTACTTAGACACTGCCCTTAGCTCTTTTGGAGATCTTAAGAAAGGGATTTACAGCCACACCCTTGATTAGATCTTTGTATGAAGTTTTATTTTCCAAACCAGGAAGTCTTGGTTCCTCTCTGTTTTTTCTAGATTCTGCTTATAAAATGACCAGGTGTTTCTTTAGCTCATCTCTTTCTTGCAGAACCTTACTGTATGGCTTGGAGCAACCAGGTGACATTTTCAGCATTCTGCCAGAAAATTAGCTTGCTCAAGCCAAAAAGTTTCTTTTAAATACAGTCTAACTTCTTTTAAGTTATTGTTTGAAAGCATAGTCACCAAAAATTTATCACTACAAAACATGGGTCACTGTTTTTTAAGTCTCATATAATTTCCTCATTATTTTTCTTGCCTTTGTAACTGTAACTACTACTTTGGTCCCAAAGTCAATGACACATATTTTGTTTTTATTAGTACCAATTTCTGTATTAGTTATTTATTGCAACAGTAATGCAGCTAACAAAAAACCCAAAGCCTCAGTGGCATCACAATGATAAACATTTATTTCAGCTCACAGATCTGTGGACCAGCTGGATGGTTGTGCTAATCTGGGTTGGTGGGCTCGCATGCAGTTGGCTGGCAGGGAGCTGCATGGTATAGAACGGACTCACCTGGATGCACTCATCTCTGCTCTATCACCTCTCATCCTGCAATGTTATTCTCACTGAGGAGGCAGGAGTCCAGAGAGACAGAGAAACCTTACAAAAAGACCTAGGCTTGGCACTAGCTCACTGTCTTCTCTGCCATAGCATACTGCCTAAAACAAGTGGTCAGGACAGCCCAAAGGGATGGGGACCTGCACCCTACTTGTTGATGGGAATCGTACTGTGAGAGGCATGGATACGAGGATGGGTGAAAAAAAATTGAGGACCTTTAAAAGTCTCCCACGCACTTTAATGTTTTTTGGGGATTGTTATTAATCAATAACAATCTCTGAGACCTTTTGAGGTTATTAAGTGAAAGCAAAAGTTGCTGACTCTGCGACCCCATGGACTACACAGTCCCTGAAATTCTTCAGGCCAGAATACTGGAATGGGTAGCTTTTCCCTTCTCCAGGGATCTTCCCAACCCAGGGATCAAACCCAGGTCTCTCGCCTTGCAGGTGGATTCTTTACCAGCTGAGCCACCAGGGAAACCCAAGAATACTGGAGTGGGTAGCCTATCCCTTCTCCAGTGGATCTTCCTGACCCAGGAATCGAACTGGGGTCTTCTGCATTGCAGGCGGATTCTTTACCAACTGAGCTATGAGGTTATTAGGAGTAGGATTTAATAACTGATTCCATGTGGAGGATATTGCAGAGACAGAAAAAAACATTAAAAAATATGTATGTGGAGGTATGTCTTTACATGATGTCGAGGATTACTTTGAAATAGCTCAGCAAAGAAAAAAATTACATATGAATCAAATGTGGCAAAATCTTTTTCATTGGTGGAAAATGGGCAGTGGGGATTGAGTTCACTGCTCTACTTTTTACAAATTTGGAATTTTTAATAAATTTAAATGATAATGCTGAAGTTTTGCATCACATTTACTTGGACAATATTAGTGATACTGATGTACATAATGAAGTTACAAGGGATCGTAGTGTGGAATTTAAGGTTGGATCATTTTGTTAGGTTGAGTGTAAGGTAAGAGCCAAGTAGAGACAGTTCATAATTGAAGATATGGAACTGGAAATACGGTCTTAGTGAACTTCTCTTCCATCTTACTGTCAGCCATCATCAGCATAGCATGTATGATTGCTGCTTTCATTTATTTTCTGTTATTCTGCAATCTAGTTTCCACATCCATTGAGGACTCTTGAAGAATGTAGTTACTGATCTTTGAAAAATCTAGTAATTAGAGGCTTATTGTTTTTAGATATATTACTTGATTTATTTATTTGTAAGAATGTTTTTGAGGATATAATTTAGTCTTTTTTCTATTCTGATTTAATTAGTTCCTACCTTTTAAATCTTTGCTTTATGCTTCTTATTGCGCCTTTACTGCCTTTGCCATATAAATCAGTTAACTTGGAGCTTGTGTTTGCTATAATGTTAAGTAATTGTCAGCTTTAGTATATAAACAGATACATTTATTTAAATTTATATTTAAATGCTAGGAAATAAAATATGTCTTTTCCAGTTTATTTTCTGTATGTCAAATGACTTTTTAGGAGACTGAGATGAGAAACTTAAAAATTCAAGTAATGAAATGGAGGCAGACCTCAGAAATACTGCAGGTTCAGCTTCTGAACACCTCAGGAAAGTGGGTATCACAGTGAAGTCACGTGAAGTTTGCGGTTGCTCAGTGCATATAAACGTGATGTTTATACTAAACTGTAGGCTGTTATGTCTAAAAATACAATGTACATACTGTAAGTAAAAAGTACCTTAATGCTAGAAAATGCTAACCATCATCTGAGTTTTCAGTGAGGCATAATCTTTTTGTAGTAGTCACGTCAAAGATTAACTATCACAGATCACCATAGCAAATATAATAGCAATTAAAGTGAAATTTTGTGAAAATGACCACAGTTTCTGTGGCACAGAGACACAAAGTGAGCAAATGCTGTTGGGAAAATGGCACCAATAGGCTGCTCAGCACAGAGTTACCACAAAACTTCAATTCGTAAAAAACACATGATCCACAAAGTGTAGTAAACTGAAGTGTGATAAAATGAGATCTGCCTGCAGTCCTGTGGAGTATTTTATTTCGATGTTTTAAAAATAACATCAATAACTGAATAGCGCTGGAGTCATAGCCCAGCAGGAACTAAATGAAAGTGGAGTGTGAATAAGCACCACTTGTGCATGTTTGGTGACAGTACTTGTCCTGCACGTCCCTAGGGCTGAGTGTTTAGCTTTGCCACTGTTACACGATAAGAAAGCAGTTAGACACCTGCTTATTTAACTTATATGTAGAGTACATCATGAGAAACGCTGGGCTGGAAGAAGCACAAGCTGGAATCAAGATTGCCAGGAGAAATAGCAATCACCTCAGATATGCAGATGACACCACCCTTATGGCAGAAAGTGAAGAGGAACTAAAGAGCCTCTTGATGAAAGTGAAAGAGGAGAGTGAGAAAGTTGGCTTAAAGCTCAACATTCAGAAAATGAAGATCATGGCATCTGGTCCCATCACTTCATGGGAAATAGATGGGGAAACAGTAGAAACAGTGTCAGACTTTATTTTTCTGGGCTCCAAAATCACTGCAGATGGTGATTGCAGCCATGAAATTAAAAGACGCTTACTCATTGAAAGTTATGACCAACCTAGATAGCATATTCAAAAGCAGAGACATTACTTTGCCAACAAAGGTCTGTCTAGTCAAGGCTATGGTTTTTCCTGTGGTCATGTATGGATGTGAGAGTTGGACTGTGAAGAAAGCTGAGTGCCGAAGAATTGATGCTTTTGAACTGTGGTGTTGGAGAAGACTCTAGAGAGTCCCTTGAACTGCAAGGAGATCCAACCAGTCCATTCTAAAGGACATCACTCCTGGGTGTTCATTGGAAGGACTGATGCTAAAGCTGAAACTCCAATACTTGGGGCACCTCATGCGAAGAGTTGACTCATTGGAAAAGACCCTGATGCTGGGAGGGATTGGGGGCAGGAGGAGAAGGGGACGACAGAGGATGAGATGGCTGGATGGCATCACCGACTTGATGGACATGAGTTTGAGTGAACTCTGGGAGTTGATGATGGAAAGGGAGGCCTGGTGTGCTGCGATTCATGGGGTCGCAAACAGTCAGACATGACTGAGCAACTGAACTGAACTGAACTGAAACTCCAGGCAGGCACAGAGAGAGAACATGTGACATCTGATTAGGTCCGTTTTTACCATAATTACATTATTGTTTCCTTAATGGTAAACAAATAGTCAAGATACTAACAATATAAAGAAAAACTACCTTTATTTTCATTTTAATCTGTTCTTTTTTAAAATATGGTAGATTGCAAACTCTTGAAAACAAAATTGAGACTCTAAAGCATTGATTATAAATTTGATGTTATTTAATGGTATGTGGATGTATGTCTTATAAATGAGTGCTATGAGAGCTCAGTATAATTAACTTGTTTTGAGTTTATTTACTAGCAATACATGATTTCAAAATGGTGGTCTTCCCAAATGACTCTTTCAAAATTCATTTCTTAAGAGGGCTTAAAGGGGGGAGGAAATTTTGCTTTTTAAATATACGTGGAAGATTGTTGTTTGGACTTCTGCTCTCAGCAGCATAAAGGATATGAAAGTGGGATTAAATTGAAGATACAACAACTAAAGTTAGGTATTAAACTGGGGGGGGAAATTTCCTCTCTTTGGAGACCACTGAAAAATTATTAGAACTTTTTTTTCTGGAATTCGTTAGGAAATTGCTATCTGTCGTACTCATCTGCACAGTTTGTTACTAATTCAAGAAAAGGTGAAATACTTTTGCCAAAATATAAATTAATGCGCTGCTTTCCTCAGTGAGAAAGTCTTGCTTAAAGAAAAACAAAGGACTAACTAAAATTGTGTGCTCTGAGATAGGGTTGATTTACTTTATTTCACTGCAGATTGATAACATGTCACAAAGATGCACCTATGTACATACCACAGTTTAAAGAACACAGCTTTAGAATTAGTGAATGGCTTCTAGAATGGAGTTGACTTTAATTCATTTCAGAAGGAGGCAAATGGACTAGCCTTGCATGCGTGCATGATGCTAAGTTGCTATAGTCATGTCTGACTCTTTGCGACCCCTTGAACTGTAGCCCCCCAGGCTCTCTGGCATTGGATTCTCCAGGCAAGAATACTGGAGTGGGGTGCCATACCCTCCTCCAGGGGATCTTCCCAACCCAGGGATCAAACCCACATGTCTTACGTCTCTCCTACATTGGCAGGCAGATTCTTTACCACTAGCATCACTTGGCAAACTGGGACTAGCATTCAGTTCAGTTCAGTTGCTCAGTTGTGTCCGACTCTTTGCAACCCCATGAATTGCAGCATGCCAGGCATCCCTGTCCATCACCAACTCCCGGAGTTCACTCAGACTCACGTCCATCGAGTCAGTGATGCCATCCAGCCATCTCATCCTCTGTCATCCCCTTCTCCTCCTGCCCCCAGTCCCTCCCAGCATCAGAGTCTTTTCCAATGAGTCAACTTTTTGCATGAGGTGGCCAAAGTACTGGAGTTTCAGCCTTAGCATCAGTCCTTCCAATGAACACCCAGGGCTGATCTCCTTTAAGATGGACTGGTTGGATCTCCTTGCAGTCCAAGGGACTCTCAAGAGTCTTCTCCAACACCACAGTTCAAAAGCATCAATTCTTCGGCACTCAGCCTTCTTCACAGTCCATCTCTCACATCCATACATGACCACAGGAAAAACCATAGCCTTGACTAGACAGACCTTTGTTGGCAAAGTAATGTCTCTGCTTTTGAATATGCTATCTAGGTTGGTCATAACGTTGCTTCCAAGGAGTAAGCATCTTTAGTATATAGGTTCTCATAAACCAGTTTAATTAGCTACAACTGCTTTTCCCATGCAGTCCTACACCATTTCCTTGTCAAAAGCTATATTACTGCAAGGTGAGTAATATATTATGATTTGGAAATAAAGAAGAGCAAGGATATGGACTTAGAAATTGTTTTCTTAAATTGTAGTAACATCGCAAGATAGTGGAACTGAAATCCTCTTAGGAAACGTTTGTGGAACCCTAGAAACTAGATTCCATACAACAGTCTTTAAATGCTCTGAACTAAATAAATCTTAAATCCTTTCCATTAATGATTCTGAGGTTGTTAAACTCATGAGAAGTTTATAGTTTGATTTTAAAATGACTGTCAGCCAAAAGAGAAAATTACATGCTGATTTTTTTGGATTATTGACATTGATTACAACCTTGGAAAAGATAATCCCTTGCCTATAATGTCATGTATATGTTGTGTAAATTTCAAAAACTGGGGACTTCTGATTAAGTGGTGCTGATTGGGACTCACAACAAACCACTTCAAGTTTTCTTCAAGGCCTTCAAAAGTGTCTAAAATTGTCTGTTTTTTCAGTAAGGTATAAGAACTGAGAATATTCTATAAGAAGTTAATCAGTTTTTCATATTAATGAATCAGCCACTCTGTAGTCAGAAAGTTTGTTTTCTCAAAAGCAGTTAGCATCAGTTATTAGACTATTTCTGAATCTTTAGATTTCTGTCATTGTTGTGTCCTATCTCATTTTTAAAAAGTGATACCATGGTATAAGTCTGCCATTTGTGGCCTGTGTGAAACAGGATGTCTGCATTCTTTGAAGAATCATAAGGACGGAATTGATAGTGATTAGGATCCCCAAAATTAGCCAGTACTGGCCTTGATTGACCTGTGTTTGAAGTATAAATACAGAAAAATTAAATTATGAACTGTGAAAAAAAATATGGAAAACAGAGAAAAATAGTGTAATGTTAATGTTGTCAATTAACTAGAAGGAAATCTTTCCATTAAAGGACAATTTTTATTATGAGAAACGTCTACACGAAAATCAAAGCGTAAATGACTTTAATGCAAACAAACACCTGTGGGAGGAGAAACATGAAACTTATGAGTTTGTGTACTCACAGATTCAAATTTAATGTTTCCATCTTAATGCAAATAAATTATGAAACAGTTTACACAAAGACGAATTTATTTATGGATCAAATATTACTTAATCCGGGGACTGTCTGTATGGATTTTATGAGAGTTCCACTTGTAAACAACAAGATATTCTCAAACAGGTAACCAATGAATTCAGCTCAGTAATAAACAAGAATAGATCTTTCCTGATCTTAATAAAAACTTTTTGAGACAGCAAGTGAACCGTTTATTTTCTTGACAAAATTAAAGAATAGATTTTAAATGTTAAAAAGTTTACATAAAAGGGTAAAAAGTTTACATTTCAAAAATTAAAGAGTATCCGGTTTCAAAAGATGTTACCTAAAAAGAAATATGAATCTACTCAAACTTTTTTATTAAATTACTCATGATCCTACAATAACACAATATCCCCTTCAGGAAAAATACAGTGACCACAGTATTCTGTCTTTAGTAACAGTTGGAAGATATTCTAAGAAAATACTGCATCTTAGAAAATATACTCTCTATTTACTCTTTTTGAGTATATTACTTATGATATGTTCTGAACAACAGGAGAGGGAGTAAAAATTTAGAACTCTAAGGAAGTTGTAATAGGGAATTGGCTTTGAAACATATTAAAATGATAAAATAAGTCAAATAATACATTTATCAAGTTAAATCTTAGGGTTCTTTAAATTTTGCTCATTTTGAACAGATTAGTGAATTGGTTCTCGAGAGTTATTAATAAAATACGGAAAAGGAGAATGATGGTAAGAGGAGTAATTGTTAAATTCGGCATCTTGCCCAAATGTAAAGCAAAATTTTAAAAAATGTATTTCTATAAAATCTTATAGCTGTATACTAATGTTTCTGAAAAGTTTAATTGCTTTCTAATGAAATTAAAGGTTAAATGTGGTTATTGGGGAAAAAAAAAATAAACAGGCTAACCAGCATTAACATAGCAAATTAAAGAACGGAAAACATCAGCAACATCAAAAACTATAGAATAAGATGACAAATACAAACATTTAAAATTATTGTGACCATAAATTTACCATAAATAGTTTTAAGTTTTCCTGTTTAAAAGCAGACTTTTGGATTTTAAATATCTGATATTTTGAGAACAGATACCTACAAATTAAAAATTCTTACTTGATGAATTGAAGCTTTTATCATTATGAAGGGAAATGATTGGCAAAGGAAATGGCAATCCACTCCAGTATTCTTGCCTAGAGAATTCCATGGACAGAGGAGCCTGGTTGGAGTCCATGGGATCTCAGAGTCAGACTTGACTGAAACGACTTACCACATCATTTATGAAAATACTTTTATATCCTAATAATGCTTTTTGCTTTTAACTTTGTTCTAATATTAATATTGTAACATCAGTTTTCTTTTGGTTAGCATTTGCAAAGTGTACCTTTTACCATTCTTTTATTTTCAGACTTTCTCTATCCTTGTATTTTAGCTTTGTTGTAAACAACACACAGTGGTATTTCCTTTTTCATTCTTTAGAACATTCTTTGTTTAACTGGAACATTTAGTCCATTTATAGTTAATGTGATTGTTGATAATGTGTGTCTTTCTATCCATTATCTTATATTTTGTGCTTTTTATAGTCCCTCTTATATTTTTTTCCCCATATCTCTCTCTCTCTTTTTTTCATGTTCTGATTTCTGCAGAGATCTTCAGGTTTATTCTTTGAGAGAGATTTTCCTTTTCTTATGTCTGGCCCTTGGAAAATACCAATCTAGGACCACCTTTGTTTCTTGAAGGAAAATTTTGAAACACATCAAAGTATAGTAAACATATATATACCAAACATCTAGCCAATAATTATCAAAGTTTTTTCCTCTTTATTTTTCCTCCTTATTTCTTTTTTCAATATCTCTAATGCAGGAAGGCTTTTGTTTTTGAAAATCTGCAAAGTCATTATCATACTTAAAGAAATTTAAAAAATAATTTCTTGGTATCAAATAAAACAGGGTTCTCATTTCTTCATTCATCTTATATATGTGTTTTTATAATTTATGTTTGATTCAGTATCCCACCAAAATTTATAGGTTGCATTTGAATGTTAATGTCTCTTAAATTTTTTTTTTTAATTTATAATAGCTCAGTTTAGGCTTAATTAAATTCTGATAGTTTTTGAGAAAAATCGTTCATAGGTACGTAGAAGGCAATGGCAGCCCACTCCAGTACTCTTGCCCGGAAAATCCCATGGATGGAGGAGCCTGGTAGGCTGCAGTCCATGGGGTGGCTAAGAGTCAGACACGACTGAGCGACTTCACTTTCACTTTCACTTTCATGCATTGGAGAAGGTAATGGCAAACCCACTCCAGCGTTCTTGCCTGGAGAATCCCAGGGACAGTGGAGCCAGGTGGGCTGCTGTCTCTGGGGTCACACACAGTCGGACACGACTGAAGCGACTTAGCAGCAGCAGTTCATAGGTGATGCTGTGTTTTTCCTGTTACATTACACCTGAGGGCATAAAATGTCTCTTTTCATAAATTTGAGTAAGGTGTTGTCAACCTGATACATCTATTATGAAGTTCCACATCACTTAATTGGTGGTACCTATTGATAACTTTTGTCCAGAGTCATTGTTTTATATTACTAAGGCTTACAAAATGATGATATTCTATTATTTCTTCTGCACTTATTGGCTGTAATTCTATGACGAATTTTACCTCATTAACTGTTTGGTTACTTTGAAATACAGTTTATCCTGTAGAAAGAAAGGCATGGCAGATGTTTTATTCCTTTCCTTATTTATTAGTTTTCAGAATATTGTGTTGTTGCCCTAGCATCTTTCAAATAATGTAAGTTTTTATTTAGTACAGGCATACCTTGGAGATATTGTGAGTTCAGTTCCAGATCATCACAATAAAGCGAATTTCACAATAAACACATTCCCAGGATTTTTTTTTTATTTCCTGGAGTATGTAAAAGTTGTTTATACTGTAGTCTTAAAAATTAAATGTGCAATAGGATTGTGTCTAGAAAAACAATGCACGTACTTTATTTAAAAATACTTTACTGCTAAAAAATGCCAACCATCATGTGAGCCTTCAGTGAGTTGTAATCTTTTGGCTGCTGGTCTTTCCGTAGTGTTAATGGCTGCTGACTGATCAGGATGATGATAGCTCAAGGTTGGCATGGTAATATGACAAAATAAGACAGTGAAGTGTGCCCCATTGGTTGACTCTTCCTTTCACCAACCATTTCTCTGTAGCATTGAGCAATGTTTGATACCATTTTATCTGCAATAGAACTTCTTTCAGAATTGAAGTTAATCCTTTCAAACCCTATCCCTACTTCATTAACTAAGCTTAATATTCTAAATCCTTTATTGTCATTTTAACAGCCTTCACAGCATCTTCGGTAGATTCCATCTCAAGAAACCACTGCCTCTGCTCATCCATAAAAAGCAACTCCATTTCCATTAAAGTTTTATCATGAAATTGCAGTAATTTAGGCACATCTCAGGCTCCACTTGGAATTCTGGTTCTCTTGCTGTCTTAACCACATTTGCATCTTAGTCCCTCCACTGAAGTTTCAAACCCCACAAAGTCATCCATGAAAGTTGGAATCAGCTTCTTCCAAACTCCTTATTTTATTTTTTCGAAACATTTATTTATTTCTTTGGCCTTACCAGATCTTAGTTGCTACACTCATGCTCTTTAGTTGCAGCATGTGGGATCTGATTCCCTGACCAGGTATCGAACTCTGGGCTTCCTGCATTGGGAGCGAAGAGTATTAGCCACTGGCTCACCAGGGAAGGCCCCAACTCCTATTTTAATATTGGTGTTTTGACCTCTTCCCATAAATCATGAATATTCTTAATGGCATCTAGAAGGATTAATTCTTTCTGGAAGGTTTTCAATTCACCTTGCACAGATCCACCAGAGGAATTACTGTCTCTGGAAGCTATAGCCTTACTCCTTGATCCATAGGCTGCAGAATAGATGTTATGTTATCAGTAATGAAATCAACTTTAATCTTGTTCATCAGAGCTCTTAGGGAACCAGGTACATTTTCAGTGAGCAGTAACATTTTGAAAGTCATCTTTTTTTCTGGGCAGTAGGTTCCAACAGTGGGCTTAAAATATTCAGTAAACCATATTGTAAGCAGATGTTATGTCATCCAGTCTTTGTTGTTTCATATATAAAGCACCAGCAGAGATTTAGCTCTAGAACTTTTAGAATGGTAAATGAGCATTGACTTCAAGTTAAGTCACCAGCTGCATTAGCTCCTAACAAGAGAATCAGCCAGTTCTTTGACGCTTTGAAGCCAGGCACTGACTTCTCTCCAGCTATGAAACTTCTAGATAGCATCTTTTTCCAATAGAAGACTGTTTTGTCTGCATTGAAAATCTGTTGTTTAGTGTAGCCATCCTCATGAATTGTCTTAGCTAGATCTCCTGGGTGACTTCAAGTGCAAGCTTCACCTTGCACTTCTATGTCATTGAGTTGGCCTCTTTGCTTAAATGTCATGAACCAGCCTCTGCTGGCTTCAAACTTGCCTTCTACAGCTTCCTTGCTTCACTCAGCCTTCGTAGAATTGAAGGTATTTAGGGCCTTGCTCTGGTTTTAGACTTTGGCTAAAGGGAATGGTATAGCTGGTTTCATCTTCTCTTCAGACCACTAAAACATTCTTCATATCAGCAGTAAGGTTGTTTGCTTTCTTTTCATTCATGTGTTCACTGGAGTAGCACTTGTAAATTTCTGTCAGGGCTTTTCCTTTGAATCTACAGCTTGGCTATCTGTTTGGCACAAGAGGCCGAGTTTTCTCTGTTGAACGTGCCTTCCTCACTAAGCTTTTGATTTAAAGTGAAAAACAAGCAGCTCTTCCTGTCACTTGGAGGCCATTGTAGGATTGTTAATTGGCCTAATTTCAATATTGTGTGTCTTAACTGGGAGGCTTGGGGAGAGGGAGGCGGGGGGGTACGGCCAGTTGGTAGAGCTCTCAAAACACACACAGTATTTATTAGTTCAGTGTCTTTTTTTTTTTTTTTTTTAATTTTCTGTTAAAAAAAATTTGGCCCAATTTTATTTATCTATACTTTTTAGCCACATGGCATGGGGGATCTTAGTTCCCCAACCAGAGATCAAACCTGTGCCCCCTGCAGTGGAAGCAGAGTCTTAACCACTGGACTGCCAGAAAAGTTTCAGTTCACTGCCTAATATGAGTGGTTCCTGGTACCACAAAACAATGACAAGAGTAACATCAAAGTTCACTGATTACAGATCACCGTAACAAATACAATAATAATGAAAAAGTTTGAAATACAGCCTGAATTATCAGAATATGACACTGAGACACAAAGTGAGTGAATGCTATTGAGAAAATCATGCCAATAGACACTTGACGCGTGGTTGCTACAAACCTTCAACTTTTAAAACATAAAATATCTGTGAATGTTGTTGTTATCTCTCAGTCCTGTCTGACCGTCTGTGATGCCATGGCCTGCCACACGCCAGGTTTCCCTGTCCATCACCAACTCCCGGAGCTTACTCAAACTCATGTGCATCGAGTCAGCGATGCCATCCAACTATCTCATCTTCTGTTGTCCCCTTCTCCTCCCATCTTCAATCTTTCCCAACATCAGGGTCTTTTCCAATGAGTCAGTTCTTCGCATCAGGTGGGCAAAGTATTTTTATCATACTTGATGGGTTATACTGCATCATGACTCTTCCTGATGTTCAGAGGGAGCCCTGTAGGTTGATTTCTGCAAACTTCTCATGGGATAATCCAGGCAGTGTTCATCTCCTACTATTGCTAGTTGTTCCAGACTCTAGTGATATTCTCTGTTCTAGATTTAGAATCAGCCTAGGGGCTCTAGTTCCTTTTAGTGGGAAATAGTGTTTAGAGATCATAACATATATGTTAAAAGTACACATTTTTATTGAATCATTGTTTCTAGGCCTTCTCAGTTGACACAAATTTTTTTAAAGAAAAATACTTCATAAATTTTTACTCTTTTCCTGTTCTAACTTTTGATTTATTTTTTTAATTTTATATTTCTATCTCTTTTCACTTACACTGAAAGTCTTGGTTCCTAATAACATAATTAGTCATTGCTTTATTCATATGTGTGTAGATATGTCTAAAATAATTTCAAAATAATGGTAGCAACATAACCAGCAAGACTATTAATGTTGTTTGGAACCTCTTTGGGGTTTTCTTTTATTGTATATCCCATGAGGAACAGGCACTGAAAGTACTGTGTTTTAAAAATCACTTGAAAGTACTCTGTGAAATTGCAATTAAGTATATACACATTAAGTTCAGTTATTTTAGGGTGGTTTAAGGGATTGCTTTTTAAAGTTAATGTATTTTGCTTTTTTATAAAAAGATTTTATGATTCCAAAATAAAAACTCTGAAGTACATTCATTGAAAAGGGCCTTATTTTCATCCCTGTTCCTTCTCTTCACCCTCATTTCCCCATCTCCTCACCTATAAAAGCCATTTTATTTTTTATTAGTTTTGTGTATATCCTTCTTCCTTTTTATTACTTTTTTTAAAAGGCAAAAAATACATAATCATATCCTTTGTTCTCAAAGAAAGGTAGCATAATATACATATTCTGCACTTGCTTTTGTCTGTAAAAAATGTATCTTAGAGACCACTGCTTTGTAGTATATATAGATGTGCTAAATATAGATGTAGATATGCTAGTGGTAAAGAGCCTGCCTGCCAGTGCAGGAGACATACGAGGCATGGGTTTGATCCCTGAGTTGGGAAGATCCCCTGCATGCCAGCCCACTCCAGTATTCTTGTCTGGAGAATCCCTAGGACACAGGAGCCTGGCAGTATGGTCCACAGGGTCACAGAGTCAGACATGGCTGAAGTGACTTAATATGCACACACACATACATAGATATATGTATATAAGATTATGTTTTATAACTGTATGGTACTGCACCATAGTTTATTCAGCCAGTCCTTTATTGATAGACATTTTTTTCTCGAGTTTTCTTGTTGCAGTTAATACTTCAGTGAATAGCCTTATGCTACCTCATTGAAAATTTTTGCTAAAGTATCTTTGGGAGATCGTCTAACAAGTGTGATGCTAGGTCAGAGAGTAAATATGTGTGTTTTTGCTCTTTGTGGCTAAATTCTGTTTCACATGGTTTGCACCCTTTTACGTCTCCAGCAGTGCAAATTCCTTTTTGCCCAGACTGTCACCAACAGAGTATTTTGTCAAATTGAATTTCCCTCAATGTGATAGATGAGAAAAGATAGCTCATTATAGTTTTAATTCGTGGTTTTTAAAATTATAAATAAGATTGAACATTTTTTCATGTATTTAAGAGACATTTGCATTTCTTTTTTGGTGAACTATTTGTTAATATATTTTTCCCCCTTTTTTTAGGTTAATTGGTCTTTTTCTCTGTTTTTAGATGCTCTTTATATATTAGGAATATAACTCAGGTTTTTAAAAGTGAAAGTAAGATTTGTCTGAATGGATCAGCAAATTCCCTCAGGACAGAAACAGCTTCATTGCGTTGCCTGCCTCACTGAATTTTTTGATAATTCCACACTATTTTGTTGCTTCTTCAATAACCTTATAAAGATACATTTTAATACTTTATTTGGCAGTTTGGGTTGTTTTCTAAGCAAGAAGTTCTAAATAGCCTAGCTCACCATGGCCCTTGCTGCTGCTGCTAAGTCGCTTCAGTCGTGTCCGACTCTGTATGACCCCATAGACAGCAGCCCACCAGGCTCCCCCGTCCCTGGGATTCTCCAGGCCAAGAAAACTGGAATGGGTTGCCATTTCCTTCTCCAGTGCATGAAAGTGAAAAGTGAAAGGGAAGTCGCTCAGTCGTGTCCAACTCTTTGCGACCCCATGGACTGCAGCCTACCAGGCTCTTCCGTCCATGGGATTTCCCAGGCAAGAGTACTGGAGTGGGGTGCCATTGCCTTCTCCATGGCCCTTAAAAAGGAACTATTTTATCCTGTGTTTCAAAAATTTTACTGCTTGATATTTTATGTAAAAAACAGTTAACATATGCACAGTCTTGAAAGTAGCTAACACACACACACAATTGAAAGTTTTCCTCATTTTTGGAAATTTGTACCTTAAAGTACCATTAATTCTAATTTAAAAAATGTATTTAGAGTCATAATAGGCTGCTGTTACAAATGCAAAAGGAACATCGTTTAAAATAACGTATGTAATTACTACCAGTGGTTTGTTTTCCCTGTGTCTCTAGTACTTAGCCCAGTGGCTAACACATTGGTGGGTCCTCTATAAGTCATGAATTAATGGTACATGTGTGTATTATATGTACACACTCACATTTAAGTTCAGGGAGTTTTAAATAAGATACTCTAATTGTATACAGTTTCATGAAAGATAATGCTGTGAAAGTGCTGCACTTTTGGAAAACTCAGCAGTGGCCACAGGACTGGAAAAGGTCAGTTTTCATTCCAATCCCAAAGAAAGGCAATGCCAAAGAATGCTCAAACTACCTCACAGTTGCACTCATCTCACACGCTAGTAAAGTAATGCTCAAAATTCTCCAAGCCAGGTTTCAGCAATACGTGAACCGTGAACTTCCAGATGTTCAAGCTGATTTTAGAAAAGGCAGAGGAACCAGAGATCAAATTGCCAGCATCCACTGGATCATGGAAAAAACAAGAGAGTTCCGGAAAAACATCTGTTTCTGCGTTACTGACTATGCCAAAGCCTTTGACTGTGTGGATCACAGAACACTGTGGAAAATGAAAGAGATGGGAATACCAGACCACCTGACCTACCTCTTGAGAAACCTATATGCAGGTCAGGAAGCACCAGTTAGAACTGGACATGCAACAACAGACTGGTTCCAAATAGGAAAAGGAGTACGTCAAGGCTGTGTATTGTCACCCTGCTTATTTAACTTCTATGCAGAGGACATCATGAGAAACGCTGGGCTGGAAGAAGTACAAGCTGGAATCAAGACTGCCGGGAGAAATATCAATAATCTCAGATATGCAGATGACACCACCCTTATGGCAGAAAGTGAAGAGGAACTAAAGAGCCTCTTGATGAAAGTGAAAGAGGAGAGTGAAAAAGTTGGCTTACAGCTCAACATTCAGAAAACGAAGATCATGGCATCTGGTCCCATCACTTCATGGGAAATAGATGGGGAAACATTGGAAACAGTGTCAGACTTTATTTTTGGGGGCTCCAAAATCACTGCAGATGGTGACTGCAGCCATGAAATTAAAAGACACTTACTCCTTGGAAGAAAAGTTTTGACCAACCTAGATAGCATATTCAAAAGCAGAGACATTACTTTGCCAACAAAGGTCTGTCTAGTCAAGGCTGTGGTTTTTCCAGTGGTCATGTATGGATGTGAGAGTTGGACTGTGAAGAAGGCTTGAGCGCCGAAGAATTGATGCTTTTGAACTGTGGTGTTGGAGAAGACTCTTGAGAGTCCCTTGGACTGCAAGGAGATCCAACCAGTCCATTCTAAAGGAGATCAGTCCTGGGTGTTCTTTGGAAGGAATGATGCTAAAGCTGAAACTCCAGTACTTTGGCTACCTCATGTGAAGAGTTGACTCATTGGAAAAGACTCTGATGCTGGGCTCTGATGCTGGGAGGTATTGGGGGCAGGAGGAGAAGGAGACAACAGAGGATGAGATGGCTGGATGGCATCACTGAATCGTTGGACGTGAGTTTGAGTGAACTCCGGGAGTTAGTGATGGACAGGGAGGCCTGGCGTGTTGCAATTCATGGGGTTGCAAAGAGTCGGACACGACTGAGCGACTTAACTGAACTGAATGGTATACAGTAAATGCAGTGTTGTTTAAATGTCTTTGAACTAATGTGTACAAATCTATTATAATTGTGGGTGTACACTTATAAGTAGGTCATAGTTCCTGTGTTTAAGACATTTAAAATGAAACATATCAGTTGTTTATTCTTAGCTCTTATATGGCATATCTGAATATTTTAAAATATCAGTGTTTGATTTAATCTTTAATTAAAATTAAAACTTTGCTATCTAATGCCCAAGTCCCTGCTTTTTCCACTTTGATTTTTGTTCGCAGTCATCTCATGTTTTCAGGGTGACCTCGTCTTAATCTTAACTCCACAGAGATATATGTTATCTCTGTGGCATTTTGCCAGTTCTCTTTAAGTCCAAATTGTGATTTTAAAGGTTCTAAATTTAATTGACCACTCTTTCTTTCACTCTTTAAAAATCTGGTGTTGTCCATATATTCTATCCAGCGCCATGCTTTCCTAGAAATCATAGTAATAAATTTATGTATTTTAAATAATCTTGTATTATTTACAGATTTATACTCTTGCCTAGGAAATCATTAAAGAAAAAAATGAAGATTAAATATTCAGCTCTCTAGTGTCCATCTAAACTCATCCCTGATTTATAATCATCATTTAGCTTTTAGTAACCCTTTGTGTGTGTGTGTTTGTATACATAGATACATATATCCTCCATTACATGCACAAACTTGTAGTGTAATGATGTTAAAACAGAAGCATTTGTTTTTACGTCATAATTTTTTCTATTTAAACTGATTGTTAATGACTGGTAGATTTATGCAAGTAAAAGTACATAAACTGAACAGAATAGCACTGACCTTGAATAAAACTGAATTCTTTCAGCATAATACATGTCTTATGGTATGAAACCAATTTTTAAAACTGTTTGTTATTAATCCTGTGTTTTCTCAAAATTGTGCTTAAGAATATTTTTATTGTGTTTTAAATGAAAAAATAAATAAACCAGATTAAGCAGTGAAATCCTTAGAATCCTTACTAACTCCTATTATTGTTATGACATTCTCTTATTTAAAGTAAGAATGTTTCTGTCTTTACATTTGCCTGTTTCTCTTGGGGTTATATGCAGTGCAGTTGTAATGTTTGATCTGTATGTGGATCTGGTACACTGTTTTCCACCAATAGTAAGTACTATGAGAGATTGATAAAGCAGATGAACTGTATTTTTTAATACATATTGATATATAGAAATAGAGGCATTGCGTATTTTTTAAATGTTTCAAAGTGACTTTTTTTGTCTCTTTTGCTTTAGTTTTTACCAGATTCGTGCATCTATGAAAATTCCACCAAGAGTTCCGCACAGAGTAGAAGCTAGTTTGCTACATGCAGCAGGTAAGCCAAGGAATATTCTCAATTAAAAAAAATAAAACTGAAGCAAGATTATAATGACCAATAATAACTTTTCATAATTATTTATATCTCTTAATTATGAACACAAGATGCCAAAGAGCATCATTCTCATACTTCATATAAGAAATATATTTGAGGCCTCAGTAAAACAGGCTTGATTATGTATTCCTTGTCTCCATCTTAGGTTTCTTAGGATGAGCAAGTAAAAGAAAGTATGTGAAATTTCCTGAAAACAAACATAAGTAAGGGTGATATCAATTATATCATGTAATATGTACTTTTAACAAATGCATAGTGAATGTGAACACATAATTTGATATATGATCACAAAGCTGTTTTCTGATAAAGTTTTATAGTATGCGTTTTGAGATTATTTTTTCACCTGCTTTTTTTTTTACTTGATTAATGAGAAAATAAAGGGTCAGAAAGTATAAAATAGACATATTATAACTGGCACCCCACTCCAGTACTCCTGCCTGGAAAATCCCATGGACGGAGGAGCCTGGAAGGCTGCAGTCCGTGGGGTCGCTGAGGGTCGGACACAACTGAGTGACTTCACTTTCACGCATTGGAGCAGGAAATGGCAACTCACTCCAGTGTTCTTGCCTGGAGAATCCCAGGGACGGGGGAACCTGGTGGGCTTCCATCTATGGGGTCACACAGAGTCGGACACGACTGAAGTGACTTAGCAGCAGCAACAGCTCTTTTATTTACTCATAGTCTAAGGAGACACTCTAGCATTAAAGGATTTGAGCCAAAACTAGTGGCCCTGATGTCATCATTAGGCATTTTTTTCAGCTTTCTTGACACAGTATATCTATTAAGCAGTTAGAAAATACAATGATTAATGAAACATACTGGAGAGTTTTCATTTCTAATATGAATTAATAGTTTTCAATGCATCACAAAACATTAAAAAATACCTAATATAAAGCTAGATCAGTGAAGCTATGAGCCATTCTGTACAGCACCACCCAAGACAGATGGATCATGGTGGAGAGTTTGAACAAAACATGGTCCACTGGAGAAGAGAATGGCACACCACTTTAGTATTCTTGCCTCGAGAACACCATGAACAGTATGAAAAGGAAAAAAGATATAACACTGAAAGATGAGCCCCCCAGATAGGTAGGTATCCAGTATGCTACTGGAGAAGAACAGAAGAATAGCTCCAGAAAGAATGAAGAGGCTGGGCCAAAGCAGAAATGATGCTCAATTCTGGGGGTGCAGAATTAGAAAGTCAAGAGTTACCTAGAGTAATAGGCAAGTATGGCCTTGGAGTACAAAATGAAGCAGGGCAAAGGCTAACAGAATTTTGCCAAGAGAACATACTGGTCATAGCAGATACCCTCTTCCAGCAACTTAAGAGACTACTCTATACATGGACATCATCAGATGGTCAACAGCAAAATCAGATTGATTAATTCTTTTTTTTAAAATAATGTCTGGCAGTTATTCAAAAACGGAGTATACTGAACAACAAACTATCTCACATCTTTCTGGAAGAAAAAACATTAAATTTGAAAAGACATTATCCACTGAATTTAGACACAACACCTCTACTCAATTAAGAGAAACATTTGTACAGTGCAGGTCTTTATTTTTACACCTCTCAGGCCATGAACTCATAGGGAAGGGGCTCCAACAGTTTGGGTTCCTTTCCATTGGTCCTCACAAAGTGTGCTTCTCTGGGTGGAGCAGACTGGCACTTCAGCTGAACCCAAGTCCCTTTCTCTTTCGCTTCCTTCTTTTTCTGATCATTTTCCTTCACACGTTTCAGGAAGTTATCTTGGCTCTTAGAGTGCTTAATATGCTTGATACGCACATTAATTCTCTTGGCAAGAATCTTGCCCTTGTTTGTTTACAGTGATGCCAACAGCATGCTGGGTAACACTGTAGACTCCCAGTTTTGCCATGGTAACATTTGTGGGGCATTCCTTTTTCAACAGTACCCATTCCTTTGTATTGCTCATTTTAGCGAATTACTGGAAGATGACGGTTCTGGCCGAAAAGCCAGATTGATTAATTCTTTGCAGTCAAAGATGGACAAGCTTTATACAGTCAGAAAAAACAAGACCTGGAGCTGACTGTGGCTCAGATCATGAACTTACTGCCAAATTCAGGCCTAAATTGAAGAAAGTAGAGAAAACCACTTGCCCATTCAAGTATGACCTAAATCAAATTCCTTATGGGTATACGGTGAAAATGACGAATAGATTCAGGGGATTGAATCTGGTAGACAGAGTGCTTGAAGAACTATGGACGGAGGTTCATAACATTGTACCAGAAGCAGTCACCAAAACTTTCCCCAAGAAAAAGAAATGCAAGAAGGCAAATGATTGTCTGAAGAGGCCTTACAAATAGCTGAGAAAAGAAGAGAAGTGAAGGGGAAAGATATATCCAACTGAGTGCAAGCTTCCAGAGAATAACAAGTGGAGATGAGAAAGCCTTCTTAAGTGAACAATGTGATGAAATAGAGGAAAACAATAGAATGGGAAAGACTAGAGATCTCTTGAAGAAGATCAGAGATACCAAGGGAACATTTCGTGCAAAGATGGGCGCAATAAAGGTTGGAAACGACAGGGACCTAACAGAATCAGAAGAGATTGAAAAGAGGTGGCAAGAATACACAGAAGAGCTATACAGAAAAGATCTTAATGACCCGGATAACCACGATGGTACAGTCAGTCACCTAGAACCAGACATCCTGGAATGTGAAGTCAAGGGGGCCTTAGGTAGCATGACTGTGAACAAAGCTAGTGAAGGTGATGGAATTCCAGCTGAGCTCTTTCAAACCCTAAAAGATGATGCAGTTAAAGTGCTGCACTTAATATTCCAGCAAATTTGGAAAACTCAGCAGTAGCCACAGCACTGGGAAAAGTCAGTTTTCATTCCAATCCCAAAGGCAATGCCAAAGAATGTTCAAACTACTGTACAATTGTGCTCATTTCACATGCTAGCAAGGTAATGCTCAAAATCCTTTAAGCTAGGCTTCAGCAGTTAATGAGCCAAAAACTTTCAGATGTACAAGCTGAATTTTAAAAAGGTAGAGGAACCTGAGATCAAATTGCCAGCATCTCTTGGCTCACAAAAAAAAAAAAAAGAGAATTCCAGAAAAACATCTACTTCTGCTTTACTGACTATACTAAAGTCTTTGTGTAGATTACAACAAACTGGAAAATTCTCAAAGAGATGGGAACACCAGACTACCTTACCTGTCTTCCTGAGAAACCTGTATGAAGGTCAAGAAGGAACAGTTAAAACTGGACATGGAACAATGGACTGGTTCACAATTGGGAAAGGAGTATGTCAGGCCTGTATATTGTCACCCTGCTTATTTAACTTCTATGCAAAATACATCATGTGAAATGCTGGGCTGGATGAATCACAAGCTGGAATCAAGATTGCCGGGAGAAATGTCAACAACTTCACATATACAGATGATGCCACTCTAATGGCAGAAAGTGAAGAGGAACAGAAGAGCCTCTTGATGAGGGTGAAAGAGAGTGAAAAGGCTGGCTTAAAACTCAGCATTCAAAAAACTAAGAGCATGGCATCCAGTCCCATCACCTCATGGCAAATAAATGGGAGAAAAGTGTAAACAATGGCAGATTTTATTTTCTTGGGCTCCCAAATCACTGCAAATGGTGACTGTAGCCATGAAATTAAAAGATAATTTCTCCTGGAGGAAAAGCTATGACAAACCTAGACCGCATATTAAAAAGCAGAGACGTTACTTTGCCAACAAAGGTCCGTCTAGTTAAAGCTATGGTTTTTCCAGTAGTCGTATAGGGATGTGAGAGCTGGACAGTAAAGATGGCTGAGGGCTGAAGAATTGATGCTTTCCAGTTGTGGTGTTGGACAACACTTGAGAGTCCCTTGGGAAGCAAGGAGATCAAACCAGTCAATCCTAAAGAAAAACAACCCTGAATATTCATTGGAAGGACTGATGCTGAAGCTCCAATACTTTGGTCACCTGATGCCAAGAGCTGACTCATTTGAAAAGACCCTGATGCTGGGGAAGATTGTGGGCAGGAGTTGAAGGGGGTAACAGAGGATGAGATGACTGGATGGCTTCACTAACTCAGTGGATGTGACTTGGGCAGACTCCAGGAGATAATGAAGACAGGGAAGTCTGGCATGCTGCAGTATGTGGGTTGCAAACAGTCAGACACAATTACTGACT
This sequence comes from Bubalus bubalis, assembly GCF_019923935.1. Lineage (NCBI taxonomy): Eukaryota > Metazoa > Chordata > Mammalia > Artiodactyla > Bovidae > Bubalus > Bubalus bubalis. Next base: position 94,530,691 of record NC_059166.1, on the reverse strand, counting down.
GAAAACAACAGCATAAAGCTATGTTGAGCACAATTTAGTTCATTTTTGAAATTTAAAAATATATTCTGACAACCTGATGTGCTGAAGATTAACTTTCTTAGCATACTGTGGATACTGAAATGCTGGTTAGTGGTTAATGTTAAAAATGAAATAATGGTTAATGTTAAAAATTAAATGAATTTTACATGATGAAGAGTTTATGTTTTTGAAGACTGTCAAAATGCTCATATTGCTTATGACCAAAAAGATGTATATTTCTTTTAAAAAGGAAAAATAAATTTTCTTCTTGGCCTTTTATATATGTTAATGTATATATTTATTGTCAATAGGTCTTTTGTAAGTCTACTTTCTAGGAAACAGAGGTTAAAACAACTAGTGTTATAAGATGGATTGGTCCTCCCTTTTTGAACTTCCTTAATCTAGTAAACTAAATGTCTTGCTCTATTGTATTTCTTAAAGTTGCCTGTTGAAAAAAAAAGCTAGAAAGACTTATTTTTTCTGGACTTTTTATTTGCTTATTTTTTCAGCTTTATCAAGGAATAATTAACAAACATAATTTTACATATTAAAAGTGTACAGCATGATTTGTTTTATATATATACATATATACAGTATATAATACATATAAATATGTGATTTGTTATACAGATAACAATGTGAAAAAATTGCCATAATCAAGATAATTAGCACATCTATCACCTCACATAGTTTTTTTTGTGTGTTTGTGGTAAAGAAGGCTTAAGATTTATTCTTAACAAATTTTAAGTATACAGTACTTTATTACTAGCTATAGTCATAATGCTATGCATGAGATCCTCAGAACTTACTTTTCTTATAACTAAAAGAATTTCTGTCTATGAAATTCACTTTTTTTTTTAAAGTTAGCTGTGCTGGGTCTTAGTTGTCATGTGCAGGGTCTAGTTCTCTTAACAGGGATTGAATTCAAGCTCTCTGCATTGAGAGTGAGGAGTCTAAACGACTGAATCATCAGGAAAGGTCCCCAAAATTGATTTTGTTTTGTTTCTACATGTAAGTGATAACATCCAGTATTTGTCTTTTCTCTGTCTGACTTATTTTGTATAGCATAATGCCCTCCAGGTTCATCCATATTGCTGCAGATGACAGAATTTCCATCTTGTTATGGCTGAATAATACTCCATTGTGAATATATACACTGCATTTTCTTTATCTGTTCATGCACTGATAAACACTTATTTCCACATCTTGACAATTGTGAATAATGCTGCAATGAAAATGCGCATACAAAACTTTCTTTGAGATACTGATTTCATTTCTTTCAAATATATATCTGGGAGTGGGATTGCTGGATCATACAGAAATTCTGTTTTTAATTTTTTGCGGACCCTCCATACTGTTTTTTATAGTAACTGCACCAATTCGCATTTCCCACCAAGAGTGCACACAAGTGTTATCTCTTTTCACATAATAACATTTGTTATCTCTGAATTTTTTTTTTTAAATAACCAATCTAACAAGTATGAAGAGATAGCTCTTATGCTTTTGGTTTACATTTCCCTGTAAATGAATAATTTGTGATGATTAGTGATGTTGAGCATCATTTTATATACCTGTTGGTCATTTGTATGTCTTCCTTTTTAGTGTTTTTACTTATCATTTATTTGGTTAGCAGCGTGCAGGATCTTCAATCTTCCTTGTGGAATGTGGTATCTTTTAGTTGCATTGTGTGAACTCTTAGTGGTGGAATGTGGGATCTAGTTCCCTGACCAGGGATCAAACTTGGCCCCCCTCCATTAGGAGCATGGAGTCTTAGCCACTGGACCACCAGGGCTTTATGGTTTCTTTGGAAAAAAAAAAGTCTGTTCATTTCTTCTGCTTATTTTATTTATTTACTTTTTTATTGGAAATACTCTTTTTTTCTTTCTTTTTTTTTTAATATAAATTTATTAATTTTACTTGGAGGTTAATTACTTTACAATAGTATTGGTTTTGCCATACATCAACATGAATCTGTCATGGGTGTACATGCGTTCCCCATCCTGAACCCCCCATACCATCCCTCTGGGTCATCCCAGTGCACCAGCCCCAAGCATCCTGTATCCTGCATCGAACCTGGACTGGCGATTTGTTTCATATATGATATTATACATGTTTCAATGCCATTCTCCCAAATCGTCCCACCCTCTCCCTCTCCCATAGTCCAAAAGACTATTCTATACATCTGTGTTTCTTTTGCTGTCTCGCATACAGGATTATCGTTACCATCTTTCTAAATTCCATATATATGTGTTAGTATACTGTATTGGTGTTTTTCTTCCTGGCTTACTTCACTCTGTATAATAGGCTCCAGTTTCATCCACCTCATTAGAACTGATTCAAATGTATTCTTTTTAATGGCTGAGTAATACTCCATTGTGTATATGTACCACTGCTTTCTTATCCATTCATCTGCTGATGGAATCTAGGTTGCTTCCATGTCCTGGCTATTATAAACAGTGCTGTGATGAACACTGAGGTACACATGTCTCTTTCAATCCTGGTTTCCTCAGTGTGTATGTCCAGCAGTGGAATTGCTGGATCATAAGGCAGTTCTATTTCCAGTTTTTTAAGGAATCTCCACACTCTTCTCCATAGTGGCTGTACTAGTTTGCATTCCCACCAACAGTGTAAGAGGGTTCCCTTTTCTCCACACCCTCTCCAGCATTTATTGCTTGTAGACTTGTGGATCGCAGCCATTCTGACTGGCGTGAAATGGTACCTCAGTGTGGTTTTGATTTGCATTTCTCTGATCATGAGTGATGTTGAGCATCTTTTCATGTGTTTGTTAGCCATCTGTATATCTTTGGAGAAATGTCTATTTAGTTCTTTGGCCCATTTTTTTATTGGATCATTTATTTTTCTGGAATTGAGCTGCTGGAGTTGCTTGTATATTTTTGAGATTAGTCCTTTGTCAGTTGCTTCATTTGCTATTATATTCTCCCATTCTGAAGGCTGTCTTTTCACCTTGCTTATAGTTTCCTTTGTCGTGCAGAAGCTTTTAAGTTTAATTAGGTCCCATTTGTTTATTTTTGCTTTTATTTCCAGTATTCTGGGAGATGGGTCACAGAGGATCCTGCTGTGATGTATGTCAGAGAGTGTTTTGCCTATGTTCTCCTCTAGGAGTTTTATAGTTTCTGGTCTTAGGTTTATATCTTTAATCCATTTTGAGTTTATTTTTGTGTATGGTGTTAGAAAGTGTTCTAGTTTCGTTCTTTTACAAGTGGTTGACCAGTTTTCCCAGCACCACTTGTTAAAGAGATTGTCTTTTCTCCATTGTATATTCTTGCCTCCTTTGTCATTCAGTGCAATCCCTATCAAGCTACCAACAGTATTTTTCACAGAGCTAGAACAAATAATTTCACAATTTGTATGGAAATACAAAAAACCTCGAATAGTCAAAGCAATCTTGAGAAAGAAGAATGGAACTGGAGGAATCAACCTGCCTGACTTCAGGCTCTACTACAAAGCCACAGTTATCAAGACAGTATGGTACTGGCACAAAGACAGAAATATAGATCAATGGAACAAAATAGAAAGCCCAGAGATAAATCCACGCACCTATGGAAATCTTCTGCTCATTTTAAAATCAGATTGTTTGGTTGGTTGTTTTTGCTAGTTAGTTCCTTGGTTCTTTATAGATTTTGGATGTTATCCCCTATCAGATGTATGATTGGCAGATATTTTATTCCATTCAGTAGATTGCTTTTTCTTTTGTTGGTGCTGTCTTCCACTGTGCAGAAGCCTTATAGTTTTATGTAATCCTACCTGTCTATTATTGCCTTTGCTTTGGTGTCAAACATAAATATTACCAAAGACCAAGGTCAAGGAGCTTTCTCCCTGTTTTCTTCTAGAAGTTAGTGGTTTTAGGTCTTAAAATTTAAGTCTAATCCATTTTGAGTTAATTTTTCTGAGTAGTATATAATAGGAGTCCAGTTTTATTCTTTTGCATGTGTATATCCAGTTTTCCCAGCATGATTTATTGAAGAGACTTTCTTCCTATGTGTTCTTGGCACCCTGTCAGTTATTAGTTGATCGTATGTGTGTGGGCTGATTTCTGGGCTCTCTTTTTTCCTTCCATTGATCTATGTGCCTATTTTTATACTACTACCATACTATTTTGGTTACTATAGTCATGCAGTATAGTTTGAAATTAAGAAGTGTGATGCCTCCAGCTTTGTCTTTTGCTCTTAAGATTGCTCTGGCTATTCAGGGACTTTTGTGGTCTAATACAAATTTTAGGATAATTTTTTCTATTTCTATGAAAAATGCCATTGGAATTTTGATAGAGACTATATTGAATTTGTAGATCACTTCAGGTAGTATGGATATTTTAGCAATATTAATTCTTCCAATCTAAGAACATAGGTTATTTTCCCATTTCTTGTGTTTTCTTCAGTTTCTTTCCTCAATATCTTACAGTTTTTAATGTACAGGTGTTTCATCTCCTTTGGTTAAATTTATACCTAAGTGTTTTATTGCTTTTGATGCTAGTGTGAGATTTTTCAGGTAGTTCATTGTTAATGTATAGAAATGCAGTTGGTTTTTGTATGTTGATTTTGTGTCCTGCAACTTGACTAAATTCATGGATTAGTTCTAACAGCTTTTTGGTGGAATCTTTAGGGTTTTCTCTGTATAGGATCATGTCTTCTGCACAGAGAGACCCTTTTACTTCTTCCTTTCCTATTTGGATACATTTAATTTCCTTTTTGTGTGTGTGTGTGGCTAGGATTTCCAGTACTGTGTCATAAAGGAGTGATGAAAGTGGGCATCCTTGTCTTGTTCCTGAGTTGAAAGGAGCACTTTCAACTTTTTACCATTGAGGATGATAGCTGTGGGCTTGTCATAAATGGCCTTTATTATATTGAGATACATTCCTTCTGTACCTAACTTATTGAGAGTTATTGTCATGAAAGTATGTTGAATGTTTTCAAATTATTTTTCCGCATCTTTTGAGATGATTATATGATTGTTATCCTTCATTTATCATCATTTTCTTAATGTGGTATATGTTTATTGATTTGCATATGTCAAACCATCCATGCTTCCCAGGGACAAATTCCACTGATTATAGTGTATGATCCGTTTAATATGCTCTTGAATTTGGTTTGTTAGATATTGGTTGGTCAAAATTGCCTTTCATTTTTTTTGTTTGTTTTTTTTTTTATTTGTTATTTTTCTTGCCTTTCATTTTTAAAGTAAAAATAAAAGGCACATTTTTCATTTTCACTGAGAAAATTTTTTATTGAACAATGTATTCACCATTTTGTTCCACTACCTTCTGCCAGTTTTCAGGCAGCTTCATAATCCATCTTCGCAAAACTTTTTATCTCTTTGAGCAAAGAACTGTTCCAAGTGCCTTTTACAGTATTCCAGGGAATTGAAATTTTTTTTCCATTAAGAGAATATCGTAAAAACCACAATTAATGAGCATTCAAAGTGCAAGGTCTGGTGATTATGGCAGATGAATCAGAACTTCCCAGCCAAGCTGTAACAGTATTTGGTTATTAAAGAAATATGCAGCCTTGCATTATCTTGATGGAAGATTATGTTTTCTCTTAACTGATTCTGGATGCTTTTCATCAAGTTGGTCTAATTAGGAGCAGTATCTGTTGGAATCAATCATTTGGATGAAGACCAGCCTTTGGTATGATTGGTGATGGTTCATTTTGCTTGCCCCATAATCTCTTCCACCCAGATTATTGTACAGTATCCACTTTTCATCACCAGCATAATTTGTTTTAAAAATGGAACATTTTCATTACATTTAAGTAGAGAATGTCATGCAGAAATACCGTCAAGGTTTTTTCTGTGTAACTTATATAGAACCCAAACATCAAAGTGACTGACTAAGCTGGTGCAAATGACTTTCAGTGCTTGATTTGGATATTTTGAGTATGTTGGCTATGGTATAACATTAATTTGTTCTCAGTTAGTGTCTCGATTTAATCACTATCAATTTCAACTGCTCTAACCTATGGTGGGGCATTGTCCAGCAAGAAATCTCCAGCTCGAGCTTTGCAAACCATTTTTGACACGTTTGATCAGTCACAGCACCTTTTCCATAAACTGCACAAATCTTTTCTGCATTTCAGTTGTATTTATACCTTTCTTGAAATAAACATAATATGGCAAACATGTTGCATTTTTCTTCCATCTTCAGTATTAAAATGACTATACAAAAATTCACCAATTTTGTGTTTTTTTTCCCGCATTCTTCTTTATTTATTTTTTTATTGAAGGATGATTGCTTTACAGAATTTGCTGTTTTCTGTCAAACCTCAACATGAATCGGCCATAGGTATACATATAGCCCAACCCTTTTGAACCTCCCTCTCATCTCCCTCCCCATCCCACCCCTCTAGGTTGATACAGAGCCCCTGTTTGAGTTTCCTGAGCCACACAGCAGATTCCCGTTGGCTCTCTGTTTTACATATGTTAATGTAAGTTTCTGTGTTACTCTTTCCATACATCTCACCCTCTCCTCCCCTCTCCCCATGTCCATAAGTCTGTTCTCTATGTCTGTTTCTCCATTGCGATCCTGTAAGTAAATTCTTCAGAACCATTTTTCTAGATTCTGTATATGTGTGTTAGAATACAATATTTATCTTCCTCTTTCTGACTCACTTCACTCTCACTCACTTCACCTCATCAAAACTGACTCAAACGCATTCCTTTTTATGGCTGAGTAATATTCCATTGTGCATATATACCACAACTTCTTTATCCATTCATCTGTTGATAGGCATCTAGCTTGCTTCCACGTTCTAGCTATTGTAAATAGTGCTGCAATGAACAATGGGATACATGTGTCTTCTTCAACCCTGGTTTCCTCAGGATATATGCCTAGGAGTGGGATTCCTGGGTCATATGGTGGTTTTATTCCTAGTTTTTAAAGGATTCTACATACTGTCTTCCATAGTGGCTGTATCAATTTACACTCCCATCAACAGTGTAAGAGGGTTGCCTTCTCTCCACACCCTCTCCAACATTTAATATTTGTAGACTTTTTGATGATGGCCATTCTGACTGGTGTGAGGTGATATCTCATTGTAGTTTTGATTTGCACTTCTCTGATAATGAGTGATGTTGAGCATCTTTTCATGTGTTTATTAGCCATCTGTATGTCTTCTTTGGAGAAATGTCTGTTTAGGTCTTTATCCAGCTTTTTGATTGGGTTGTTTCTTTTTCTGGTATTGAGTTGTATGAGCTCCTTGTATTGGAAACGAATCCTTTGTCAGTTGTTTCATTTGCTGTTATTTTCTCCCATTCCAGGGGTTGTCTTTTCACCTTGCTTATAGTTTGCTTTGCTGTGCAAAAGCTTTTAAGTTTAATCAGGTCCCACTTGTTTACTTTTGTTTCTATTTTCATTACTCTAGGAGGTGGGTCATAGAGGATCTGCTTTGATTTATGTCATCGAGTGTTCTGCCTGTTGTCCTCTAAGAGTTTTATAGTTTCTGGTCTTAAATTTAGTTTTTTAATCCATTTTGAGGTTATCATTGTGTATGGTGTTAGGAAGTGTTCTAATTTCAGTCTTTTTACATGTAGCTGTGCAGTTTTCCAAGCACCACTTATTGAAGAGGCTGTCTTTGCTCCTTTGTATATTCTTGCCTCCTTTGTCAAAAATAAGGTACCCAAAGGTGCATGAGCTTATTTCTGAACTTCCTATCTTGTTCCATTGGTCTATATTACTGTTTTTGTGCCAGTACCATACTGTCTTGATGACTGTAGCTTTGTAGTATAATCTGAAATCAGAAAGGTTTATTCCTCCAGCTCCATTCTTCTTTCTCAGGACTGCTTTGGTTATTAGGGGTCTTTTGTGTTTCCATGTGAATTGTGAAATTTTTGTTCTAGTTCTGTGAAAAATGCTATTGGTAATTTGATAGGGATCGCATTGAATCTGTAGATTGCATTTGGTAGTATAGTCATTTTCACAATATTGATTCTTCCTACCCAGGAACATAGAATATCTCTCCATCTGCTTATGTCGTCTTTGAATTTCTTTCATAAGTGTCTTATAATTTTCTGTGTACAGTTCGTTTGTCTCCTTAGGTAAGCTTATTCCTAGATATTTAATTCTATTTGTTGCAATAGTGAATGGGATTGATTCCTTACTTTCTCTTTCTGATTTTTCATTGTTAGTATATAGAAATGCAAGTGATTTCTTTGTATTGATTTTGTATCCTGAGACTTTGCTAAATTCGCTGGTTAGCTCTAGTAATTTTCTGATACTGTCTTTAGGGTTTTCTGTGTACAGTATCATGTCATCTGCAAACAGTGAGAGCTTTACTTCCTTTCCGATTTGGATTGCTTTTATTTCCTTTTCATCTCTCATTGCTGTAGCTAGGAATTCCAGAACTATGTTGAATAATAGTGATGAAAGAGGACACCCTTGTCTTGTTCCTGATCTTAGGAGGAATTCTTTCAGTTTTTCACCATTGAGAATAGTGTTTGCTGTGGGCTTATCACATATGGCCTTTACTATGTTGAGGTAGGTTCCTTCTGTGCCCATTTTTTGAAGAGTTTTAATCATAAATGGGTGCTGAATTTTGTTAAAGGCTTTTTCTGCATCTATTGAGATTATCATATGGTTTTTATCTTTCAATTTGTTAATATGGTGTATCACATTGATTGATTCATGTATATTGAAGAATGCTTGCCAACTTGATCATGGTGTATGAGCCTTTGATGTGTTGCTGACTTCTGTTTGCTAAAATTTTGTTGAGGATTTTTGCATGTAAGTTCATCAGTGATATTGGCCTGTAGTTTTCTTTTTTCTTGTTGTCTTTGGTTTTGGTATCAGGGTGATGGTGGCCTTGTAGAATGAGTTTGAAAGTGTTCCTTCTTCTGTGATTTTTTGAAAGAGTTTTAGAAGGATAGGCATTAGCTCTTCTCTAAATGTTTGATAGATTTCTTCTGTGAAGCCATCTGGTCCTGGGCTTTTACTTTTTGGGAGATTTTTGATCACAGCTTCTATTTCAGTGCTTGTATTTCAGTTGTTCATACTTCCTGGTTTAGTCTAGGAAGATTGAACTTTTCTAAGAATCTGTCCATTTCTTCCAGGTTATCCATTTTATTACCATAGAGTTCATTATAGTCACTTATAATCCTCTGTATTTCTGCATTGTCTGCTGTAACCTCTCCTTTTTCATTTCTGATTTTGTCGATTTGATTCTTCTCTCATTGTTTCCTGATGAGTGTGACTAAAGGTTTGTCAATTTTGTTCATCCTCTCAAAGAACCAGATTTTAGTTTTATTAATCTTTACTATTGTTTTTTTCATTTCTTTTTCATTATTTCTGTTCATATCTTTATGCTTTATTTCCTTCTACTAATTTTGGATTTTTTTTCTTTTGTTCTTATTTTTCCAGTTGTTTTAGGTGTAAAGTTAGGCTATTTTAATGTTTTTCTTGTTTCTTGAGGTAAGATTTTATTGCCATAAATTTCTCTCTTAGGACTGCTTTTGCTGCATCCCATAGGTTTTGAGTTGTCGTGTTTCCATTGTCATTTGTTTCTAGAAATTTTTTGATTTCCCTTTTGATTTCTTCAGTAACCTTTTAGTTATTTAGAAACGCATTGTATAATCTCCATGTATTTGTGTTTCTTACAGTTTTTTTCATGTGATTGACACCTAGTCTCAGAATTGTGGTCAGAAAAGATGCGTGATACGATTTCAATTTTGTTGAATTTACTGCGGTTTGATTTGTGACCCAAGACGTGGTCTCTCCTGGAGAATGTTCCATGTGCATTTGAAAAGAAGGTGTATTCTTCTGCATTTGGATAGAATGTCCTGAAGCTATCAATGAGATCCATCTCATCTAATGTATCATTTAAGACTTGTGTTTCCTTATTAATTTTCTGTTTTGATAATCTGTCCATTGGTGTGAGTGGGCTGTTAAAGTCTTCTACTGTTATTCTGTTACTGTCATTTTCTCCTTTTATGTCTGTTAGTGTTTGTTTTATGTATTGAGGTGCTTCTATGTTGGGTGCATAGATACTTACAATTTTTATGTCTTCCTCTTGGATTGATCCCTTGATCATTATGTAGTGTCCTTCCTTATCTTTGGTAATCTTTATTTTAAGGTCTGTTTTGTCTGATATGAGGATTGCTACTCCAGCTTTCTTTTGCTTCCCATCTGCATGGAATATATTTTTCCATCCTCTCACTTTCAGTCTATATGTGTCTTAAGGTCTACAGTGGATTTCTTGTAGACAGCATATATATGGGTCTTGTTTTTCTATCCATTCAGCCAGTTTGTGGCTTCCCTTGTGGCTCAGGTGGTAAAGATTCTGCCTGCAATGCAGGAGACCTGGGTTCGATCCCTGGGTTGGAAGGATCCCCTGAAGAAGGGGAAGGCTACCCACTCAGGTATTCTGGCCTGGAGAATTCCATGGACTGTATAGTCCATGGAGTCGCAAAGAGTTGGACACGACTGAGTGACTTTCAATTTCAGCCAGTCTGTGTCTTTGGTTGGAGCATTTAATTCATTTACATTTAAAGTAATGATATATATGTTCCTGTTGCTATTTTCTTAATTGTTTGGGATTGATTTTGTAGATCTTTTTTCTTTTATATTTCTTGACTATGTAAGTCTGTTTAACATTTGTTGTAAAGCTGGTTTCATGGTACTGAATTCTCTTAACTTTTGCTTGTCTGAAAAGCCTTTGATTTCTCCATCAATTTTGAATGAGATCCTTGCCAGGTACAGTCATCTTGGTTGTAGATTTTTCCCTTTCAGTACTTTAAATATATCCTGCCTTTCCCTTCTGGCTTTCAGAGTTTCTGCTGAAAGAGCAGCTGTTAAACATATGGGGTTTCCCTTGTATGTTATTTGTTGCTTCTCCCTTGCTGCTTTTAATATTCTTTCTTTGTGTTTAGTCTTTGTTCATTTGATTAGTATGTGTCTTGGAAGTTTCTCCTTGGGTTTATCCTGTATGGGACTCTTTGTGCCTCTTGGACTTGATTGACTATTACCTTTGCCATTTTGGGGAAATTTTCATCTATAATCTCGTCAAAAATTTTGTCATACCCTTTCTTTCTCTCTTCTTCTGGGACCCCTATAATTCGAATGTTGGTGCAGTTGATATGGTCCCAGAGGTCTCAGACTATCCTCAGCTCTTGTCATTCTTTTCACTTTATTCTGCTCTTCGGAAGTTATTTCCACCATTTTATCTTCCAGCTCACTGATTCGTTCTTCTGCTTCAGATATTCTGATACTGATTCCTTCTAGAGTATTTTAAATTTCAGTATTTGTGTTGTTTGTCCCTGCATGTTTATTCTTTAATTCTTCTAGGTCTTTGTTAATTGATTTTTGCATTTTCTCCGTTTTGCCTTCAGGGTTTTTGATTATCTTTACTATCATTATTCTGAGTTCTTTTTCAGGTAGTTTGCCTATTTCCTCTTTATTTATTTGGACTTCTGTGTTTCTAGTTTGTTCCTTCATTTGTGTAGTATTTCTCTGCCTTTCATTATTTTTTTTTTTTTAACTTACTGTGTTTGAAGTCTTCTTTTCCCAGGCTTCAAGGTTGAATTCTTTCTTCCTTTTGGTTTCTGCCCTCTAAGGTTGGTCCAGTGGTTTGTGTAAGCTTCTTATAGGGTGAGATTTGTGCTGAGTTTTTGTTTGTTTGTTCCTCTGATGGGCAAGGCTGAGTGAGTGGTAATCCTGTCTGCTGATGACTGGGATTGTATTTTTGTTTTGTTTGTTGTTTAGATGAGACATCCTGCAGGAGGTGCTATCGGTGGTTGGGTGATGCCGGGTCTTGTATTCTGGTGGTTTCCTTTGAGTGAGTTCTCACTATATGATACTACCTACATTTAGTTCTCTGGTGGTCTAGGGTCTTGGAGTCAGTGTTCCCACTCCAAAGGCTCAGGGCTTGATCTTTGAAGCTTCAGGTGTGGTACTCTGGTCATTTCCTGTAGCACTGAATGATGTATTCTCTTCAGTCCTTATGAAATTCATGATGAGTCCCAAGAGAATATAACTCTCTTCCACTTGGATTTCTGACCAAATAAAGTAACAGGAACCTGACTTACCTTTCAATTACCTTTCAGTTAAACATATATTTATGTGCTGTACTTAGTCACTCAGTCCTGTCCAACTCTTTGCGATCCCATGGACTACAGCCCTCTAGGCTCCTCTGTCCATGAGGATTCTCCAGGCAAGAATACTAGAATGGGTTGCCAAAACATGTATGTATATGTATTCTTTTTCAGATTCTTTTCCTGTAATTTTCTTTTCCAAAGTGTGTTTGTCTGGCTTCTCGATCAGGGTGGTACTAGCCTTGTAAATTAGTTTGAAATTATTTCTTGCTAGTCAGTTTTTGAAAGAGCTTGGAAAGGATTGGTATTAATTCTTTATATGTTTGGTAGATTTCACCTATGAAGCCTTCTGATCCTGGACTGTTATTTTGTTGGGAGATTTATTAGTGATTCAGTTACCTTACTCATTAAGGACTTCCCTGGTAGCTCAGACGGTAAAGCGTCTACTTGCAATGCAGAAGACCTGGGTTCAATCCCTGGGTTTGGAAGATCCTCTGGAGAAGGAAATGGCAACCCACTCCAGTACTCTTGCCTGGAAAATCCCATGGACAGAGGAGTGTGGTAGGCTACAGTCATTACTGGTCTGTGCAGATTTTCTGTTTTTTCATCACTCAGTCTTGGTAAGGTATGTCTCTAGGAATTTATCCATTTCTTCTAAGTTATCTAATTTGTTGGGGTCATTGTTCATCATAGTCTTTTATTCCTTGTATTTCTGTGGTATTTATTGTAATGTCCCTGTTTCACTTATAACTTTATTTGAGTCATCTCTTTTTTTAAAGATTTGTCAATTTTGTTTATTTTTCAAAAAACCTACCCAGTTTCATTCATCTTTTCTGTTGTCTTTCTTACCTCTATTTCATTTACTTCTACTCTGATCTTGGTTATTCCCTTCCTTCTGCTAACTTTGGGTTTGTTGTTCTTTTTCTAGTTTCTTGAGGTTCTGTTGTTTGAGACCTTTCCAGATCATTGGTATGACAGAAATATTACATGTAATTAATATTTTTTGCAGAGTAATGTTATTTTGACATTGTGAAAATTTGTGTTTCAGAAATACCTAAATGATGAGCCTTCTTTCTAAGTGCCTTTTGTTCTGCTAGGCACTGTTATTTTGGTTTTTCTTAGTTATAAGTCCAGATTTAGTCATTGTCGTTACCCATTCAGTTTCAAGTTTCTGATACAGTCAACTGTATATTATTGATTGTGAGATGTTGATGGCCTGATAGCTTGCTAGTTTTCAAAAGAAAGTATCTTAAAAATAAATTGTTTATAGCAGATACCAGTTTTTAAAAGAGATGCCAGGATTTGGAAAACAGTAGACATCCATGATATGTAATTTTAACCTATAGAGAAAACATTATTTATGTATGTATAAATAAAACATTATACCAGAAAATTTTTAAGAGGTGGCATGAAAGAGTGAAAGTATTAGTCACTGAGTCATGTCTGACTCTTGCGACCCCATAGACTGTAGCCTTCCAGGCTCCTCCATTGTTTCCTTTTAATTCAGTTATAGCAGCCAAAATGGCAAACACAAGAACTAGATTTTTGACAGTAGGAAAAAAATATGTAAACATTTTTTCACACTTTTTTCTCACTTAAAAAAAAATTTGCCAACTTCCAGCTCTCATTCCTGAAATGTTGAACCTAATATGATTACACAAGACCTTTTTTATTCCAGATGTTTTATCAGTGTATTTTCTTTAACTCTAGTTTGGAATGTCATATTTTTGTTCTTTATGGTACAGAAAGATGTCAACATTTACCAATAAAGTAGCCCTGAATGCATTGTGAGATATGCTGCTTTTCCTGCCTAGGACCAGAAATGGTTACCTTTCATGTGTGTGTCATGTTCCACAGCTTCTGAACCATCCTCTGAAACATGCGTGGTGATATAAATCTATCATTCCAATTGTATTTCCTGACATGCTACCTCAGAATAGCCATTATGTGGAATGTTTAAGTTAATATGAAAATTATAGAGAATAATGGTTGATGCAGTGTGGTGACTTATTAGAGGCCTACAGGTATAGTAAATGCAGTATTATGTTCTCATGTTCAGGTGAGTTTCCTCACCAACAATCTGACAAGCAAAGTGCATAGCAGGCTGCCAGTTTATTCCAGTCTAAGAGGTTCTTTTCTTTCCTTCTATCCTTCTTCCTCCAAGAATTTGTTCCATTTTAAAATGATTTTTAAGAGTCCTTGAAATGTATGTACCTTTTACTTTTGTACCTTTTTAATTTTAGTTAATTTGTTAGGAAAATGTATCCTTTAAAAAATTTTCTGCCTTCAGAAATTACTCCTATGTATTTGACTTTCTTTTAATAAATACATACCACTCACTTCTAGACTCATCCTTGAAAACAACATAAATATCTTTATGTTAAGTCTCTTTTCACTTCTGTTCCTTAATAGTTGACTTTTTCTCCCAAGGGCTTGAATTTTCTCTGTACTTTTTATTAACATGTCCTATTTTTCTTCTAATTTAGATTTGTGCTTTTTATCTCAAGACTGTTTCTTTCCAGGTTTATATTTTACCATATCCTACACCTTGTGTATATTTCTGGAAAACTTTTGGAAAGAAGAGAAAAAATGATTTTGTGTGTGAGTTGCAGTAGGGCAGGTTAGATGGGTTGGGAATTTTATTGCAACATATTTAAATTATTTCCAGCATGAGATTGTGCTGACAGGGAGAGGTTTGGGTCAGCACATAGCTGTCATCTGTAGTAACATCAGTCATGAAAGACAATGCATATTTATGGGCTGTTGGAAATGGAATAATAACAGTGCATTCAGAGATTTCTACAACAGAGAGGACATTGCCGGTTCATGGAAGCTGGCCCCAGCTTGAAAGGTTAGAGGACTGTGTATAATTTTGATAAAAAGTTGAGTAACAACTAGCCATTTCTAATAGTTATAGTATTTTTTATGAAGAAATATATACTGTTTTATTTGCTTTTTGATATTCATCCCTTTTCTCTGAAAAACAAAATTTTTTGTAAATAATATATGCAAATAGTTAAAGATCCATTAATCCAGAAAGGTTAGTAGTGAAAAGCATAACTCCTTCTCTAGATGCATCCACTTTTAACTGTTTCTCTAGTCCTAATGGTTTCCTCTCCATGGACATTCCACATCCAGTGATGATAAATGACAATTTTAACTCACACAGCTTCCTCTCCTCCTGCTTTTTAAAAGAGATAACATTATCCCGCGTCTCTCATTGATCATCACTGGAACTTCATATAATACATTTAAAGCTAAATATGAAGACCCCTCATTTTGAAAAGTAAAGATATACATAATCTTACCTCTTTTTTCAAATTTTCTTTTTTCTCAACTTCTCAACCTATTAGATATATCCTTTGTTTTACACTGTCAAGATTGCTAACATTCATATTCAGATTTGGAGCTGTAGTCAAATCTTGTATATTTTGTCTATGGGTTTATTCCAAATGTTAAAAACAAGTAAACAACATTTGCATTTTTATGGTAACACAAGAGGGAAAGGGTTTATAGAATTGAAATGAGTTTCCAACATAAGAAGAGTCTTAGTTTCTGGCAAGACAGGGCAAAGCTAGTTCCTTTTTTGGTGTTGATCAGGTCACCTGTGACATCGAGATAGCTATATAGGTCTGTTTTGGAGTCAGAGGTGCAGCTTTGTTGTGGTTAAGAAAGTAGTTATGTGGAATCAGGATACCAGCTTCCTTTTATGTTACCTTGGAAAACTCACTCTCTGTGAGTTTCGGTTTCTCATCTGCAAAATGTTAACCTGCTTTACAATAAGTGAAAGTTCATAGCAAACTGTGAAGGACCATATACATGTCGGGTATTACTAATGGACTTATATTAATACAAGAAAGTAAGAAGCTGTCTAGAATGCTGTTTGTGAAGTATATAATATTGCAAAGAGCTGAAACTTACATTAAAATTAATTTGATGTTTTCCTATGATTTTTATATTTTCTATTCATTATAGCATATCTCATGTTAATAAGTAAATCTAATTTTTTTTTTAAATCGATAAACCATTTCTTGCATAAGAAGTATGAACCAGAATGACCAAAGTCAGGAAGGGAAAACTCAAGGGAGGAAGAGACCTCAGAAAAGACCCTAGACTGTGACTTACAAAGGAAATCTGGGTCCTTGGGCTTCCATTTCTATTCATATAAAACCAGCTTAATGTGCAGAGAGTATTTGAATTTAGACAACTAGTTTCAAGTCTTACTCTGCCATTTACTAGCTGTATAGTTTTAAGCAAATTACTCAGTTTCTCTGAGCCTTTCCTAACTGTTGAAATGGAAATAATCCCTGTCTTATAGTTTGTTTTTGAAAGTTAAATGAGAAAATTCGGTAGAGAGGCCCAATGTGGTGCTCTGTGAATATTGGATGCCTTTGTCCTGCTTCTCTTTCTATTTTAACTGCCGTAGATGTTAAAAAACTGAAAGAGGTAAACTCTAGGATCTCAGCACGTGTTGATGTTGGGAGAGACAGTCCCTGAATGAAGAGGAAGCTGACTGGGGCCGTTTTCCTGCCTTTCCCTATGCCATGTGTAAGGGCCAGCCTTGCTTGTGCACTGGGAAGCTGATTGACATGGTTTTGCCCTCTTGAGAACCATCTTTGGGTCTTTCCTTCCCCAGTGAGACCGCTTTTCCCTTCTAGCATGGGTGTTCTGTGGTAAGCATAAGAGTTAACTGCACATACGTGTTTGAACTAGTTTTTCAGTGCGTCATAGAGACCAGGCATAGCCTGTGGAGCAAACAGCAGTGGCATTTACTTCCTGAACAAATTATTTATGTTCTCAGAGCCTTGGTGTCTATAACATGGAAATTAATCCCTGCCCTGTAAGGTTGCCTGAAGGATTAACAACAATATATGTAAAACACAGTGCCTGGCACATAGTAAGTGCTCTATGCTGCTTCTGCTGCTGCTGCTGCTAAGTCGCTCAGTCGTGTCTGACTCTTAGTGACCCCATGGACTGCAGCCCACCAGACTTCTCCATCCATGGGATTTTCCAGGCAAGAGTACTAGAGTGGGGTGCCATTGCCTTCTCCCATGGTAGCTAGTAGCTGTAATGAGAAGGAATAAAAAATAAGAAGTAATTAAAAGTAAGTTATTTTTCTTTTTATTGAATAAATTTAACATTTATTGAATAAATGTAACATGCAAGTTTAACATTGTGTACAAGTTACTTTGATACATTTATATATTGTGATTGCCATTGTAATAACATCTATCACATTACATAATTATAGTACAGTATTGTCTTTATTCATTATATTGTGTAGTAGATCTGTATGGCTTATTTACTGCTCATTTTTACCCTCAACTTATTTCACTTAGCATAATGGGCTCAAGGTCAATCCATGTTGTTGCAAGTGACAGGATATCCTCGTTTCTTGTGGCTTAATAACATTGCATTGTGTATATGTTCACCACATCTTCTTTATCCTTTCATCCATTAATGGGCACTGTGGTTGTTTCCACGTCTTGAGTATTGTGAATGAGGCTGCAATAAATACAGGAGTACATAGATCTCTTCAAAATCCCACATTTTGTAAAGTAATTAGCCTCCAATTAAAATAAATAAATTTATATTTTAAAAAAATCCCACAACCATTGCCTTTGGATATATGCCCAGAAGTGGATCATATGGCAGATCTATTTTTTAAATTTTTTTCCTGTATTTCTCTAAATCAGCTTTTTTTTTTTTCAATTTTTAATTTTTTGGGGAACTTACATATTGTTTTCCACCATGGTCAGGCCAGTTTACATTCCCACTAACATCTTATGAGAGTTTCCTTTTCCCCACACCCTCTCTAGCATTTATTGCTTGTAGATTTTTTGATGATGATCATTCTAACAGGTATGAGGTTCACTGTGGGTTTGATTTGCATTTCTCCGATCATTAACCATGTTGAGCATCTTTTTATGTGACTGTTGGCCATTTTGGCATTCTTTTTGGGAAAAAATCAATTTAGTTCTTCTGTATGACTGCTATTTTTGAGGAGGAAGAAAGGGAAATTGTACAAAATTCAAGCAGTAACATGCAGGGAGTCTTATTACCAAAAAAAATACATTCTCCAATTTGATAGCAGCTTCACAACTAGATAAACATTTGGACTAATAAGAAATCAGCCTGGTTTAACAAAAGGAAATTTTCAGCTGTTTGTATTTGACCAGTGTTTTTCTAAAGCCATCTCTTCTGGATAAGATTCTTTGTGTATATATATTGCATTCTTCTTCCTACCTACTACCACCCAGTGCTTTTATAGTGGTTAAAAAAATTAATGTCAAGAAAAAAAGGAAGTCTGAAAGTGAGGGCTAGTTATCAGAGTAAGGAAGGGTTGGCCCAGTGCTTTGCCTTGGGAGCAGCTAACTGACCACTTGTAATAAAGCATCAGCATTTTGAAATGCTGCTACAAGAACCATCTCTCTCCCCCCGTTAGCTGTCTCCTTAAGCTCTGCCTACCCACCAACCTTTTAGGACCTTCCTTTGAGAGTCACTGAAATGTTGTGACAGTTTTGCTGAATTGTGAAGGTTTTCATGACTTGACCCCATCCTACATGTCTGACTTTTATTTCCTACCATTGTCCCTATGGATTCTCGGGAACAAATTTGCTGGGTTTTCACCTCCCTTGTATTCTGTGCACCTTCATCCTCCTCATCATCTCCTTTATTAACCCGTAAATGACTCCCATAAGCAGTGACAATAGGCCCCATTGTCATAGCACTTTCTATAGATCTCTTTCAGCTCTTAGCATCTTGTAAATTTGTCCAGTTCATAAATGGAATTCTAATACAAACAAACAGTAAAAATCATTCAATAAAAATGCTTTTAAAAATGAAGGAAGTTTAAAGAAATACATAGCTGGAGGCAATTCATACTATGTCATTTATCCATTACTGTTGCTGCTGCTAAGTCGCTTCAGTCGTGTCTGCCTCTGTGCGACCCCATAGACGGGAGCCCGCCAGGCTCCGCCGTCCCTGGGATTCTCTAGGCAAGAACACTGGAGTGGGTTGCCATTTCCTTCTCCAATGCATGAAAGTGAAAAGTGAAAGTGAAGTCACTCAGTCGTGCCCGACTCTTAGCGACCCCATGGACTGCAGCCTACCAGGCTCCTCTATCCATGGGATTTTCCAGGCAAGAGTACTGGAGTGGGGTGCCATTGCCTTCTCCATTACTGTTACCAGTAATCAAATAAGTGTGAAAAGAAACAACTGTGAAAGGAAAACACCATGAAGTTAAATCTTGTCATAGACTCTGCATAGATTGTGAGACTTGAGTCCATTTGGCACACAAGCCTCCACATTCTTTCCTTGGATTCAGCAGCTTCCTCTGTCACTGCCATTTGCTGTCTTTTTACCTGGTTGAAGAGACAGTGATAATTACAGCACCATTTGCTTTGGTCTCCGGAAATAGTGAGTCAGGAGATTATCACATTGTACTGCAATTATTTGCTTGAATGTTTCTATCCAAATTAGATTGGGAACTCTGAAAACAAGAGCAGTATTCTTATTTATGTTCATATCTCTTAGTTCCTGATATTTTAGAGGCAAATTATAGTTGAATGAATGCTTGCTTGTTCATAGAATAAAGGATTCAAATGCTCACTGTTTAACCAAAGGAAATGGAAATGCACAAAGATGGTGATAAGAATAAAATCTGAATTGTCATGATTTAATGGAAATAAAGTCTTTCAAAGTGTAGGATTGATGTTTGGGGTTAGATGACTGATAGGCAAAGTGAAAATAGAATCATTTCAACAAGGAGATAGAGCACTAAATTAAGACGTTCGATAAAAGTTCATTTATTCAATAAATACTTGCCGAGTACCTATTATGTGTAAGACATGGTTCTCACTCACAAATTAGAGCAATGAAAAATGTTTATGTGGTTCCTAATCTCATTGGGAGAGGTTATTATCAAATAAGTGTTGAAAAGTAGGGAAAGGTTCTGATTCAAGACAGTGAACTTGAGTACAGTGTATATCTGGGTCTTCTTGTTTCTAAGACTCCTTGGTAATAGCAGTAGAGAAGTATGAGAAGGAATAACAAAAATATTAAAGTGAGTTTTGAAGGACAGGAAGCAGAGTGGGAGCTGAATGACCTTTTCAGGACACTTTTCCCCCCAAGAGTGCAGACAGGAATAGCAGATGAGAGAAGTGAGATGGGGGCCTGAAAACAGGGATAAATAAAGGTCTGTAATCGGGTCAGCCAGGCACCCCAGGCCCAGGGCACAATGTCAGGAAATTAATGTTAACCTTGGGGATCCTGACAGGCTACAGTCCATGGGGTCGCAAAGAGTTGGACATGACTGAATGACTAACACTTTACGTTAGGACAAAAATCCCAAAGCTTTTGTCTAAATAAATTGCCATAGATTACTTTATTTTCTTGGGCTCCAAAATTACTGCAGATGGTTACTACAGCCATGAAATTAAAAATGCTTGCTCCTTGGAAGAAAAGCCATGACAAACCTAGACAGCATATTTAAAAGCAGAGGCATTACTTTGCCAACAAAGGTCCGTCTAGTCAAAGCTATGGTTTTCCAGTAGTCATGTATGGATGTGAGAGTTGGACTATAAAGAATGCTGAGTGCTGAAAAATTGATACTTTTGAACTGTGGTGTTTGAAAAGACTCTTGAAAGTCCCTTGGACTTCATGGAAATCAAACTAGTCAATCCTAAAGGGAATCAGTCCTTAATATTCTTAGAAGGACTGATGCTGAAGCTGAAACTCCAATACTTCGGCCACCTGATATGAAGAGCCAGCTCATTAGAAAATGCCCTGATGCTGGGAAAGATTGAAGGCAGGAGGAGAAGGGGACGACAGAGGATGAAATGGTTGGATGGCATCACCAACTCAATGGACATGAGTTTGAGCAGGCTCTGGGAGATGGTGATGGACAGGAAGGCCTGGTGTGCTGCAGAGCATGGGGTCGCAAAGAGTGGGACACGACTGAGTGACTGAACAACAATGTAGGTTACTAAAACCCCAGAGTAAATCACACTTTTTTTTTTTTTAAGTGCATAACATGAAATCTCCTCTAGTAACAAACTTTTCAGTGTTCAGTAAGTGTTTCTAATTGTATACACATTGTTGCATGACTGAAACTGTAAGTTGAGCAGGGTGAAACATAAACTCTTCATCTCCCCCAACTCCCAGCCCCTTTCAACCACTCTGCTTTCTGCTTCCATGAGTGACTGTTTGAGAGCCCCTGTGTAAGTAGAATCATGGCAGTATTTGTCTGACCTGTTGTATGCACTTAGCATAAGTCCTCATCATTCATCCGTGTGGTAGCATATGACAGGATTTCCTTTATTTTTTAAGGCTGAAAATATTCCGTCTTATATCTCACTTTCTTTATCCATTCATCTGTTGATGTTCATTTCAATTGTTTCCACCTCTTGAGTACTGTGAACAATGCTTCAGTGAACATAAGAAAGCAGATATTTATGTCTTCAAATCTTTTGTATAAATACCCATAAGTAGGATTGCTAGACCATATGGTGGTTCTATTTTTAACTTTTTGAGGACCCTCCATACTGCTTCCACAATAGCTATACATACCATTTTACATTCCCACCAACAATGCACACAAGTTCCCATTTCTCCACAAGTGCTGACTGTGGACCTTGCCTTCATGAAATTTCTGCTCCTTCCTCTTGAAATTTTCTTCTTTTCCATCTTAATTTGACAAACTTTTTAATAATATTTTAACTCAAATGCTATATTGCCACCAAAGCCTTTCCTGACTCCACTGACCAAGTTCATCCTCATCTTATGAGATGTCATGGCTCTCTGCTTCTCTGTAAAACTTAGTGGAAATGCAATTTACAGAATTAGGTGAGAGCAGAGAGTGTGGTTTTTTGGTTTGATCTACTTAGCTTAGAACAATGCATGACATAGAGTACCTTTACAATAAGCATTTAAAATTTTATTGTGAAATGTTCAGACATTTTTGAAGCTAATATAAAACATTATTTTATTAAGTGATAAAAAACACCCAGATACCTAACCCTTCATTTAAGAAATGGAATATTACTAGTACCATAAAGGCATCATGAACACCTCTCCTGATTTTTGTGTTAATCATTCTTTTTTTGTTGTTGTTTATACTTTCATGACCTACGAGTGTCTGCCATGGACGGGTCTGGTTGAGTTTGGAAGAACTGAGTAATAATAGCACAAGCCTGGTGTAAGGGATGCTGCAGTCACACTGCTATTTGAAGAAGCATCCATGAGAAAGCCAAGTAGTCCCTGGTTGTGGTGTGCTTCTGCATACTGAGGGGCTTCAGGATACCTCTAGGGGAGTTAGTGGGCAAGGTCAGGAGTGAGTTGTATGAAACACAGAGCTCACACATCCAGGGCTCCCGCCAAGGTTATGATGTGATGGAGCACTGGATGTACAATGTATGAGACAGGCTGATGTGCATCTACACTTACTACTCAGTTTTCCTTCCTGTAACTCTTAGACTCGAGTAAGGCAAAGCAGAAAGCCACTGTGAGATGCAAAGACTGCCCTTGTATGATCTAGGCTCCCATAGGGCGGAAATGTCCTGAGTATATCCTCAAACACAGCTAGTGCTGAAAGGAATCTGGCCAAGCTTTTAATTTGTCCTTAGGTTATTTAAAAAAAAAAAAAGGCACCATGGCAGCAGAAGTCTTTAGGATGGTAGACCTCAACATAGCTGTCTATTCTGAGCACACTGATCCTGTCTTGATGCATCACCTCTATCTAAGACAGGGGACGTCTTTGGAAGCGTCCTCACCCTCTTCCTGCCATTCCCTCGGCCTCCCTTGTGCGTTGGTCTTCTTCCCTTCCACCTGGTTTTTTTTTTTTTTTTTTTTTTTAATTTTATTTTATTTTTAAACCTGAAACACTGTATTAGTTTTGCCAAACATCAAAACGAATCCGTTTTTTTCTCCTGGTTTTCTGTCTCATTTTGGTGGAGCCTGTTCTCCAACATCTTGTTGGGGAAAGTGGCATACTTTTCTTTCAGACATAAAGAAAAAATTTTAATCTCTAAAATGTCTTTATTCTACTCTTAACATGTGTTTAGCTGAGCATGGCATTCTAGGTTGGAAAGGAATTCTCTTTCCTTCAGAATTTTGGGAATGTTGGCCCCTTGTCTTTTGGGGTTGCAGCTTGGCTGTTGAGAGCCCCGAAGCTCTAGTTGCTGGTCAAGGAATGTGATCCTTACCCCTGTCAAGAATCCTGTGGGACTCTCTCTCTCTTTCTGTGGCCCTAGCGCACATGATGACGCCCCTGTGGTCTCTGAGGCTCACTGGGCCTTTTCTTCCAGAAGCACATGGACTTCAGTTCGGAGAAATGTTCTGTTTGTTATTTTCTCCCACCTGTTTTCTGTGCTCTTCCTTTATAAAACTTCTGTCCTTTAGATGGTTGATCACCTTCACTGGTTCTCATAGTTTTTAGTATTTTTCCTCTTACTTTTTTTCCATTTCTGTCTTTTTGTTGTATTTAATAGGTTTTTGTATTCAACTTTAACCCCTTTTTTGAGCTTTTTGGCTTTCTCTTTCTCCCTTTTTCTTTCTCTGTCCCTCCTCACTTCCCTGTTTTTCCTTGCTCCCTCTTGCCCCATCTTTTCTTTTAAAATTCAAATGCTCTTTTGTTTTGTTACTGTTCCTTTGTGTAGCAGCATTTTCCTTATTAAAAATTTATTGTATTGACCGTATACTAACGCATATATATGGAATTTAGAAAGATGGTAACAATAACCCTGTGTACGAGACAGCAAAAGAGACACTGATGTATAGAACAGTCTTATGGACTTGTGGGAGAGGGAGAGGGTGGGAAGATTTGGGAGAATGGCATTGAAACATGTAAAATATCATGTATGAAACGAGTTGCCAGTCCAGGTTCGATGCACAATACTGGATGCTTGGGGCTGGTGCACTGGGACGACCCAGAGGGATGGTGTGGGGAGGGAGGAGGGAGGAGGGTTCAGGATGGGGAACACATGTATACCTGTGGCGGATTCATTTTGATATTTGGCAAAACTAATACAATGATGTAAAGTTTAAAAATAAAATAAAATTTAAAAAAATTTATTGTATTGAAATATAGTTGATTTCAATCTTGTGTTAGTTTTTACTGTACAGCAAGTGATATATATATATACAGGTACATATATATGTATTTATATGCATTCTTTCTCATATTCTTTTCCATTATGGTTTGTCACAGGATAGTGAATATAGTTCCCTGTGCTGTGCAGTAGGACCTGGTTGTTTATGCATCCTATATACAGTAGTTTGCATCTGCTATCCCCAGCCTCCCAATACATCCCTCTCTCGCCCCCAGTTATAGCAGCATTTTCTTATTTCATGAATGTAATGTCTTTTCTCTAAGAACAACACTGATAGATTTTTAAAAATTTCTCTCTACAAGTTGCTTTTCTCTCTGCTTTGGTGTCTAACTTGTATGTTAGAAGCCTTCTTCAGATGTCTGATTGTCCTCAGGTGTCTGCAGGAGGAGACAAGGAAGCTGATTGGACGTTTGGTAAAGCATACCTGGGACTTGTGTCTTTGAGCTTCATAGTGGGTGATGTTGGTGAGCCGATTGCTAAGGAATCTGTGAAGTCAGCATCTATAGATCTTATCTAATAAAATAAATTTACATAATACATCTGTTATAGATATACCAACTTGTCAGATTCCCCATATCAAGAGTTGTGGAAAATCAGATTTTACCTTGTAAGTTGTTGAAAGTAATTCTCCATGGTTTCCCAGTTTTTGTACATCTTGTGAGCAGAGACATTGAAAGGCTTTTGTTCCAAATGATCTTCTTAAAGATGTTGCTGTAGTAAAGAGCTTTGGGAGGTGTAAGTAGTGGCTCAGACAGTAAAGAATTTGCCTGCAATTCAGGAGACCCGGGGTTTGATCCCTGGGTCAGGAAGATCCCCTGGAGAAGGGAATGGCTACCCACGCCAGTATTCTTGCCTGGCATGAACAAAGGAGGCCAGCAGGCAACAGTCCATAGAGTCACAAAGAGTCAGACATGACTGAGCAACTGACACACACATACACACTGACAAAGATAAGGTCTGGCTCCAGTTCAAAGTTTACACAGGTTTTTCTTCATTTCAGTTCAGTTCAGCCACTCAGTTGTGTCCGACTCTGCGACCCCATGAATCGCAGCACGCCAGGCCTCCCTGTCCATCACCAATTCCCGGAGTTCACTCAAACTCACGTCCATCGAGTCAGTGATGCCATCCAGCCATCTCATCCTCTGTCATCCCCTCTTCCTCCTGCCCCCAATCCCTCCCAGCATCAGAGTCTTTTCCAATGAGTCAACTCTTCGCATGAGGTGGCCAAAGTATTGGAGTTTCAGCCTTAGCATCAGTCCTTCCAGTGAACACCCAGGGCTGATCTCCTTTAGGATGGACTGGTTGGACCTCCTTGCAGTCCAAGGGACTCTCAAGAGTCTTCTCCAACACCACAGTTCAAAAGCATCAATTCTTCGGCGCTCAGCTTTCTTCACAGTCCAACTCTCACATCCATACATGACCACTGGAAAAACCATAACCTTGACTAAACAGACCTTTGTTGGCAAAGTAATGTCTCTGCTTTTGAATATGCTATCTAGATTGGTCATAACTTTCCTTCCAAGGAGTAAGCGTCTTTTAATTTCATGGCTGCAATCACCATCTGCAGTGATTTTAGGTTTTTCTTATAGCCCCTTAAAAAAGATTGAGGTTTCCTAAGCTTAGAGTTCCTCAACTGTGACCAGAACCTCACTGCATGAATAGTATTGACCTGTGTCACATTCATGTTCCTGGGGAGTGAGAACAAGGGGAACTGAGGTGAACTTGAAACTCAGGCTATTGCTGTGTATCTCTGGCCCAGGAATCCCGTGTCTCCTGCCAGCACCGTGACACTGTGGCCAGCTAGCTTATTGGTTTGCAAGTAGGGTTAGATCTTAGACTCACCACAGTTCCCCAGATACCAGAGAAGGCTAGCCTGTTTCCTTCCTAGAAAGGAAGAATCTTAACTGCCAGCCTTCTGGGAACCCGAGGAGGAAGAGCTCTGTGAACTTCTGCATCCAGGGTCAGAATCCCTCTGCTCATACCTTGGTGCTCTCTGCTTTGCCATTCAGAGGGCTCTGTTTCACCCTCTCCAGGGAACAAGCTTCCAGACTTCTCAGGTGAAGGGAGTCCATAGCGGAAAGAGAATGTGGGAGTGCGTTCCGTTCCTTCCTGAGAGGTCAGCTTCTCTATTAAGTGTTGCCTGGCTGCTCTGTTTAAAACCGCTGCCTTTCTCACCTGCTTTCCTCTCTTTACCTTTCTGCGCAGCACTTTACTGCCTTCAAACACACTGTGTCATTTTTCTTATTTACTATTTTTATTCTGTCTCCCTTCCCATTAGGATGTGAGCTCCAAAAGATCAGAGGTTCTTATCTCTTTAATTTTACTGTTTATCTCTAACACCTAGAAAGTATTATGTGATGACTAATGGATTATAATAATAGCTGTTGTAATAGGTATTCAGTAAATACTTGTTGACTGGATGAGTGAGTAAATGAATGGGACTGTGCCACCTTTTGCCCTTGCCTCCTGATTTGAGAATAAAATTTAAAAAGTTTATTTTGTAAATCATTGGTACATCTTTTTGAAAGCTTTAAATATTGATGTTAATTGAGACAGAGGTGACCCTCACAGAAGGTTACTTACTGTCATTCCAAAGCAGTTTAGGATAATTTATTCTGTGTACAGTTTCTTATCCTGTACTTTAGAATCCCATTCAGGGCACTCCTAACAGTGGGATGTTTCAGTTCAAGCACTTCTGTCACTCTCACTCAGTAGTGCTGGATGTGCATAGTTTGTTGGCAGAGCTAGTGGGATTTACTGAAGATCGGATGTAGGCGTAAGAGATTAGTAATGGTTGAATTAGGGCTAATAAGTGGCAGAGCCTGAATTTCAACCACAGTCTGTCCTTAACCATGAGGCTATGCTTCTTGGATAAGAAAACAACAGCAAAAAAAAAAAAAAAAAAAAAAAGACTAAAAGGGTATGCCCCATGAGGTAGGAGCAAAACCAGGAAAGTGGGACATCCAGGATGCCTTCAGGAAGTAGAGAGTGTGTCACTGATCAGAGGCGGACTATAAGTCAACCAAGATGAGCTCTAAGAATGAAGTATTCCTTTTTGCAAAGTGGAGGTCATTCTTTGGTCTTGGTAAGAGCAGTTACTTGGTCAAAGTCTAGTTAAGTGTGGATGAATTATCGCTGTGTAAGAATTTACCCCCAAACCTTGTTTAAAACAACAAGCATTGTCTCACAGTTTCTTTGGATCTGGAATCCGGAAGTTGCTCAGCAGCTTACGTCTGGCTCAGGGTCTCAAGAGGTTGCAGTCTGTTACCTCTGCTGTGTCCACACAGATCCTCCTGGGACTTTGTGGGAAGTGGACACAAGGATGTGAAAGCCACACAGTGAGACTCAGGGTGGGGGCATCTTGAAGACCAGCTGTCATGAAATGGGCTAAAGAGAGAAGGGGAGGAGATGAAGCAGGGACGTTAAATGCAGAGAATTCTTTGAGGCGTTTGCCAGAAAGGGGGTCAGAGACATGGGGAGCTTGTCCAGGGGGTGTCCGTGGGTAGATGCCCTAGTGGAGCTTATATCTTCTTATGAAATAAGAACCAGACTTCTTGGTTGAGACTGAGGGAGAGGAGGAAATGTATGAAATAGTCATCTGGGAAAGTGGAGAGAGAATGATTCTGAAAATGTAGTGTGACTACTCGGCAGCAGTAAGGAAGGGGTGCCAATGACACTGGACCATGGAGTTTAAGTAAAAGAGGGGGAGGGAAGTGAGGACTTGAGAAGAAGCTGAGGGCTGAGAAGAGTAGGATTCGCAGACTCTCCTCTTTAGAGGGGGGTCAAAGGATTGCTCAGAGAAGGCAATGGCACCCCATTCCAGTACTCTTGCCTGGAAAATCCCATGGATGGAGGAGCCTGGAAGGCTGCAGTCCATAGGGTCGATGAGGGTCGAACACGACTGAGCAACTTCACTTTCACTTTTCACTTTCATGCATTGGAGAAGGAAATGGCAACCCACTCCAGTGTTCTTGCCTGGAGAATCCCAGGGACAGGGGAGCCTGGTGGGCTGCTGTCTGTGGCGTTGCACAGAGTCGGACACGACTGAAGCAACTTAGCAACAGCAGCAAAGGATTGCTGAAGTGCTGGTCTTAGATAGAATGAACTGGAAAGAAAGGCCGGGGCATGAGAGAGGGTGTTGATTGAAATGTAAGTTACCAAAGGATTGCAGTCATTGGTCATGTAAAGCTTTAGGAGACCAGACTAGGAGTAGGAGCTAGGAGGGCTACAAGGCAAGAAACCTGAGGGAGGGGAGGGAATGAATTGGGGCGATTTATCACCCACATTGATGCCTGGAGTTGTTTGGTACGAAGTATTGGCAACTCAGTCCAGAATTCTTGCCTGAAAAGCCCCACAGACAGAGGAGCTGGAGGGCTACAGTCCATGTGGTTGCAAGAGTCAGACACGACTGAGTGACTAAGCACGCATGCACACACAACCTTGCCTTGAGTGCTAGAGCCTTCAAGCATAAAGGCTTCCAGGAGTCTGCAGGTGGTGCTATCTGACTCCATGCCATTCAGAGGTGGTGGAGGTGGCCATAGGAGGCACGGAGCCTATCTACAAGCACCCATGGGCGCACAGGAGCTGTGGGCATGTGGGAGGGGATCATGGAGGAGGAAGAAGCCCTGCTCCGGAGCTGCAGCCCTTCTGGTGCTTTCTGCGGTGGCAGATTCTACCTCTGCATTATCCGAGTCCTTTAAGTTTTTCTTTCCATTGAGGAAAGTTTCTTCCTCTTTTCAACTCTGCCCCTTTATAGAAGTTGAGTTTGTGATCTACTCGATTTCCTTTATATATGTGTGAAGGGAAAAGTTGTAAGTACGAGACAAAGCACTTCTCTCCTGAAGTGTGCTCCACCATCCCCAAGCACTTCAGTGTGTATGTTCTCCAGACAAGAGAATTGTCCTGTATAACCCAATGAAAGCATCAGATTATAAAACTGACATTGGTACCTCCCTGCCAACGTATACTCAGACCCATTGAAGTTTGTGACCTCTCCCCATAAAGGCCTTTGCAGGAAATGATCCAGTTCAGAATCGTGCCCTGTAACAGGTGCTGTGCCTCGTGGGTCTCTTTCCTTCTGGAAGAGTTCCTCCGTCTGTCCTTGACTCTCAGGACCATAATGCTCTTGAAGACTGTAGTCCCGATAGTTTGTAGAAAGTCCTTCAGTTTTCATTGTTCTGTGATTCCCTTGTGATCTTTGATAGGACTGTCTCAGGAGTGATGCTGTGCTAATCTCATTGTATCTTATTATAGGTGGCACATGCCCTCAGTGTGTCCCATTCATGTGATGTTAACAGATCATTTGATTCTCTGTCACTTCTCCACTATAAAGTCACTCTTTTTCCCTTCAGACTTCTGGGCTTTTATTTATTTATATCTGTGGATTTGTGAATTTCTCTTATTATCCAGTGCATGCTAATCCATTTCTCTCATAATTTATTTTGATGTTCAGTTGATCCCAGATCCAACCAGGATAGCCGCTTCAAGCTGGCTTCCTGTTCTTTTGATGTGTCCCCTCATTTTTCTAGCACTTACTTTCTGATGTGAAATGATTGGCCAGGCTTGTCTTGTCCTGTGTGTGCCCAACTCTGGAGTCATCCATTTCTCCAAAGCCCTGGTTCCTCTTAATGAGAACAGTGTTAGGAGCCAGTACTGGGGTTGTGTTCTCAGCCCCTTTGAGTGGACAGAGCTGGTGAGGATCTGTATACACACACATGTATTTATCATACATGGACACGTTTACACCTGTTTTTCTTTAGGCATATAGAAAACCTTGAATTCGCATCAGTGTTTCTAATTCTCGTCTAGTGCTGCAGGACTCACTCTGTAGTTGGGTCTCCTTTCCGTTTGTGTCCCTCCTTTGCCTGGAGGTTTCAGTGAGGAAGCTGGCTGTCACTGTCCTTGAGGCCCTTGGTTCCCTGTCAGTCTCTTCCATAAGCAGGCTGCTGTGCTGTGCCCGCTCCCTCGTGGACGCGTCTGCGGGCCTCTGGGGCTTCAGCCCCTCACGCAGCTCCTGTCCCCGTGACCCTCCTCACCCTACCTGAGCCTTCCTCCTGCAGGCAGTCTCCTCTCCTCTTTCTGGTCGTGTTGGAGTGCATCAGGCTGCCGCTGCCCACACCCACCTTCACACTCAGGTGGAAGTTTCATCCTTTTGTAGCTGCTCTGCCAGGGTGCCCCTCTGCCAGGACCCCCGCCCCTGTAAGCCGTAGGTGCCCTCTTGTGCAGTTGCCCCCTCATCTTGCATGAGTGCCCAGCACACTGCTCTTCCTGGACCACCATCCCCTCCTACAGAGGTGCCGACATCACCCCACGGGGGCACCCTCCTTGCTCCAGGTGGACTCCGGTGTCACACTCTGAGTTCTCTGCCTGCAGAGGTGCCCACTGACCAACTCTAGCTTCTATGACTGCTTTTTCCATCATGTTACTTCTGAAGGATATTTCCCTGGAGAAGGAAATGGCAAGCCACTCCAGTGTTCTTGCTTGGAGAATCCCATGGACAGAGGGGCCTGGAGGGCTACAGTCTATGGGATTGTAAGAGTCGGACACGACTTAACGACTAAACCACCACCACCACCACCATTTCTGGAGGGTAGAGTAATAAGACAGCAAGTAAGCTGTTGGGATGAGCTGAAACCAGCAGCCTGGAGACGGACCACCCTTTCCAGTGTGCAGTTTTCCGTAAGATGCTCTCATCTCAGACACCAGCTATGACAGGAGGATCTACAGGCTACCCTCACTTCTGATCATGTGGCTGCAAGTTGGGAGTCCTGATCTCCCCTCAGGTTCAATGATTCACTAGTAACTCACACAACCCTACTTGTTATTAAAATTCTGTTACAGCAAAGAGATACAAAGCAGAGCCATCCAGGAGAACAGACGCATTCAGCCAGGTCTGGAGGGCCCCAGATCTGTGAAGCTCCCATTGTTCTCTCCCCAGGGAGTCAGGAATACATTTCCCGCCCAGGAAGCCTGTGTGATAACACAGAGAGAAGGGGCCATGGCTCAGTGTCTTGCATTTGTTGGTGTTGTGTTACATGGGCATGACTGATTGGCTCAGCAGCCACATGACTCAGTCTCCAGCCCCCTTTCCTCCTGGACGTTGGGCGTACAGCATGCGGCTGAAAACCCCAACTTTCCAGTCGCATAGTTGTCTTACGGGTGTGGCCAGTCCCCATTCTGAGTCACCTCCTCGTCGTATACTCTCTGGGCTACCATGAATAACAGACACTTCTGTCACTGAGAAATTCTGGATTTAGAGGCTAGCTCTCAGGAATTAGGGAGAAAAGCCAACCAAATTCTTTATTCCCAGGGCTTAGAAGTTACTTCCTAGCAACCAGGACAAAAGCCAACCAGATTCCTCTGGCATTTGAATGAATTGTTCACTCTTAAATTCCACCATGAGGTTTCTCATTTACCTTCTCAGATTAAAATTAGTTGTACAAGAGTTCTGTAATGGTTATAATGTTCTTCTCTATTCATTTTTTTCATAGTAATTAATAAACTTTAAGAAATGTTCCAATACTGCTATATAAAATAATGGTGTTGGAGTTGTATAATCTAACATATAGTATTTTGAAATAACCACAAGTTTTAATTATACTGTATTTTGCCTTTTACCTGTCAATTGCATATCTTATCTATTTTAGGTATGACTTTAGCCTTTCCAGCTTCAGTTCATGATTCTCTGATTTGCAGTAAAACATTTCAAATTCTATATAAAAATGAGGAGGTTGTTTTAAATGATGTCATGATCTTCAAAGTTAAAATGTTGTTGGATGAAAAAAAGGTAAACATTTCTTCATATATATTTAGATAAATATTTTCATAAAGCCTCAAGGCATATTTCTAACTTTCTATAAAATATTCAAAAGGCATCTCATAGTCTAATTTCTCTTCAGATTGAAGAAACCCTTGAGGAAATGAATTTTCTGTTATCCCTGGATCTACACTTCACAGATGGAGATTATTCGTGAGTAGGCTAATCGAACAGTTAAAAATCTGTAGTCATGTGTGACTGTTATCTATCCCTATTAAAGTCCCATTTTCTTCTTGGAACCCAGCCTACCCTCTTCTTATTTATTTTGAACTTCTCCCCCTTGGGAGAGTCTCATGGGAATGATTAGTCCTGGTTTTTTGTGCTCATGCTGGTTCCAGGAGCTGCAGGTAGCAAAGCCAGATGAGCTGAAGAAACATGAAACAGCTTCTGAGACTCTTGGACATTGCACTGTTGACACAGCACCACTGCCTTGTGGCCTTTAAACCTGCCTTAGCTCTGTTCCACTGCGTCACTGGCTACTCTTTCTTGCTGGCGTGAGTGATGCCCTCTTCAGGCAGGGCCTTCTTGATCTTCAGAGAGTTACCGAGACTTGTGACTCTTAGACCTGACAGCTGTTTCCAGAGTCCATGAGGAAGATTTAGGACCGGCTACCCTGGTTCAGGAAGATCCCCTAAGAGGGAAACAGCAGCCCACTCCAGCATTCTTGCCTGGGAAATCCCATGGACAGAAGAGCCTTGAGGGCTACAGTCCATGAGTCACACACGACTTAGTGACTAAAACAACCCTAAATTTGTCCACACATCTGGACAAGTAGTCACACATTTTAGGGACAAGCTGTGCTTGAATCCATTTAAAACAAGAAACAGAGATCCATTTTACTATTCTACTTTTGTAGAAATACTTCTTGAAAATTGTATACAAATTCAGACTGCTTGTGGCATAGATGTCTAGGCAGCCACAGTACTGAGAGGTCTGATGTGAGATGCCCTCTTTACCACTGCAGAGGAATAAGAGTCTTTACATGGTAGCTGCTGCTTCTCTGGAATACTTGTTTATTGCAGAGAAGTCATTGAGGGAATTCTTTCATAAACCAAGTCAGAATTCTATAAGCTGAAATGAGTACATAGTTCATAGCTGTAGGTACATATTGGTTAAAAATATGTATATATTTGGAAGTAATTTTCATGGCATTGTTTCAGTTTTTGGATGTATAAATCTAATGACTAAATATCGATGATAAAGTATATACTAATTACTTGCTTATTTTTGAGCAACATTTAATAACAAAATTTTCTACCATAAAAACAGTTTTAAATACCTTTTGGGATTTATCATAATAGGATTTGACCTACATGATACTGCAGCTTTACTATAAACAGTATTCCCTACTGGAGTAAAATTTTAGGATGAGAGTATTTCCTAAAGTATCAAAAAAAGACTCATTTTGTAGGCACAGTAGTGAAAAACAGTCCATTAACATGGAAATTGTAAGTACAGATAGAAAACTGTAAGTAAGATCTGGTTATTTTTTTATTGTTAGATTTATATTGCTGTCTAATGCAAATGTGATGCTTTAAAAATTGTTCTCATTTTGTTTTTAAAAAATAGTTAAGTAATTAAATATTTTGATAGTTTAAATTACTCTACAAAACGTTGGCCTTCACTAAATTTCTGTACTAACACGCAAACGGGTTGCTTTTCATAGGGCAGATGATCTGAACGCCTTGCAGCTAATAAGCAGCCGCACGCTGAAGCTGCACTTCAGCCTCCAGAGAGGCCTCCATCACCACGCTAACGTCATGTTTGATTATTTCCACCTTTCTGTTGTGTCTGTTACAGTCCATGCGTCACTGGTTGCGCTACACCAGCCACTGATAAGGTAAATGTAACCAGCTCCCTGATCCTTATTAATATAGTGTCTTTTATTTTTATAAATGAAAGCATATGCTTTGGTGAAGATAACTGAAATAGGAATTTCTAAAGTCACGCTTATTTAATACTTTCGTTTTTATACTAAAGTGTTAGTAAAATTTAAGAGCATAGGAATATTAAATTGATGACTTTTTTATTGAAAAAATATGGAACAATCTTTGTCAAACTGACCAGGAAAAATAATACGATCTGGAAGCAACCATATAGCATTTTTTAGTATAGCATTTATGTAATGCTACACTATAATTATTCATTCTCTGGGAAAGTATATTCATCTTTTCCTAGCTTTTTTTGTCTTTTCTCTGAATGGACTTAGTTGTATCTTCTTAAATCTATACTATATAATAGTTCTTGTTTTCTAAGTTATTAACCAATTTTATGGATCTTTACTAAATAAATCTTTTGAAACTATATCATATTAGCCTAAAGGTATATAGTATTCTGGATTATAATGAATGCATTGGGATAATTGTTTTTTCTGCTCACTTCCATGGGGGAGATGAACTGTCTTTCATTAATGTGAGGATACAGTTCAGACTCTTTAGTTCTCAAAATAACATCATCCTTATTGCAGGCGCAACAGAAATGACACTTTTAAATCAGTAACTTATGTGAAAAGATTCCAAATTGACTTGATTTCTGAACTACTTTATAATTGCTGGCATAAATCTTTTTGCAGCAACTGATATTAGGGATGATGCTCAAGGGTTAGGATGTTAAACTGACTTATGTAACACCCTGATGCATATCTTTAAGTTGCTGTAAAAATTGTGAGCATGTCTTCCCCTGTGTTGTCCTGTGATGTCTTTAGAGCATGGGGCCAGGAAGAGTCTGTTTCT
The DNA here is from genome assembly GCF_019923935.1 of Bubalus bubalis. NCBI lineage: Eukaryota > Metazoa > Chordata > Mammalia > Artiodactyla > Bovidae > Bubalus > Bubalus bubalis. The sequence goes on along the minus strand of NC_059166.1, from coordinate 94,495,979 downwards.
CCTGATGACCTACTTTTGCCTTCCTTATTCTGTAGTAAGATCTGTAACTAGTTATTGTGCGAGTTTTGTCTTTCCTATTAGACCTTTGAGAGCTTGTTCTCAGTTGCTATAACTTGGTAAACAGGAAAAGTGTTCCTCTTATTATACATAATTTTATTATAAACATCTTCAAAACAATTTTAGATGTTGATTAAATAAATTAATATTTAATAGCATGATAACTCAGTGAAACTTCTTTGATAGGAAAGTATATTTTTTGATATATAGCTTTTGAATAAGTAGTATATTTGGTATGAATTACATGTTAGGTTTTGAAATTAAGTTTTTATCTGTTTATACAATACAATCCTGTAGTCTTCTGAATTTCTTATTTTTGTAATTTCAGTAAGAATCCTGAACTATACTATTCCAACCATTCCTTTTTCTTTATAACAAAGAAATACATTCATGGCTTAGTTTCTTTTCTGAAAAAATGTAGGAACTGTTCATTGAGATTCACTCGGGTTATTAGTGCTGCTTTTAGTCCCTGGTTACATAGAACTCATCCTGGTAACATCAGTTTGTGCTTCCTCCTGCAACACAGCTGTTTTTGCCACAAGCTAGTAGGGGAAAGAGACAGCTCGCGTCCTAGAGACCTTTTGCTGGAAGGAGAAGACACTTTTGGCTCAGAATCAGAAGCCAAGAGGATTAGCTGTTGGCTCTGGTTAGTGATGGGAGAGGAGACTGGGACGCCCGTAACAGCTGAGGTTGCTCCTCTTTCCATTGTTGCCTGGGTTCTGAAGTCCCCTCTCTTGCTGCTGGAGCTGTGCCCTAGAGGGAGCAGTGCCTTTCCTGGGCTTCTTGGCCTGTAAACTAGATGGTTGGGTCGGGAAGGAAAGCAAGGAAAGGAGAAGAAGGCTGTCTGCTGGTGGCATGCGGTAGAGGGTCCTGTTACTGGTAACATTCCTCACTGTGTTTCTGTGAAGACAAGTTTTTCCCTGAAGTTTTGTTATGGCTGGACTTTTTAATCCTCTAAAATAAATGAAAAAAAAATTTATAATATTACCTTTTAAACATTATTTTTACATAAAACAATTTCTATGATCAACCCAACTATAGATATAAATCAATTATTTTAAGTAATTGGGATTAGGATTTCTTTCTTTGCTTGTTTTTTGCATAACTTTTTTCTTATACTTGATTTTTTTTTAAGTACAGCTTCTTTGACTCAATCTTGAGAAACTCAGTTCTGTCATAGCAGGTGGAATTTACCGTTGCCTTGCTACACCCTCTTGGCTAGGATTTAGAGATTTCATTGTTGCAAAGCAAATTGATTTTGTACATAAAGGCTGCCCTCTGCTTTTGGTACATTTGATTCACTTTCCTGCCTTACCCCTTTTGCCAAACTGCCAGACAGTCAAATGCTTTGGCGTTCTTATAATTAGCTAGTACTTAATCTTAGAAAAAAAAAAATTGTCCATGATTTTTAAACATTCAAGCAGAATATGGTTCTTATTCTATAGAATTTGTGGTATATTAAATGTAATGTTAATACTAACAGCAGTGGTTCATACCCTATATGATTGAGGTAGTGCCTTGAAACACTTACTTAGGTTATCTTAAAGTTTATAGACTTTTAGTGAAGAGAAAGGAAATACCTTGTTTTTGAAGAAGAGAGAACAAGTAGACTCGTGGTTTTCCTTTTTCTGCCCTTAAGTGGGACCTCTTTATTTCTGTAAGCAGCACCTATATTTGACTGTTAACTTTGTGAATTTGGTCACCAGTTCTGATAGGTCAGAATTTCCAAATTAAAGCTGGACCCTCATTTGTCCCTGAGCTACTCTTGATCCCATCCTGTTTTATCCCTCCCCAAAGCCTAGTAATACAGAAGTAGTCTCAAGCATCTAATCTTAGTTTTTTTTAATAATAATAATTCAAATTTTAAAGGAAAATTTGTGAAAGTACTTTAAGAATACTTTAGAAATCATAATCTTGCAAAGTCCTTGCTTTTTATTCTATTCCTCAAAGACTTTCTTTTGTAAACATTTAACTTTTGTAAACATTAGCACTCTATAAATAGACTGTTATGACAACAATAATGTGATGCTTGTTCCTCCAGTTTTCCTCGTCCTGTGAAGACAACTTGGTTAAACAGAAATGCACCAGCACAAAACAAAGATTCTGTGATTCCTACTCTTGAAAGTGTGGTCTTTGGTATTAACTACACAAAGCAGTTATCACCAGACGTAAGAACTGATGTGTTTATAAAGCCTCTTTTCTCTCTTGTTTTGAATGAAATGTGTTTTAACTGTTATATATCTGTGGATGTAATAGTTCTTTTATTAATTATTTGAGCTCAACGACTTACAGATCTAATTAAACATGATCTTCACAAGTTGATTGGTTCCAGTTGTTTTTTATGAAAACAAACCTGATGCTTCAAGATTTTACAAGATTTCATGAATAGGGATCTTTGACAGGCAGTGCTTTTTTTAACTTGTTCCTGTCACCTCCTGCTCTCTTAACGGAGCTGGTAGGATCATTCCAGAGGAGCCTGTGAGGAACCCCTGCCAGAGTTGAGACCTAACTTGCAGCAGTATAAGTATAGCTGTTACTCCCCTAAAAGAAGAGAGGGTTCATACTATAAAAACAGAGTGGCCCTCAGTTGAAATATAATATTTGAATAGAATATTTGAATCTCAAATTTTTAAAAATCATCATTTGATCTGCTTGTTTTTAAAGTCCAATGAAACTAAGATTTCTCGAATCACATTTCCTGTGTTTAAATTACCTGTATGAATGAGAACAACTTCCTAAGATGCTGCTAGACTTCTTACATGTTTTAGAATAACTGTGATTAGTAAATCCTTTATTTTTCTAAGTTTCGGTGTGCTATTCTTAGACTCTGGTTACTAACATTGTGTCCCAAATCGCCTCTTTGTTCAGGGCTGCAGCTTTGTCATCGCAGATTCCTTCCTGCGTCACGCCTACCGTTTCCACTACACCCTCTGCGCTGCCCTGCTGCTGGCCTTCAAGGGGCTGCACAGCTACTTCATTACGGTAACAGAAGAGCTCCCCTCTTGTCAGAAACTAGAACTGGGTATGTTGAAAGTAGCCAGGCCCTCTTCATTCTCATACTGCTATTATCAGCTTGGCCATAGTTTCTGTACTTAGTTTACTACAACTAGTTTGCTTTATATGCTTCACCTTTACTTCCCTCTCAACTCCATCTTTTTCAGGCTTTGATAATTACTTACTGAAATTTTTAAAAAATTTATGATACTGAGAAATAATTTCTTGGTGCTAAGTTTGAGATGAGTCTTTTGATAGATTTTTTTTAACAGTATGTCTTCTTCTCTTAGAATATAGCCAGAAAATGTACTAGAAAGCAAATTTAATTATCCGTAGAATTATTAGATAGGAAGATAAATTAGGGAAAATAAATTCAATAGGTTAGGTAATGTAAATTAAATCCATACTTCCAAATAGTTAATAGTCTAAGCAGATTATATGTACTTGGAACCTTTTGTAAAATATATTGATTTTAGGTGATCTCAGATCTTCTTTCTTCTACTTCACTTCAGAAAATAATAACATTACTCAGTTTTAACATTTTGAAAATAATTTAAATAATTTCTAAAAATCAGTCTTCAGTTTTAGTCCATTAATATATACCTGTATGTTGTAACACATAATAAAAAATCATTTGCCTTGATTTTGTATACAACTTATAGTTTGCAAAATACATATATCATTTCACACAAGATTATTGATTTATGAAAATGCTTTTATTCAGACATTTTATGAAAGTTTTATAAGCTTTTATTTTCAACTATGAGCTAATAGCTCATCAAAAGCACATTTTAATTATTTCTTTGGAATAAATTATTTTCATCATACTTACCTGAATGAATGAGAAATTGCTTTTTAAATTTGACTGAGGTTGATCACTGTTCTTATTTCTTTGTTTCTCAAGGATCTTAGTCTTTTAACAATATTGATGCCCTATCAAAAATAGTCACTGTTACTGAAAATAATTCTTGTCTTTGAGACTAACTAGCCCACTTTTGGAGAAGGAAATGGCAACCCACTCCAGTGTTCTTGCCTGGAGAATCCCAGGGACAGCGGAGCCTGGTAGGCTGCCGTCTATGGGGTCGCGCAGAGTCGGACACGACTGAAGCGACTTAGCAGCAGCAGTAGCAGCAGCCCACTTTTATAATTGCCTACCTTGAGCTACAAAAGAATTATAAGAAAGTGAAATGATCTGTACCTCACTTAAATTCAGCTGTGAGAACAGGCTGGCTCTTGTACCCCTACTTATCAGCAGTGGCTCCAGAGGGTTTGATAATTCCATTATTCAAATATTCCATTAAACAGGTATTACTCAGTGACTGTTTAGAGTGCTTAATTCAGGGATCTCAGTGTAGCTCCTTTACATGCAGTAGGAAAGCATTTGTTCTTTTTTGCTCATGTGTTCTTCCTCAAGACAAAAACAGTAGCACAGAAACATTTTGGTTACTCTTCTCTGAAATATTCTTTTTCCTTGCTGTTTTATATACTTAGCATCCATCTGCTTTCCTTAGGAAAGTTCTTTAAGAGACTACTGCCTCAAATGTGAACTTTTAAAAATGTTGTTTTTTGAAAATGAAAGAATTGTTTGTAGAATAGAACTAATTTAGGCTATTACTTATTCTCAATTAATGGGTAAATTATACTCCATTTATTTTTAAATTTTGTCCTTTGGAGCTCAAACACATTTTCTTAGGAGAACTGTGTGATGAATTTTGGTTAATTTAGGTTTAATGGTCAGACCACAAAACTGTCAAACCATAATATTAATAAAGGACAACACCATGTTCCTGAAAAGTGGTTAACACAGAAGCCACGTGTAATGGCATTTCTGAGGAGAATTGGTTAACAATTTAGGTGTTGAATGTTGTAGAGTTCACAGAGGCATCATCATGTAGTGCTTAGGACTGCATGTTTGCACCACTGCTGTCCCTTACTACTTGTAAGTAACTGGGACTGAGTATACAAAGTGACTTCTACTCTAAGGGCAGGAGGATTGATGGGATCCAGACGTGCAGAGTGTGTCAGGAAGGAAAGATGAGGGTGTGCAGAAAGCAGAGGGTGTTCATGGAGGAATTCCCTCGGCCTGAGCAGGGTGCTGAGGAAAGAGCAGGTCTCTGTCTCTGGAGAGCTTTGACCTCCCCATTCCCTTAATGAGGAGTCAGTCCAGCGTTGAGAGAGGCCAGAGAAGCAGCCCAGCCAGGGGGCGTTCCTTGTGGTTTCAGTACAGAGCGCCCTAAGTGAAGTGGGCCTGTCCATGCCTGTGTAATTGTCAAATAGTTTTAACATGTAATATTTTCAAATGAAAAACACTTATACCACATTTTAACTAAGAAAAAAATATTTTTCTGCAAAAGGAAATAATGTTTAAACAGGCATCTCTTGTCAAAGGCAAAGATTTATTTCAAAGCATAGATAGTATTAGCACTTTATCACTAACTTAGCTAACCTCAGTTTGATAATTCATTTATTTATATGCTTTTTAACTATCTCTCAGATAAAGATGGCTTTTTTGACACACATGTATTATCTTGAGCTTATGAATATAATATAGAAAATATCATAAATTTTAAAAGCCCTTATATTTAATTTCAGGAGTCAGTTACTAAATAAGTAAATAGCAATTTTATTCCAAATTATTTGCTTAAAATATTTCACCAGAAAATAAAATTCTAAAGCAAACCCCGACTTAAGTTTTAGATAAGTAGATAATAGTGATAGAAAAAAATTATTAGTACCTTATACATAGTATTTACTCAAAATATATTTGTTGAATAGATGAGTGAATGAAATAGCATAGGGAAGATTTTGTTGACAATTGAAAAGTACATAGGCATCAGCACATACTTCATAGTAGTTTCCTAGGGATTTTTAAAAATCAAGATTCATCTTCAATAAATATTTATTAGTAATACTTCGGGTTATCCTTAAACTTTTCATTATTATTTATATTTTCTTTTCTATTTGTTGTGAATTTTAGTTTATTCTTGAATGTGTCTTCTAGGAAAAAAACTAAAATTTTTGTTAACTATTCAGAATAAAACTGTTGCACTTTCTAAAGTGTTAACATTGTTTATTTTTATCCTAGCAAAACTACATTTGTTAGGTACCAGATATTTCTGTAAAACACTGTTCACTAAATATTATTATATCCACCAGTTTTAATAAGTTTATAAAAAGTAATTCTTGGTTAGAGGGTGTATTCTACTTCCTTCTACTGTTTAGCACTTTTCTTGAGTTTTCAAATAAGTCTATATTTAAAGTCAATATTTTAAGTAAGTCTATATTTCTAATAAGTCTAATAAAGTCTTCAAATTCTGCCATGCTATGAAGAGTTTATCTAAACTCCATTCCCTTTTTAAAAATAATGCCTTGAATTCCATTTTGCTTGTGTCTTTTTCTTTTCTCGTAGATGAATGATGTACATTTTTTTAATGACATTCAGTTAAAATACTGGTTTGGTAAAGAACTGTTTTTAAAAATGAGCATCATGAATTCTGAAATCTAGGCTTTAGCAAGTTATGAAACCTTTTTGGCCCCAGTCTCTACACTTGTAAAAGCAGAGGATTGATCTTGCTGATCTCTGACACCTCTGCCAACTCTTAAAATTCTGAGTTTAGATATTAAAACATAAAAATAATATCGGATTATGAAACGTTGAGTGGCACATGCACTTAGAAAAAAGAACAAAGTAACATAAACGTGAATGTACATCATTTGTAATTCTATTAAGCTAATTAACTAACTGAAAGATTCTGCTTTGGTATTCTAATCCAATTGCACTAGCGAATCAGTACTAAATCTATTAATCACAAAGTGGAAAATTCTAGTAAATTTTGTTGTAAAAGGAGTATAGTAACTAGTGCTGTGTGCAATCCTTATAACTAGCCAAAGCCAACATGCAGGTCCTTTATGAGCGCCTTCTCAGAAGAAAACAGCCAGCAACCCAGAAAGACACCTGTCTCGGTACGTTCACAAATAGATTAAGTAAATAATCCCTTTTAATCAATATGAAACTTTGCTTTAATTTAGTATCAAATTTCATAAATATGCATTTTTTAATATTTTATATTCCTGCCACCCTTACTTAAGAACTTACTTTAAGAATCAACCTGATTTGTAGTTGAGCTCTGGTTAATTCTTAGTTTTTAATGTTCAGGTTTTTGGAACATTTAAAATTGGAAACGTTAAATGCAAAGATTTCTTTGTTTTTTTTTCCATATTCATTTTAGAGTTCCTGCAAAGAGCACTTTTTAGAAACCATGTTCATTGCCAGAATTTGTTAGTTTAATGGTAATGACTTAAATTTGTTCAAAGTCATTTGTCTTTAGGTAGGGCTAAAGGTAATAAAATGTGGTTTGAAAACTGAAGCTAATTTCATGCATTACAGAAATAAAGTGAGAAACATCTTTAATATCTGGTTTTGTTTTTTGAGTCAGTTTGCATTTATTTTTTTATTCTAAATTTAAAAAGCAAAATACAGGAATATCAAATCACTGCTACCCAGATATATTACATATTTGAAAAGAGATATTCTGATTTCATTATTTCATTGATGTATTTCTCTATATGTTTTAGACTTTTCTTCTTGAATAGCAATAGTACTTAATTTATTATCTTTCTCTAAGTATATTGAAAGTTTTTACTTTGAGTAGACCATCACAATTAACATTTTTTAAAAGTTATGAAAAGCTATAGGAATAAAAAATAAAATTAAATCACAGCATTTGTCTCTCAGTTTTCAAAAGTATGGACAAAAGGAAATTAAGGAGCCAAAATCTTTCTCCACATTTCTCAGATGAAAATTAACTCAGAAATATTTCCATTGGGTCAGTTTTCACTGAAATTGTTAAGCGAGAAACTTACCAGGAAGGAAAAAAGAAAATTTGAAGATTTATTTATGATCATTATTTTGGAACATAATTGTATCCTCTCATTAAGTAACCTAAGTATAAAGTTAGAGAACTCATGGTATGAAAGTATGGTCATTTATGACATATTTTTTCTTTTTAACAAAAAATTGTACTTCTCATTTCCTGTTGTATTGCCAGCCTATCAGTTTACATGTGAGCATTCTAAATGATTTTTTTAAATGCTGCTCATTTAATATGGTCTGTATAAAGAAGGGCCCAGTTTTTGGTTGGCTAGGAAAAGACTTGATTCAAAACTAAAACATAGTTAAATAATACTTCTTAGTTAGTTAAATAATACCTCATAGTTAAATAATACTTCTTAAATAATACTTCTTAGTTAAATAATACTTCTAAAAATATGTGTATATCTTTTATCCTTCATTCCTGACATTGTATTAGCATATCTGTTGAATGAATGAGTAGATGAGTGGGTAAATAGATTTAGAAAATAAATTTAAGATACATTTACCCTTTGACCTAGCAGTTGCACTGTTGTTCATAGAAAGGAGTACTAGTTTTTTGTACCATAGAAAGGATTACTACTTTGTAATGGTATTTGTACATGCATGTTCATCACAGTATTCTTAGGGACAAAACACTGAAAACACAGATAAATGTCCATCATTCAGCAAAGAATAGATTATGAAGAAAATTATGAGGTCCCTACACCAAGGAATATTATATAGCCATTTTTTTAAAAGTGCTTTAGAGCTGCATATCAGATTTGCATGAAATACTACTGAGAGATTTCATGCAGAAAGTTTGCAAAATACAGCCCATTTTTATAAAACAGTAACTGCAGATCTCATATATGTGTATATTTGAAAATACAGAAGGATGTGTTCTAGGTTGCCACCTTGGATTAGCAAGAGGAGCCAACTTAAAAAAGTTTATAGGGAGTTCCCTGGTGGCCTACTGGCTAAGATTCTGGGCTTTCACTGTCATGGCCTGAGTTCAAAACCTGGTTGAAAAACTGAGATCCCACAAGCTACGTGACACGGCAAAAAAAAAAAGTAAGAAAATAATAACCTTTGTTATTCTAGAAATTTATGTAAATCTCTAGAAAATTATATAAATAGATACATAGGCATTAAAAAAAATTAAACTCAGTTAAAATCCTAAGTTATTTTTAAGTCATTTCAACCCAGAGATTTTTTTTTTTATTTCACTACGTAAAATTTATTTGCTTTTTTTAATAAAAAATGTATCACACCAGCACCTACTCTTCAATCAGTTAATTTATGAAACCATTCTGTTTTGTAGAATACACATTGGCATTGAAACAGTTTAAGGAAATGTAATAGCTATCTACAAAAAAGTTAATTTTGATTTTATTCCCCCCACTTTTTTATGAGTCCGCACACATAAATGAAAGTTTATGAGTCTGCACACATAAAACAAAAATTTAAATTTTCAAACATTTTATATTCAGTAATGAAAAAGAAGTACACTGTTTTCTTGCTATGGTCTTTATAAAGGACTTAAAAGTTTCAAGTTAATAATTTATAAACCCAGAGATTTTGAAGTTAAGTTTTACATTTAAGCATCCCTTAAGGTGTTTGCATTGAGGTAGCTCTCAAGAATCATAATACATAGACCAGTTTCTGCATTTAAGCTCTGGTATGTAAAGGTGACAAAAGTGTATCAAACTCTACAAAGTTTATGCTCATTTTTAAAAAATTAATAGGATATGTAACCTACTGAGATAATTTTGCTAATTTTCTTCTATCTCAGGAAAACATGAGTGATATGAAAATAGATGTTGGCATATGAAGTTACGATTTTAACACAGGGTCTGTCGCAGATTTTTTTTTTTAACATAACATTAAAAGCCACTGATTTATCTGATAGTGAAGTGATTTGTGAAATTGAAGCAAATTTCTTTAGTTATCCGTGGTTATTTATGTATATTTTGTGAATTACAAAACATCTGTGTCCTACTAGTTTTAGTTATCAGTGGAGTATTTGTTGTTCAGATCATAGCTTGGTTTTGTTCTGGGCAGTGTAACTGCTTATTTTATCAAATTTAAATGTTTACCATTCTTTTATCAAGAAGTAAATATTTAGTATACCTTATGAGATAGTGAGCTGAGGAATGAATTCAAAGATATCACAAAAATGTTTTCTTGTCTTTGTGTGAGAGTGATCAATTAAAGTCACTCTAGCAGCAAGATTATGGAATTTTGTGTGCTGATAACTATGCTGTTAGAGTTGTCCTAGGAAAACTCATTTTAGTTTGATTTCAGATAAACGTAAGTGTGTCTAAACGTGATATTTTAGGCGTTAGCAAAATCTTTTCCCTGCAAAAAATAACTGATTCTATTCTGTTGGTTTCTGTATTCCTTTGTAAATATTACCATTTTAATTGTAAGTTAATCTGCATCCCTCCTGTGTAAATGGTTATAGCATACATTAAATATAAGTCAATATTATATAGAAAAAAATGGCCTTGGTTTTAGACTGCCTCATAGGAAACTAAATTTATTGAACTAAGATATAAACTTACATTTTTGTTGAAAAGGATTTTGTCATTCATTTTCATTCAATAGCTTATATTCCAGGTATGTTTTTATTATTTTGACTTGAACTTTTGTAACCTCCTAGGTTTTTAAAAGTAATTTACTTATAAAATTTCAAAAATAATTTTCAGATATATAACATTGAAATACTTTAATTACTGTTTACTTCTTTCAGAGGAAATGGATGTAGAAGCTCGACTTACTGAATTATGTGAAGAAGTTAAGGTATTTGGATTTTTAAAATTCACATTACCAAATTATTTGAATGGATTCTGTTTCCTTTTTAAATACTTTATTGAAAATAAATTATTATTTTTCCTTTCTCAAATGCAAAGATAAAATTGTTGATTCTAGGTAGAAACACAGCTTAGTTGATCAAACAACATTTGACTTGAGTGTGAAGTTATCTTTTTTCTAATTATTATTGATTAAAATCTTTTTTTTTAATTTTATTTTATTTTTAATTGGAGGATAATTGCTTTGCAATATTGTGATGGTTTCTGCCATACATCAGCATAAATCAGCCATAGGTATACATGTGTCCCCTCCTCTTGAACCTCCCTCCCACCTTCCTCTCCACCCCACCTGTCTTGTTGTCACAGAGCACAGGCTTTGGGTTCCCTGCATCATACAGCAAATTCCCACTGGCTGTCTGTTTAACATATGGCAATGTATATGTTTCAGGGCTACTTTCGCAAATCATCCCGCCCTCTCCTTCCCTCGCTGTGTCCAAAAGTCTGTCCTTTATGTCTGCTTCTCCCTTGTTGCCCTGCAAATAGAATCATCAGTACCATCTTTCTAGATTCCATGCTGCTGCTGCTGCTGCTAAGTCACTTCAGTCGTGTCCGACTCTGTGCGACCCCATAGACGGCAGCCCATCAGGCTCCCCTGTCCCTGGGATTCTCCAGGCAAGAACACTGGAGTGGGTTGCCATTTCCTTCTCCAGTGCATTAAAGTGAAAAGTGAAAGTGAAGTCGCTCAGTCATGTCTGACTCTTAGCGACCCCATGGACTGCAGCCTACCAGGCTCCCCTGTCCGTGGGATTTGCCATATATATGTATTAATATACAATATTTGTCTTTCTCTTTCTGACTCTCTTCACTCTGTATAATAGGCTCTTGGTTCATGTACTTCATTAGAACGGACTCAAATGCATTCCTTTTTATAGCTGAGCAATATTCCATTGTGTGCATGTACCACAACTTCTTTATCCATTCATCTGTTGATGGACATCCAGGTTTAGCTATTGTAAATAGTGCTGCAATGAACACTGGGGTACATGTGTCTTTTTCAGTTATGGTTTCTTCAGGGTATATGTCCAGTAGTAGGATTACTGTATCATATGGTAGTTGTAGTCCTAGTTTTTAAAGGAATCTCCCATACTGTTCCCTATAGTGGCTGTATCAATTTGCATTCCCACCAACAGTGTAAGAGGGTTCCCTTTTCTCCACACCCTCTCCAGCATTTATTGTCTGTAGACTTTTTTGATGATGGCCATTCTGACCGGTGTGAGGTGATACTTCATTGTAGATTTGATTTGCATTTCTCTAATAATGTGTGATGTTGAGCATCTTGTCATGTGTTTATTACCCATATGTATGTCTTTAGAGAAATGTCTGGTTAGGTCTTCCACTGACTTTTTGATTGGGTTTTGTGTGTGTGTGTGTGTGTGTGTGTGTGTGTGTGTGTGTGTGTGTGTGGTATTGAGCCACTTGAGCTGCTCGTATATTTTGGAGATTAACCCTTTGTCATTTGTTTCATTTGCTATTATTTTCTGCCATTCTGAGGGTTGTCTTTTTCACCTTGCTTATAGTTTCCTTAATTGTACAAAAGCTAGGTCCCATTTGTATACTTTTATTTTTATTTTCATTACTCTAGGAGGTGGGTCTTATAGGGTCCTGCTGTGATTTATGTCAAAGAGAGTTCTGCCTATGTTTTCCTCAAAGAGGTTTATAGTTTCTGGTCTTACATTTAGGTCTTTAATCTATTTTGAGTTTATTTTTGTATATGGTGTTGAGAAGTGTTCTAATTTCATTCTTTTTCACGTTGCTGACTGGTTTTCCCAGCACCACTTATTGAAGAGACTGTCTTTTCTCCTTTGTATATTTTTACCTTCTTTGTCAAAGATAAATTGCCCATAGATATGTGGATATTCTGAATATTTTGCATATAAATGAAATAGCAGAGACAATTAACTGATCAAAAGTGTGCTTTTTCCTCCTGTTAATTAACTCAAAGACTTTTTGGACAAAATTTTTAAGCATTGCTTAAATTTACCTACTTTTATAAAATGATATTGTTTAGAAATGGAAATTTATTTTATTTCAAGAAATGAATTTCTCTTGGACTATTTTTTACCAGTTCATTCTTGCAATTAAATTGAATAGATTTTTGTTTTTCCTTTTCTTCCCCATGGAACTAAATGTTTTGACTATTTTAGGAGCCCTGTATATTTCACTGTTGTTTAGCTATGGTAATGGAAGATATCAGAGACATGAATCAAACAAAAATACATATTTGACTTTGGGATATATTTCTGTATGTAAATATAAATGAGAACTTGACCCTTTTGAAAAAGGTATTTACCTTCTTGTAAAATTATACGTAGAAGAGACAATTTCATATCCCGTTCTAAAAGCTTTTCCCACGGTTTAAGTAAGCTAAGTGTCTTCTTTAAAAAAAAAAAATCACTAATGTTGTTATAATAGTTGTCCCAAAGGATTTTAGAAATAATAAGATGTTTGTGATAAATGTAAATCTACTGACTTATTCACTGACCTTAAAGGAAATTTGAGTGAAGAAACATATGATACTCCCAGATGAAAAGGCAAATGATCATTGACAGCTACCTGGTTTTTCACAAGTTAATAATATTAATGCATTATATCAAAATCCTGTTGGAAACTTTAAAATTAAACTTATTTTAAAGATCACTTGAAGAAAGGTAAGAATGACTAAGAAAAACTTTTGAAAAAAATAATAATATAGAGGGACTTGCCCAAGTGGATATAGTTTTTATATATAAAAACTACAGTAATGGAAATAGAGTAAGATTTCTCTAAAAGAACGCAAAGACAAATCATTGGAACTAAATAGCACTGGAACAATCGTTAAATATGTGTAAGAATTGAGTATATGATAAAATTTCATGAACATTCGGTTACATAGTAGTATGGTAAAATAACATGTTATAGAAGCAAATTCTAAATGGACTTGAAGAGTTAAATGTCAAAAAAATCTGTAAGACAAATATATGTATACATGTATATATAAGCAATCTATCCTTGGAATATGAAATAACTTCTTCAGAGTAACAGTAAACAATATGATATTAATGATTTAAAACTTCTTTAAAACAAAATAAAATATAAAATTGAAAGGAAGCAACAGACTGGAAGAAAATATTTGCAATACCTGAAAGTGGCAAATGATACTGAAACTATATAAAGAACTCCTATGTATCAGTTTCAAAACACCTCTGGGAAAAAGAGGTACACATAGAGGCAATGTACAAAATGCAATTCTTAGAGCAGGTTTGCTGCTTAGGTGACACCAAGGAGATGCAGATTTAAGCAATAAAGTGGTTTTCTTTAACCATGAAATTTGCAGAAATGAAAGTGATTGCTAATCTCCATTGTTGGTAAGGTGGTAAGGAAACTAGTGTCTGCATAGGCTGTTGGTGAGGGTAGAAATGGTACATTTTTTAGGTCACTTCATCATCTGTTCCAAAAACACTCACATGCTCTGCCACAAAATAATTTTTATTTAGAAATGTATCCCACAAAAAGTGCCAGTTAATTTCAACAAACAAATACAAAGCATTATCAACTACCATGTAGCCATTTAAAAGAATTAGGTGAATCTCTGTGCATTGACATGGATTTTTTAACTCAAGAAATACATATTCCTCTATGATGCAGGGTACTGTTTTCATGCTGAAAACCTCTTTAGGATATATTAATTGAAAAAATAAATTGGAGAAAAATATGAATATGATTTGTATATGTTAGAAAAGCTATGTAAATATTTGATCATGTTTATGTGATTAGATTGCATATAAAATATTTGAAAGGACACATACACACACACATACACATTTCAACTATACATAATAATACAGAAAAGAATACCACAAAGAATGAGGCTATAAAGGAAAATATTTGTTCTTTATTTCCATCTATATTGTTTTAAAAAATACATATGTACTCAGATATTACTAATGAATTTTATGTACTGATACTTAATTTCAGTATTTAAGTGTAATATAAACTAGGGTAAATAGAGTAGACAGAAGATAGAATAATATTTAAACAGGTCTTATAAATCAGCAAAAAAAAATCCTGTAATATCCCATTTTTAATATTAATATAGCTTAGACACCCAGTTATCCAGTTATAAAATGCTAATAAGTATGTGAAAAAATTTTAATTATAAAACAAAAATTTAAATACTCTGACATGATTTTTAACCTATCAGATTGGCTGTGATTTTTTTTTTTAATTGAAGGATAATTGCTTTACAGAATTTTGTTGTTTTTCTGTCAAACCTCAACATGAATTAGCCATAGGTATACATATCTCTCTCCCTTTTGAACTTCCCCCCATCTCCCTCCCCATTCCACCCCGCTAGGTTGATATAGAGCCCGTTTGATTTTCCTGAGTCATATGGCAAATTCCTGTTGGCCATCTGTTTTACATATGGTAACGTAAGTTTCCATGTTACTCTTTCCATACTTCTCACCTTCTCCTCCCCTCTCCTGGTGTCCATAAGTCTATTCTATATGTCTGTTTCTCCACTGGTACCCTGTAAATGAATTCTTCAGTACCATTTTTCTAGATTCCGTATATATGCGTTAGAATACGATATTTATCTTTCTCTTTCTGACTTACTTCACTCTGTACAATAGGTTCTAGGTTCATCCACCTCATTAGAACTGACTCAAATGCGTTCCTTTTTATGGCTGAGTAATATTCCATTGTGTGTATGGACAACAATTTCTTTATCCGTTCATCTGTTGATGGACATCTAGGTTGCTTACATGTTCTAACTATTGTAAATAGTGCTGCAGTGAACAATGGGAATTTTCAGTTTTGGTTTCCTCAGAGTATATGCCTACGAGTGGGATTGCTGGGTCATATGGTGGTTTTATTCCTAGTTTTTTAAGGATTCTACATACCTTCTCCCATAGTAGCTGTATCAGTTTACATCCCCACCAACAGTGCAAGAGTGTTCCCTTTTCTCCATACCCTCTCCAGCATCTGTTGTTTGTAGACTTTTTGATGATAGCCACTGGATTGTCCACTGGGGTTTGCTCCTGAGGCTGCTCTGGAGGACTTGGGTCTGCCGCAGTAAGGGCCAGGTGCAGAAATCATGCAGCTGCTTGGGTCACATGGGCCCTCGCAGCACCAGGTACTCAGGGAAGTTGGCAGCTAGAGCAGCAGGAAATATAGTGCTCTAGAAGGGCATGGCAACCTGTATTTGGCTGATATGCTCCAGTATTCATGCCTGGAGAGAACCCCCTGAGAGAGAAGCCTGGCAGGCTACAGTCCACAGGGTCACAAATAGTTGGACACAACCAAAGCAACCCTGTATGTGTAGATGCAAGGCTTCTTTTATCTGTGGCAGCTCTGCCCCAATGAGGGTTGAGTGTGAAGGTGGTGCAGCTGCTTGGTTTGCGGGGACTGTGGCGGCGCCAAGTGTGCAGGAACACAGACTGCCTCCGCCGCAGGAGTTATGGCCTGATCAGAGTCTTTTATAGAGCCTCCTGTAGCTGGCGATCAGAGGGCCTCTTTGGCCAGTCTTTCTCCATAGCTCTGCCCTTTCAGTCACATAGAGGGGCCCCCCTTGCTGCGGTCCTACTCTGTAGATTGGTGCATCGGGCACTTAAAGGAGCACCCTGGGTGGGATCCTAATCTGTAGTTCAGTGTATCAGGTGTTTGATGGGCCCACCTCTCTATTGTTCAGCTGCTGTTGCTGGCATGTGGGGAGAGAGAGGCTGTGGTGATGGGTCCACCCCCTATGCTGACTCAGCAGTATCTCCTTGCTTCCATGGCTGCCTGGCTTTCCTCCACAGGCATTTCCCACCACAGTGTCCTCCCTCACAACCCCTCAATCTGTCTCTCTGCAGTCCACAGCAGCTCTCTCCCTGGATTGCTCCACAATCCCTAAACCCCAGCTCCCAGCCACTTCACTTTCCAGGGGACCAGTGTCCCTGTCCAGGGTATGTATGGCTGCGGCAAGGACTGTCTGATTCTCGTTTCATTTAGGATGCCACTGATCAGCTGTTTCACTCTCAGCCTTAAATGTTTCTTCTCTGACTCAGACTGGACTCCTGCTTCAGTTCCCTCACCTGCTGAGGGCAGGTCTAGTTGTACTAACACTCCTGTTTTTCCTGATAGTCCCTTTGTCCTACCAAGTTTTGCCTGGTTCTATATATTCTTTTCCACTGGTGAGGTTCTCCTGTCCTCTGTCAGCTGGTGTTTTGCATGACTGTGATTTTTTTTTAATAACAATATTATCTTTGTTGAGTTATGGTGAGATACAGATTCCCATACCTTGCAGATCTTTTTCAGAGATGAATTTGGCAGTATGTATCCAATGCCATAAAAAATATTCCTTCTTAATTTATACCAAATAAACAATCAGAAATTCATGTATAATGTAATTTGTGATATTATAAAACATTAACGTAAATAAATACCCAACAATAAGACTTTGGTTAAACAAATCATGAGCCACTCATAAAAACATTGTGCAACCTTAAAAGTGATGCTTTCAACAAATATTTGATGATGTAGGAAAATGCTCATAGTGTGTTATTCAGTGAAAATGGCATAAAAATATGATTCTGGTTTTTTCCTCTCTGTAACTGAAAATAATTGAAGACTGTATACGAAAATGAACTTTATTTTTTTTCAATCAAAAAAGGTCAATGAATGCTATGAAAAGGTATACATCTATATAAAACAAAATAATGAATTTATTTAAAAAAATAGTATACAAGTATAAATGTCTTATTATTCCTACATTTATATATATAAAAAATCTTGTCAGACTTCATTCCAATTTTCTTTTTAATATAAATAAGGATTATTTATATTTTGATACTTATCATAAAGAGTTATATAAACCAAAGGAGTAATTTGTTTATAGGATGCTTTTCCCAATAATGAAAATACCAAAAGTCCTTTCTCAGAAACTTGATGCCATACTTCCTGAGAAATACAGTTAATAAATATAGGGTATCTAGACAGCCTTGCTTTCTGGGGGGAATTATTTTTACTTGTGTGTAGATTATACCAGGTGTAGTATTGCTTGCCTTACACAGTACTCTTTAATTACTGTCAAATACTTATTCTAGTCTTCTTTTCCTAACTTCATTAAACTCATTCTTGAAACCATACTACAGGTTTCAGCTTATTTATACTCCATTTTAATCTTCTGTGTGTTAAGAGACATAAAAAACTTGGCAGCTTTATTTCTAATAATATTTATACATCATCCCTGAGGCAAAACCCTTCTGTAGAATTTCTCTGTGTCGTTGAGTCAGTGTTTATCATCTGTTGACTCATTAGCTTCCATTCTAGAATTCTGGAATTTGTCAGTATTTTCGGAATTTCTCCTTGTTTTCTGGGGACTTTTTCCTTATCTGAAGCCTGTAATTCCTTATTCAGTCATTCATTCATTTATTCGTTTGGTACATATCTATTGAGTGACTACTGTGTACTGGTTACCAGTCACACAAGTGAATAAGACATGATCCCTCCCCTTCTTACTTATTTTGCTGAGTTTTTGTTTTATATGTTCTCTGAGTTAAGAAGATAAATGGAAGCTTGGTTCGGGTCAGGGAAGAAAAGCCTGCTGAATTTCAGACTTTAAAAAAGGAGTCTGTATAAACAAAAGTGAAAGTGAAGTCGCTCAGTCGTGTCCGACTCTTTGCGACCCCATGGACTATAGTCCGCCAGGTTCCTCCATCCATGGGATTCTCCAGGCAAGACTACTGGAGTGGGTTGCCATTTCCTTCTCTAGGGAATCTTCCTGACCCAGGGATCGAACCCAGGGTCTCCCGCATTGCAGGTGGACTCTTTAACCTCTGAGCCACCAGGGAAACCCGAGAATATCATATATGATGAGCAACATTTAGGGGTTTCATTTGTTTTTTAGAAGGGGACTGGTGCAGATATAATGAGTATAACTGGGGACATGGTGAATTGTCCAAGCACAGTTGTCCAATAGTTGTTGGGTCTAAACATGAGGGATACTTGATCAAGAGACACAGATATAGTGGTGGTTGGTGTGCAGGTGGAGATGAGCTGTGGGAGTGGCTGTTAACTTCAATCTGAATACATGACTTCCCCCATCTTTACAGTAGGAAAGTGAAATCAGCACCCATGTATATATTTAAAGTAGATTTCCTAGCGTTACTAATAATTAAAGACAGATTTTTGCATCAAGATTCTATCTGCGTAGAAACTGACTGCTGCCTTAGTGGACAAAACGTCCTTATGAGAAACATCATTCTGCTTTATAGTCTTTGTTATTCTTTGTTCAGAAGTTCTTACTTTATCAATTCAAGAAAACTAAAAGCCTTCAAGAAAATTCTACATCTCATTCAGTACTCTTAATTTCTGTCATCAATTAAGATGAATATTTAAATAAACAACAACTTAATATCACTATTCAAACATTCATAATATATATACATATAATAAATATATATTTGTTTACCCACTTTTCTCTCCTCATTAGACTGTGATCTTTTCATATTAATCTTGGTGTCTGTAGAATGTAGCCCCCTAGCATGTAAAATGTGCTCAATAAATACTGGATGCATGAATTGTTAGAAAAGAAGAAAGAAGTGTTTGACAACTCTGGGAAAGGGTTTCTGTGAGCAAAATAAAATCTAAGAGCAGAGATGTGAAGGAAGAGCTGCTTTAGAGAGAATCTCAATCCTTTCTGAGGAGCATGTGACCTTTAAATTACTTGACTGATTGAAAATAAATCATATTTTAAGATTTCACAATCTTTCAAAAATTTTATAACTTTGATCATGATTTGTTTTGCTAAATTCCTAGTTTTAGTGTTTGAATTTGATCATGTTGTATAGAATCCTGATTTGTAACTTTAGACTATATCTGATATTATTTCAGATATTGAAATATTGGTTAAATTGTCAAAAATGCTAGAGTAACTACCAAGATAGGAAAAAAGCCATTGGTTAGTTGGTCTCTCTCTACACACACATGCAAGTGTGCACAGATGTACATATTTTAAAACTAAAAAATTTGCCTTTGTATTAATACTCTCAGTAATATACGTGTTATGGTAATTCTCAGAGAGCAGTTTTTTTTTTTTTTTCCTTGTCATTTCAGAAAATAGAAAATCCTGATGAACTGGCAGAACTTATAAATATGAATCTTGCACAACTTTGCTCACTTTTAATGGCTTTATGGGGACAATTTCTGGAAGTTATAACACTACATGAGGAACTAAGACTATTACTAGCACAAGAGCACCATACTCTGAGGGTAAGTTATAAAAATAAGTGATTGTAGAGCATTTTAATGAGTATTGTCATTTATATTTAGAAATTTCTTATGAATAAAAATTCTGATTTTTATCTAATATGTTCATAAATGAGAAAAGAGACATCTATCATTGTGTTATTGTTTGATTCCTAAAGCTAATAATAGAAGAATACAGTTGAGTATATGACCTATCTCAGTTACAGCCTTGCGACTAAGAGACACCACCTGTATGAAATAAAATACACAATAAAGGATAGCTCTTGGAATCCAGAACAGGAATTATCACTAGATCTCGTAAGAAAAAGAAACCAGAACTAAAAAGCATCTCAGAATAGACAGAATATCTCTCTCCAAACCTCATACTCCCTCCTTTCCTTTCTCCTTCCTTCACCTCATTTAGAGATATGTATTATGAACTTTGCAGGCTCGGGGGAGTAATCTAGACATGGAGGTTGTTATAGGTCTGGTATGGACACTATCCAGAAAATTTTGTACAATTTTATTGTGTCAAGAGTCTTCGAGATGTTAAATCTCTGTCTTTTCAGCTTTATCTCCTTATGTACTCTGTATGCACACTAATTTTCCTGAATTAGTTCCACAAATCATGTGTATTTTCTTTTCTTTTCTAGTTTTTCTTTTCTTAACTATAAAGCACAAGTGAAAGTGTTAGTCGCTCAGTCGTGTCCAACACTTTGTGAACCCATGGTCCCTCCATGGAATTCCCTAGGCAGGAACACTGGAGTGAGTTGCCATTCCTTTCTCCAAGGGATCTTCCCAACCCAGGGATCAAACTGGGCTCTCCTGCATTGGCAGGTGGGTTCTTTACCATCTGAGCTACTACATAAAGCACAATATATAATTAAAATCAGAAAAGTTCATAAAACGTGCACATTTTAACAAGTGGTTAAAAGTACATACCCTTTTAACGATCACCCAGATCAAGAAATAGAATATTGTCAATACCACAGACATGTTCTATGTATTTGTTCCAATTTCTACCCCTTTATGACATTTACAAGGAATCACCATCTTTCTCAGTTAAGTTCCTTCTTTCTCTTTTAGTTATTCAGTCTGTATTACTGAATTCTACATAAATGAATTCATACAGTATGTATTCTTTTGTATATTGCTTCTTTCAGTTGAGATTTGTTTTGGAGATTAATCTATTTTTGTTGTTGTTGTTGTTGTTAGTAGCTGTAGCTTACTCATTTTCATTGCTATAATGTATTTCCATTTGAATATACCTACAATTTGTTTGTCCATTTTACTGTTGATAAGTGTTTGGATTATTTCATTTGTAGCTGCTGTAAACCAAGCTGCTGTGAATATTCTTATACATATTTCCTGTCATAACAGTTTCTGTGATGTATTTACCTATGAAAGAGATTGCTGTGTCATAGGGTACAAATAACGTCAATTCTATTATATAATGCTACCCTAGTTTCCAAAGTGGTGCTGATTTTCACTCCCACAAGCACCATATGAAAGTTCTTAGTCCACCTCCTCCCCAATTCTTGATATTGGCAGACTTTTAAACTTTTGCAAGATGGATGTAAAATGGTATATCATTTTGGTTTTATATGTATTTTTTGATGACTTGGTAATAGTTGAGCACCATTTTGTATGACTGTTGTCTGTGTAGATTTCCTGTTTGTGAAGTACCTGTCCAGACTGGCTGCCCATTTTTCTATCAGATTAGTTTTCTTTTTCTTCTTGATTTATAATGGTTTTCTGTGTATTCTAAGTACTGATCTTTGTTAAATGTTTTATAAATCTTTCCTCATTTCATGGTTTTTTCCACTATGTTCATGCTGTCTTTTGATAAAGTAGAGGTCTTAATTTGTCGATGGAACACAAGAGAAAAGCCAGACAGAGACACACCTGTATTTGGAT
Source organism: Bubalus bubalis (assembly GCF_019923935.1). NCBI lineage: Eukaryota > Metazoa > Chordata > Mammalia > Artiodactyla > Bovidae > Bubalus > Bubalus bubalis. The sequence goes on along the minus strand of NC_059166.1, from coordinate 94,474,079 downwards.
ATAATATGTACAGATCAGCAGGGAAGATGTGACATTATCAATAAATGATATTGGGACAATTGGGTATTATATAACTGAATTATATAAAATTCAGTTCCAGATGGACTAAAAACACACATGAAAGGCAAAATCATAAAGCTTCTAAAATATAGAAGAGAACTATCAGAAGTATTACAGAAGTAGTACAACTTACTCCCATATTGTCTTTGTCAGAATCACAAGTTACCATTTTGGCACATTTGCTTCATCGGTCCTTCTTTTTGTCAATAGATACACATTCCCAGTTGCTCAACTGGTAAAGAATCCTCCCGCAATTCTGGAGACCCCAGTTAGATTCCTGGGTTGGGAAATTCCCCTGGAGAAGGGATAGACTACCCACTCCAGTATTCTGGAGCTTCCTTGGTGACCCTGGTGGTAAAGAATCCGCCTGCAATGCGGAAGACCTGGGTTCAATCCCTGGGCTGGGAAGATCCCCCTGGAGGAGGGCATGGCAACCCACTCCAGTATTCTTCCATAGAGAATCCCCATGGACAAAGGAGCTGGCGGGATACAGTCTATGGGGTCCCAAAGAGTCAGACACAACTGAGCAACTAAGCACAGCACAGCACCCATATAAATATACACACACACATATTTTTTTTTTCTGGGCCATTTGATAGTTACAGACATTATACTCGTTTTTCCTTAAATACTTCAGGGCATATTGACTAAGAACAAAGATATCATCTTACTTAACCACAGTACAGTGATCTACTTTAAGACATTTAATACTGAAGCTAAAGGCAAAGGAGAAAAGGAAAAATAAACCCATTTGAATGCAGAGTTTCAAATAATAGCAAGGAGAGATAAGAAAGCCTTCCTCAGTGATCAGTGCAAAGAAATAGAGGAAAACAATAGAAAGGGAAGGACTAGAGATCTCTTCAAAAAAATTAGAGATACCAAGGGAAATTTTCATGCAAAGATGGGCACAATAAAGGGCAGAAACCTAAAGGCAGGGACCTAACAGAAGCAGAAGAGATTAAGAAGAGGTGGCAAGAGTACACAAAAGAACTATACAAAAAAGATCTTAAATGACCCAAATAACCATGACAGTGTGATCACTCACCTAGAGCCAGACATCCTTGAATGCAAAGTCAAGTGGGCCTTAGGAAGCATCACTATGAACAAAGCTAGTGGAGGTAATGAAATTCCAGTTGAGTTGTTTCAAATCCTACAAGATGATGCTGTTTAAGTGCTACACTCAATATGCCAGCAAATTTGGAAAAGTCAGCAGTGGCCACAGGACTGGAAAAGGTCAGTTTTCATTCCAATCCCAAAGAAAAGCAATGCCAAAGAATTTTCAAACTACCGCACAATTACACTCATCTCACACTCTAGCAAAGTAATGCTCAAAATTCTCCAAGCCAGGCTTCAACAGTAAGTGAACCGTGAACTTCCAGATATTCAAGCTGGATTTAGATAAGGCAGAGAAACCAGAGATAAATTGCCAACATCTGCTGGATCATTGAAAAAGCAAAAGAATACCAGAAAAACATCTACTTCTGCTTTATTGATTACACCAAAGCCTTTAATGTGTGTGGATCACAACAAACTGTGGAAAATTCTTAAAGAGATGGAAATACCAGACCACCTTACCTGCCTCCTGAGATACCCATATGCAGGTCAAGAAGCAACAGTTAGAACTGGACATGGAACAACAGACTGGTTCCAAATTGGGAAAGGAGTATGTCAAGGCTGTATATTGTTACCCTGCTTATTTAACTTATAGGCAGAGTACATCATGTAAAATGCTGGGCTGGATGAAGCACAAGCTGGCATCAAGATTGCTGAGAGAAATATGAATAATCTCATATACGCAGATGACACCACCCTTATGGTAGAAACGGAAGAAGAACTAAAGAACCTCTTGATGAAAGTGAAAGAGGAGAGTGAAAAAGCTGGCTTAAAACTCAACATTCAAAAAGCTAAGATCATGGTATCCAGTCCCATCACTTCATGGCAAATAGATGGGGAAACAGTGGAAACAGTGAAAGACTTTATTTTGGGGGGCTCCAGAATCACTGCAGATTCTGACTGCAGCTTGCTCCTTAGAAGAAAAGTTAGACCAACCTGTTAAAGACAGCATATTAAAAAGCAGAGACATTACTTTGCCAACAAAGGTCCATCAAGTCAAAGCTATGGTTTTTCCAGTAGTCATGTATGGATGTGAGAGTTGGACTATAAAGAAAGCTGAGCACTGAAGAATTGATACTTTTGAACTGTGTTGTTGGAGAAGACCCTTGAGAGTCCCTGGACTGCAAGGAGTCAATCCTAAAGGAAATCAGTCCTGAATAGTCATTGGAAGGACTAATGCTGAAGCTGAAACTTCAGTACTTTGACCACCTGGTGCTAAGAACTGACTCACTGGAAAAGACCCTGATACTGGGAAAGATTGAAGATAGGAAGAGAAGGGGACAACAGAAGATAAGATGAGATGATTGGATGGCATCACCAGTTCGATAGACATGAGTTTGAGCAATCTCTGGGAGTTGGTGATGGACAGGGAGGCCTGGCGTGCTGCAGTCCATGGGGTCGCAAAGAGTCAGATACAACTGAGTAACTGAACTGTACTGAAATACTGATACCTACTACATGATTCATTTTTAAATCTGGTCAGTTGTCTTAATAACACCCTGTGTGACAACCTTTTCCAGGATCAATCTCAGGGTCACACATTGCAATCAGTTATCACATCCCTTTAAACTCTTCAGACTCACTTAATCTTCATTCTTCCTTTCGTTTTCTTCATCTTTCACAACTTTAGCCAGTAATTTTTAGACCAGTCTTCAATCTGGTCTTCAATTTCATTATGATTAGATTTAGAAGTTAGAGTACTAGTGGGAATGCTACATTTTATTTCTTTTTCAATCAGTTTTGGTAAATTATATTTCTCAAGGATTTTTTTTATCTCAATATATTGATTTATTTGTCTTAAATGAATTCAGAATAATTCTGAAAATTCTTAAAAAGAATTCAGAATAATTATAATGACGATGATCCAGGATCTCGGAAAAAGAATGGTGGGCAAAGATTGAGAAGATGAAATAAATGTTTACCAAAGGCCTAGAAAAACAAAAGAACAAACAAACAGAGATGAACAATACACAAGAAGGAATTAATAGCAGAATAACTGAGGCAAAAGAACAGATTAATGACTTGGAAGATAGAATGGTGGAAATCAGTGCCGCAAAACAGAATGTAGAAAAAAGAATGAAAAGAAATGAAGACAGCCTAAGAGACCTCTGGGATCATACATATTGCCTTAATAATTGCCTTAAATATAAATGGATTAAAGACACCAACCAAAAGACATAGACTGGCTGGGTAGATACAGAAACAAGACCCATAGATGTGTTGTCTACAAGAGACCCACCTCAGACTTACAGACTGAATGTAAGAGGATGGTAGAAGGTATTCCACACACAGTGAATTCATAAGAAAGCTGGAGTATCAATACATCACACAAAATAGACTTTAAAGCAAAGACTGTTATAAGAGACAAATAAGGACACTTGATAATGATCAAGTGTTCAATCTGAGAAGAAGATACAACAATTATAAATATATATGCACCCAACATAGGAGTACCTCAATATGTAAGGCAAATACTAAAAAATATAAACAGAGAAATCAACAGTAACAGAATAATAGTGGGGGACTTTAATATCCCACTTTCTCTAGACAGAAAATTAATAAGGTGCACGGACCTTAAATGACAGTTTAGATCAGTTGGATTTAATTGATATTTATAGAGCATTTCACCCAAAAGTGGCAGACTTTACATTCTTCTCAAGTGCACATGGAACACTCTCCAGGATTGACCATATGCTGGGCCACAAGGCAAGTCGCTGTAAATTTAAGAAAATCGAAATTATATCATTTTTTCTGTCACAAAGCTCTGCGATTAGAAATAAATCACAAGAAAATACTTTAAAAAACATAAATACTTGGCAGCTAAACAATATGCTACTCAGAAACCATTGGATCACTGAAAAACTCAAAGAGGAAATTAAAAAAAAAAAAAAAACTTAGAGACAAATGAAAAGGAAAGCACAACGGTCCAAAACTTATGGGATGCAGCAAAAGCAGTTTTAAGTGGAAAGTTTATGGCAATATACAGTTAGCTCAAGAAACAAGAAAAACCTCAAACAACCTAACCTTATACCTAAAACAATTAGAGAAAGAAGAAAAAACAAACCTATGATTAACAGAAGGAAATCATAAAAATCAGAGCAGAAATGAATGAAATAGAGACAAAGAAAAATCTCAAAGATCAATGAAACTAAAAGCTTATTCTTTGAAAAGATAAGCAAAATTGATAAACCTTTAGCCAGAAACCAAGAGAAAAAAAAAGGGAGGATTCAAATCAATTAAATTAGAAATGAAAAAGGAGAAGTTACAACTGACTCCATAGAAATACCAAGGATCATAAGAGACTACTATCAACAATTGTATGCCAGTGAAATGGACAACCTAGAAGAAATGCACAAGTTTTCAGAAAGGTACAGTCTCCTTAAACTGAACCAAGATGAAATAGAAAACATGAACAGACCAGTCACAAGCACTGAAATTGAAACTGTTATTAAAAACCTCCCAACAAACAAAAGTCCAGGCCCTGACGGCTTCACAGGCAAATTTTATCAAATGTTTAGAGAAGAGCTAACACCTCTCCTTCTGAAACTGTTTTAAAGGAAAACTCCCCAGCTCATTTTATGAGTCCACCATCACTCTGATACCAAAACCAGACAAAGATACCACACACACACATTATAATCCAGTATCACTGATGAACATAGATGCAAAAATCCTCAACAAACTACTAGCAATCTGTATCCCACAATACATTGAAAAGATCTTACACTATGATCAAGTGGGATTCATCCCAGTGATGCAAGCATTTTCCAACATCCACAAATCAATCAAGGTAATATACCACATCAGCAAATTGAAGAATAAAAACCATATGATCATCTCAGTAGATGCTGAAAAAGCTTTTGATGAAATTCAGCACCCATTTATGATTAAAAAAAACTCTCCAGAAAGTGGGCATAGAGGGTACATAAATCAACATAATAAAGACCATATTCTACAAACCTACAGCTAGCATCATACTCAATAGTGAAAAACTGACAGCATTCCCTCTAAGATCAGGAATAAGACCAGGATGTCCACTCTCACCTCTTTTATTCAACATAGTTTTGGAAGTCCTAGCTATAGCAATCAGAGAAGAAAAAGTAAGGGGAATCTACATTGGAAAAGAAGAAGTTAAACTATCACTGTTTGCAGATGACATGATACTATATAGAGCCTAAAGACGCTATCAGAAAACTAATAAAACTCATCAATGAATTTGGTAAATTTGCAGGTTATAAAATTAATACACAGAAATCTGTTGCATTTCTCTACACTAACAATGAAAGATCAGAACGAGAAATTCAGGAAGCAATTCCATTTACCATTGCATCAAAAAGAATAAAATACCTGGGGATAAATCTACCTAAGGATACAAAAAACCTGTGCTCTGAAAACTGTAAGATACTGATGGAAGAAATCAAATAAGACATAAACAGATGGGAAGATACACCATATTTTTGGACTGCAAGAATCAATATTGTCAAAATGACTATAGTACCCAAGGCAATCTATAGATTCAGCACAATCCCTATCAAATTACCTATAGCATTTTTCACAGAACTAGAACAAAAAAATCTCAAAATTTGTATGGAGGCAAAAAATATCCCAAATAGCAAAAGCAAGCTTAAAAAATGGAGCTGGAGGAATCAGGCTCCCTGGCTATACTACAAAGCTACAGTCATCAAAACAGTATGGTACTGGCCCAAAACTAGAAATATAGATCAGTGGAACACAATAGAAAATGCAGAAATAACCCCATTCACCTATGGTCAATTAATTGATGACAAAGTATGTTGGAAAGACAGTCTCTTCAACAAATGGTGCTGGGAAAATTGGACAATACATATTTAAAAAATGAAGTTAGATCATTTTCTATATGTATAGAACATATACAAAGATAATCTTAAAATGGATTAAAGACCTAAATATGAGATCATACACTGTAAAACTCCTAGAGGAAAGCATAGGCAGAACACTCTCTGGCATAAATCACAGCAGTATCTTTTTCAATCCATTCCCCAGAATAATGGGAATAAAAACAAATGGGACCTACTTAAACTCAAAAGCTTTTTCACAGCAAAGGAAACAATAAACAAAATGAAAAGACAACCCATAGATTGGGAGAAAATATTTGCAATGGATGTGACTGAGATAATCACGATGGTGTGATCGCTCACCTAGAGCCAGACATCCTGAAATGTGAAGTCAAGTGGGCCTTAGGAAGCATCACTATGAACAAAGCTAGTGGAGGTGATGGAATTCCAGTGGGGCTATTTCAAATCCTGAAAAATGATGCTGTGAAAGTGTTGCACTCAATATGCCAGCAAGTATGGAAAACTCAGCAGTGGCCACAGGACTGGAAAAGGTCAGTTTTCATTCCAATCCCAAAGAAAGGCAATGCCAAAGAATGTTCAAACTACCACACAATTGCATGCATCTCACACACTAGTAAAGTGATGCTCAAAATTCTCCAAGCCAGGCTTCAGCAATACATGAACCATGAACTTCCAGATGTTCAAGCTGGTTTTAGAAAAGACAGAGGAACCAGAGATCAAATTGCCAACATCCGCTGGATCATCAAAAAAGCAAGAGAGTTCCAGGAAAACATCTATTTCTGCTTTATTGACTATGCCAAAGCCTTTGACTGTGTGGGTCACAATAAACTGTGGGAAATTCTGAAAGAGATGGGAATACCAGACCACCTGACCTGCCTTTTAAGAAACCTGTATGCAGGTCAGGAAGCAACAGTTAGAACTGGACATGGAACAACAGACTGGTTCCAAATAGGAAAAGGAGTACATCAAGGCTGTATATTGTCACCCTGCTTATTTAACTTCTATGCAGAGTACATCATGAGAAACTCTGGGCTGGAAGAAGCACAAGCTGGAATCAAGATTGCCAGGAGAAATATCAATAACCTCAGATATGCAGATGACACCACCCTTATGGCAGAAAGTGAAGAAGAACTAAAGAGCCTCTTGATGAAAGTGAAAGTGGAGAGTGAAGAAGTTGGCTTAAAGCTCAACATTCAGAAAACGAAGATCATGGCATCTGGTCCCATCACTTCATGTCAAATAGATGGGGAAACAGTGGAAACAGTGTCAGACTTTATTTTTCTGGGCTCCAAAATCACTGCAGATGGTGATTGCAGCCATGAAATTAAAAGACGCTTACTCCTTGGAAGGAAAGTTATGACCAACCTAGACAACATATTCAAAAGCAGAGGCATTACTTTGCCAACAAAGATCTGTCTAGTCAAGGCTATGGTTTTTCCAGTGGTCATGTATGGATATGAGAGTTGGATTGTGAAGAAAGCTGAGCACCGAAGAATTGATGCTTTTGAACTGTGGTGTTGGAGAAGACTCTTGAGAGTCCCTTGGACTGCAAGGAGATCCAACCAGTCCATTCTAAAGGACATCACTCCTGGGTGTTCATTGGAAGGACTGATGCTGAAGCTGAAACTCCAGTACTTTGGCCACCTCATGCAAAGAGCTGACTCATTGGAAAAGACTCTGATGCTGGGAAGGATTGGGGGCAGGAGAAGAACGGAACGACAGAGGATGAGATGGCTGGATGGCCTTACCAACTCAATGGACATGAGTTTGGGTGTACTCCGGGCGTTGGTAATGGACAGGGAGGCCTGCCATGCTGCAGTTCATGGGGTCGCAAAGAGTTGGACATTACTGAGCGACTGAACTGAACTGAACTGATAAGGGATTAACTCCAGATTTACAAACAGTTTGTGATGCTTAACAGCATCAAAACCAACAGAACACTCAAAAAATGGACAGAAGACCTGAATAGATATTTCTCCAAAGAAGACATACAGATGGCCAGCAGACTCATGAAGAGATGCTCAACACTGCTGGTTATTAAGGAAATGCAAATCAAAGTTGCAGTGAGATACCACCTCACACTGGTCAGAATGACTATCATCAAAAACTGACAAAAAACTAAATGCTGGGGAGGGCATGGAGAGTAGGGAACCCTCTTACACTGTTGGTGGGAATGTAAATTGGTATAGCCACTATGGAGAACAGTATGAAGTTTCCTTAAAAAACTAAATATAGAGCTACTATTGGAAAAGACTCTGATGCTGGGAGGGATTGGGGGCAGGAGGAGAAGGGGACGACAGAGGATGAGATGGCTGGTTGGCATCACCAACTCAATGGACGTGAGTTTGAGTGAATTCCAGGAGATGGTGATGGACGGGGACGCCTGGCGTGCTGCGATTTCATGGGGTTGCAAAGAGTCGGACACGACTGAGCGACTGAACTGAACTGAACTGAAATATAGAGCTACCATATGACCCTGCAGTCTCACTCCTGCTCAGCATGTATCAGGAGGAAAACATGATTTGAAATGATATATGCACCCCAGTGTTCATTGCAGCCCTGTTTACAATAGCCAAGACATGGAAGCAACCTAGATGTCCATCAGCAGATGAATGGATAAGATAGCTGTGGTACATCTAGCCAATGGACTATTACTCAGCTGTAAAAAGAACACATTTGAATCGGTTCTAATGAGGTGGACAAAACTGGAGCCTATTATGCAGAGTGAAGTGTTTTCAGAAAGAAAAACACCAATACAGTATATTAATGCATATATATTAATGCATATATATGGAATTTAGAAAGATGGTAACTGTGACCCTATATGTGAGACAGCAAAAGAAACACAGATACAAAGAACAGACTTTTGAACTCTGTGGGAGAATGCAAGGGTGGGATGATTTGAGGGAATAGCTTTGAAACCTGTATATTATCATATGTGAAATAGATCATCAGTCCAAGTTCAATGCATGAAACGGCACTTAGGGCCGGTGCTCTGGGATGACCCTGAGGGATGGGATGGGGAGGGAGGTGGGAGGGGGGTTCAGGATGTGGGACACGTACACCCATGGCTGATTCATGTCAATGTATGGCAAAACCCACCACAATATTGCAAAGTAATTAGCCTCCAATTAAAATAAATAAATTAATTTTTTTAATTAATTTTTTTAAATTTTATTTTATTTTTAAACTTTACAGTATTGTATTAGTTTTGCCAAATACCAAAATGAATCCGCCACAGGTATACATGTGTTCCCCATCCTGAACCCTCTTCCCTCCTCCCTCCCCATACCCTCCCTCTGGGTCGTCCCAGTGCACCAGCCCCAAGCATCCAGTATCACGCATCAAACCTGGACTGGCGACTCGTTTCATACATGATATTATACATGTTTCAATGCCATTCTCCCAAATCTCCCCACCCTCTCCCTGTCCCACAGAGTCCATAAGATTGATCTATACATCAGTGTCTCTTCTGCTGTCTCGTACACAGGGTTATTGTTACCATCTTTCTAAATTCCGTATATATGCGTTAGTATACTGTATTGGTGTTTTTCTTTCTGGCTTACTTCGCTCTGTATAATAGGCTCCAGTTTCATCCACCTCATTAGAACTGATTTAAATGTATTCTTTTTAATGGCTGAGTAATACTCCATTGTGTATATGTACCACAGCTTTCTTATCCATTCATCTGCTGATGGACATCTAGGTTGCTTCCATGTCCTGGCTATTATAAACAGTGCTGCGATGAACATTGGGGTACACGTGTCTCTTTCCCTTCTGGTTTCCTCGGTGTGTATGCCCAGCAGTGGGATTGCTCGATCATAAGGCAGTTCTATTTCCAGTTTTTTAAGGAATCTCCACACTGTTCTCCACAGTGGCTGTACTAGTTTGCATTCCCACCAACAGTGTAAGAGGGTTCCCTTTTCTCCACACCCTCTCCAGCATTTATTGCTTGTAGACTTTTGGATCACAGCCATTCTGACTGGCGTGAAATGGTACCTCATAGTGGTTTTGATTTGCATTTCTCTGATAATGAGTGATGTTGAGCATCTTTTCATGTGTTTGTTAGCCATCTGTATGTCTTCTTTGGAGAAATGTCTATTTAGTTCTTTGGCCCATTTTTTGATTGGGTCATTTATTTTTCTGGAGTTGAGCTGTAGGAGTTGCTTGTATATTTTTGAGATTAGTTGTTTGTCAGTTGCTTCATTTGCTATTATTTTCTCCCATTCTGAAGGCTGCCTTTTCACCTTGCTAATAGTTTCCTTTGTCATGCAGAAGCTTTTAAGTTTAATTAGGTCCCATTTGTTTATTTTTGCTTTTATTTCCAATATTCTGGAAGGTGGGTCATAGAGGGTCCTGGTGTGATGTATGTCGGAGAGTGTTTTGCCTATGTTCTCCTCTAGGAGTTTTATAGTTTCTGGTCTTAGGTTTATATCTTTAATCCATTTTGAGTTTATTTTTGTGTATGGTGTTAGAAAGTGTTCTAGTTTCATTCTTTTACAAGTGGTTGACCAGTTTTCCCAGCACCACTTGTTAAAGAGATTGTCTTTAATCCATTGTATATTCTTGCCTCCTTTGTCAAAGATAAGGTGTCCATATGTGCTTGGATTTATCTCTGGGCTTTCTGTTTTGTCCCATTGATCTATATTTCTGTCTTTGTGCCAGTACCATACTGTCTTGATAACTGTGGCTTTGTAGTAGAGCCTGAAGCCAGGTAGGTTGATTCCTCCAGTTCCATTCTTCTTTCTCAAGATAGCTTTGGCGATTCGAGGTTTTTTGTATTTCCATACAAATTGTGAAATTATTTGTTCTAGCTCTGTGAAGAATACCGTTGGTAGCTTGATAGGGATTGCATTGAATCTATAGATTGCTTTGGGTAGTATACTCATTTTCACTATATTGATTCTTCCGATCCATGAACATAGTATATTTCTCCATCTATTAGTGTCCTCTTTGATTTCTTTCACCAGTGTTTTATAGTTTTCTATATATAGGTCTTTAGTTTCTTTAGGTAGATATATTCCTAAGTATTTTATTCTTTCCGTTGCAATGGTGAATGGAATTGTTTCCTTAATTTCTCTTTCTGTTTTCTCATTATTAGTGTATAGGAATGCAAGGGATTTCTGTGTGTTGATTTTATATCTTGCAACTTTACTATAATCATTGATTAGTTCTGGTAGTTTTCTGGTGGAGTCTTTAGGGTTTTCTATGTAGAGGATCATGTCATCTGCAAATAGAGTTTAAGATGTGGTATGTATATACAATGGAGTATTATTCCATTAAAAAGAACAAAATAAGGCCATTTGCAGCAACATGGGTGGACCTAGCAGTGTCATACTGAGTGAAGTAAGTCAGACAGAGAAGGATAGTTATCATATGGCATCCCTTATATGTGGAATCTAGAAATAAATGATACAAATGAACTTACTTACAAAACAGAGACTCACAGATTTAGAAAACGAATTTATGGTTGCCTGGGGGAAGGGAGTTAGGGAGTTTGGAAGGTCATGAACACACTGCTATATTTAAAATGGGTAACCAACAAGGATCTATTGAATAGCACATGGAAATCTACTCAACATTATATGCCAGTCTGGTTGGGAGGGGGATTTGGGGGAGAATGGATACATGTGTATAGATGGCTGATTCCCTTCTCTGTTCACCTGAAACTGCTGCTGCTGCTAAGTCGCTTGAGTTGTGTCCAACTCTGTGCGACCCCATAGACGGCAGCCCACCAGGCTCCACCGTCCCTGGGATTCTCCAGGCAAGAACACTGGAGTGGGTTGCCATTTCCTTCTCCCAGTGCATGAAAGTAAAGTGTGAAAGTGAAGTTGCTCAGTCGTGTCTGACTCTTTGCGACTCCATGGACTGCCGTCTTCCAGGCTCCTCCGTCCATGGGATTTTCCAGACAAGAGTACTGGAGTACAGTGCCATTGCCTTCTCCAACCTGAAACTGCTACAACATTGTTAATTGGCTATACTATACCCAATACAAAATAAAAAGTATAGTCTGAAAAAAAATAATGCTGGAATTTCAGTTTAAGTAAAATCTACAGATCAATTTAGACAGAATTTTCCCCTTAATTATATTGAGCCAATCTGTGAACATGGCCTGGCTCCCCGTTTACTTAGGTCTTTAATTTCTCTTAGAAGTGTTTTGTAGTTTTCAGTCTCTTTTATTTATTTATAACCTTTTTATGCAATTATATTATGTGATGTTGTTATAAATGGTCTTTTAATTTCATTTTTTTAGAGGTTGTTACTAGAGTGTAAAAGTACAATTGATTTTTGCTCATTGATTTTATATCCTATGACCCTGATAAACTTATAGGTATAGTATATTATAAATCTAACTTGGGTCATGTTGATTCATAGGGTTGTTTAATCAACATTCTGGGTGGCCATTTTTTTCGTTTCTGCTTTGCTATTTTAAAGACATACCGTTATCATCTGTCCACCATACTCTGTGATAATAAATCAGTCATTGATATCAGGGTTCCCAACCCCTGGGCCGCTGACAGGGCCGCACAGCAACAGGTGAGAGGCAAGTGAGTGAGCAGCGCTGCTTCTGTGTTTACATCTCCCCATCGCTCACATTACCACTTGAGTTCCACCTCCCGTCAGGTCAGCAGTGGCATTAGATTCTCATAGGAGCATGAACCCTACTGTAAAACTATGCCTGCAAGGGATCTAGAGTGTGCTCCCCATATGGGAATCACCTGAAAACTACCACTACCACCCCCTTCCATGGAAAAATTGTCTTCCGCTAAACCTGTCCCTCCCTACCACCCAAAAGGTTGGGAACACTGATTTACATTGTTGTTTTCCTCCAGCTGCTGTTAGGATCTTCTCTTTATCTTTGTTTTTTAGCTATTTAATTCTGATGTGCCCTGTATTTTCCTAATTTATCTTCCTTAGGATTTGCTTTAATTCTCAGATCTGCAGTGTGATATTTTTATCAAAATTTTAGCCATAACTATAGATTTTTTTATGCCCCAGTTTTTCCCTCTGCTCTCTCTCTGGCACTCTCATATCACTTGTTACACTTTTGATATTTTGAGGTCTTTAGTTTTTTTCTCTATGTTGTTTGGAGTGAATAATTTTTGTTATTCTATCTTTAAATTCACTAACTCATTTCTGTAGTGTCTGATCTGGTCTAAATCTTATCTAGTAAAATTTTCATTTCTGATATTATATTCTTACTTCCAAAATTTCCCCTTGGTATTTTTTTTAATGGTTTCATTTTTCTGCTGAGGTTCCTCATCTCTTCCTTCATTAAGATCAGCTGCTCTCAGTCATTTGGTAGTGTATAATTATTGCCTAAAAGTACTTGCCTGGACTTCTGGTTTCTGATCTGGTTTGTAAGAGACTTGGACTTCATCACTTCCTTTCTACCAACAAGAAAAGAGCTGAACAAACCAAATGTCAACACATCTTTTTATATCCATTTGAGAATTGAGGCTGCATGATAAACTTCTGCCCATCTCACCTGAACTGGAAGGAGAGATAGCCAATTACAGAGAATCACATCTTGCTAAAGCAGAAACGTATCAATGAACAGAAGTCACCAGGAGCCAGTACCAGGGGAGCAAAATTTACACTGTAATTGACAAATTTCTGGGGGCTCAGTTTGGACAAGTTTGAGTTAGTAACTCCAGAGGGCCCAGTCTTAGGGGATACCCACACTTCTATGAGTTTTAGCTTGAGGAATCCTACCAGATTCGCATAATGATGATTAGAGAAATCCCCTCATGCAGGGAGAGGTGGAAATAGTCATTTGTAGATACATTCAGAGCATTCTATCCTTCTTAATGACCTTCCTCCTCAGAAGCTCTTTCTGGAGCCCATCTGACCTGGAGGACCCAATTCCAGCCCTCTCTAGCCATTCACTTGGGGAAGGAAAATTCCCAACTTAAATTATCAGAGAATTGCAAATTAAAACAATGAGATACCATACACACCTGTAAGAATGACTAAAATCAATAACACTGACAACACCAAATATTGATAAGGATGGGGACCCAACAGGAATTCTCATTCATGGAAGATGGCTTGGCAATTTCATACAAATCCAAACATACTCTTACATTACAATCCAGATATCATGCTTTTTTATTTTTTTCCCAAATTAATTGAAAGTTAGGTCTATGCAAAAACCTGCACATATATTATAGCAGCTTTTTTCATAATTGCCAAAACTTGAACTAAACTGTCCTTCATCAGGTGAATGAATAAATCTTTGTTTATCCATATAATGGAACTTTTTTCAGTAATAAAAAGAAATGAGCTATCAAACCATGAAAAGACATAGAAAAACCTTAATAATTTATTTTTGCTAAATGAAGCTAATCTGAAGAGAGTTACCTACTATATGATTCCAACTGTATGATATTCTGGAAAAGGAAAAACTAAATAAATGATCAGTAGTTGCCAGGGGCTCGGGGGAATTGGGAGAGAGTCGGGTGGGTGGAGCACGAGAGATCTTTAGGACAGTGGAACTGTTGTCTATGATGTTGTGATGGTAGGTATTTGTCTTTATACATTTGTCAAAGCCCATACCATGCACAATACCAAGGGTGAACCTTAATGAAGTGATGAACTTTAGTTGTTGATGATGTGTCAACATTGGTTCATCAGTTATAACAAATGCATCAAATTATTGGAGAAGGAAATGGCAACCCACTCCAGTATTCTTGCCTGGGAGACCCCATGGACAGAAGAGCCTGGCAGGCTACAATCCATGGAGTCGCAAAAGAGTGGGACACAACTTAATGACTGACCAACAACATCAAATTATAACAAATACAAGATGCAAATAATAGGAAAAACCTGGGGGCTTGGTGTATAATTGGAATTTTCTATACTCTCTGATCAATTTTTCTCTAAAACTGCTCTTAAAAAAACTTTAGTTTTAATTTTTTTTTTTTTAATTCTTGTTTGCTATTTCTAGCACCTGGGTTATCAACAAACTGCTTGTATCTCTTGATTGTAAGGTACATTTTCCCACTTCTTTGCATATCCAGTGGGTGTTCTTCAGGTCTGGAAGCAGTTGCTCCATGTATTTTGTCAGGTTTTGTAAGTTGTTTTCAGTAGAGTCAATCCAATACCAGTTTCTCTGTCCTGGCCTCAGTGAAGTTAAATAGTGCTTTACAACTTTGGCTGTGTATTAGAGTCATCTTGGGAACTTTAAAAATTATCAGTGCTAAATGGGGCCCAGACATGGGTAGAATTTTTTAAGTTCTCCAATTGATTAACAGGTTTGGGTGGTAGTGGTGGTTTAGTCACCAAGTCGTGTGGACTGTAGCCCGCCATACTCTTCTTTCATGGGATTTCCCAGGCAAGAATACTAGAATAGGTTGCCATTTCCTTCTCCAGGGGATCTTCCTGACTCAGGGATCAAACGTGTGTCTCCTGCTTGGCAGGCAGATTCTTTACCACTGTATCACCTGAGAACGGTGTTAGGCCTTTCCCTAAATAAGAGGATTCTGCTAGGGGGAGTGGGAACTGAAATCTAGCCTGTCTTCCCTCGAGGCAGGTTGTATCTACCTATGAAAAGAGTACCTTTTTGTTTTGGTTCCTGTTTGTTTTCCTTTTCCATTATGGTTTATCACAGGATATTGAATATTGTTCCCTGTGCCATACAGTAGGCCCTTGTTGTTTATCTGGTCTGTGTTTAATAGTTTGCCACTGTGAATCCCAGACTCCCAATTCTTCCCTCTTCCTGTCCTCCTCCTCCTTGACAGCCACAAGTCTGTTCTCTGTGAGTCTGTTTCACAGATAAGTTCATTTGTGTCATATTTTAGATTCCACATATAAGTGATATCATAGGGTATTTGTCTTTCTCTGTGACTTACTCCACTTAGTGTGATAATCTCTAGGTGCATCCGTGTTTCTGCAAGTGGCATTATTTCATTCTTTTCTATGGCTGAGTAATATTCCATTGTCGGTACACAGACACACACATACACATACGTAAATGTTCAGTCACTCAGTTGTGTCCCACTCTTTGCGACCCAATGGACTGCAGCATGCTAGGCTTACCTGACCTTCACCATCTCCCAGAGCTTGCTCAGACTCATGTCCATTAAGTCAGTGATGCCATCCAACCATTCCATTCTCTGTCACTCTCTTCTGCCTTCAGTCTTTCCCAGCATCAGCGTCTTTTTCAATGAGTCGACTGTTCTAATCAGGTGGCCAGAGTAATGGAGCTTCAGCTTCAGCATCAGTCCTTCCAATGAAATTCAGGGTTGATTTTCTTTAGGATTGACTGGTTTTATCTCCTTGTTGTCCAGGAGACTCTCAAGAGTCTTCTCCAGCACTGCAATTTGAAAGCATCAATTCTGTGGACTCAGCCATTTTTATGGTCCAGCTCTCACAACTGTATGTGACTACTGGAAAGACCATAGCCTTGACTATACAGACTTTTATCAGCAAAGTGATGTCTTTATTTTTAACACGCTGTCTAGGTTTGTTATAGCTTTCTTGCCAAGGAGCAGCTGTCTTCTGATTTCATGGCTGCAGTCACCATCCACAGTGATTTTAGAGCCCAAGAAGAGGAAATCTGTCATTGCTTCCACCTTTCCCCTTCTAATTTGCTGTGAAGTGATGGGACCGGATGCCATGATCTTAGTTTTTTTAATGTTTAGTTTTAAGCTGGCTTTTCACTGTCCTCCTTCACCCTCATCAAGAGTTTCTTTAGTTCCTCTTCTCTTTCTGTCATTAGAGTGATATCATCCACATATCTGAGGTTGTTGGTATTTCTCCCGGCAATCTTGATTCCGGCTTGTACCTCATCCAGCCCACCATGTCTCATGATGCACTCTGTGTATAAGCTAAATAAACAGAGTGATAGTAAACAGCCTTGTCATACTCCTTTCTCAATCCTGAAGCAGTTGGTTGTTCCATACAAAGTTCTCACTGTTGCTTCTTGACCAGCATACAGGTTTTTCAGGAGACAGGTATAATGTGGTCTGGTATTTCCATCTCTTTGACACAGTTTGTTATGATCCACACACTCAGAGGCTTTAGTGTAGTCAGTGAAACAGAGGTAGATTTTTTCCTGGAATTCTCTTGCTTTCTCTGTGATCCAGCAAATGTTGATAATTTGATCTCTGGTTCCCCTGCCTTTTCTAAACCCAGTTTGGACATCTGGAAGTTCTTAGTTCATGTAATGCTGAAGCCTAGCATGCAGGATTTTGAGCATAACCTTACTAGCATGGGATATGAGTCCAATTGTCTGGTGGTTTGAACATTCTTTAGTACTGCCCTTCTTGCTAATTGGGATGAGGATTGACCTTTTCCAGTTTTGCGGCCACTGCTGGGTTTTCCAAATTTGCTGACATATTGAGTGCAGCACTCTGATAGCATCATCTTTTAGGATTTTAAATAGCTCTGCTGGAATTCCATCACCTCCACTAACTTTATTGACAGTTAGTGCTTCCTAAGCAGTACTTCCTAAGGTCCACTTGACTTTATACTCCAGAATGTCTAGCTCTAGGTGAATGACCACACCATCATGGTTATCCAGATCATTGAGATATTTTTTTGTACAGTTCTTCTGGGTATTTCTTGGTCTGTGTTTCTGTCCTTTATTGTGCCCATCTTTGGATGAAATGTTCCTTTGATATTTCCAATTTTCTTAAAGAGATCTCTAGTCTTTCCCTTTCTGGTGTTTTCCTCCATTTGTTTGCATTGTTCATAGAAGGCTTTCTTGTCTCTCCTTGCTATTCTCTGGAACTATGCTTTTAGTTGGGTGTACATTTTCCTTTCTGCCTTGCTTTTCACTTATCTTTCTTCAGCTATTTGTAAAGCCTCCTCAGACAACCACTTGGCCTTCTTGCTTTTCTTTTTCTTTGGGGTGGTTTTGTTTGCTGCCTCCTGTACAATATTACGGACCTCTATCCATAGTTCTTCAGGCACTCTGTTTACTAGATGTAGTCCCTTGAGTCTATTCGTCACCTCCACTGTATATTCATAGGTGGTTTGATTTAAGTTGTTCCTTGCTGTCCTAGCAGTTTTCCCTGCTTTCTTTAGTTTAAGCCTGAATTTTTCTATGAGAAGCTTATGATCTGAGCCACAGTCAGCTCCAGGTCTTGTTTTTGCTAAGTGTACAGAGCTTCTCCATCTTTTGCTACAAAGAATGTAGTCAATCTGATTTTCCCATTGACTATTCGGTGATGTCCATGTATAAATCATCTCTTGTGTTGTTGAAAAAGAGTATTTGCTATGACCAGTGCATTCTCTTGGGAGAATTCTGTTAGCCTTTGCCTGCTTCATTTTGTACTCCAAGGGGAAACTTGCCTGTTACTCCAGGTATCTCTTAACTTCCTACTTTTGCATTCCAATCCCCTATGATAAATGCTGTGCTGTGCTTAGTCACTCAGTCGTGTCCAACTCTTTGCAATCCCTGTGATGAATAGGACATCTTTAAGCAACATATTAGGATGAACACAGATAAAAGAAACATTTAATTCTGTAAACACTAAAACATTCATTTTTAACCCTTGAAGGCTATTTTTTTTTAACTTCCTGGTTAAATTTTGAATAGTTGATGTTTCCAAATGAGTGGATTCTTTAAAATTAGGGTATATACTCAAAACTGGTTTTACAATTATGTATGCGTGCTAAGTCACTTTAGTCGTGTCCGACTCTTTGTGACCCCATGGACTGTAGCCCACCAGGCTCCTCTGCCCATGGGATTCTCCAGGCAAGAATACTGAAGTGGGTTGCCATGCCCTCCTCCAGAGGATCTTCCTGACCCAGGGATCAAACCTGCATCTCTAATGTCTCCCATGTTGGTAGGTGGGTTCTTGACCACTAGGGCCACCTGGGACGCCCCACAACTATGTATACCAGAGTATTAATATCTGTTACTCATATCCTGAGTTTGAATTTGTAAATTTAACATTTTTTCTATGACTGCCTTTTGCCCAGAACTAAGCTGTGTTGCCATCAGGTGGCAGTGATGCCTTAGTCATGGCCTCAGTATGGTCACCAGCTTTATTCATCATGTGTTGCCACTGCATGAAAATCAGGGCAGGAGAAAGTTTAGACCAGAACTTCCATCTGGGCTCAGAGAGGAAAGGAAAGACAAGACTTGCTGGTAATAGGGAGTCTTAATGCAGAAGGGAAGAGCTCAGTGGTTGGAACACAAGACAACACTTTTTCTTGAGCCCTTATTTGAATCCCAGGTGTATCACGGGCCAGCTCTGTTGTCTTGGCCAAGTAATTAACTTCTTTCTGCCTGTTTTCTCAGTTGTTAAATGAAAATATATTCACTTCATAGGGTTTTCATATGGTTTAAATCAAAGAATAAAAAAGTAAAGTGCTTAGCATGGAGCTTATGAGGGTGGCTGCTGTCCAGAAATGATTGCTCTTATCATAGGAATCTGAGAAGGCAGGCCGAGCTGCAGCCACAGATCACTTCAGGCTGGATTTCTTCACACTTTAGAGCCCTCAGGAAAACCTCTCTGACAGACAGGCAAATGGTTTTCCTTATCTCTCCACTAGTGTTGGAGAGCAAGAAGAGGCAGTTGCAGCATTTGAAGGTGAAGACACAGTTATGTCCTTCCTTCACAGATGCCTCATGCCTCCCCTTGTCCCTCTGAAGATCCTGTCTCACCAACTCAGGGAGATAGGCTGAGGAAATCAGAAACTCAACTGGCTGTATCTTGATGACGAATAAAACACTTCTCCAATTCATTGTGTATTTAAAACCAAAGAACCTCTAGTCTTCTTTCCCTTTAGAAAAAAGTTTCAATGTAATGTAATTCCTGGCTATAATCTGATTTCTCTCTCCTCCACATACCCTTCAAACAAAATATATTTTCCATGCCCTTACTGGTGCTTCAATTGCTGTCCGTAGCTGACAAAGCCTTTGAATAATTAGAAATGAAAAGGTCAAAATACGAATATGATGGAAGAAATATTCAACTAGATTTGACCAGTATTTACAAAGCACTTGCTTTTATAACATACCAAGATATATTTTAGGCAGATAGCAAAGATCATCCTAAACACAGCTCCTACTCTAAAGAATATCACACATTAAGAGGGGAGACAATTCACATAAACAATTATTTTAAGGAAAAATGTGGTGAATGCTACAATGGTAATTGTCATAGCTTATATTTGCATATACCTTCCAGTTTAAAAAAGAAATATCAAACATGTAATTATGCTTACTCTTCACAATAACTCCGTATGTAGACTAAGTATTAAGTGTAATTGAAAGCAAGTCATCAAGGCTCCCAAGGTGAAATGCCTGAGGTCGCAGTGTCAGTGAGTCCGTCCATCAGCTCACCTGACGTGTCCTGGGCTGCCTGGCACACAGCATGAAGCAGGAGCTAGGCGGTCCTACCATTTTTTCATGTGCTGCGCACTCTTCTTGGTGTGGGAGACAGAATCCCCATCTTCAAGGAGGATGAATGGTGAATCCATAATGTAAGCTGAAGTTTCTTACTCTGCATTCTGTTCTTTCTTTTAACTCATGCAGTAAGTACCAACATACAGAGGTTTGGCAACACTGAGGAGAGAGGTTAATCTTCATGGGGGTGGTTATGGGGGCCCTTGCGGAGGGTGTTTTTCTTCCTACCTCCTAAAACCTCATTGACTTGTTAAATGCACCGTGTTATTCATACTCCCTTTTGGAATTTTTCAGGTGCGCAGGTTTTCTGAGGCCTTCTTTTGTTTTGAACATCCAAGAGAAGCTGCCATTGCATACCAGGAACTTCAGTGAGTAGCACAAATCCAAAGTTTAAATGATTTTGTTTCCTTTTATATAAGATATCATCTCAGAATTTATCATGGCAGAATGTACAATATTTACAGCAAAAGAAATGAGAATTTGAAATTCAGAAATCTCCTGTTTAATCAGATGTGTTTAATCTTGTGAATTGCTTTATGAAAGACCCCTGCCTTCCGTAAAGGATCACATTGCACTATTATCCCATCCCACACATGAGATCTACCCACCCTTAGGAGTCCCACAAGGCCCTGGTTCCAGCCTTCCATTTGGTCATCTTGTTGTATCTTTATTTTCACACGTCAGAATCTCTTACATTTACGATTTTGTATTGCAGGTTCTCAAAAGTAGTCTGGCACTTTTGAGACTGGCAAAAGACTGGCACTTCTTGCCGTTATGTAAAAGATGTATAATTCAAATATCCAGATTAGATGCCTTCTTTTTTCCCTACTGAGTATTTTTAGATCTGGTTTTCTTTGGCTTTAAAGAATATTTTGAGGACATTATGCCGAGTGAAAAGAAGTGAGACATAAAAGAATAAATTATATATGTTTATATGAAGTTCTGGAACACATAAAACTAAAGTGAAGTAAAAGTCAGGACAGTGGTTGTCTTGGTGTTGACTTGGCCTGAGAGTTTGCCTGGGATGACATTAGAATACTCTCTAGACAGGTGTAAATGTTCTGATTCTGTGTCCACTTACCAGAACCATACAGCTAAGGTGTATTTGTTTCAGTGCCTGTGAACTGTACCTGAAAAGAGAACTGTAAATAATCATAGGGTGTGTGAGTGGAGACAAAGCAAGAGGGAAAATGCTCATTGTTGAAGCTGACGGGATTATTTTGCTATTCTGTGTACTTTGATTTGTTTAGGAAATTTTTCATAAGAAAAAGTATTTAAAAAAAACTTTTATATTAGAAAAGTATATACCTTTTTAAAAATAGCTGTTGTGTTTATCAGTATGTGTTAAGTAAGCAGTAGGAATGGAACACTTTTTTTCAACATTATCGTCAAATCATTAGTAGGCATTTGAGCTTTTGGTCTTTCTCTTCTATGCTATTCTCAGCTAATTAGGAAGTGCATATATTAAGTACAGATAAATCACTTTGAAATAACATTTGTCAGTAAACCATAATTTTTGTAAGTCAATAATTTTCATTGTAGCAGTTTTTATCTCTGAGCAAGGAACTCCTTTGTCAGGAGCTTGTGTCTTGAGTGGTGGGGAGCACATGACTGATGGTGCCTGGGGGACTATGAGGTGGAACTGGTGTGATTATCTCGGTTGCAGTCTGACGTGAGACATGTTTTTCAGTGCTCAGAGTCATCTCCAGATGTGCACCGCTATCAAAAACACTTCCTTCTGCAGCTCTCTCCCACCCCTGCCTATTGAATGTAGTGAATTAGATGGAGATCTCAATTCGTTACCTATTATCTTTGAAGATAGGTATTTAGATTCAGTTACTGAAGGTAAGTGTAATCTAACTATAATATGTAAGCTATGTGTCATTGGCAGTATATTATACCTACTATACATAAAGCCATTCCTTAATGTAGGACTTTTTCCCCCCTCCAGTTTTATTTATTTTTGAGGATATTAGAAAGTTATAGTCAGAAAAAGTAGTCTTAATCATATAAGTTCTTACACCTTGTCTTAAATCTGAATTTCTTTTTCTTTGGATAAAAGACTTAGATGCACCCTGGATGGGAATTCAGAGTCTTCAGAGATCAGAGTCCAGTAGAATGGATAAATGTGAGACTGAAGAAAGCACTCTAGCTGGACTTTCCAGCCCAGAGTTGAAAATCAGACCTGCTGGGACCTCCAGTTTTTGGTCTACAGAAGGTGAAAAGCAGCTAACAAAGTCTCTGAAAGGAAAGAATGAAGAATCAAATAAATCCAAGGTTAAGGTTACTAAGCTCATGAAAACAATGAAACCTGAAAACACAAAAAAATTAATAAAACAGAACTCTAAGGATTTGGTGGTTTTGGTAGGCTACAAATGCTTGAAAAGTACAGCATCAAATGATCTCTTTAAAAGCTTTGAAGGCAACCCTACACATAGTCAGAAGGAAGGTCTGGACCCCACAATATATGGATATAATTTTGATCCAAAGACCTACATCAGACAGACAAGTCAAAAGGAAGCTAGCTATTTGCCAGCTAATACAGAAAGAACTGAACAAAAGTCTCCAGACATTGAAAATATGCAACCAGACCTGTTTGATCCTTTGAACTCTGGCAGCCTAAATCTTTGTGCAAATTTGTCCATTTCAGGTAAACTTGGTATCTCCCAGGATGATAGTGAAATTGCACAAGTGGAACACAGTGTGGCATCCAGAAGCTCATCAGACGATTGCCATGATCGTCAGTCTGCCCCCACTTCAGGAGTTAGGACAATTGAAGTTAAGCCATGTAATAAAGACTGTTTCAGTGGAGAGAAAGTAACTGTTAAAATAGGACCTTGGACAGAGCTTCAACAAGATGAAATATTTGTGGATAATTTACAACTGCCCAACTTTGAGTCCTTAGACTCTAATGGTAAATCTAAACCTATGGAAATAACACTTGAAAAGGAAGCTTTGCAGGAAGCTAAGTGTCATTCTGTCGGGGAATCGTTAGCTAAGTTAAGAAATAATCAACCTGCTTCTACAAGAGAATACCACCTTGTAGTGAGTGGAGACACCATTAAGTTACCAGACATTAGTGCCACGTGTGCCTCATCTCGGTTCTCAGACTCAGGTGTGGAAAGTGAGCCAAGCTCTGTTGCAGCACATCCAAACCCTGACATAGTCTTTGAAACTGTACCAGGGCAAGGTCTTTTCATCAGTGAAAGGTTATTTCCTCAGCTTTTGATGAAGCCTGACTGTAATGTAAAGTTTTCACTAGGCAGTCACTGTACTGAGAGTACAAGTGCTTTCAGTGAGATCCAGTCGTCCTTAACTTCCATAAATTCTCTGCCTTCTGATGACGAGCTGTCACCTGATGAAAATCCTAAGAAATCTGCTGTATCTGAATGCCACCTAAGTGATAGCAAAACTGTGTTAAATCTAGGAACAACTGATATGCCAAAATGTGACGATAGGAAAAAGTCAAGTATTATTTTGCAGCAGCAGAGTGTCATATTTTCAGGGCATTCGGACAATGAAACTATAGAAATACATTCCTTAAATTCAAGCACTAAAGACCCTTTACAATTTGTTTTTTCAGATGAAGATACTTCTAGTGATGTGAAAAGTAGTTGCAGCTCCAAACCTAACTTGGACACTGTGTGTAAAGACTCCCAGAGTCCTGATAAATCCAGTGACTCTGTAGGAACCACAGTTCCGTTAAGTTCAGAACTGGCTTGTTCAGGCACCCCTTGTGTCGTTTCAGGTTCCGTTTCCACCAGGGCAGATAGCAGTGAAGATAGAACTGTGAAAAGAAAAAACAGTGATGCATTAAATCCCAAACAAATGTGTTCAGAAGCCCCTGCAGTTACAGATGAAACTTACCTGGGTACAGGTGATGCTTTTTCAGCCAGTCCTGATATGGTAAAGCAAGGGCTTGTGGAAAATTATTTTGGCTGTCAAAGCAGTACGGATGTTTCTGACACATGGGCTGTTAGCTACAGCCATTCAGTTAACCCTCAGAAAGAAACTTCTGGGAAAGAAATGAGTAGTCCTCAGCGGGATCAGGGTAAAGATGAGGAAGAGGAAGAGCAGGATCAACAAATGGTTCAAAACGGGTATTATGAGGAGGCAGATTACTCCTCTCTGGAGGCCGCGGGAGATGCTCACTGTGCAGACGGAGCTGACCTGGGAGGAGAAAGACTTGCCAAGTCTGAAAGACTGGCCGGCGACTATCTGAGCGATGGCATAACCATGCCTACTGTCTGTACTTCTGGCTGTCTGTCCTTCCCGTCTGCACCACGAGAGTCCCCTTGTGGCGTTAAGTACTCTTCTAAGAGTAAATGTGACGCTGTTACCAAGCAGCCGAGCAGCGCCTCCCACAGCTGCACCTCATCGCTGTCCTGGTACGAAAACTCGCCAAAGCCTCAGATCCAAGCGTAAGTAGTGGAGCACGACAGCATGAGCTGCCAGAGAGGGAACATGTGTGTATCTTTCTCTGGAAACATGCATATTTCACGTTCTCTGACTTCTGTAATACAGAAAGTATTTATTTGATTAGCTGTCCAGAATGGAGAAGTGAACTCAGTATGCTGCCTGAGACAGACCTGTAGGTTCCTGTATGATTGTCCTCTTCTATTGGCTACACATCCCTGATATAACTTTTTCATCAGTAGTTGTGTGGTAAAAGTGTGGAATAGTTGAGCTTAAAACCCTTTTTTCCCCATCATTTCTCCCGCATTTACTCCCAGATAGAAGTTAGGTTTTATAAGGACATCTAGCAATTAAGGACAATATTAGATAATTACTAGAAACTTCCTCAGCCTACCAGACTCAGATTGCCTCAGCTAAGTCAGTGGTTCCAGAATTGAGATTTAATGGTCCAGTTAAAAAAAAATCCAGAAAAATTTGAAGATGGCATAGATTTACTAGTATGGCACAGTTGTCTACCACCTTAATCCAGATGGAATTATAATCCCTAGAGTAAAATGTCTGGGTTTGGCTACTGTAGGTTTTTAAGTTCCCAGATTATTCTTATCTGTGCACATAAGTGAGATCCATGGTGCCTACAGCTAGTGAACCCACTGAGATGAGAATTTATTGTTATTCAGTCACTCAGCCGTGTCCAACTCTTTGTGACCACACAGACTACACCACGCCAGGTTTCCCTGTCCTTGATCTTCCAGAGTTTGCTCAAACTCACGTCCATTGAGTTGGCGATGCCATCCAACCATCTCATCCTCTGTCGTCCCATTCTCTTGCCTTCAATCTTTTCCAGCTTCAGGTTATTTTCCAGTGAGTTGGCTCTTTGCATCAGGTGGCCTCAATATCGGAGCTTCAGCTTCAACATTAGTCCTCCAAGGAATATTCAGGGTTGATTTCCTTTAGGATTGATTGATTTCACCTCTTGCAAGGGACTCAAGAATCTTCTCCAGCACTACAGTTGGAAAGCATCAATTCTTCAGTGCTCAGCCTTCTTTATGGTCCAATTCTCACAGCCATATATGACTTTACAGACCTTAGTCGGCAAAGTGATGTCTTTGCTTCTTAATATTGCTGTCTAGATTTGTCATAGTTTTTCTTCCAAGGAGCAAGCATCTTTTAATTTCATGGCTGCAGTCACCATCTGCAGTGATTTTGGAGCCCAATGAAATAAAGTCTGTCACAGTTTTCATTGTTTCCCCATCTGTTTGCCTTGAAGTGATGGGACTGGAAGCCATGATCTTAGTTTTTTGTTTTTTGGGTTTTTTTTTGTTTGTTTGTTTTTTTACTTATAAGATATTAGTTTATTTTTTTTTAATTTTATTTTATTTTTAAACTTTACATAATTGTATTAGTTTTGCCATATATCAAAATGAATCCGCCACAGGTATACATGTGTTATGGACTCTGTGGGAGAGGGAGAGGGTGGGAAGATTTGGGAGAATGGCATTGAAACATGTAAAATATCATGTATGAAACGAGTTGCCAGTCCAGGTTTGATGCACAATACTGGATGCTTGGGGCTGGTGCACTGGGAGGAGGGATCTTAGTTTTTTGAATGTTGAGTTTTAAGCCAGTTTTTTCACTCTCTTTCATCTTCATCAAGAGGCTTTTTAGTTCCTCTTCACTTTCTGCTGTAAGGGTGATGTCGTCTGCATATCTGAGGATATTGATATTTCTCCCACCAATCTTGATTCCAGCTTGTGCTTCATCCAGCCCGGCATTGTGCATGTTGTACTCTGCATAGAAGCTAAATAAGCAGGGTGACAATATATAGCCTTGACATACTCCATTCCCAGTTTTGAACCAGGTTGAGAAGCGCCTACTGAAGAATTATAATGTGCTAGGAGGGGGCTTCCCTGGTAGCTCAGCAGTAAAGAAGCCACCTACCAATGCAGGAGACACAGGTTCAATCCTTGGGTCTGGAAGATCCCCTGGAGAAGGAAATGCAAACCACTCCAGTATTCTTCCCTGAGAAATCTCATGGACAGAGGAGCCTGGCGGGCTGTAGTCCATGGACATGCAAAGAATTGGACACAAAGTGACTAAACAATGACAGTTGTGCTAGGAAGTTGGAGGAAGTTGTTCCACCTCCTGGCAGCTCAGTCTCTTCCTGAACCAAACATGAAAGCAGTATTCTTCACCCAGTGTGTCCCCCTCAGTTTAGTGTTCAGCAGCTTACTTGAGTTTTACTTTCATCAGCCCAAATCATATAATATTAAAATAGTTCATAATTTTTCATGTTCTCAATCCCCAAGTTGAATATATATGTTTGTGCCAATTTTATTTAATCACATCCCCCCTTAGTTCTATTCCTTCTTACTGATATTTTTAGAGAAAAATACAAATAACTTAATCTACTAAATATAATACCTGCCGTTCTCACCAGTACACTGTGTAGAATAGTGCCTTTTTTTCCATTTATGTAAGATTAAAAAGGAGCAAGGGACTTCCCAGGTAGCTCAGCTGGTAAAGAATCTGCCTGCAATACAGGAAACCCTGGTCCAAAACTTGGGTCGGGAAGTTCCCCTGAAGGAGGACATGGCAACCCACTCCACTATTCTTGCCTGGAGAGTCCTCATAGACAGAGGAGTCTGGCTGGCTACAGTCCATAGGGTCGCAAAGAGTCGGACATGACTGAGTGACTAAGCACATACAGCACAAAAAGGATCAAGGAGGGTAAGATTTGGTCACAGGATCAGCATCAGACTGTTAGTCTTTGCAGTACTTCTCCCAGCTTTTCTCTGCATAGAATATAAAGTTCTGTAAAAAGCATAACTCCATTCCTAATATTTTCTAGTGGATTTCAAATTTAAAAGAATATTTTGAAGTGATGTCAGGGTGTAATTACTTATTGTATTTGATCAGAGTATGTACTAAAAAACAGGGATTGAACCCAGGTCTCTTGCATTGCAGGCAGATTATCAGCTGAGCCACCAGGGAAGCCCTAGTAAAGAAAATCACTGTCTAATTTCTAAATCATTTAGGTGATCACACATATTTCAGTATTTTAAAATCAAATATTTCTGGGTTTCCTTTTCTGTAGTTCTCTAAATTCAGCAGATTATCTTTTTGGTTCTAAAAACTGAATGTAATACTTAGTAAAGAATATCTTTTATAACTTTTTGCTTTAGCTTCCTTCAGGCAAAAGATGAATTGAAGCAACTTAAACTCCCCGGGTTCATGTACAGCGATGTTCCTCTGCTGGCATCCTCAGTCCCTTATTTTTGCGTGGAGGAGGAGGAGGAGGACCATTGTGAAAATGGAGTGCATCTCATTGTCTGTGTGCACGGCCTAGACGGTGTGTAACATCTGTGGATATAACCCGTACCAACTCAGTATCTTCTTTTCCTAGTAGATCTCATTTAGTTTTAATCATTGACCTGAAGAAAGATTTCTAAATTGCTGATATTAATTATTATCTTAAATACATTCTAAAACAGATATGTTTGATTTTGCTAAGTATAATATTAGATTTTTTTTTAAAGAAAATTTTCCTTGGAATTGATATCCACATGCTGACATTTTGCTTATATTAACTTGGGGTTTTTCTGTCTGCTCTCTTACTGTTATGTTCATCAGCTGTCACTCGTGGCAATCATTTTGTATCCCTTTGGTTGTCTTTCTGCTTCTGTCTAGCTTGATGCTTTAAACTTTATGGATAAGAGAAATCAATACCTAAGAATAAAAGATTCACTGATTAATTAGGGTATAATTTAAATTCTTTAATACCTGTTCTTATTTGCTCTAATTTTATAACAACTATTTTGGTTACTCAGCAGCCTATTTTTCTTGGTTAGGAACTGCGTTAGAAGATACCAGATATCTCTAGACTAGCAGAGTCAAGTCAAGTCAAGTGAAGTCGCTTAGTCGTGTCCAACTCTTTGCGACCTCATGGGCTGTAGCCTGCCAGGCTCCTCTGTCCATGGGATTTTGCAGGCAAGAATACTGGAGTGGGCTGTGTTATAATGTGATTCTGTAATAACAAAGTAACAAAAGATTTTATGGATTATAAAAATGCTAAAGAAAAGTCTCCCAGTCGTGTCTGATTTTTTGCGACTCTGTAGACTTCTGCCAGGCTCCTCTGTCCATGGGATTCTCCAGGCCAGAATACTGGAGTGGGTTGCCATTTCCTTCTCCAGGGGATCTTCCCAACACAGGGGTCCAACTCCGGTCTCCCTCACTGCAGGTAGACTCTTTACCGTCTGAGCCACCACAGGTCTAAACTAGTAAATTATCATTAAATTGGATGTTTTTAATTAAAAAAAAAAACTGCAACCCAAGAAATAAAATACCTCAAATACTAACCTGTTTCCTTCCCCTAATAAAATTTTCAAAGAATTATCCTCCAAGAAAAGTTTCTTGGCTTAATAGAATCTCTGATAAAGTCCTCTTTGAAATTTCCAAGAAACACTATCCCATGTTATAGAAATTGGTCCAGAATAAGACACTCCAAAGAAAAGTGGAGCAATCTAACATAAATATACTTAATAAGACTCAAATAACGTTGTAGAAAAATGAATTCGTTAATTGATTAAATGTCTCCCAAAACCCTCCAGCAAATGAATCAATATATTTAAGTAGCTACAGCAAATAGAATTTAGTTCCCAGAATGCAAAGATAGGTAAATATAAAGAAATTTATTAATAAAATATACTATATTAGTAAATCAAGTAATATAAAATTCAATATTCATTTCCAGTTATGACAAGTAAGCATCAAACTTTAAGCCTTAAATAGCACTAGTCTAATTCATTAATGTAATTAAGCATATATACTTACAGTTCATGGAAAACATATACCTAGTAGTGAGATGCTAGAGGCATTTCTTTTAAAAATCAGGAATAAAACAGTTAATTCTGTCTGTTCGTGACATAGCTAAAAAGAGGGATAAAGTAAAAATTCAGCAGTTGATAATGATATGTATATATTCCTGAGTAAGCCAAAAGAATTAACAGAAAAGCCACTAAACTAATTTTTAAAGGTACTAATTTATATTTATATATTACATATGTATATACTGATTATTTATATTTATGTATGATAGCTGTTATAAATATTTTTTATTTATATATATCTTTTAAGTTAGTAATTAAACTACTTTAGATTATTTAAATGGATTTTTATTTCTATTTGTCTGACCTAGTACTGCCAAAGAAAAAGTCAACAGATTAAATCGAAAATGCACTCAAGTTTGGTTAAATGCTCATGCAGAGAGTGATGGTGACGAGTTAGTCAGTTGGTCACTCACAGCCGCCATTGCCAGTGGTCAGCACACCATGTGCTGACCGTGGGACAGACAGGGGGAGCCGGAGTGGGCGTGAGGGGTTGATAGCATCGTGCATCCAGACCTCTGAAGACACAGGCTGTTGGGGAACATTGTCTGCTGATGGCAATCAGCCGTGACATGAACACAGTGGGTTCTGGTGCACAGGGCCTTGTCTCTTCACAGCTGACTTAGGCCCTCCACATGTCCTCAAGATGGTTAACAACCTGTGAGGATGTGTGCTGCATCTTTTGCTTTATCTTGTCCTTTAGACAGAATTTTCATTTTCTTCATTTTCTAGGTAACAGTGCAGATCTCCGATTAGTAAAAACTTACATTGAACTTGGGCTGCCTGGGGAAAGAATTGATTTTCTTATGTCTGAAAGAAATCAGGTACAGTATGGCTGTGTTTTCAGTGAAAGCATACATGTTTCTACCAGTTTCTACCTAAATATTGCTTACTACAAAATGTCTGTAGTAGTAGAAATAATTTTTCTGATTTCTATAAAATTTAACATTCATGCATATCCTTTTTTTTTTTTAATTTTATTTTATTTTTAAACTTTACATAACTGTATTAGTTCTCAGTTTTTGAGCTCTTTACATATGCAAAATTTCTAGTATTTCACATTTCTATTCAAATAGTTCATTAAATAATTAAACCATTTTAAATAACCTTATGTTCAGTTCTGTTAGTGGGCTAAACAGTCTAAACAAAGTATTAATGAGAAAACTGAGCCTTTTTTCCTGGAAATTCACTGCTTATTCATTTTAGTATAATGAATATTACATTCACTAACTTCTTTAAAAAAAAACTGATCTTTAACCATATTTTCAGTACCCAAATTAAAGGTAATGTTTTTATTCAGTTTTTCCTGTGAATATAATGAATATAATGTGTATGTTTTGCTTTTGTTTAGAATGATACTTTTGCTGATTTTGATAGCATGACTGATCGCCTTTTGGATGAGATAATACAATATATTCAGATATATAGTCTAACAGTCTCAAAAATAAGGTAACTTTTCTAATTTACATAACTTATTTTTATGTCTCTATGAATTATAGAAAAATTACACAGACTGTCTGGAAATTTTTTGTCCTATTCTAAAATATAGTAGACAGCAATTCAAATTAATATAAAGAGAAAAAATTAAAACATTTTAGGGAAATACTACATATTGTATAATTCTGTTTATGTGAAGTGGCCAGAATTGGCAAAATTATAGAGTGAGAAGTAGATCAGTGATTACTTAGGACTGAGGGAGAAGGAAATGGGGGCTGATGATAAGTGAAGAATGTAGGGTTTCTTTTAAAGGTGGTGGAATGTTCTAAAATTTTTTATAAAAAAATAAAAAAAATAAAAAATTTTATAGTGATGCTGCACTACTCTGTAAATACACTAAAAACCATTGAATTGTACACTTTTAGTGGGTGAATTGTATGGTATATGAATTATATCTCAATAAAACTGCTCCCAAAAAGAAAAGTTGTAGGGAGATATATGTAAAGAAATGAAACTGTAAGAATATTTTCAGTGTCATGACTATACTTTGAGAGTACCCAAGCAAGAGATGATGATGAAACCAGTATGTCTCATTCTTTAATCACATGTTGTGAGTAGAAATGAGAGAGAAAAGTGATTGTTTCTTCTGTTCCAGTAAGAAATAAAGAAAAAATTAAAAAGTAATCTTCTTGACTCAAAAAAGAGTAGAATAAGTTGATGGTTGTCATATCCCAGGTAGGAGGCCAGCTCTTTATACTACAGGCCTTTGTTCAGTCCATTTCCAGTTAGTATAGAGTAGGGACAAAGAGCAGAGAAAAGCAGGTTTTTATCTGAAGTCATTTTTTTAAAATGTTTATGTTAGAATATGGTGGGAGATGTGAGTATGTTTTCAGGGGTGGGGGAGAAGAGATTGTTTTCTAATTATTTTTGTCATTTATGGATTTTCATTTGTTTGCTAAATTTTCTGTAGTCATCTTGTATTCCTTTTATTAATTTGTTATTTTATAATGAGAAAGTAAGTCTATTGTTTCAGTTTTTTTTAATTCATCCACAAGAATATGCCTCTTTTAGATTAGATTGTCAGTTATAGTGAGCCATAAAATCCAGAAGCTTGATCTAGCTGATTGAGAACCGTTTGATATCAGACTTGCCTTCCCAGCTTCAAGAAATTTGTCAGCTCCTCCCTAGTCGTTGTCTATAAACCGTTGCTGAGACAGCTCTCAGGCTCGTTTCTTTCACTGTTAATTGTCCCCAGGGATTCATGTACTGTCTATTGTAAAATAATGGGAAGCAGAAAAGGCTGTTTTGATTTAAGCTATTCCTAGGTAAAGATGAAATCCTCTGTATTAGTTATTATTTTGGTATAATCTTATACTTAAGTAGGAAAATGCATGTATATTTCCTGTGTGTTGAAATGCATTCAGTCAAAGAACTCCCCCAGTGTGGAGTGTGGACCAAAAATAAGAGAAATGGGGATGTAATGTCTCCTAAATCATCCTCACTGATACGATTTCATTATTTTGTTTTAAATCATGACTTCAGTTCAGTTCAGTCACTCAATCGTGTCCAACTCTTTGCAACCCCATGAATCACAGCACGCCAGGCCTCCCTGTCCATCACCAACTCCCGGAGTCCACCCAAACTCACGTCCATTGAGTCGGTGATGCCATCCAGCCATCTCATCCTCTGTCATCCCCTTCTCCTACCCTCAATCTTTCCCAGCATCAGGGTCTTTTCCAATGAGTCAGCTCTTTGCATGAGGTGGCCAAAGTATTGGAGTTTCAGCTTCAACATCAGTCCGTCCAATGAACACCTAGGACTGATCTCCTTTAGGATGGACTGTTCAGATCTCCTTGCAGTCCAAGGGACTCTCAAGAGTCTTCTCCAACACCACAGTTCAAAAGCATCAATTCTTCTGCACTCAGCTTTCTTTATACTCCAACTCTCACATCCATACATGACCACTGGAAAAACCATAGCCTTGACCAGACAGACCTTTTTTGATAAAGTAATGTCTCTGCTTTTTAATATGCTGCCTAGGTTGGTCATAACTTTCCTTCCAAGGAGTAAGCGTGTTTTAATTTCATGGCTGCAATCACCATCTGCAGTGATTTTGGAACCCAGAAAAATAAAGTCTGACACTGTTTCCACTGTTTCCCCATCTATTTGACATGAAGTGATGTGACCAGATGCCATGATCTTAGTTTTCTGAATGTTGAGCTTTAAGCCAACTTTTTCTCTCTCCTCTTTCACTTTCATCAAGAGGCTCTTTAGTTCTTCACTTTCTGCCATAAGGGTGGTGTCATCTGCATATCTGAGGTTATTGATATTTCTCCTGGCAATCTTGATTCCAATTTGTGCTTCCTCCAGCCCAGAGTTTCTCATGATGTACTCTGCATAGAAGTTAAATAAGCAGGGTGACAATTACAGCCTTGACGTACTCCTTTTCCTATTTGGAACCAGTCTGTTGTTCCATGTCCAGTTCCAACTGTTGCTTCCTGACATGCATACAGATTTCGTAGTAGGCAGGTCAGGTGGTCTGGTATTCCCATCTCTTTCAGAATTTTCCACAGTTTATTGTAATTGCTGTGTATACCTAAAAAGGAAAATTTATCATGTAGTCAATGTATTATTACTTTTTAAATGTATTTCTAAGCAGCTGCAAACTAGGAGTAAAAATTTTCTGGTAAGTAATATCTTTTTTCTATAGATTAAATATATAAATTATATAATCAGGAATTTTCTGCTACGTTGTCACATTTTTTTCCTTCAAAATGTAGTTACATCATTTCAGAGTATCAAATCATAGTTTTAAAACGTATTAGAAATTCTTAGTATTTCACATCTCTGTATAGTGATAACAGCTTTTACTTTTGTTTTTAAAACTAATGCTATGGGAGAAATGTCATTTTTTTTCTTTTATAGCTTTATTGGACATTCTTTGGGCAATTTAATAATCCGTTCAGTGCTTACAAGACCACGGTTTAAATATTACCTCAGCAGGCTTCATACCTTTCTTTCACTTTCTGGACCTCACCTTGGTACACTCTACAATAGCAGTGCTCTTGTTAATACAGGTAAGAAGTTTTATTGTTCAGTATAAAAAATATGGCCTGGGGAGATTTAATCCAAATTTAGTATTTTCTGATGTTTATTTTAGAGCCAATTTGTCACATACATAGAATTTCATGAAACAAAAGATGCAGCTATTTTTCTGTTTTATCATGCATAAGAAATAAGCTGATAAAACTCATTTCAGAAAATGATATCCTATTGAGATATTTGTCAAGCCACTGGAGCATTTTTTTCTCTTGTTTTCATTAAGTGTTTATTTTCAGTAAATGTTAGTATTATAAACAGATTATTCTGTTATTCTCTTAGCTGAGCAGATAATAAATATCTATAATTAACATAAAGTTATAAAATATTTTATATAGAATGTTAACTCTGATTTTGATTTGATAACAGTAAAGGGATATTATGAGAAAATAAATTCTAAACTTTTTAAAGAAATTAAAATAAAAATTAAGACCTCAATTTTTATTAGAATAAATATTCTCATTAAGAAAGATCTTCTACTTGATTTACACTTATTTGGCTTTGTTTTTCCCTTAGAATTTTTAAATGGCTTTTCTAGTATAGTCAATTGATTCTCATTGAAAGAATAAATTAGGTTTCATCCTGACTTTTTTTCATCAAGCCTTGAGGCTCTTATTTTCGTTTTCTCCTCTACTTCTTTCATTGACAGATAAACCACAACATTTTCATTTGAATCTCATTTTGAAGGGTGGTTTTCAAAATCTGGCTTGATCTAGATTTTTACAGTTTCAAAAAGAGGGCAAGAGAAAAAAAATGAAACATATAAATAATATAAAGTAGAACCCAGCATGAATAAGATGCAGTACTTTAAATTTATTTCCTTTAAATTTATTCCTTCACTAAACTTTTCCCCAGATAGCATTGCAGTTAGCAGCTTTAATCAATTTAAAAGGTTTTTTCCTCTTTTCCTCGTTCACCCCAGTAATGTTAGAATCAACAAAAGTAGAAATGAATAGTCTGTAGTCTTAAAAACCAGCTCCAGGGTGATTGAGGTTTTACTTAAGGGGAAGATGCACTTAAATACAGAAAACTGGACTTCCATGATGATCTGGTGGTTAAGAGTCTGCCTGTCAATGCAGGGCACACCTGTTCAATCCCTGGTCCGGGAAGATCCCACATGCCACAGAGCAACTAAACCCATGTGCCACAGCTACTGAGCCCATGCTGTAGCGCCGGTATGCCTCAACAAAAAGTACCCCTCACCAGCCACAACGATAGAGAGCCCGTGCACAGTAATGAGGACCCAGCACAGCCAAAAATAAATAAATGGATAAATATTTTAAAATAAATACAGGAAACTGATAATATGAAGAAATACAATTAAAAATTAAAATTTAATTATAATCAGTGTTATTAGAAAACATCATCTAATTGCTCATCCCAGGACTGAGCTGTGGTGGCTGTAAAGCCTCAGTGCTCAGGCATGTGGAGCTACGACTGTTTGAAGTTTTATCCCCCTTCACTTCATCTTAATTTGAACGAATAAAGGTATAATATCCCCTTGTTCTTGATAGACCATTACCTGTTTAATTACTGAATGAGATAGAAGTAGCAAGCCTTCTGTCAACCATGAAAGCCTTCTGTCAACCATTAACCCATTGTTAACCTCAGTGTGTTTGTGTTTATATTTATTATCAGAAAATGGAAATATTTTGCAAGTACATTTTTTATTCACCAACAAAATGCTAATTTGAGGAATATGATTTTTAAGTGAAATATGTATATTAAAATTAATAACCTTGTTATATGGTACTATATTTTCCAGTTTATAACTCTCAAATATCTCATACCATTAATAACTTTCTAGGTCTGTGGTTTATGCAGAAATGGAAAAAATCAGGTTCTCTTTTACAATTGACATGTCGTGATCATTCAGACCCTCGCCAAACTTTCTTATACAAGCTTAGTAATAAAGCAGGTAAGTATATAGTAACAGTTTTACAAACATACACTTGAAAACCTTTTTTAAAATAAACCTTTAGCAAATAAGTTAACGTGTTTCTGGCGATTAAAAAACTATCAATTGGTTGTAATTTCTTAATGAAATCGACTCACAAAACCAAACAATTGATAGCATGATTTAATTTTTTATATGATTGTATTTATTTCTTGTGAGTTGCACAGCTAGTCTGAGATTATCCTAAAAATTTTAGCATTTATAATTCATACCATGAGTTAGTTTTTGAACTAGGTTCATGTCCTTCTAGGTGCCCCCAACCCCAGTCTTCAGCCCTTGTTTTAAACTGCCACATATTTTTTTATTTTATTATTATAAGTATTTCTAGAAAATGTGAGAAACTGATGGCTACCCACTCTAGTATTCTCGGGGCTTCCCCAGTGGCTCGGATGGTAAAGAATCTGCCTGCAATGCATGAGACCTGGGTTTGATCCCTGGGTCAGGTAGATCCCCTGGAGAAGGGAATGGCAACCCACTCCAGTATTCTTGCCTGGAGAATTCCATGGATAGAGGCTACAGTCTGTGGGGTCACAAAGAATCAGACACGAGTACACAACTAACACTTTCACTTTCAAACTATTAGTAGTTATTCCTTCTACAAATTCTGGCCACTGGATGAATCTGGTTAGTCATCTCTCATTAAGTGAAAGAAAGTGAAAGTGAAAGTCGCTTAGTTGTATCTGACTCTTTGTGATCCCATGGACTATACAGTCCATGGAATTCTCCAGGCCAGAATACTGGAGTGGGTAGCCTTTCCCTTCTCCGGGGGATCTTCCCAACCCAGGGACTGAACTCAGGTCTCCCACATTGCAGGCGGATTCTTTACCAGCTGAGCCACAAGGGAAGCCCAAGAATACTGGAGTGGTCCCTTCTTCAGCAGATCTTCCTAACCCAGGAATCAAACCAGGGTCTCCTGCATTACAGGCAGATTCTTTACCAACTGAGCTATCAGGGAGCATTAACCAGTTATTAAATATATTCCCTATCTTGCATGAAGGGAAACTATCTAAACTTTTACTAAAAAGTTTTATATCTAAACTCTTACTCCCAGAAGTCCCCAGCTGGTCTCTCCCCATCCAGTCTCACTCTCTCTAAGTGACCTCACCTCTGACCTTTCGTCTCTCCCTGGGTTATACTCATGTGTTCCTGGCACACTCTAACCCTTTGAAATCTCCACTTGTGGAGAACAGACTGCGTTCATCTTTGTCTTCTGCATAGACTGTGATCTCTGCTTCCTGCAGAAAAGTTCCCCAGCCTGCGGTCCCCAGCTCCCTGCTCCCCCTGGTGACAGAGCAGAGGAGTGGCACGCTTTTTTGCTGAAGGGCTGGATAGTACACATTTTGGCTTGTAGGCCGTGGGATCTCAGTTGTAACGACTCAACATAGCATTGTAGCACAAAAACAGCTATAGCCAACACGTGAGCTGATGAGTGTGGCTGTGTTTCAAACAAATTTTATTTATGAAAAAAGTAAAAAGGCAGCAGTCCAGATCACACAGGCCACACTGTACCACCTTTGTTGTAGAAGCAGCTGGACTTCTGATTTCTTGTTACTGAGGCCCACCTGGAGGGGGAGCGCGTCCTCTTGCTCTCCATCCCAGCACAGCAGGTATTCCTCCACCGTCACATGAAACTGCTTCCTGTGAGGCTTATCCCACCCAGGCTCCGCTGCCTTCTTAAGTTATGATGACCTCCTTGCATGGTCAGTGAGAACTTTGATAGGAGTTCATTGACAAATATTTACTGCACAGTTATGCTTTAGGAATAGATAGTTTCGGGATCTTAATATCCTGGCATCAATTTGGTAATTCCACAAGCAGCTCTTTAAATGGTTCATCAAGCATTAAAGAGCCTTTCTCAACTCTGGAAACGTTCCATTCCACTCCACTCTGAAACCACACGTGGCTACACTCTACTCTGAAATTTCAACCAGTTTTTCATTCTGTCACTGTAATATCCTATCTTCTTTGAACACACTCATCCTTTGCTGTAGTCACGTCATACATGTTTGTGCTTCCCACGTTCCCTGCTTTTTCTACCACCACTCCTCCCTGTGACTGCACATCTTTGCAGAACTAATCCTCTTCATTCTCTGAAATTATACTCCACACCATCACCTATCCAAAGCTTTCCTTGATGCCCTGTCTGATGTAATGTTCCTTCCCTGGTGGCTCACATGGTAAAGAATCGGTCGGCAATGCAGGAGACCCAGGTTCAATCCCTGGGTTAGGAAAATCCCCTGGAGAAGGGAATGGCAACCCATTCCAGTATTCTTGCCTTGAGAAGTCCATGGACAGAGGAGCTTGGTGGCCTAATGCCTATGGAGTCGCAGAGACTCACGCATGACTAGTACCCAATATATACCTTCATATCTTGAGTCTTCTGTCTCTGGACAGCCCTCATTCCAGTCTTCATTTACCTGCTAGATGCCTGTGCTTACATTTCAAACTAAGTGTATCTGAAATTGAATGTGTCTTCTTCTGCTGCTTCCTCTTCTTTCAACCTTTTATAAATGGTACTTGTCCTCTGGATGACTTGGTGTGAAACATCTCAGTGTCATCTGTGGTGGGTCCTACTTTGTGTTTACCACATCCCGAGTTGTGCGTGTCATCTGTGAGCTGCTTTAACATTACATATGAACCTCTTTTATTATACTCATTACAGCTTATCTCATGTCAGTCATCTTTATGCCTCTTGGCCTTTTTTCCCTGACTAGGATCTGTCATGACAACCCTTTCCCACCCACCCCCTACATGTGCCCTCCGTACTACTTACAATACCATCAAGAACCACTTAGAATAGTTCTTCCCAGTAGGTGTTTGCTACAAAGCCATTGGATCAGTGATCTTTTCAACGTTATGTTCAGTGTATCCAGAAGCAGGTCAAATGTTGTATGGTAAGCTGAAAATCAAACCCATGTTTCTTAAGTAACTTAAACTAGTAAACTTAAGCCCTAGCCTTTTAAATCTGTTTTTCATCTTCATCCCTATCACCATGTTCTCCTCCTGCTCTTGAAACATTTGATATGAACACCAGGCAGATTTAGTCATTGAATACAGCCCACTTCATTTGAGTCTTGTTTTATCCTTTTCAGGATTCTGCCTTAAATACTGTTATGAATATGAGGAAGATACTTGGAAATGGTTATTTCATGTGTTATTGGTTATTAGAATCCATGAAAGAAAGGTTCTTTTTTAGGTGAAGTTTTATGATTTTGTGTCTAAGGGTACAAAGTAATGAGTTATTCACAGTATACAGAAATATATGCTTGATTCACAAAATCACAAGATATTCCTACATCACATAGTTCTCATGTGAGAAAAACTTTGACTGACTAGAACCATTGTGTGTAGCTATGGAGTTTGTACTACTGCTGCTGACAGGGTTTGTTGTTCAGTCACTAATCTGTGTCTGACTCTTCGCGACCCCATGGACTGCAGCATGCCAGGCTCCTCTGTCCTCCACTGTCTCCTGAGGAGTTTGCTCAAATTCATGTCCAGTGAGATGGTTGTTCTCTCTACCCATCTCATCCTCTCCTGCCCACTTCTTCTTTGACCTTCAATCTTTCCTAGCATAGGAGTCTTTTCCAGTGAATTGGCTCAGGTGGCCAAAGTATTGGAACTTTAGCTTCAGCATCAGTCCTTCTAGTGAATATTCAGGGTTGATTGACTGGTTTGATCTCCTTGCTGTCCAAGGGACTCTCAAGAGTTTTCTCCAGCACCACAGTTAAAAGTATCAATTCTTTGGCACTCAGCCTTCTTTATGGTCCAGCTCTCACATCAGTACATGCCATGAAAAACCATAGCTTTAACTGTATGGACCTTTATTGGCAAAGGGATGTCTCTGCTTTTTAATACAGCGTCTAGGTTGGTCATAGCTTTCCTTCCAAGGAGCAAGAGTCTTTTAATTTCATGGTTCCAGTCACCATCCACAGTGATTTTCGAGCCCAAGAAAATAAAGTCTGTCACTGCTTCTGCTTTTTCCCCTTCTATTTGTCATGAAGTGATGGAACAGGAAAGGAAATATATGAAAGGCAAAACTGAATGTAAATGTTCCCTGGGGTCTGTGTATTTATACTGCATTTTACAAAGTAACATTTAATTAGCAATAGTAATATTAGCAGGGCTTCCCCTGTAGCTCAGCAGTAAAGAATCTGGCTGCAGTGCAGGAGATGCGAGTATAATCCCTGTGTTGGGAAGATCCCCTCAAGAAGAAAATGGCAACCCACTCTAGTGTTTTTGCCTGAGAAATCCCATAGATAGAAGAGCCAGGTGGCCTCAGTCCATGGGGTCGCATAAGAGTCGGCCACAACTTAGCGAAAACAAGAACAATAATAGCAATATAAGAAAAACATGAGAGAGAGTATAACTGTAAAATTTTACTATAAACATTCTGTAATCTATGGCATTCCCCTCTGAAAAGATATTTAAATTACTTTATAATTATTTGTAGATCTGAAT
Source organism: Bubalus bubalis (assembly GCF_019923935.1). Classification (NCBI taxonomy): domain Eukaryota; kingdom Metazoa; phylum Chordata; class Mammalia; order Artiodactyla; family Bovidae; genus Bubalus; species Bubalus bubalis. Next base: position 94,433,456 of record NC_059166.1, on the reverse strand, counting down.
AGATCTTTTGCACTTGAATTCTTTTCTAAGAATTAGTTATAATTTTGCTTACAAGTTACTGATTTATTATTTGCCTTATAATGTGTGGCAGGACTTTCATCTCCCCTCTGGTTGTACCAGCACTGTTTAGGAGCCAAACTTTGAAAGCACACGTAGATACTAATTTTAGCAGAAACACTGACAAGTTTACTTAATCTAAATAACACTCAGTTTTTCCAGTGGTACAGTGGGAATAATACTCTTTCTCACAAGACTGTTAAAGGTTAAACAAGATAATTCATGTAAAATAATCAGCATTCTGAATAATACAAAACTCAGTAAATATTAATTAGTAAAAATACCTCTAAATGAAGAGGTGCCTGAACTAAAATAGTATTATGGATTTATAAATCTGGGGAGTTTTTTTTAGCAGAACTGTCGATATTGCTAGCTATAAAATTATTCAAATGACTTATTAAAGTGCTAGCATGTCATACCTGTGAATGTGTTTAACTTTGTGACATAGGAGCCCCGTTGCCCCCTTTGCAGCTGAGACAGACACATGGAGCGGCCGAGTGCCCGCCACTGCACACCAGCCAGTACCAGCCCACATGGCCAGAGCGGGCATGCTAAGCCAGGAATGTGTGCTTTCAAGAGTTTGAGAAGGTTTTTCTAATTTTAGTTTTAAATATCAACAAATATTCATTAATTGATTTTAACTTATAATATTGTCATAGGAGTTGGTGCAATTCTCTCCGAGCTATGTTTTTTCCCTTTTTTTTTTTTTTTTGGATCATCTCAATTCCTAGGAAACCTCTACACCTGTATATGTACATATAATTCTTTATTCACAAGATAGAAATAGATGGGTTCACGTCAGAAACTTTAAGTAAATATTAATAAAACAGGAACACATAGAGCAGCTTTTACTTAACCAATTTACTTAGCCAGTATGCCATTCTCATTTATTTTTAAACAGGAGCACCTGGTGATAACTGTTCTGTTATACTTTACTTTGCTAAAGCTGAATACAACGTCTTGGATGCCTTGGTCTGATTATTGCTTTTGTTTCTTCTGACCGGCCAGTTTCCTGTTCTTTTGAGAAAGCCTAAAATCACCTGTCTAAAGCAAAATCAGACTCCTACCCTCTTCCCTTTTTTATTTAAGCAAGGCCTCCCCCATGGGTCTTCATTTTGAAAGTCTTTTTTATCTCTGCAACATATCATTGGGTAATAACTTTCCTTAATCAAAAGCTAGAACTAGAGCAATGTGGAAGGTAAGCTGTAGATTAGGTGACAGCAGTACTGAATGGTCAGGATCACAGAGAAAGAAGGGTCGGGGTGCTCCCAGCATTCCATGATGAGGCCTCAAAAATAGCCAAAGAACAAACTATCCATTGTTAGAATTTCAAAAATAAAATATCCTTATTTTAAGATCTTCCTAAATATATCTGCTTGGAGAAGGAAATGGCAACCCACTCCAGTGTTCTTGCCTGGAGAATCCCAGGGACGGGGGAGCCTGGTGGGCTGCCATCTCTGGGGTCGCACAGAGTCTGACACGACTGAAGTGACTTAGCAAATATATCTGCTTAGACTCTCTTTACCAGCTGTTGAATTCTGACAAATAAAATATAACAATTAAAGAAGTCTCTTGCAGTACCACTTTGGCACAAAATAATTTTTTCTTACAGCAGATTACAGAGACGTTTAATAATAGGTATGACTTGATTTGTAATTAACATTTGTATTTTGTTTCTGAAAGTATAGGAAAGATCAGCATCAACTCACATTTTAAGAAGTGAATTCTTTCAAATGTGTTTTAAATAAATGAGTAAAAATAAGAACAGTTTAATACTGTGTAGAATATGTCCCTTTAGAAAGCACAGGATTTCTCAACCTCTCAGCACTTTGGATATTCTGGGCTGAATGTTCTTTGTTGTCAGGGTCTGTCCTGTGCATTGTAGGATGTTTAGCAGCATCCCTGGTCTCTGCCCAATAAATAGTGCAAACACACCTTAGCCCCTCATGTCCTAGCCCCTGCTTGTGAGAAACAGCATTGTCTCTGAACACTACTAAATGTTCCCTGAGGAGTAAAACCACCAGTTCAAAACAGCTATTTTTGTCAATTCCAGAAAATAAACAGAGATGAGTCAATATAAATTGCTTTGTGCGTGCGTGCTAAGTTGCTTCAATTGTGTCTGACTCTTTATGACCCTATGGACTATAGCCCACCGGGCTCCTCGATCCATGGGATTCTCCAGTGAATTGCTTTAAAACTCATTAAATTTTTCAGGAAAAACAAATGAGCAGTCAAAAGTATCAGGAAGACTAAAATAATGAAGATGAATTTATAATGTTCATTCATATATAAGTCATGTAATTATACAGTCCAGAAAAATTGTGAACATTTACTTGTTATCTTTCATGGCAATCCTGAAAAGCACCTAAAATATTTAGAAACTAAACTGTCTCATTCTACAGATGGGAAAAGAGTATTACTTTACCAAGTTAGAGGTAACTTTTCAACCAAGAATTAGTCACTGTGGGCTGAGTGAAGGTCAGTGGACAAGGCTGTCTTTGAGCAGGTAGAGTCAGTGCAGGTGCACAGAGGACGAACCTACAGTACAAGGCTCCCCAAACACAGCCCTGAGATGTGTCCATCAGCTGGACTTGGCTCACATGAAGTGCTGCCATGATTCCCAGCAGTACTGCACCTCGGGGACCACAGTGTTTCTCTTTGAGCTGCTGCCCTGTCAGCCAACACTACTACACAGGAATGGAAACAAAAGACTCAAAAAAGGGGCCAGAGTCTGTTTCAGTTGGCTAATGCAAAAAGTAGGCTCCATACAGGATGCTCATTATCATTAATAAATACATTGTTGTTGAAAACATGTTATTAAAATAAATCAATTTAAAATGCCTTTTTAAAGTATGGTGCCTTTTTAAAGTACAGTGCTATCTTGGAAATCACATTTTAAAATACGACAGTATCGTGTATCTATATCAATGTTAGTGTCTTTGATTGTATTTATTTTATCATGGAATCAAAGAGCATAAGGGTTTCTTGGACACCCCCTCCTCTTTTCTTGGTTTGCGTACTTCCACTCCACCGAGCTGCCTGAACCTAGGAGACACCAGTGCTCCTCTCAAGGATCTAAATCATGTGAAGCAGTGATTCTGAGCCCGAATGCCATTATTTCTGTAGAAGCACAGCAGAATCTCTGCAGAGTGATTATTTGGGAAAATATATTTAAATTTTAATTTAATGACTATAATTTTTATAATATAAACTATAGAAATAGAGTGCCAGTAAATGGGGTGGTAATTGGAGGGGAGCATAAAGTCCAAGGACAGATTTGTTGAGTGAGTGACTTTTTTTAACATGAGAGATATGTAATATTTTACATACTGGTAAAAATGTAAAAGATGCTGGTGTTTGGAGAAAAAGTACAGAAACGTTACTGAGCAAGGCTGCCACAGGCTGTGCAGCATCATTCCTGTCAGTGTGATGGGAGTGATGCCCCCGGAGCTGTGCGGTGTGGTTGCCTTTACAGAGGACACACACGTTAGGTAATAGAAAAAGCCAACTGTGCTGTTAAATGGCTTGTTTCATGCAGCTCAGGATAAAGTTTCAGTTAACTGTCAGATTTAGGAAGCACAGCACCTAAGGTAACTGGGTTAGAAGTGAAAATGATGTGTCATGGGATGGTGGCTTTCACAATTTTTGGCTTGTTGACCCCTTAAAAGAATTTTGAATCAGTTTGTATCCCCTTGTATAATTTTATAGTGATACCTACAACTATTTTCTATAATTTTAAATAGTTGCAACGGATATATTTTCTGGCATGTGAGGTAGTATACATTTACTGTATTTTCATAAACATGTAAAGACTTAGAGCTATAAGTTAATTTGTGGGAAATATGTGCCATGACATCTAATTGACACAGTCATTTCTTAACTGTCAAACAATCGATCAAATCAAACTTTTTGTAAGAGAAAGTAAGACTTCATTCATTTTTGGCTTGATTCTCCCTGGGTATGTACCATAAGAAGATCTGAAATGGATTGGAGAAATAGATTGGAGAGAAAAATAACTTTCTCATAAGGTAGGAGAAGGAAAAAATCATTTTTAGAAAAGAGCTCATATGGAAGCTGGGATGTAGAAACCAGTTTTCTTAAAGATGTAAATGCTTATTTGCCCCATGGAGTCTTTTTTTTTCCCCCCTTGGAGTCCTAAATTACCCCAAAGGGTAAGTGTATGCCAGCTCTAAGACCTCTGCTTAGTTCACACAGATGATTCCCAGAGTCGTGCCAGTGAAGACATTGGTTTCAAATAATGACAGAGGGAAATGAATTTGTCTCATGAAATGTGAGAATGAAGGGGAAATTTTTTTCTTAATCTTTCTAAAATATAATTTTTAAAATATTTATGCAACTGAGTTAATTCCTATTATAGCCATTCTGTTATTTCACTTACATTCCTAGAATTTTGTATATTCAAGTAGCCACAAAGTAGTATCTTCTCATTGCCAAAAAAAGGGATGACCTTACATTTGGCACAGAAGGTATATACCATTTCACCTGCCTGTGTGTCAGTCTAAACTCTTCATCTTTAGGGTCCTTAAGTTCCAGGGAAGACAGGGAGCTTCTATGAAGGCTTTTTATATTCTGGATCCAAAGTAGTCCCCACAATTGACTGTCTCTAAGAATCTGAATTTCAGGGCACAAAAAGTATCAAAATTTCATTCTGGAACATTCCAGAACAAAATTTTTTGTACTAAATAACCAATTATAATGTGTTACCAATATCTATTTGTACCTTATTTAATTAATCACATAAAATTTGATTCTGTATTTACTGGTCTGAGCCAGATAGTAAAATTAGAACATCACTAGTACTAAAGTGGTCAGGAATGTAGTTTCAGTATTTAAATGAGTTATTTAGCAAAGCATCCCAAGGACACAAGCCCTAAATTCACCTAGTTTACTGAAAAATTAAAAAATTTAAATAGACCTAACAAAAAGTCTATTGAATAGATCATAAAATTTTTTATTAAAAATTCAAAGTATTTATTATCTTGACATCATGCTTAAATAAGGAGAAAATATAAGTAATATTGGGCAATGGTCAAATGCAAAGTTAAAGTAAAAAGTCAGCTTTAAATGATTTCATACAGAGTGTTATGTTTTTATGGAAGAGTGTACTTTTGTTACCTTGGGAAATAATATTGATGAATATCCTTTGGAAATAAGATTATGAAATAAGAACATTTTGGTAAAATTTCAGTCCACCTATCCAGTTTCTCCCTCACCCCCATACCACAACGCTTGCCCTCTCTCAGTGCAGACACACAGTTCTCATATCAGCACCTAAACTACGTAAATGAAACTGGCGGTTTTGGTAGAGAATACCTAGAAATTTGGAGAAGGAATTCATCAGGTACTTAAAAAGGCATAAACTTAATACTACTGAGGAAGTACATTTATGGTCACTTAATATGATACTAGTAAGTTACTTATAATCTGGTAAATTGTTGCACTGTAACTCAGTATTTTTTTCTTCACAGGGCTTCACTACTTCAGAAATGTTGTCCTAGTGGGATCTCTGCAAGATCGCTATGTTCCTTATCATTCTGCCCGCATTGAAATGTGCAAGACAGCTTTGAAGGACAAACAGTCAGGTAACGAAGTAAATTAGAAATATTTAAGAGAGTTCTGTCTACATATGAGGCTCTCCCAAATTTTTCTTGCATTCGTGTTCTCTCTCCTTTCTCTTGTCCTTGCTTTCCTCTGACTTCCTTTTCCACCTGCTGATAGTAACAGCTATCCTTTCTCCATTTTCCTTCATTTGTTTTCTTCTGCCATGTAAGATGTTTTGGCCAGTGAAACCGTAGTTGTTCTTTTGAAATCCCTTTTTCATATAATTACAAATAGTTCTCCATTTTACTGCTTCAGAAGTAATTTGTGCTTCAGTTTCCTCTGGTTTCTTGGGATTGGTGGTTGCAGTAAAGGTCATGCTGCATGTTTGGCAATACTTTACTTTTAGTCAAAGAGTAAAGTAACCATACTTGTTGGCAGCAAGCAGACTAATCAAGAAAAAAAGAGAGGACCAAAATAAAATGAGAAATGAAAGTGGAATAGTTACAACATCTGACACCACAAAAATACAAAGATCCTAAGAGACTGTGAACAGTCAGTCATACACCAATAAAATGGACAACCTAAAAGAAATTGATACATTTCTAGAAATGTAAAATCCCCACAAACTGAAACAGGAAGAAATAGAAAATATGAGCATAATTACCAGTAGTGGAATTTAATCAGAAAAAAAAAAAAAAACACCCTCCCAACAAATAAAAGTACAGGATCACACAGATTCATTGGTGAATTCTACCAAAAGTTTGAATAGAGGTAATAGCTATCCTCAAACTATCCTAAAAATTGAATGTGAAGAAAGATTTACATTATTCTACAAAGCCAGCATCACCCTGATACCAAAACTGGACAAAGGCACCACAAAAAAGGAAAACTACAAGCCAGTATCATTGATGAACATAGAAGCAAAAATCCTCAACAAAATATTAGCAAACCAAATTCAACAATGTATTAAAGGGATCACACATCAAAAGTGGGACTTATTCTAGGGATGCAAGGATAGTTCATTATCTGCAAATTAATTGATGTGATACAGCACATTAACAAATGATAAAAAAACACATGATCATCTCAATTGATGCTGAAAAGTGTGACAAAATGCACCGTCCATTCATGATGAAAACTCGTCACAGTGAGTATAAAGAGAATATATCAACATAATTTATAGGAAACAAAACCCAAAGCTAACTTCATATTCAATGGTGAAAGCTAAAAGTATTTCCTCTAAGATCAGGAATAAATGCACTCTTACCACTTTTATTCAAATAGTATTGAAAGTCGAGAAAACTAAGATCATGGACTCTGGTCCCAGCACTTCATGGAAAATAGATGGGGAAACAATGGAAACACTGACAGACTTTATTTTCTTGGGCTTCCAGATCACTACAGCCATGAAATTAAAAGACGTTTGCTCCTTGGAAGAAAAGCTATGACACACCTAGACAGCACATTTAAAAAGTAGAGATGTTACTTTACTGACAAAGAGTCGGACATGACTGAGCAACTGAAAAACAACAACTCACAGCAATCAGAAAAAGAAATAAAAGTCATCCAGACTAGAAGAGAAGAAGTAAAACTGTTATTGTTTGCAGATGTCATGATACTATTTGCTTTTCTATACGCTGATAATGAACTGTAAGAAAGAGAAAGCAAGAAAACAGTCCTGTTTGAAATTGCATCAAAAACAAAATCCCTAGGAATAAACTTAACCAATGAGATGAAAGGCCCCTATAGTCAAAGCTATGGTTTTTCCAGTAGTCATATATGGATGTGAGAGTTGGGCCATAAAGAAGGCTGAGTGCTGAAGAATTGATGCTTTTGAACTGTGGGGTTGGAGACGATTCCTGAGAGTCCCTTGGACTACAAGAAGGTCAAACCAGTCAATCCTAAAGGACATCAATCCTGAATATTCTTTGTAGGGACTGATGTTAAGGCTGAAGCTCCCAGACTTTGGCCACCTGATGCAAAGAGCCAACTCACTGGGAAAGATCCTGATGCTGGGCAAGATTGAAGGCAGAGAAGAGGATGACAGAAGACGAGATGGTTGGATGACATTACCAACTCAATGAACATGAGTTTGAGAAAGCTCCAGGAGATGATGAAGGACAGAGAAGCCTGGCATGTTGTAGTGCATGGAGTCACAAAGAGTCAGACATGACTGAGCGACTGAAAAACAAAACTCACAGCAATCAGACAGAAAAAGAAATAAAAGTCATCCAAACTAGAAGAGAAGAAGTAAAACTGTTACTGTTTGCAGATGTCATGATACTATTTGCTTTTCTATACACTGATAATGAATTGTAAGAAAGAGAAAGCAACAGTCCTGTTTGAAATTGCATCAAAAACAAAATCCCTAGGAATAAACTTAACCAATGAGATGAAAGACCTATATTCTGAAAACTATGAAACACTGATGAAGGAAGTTGAAGATGATAGAAAGAAATGGAAAGATATCCATGGACTGGAAGAATTAACACTGTTAAAATGTCTGTACTCCCCCAGGCAATTTATAGGTTCAAAATGATCCTCAACATACCAGTGGAATTTTTCACAGAACTAGAACAAATAATCCTAAAATTTATACAGAACCAAAAAAGATCCCAGATAACCAAAGCAGTCTCGAGGAAAAAGCAAAGGTGGACAGTCACACTCCCTGACTTCAGACTATGCTATAAAACTACAGTAATCAAAACACCATGGTGCTGGCAAAAAACAGCCACAGAGATCAATGGAACAGAATAGAGTCCCCAGACATAAACCCATATACCTATGGTCAGTTAATCTGTGACAAAAGAGGCAAAGACATACAATGGGGAAAAGATTGTCTCTTCAATAAGTGGTACTGGAAAAACTGGGCAGCTACATGTAAAAAGATGAAAATAGAACATTTTCTCACAACATATAAAAAATTAAACTCAAAATGGATTAAAGATATAAATATAAGATCAGAAACCATAAAAGTCCTATAAGAAAACATAGGCAAAAAAAAAAAAAAAAACACTCTTTGACACAAGTCATAGCATTATTTGCATCTGTCGCCTCTCAGTGGGCTTCCCAACTGGCATTAGTGGTAAAGAACCCACAAAAGCAAAAGTAAATGAGACCTAAATAAAACTTTCAGTGTTAACGCTCATGCACAGCAAAGGAAACCATCAAAAAACAAAAAGACCACCTGCTGAATGGGAGAAAATACTTGCAAATGATATGACCAGTAAACCAAATTATATAAACAGCTCATACAACTCAACATCAAAAACAAACCGATTATAAAATGGGCAGAACACCTGAACAGACATTTCTCCAAAGAAAACATACAGATGGCCAACAGGTACATGAAAAGCCGCTCAGCATTGCTAATCATCAGGGAAATGCAAATCAAGATCACCGTAACAAATGTTGGTGAGAATGTGGAGAAAAGGGAACCCCCAATGGTCATGTATGGATGTGAGAGTTGGACTGTGAAGAAAGCTGAGCGCCGAAGAATTGATGCTTTTGAACTGTGGTGTTGGAGAAGACTCTTGAGAGTCCCTTGGACTGCAAGGAGATCCAACCAGTCCATTCTGAAGGAGATCAGCCCTGGGATTTCTTTGGAGGGAATGATGCTGAAGCTGAAACTCCAGTACTTCAGCCACCTGATGCGAAGAGCTGACTCATTGGAAAAGACTCTGATGCTGGGAGGGATTGGGGGCAGGAGGAGAAGGGGATGACAGAGGATGAGATGGCTGGATGGCATCACTGACTCGATGGACGTGAGTCTGAGTGAACTCCGAGAATTGGTGATGGAGAGGGAGGCCTGGCGTGTTGCGATTCATGGGGTCACAGAGGTGGACGTGACTGAACGACTGAACTGAACTGAACTGTACATTTGTAGTGGGAATGTAAACTGGTTCAGCCATTGTGGCAAACAATATGGAGTTTCTTCAAAAAATTAAAAATAGAACTACCATATGATCCAGTAATTGCACTTCTGGGTATATTGCCAAAGAGAAAGAAAACACGAATTCCAAAAGATACATGCACCCGATAGTCATAGCAGCATTGTTTATAGTAGTCAAGATATGGAAGCAACCTGTGTCCATTAACAGATGAATCGATAAAGAAGATGTGATACATATATACGATGGAATATTACTCAGCCACTTAAAAGAATGGAATATTACCATTTGTATGCTTAGTGAAATAAGTCAGAGAAAGATAAATATACAATGTGTTATCACTTATATGTGGAATATAAAAAATAAAGCAAATGATTAAATATAACAAGAAACAAATTCACAGCTACAAAGAACAAACTAGTGATTACCACTGGGGAGAAGGATGGGCAAGACATACAAACTACTATGTGTAAAACAAACTATAACACATGTATACCTGTGGCGGATTCATTTTGATATTTGGCAAAACTAATACAGTTATGTAAAGTTTAAAAATAAAATAAAATTAAAAAAAAAAAAAGAATATACATGCATGCTAAGTCGCTTCAGTTGTGTCTAAGGACTCTTTGCGACCCTGTGGACTCTACCCTACCACGCTCCTCAGTCCATGGGGTTCTCCAGGCAAGACTACTGGAGTGGGTTGCCATGCCCTCCTCCAGGGGATCTTCCTGATTCAGAGATCGAACCCATGTATCTTATGTCTCCTGCATTGGCAGGGGGCTTCTTGACCACTGATACTACCTGAGAAGACACAAGAATATACAGTACAGGGAATGTAGCCAATATTTTATAGTAACTTTAAATGGAGTATAAGCTATGAAAATATAGAATCAATGTATACCTGAAACTCAGAAGAAATGGAGTAGCCATCATGGTCAACAAAAGAGTCCGAAATGCAGTACTTAGCTGCAATCTCAAAAACGACAGAATGATCTCTGTTCATTTCCAAGGCAAACCATTCAGTATCACAGTAATCCAAGTCTCTGCTCCAACCAGTAACGCTGAAGAGCTGAAGTTGAACGGTTCTATGAAGACCTACAAGACCTTTTAGAACTAACACCCAAAAAAGATGTCCTTTTCATTATAGGGGACTGGAATGCAAAATTAGGAAGTCAAGAAACACCTGGAGTAACAGACAAATTTGGCCTTGGAATACAGAATGAAGCAGGGCAAAGACTAATAGAGTTTTGCCAAAAAATGCACTGGGCATAACAAACACCCTCTTCCAACAACACAAGAGAAGACTCTATACACAGACATCACCAGATGGTCAACACCGAAATCAGACTGATTATGTTCTTTGCAGCCAAAGATGGAGAAGCTCTATACAGTCACCAAAAACAAGACCGGGAGCTGACTGTGGCTCAGACCATGAACTCCTTATTGCCAAATTCAGACTGAAATTGAAGAAAGTAGGGAAAACTAGACCATTCAGGTATGACCTAAATCAAACCCCTTATGATTATACAGTGAAAGTGAGAAATAGATTTAAGGGCCTAGATGTGATAGATAGAGTACCTGATGAACTATGGAATGAAGTTCGTGACATTGTACAGGAGACAGGGATCAAGACCATCCCCATGGAAAAGAAATGCAAAAAAGCAAAATGGCTGTCTGGGGAGGCCTTACAAATAGCTGTGAAAAGAAGAGAAGTGAACAGCAAAGGAGAAAAGGAAAGATATAAACATCTGAATGCAGAGTTCCAAAGAATAGCAAGAAGAGATAAGAAAGCCTTCTTCAGCGATCAATGCAAAGAAATAGAGGAAAACAAGAGAATGGGAAAGACTAGAGATCTCTTCAAGAAAATCAGAGATACCAAGGGGACATTTCATGCAAAGATGGGCTCGATAAAGGACAGAAATGGTATGGACCTAACAGAAGCAGAAGATATTAAAAAGAGATGACAAGAATACACAGAAGAACTGTACAAAAAAGATCTTCATGACCCAGATAATCACGATGGTGTGATCACTGACCTAGAGCCAGACATCCTGGAATGTGAAGTCAAGTGGGCCTTAGAAAGCATCACTATGAACAAAGTTAGTGGAGGTGATGGAATTCCAGTTGAGCTGTTCCAAATCCTGAAAGATGATGCTATGAAAGTGCTGCACTCAATATGCCAGCAAATTTGGAAAACTCAGCAGTGGCCACAGGACTGGAAAAGGTCAGTTTTCATTCCAATCCCAAAGAAAGGCAATGCCAAAGAATGCTCAAACTACCGCACAATTGCACTCATCTCACACGCTAGTAAAGTAATGCTCAAGATTCTCCAAGCCAGGCTTCAGCAATATGTGAACCGTGAACTTCCTGATGTTCAAGCTGGTTTTAGAAAAGGCAGAGGAACCAGAGATCAAATTACCAACATCCGCTGGATCATGGAAAAAGCAAGAGAGTTCCAGAAAAACATCTGTTTCTGCTTTATTGACTATGCCAAAGCCTTTGACTGTGTGGATCACAATAAACTGTGGAAAATTCGGAAAGAGATGGGAATACCAGACCACCTGACCTGCCTCTTGAGAAATCTGTATGCAGGTCAGGAAGCAACAGTTAGAACAGGACATGGAACAACAGACTGGTTCCAAATAGGAAAAGGAGTACGTCAAGGCTGTATATTTTCACCCTGCTTATTTAACTTCTGTGCAGAGTATATCATGAGAAACGCTGGACTGGAAGAAGCACAAGCTGGAATCAAGATTGCCAGGAGAAATATCAATAACCTCAGATATGCAGATGACACCACCCTTATGGCAGAAAGTGAAGAGGAACTCAAAAGCCTCTTGATGAAAGTGAAAGTGGAGAGTGCAAAAGTTGGCTTAAAATCAACATTCAGAAAACGAAGATCATGGCATCTGGTCCCATCACTTCATGGAAAATAGATGGGGAAAGAGTGGAAACAGTGTCAGACTTTATTTTTCTGGGCTCCAAAATCACTGCAGATGGTGACTGCAGCCATGAAATTAAAAGACGCTTACTTCTTGCAAGGAAAATTATGACCAACCTAGACAGCATATTATAAAGCAGAGACATTACTTTGCCAACAAAGGTTCGTCTAGTCAAGGCTATGGTTTTTCCTGTGGTCATGTATGGATGTGAGAGTTGGACTGTGAAGAAAGCTGAGCACCGAAGAATTGATGCTTTTGAACTGTGGTGTTGGAGAAGACTCTTGAGAGTCCCTTGGACTGCAAGGAGATCCAACCAGTCCATTCTGAAGGAGATCAGCCCTGGGATTTCTTTGGAAGAAATGATGCCAAAGCTGAAACTCCAGTACTTTGGCCACCTCATGCGAAGAGTTGACTCATTGGAAAAGACTCTGATGCGGGGAGGGATTGGGGGCAGGAGGAGAAGGGGATGACAGAGGATGAGATGGCTGGATGGCATCACTGACTCAATGGACGTGAGTCTGAGTGAACTCCGGGAGTTGGTGATGGACAGGGAGGCCTGGCATGCTGCGATTCATGGAGTCGCAAAGAGTTGGACACAACTGAGCTACTGATCTGATCTGATCTGATCTGATACCTGAAACTAATATAATACTGTAAATCAACTATACTTCAATTAAAAAAAATTTTTTTTAACCTCTTTTGTAAATCTGTATGATATTAATCCCTCTTTTAAACACTTCTCTCTCTTCTTTCTCTAATTTACTTCTGTATACTATTCCCTTCTCAGCATTCCTCCAGACTGCATCCTTCCTCTTCTCTGAAATTTAATACCTTCATCCCTAAATTTCATGTTTGATGGATATATGTTAGCACTCATCTGTTATTAATGAAGTAATATATGAGCATTAAAAATGGTCTTGCCCCTTTTAAGGCAGTTTGTGCTTTTATGTGTATATGTATGTAAACTTTATCATTTATGCTTTGCATGCTCTCAATAAGTCCATTGTAAGAATTAACCAGAAAGAGAGAGAGGAGCACAACTTTGAAATTAAAAGCAAAACCAAGCATTAAATAAACCTATAGGCCAAAAAATAAAAAGAATTCTGTTTGATGTTTGAGCCAACTCACATTGTTCTTCTGATTATGGAAAGTTACTATTCTTTCTCAAAATAATTTGGAAATATGTTGAATAATGTTAACTGCCTTTAAAAGTGTTTGCTCTAGACTCAGGTTTTAAATTTAGCCTTATCAGGATGTCTCATCATGGCTCCTCTACAGTCATTAAGAGACTTCATGTTGAAGAAAACTGTTTGCTTTATTATATTCATTATTTTTATTTAATACCAAGTTGACAAAAACAGTGTATAATAAATTTGTTATTTTAGTTGGCTAGATAATGCAATCATTTATATTTTCTCTACAATAGTCTCAAAAATTATATTCAAGCAAAAAATCCTTTTAAAAGACATTTTTCTGCTTTAAATGGAAATAATGTAACTAAATTTTTTAAATTATATAAAGTTGGAGAAGAATTTTTTTCAGTTCTTTTTGTGAACTGATTTTCCTTTTTTATATTTGTCCCATAGGACAGATCTATTCAGAAATGATCCACAACTTACTTCGCCCGGTTCTGCAAAGCAAGGACTGTAACTTGGTTCGATATAATGTCATCAATGCATTGCCCAATACAGCTGATTCACTCATTGGCAGAGCTGCACATATAGCTGTTCTGGATTCAGAAATATTTTTAGAGAAATTCTTTCTGGTTGCTGCCCTCAAATATTTCCAATAGAATTAAAAACATTGGTAGAGACTTGACAATTACCTCATTCAACAATGATTTAGATAATCTATTATAATAAACTATAGATGCTGATAAGTTCTAAGAAATATTTATACCTTTTTATATGGAAGATAATTTATATCATCCATGTTTAGAGCTTTTTAAACATCAACTTTACTTTCTAGGTAATGTGCCTGTGCAATATTTTTTAATTTCATCTTTTTACTTTTCTATTACTTTTTCATATATTTTGCTACATAAGTATTTCAGTGAAACTTTAAGCCCATATGTATGTATGATTGTTTTATTATTGGCTTTCCACAATCTTTACATCAGACACATCATATTAAAGGCCATTATTGCTAGAATCACTCCAAAATCACTGCAGATGGTGACTGCAGCCATGTAAAAGACGCTTGCACCTTGGAACAAAAGCTATGACCAATCTAGATAGCGTATTAAAAGGCAGAGACATTATTTTGGTGACAAAGGTCCATCTAGTCAAAGCTACAGTTTTTCCAGTAGTGATGTGAGAGTTGGACAATAAAGAAAACTCAGCACCGAAGAATTGATGCTTTTGAACAGTGGTATTGGAGAAGACTCTTGAGAGTCTCTTGGATTGCAAGGAGATCCAATCAGTCCATCCTAAAGGAGATCAGTCCTGGGTGTTCATTGGAAGGACTGATGCTAAAGCTGAAACTCCAATATTTTGGCCACCTCATGCGAAGAGCTGACTCCTTGGAAGACCCTGATGCTAGGAAAAATTGAAGGGAGGCGGAGAAAGGGACGACAGAAGATGAGATGGTTGGATGGCATCACTGGCTCAACGTGCTAGACAGGGAAGCTCTGGGAGTTGGTGATAGACAGGGAAGACTGGTGTGCCGTAGTGCATTGGGTCACAAAGAGTCAGACACAACTGAGTGATTGAACTGAACTGAATTGCTAGAATAGCATGGGATTTTAAATTTTCTAGTATGGGGGTATTATTTAGTTAGTCATAAATTTTACTTTTAACATTTTAGTATGTTTAACTGGAAATAAAATTATGGCTGCTAAAATATATTTTTTGAAATCAACTATTTTGCCCTCTCAAACCGGGTAGTTCATATATGACAATGTTATAAAAGTTTTCTATAAAAAGTTATTATTACTGTTGCTAGTAAACATCTGCCATGCCTATTAAAATATATTTTCTACAGGTGATTTCAACATTATTTCTCATATTGACTTTTATTACTGGAACTTTTGATGTTCATGTTAGCAGCATCTAGAGATTTTTTTGAATGTTTGAATGCCCTCTGCCTTGGTTTGGTTGGAATTTTGCTAAATTTGGTAATGTTGCTTGAACTTTCTGAGTACATTTCTTTAACTTTTTCATGGACTTCCTTGTATGTACATAATAATTAAATGTTGAAATTTATGAAATACTTTTATGAATTTAGATAATTTTTAAATATTGCTAAAATTTGTTGAACTAAAGAGTAATGTAAATATAATAATTCATGGAACAAAATAATTAACTTTACATGTTTGGTGACACAGATGCAAATGTTTTGATATATGGAGATGTTAAGTCTCTTGACTTTACTCAAGGTGCTGAATAGCATTAAATTCATTATTTTCCTTTCCTGTTTTACTTGTGAAAATAACAATGCACTAAGGATAATAGAAGGTCTGTTTGCATTTACCAGTTGTGATAGAAGGCTTTTGTAAATATGTATTGTAAAATTGATGCATGTTTATTTTTAGCATTGTGTTATTGCCTCTGCTGCTAATAAATGAACAAATGACTATCTGGAGGACAGCTAAAACACTCGCTTATTTTCAGAATACTAGAGGTGTATTTTTATTTATAATTGGATAGACTATATTAATTAACTTTATAGGACAGTGTGATTGTGTAACTTATACCTTTGTGAACTATTTTTATAATTCATATCATTTGCATATGTTAAAACATATTTCATTATGCTCCATAATTGTTTTTTAAAAAACATATGAAAATTTTTGAATTGAGTAAGCAATAATATACCAAGTGCATTATAACTGGAAAATGTAAATGCATTATTCACCCTGTATTTTTGCTACACACATTTTTTCATCTTCACATTCCTTGGTCCTGAGTTTAAAATACCATACTTTTTTCTTGTATTTCTTTTATTTCTTATTTTTAACTAAAAGAAGTTTCACTTATGAGTTTGAATAATCTTCTGGGTTTATCAAAGTATTCATTCTTATTCATAATCATACTATTGTTTTTAAGGGAAATTGCTCTTTATGATCATGGTTGGTTGATTGGATGTTTGTTGTTTTAATACAGTTTTAAAAACATATCAGTTATCATGGTTTCCAGTCCAATAGATTTAACTTCTGATTTACCACAGAAACTGTTATACACTATTCACTTTCAAATTCAGAGTGCAGGGGTGGGGCAATGATCATCCGAAACAGTGTAGTTGACTCTTAGAGAACGAATCTCATTAGTATATCAGTTAGAATTCTGGGTTGTAAACAACAAAAACCATTGTGATTAACTTCAGCAGAAAAAGAATTTATTGAAAAATATAGGTAGTTCACAAAATTGACAGAAAGACTGGAAAACCACTCTTAGATAACAGGTAGAAACCAAGGAAGTGAGGTGACCAAAATTATATCGAAGTTCCCACTCCAGAGGAGCTAGAGGTTTGTGTATATTTCTGCTGGCAGGGATTCCTCTAAAAACTGGATTACATCTGCTGCTTTGCATCACTCATTCCAGATTCAAAGTCTCATGAACGTGTGATTGACATGCTGTCCTGTGCCAGCACTCAAGCTGCCAGGCACCCACCCAGGTGAGTATATCAGGCTTTCTCAGCCTCTGCAGCAGAAGAAGATGGGACCATTTCTTCTGCCAGAATTCAGAAATGGGTGTGATGACTGAGCCCAAATAGAAAAACACAGCACGTCCACTACAGTCCACTTCTTTGCCTTTCCAGCATCACAAATATTGTACTCACACATTTTTACAAATGCTTCCTCCTAACCTAATACTGTTAACACCCCTGTCCAGTTTCAGGTCCAGGATCTTGGTGTTCTGTCCATTTCTCCACTGGTTCTGTAATGATCTCGCCTCAGTAATGTGCAACCACAGAGAAAAATATGACTTCATCACCACCCCACAACGTACAATGAGAGAAAAGAAGTTATTAACAGTATAAGCACATGCATGAGCCAGTGAGGAAAAAATGAACAACTAGAGCAGTGCTTTGCAAGTTTCCTTGGTGAATTCCATAGGGGCTCCACAACAGACCAGCTGAAGCGTAATCTCCAGGGCAGGATTTGAGGAGCAGCATGTTTTATGTCCCAAAGCTCTCCAATTTCAAAGCAAAACCATGGTAAATACAGCCCTCAGTTCTGCCACTGGTCATGAGGCTAGATGGTTATGAGCTGTCACCACTGCCCCTTATTCCCTGTTTGCTTTCTGTTCAGCCAGCACCTCAGCTGATAAGATTTCTTTACCCAAAGATCTGAGACTTAGGTGATCTTGCCTCTACATGCTTGCAATAGTCTACTTAATGTTTACAGTTCAACATGATATTGTGAACAGGTACTCCAGGAGATGAGGTCCTCCAAGTTCTAGACAGTCCCTACTCCCTTTTCTCCTGTGGTCATAGGGCCCATCACTACAGCTAGCACCTTAACCACTTCTAACCCCTTACCCAGTTGATCAGTCACTAAGTCATGTCAGACTTTGTGTCCCCATGGACTGCAGCATGCCAGGCTTCCCTGTCCACTATCCCAGGAGTTTGCTCAAACTCATTTCCGTTGAGTCAGTGATGCCATCCAACCATCTCATGCTCTGTCGTCCCCTTCTCTTCCTGCCTTCAATCTTCCCCCAACATCAGGGTCTTCTCCAGTGAGTCAGCTCTTTGCATCAGATGGCCGAAATACTGGAGCTTCAACTTCAGCATCAGTCCTTCCAATGAATATTCAGGGTTGATTTCCTTTAGGATTGACTGGTTTGATCTCCTTGCAGTCCAAGGAACTCTCAAGAATCTTCTCCAGCATCATCGTTTGAAAGCATCAATTTTTCAGCACTCAGCATTCTTTATGATCCAATTCTCACATCCGTACATGACTACTGGAAAACCATAGCTTTGACTATATGGACCTTTGTGGGCAAAGGGATGTCTCTGCTTTTTTAATATGCTGTCTAGGTTTGTCACGGAGAAGGCAATCACCCCACTCCAGTACTCTTGCCTGGAAAATCCCATGGATGGAGGAGCCTGGAAGGCTGCAGTCCATGGGGTCCCTGAGGTTGGACACGACTGAGCAACTTCACTTTCACTTTTCACTTTCATGCATTGGGGAAGGAAATGGCAACCCACTCTAGTGTTCTTGCCTAGAGAATCCCAGGGGCGGGGGAGCCTGGTAGGCTGCCGTCTATGGGGTTGCACAGAGTCGGACACGACTGAAGCGACTTAGCAGCAGCAGCAGCAGGTTTGTCATGGCTTTCCTTCCAAGGAGCAAGTGTCTTTTAATTTCACGGCTGCAGTCACCATCTTGCAGTGATTTTGGAGCCAAGAAAATAAAATCTGCCACTGTTTCTGTTTTTACCCCATTTATTTGCCATGATGAGCTAAGAATGACCAGTTGGCAATCCCAACTTCCAGCTCAGAGAAAACACTGTATCCCCTTATACTCCACACCAGGCACAAAAACTGGCATACCAGCAGAACCTGGAATCATGGAGATGGATGATGAGCAGTGAGGGTCTGAGACTGCTTGTCTTACTTGCGATCTTGCTGGCTGCAGTTCCATGGATGTTTGAGGGCAGGAGACTCCTGGGTCAGAGACAAGAAACTTGATTACAGCAAAGTCATGGCCAAAGTGCCAGCACATTCACAGCAGTTCCTAGAACCTCAGTTCCCATAGCGATGTGGAGGGCCAGGTGGCACGCGTACACCCAGTGCAGGTCCAGGACCAAGCATGTTGGGTTGCATTAAGGGAGAAGAATCCAGGGCTGAGACCCAAGCCATTAAAAAAAAAAAACTTTTTATTGGAGTTAACACACATGTTGTATTAGTTTTATGTGTATAGCAAAGTGAATCAGTTACATACTCGTTTTTATTTTTTTTAGATTCTATTCCCATATAGGCCATTATAGGGTATTGAGTAGACTTCACTGTGCATTATATTCTTTTCATGTTTGAGCACTATTCCATTGTATACACACCATTTCTCCTTTATCCATTCTTCTGTTGCTGGACATTTAGGTTGCTTCCACATCCTGTCTACTGTAAACAGTGCTGTAGTGAACACTGGGGGTGCACCTGTCATTTCCAATTATGGTTTTCTGTGGATATATGTCCAGGAGTGAGATTGCTGGGTCACATGGTAATTCTATTTTTTGTTTTTTAAGGAACCTCTACACTGTTCTTCATAGTGGATGTACCAATTTATATTCCCACTGTCAATGTAGGATTGTTGCCTTTCTCCACAGCTTCTCCAGTATTTATTGTTTGTCAATTTTTTGATGATGGCCATTCTGATCAGTGTGAGGTGATATCTCATTGTAGTTTTGATTTTCACCTATGGTTTTTCTGGAAACACAGAAGACCCTGAATAGCCAAACCAATCTTGAGAAAGAAAAATGGAGCTGGAGGAATCAGACTCCTGACTTCAGATAGTCTGAAGCTGTAGCTACAAAGCTACACTAATCAACACAGTATGGTACTGACACAAAAACAAACACATAGATCAATGAAATAGATGTGGAAGTCCAAAGATAAACCCATGTACTCTGGTACCTTGTCTATTACAAAGGAGGCAAGAATATGCAATGAAAAAAAGGCAGTCTCTTTAATTAGTGGTGCTAGGAAAACTGGACAGTTACATATAAAATAATGAAATTAGAACCACACCATACACAAAAGCAAATTTAAATGGATTAAAAGCCTGAATGTAAAGCCAGACAATACAAAACTCTTAGAAAAAAAACACAGGCAGAACACTCTGACATAAATCGCAGGAGGAGCTTTTTTGACCCACCTCCTCGAGTAATGAAAATAAAACTTTTAAAATGGGATCTACTTAAAAACTTTTGCACAGCAGAGGAAACCATAAACAAAACAAAAATACAACCCTCAGATTGAAGAAAATATTTGCAAATCAAGCAACTGACAAGAGATGAATATCCAAAAATACAAACACCTCCCTCATGCAGCTCAATATCAAAAAACCAAACAAAAAACCTCACAAATAACACAACCAAAACATAGGCACAAAATCTAAATAGACACTTCTCCAAAGAAGACACATAGATGGACCAAAACAGCACATGAAAAGATGTTCAACATCACTAATTATTAGAGAAAAGCTACCCAGTGCTATTTTCTTTTACCTAGAAGCACACAATCCAGTTCTTTGCCCCAGGAGAGCAGCAGTTAAATGGTAGTAATGCTGTGGTTGCCTTGATCTACTTAGATGCCCATGTGACCATCTACAGAAACTGCCCTGCCAGGCAATGAAACTGTAGCTGGCATGCTCAGCAATAATATGCAGGAATGCTTGACCCATGGAAGTCTGTGTCTTCCCACAATTGTTAGATGTCACAGCAAGGTAACAATCCCTCTGCTACTCCTTGGACACTTACTGTCAACATGAGAGCTGGCACTGAACACTGTTAATTCATTTGAAGCATATGCCAGATTCTTTAGGACAGGATCTGAAAGTGTATTTTTCTCACATGGG
The DNA here is from genome assembly GCF_019923935.1 of Bubalus bubalis. Lineage (NCBI taxonomy): Eukaryota > Metazoa > Chordata > Mammalia > Artiodactyla > Bovidae > Bubalus > Bubalus bubalis. Next base: position 94,412,490 of record NC_059166.1, on the reverse strand, counting down.
GCTGTCCTACAAGACCAATTGCTTCTGGGCTGATGGGATATGTGATGAAGCTGATTTATCCCACAGGCCTCTGTACCCACAGTCATCAGTGAGTTCTTTGGTGACAAGCAATGTTGTAAGGGAGGCTACATAAAGTATATGGAATGTAAGGTATTCAGTAAGTCCACAGGTGAGGTGAAGTGCATAAAAGAAGGACAAGTCAGGCATAACAATCCAAACCCAGAATAATTGTTTATTCCTATACAGCAAATTGCTGCCTCCTCCATTATAGATGTAGGAGACCTGGGTTCAATCCCTGGGTTGGGAAGATTCCCTGAAGAAGGGAAAGGCTACCCACTCCAGTATTCTGGCCTGGAGAATTCCATGGACTATATAGTCCATGGGGTCGCAAAGAGTCTGACACGACTGAGCAACTTTCACTTCACTCATAGTAGAGTCACTTGTAATCAGAGCCACCACTTAAACGCTGTTCCAGACTGTATCAGGATTGGGTTGGTCTCTGCAAGTAGTGGTGCTAGCCCATCAGAGTTGGCAAGGGTGAAACTATGTTAACACTACAGGCATGTCCCCATGCCACTGTGGCTGCCTTGTCAGGGACGCACTAAACAAGCACAGCTGTGGTGAGGGGCGGAGACAGACCGATGCCTACAGAGTTGTGGTGGTAACCAGCCTCTAAAAAGCCCTTCAGTGATCCCCGCTGCTGGCATTCTCCCCTGGTGTAATCCCCTCTCTCTGACATAGGCTGGGTTTGCTGGTTCACTGCTAATCAAGAATTCAGCAAAAGTGATAGGTTGTCACTTCTGAAGTGAGATTACAAAGGGACTGTGCCTTCCATCTCCAGCAGTCTCCACCATTCTCCTGCTTGTTCTTGGACACTCAGCTGCCATGTTGTAAGACGACTTCTGGAGAAGCCTATATAGTGCAGAACTGAGAAAGGTCTTCAGTCCAAAAGCCACAAAGAACTAATACCTGCCAATAATCAGGTGGGTGAGCTCAGGAGCCGATCCTCCCATAGTTAAGCCTCCATGTGAGACACGAACCGAGTTCACAGCTTGACTGCAATCTCATTTAATACCTAGAGCCAGAGGCACCCTGGATCCTGGATTTAGGAGGCACAAAAGGGGTGAGAGAATAGATGTTTATTGTTTTAAGCCACAAAATGTTGGTATGTTAGGCAGCAATAGAAAACCTACAGTAATCTTGTTCTGTAGTCAAAGCTTTGGTTTTTCCAGTGGTCATGTATGGATGTGAGAGTTGGACTATAAAGAAAGCTCAGTGCTAAAGAATTGATGCTTTTGAACTGTGGTGTTGGAGAAGACTCTTGAGGGTCCCTTGGACTGCAGGGAGATCAAACCAGTCAACTCTAAAGGAGATCAGTCCTGAGTGTTCATTGGAAGGACTGATGCTGAAGCTCCAATACTTTGCCTACCTGATGTGAAGAACTGACTCCTTGGAAAAGACTCTGATGCTGGGAAAGACAAGGTGGGAGAAGGGGAGGAAAGAAGATGAGATGGTGGGATGGCATCACAGACTGTATGGACCTCAGTTTGAGCAAGCTCCAGGGTTGGTGATAGACATGGAAGCCTGGCAAAGAGTTGAACATGACTGAGCAACTGAACTGAATCTTGTTCTAATTAAAAGCCTTTTTGCAACAGGACCCTTCTTTTGAGCATTCAGTGGGACCCAAATGTTATGCTTTGACATCATTTGGAGATGTCCTAATTCCAAAAATGTATCACAAAACCTTTACATTTTCCTAGTCCCTCACTACTTAATTTCAGTGCCCACGAAATGATGTATATCTTTATCCCAAGTTCTATCTCCTTCCAGGCAAAGATAATGTCCTTCCCTCTGGGAGGATTTATTTTTATTTGTTTTGTCTCTGCTGTTCCTCAAGGCACCTGTAAAATGCTCGAAATACCAAAGCAGTCATTTGCCAGCTGGTCAGTATATTGAGCAAAGCCCTCTGTAATCTAGCTTTGCGTTTGTTTCCTTGATCAAGTGGCCACATGGAACTCATTATCAAGCTGTAAATATGAAATAAGGGTGAAAAGGTGTGTGTGCAACCTACCAAGCTACTTGTTAATGAAAACTGCTGGGGTTTTGGCTTTGGGCCTTTCTGAAAATACCACTTCCTTCTGGTAAAAGGAGTCCTTATCTAGGAGAAACATATCTCCGGTTCAGAGAACTCAGATTCTGCAGCCATGTGACATTACTTGGTCAGACATTACCAGGGTCCAGTTCAGTTCAGTTCAGTTCAGTCACTCAGTCGTGTCCAACTCTTTGTGACCCCATGAATTGCAGCACGCCAGGCCTCCCTGTCCATCACCAACTCCCAGAGTTTACTCAAACTCATGTACATTGAGTTGGTGATGCCATCCAGCCATCTCATCCTCTGTCGTCCCCTTCTCTTCCTGCCTTCAATCTTTCCCAGCACCAGGGTCTTTTCAAATGAGTCAGTTCCTCACATCAGGTGGCCAAAGTGTTGGAGTTTCAGCTTCAGCATCAGTACTTCCAATGAATATTCAGGACTGATATCCTTTAGGATGGACTGGTTGGATCGTCTTGCTGTCCAAAAGACTCTCAAGAACACCACAGTTCAAAAGCATCAATTCTCTGACGCTTAGCTTTGTTTATAGTCCAAATATATCCATACATGACTATTGGAAAAAACATAGCCTTGACTAGACGGACCTTTGTTGGCAAAGTAATGGGTCCAAGAGCAAGCCAAAAACTTTGCTAAAAACAAAACAAAACAAAAATCAAAGGGACTCCACTGTAATTCTGTTTAGACTTCCACAGGTCCCATGAAGCCTCCTGCCCTGCCATACATTCTGCGAACGTCACTGGAGCTGCTGGACCAGGAACGCAGATGCACAGTTCTACCTCCCTGCGGGCACCCCACTCCAGTACTCTTGCCTGGAAAGTCCCATGGACGGAGAAGCCTGGAAGGCTGCAGTCCATGGGGTCGCTGAGGTCAGACACGACTGAGCGACTTCACTTTCACTTTTCACTTTCATGCATTGGAGAAGGAAATGGCAACCCACTCCATTGTTCTTGCCTGGAGAATCCCAGGGAAGGGGGAGCCTGGTGGGCTGCCGTCTATGGGGTCGCACAGAGTCGGACACGACTGAAGCGACTTAGCAGCAGCAGCTGGACCAGATGAGAGCCTTCTGCTTGGTGCTGCACTCAAACTGCATCTTCCAGTCCACCCGGTAAGTGGGTGCGAGTTCACTGAACAAGCAGACGTGTAAAAAAGAGAGAGAACTGAGGGGAAAGAAACCTATTGCACGAGCTAAAGAGTAGCAGTTGCCCGATCTTTGTGGCCTGGAACAGCGAGCTCTCAAGAGACCTTCGCCTTCAAGTTGAGGCGAAGCAAACGGATTAAGATGAACAAACGAAGGCATGCCTCCGTTTGAGGGGATCCACCTTCACCCACGATTTGAGGTTTTCATGAACATGGGGTTCAGGGTAGTTTGGGTTGTTCTTCAAGAGAAGGCTGAGCTGTTCCACTTTTTCTTGCAGGCTGCTCAGTGCCGGAGCACTGATTTCTGGGGTGGCGTTGGGGCGGGCGCGCTTGGCCCCACGTTAGCTTTTGGAGAATGGAATGGCAATGCACTCCAGTATTCTTGCCTGGAGAATTCCATGGACGGAGAAGCCTGGCAGGCTGCAGTTCACGGGGTCGCAAAGAGTCGGTCACGACTGAAGGACTGCAGAGAGTCCAGCTCAGCGCCGAAGAGAGCCCCGCCCCCGTACCGCAGGGCCCGCCCCAGTCGCGGGGCGTGCCGGGACAACGCGACCCGCGAACACCTCAGGGCAGGCTGTTGCGGACGCCGCGGGAGCGGACGCCATGGCTGCGTTAGGACTCGCTTCGTTGCTGGGCCGCGTCCCGGCTACACCGTGGAAAGCGGCAAGTAAGGCGCCCGGGCCTGGGGCCGAGGTCGCGGGCAGGGTTGGAAGGCCCAAGCGCCGAGAGAAATGCGTCCGGCCGGGCGGCGTGTGCTGCCGTCTCTGGGGCCCCCGGGACCGCGGAGCCTCCCTGTCCATCAGACTCGTGCGCGGGCAGGTCCTTCCCGCCCGGGCTCAGATGGAACCCGAGCGGCACGGTCACAAGTCCCGCCCGGCCGCAGGCTTGCTTTCCGCCGGCCGCCGCTCTGGCCACCAAGGCGGAGCGGAAGTTCCGGGTCCTGGAGGGCGCGCTAGTGTGCGTGCACGGTGCGAAAAGTGGGCCCTGAGGCAGTGCACGCGTCGTGTACCTAGGGTATTTACATCGGAAAGGATTTATGGCAGTTTGCAGTACAAAATATGGAAAAGCACTGAATTTTGGAAAAGTAGGCCAAGGCAAATAAGTGTAATAAAAATTAGATGAAGCCAGGAGACTATTAAAGTATGCATGCTTTCAGTAAAAAACAAGACTTTTTTTTTTTTAAGCCCTTTTTGTTGGAAATTTTTCTCGATGTATGTTACAACCTTAACCCACAGAATATACTAAGCATAGTTTTAATTTAGGACATCCTGGAGAAATTGAAAGTTGAAAACAGTTCCAGCCGGCATCCTAATGGGCCCAAGATGTTTGTTTTCATACATACATGTATTTAGTTTGTTTTCATTTATATATAGCTTGTTTTCATTTCTGTCATCATTTCTCCCCCAGACATACTGCTTTTTGTTTTGTATTTTTTTCAGACTAAACTTTTTATTCTGTATTGGTGTATAGCGGATTAACAATGGTGTGGTAGTGTCAGGTGAGCAGGAAAGGGACCCAGCCATACATGTACATGTATCCAGTCTCTCTCCAACCACCTGCTCCTGCCCCATCCAGGCTAGCACATAACATTAAATACAGTTCGATGGGCTATACAATGGGTCTTTATCCATTTTGAATACAGCAATGTTTACATGACCCAGACATACCACCTGTTGATTGTAAAAATTGTAAATGGTCCGGAAATGAATAATATGGAAAGTAAAATCCCCCTTGCTATACAAACCTCAAAGTAATAACTGTATACAATTTTGCTCTGTGTTTATTCAACATCCCTTTTTCACTAAGGTTAAAAGCTCAACAATGAAATGTTTCATACCAAAAACTTATACAACATATATGAGTTAAGAAGCAAAGCCAATATTTATGAACCCATTCTCCAGTTTAAGAAATAGAATGTTTCCATTGCCAGGCTGTGTGCTGCTTCCTGATGCAGTTGTGTAACTTTATAGAAATGACTTCATGCCTTTTGTATTTGTTTTACCATTTTTTCAAACAACATTGTTCTGAAATCCATCCATAGTGTTATGTGATGTTGTAATTAGTAAATGGTGAAAATGTATCATACCTTTAGGGGGTTTCCCAGGTGGCTCAGTGGTAAAGAATCCGCCTGCCAAGCAGGAGATGTGGGTTCCACCCTTGGGTGGGGGAAATCCCCAGGAGAAGGACATGGCAGCCGACTCTAGTATTCTTGCCTGGGAGATCCCATGGACAGAGGAGCCTGGCAGCCCCTGGGGTCACAAGAGAGTCGGACACAACTTAGCAATTAAATACACACACATCATACTTTTTTCCTTTCCCCCTCTCAGTGGACATTGTGTAATTCGGGAAGCACCAGATTTGGCTGCTACACATCTGGTGTATACTGGGTGTGCTTGCACAAGAGGTTGAATTCCTGGAATATATGGTAAAGACCTGTTCAGTTTTACAATGTGATGCCAAATCGTAAAGGCATTTTTCATTCCTACTGGCAATTAATACTTCTGCCAGCAGTATATCAGAGTTCCTATTGCTCCAGATACTTGCCAACATCTGATAGCATCAGAAAATTTAATTTTTGTCTGTGTGTAGGGTGTTGAAATAGTATTTCATAATGATTTTGCATTTCTCTGGTTAGAGAAATGAAACATCTTTTCAAAAGTTTTTTTATTTTTCTGGTGAAATAGATCTTCATTTTATTGGGATTGTTTGTCTTTCTTATCTATATTCTTTACATATATTTGACCACTATGCCTTTTTTAAGTTGTGTAAGTGTGGCAAATAGCTCTGTTTGAGGATGGCAGGAATGACAAGTGCTTACTGAACTGAGAAGGCATCTTGAGACTGAAAAAGCGAGGCAGGGAGGTTCATATAATCAGTGGGTCAGTCTATCATAGGGTGACTTACAGGCTGGGATCAGGCAGACAGCCATCAGGAAGCATTAGCAGCTGTACTTCACACTGCCAAGGGGCCAATGGGACAGTTTTATAGTTAACCTAGGGTGTGAAGGTATGTGGGCTTCCCTGGTAGCTCAGCTGGTAAAGAACCCACTTGCAATGCAGGGGACCCTGGTTCAATTCATGGGTTGGGAAATTTCCCTGAAAAAGGGATAGGCTACCCACTCAAGTATTCTTGGGCCTCCCTGGTGGCTCAGATACTAAAGAATCTGCCCACAATGTTGGAGACCTGGGTTTGATTTCTGGGTTGGGAAGATCTGAAGAAGGGGATGGCTACCCACTCCAGTAGTCTTGCCTGGAGAATCCCTATGGACAGAGGAGCCATGGGGTCAGAAAGAGGACACGACTGAGTGATTAAGCACAGCACACCGGTCGCAAAGAGTCGGACATGACTGAGGGACTGAACTGAACTGAACTGAAGATTTTAATTTCCTAGTTTAATTTCTGTAATTATTATTGTGGCTTTTTATCAGATTTTCTCTTCTTAATTAAGTTTTGATGAATTTTCCTGGGAAAGTGTTCATTTTGTATACTTTAAATATATAGGCATAAAGTTCTAATTTTTGCTCTATGTGGGCTATGAGAGCTTCCCAGGTGGCGCTTTTGGTTAACAGATTTGTAATGTTATCTTCTTGTCTTGATACTTTTGTTTATTATCAGTGCTTTGTAGTCTTCTGTAAGAAAGCCTTCCCAACCCTAAGGTTATAAAGATATTCTATATTTTCTCCTTAAAGGTCTATCAGTAGATGCACAGTTTTCTAATGCCTTTTTCCATGACTACAATACCACCTTTTTTTATACTCAGTTCAGTTGCTCAGTCGTGTCCTACTCTTTGAGACCCCATGAATCGCAGCACACCAGGCCTCCCTGTCCATCACCAACTCCCGGATATCACCCAGACTCACGTCCATCGAGTCAGTGATGCCATCCAGCCATCTCATCCTCTGTCGTCCCCTTCTCCTCCTGCCCCCGATCCCTCCCAGCATCAGAGTCTTTTCCAATGGGTCAACTCTTCGCATGAGGTGGCCAAAGTACTGGAGTTTCAGCTTCAGCATTATTCCTTCCAAAGAAATCCCAGGGCTGATCTCCTTCAGAATGGACTGGTTGGATCTCCTTGCAGTCCAAGGGACTCTTAAGAGTCTTCTCCAACACCACAGTTCAAAAGCATCAATTCTTCGGCGCTCAGCCTTCTTCACAGTCCAACTCTCACATCCATACATGACCACAGGAAAAACCATAGCCTTGACTAGACGAACCTTTGTTGGCAAAGTAATATCTCTGCTTTTGAATATGCTATCTAGGTTGGTCATAACTTTCCTTCCAAGGAGTAAGAGTCTTTTAATTTCATGGCTGCAGTTACCACCTGCAGTGATTTTGGAGCCCCCAAAACTAAAATCTGACACTGTTTCCACTGTTTCCCCATCTATTTCCCGTGAAGTGATGGGGCGGATGCCATGATCTTTGTTTTCTGAATGTTGAGCTTTAAGACAACTTTTTCACTCTCCACTTTCACTTTCATCAAGAGGCTTTTGAGTTCCTCTTCACTTTCTGCCATAAGGGTGGTATCATCTGCATATCTGAGGTTATTGATATTTCTCCCGGCAATCTTGATTCCAGCTTGTGCTTCTTCCAGTCCAGTGTTTCTCATGATTTACTCTGCATACAAGTTAAATAAGCATGGTGACAATATACCGCCTTGACGTACTCCTTTTTCTATTTGGAACCAGTCTGTTGTTCCATGTCCTGTTCTAACTGTTGCTTCCTGACCTGCATACAGATTTCTCAAGAGGCAGATCAGGTGGTCTGGTATTCCCATCTCTTTCAGAATTTTCCACAGTTGATTGTGATCCACACAGTCAAAGGCTTTGGCATAGTCAATAAAGCAGAAATAATATTTTTCTGAAACTCTCTTCCTTTTTCCATGATCCAGCGGATGTTGGTAATTTGATCTCTGGTTCCTCTGCCTTTTCTAAAACCAGCTTGAACATCTGGAAGTTCACGGTTCATGTATTGCTGAAGCCTGGCTTGGAGAATTTTGAGCATTACTTTACTAGCATGTGAGATGAGTGCAATTGTGCGGTAGTTTGAGCATTCTTTGGCATTGCCTTTCTTTGGGATTGGAATGAAAACTGACCTTTTCCAGTCCTGTGGCCACTGCTGAGTTTTCCAAATTTGCTGGCATATTGAGTGCAGCACTTTCACAGCATCATCTTTCAGCATTTGAAGTAGCTCAACTGGAATTCCATCACCTCCACTAGCTTTGTTCGTAGTGATGCTTTCTAAGGCCCACTTGACTTCACATTCCAGGATGTCTGGCTCTAGGGTCAGTGATCACACCATCGTGATTATCTGGGTCGTGAAGATCTTTTTTGTACAGTTCTGTGTATTCTTGTCATCTCTTCTTAATATCTTCTGCTTCTGTTAGGTCCATACCATTTCTGTCCTTTATCAAGCCCATCTTCGCATGAAATGTCCCCTTGGTATCTCTGATTTTCTTGAAGAGATCTCTAGTCTTTCCCATTCTCTTGTTTTCCTCTATTTCTTTGCATTGATCGCTGAAGAAGGCTTTCTTATCTCTTCTTGCTATTCTTTAGAACTCTGCATTCAGATGCTTATATCTTTCCTTTTCTCCTTTGCTTTTCACTTCTCTTCTTTTCACAGCTATTTGTAAGGCCTCCCCAGACAGCCATTTTGCTTTTTTGCATTTCTTTTCCATGGGGATGGTCTTGATCCCTGTCTCCTGTACAGTGTCACAAACCTCATTCCATAGTTCATCACGCACTCTATCTATCAGATCTAGTTCCTTAAATCTATTTCTCACTTCCACTGTATAATCGTAAGGGATTTGATTTAGGTCATACCTGAATGGTCTAGTGATTTTCCCTACTTTCTTCAATTTAAGTCTGAATTTGGCAATACGGAGTTCATGGTCTGAGCCACAGTCAGCTCCTGGTCTTGTTTTTGCTGACTGTATAGAACTTCTGCATCTTTGGCTGCAAAGAATATAATCAGTCTGATTCCAGTGTTGACCATCTGGTGATGTCCATGTATAGAGTCTTCTCTTGTGTTGTTGGAAGAGGGTGTTTGTTATGACCAGTGCATTTTCTTGGCAAAACTCTATTAGTCTTTGCCCTGCTTCTTCCATATTCCAAGGCCAAATTTGCCTGTTACTCCAGGTGTTTCTTGACTTCCTACTTTTGCATTCCAGTCCCCTATAATGAAAAGGACATCGTTTTGGGGTGTTAGTTCTAAAAGGTCTTGTAGGTCTTCATAGAACCGTTCAACTTCAGCTTCTTCAGCATTACTGGTTGAGGCATAGACTTGGATTACTGTGGTATTGAATGGTTTGCCTTGGAAACGAACAGAGATCATTCTGTCGTTTTTGAGATTGCATCCAAGTACTGCATTTCGGACTCTTTTGTTGACCATGATGGCTACTCCATTTCTTCTGAGGGATTCCTGCCCGCAGTAGTAGATATAATGGTCATCTGAGTTAAAGTCACCCATTCCAGTCCATTTTAGTTCGCTGATTCCTAGAATGTCTACGTTCACTCTTGCCATCTCTTTTTTGACCACTTCCAATTTGCCTTGATTCATAGACCTGACATTCCAGGTTCCTATGCAATATTGCTCTTTACAGCATCGGACCTTGCTTCTATCACCAGTCACATCCACATTGTTTTTGCTTTGGCTCCATCCCTTCATTCTTTCTGGAATTATTTCTCTACTGATCTCCAGTAGCATATTGGGCACCTACAGACCTGGGGAGTTCCTCTTTCAGTATCCTATCATTTTGCCTTTTCATACTGTTCATGGGGTTCTCAAGGCAAGAATACTGAAGTGGTTTGCCAGTCCCTTCTCCAGTGGACCATATTATGTCACATCTCTCCACCATGACCTTCCCATCTTGGGTTGCCCCACAGGCATAGCTTAGTTTCATTGAGTTAGACAAAGCTGTGGTCCTAGTGTGATTAGATTGACTAGTTTTCTGTGAGTATGGTTTCAGTGTGTCTGCCCTCTGATGCCCTCTTGCAACACCTACCGTCTTACTTGGGTTTCTCTTACCTTGGGCGTGGGGTATCTCTTCACGGCTGCTCCAGCAAAGCGCAGCCGCTGCTCCTAACCTTGGACAAGGTATCTCCTCACCACCGCCCTTACTGACCTTCAATGTGGGGTAGCTCCTCTAGGCCCTCCTGCGCCCGCGCAGCCACAGCTCCTTGGGCATGGGGTATAGTTTGGCTTTTTTGTATATAACTCTTTATTCTACCAGGAATAAAGTCGCCTGCAGTGCAGGAGACTTCAGAGACTCAAGCTTGATTCCTGGGTTGGGAAGATATCTTGGAGAAGGGCATGGCAACCCACACCAGCATTCTTGCCTGGAATATGCAACAGATAACACTGGAATCATGATAATTCTCTTATATATAAACAGCGTAAGACTAGATTTTGGTGAATTTTTATTTTGAAGTCTGATAGTATATACCTTTTAACTGGAGAGCTCAATCCATTTGCAATCACTATAAGTCACCTACATCTAAATATTTAGGTTGTGAACTTTCAAAGATGTGAACATGTGTTCCATCAGCGTTGGATGAGATTGAAATTGCAGCTTGCCCTGCATCTATTGCTGATGATTCTTCAGCTCTACCATCTTCCTCCTCCTCTCCTTCCTCCAGGTAGTAACTCTTGCCTGTTCACTTGATGCCAGCCCTTGTATGACAGTTGTTGAGCTGTCATACTGTACTTTTCAAGGTATTGTACCATAAGATTAAAAATGTTTTATTTTTGTGTTTGTTTTTTATGTATTATTTTTGTGAGAAATTTTATAAACTTACAGTACAGTACTATATAGCCCACTGTGATAGTTGGGTGAAAACTGAAAGTTGCTCAGTCATATCCAACTCTTTGCGACCCCTTGGACTATACAGCCCCATAAAATTCTCCAGTGGGTAGCCTTTCTCTTCTCCAGGGGATCTTCCCAACCTAGCAATTGAACCTAGGTCTCCCACATTGCAGGCGGATTCTTTACCAGCTGGGCCACAGGGGAAGCCCAAGAATACTGGAGTGGATAGCCTCACTTCTCCAGGGGATGTTCCCAACCCAGGAATCAAACCGGGGGCTTCTGCATTACAGGTGGATTCTTTACCAACTGAGCTACCTTTAACAAGGGAAGACTAATTCTGTTGGACTTACAAACAAGTAGGACTTTACAAACGTTCTCGGACTGGAACTTTGGTATGTAGGGGACTTACTGTATGTTGTACTTAGTCACTCAGTCATGTCAGTGTGTTCAACTCTTTGCAACCTCATGGACTAGCCCACCAGGCTCCTCTGTCCATGGGGATTCCTCAGGCAAGAATACTGGAGTAGGTTGCCATGCCCTCCTCCAGGAGATCTTCCCAACTCAAGGATTGAACCCAGGTCTCCCACACTGTGGGTGGATTCTTTCCCATCTGAGCCACCTGGGAGGCCCAAGAATACTAGAGTGGGTAGCCTATCCCTTCTCCAGGGGATCTTCCCAACCCAGGAATCGTGTCTTGCATTGCGGGTGGATTCTTTACCAGCTGATCTCTGTTGGACTTATGAACAAGTAGGACTTACCAACACTCTCAGACTGGAACTCTTTTGTATATAGGGGACTTACTGTATATTAACTGATAAAATTGGCCTTATTTCTGCCATCTCATTCTTTGTACCTTCTATTTGTCATACTTTCAATTAAATGTGTTCTTCTTTCATTTTTTTCCTCTGTGATTTCAAAGATACACATTGCTTTTTATTGGTTACTCTTGAAATCTGAATGCATGCTTGAGGAAGTTGAAGTTAATTAATATCTTCATGTTCCTCCTAAACAGTACAAAGCTTAGAAATGCTTTGAATTCATTCACCCTCCTACTCTGTTGTTCAGCCTTTTAGGGTTGTGTGTGTGTGTCTGTATGTTTTCTTGTGTATATGTTAGGGTAGAATTGTGTAGTAACACAAATCAACATATTACATTTTTATATAGTCAATGTTTAAAACTTCTATTTTTCTCTTTTTATCTCACACTTTACTTCTTGAATCAGTTTCTTACAGTACATTGTTTAGAAGTTTCCTTTGGTAATAGTCTTGTGATAAAGTTTCTCAGTGCTTTTTTTTTTTAAGCATGTATTTTATTTTTAATCTGAAAATATGGTTTATTTCTCTCGTTCTTGCAAGGTAGTTTCAATAAACGTATCATTGTCTCACAGCTTTATCTCTTCTGGCTTTCTTTATAGCTATTGGGAGGTCCTCTTGTCTAATGTTTGTTCCTTTATTAGTAATCTCTCCTTTACCTAGCTACTTTTTATATCTTCCTTTGATGTTGGCTTCTTCATCGTAGTTATTTAATTTTTCTTTTTACTTGCTGCTCTCTGTGTTTCCTACATCTGAAGATTCCTGTCTGTTGGAGGTCTCCTGGTCTTTTCATTATTTCCTTCTGGAACTATGATTAAACAAACATTTGTTAGCCCTCATTTTATCCTCCAAGTATTTTAACATCAATTGTATTATGTTTGTCTCCTTGTTGCTATGCTTTTTTCTGTATAATTTCTTCAGAACTTTATTCTGGGCCACTAAGTCTTTTCAGCTGTATCTATTCTGCTATTTAGGCCTTTTATTGAACTTTAAATTTAAATTTGTGGTTGTTGGGGGTTGGGGTTTTTCTGTTTGTTTGTTTGTTTGTTTTTTTAATTATTGGCCTAGTGAATTCACAGTCTCTTACTCATTTTTCTCTTTGGCTCCATTTTTATTTCCTTAAATGTATTACTTATTTTAATTTTGATTTCAGTGTATAGATCTTTATGGTGCTAGCTCTGTTGTTTGTTGATCTTGCATATGATAGCTTGTTTCCTTGAATGTTTTATTGGTATTCCCTCTTTGAGACTTCCATAAGACGTGAGTTGAAAAACTATTTGTCCTCAGAGGATTTGCTTCTGCCATGTGTCTGAAAGCACTTCAACTTCAGACTTTAATCCACTTTATAGAAAGATGCTCCCCTGAGGGTCTTTGAACCTTGCACATAGTGTGTAATCTGACATAAACACAGATATGGTCAACCAGTGGCTTCAAAATATCAAGAGGGGCTCCCTTTTTAACATCGTTACACAGAACAAAGGTGTTCATTAACTAGAATTTGTCTTCTAGTCCCTTGCTCTTTGGACCAGCAACGGGAGCATCACCTTGGAACTTGTTAAAATGCAGAATCTTAGGTCATACCAAACCTATTAAGAATCTGCATTTTAATAAGATCTTCCCCAGGTAGTTATATGCACGTTTAAAAATCTTCCAAATCACTCTCTTTACTCAGTGCGTGACCCTTCCTGGGTTCTGGCCTCTAGTAGGCTTTTTATTTTGCTTGGGTTCAAAAGACTGTGCTCTCCCAGCTGTCCTGAGACCTCTGTACACTAAACTCTAGGGAAGAAAGACTCAGGTTATATACCAGCTTAACTGTTTATCTTACAGGAATGCTTTGATACTCTTAATCATTATTTCCTTTCTTAACATTTCTTTCTCGGATTTAGAAATTTTTTGTGTGTGTATATATATATGCACACAAATACACACACATATATATATATATATTTTTTTTAACCTTTTTGGATGATTTTGGCTGTAGGGTTTGGGCATCTCTATCAAATTGCTAGAACAGAAGTTTTGAAAAGTAGTTTTTATTTTTTAGTGACAATTTACTCTTTTCCCTTTGCTTTTATTAGTTCTCTTAGAAAGTCATCTTCTTGCCTGTAATGTTCTTATAGACACAATTGTAAATAGGCTTTGGATAAGGCCAAAGCATCCCTTGAAAAAGAAGATGTGAGCTTTATGGTGAATTTCCTCATTTCTGTAAAGGAGCCCAGTGTCCTGTCTAATCATGTACTGTGCAAAAATTAGAGTTCTTTTCCTCTGCATTTTGTCACACATCTACCTGATACAAAAATGGTTCTGTTTATGGTTCCGTGTCTGAGAGCACCTTGAGAAATCTGATCTTTTGGCTTTTCCTTGTAACCCTTACAGGCGGGTCACTGCACTGTCCACATTACAGTCTCAGGGAATGGAAAAAGAAATCCAGGGCAATTGATTTGTTGCAAAATTGAGGTGGCCTAAAATTTGCACATGTTTTTCCTAACCCAGCCCACTGGCCACAACTTGGACATGTGGCTGCTTGGCTACAGGGAAGGCTGGGATATGTGACCCCTAAGTGGGTGGCCTGTTGCTCAGCTTGATCACAGACAGTGGGAGTGGGCATTCTGGAACTCATTGGAAGGGTAGAAAGCAGCTTGGCTGCTGGACACACTGCACAGACTCTACCACATCTGCCCAGTGTCACTTTTCCAGACAATGATCATGTTCATGCTAAACAGAATTATTATAAATGGCAATTATACTCATACAAATAAGTTGACATTTTTTCCAGCTCCTAACACAGTGCCTGGCACATTGGCACCTAAGGCATAATATTACTTTTATTATTTACTGTCATATATCTGCATCATTTAAGAAGCAAAATTTTAGCTTCAGATTTTGTCTGTGTTATACTTGATAGCCAGGGATTTTGTGCCATTTTTATTTTTGCATAAATGCTTATGACTTTCTAGAAAATTTGAAACATACCATACACTTACCAATGGAGAAGGCAATGGCACCCTACTCCAGTACTCTTGCCTGGAAAATCCCATGGATGGAGGAGCCTGGTGGGCTGCAGTCCATGGGGTCGCTAAGAGTCAGACACGACTGAGCGACTTCCCTTTCACTTTTCACCTTCATGCATTGGAGAAGGACATGGCAACCCACTCCAGTGTTCTTGCCTGGAGAATCCCAGGGACGGGGGAGCCTGGTGGGCTTCCGTCTATGGGGTCGCACAGAGTTGGAAATGACTGAAGTGACTCAGCAGCAGCAGCAGCAGCAGCATACACTTAGCAAAAACAAGACCTGGAGCTGACTGTGGTTCAGTTCATGAGCTCCTTATTTCAAAGTGTGTTAAGTCACTCATTTGTGTCCAAATCTTTGTGACCCCATGAACTGTAGTACACCAGGCTCTTCTGTCCATGGAATTCTCCAGATAAGAATATTGGAGTGGGTTGCCATTTCCTTCCCTACCTTATTGCAAATTCAGACTTCAATAGAAGAAAGTAGGGAAAATCACTAGACCATTCAGATGACCTAAATAAAATCCTTATGCTTATACAGTGGAGGTGACAATTAGGCTCAAGAGATTAGATGTTGAGGTAGACCCATTGCCTTCAGAACTATGGACAGAGGTTTGTAACATTGTAGAGGAGGCAGTGAACAAAACCATCCCAAGAAAAAGAAATGCAGGAAGGCAAAATGGTTGTCTGAGGAGGCTTTACAAATAGCTGCAGAAAGGAGAAATGAAAGGCAAGGGAAAGATACATCCAACAGAATGCACAGTTCCAGAGAATAGCAAGGAGAGATAAGAAGGCATTCTTCAATGAATAATTCAAAGAAATAGAGGAAAACCATAGAATGGGAAAGACTAGAGATCTATTCAGGAAAATTAGAGATACCAAGGGAACATTTCTTACAAGGATGGAAGTGATAAAAGAAATGGTAAAGAACTATTAATAACAGAAGCAGAAGAGATTAAGAAGTGATGGAAAGAATACACAGAAGAACTATATAAGAAAATTATTACTGACCGAGATAACCATATGGTAGAGTCACTCACCTAGAGCCAGGCACTCTGCAGTGAAATCAAGCGGGCCTAAGAAGCATCACTACAAACAAGCTCGTGGAGGTGACACAATTCCAGCTGAGGCATTTCAAATCCTGAAACACGATGCTGTAAATGTGCTGCACGCAATATGCCAGCAAATTTGGAAAACTCAGCAGTGGCCACGGGACTGGCAAAGATCAGTTTTCATTCCAATCCCAGAGAAGGGCAATGCCAAAGAATGCTCAAACTACTATATGTTTGCTCTGATTTCACATGCTAGCAAGGTAATGCTCAAAATCCTTCAAGTTAAGCTTCAGCAGTACATAAACCAAGAACTTCCAGATGTATACGCTGGGTTTTGAAGAAGCAGAGGAACCACAGATCAAATTGCCAACATTCGTTAAATCATGGAAAAAGCAAGGGAATTCCAGAAAAACATCTACTTATACTTCATTGACAACACTACAGCCTGTGACTTGATCACAACAAACTGTGAGGAATTCTCTAGCTTGTTTATGTCCATGTACACATTATACATGTGAGATATCTCTAATTCTAAAAAGTATTATTAGAATTGGAGTTACAAAGAGCTCTATTTAAAAAAAAAAAAAAAAAAGAATTCCTAGTACTACCAGACTGAAAACCACAATCACAGAAAACTAACCAATCTAATCATGTGGACCACAGCCTTGTCTAACTCAATGAAACTATGAGCCATGCCGTGTAGGACCACCCAGGACAGATAGGTCATGGTGGAGAGTTCTGACAAAATGTGGTCCACTGAACAAGGAAATGGCAAACCACTTCAGTATTCCTGCCTTGAGACTCCCATCCATGAACAGTATGAAAGGCAAAAGGATAGGACACTGAAAGATGAACTCCCCAGGTTGGTAGGTGCCCAATATGCTTCTGGAGATCAGCAGAGAAGTAACTCCAGAAAGAATGAAGAGATGGAGCCAAAGCAAAGACAACACCTGGTTGTGGATGTGACTGGTGATGGAAGAAAGATCCGATGCTGTAAAGAGTAATATTGCATAGGAACCTGGAATCAAGGCATAGGTCCATGAATCAAGGCAAATTTAAGGTGGTCAAACAGGAGATGGCAAGAGTGAACATTAACATTTTAGGAATCAGTGGACTAAAATGGGCTGGAATGGGTGAATTTAACTCAGGTGACCTGAGTTAAATTATATCTACTACTGTGGGCAAGAATCCTGTAGAATAAATGGAGTAGCCATCATAGTCAACAAAAGAGTCCGAAGTGCAGTACTTGAATGCAATCTCAAAAGCGACAGAATGATCTTGGTTCTTTTCCAAGGCAAACCATTCAATAGCATGGTAATCCAAGTCTATGCCCTAACCAGTAATCTGAAGAAGCTGAACAGTTCTATAAGGACCTACAAGACCTACTAGAACTAACAAACACCCAAAAAAGATGTTCTTTTCATTATAGGAGACTGGAATGCAAAAGTAGGAAGTTAAGAAACACCTGGAGTAACAGGCAAGTTTGGCCTTGGAGTACAGAGTGAAGCAGGGCAAAGACTAATAGAGTTCTGCCAAGAGAATGCACTGGTCATAGCAAACACCCTCTTCCAACAACACAAGAGAAGACTCTACACATATACATCACCAGATGGTCAATACTGAAGTCAGACTGATTATATTCTTTGCAGCCAAAGGTGGAGAAGCTCTATACAGTCAGCAAAAACACAACCAGGAGCTGACTGTGGCTCAGATCATGAAGTCCTTATTGCCAAAATCAGACTGAAATTGAAGAAAGTGGGGGAAACCACTAGACCATTCAGGTATGACCTAAATCAAATCCCTTACAACTATACAGTGGAAGTAAGAAATAGATTTAAGGGACTAAATCTGACAGACACAGTGCCTGATGAACTGTGGACAGAGGTTCATGACCTTGTACAGGAGACAAGGATCAAGACCATCACCAAGAAAAAGAAATGCAAAAAAGCAAAATGGCTGTCTGAGGAGGCCTTACAAATACCTGTGAAAAGAAGAGAAGCCAAAAGCAAAGGAGAAAAGGAAAGATATGCCCATCTGAATGCAGAGTTCCAAAGAATACAAAGGAGAGATAAGAAAGCCTTCCTCAGCGATCAATGCAAAGAAATAGAGGAAAACAATAGAATGGGAAACACTAGAGATCTCTTCAAGAAAATGAGAGATACCAAGGGAACATTTCATGCAAAGATGGGCTCGATAAAGATTAGAAATGATATGGACCTAACAGAAGCAGAAGATATTAAGAAGAAGTGGCAAGAATACACAGAAGACCTATACAAAAAAGATCTTCATGACCCAGATAATCACGATGGTGTGATTACTCACCTAGAGCCAGACATCCTGGAATGCGAAGTCAAGTGGGCCTTAGGAAGCATCACTTATGAACAAAGCTGGTGGAGGTGAAGGAATTCCAGTGGAGCTATTTCAAATCCTAAAAGATGATGCTGTGGAAGTGCTACACTCAATATGCCAGCAAATTTGGAAAACTCAGCAGTGGCCACAGGACTGGAAAAGGTCAGTTTTCATTCCAGTCCCAAAGAAAGGCAATGCCAAAGAATGCTCAAACTACTGCACAATTTCCCTCATCTCACATGCTAGTAAAGTAACGCTCAAAATTCTCCAAGCCGGGTTTCAGCAATACATGAATCGTGAACTTCCAGATGTTCAAGCTGGTTTTAGAAAAGGCAGAGGAACCAGAGATCAAATTGCTAACATCCATTGGATCATCAAAAAAGCAAGAGAGTTCCAGAACACTTCTGCTTTATTGACTGTGCCAGTGCCTTTGACTGTGTGGATCACCACAAACTGGAAAATTCTGAAAGAGATGGGAATACCAGACCATCTGACCTGCCTCTTGAGAAATCTGTATGCAGGTCAGGCAGCAACAGTTAAAACTGGACCTAGAAAACAGACTGGTTCCAAATAGGAAAAGGAGTATCTCAGAGCTGTATATTGTCAGCCTGTTTATTTAACTTCTCTGCAGAGTACATCATGAGAAACGCTGGGCTGGATGAAACAGAAGCTGGAATCAATATTGCCAGGAGAAATATCAATAACCTCAGATATGCAGATGACACCACCCTTATGGCAGAAAGTGAAGAAGAACTAAAGAGCCTCTTGATGAAAGTGAAAGAGGAGAGGGGAAAAGTTGGCTTAAAGCTCAGCATTCAGAAAACTAAGATCACGGCATCTGGTCTGTCACTCATGGCAAATAGATGGGGAAACAGCAGACTTTATTTTTAGGGGCTCCAATATCACTGCATATGGTGACTGCAGCCAAGAAATTAAAAAGACACTCCTTTAAAGAAAAGTTATAACCAGTCTAGACAACTTATTAAAAAGCAGAGACATTACTTTCCAAAAAAAGGTCCATCTAGTCACGGCTATGGTTTTTCCAGTAGTCATGTATGGATGTGAGAGTTGGAATATAAAGAGAACTGAGCACCGAAGAATTGATGCTTTTGAACTGTGGTGTTGGAGAAGACTCTTGAGAGTCCCTTGGACTGCAAGAAGATCCAACCAGTCCATTCTAAAGGAAATCAGTTCTTAATATTCATTGGAAGGACTGATGCTGAAGCTGAAACTCCAATATTTTGGCCACTTGATGCAAAGATCTGATTGATTTGAAAAGACCATGATGCTGGGAAAGACTGAAAGCAGGAGGAGAAGGGTACAACAGAGGATGAGGTGGTTGGATAGCACCACCAACTCAATGGACGTGAGTTTGAGGGAACACCGGGAGTTGGTGATGGACAAGGAGGCCTGGCGTGCTACAGTCCATGGGGTCGCAAAGAGTCAGACAAGACTGAGCAACTGAACTCAACTGAGTACTGCCAGTCCATCATAACTGTCTCTTCAGAGTGCAATATGCAGGTAAAGAAGCAATAGTTAGAACCAGACATGCAACAATGGACTAGTTCAAAATCAGGAGTGAAGTATGTCAAGGCTGTATATTGTCACTCTACATATTTAACTTATATGCCAATTACATCATGTGAAATGCTGGATTGAATAATAAGTCATAAGCTGGAATCAAGGTTGCTGGGAGAAATGTAAACAACCTCAGATATGCAGATAATACCTTTCTAATGGTAGAAAGCAAAGAGAAACTAAAGAGCCTCTTGATGAGGGTGAAAGAGGAGAGTGAAAAAGCTGGCTTAAAACTCAACATTCAAAAAAAAAAGATCATAGCATCCAGTCCCATCATTTCATAGCAAATAGATGAAGAAAAAGTGGAAACAGTGACATTTTATTTTCTTGGGTTCCATGATCACTGTAGACGGTGACTGCAGGCACAAAATTAAAGGCACTTACTCCTTGGAAGAAGAGCTGTGACAAACCTGGACAGCGTATTAAAAAGTGGAGACGTCACTTTGCCAACAAAGGCGTGTATAGTCAAAGTTATGGTTTTCCATTAGTCATGATGGATGTGACAGTTGGACCATAAAAAAGGCTGAGCTCCAAAGAATTAGTGCTTGCAAATTGTGGTGCTGGAGGACTCTTGAGAGTTCCTTGGCCTGCAAGAAGATCAAACCAGTCCATCCTAAAAGAAATCAACCCTGAATATTCATTGGAAGGACTGATGCACTTCTGTGTCTGAAGGTGTATTCTTGATGTTTCCACAGATGGAGATGTATTCCATGTCCACCTACCCCTCCACCATCTTATTCTCACTATATTTATTTTCTTACTCGAATTTTATGGGCCCTTTCATTGAGAAAGAAGACTAATTTTAATTTGCATTACAGTTGGTCATTCAGAGAGTCAGCAATGTTGTCAGTCACTGAGATCCATGCAGTGGATATGCAGAGTGTATTATTTTGAAATTGTTAATGTAGTTTGTGATGTTAACTTTTTGTAATCTTGCAGACAAGTCATGTAAATTCCAAATTGGCTGTGGAAGGTATATACGTATACACAAACAGACACACACACACATACATACATACAGATAGTTGTATGTGTGTATATTTGCGTGTGTGTGTGTGTGTGTGTATATATATATATATACAATTTTTTAAAGCAGGGGTAGGATAATGTAGTGATTGTTAGAAAATGAATAAAATATGTGTAATGAAAGAAAATTCTAATTGTAATACTACCAGGAGCTTCTAGATAATTCTATAATAATAATAGATACAATTTGTCACTATACTAGGTGCTTTGAATGAATTGCCCTATTTAGTCATCTCATGAGATAGGTACTATTATCTTCAATTTAGAGAGGGAAGAAATGGATTTTAAAAGGGAAAATAACTTGACAAGGATCAAACAACTAGTAAGCAGTTAGTTTCCTATTACTGGTATAATGAAATACCACACACTCAGTGGCTTAAAAAGCCTTAACAGTTCTGGAGGTGAGGAATCTGAAATGGGCCTCTCTGTGTGGAAACCAAGGTGATAGGGTTGTGTTTCTTCTGGAAGCTCCTGGGGAGAATCCGTTTCCTCCCTCTTCCAACTCCCAGAGGCTGCCCAATTTCCTTGTCTTGGTGGCCGTTTCCTTCAGGTCTGTCTCCCACTGCCCCCTCTCTGGTTCTCTTTTCTAATTCTCTCTTCCCCTTTTAAGGACCCTTGTGATTAAAGTAGACCCACTCAGATCGTTCAGGACAGTCTCCCTAGATCAGGGTCATCTGATTAGCAATCTCAATTCCATCTGCTACCTAATTCTCTTCCAGCATCTGACCTAACCCACACAAAGATTCTGAATATTAGGTTCTCACCCTATTTCAGGGCATTGAAGTGCTGCCACAGTGGTGTGACTGGAACTAGTACCCACCTCTGTCTCTAAAGCCATTCCTTCACAGACTTGAAACCACCCCCCCCCATCCCAGAGGTTGATTTTCAGAGTGGTTTTGCCCTCATTGAAGATTATCTCAATAAGGGTTGGATAACTTCCATAATACTGAAAACTTTTGTTGTTATGGTTCAGTCGCTCAGTCGTGTCCATCTCTTTACAATCCGTGGACTGCAGCACACCAGGCCTCCCTGTCCATTACCAACTCCCGGAGTTTACTCAAACTCATGTCCATTGAGTCAGTGATGCCATCCAACCATCTCATCCTCTGTCGTCCCCTTCTCCAGCCCCTAGTCTGTCCCAGCATCAGGGTCTTTTCCAATGAGTCACTTCCTCCCATCAGGTGACCAAACTGTTGGACCTTCAGCTTCAGCATCAGTCCTTCCAATGAATATTCTGAAAACTTACCTTTCTCATTGTAACATAGAAAGTGATCACATTTATACATTGCAGGTGCCCAGTGGGTTGCTTGGTGGTAAACAATCTACCTGCCAATGCAGGAGACATGGGTTTGATCCCTGAGTTGGGAAGACCCCCTGGAGAAGGGAATGGCAACCCATTCCAGTATTCTTGCCTGCAGAATCCCATAGACATAGGAGCCTGGCAGACTCCACTCTATGGGTCGCAAGAGTCAGACATGACTTAATGACTAAAGCAAGAGCAACAACAGGTGCCTGGTACATTTAAAAGTGTTTAATTTACAGAAAAAGAGGACCAGTATTAGAATTTAAGAGTCCTAAATACAATTCCTTGTGACATCTTGAAATTTAAATACTAAGTAGTATCATTTAAAAGTTCCTACTACTTAGTGACTCTTAGTGACCTGATTCTTGGTATTTTGGGCATTGTTTCAAATAGGAATCATTATTTTATATATGTTTTTACAATTTTAGCGTATTTCACAGCTCTTCTTTTCAAATTGATAGCATCGGTTGCCTCCAAAGAAGGGAACTGGCTGTCTGAAAGATAGGGGCAAAAGGAAGAATTGTCACTATATTTCCTTTTGTACTTTTAAATTTTGATAAATGTGAATGTATAAGGTTAAAACAAGTAATTAAAAGTATTAAATTTTGGAGTAGAATAAATGAACAGCTTCTGTTTTTTCACTGTCTTCCCTCTGCCAGGATCACCCCTTCTGTGTAATTCTTTGAGGAAAATAAGTTCTCAAGGAGGAAAACCTGAACCTAGCAAACAACCTCTTAAGAAGCCAAAGTTACCAGAAGGTCGTTTTGATGCGCCAGAAGATTCCAATTTAGAGAAGGAACCACTGACAAGTGAGTATAGTTAAACTCTTCTCTTAATTTTTGAGGTCTCAAAGAAAGTGTTTCTGTTACTGAGAAAAAAATTAAAGACACATATTATTGTTTATAATTCTTCATTAGCAGTAATAAAGAATATTTCAGCAATGAATAAAATTGCTGTATTGACCATCAATATGTATGGGTTTTAAAAAGAGTTTTACAGGCCCTTGACAGTGATGGAATATGTTTGCTCATGTATTCAATTCCATTATTCACATGAAAAACTATGTGAATTAAGATCTACTTTGATGCAAATAACGGAAACCTATTTAAACAGCCTTAACAGAAGGTAGGGTGTGTTGTTAGTAAGGTGCAGGGAACAGGTTAGGCTCAAGGGCAGTAGTGCTGCTGGCCGTTGAAGGAAGACTGGGACCTCAGGACGAAGCACTGTGGAAACCAGATAGTTTACCTCCTTCTCTGTCTCTGGTCGGTACTAAGCTGTTTTCTGTCTCCATACTCCCTTCTGAGTACACTGGGCAGAAGGTAACTGCTCCCAGCAGCTACTCAGTTCAAGAGAATAACCAAACTGAGAATACAGTTTCTTAGTCTTCATTTCAAATTTCTTAAGAAGAAAGCTCACTGGCCCAGCTTGCATCTGGTGTCCACAGCTAAGTCAACCAGTGGCCAGGGGCCTGGGTCACAGGTGAAAGAGGTTGTTCTCACTGTAACCATGTGATTTGGGGAAAGAAGTGGAAGTTTGTAGAACAAAGAGGTTTTCTGGAGAGGAACGGAGAAGGCAATGGCACCCCACTCCAGTACTCTTGCCTAGAAAATCCCATGGACGGAGGAGCCTGGAAGGCTGCAGTCCATGGGGTCACTGAGGGTTGGACACGACTGAGCGACTTCGCTTTCACTTTTCACTTTCATGCATTGGAGAAGGAAATGGCAACCCACTCCAGTGTTCTTGCCTGGAGAATCCCAGGGATGGGGGAGCCTGGTGGGCTGCCGTCTATGGGGTCGCACAGAGTCAGACACGACTGATGCGACTTAGCAGCAGCAGCAGCAGCTAGAGAGGAAGGATGATAGACCAAACATTATTTTGTATTCAGTATGTACAAATTTTGGCTCATGTCTTAAACCTCTGGTTTTTTTTAAAGTACTGCTTTCTTTTCATGCTGTACCCTTTTGTACCTTTGAATTGTGGAAAATGTGCAAATATTAGCTATTCAAAAAGTAGTATTTCATACAGCATAAATGTAAACATGCCACTTTTTAACTTTGGCAAGGTTGCCCTGCTTGTGTGATTTTTCCAGTTTCATGAGTGGTAACCCATCTATATAGTGAATCATCCTAGGTGAGAATATACCAATGGAGGATACAGGGACCTGTGTCTAGAATTCTTTCTAGAATGTAAAACTTTGGGGTTTTGCTCACTTGTGAAATATTTCAGTTATGTCACTATACCAAGCACAGTCTAATAAGCAGATCAACCAGCCAAGATGATGGAGACTTCTAAACCTTCAGAAACTTCTTTGAAGGTTTTGCTGCTAAGTCGTTTCAGTCGTGTCCGACTCTGTGCGACCCCATAGATGGCAGCCCACCAGACTCCCCCATCCCTGGGATTCTCCAGGCAATAACACTGCAGTGGGTTGCCATTTCCTTCTCCAATGCATGAAAGTGAAAAGTGAAAGTGAAGTCACTCAGTCATGTCCGACTCCTAGCGACCTCATGGACTGCAGCCTTCCAGGCTCCTGTCCATGGGATTTTCCAGGCAAGAGTACTGGAGTGGGATGCCATTGCCTTCTCCGTTGAAGGTTTTACCTAAGCACAAAAATCTGAGAGGAACGATTTCCTTACAGTGTCTTACACAAAAGCAGCAGTCTCAGAAATAGACCCTCACATATATGCTTAAGTAATTCTTAACAAGTGTGCTGAGACCATTCAGTGGGGAAAAGAACAGTCTTTTCAACAAGCGGTACTTGGAAAACTGGATATCCACATGCAAAAGAATGAAATCCTTACCTTATACCATATTCAAAAACTAACTGTAAGTATATTAAAGACCTAAACTTAAGAGGCAAAACTGTAAAACTCTTAGAAAATTGGAGAAAATCTTTATGTCCTTGGATTTGACAATGATTTCGTGCATGTGACAACAAAAGCACAACCAACAAACAAAATACATGAATAAGACATCATTAAAATTAAGAAATTTTGTTTATCCAAGAACATTATCAAGAAAGTGAAAAAAAATAACCTATGGAATGGGGGAAAATATTTGTAAATCATATATCTGAAAAGAATTAATATCCAGAATACAAAAAAATTACAACTCAACAACAAAAACAACCCAATTCAAAAATGGGCAAACAACTCGAATAGACATTTCTTCAAAGAAGATACACAAATGACTGACATAGGTTTGAAAAGATGCTCAACGTCACTAATCATTAAGGAAATACAAATCAAAACCACGGCGACACACCATTTCACACCATCTCTGTAGTTTAAGAAAAACTGGAAAATAATAACTGATGGTGACAGTGTGGAGAAATTGGAACCACACGTTTCTGGTAGGAATGTAAAATGATACAACTGATATGGAAAACAGTTTTGCATCTTCCCGAAAAGTAAAATACAGAACTACCATGTGACCTTGCAATTTTACTCCTAGAAATAAATCCAAAATAATTAAAAACAGAGACTTAAACAGATATCTGCACATCCATGCTATATTCACAATAGCCAAAAGATAGAAACAACTTAGACGTCCATCAATGAATAGATGAACAAAGTGTGTCTATACACGTAGTGAAGTACTGTTCAGTCCCAAAAAGGAACGGCATTTTGATATATGCCACAACATGGGTGGGCCTTGAAACATTATGCTTAGTGAAACAAGACACAGAAGGACAGATATTATATGATATCACCTATACTAGGTACCCAGAGTATGCAAATTCATAAATTCAGAAGGTAGATTAGAAGTCATCAAGGTTTAGAGGGAAGGGGGAATAGAAAGTTTATCTAGTGGGTGCATAGTTTATACTGGGAATGATGAAAAGTTTGGACCATAGTGTTATGGTTATACAGCATTGTGAATATTTAATGTCACTAAATTGTACCCTTATAAATGGTTAAATATGTATTAGATACAAAGAAGAAAGCGTATTTCAACAGTTAATCATCTGTCTGACATTGCTAGACATTCATCTTAATTTTTGAGTTACTGAAGTTTATGTTGAAAATACATTACCAAATCCAGCAGATGCTTTGCAGTCTTCATTTTATCTGAACTGTCTACAGCCTTTGACAATAACAACTACTACTTACAGAAATCTTCTGTTTTGGTTTCGGTTATGCTGTCTTTAGTTCCCCATTCTACTTCTTTAAACATTTCTTCCTGGTCTCTTTTTTAAACTCCTCTGTATCTGCTCAACTCCCAAATGTATGTATTTGCCAGATCTTTGTCCTGAGCCCTCTAAACATTCCTAGAAGAGCTCATATCTTCCTGAGATTATCTGAAGTATCATGTGTGTTGATGATGATTACACATTTATACCTTTAGTCACACCTCCCTCCTGAGCTGCTCCACCTACAATTGCAACATCTTTGTTTGCATATTCCAGATATATTTCAAATTAATACATCTAAAACTGAACTCATCCTCTTCTCAGTGTTCCCTTCCACCAGTCCTGCTCCAGTCCTCTTCCTTCTGGATTCCCATTATACCCCATCAACTCAGTCACCAACCCTGAAATCTGGGGATAATCCTTCACTCCTGCCTCTTCCTGTGGCCTGGATCCAATCCCTAACCAAGTCTTTTTGGTTCTACTTTCTTAACATCTCTTAAATTCACCTCCTCTTTTCCATTCTATTGTCGTTCAATCCCCAAGTCGTGTCCAAGTCTTTGTGACCCCATGGACTGCAGCATGCCAGACATCCCTGTCCTTCACTATCTCCCAGAGTTTGCTCAGTTTCATGTCCATCGAGTCCGTGATGCTATCTAACCATTTCATCCTCTGCCACCCTTCTCCTTGTGCCTTCAGTCTTTCCCACCATCAGGGTCTTTTCCAGTGAGTCGACTTTCTCATTGGGTGGCTGAAGTATTGGAGCTTCAGCTTCAGCATCAGTCCTTCCAATGAATATTCAGGGTTGTTTTCTTTTAGGACTGACTGGTTTTATCTCCTTGGAGTCCAAGGAGTCCATCTTACTAATAAAGCCTAAATTCTGGCGCTCTCTAGTTCTTTAGGTCTCCTAACAAGTCTGTCTTCTTCCTTGTTGTCTTCTTTCTAATCTAGTCTCACAGCCTCTAGTACATACTTTATGGCTAGCCACCCTGTCTGATGCAAAGGTGAATAAGGAAAGGAAAATGAAATATGTAGATTACTATGAACAGGACACTTTGTGGTAACCAACATGAAAGATACACAGAAAAAGGTCAGAGAGAAGTAGACAAAAGAGAGAACATTTGAGCTGAGGTTTAAAGGAACAGTGAAACTGTGATAAGTAGATGGGAGTTGTGGGGGAATGTTTCCAATAAAGAGAAAAAGGAATGCTCAGAAAGAAAGGACTGGGAACATGACACATGAAAGAAGTAGCCAGTGCATAAACTGTATAGTGGATTAATAGAAAATAAAGCTGGAAAAGTAGATTCGGTTCAGATCTGAGAGGACTTGAAGTAAATGGGCTTTTTGCAGTGGACAGTAAGGAATACACTGAATGTTACTGGATGGAGATTGTTTTAATCATCTTCTTAAAGTATAATCTGCATATAATAATATTTACCCATTTAAGTGAAACAGTTCATTAAATATTAACATGATTACAGTCGTGTAACCAACACAAAGAATAACACAGTTCCACCCCTCAAAGACTCGTATGCCTGTTTATACTCAGTCCCATTCTCACATCCCCCTGGAAACCTTTGATCTCTATCACTAGTTTTGCCTTCTTTTTTTTTAGAATTTTAGCCAGATAGTCTTTTGTGTCTGCCTTCTTTCATTTAATATGACTGGGGGTGGTATTCTGTTTTTGAAATACTAATTCAGCTTTCTGTGCAGGTTAGGCTGGAGCCATGAGAGTTAGAAAACAGAGATGAGTTAAAAATCTATTGCTTTCATCTAGAATGAGACTCAGAACATGATTTGGAGTTTATTTTGGACACCCAGCCTCCAGAACTGTAAGAAAATTAATTTCTGTTTCTGTAAACCACCCAGGTTCTGGTATTTTGTTACGGCAGCCCAGGCTGCACTAAGGCACCAGTGAGTCCCAGAGATACAGGGCAGAAAAAGCTTCCACTTGAGACGCTTTCAAAGGAAGTCAAAGCGAGGAGTTCTTTTAGAAAACAGAATAATGAGGGGGAAGGACAGTTTATTTACAGTGGAGATAGAATTTTAAAATAAATGAATATTTGAAAATTTTCAAGGTAAATTCTGTATCTCCTTTCTTTTGTTTAGAGAGGGACTGCAGGATTTGGGTGATGATTTAGTTTTCTAAAGAGACGTACTTTGGGGAGGTTGATTGAGATGATGGAGTAAAAGGACATGGAGCTGAACTTCCCTCATGAACACATCAAAAATACAACTACATATGGAACAGTTTTCACTGGAAACTGGCAGAAAGACTGGTATAATCAAGGCTGTAAGAAAGACCCACCTATAATTGGGTTGGAAGGAAAGAAAAGTGATCAACTCAGGACCCATGCCCTTGGGAGAGGACTCAGAGGAAATAGGAGAGTACATGATGGAGACATACTCTAGGGACTGAGCTGTGAGAACCACAGATTGGGTGCTCCTGTCCTGGCATCTTACACAGTGGAAGCAAGTCCCCTTGGCTGGTTGCATGGTGACTGGGACTAACAGGAAAGCGGTGGGATACCTGGACTCTGCTTATGAGGAGGGTGCATGCAGGCTTAACCCAGAGGCAGGACAGAGAGAGGTCTGCTCCAGCAGCTGCCAGCTTTCCTGTGACTGCCTCAGTGTGCACCCCAACCCAAGACAAGCCAACTCTCTGGCCCCATTCATACCATGTCATGGTGTGGCCCTGAATCTGGCAGCCACAGCCAGAAAGAAGATTCAGCCATAGGATACAGAGGTGATCCAGTCCCAGTGTGGCTGACACGAGTTGACAACCTGGGCAGACCCCATTTGCTTTAACACTTCCCACTCTGGGGCAAGGAGAGAGGAAAAGACACACTTAAAGGGAACAGAAGCAGCTCATGCCTGACTTTTGGGCTTCAGCTCCAGCAACCTGGGGTCATACGTCACCCCCAATAGGGCAGTGACAGCCACCTAGCTGTGGCAAGGGGAGTCCCATCCCACACCTGGCTCCAGCTCTAGCCCCTCCACCACCAGGCCCACCTTCTGCCAAGGAGATAGCTATCCGCACAGCCAGAGGAAAGACGTGACCTGAATCCATGTCAGATTCAGCTCTCCCACCAAAGGCATTCAGCACACACAGTCTGTATAGGGACACTCCCACATAAGAGCACCACTTCGGACAAAATGTTTGATCTAAATTCCTCAAGATAGAGAAAGTTAAGCAAAATGAAAAGGCAGAGAAATTTCTCTCAATAGAGCAGTAGGAAACCCCTGAAAAGAAACTAGTGGAATAAATAATTGACTAAATAAAAAATTCAAAGCATTTGTTACAAATATGTTAACTGAATTAGGGGAAAGTATATCTGCATAGCAATATTTTTAATTAGGAACTAGAGAATATAAAAAAACTCCCATCAGAAATGGAGAATTCTTTAGCTGAAGTAAAAAAACACACTGAAAGGAGTGAGTAGCTGGCTAAGTGACACAGAAGAATGCATATGTAGTCTGGAAGATAGAATAATGGACATCACCCAATCAGAACAGCAAAAAGAAAGGCAAATTTTTAAAAATGAAAACAATCCAGGAAATCTTTGGGATAACATATGAGGGGGTTAGAAGGAGAAGAGAGAAAGAGGAGATGAAAAATGTATTTGAGGAAATTATGACTGAAAAATTTCACAGTCTGAAGAAGAAAACAGGTACTGGAAGAGAGTCCCAAGAAGATGAATCCAAACAAATGCTCTCCAAGACATACCATAAATAAAATGGCAAATGTTGAAGAGAGAATTCTGAAGGATGCAAAGGAAAAATTATCATATACAAGGGAATCCCTATAAATCTACACCTAATTTCTCTGCAGAAACTTTACAGACCAGAAGGGAGCAGGAGATATATTCAAAATCCCAAAAGGGAAAACCCATAACCCATGATACTCTTCCCAGCAAGATTATCATTAAAATAGAGGAGTGATGAAGAGCATCTCAGATAAGCAAAAACAGAATTCATCGTTACTAAATTTACCCTAAAAGAAATGCTGAAGGGACTTCTCTAAATGGAAAAGCAGTAAATTACAGGGAAGGGGAAATCCTGCTATAAAAGGCAAATGTATAAAAGTCAGGACTAAGGATCACCACTTAAGTAAGTGTGCACACACTCAATCTTCTCCAATTCTTTGTGACCCCATAGACTGTAGCCCACCAGGATCAGGATCCTCTGTTCATGGGATTTTTTTTTTCAGGCAAGAATACTGAACTGGATTGCGATTTCTTTCTCCAGGGGATCTCCCTGACCCAGGGATCAAACCTGAATCTCGTGTATTTCCTGCATTAGCAAGTGGATGGATTCTTTACCACTGAACCACCAGGGAAGCCTCATACCTATCAATAATTACTTTAAATGTCAAAGGACTAAATAATCTAAAGACATAGTGTGGCTAATTTGATTAAAAATGAGATCCTTCTATATGCTGCCTACAAGAGACTCACTTCAGAACTAAAGACAGAGACTTAATGTGAAAGAATTGAAACAGTTATTTCATGCAAATAAAAATGATAAGAAAGCAGGGGTAGCAATACTCAGATAAAGTAGACTTTAAACAGAGACTGTAACAGCAGATGAAGAAGGGCATTATAATAATGATAAAGGGGTCAATTTAATAAGAGGTTATTATCATTAACATATTTACTGCTGATACAGGAACACCTAAACATATAAAGCAAATATTAACAGACAAAAAGGGAGAAATTGATAATAACACAATAATAGTAGGGTACTTTAACACCATATTTACATTAATGGGCAAATCATCCAGATGGAAAATTAGTAGGGAAACACTGGTCTTAAATAATACAACAGACCTCCTGGACTTAATGGATATGTACAAGACATTACATACAAAAACAAAAGAATACACTCTTTTCAAGTCCACATGAAACATTCTCTAGGATAGAACACATGCTAGGCCATAAAAGAAGTCCTAGCAAATATGAAAGTATAGGAATTATATCTAACATTTTTTTCTGACCATAGCAGTACAAAACTAAAAATTCATTACAGAAAGAAAAATGGGTGAAGAGCAAATACTTAGACACTAAACAGCATGCTATTAAAAAACCAGTGGGTCAATGAAGAAATCAAAGAGGAAATGAGAAAATACCTCAAAACCAAAGAAAATGAAAATGCAACACTCCAAAATCTATGGGATACACCAGAAGCAGTTCTAAGAAGGAAGTTTATAGCAATACAGGTATTCCTCAAGAAAGAAGAAAACAACCTAACCTACCACCTAAAAGAATTAGGAAAAGAGGAACAAACAAAGCCCGAAGTAAGCAATAGGGAGAAAATAAACGTTCAGTTCAGTTCAGTCACTCAGTCGTGTCCGACTCTTTGCGACCCCATGAATCACAGCACACCAGGCCTCCCTCTCCATTACCAACTCCCGGAGTTCACTCAGACTCACGTCCATCGAGTCAGTGATACCATCCAGCCATCTCATCCTCTGTTGTCCCCTTTTCCTCCTGCCCCCAGTCCCTCCCAGCATCAGAGTCTTTTCCAATGAGTCAACTCTTTGCATGAGGTGTCCAAAGTACTGGAGTTTCAGCTTTAGCATCATTCCTTCCAAAAAACACCCAGGACTGATCTCCTTTAGAATAGACTGGTTGGATCCCCTTGCAGTCCAAGGGACTCTCAAGAGTCTTCTCCAACACCACAGTTGAAAAGCATCAATTCTTCAGCGCTCAGCTTTCTTCACAGTCCAACTCTCACATCCATACATGACTACTGTAAAAACCGTAGCCTTGATTAGATGGACCTTTGTTGGCAAAGTAATGTCTCTGTTTTTGAATATGCTATATAGGTTGGTCATAACTTTCCTTCCAAGGAGTAAGTGTCTTAATTTCACGGCTGCAATCACCATCTGCCGTGATTTTGGAGCCCCAAAAAATAAAGTCTGAAACTGTTTCCACTGTTTCCCCATCTATTTCCCATGAAGTGATGGGACCAGATGCCATGATCTTCGTTTTCTGAATGTTGAGCTTTAAGCCAACTTTTTCACTCTTCTCTTTCACTTTGATCAAGAGGCTTTTAGTTCTTCTTCACTTTCTGCCATAAGGGTGATGTCATCTGCATATCTGAGGTTATTGATATTTCTCCCGGCAATCTTGATTCCAGCTTGTGTTTCTTCCAGTCCAGCTTTTCTCATGATGTACTCTACATACAAGTTAAATAAGCCGGGTGACAATATACAGCCTTGATGTACTCCTTTTCCTATTTGGAACCTGTCTGTTGTTCTGTGTCCCGTTCTAACTGTTGTTTCCTGACCTGCATATAGGTTTCTCAAGAGGTAGGTCAGGTGTTCTGGTATTCCCATCTCTTTCCGAATTTTCCACACTTTATTGTGATTCACACAGTCAAAGGCTTTGGCATAGTCAATAAAGCAGAAATAGATGTTTTTCTGGAACTGGCTTGCTTTTTTGATGATCCAGGGGATGTTGGCAATTTGATCTTTGGTTCCTCTGCCTTTTCTAAAACCAGCTTGAACATCTGGAAGTTCACGGTTCACATATTGCTGAACCGTGGCTTGGAGAATTTTGAGCATTACTTTACTAGCGTGTGAGATGAGTGCAATTGTGTGATAGTTTGAGCCTTCTTTGGCATTGCCTTTCTTTGGGATTGGAATGAAAACTGACCTTTTCCAGCCCTGTGGCCACTGCTGAGTTTTCCAAATTTGCTGGCATATTGAGTGCAGCACTTTCACAGCATCATCTTTCAGGATTTGAAATAGCTCCACTGGAATTCCATCACTTCCACTAACTTTGTTCGTAGTGATGCTTTCTAAGGCCCACTTGACTTCACATTCCAGGATGTCTGGCTCTAGGTCAGTGATCACACCATCGTGATTATCTGGGTCATGAAGCTCTTTTTTGTACAGTTCTTCTGTGTATTCCTGCCACCTCTTCTTAATATATTCTGCTTCTGTTAGGTCCATACCATTTCTAATCTTTATCGAGCCCATCTTTGCATGAAATGTTCCCTTGGTATCTCTCATTTTCTTGAAGAGATCTCTAGTCTTTCCCATTCTGTTGTTTTCCTCTATTTCTTTGCATTGATCGCTGAGGAAGGCTTTCTTATCTCTCCTTTGTATTCTTTGGAACTCTGCATTCAGATGGGCATATCTTTCCTTTTCTCCTTTGCTTTTGGCTTCTCTTCTTTTCACAGGTATTTGTAAGGCCTCCTCAGACAGCCATTTTGCTTTTTTGCATTTCTTTTCCATTGGGATGGTCTTGATCCCTGTCTCCTGTACAATGTCATGAACCTCCGTCCATAGTTCATCAGGCACTCTATCAGATCTAGTCCCTTAAATCTATTTCTCACTTCTACTGTATAATCATAAGGGATTTGATTTAGGTCATACCTGAATGGTCTAGTGGTTTTCCCTACTTTCTTCAATTTAAGTCTGAATTTGGCAAAAGGAGTTCATGATCTGAGCCACAGTCAGCTCCTGGCCTTATTTTTGCTGACTGTGTAGAGCTTCTCCATCTTTGGCTGCAAAGAATATAATCAGTCTGATTTCGGTGTTGACCATCTGGTGATGTCCATGTATAGAGTCTTCTCTTGTGTTGTTGGAAGAGGGTGTTTGCTATGACCAGTGCATTTTCTTAGCAAAACTCTATTAGCCTTTGCCCTGCTTCTTCCATATTCCAAGGCCAAATTTGCCTGTTACTCCAGGTGTTTCTTGACTTCCTACTTTTGCATTCCAGTCCCCTATAATGAAAAGGACATCTTTTTTGGGTGTTAGTTCTAAAAGGTCTTGTAGGTCTTCATAGAACCTTTCAACTTCAGCTTCTTCAGTGTTACTGGTTGGGGCATAGACTTGGATTACTGTGATATTGAATGGTTTGCCTTGGAAACGAACAGAGATCATTCTGTCGTTTTTGAGATTGCATCCAAGCACTGCATTTCAGACTCGTTGTTGACCATGATGGCTACTCCATTTCTTCTAAGGGATTCCTCCCCGCAGTAGTAGATATAATGATCATCTGAGTTAAATTCACCCATTCCAGTCCAGTTTAGTTCACTGATTCCTAGAATGTCGATGTTCACCCTTGTCATCTCCTATTTCACCACTTCCAATTTGCCTTGATTCATGGGCCTAACATTACAGGTTCCTATGCAATATTGCTCTTTACAGCATCGGACCTTGCTTCCATCACCAGTTACATCCACAACTGGGTATTGTTTTTGCTTTGGCTCCATCCCTTCATTCTTTCCGGAGTTATTCCTCCAGTGATCTCCAGTAGCGTATTGAGCATCTACCGACCTGGGGAGTTCCTCTTTCAGTATCCTATCATTTTGCCTTTTCATACTGTTCATGGGGTTCTCAAGGCAAGAATACTGAAGTGGTTTGCCATTCCCTTCTCCAGTGGACCACATTCTGTTAGACCTGTCCACCATGACCCGCCTGTCTTGGGTGGCCCCACAGGGCATGGCTTAGTTTCATTGAGTTAGAAAAGGCTGTGGTCCATGTGACCAGATTGGCTAGTTTTCTGTGGTTATGGTTTCAGTGTCTTTGCCCTCTGATGCCCTCTCACAACACCTACTGTCTTACTTGTGTTTCTCTTACCTTGGACCTGGGATATCTCTTCACAGCTGCTCCAGCAAAGCGCAGCCGCTGCTCCTTACCTTGTACCAGTGGTAACTCCTCACCGCCGCCCCTCTTGACCTTGAACATGGAGTAGTTCCTCTCGGCCCTCCTGCACCCGCACAGCCACCACTCCTTGGACGTGGGGCTGCTCCTCTTGGCCTCTGCCCCTGGCCTCGGGCATTGGGTAGCTCCTCCCAGCCATTGCCCTTGACCTTGGATGGACGTCGGGTAGCTCCTCTCCACTGCTCCTGTGCAGTCGCAGCCTGGCACTCGCCCACCGCCCCGACCTCGGACGTGGGGTAGCTTCTCTTGGCCATGCTTCTGCAAGGTCCGTCGCAGCCAGCGTGCTCCTGCCCGCGGTCCTGCTAAGTAAAGATTATTTCCCTCTAAGTAAAGAGTCAGTTTAGTTCAGTTCAGTTCAGTCACTCAGTCATGTCCGACTCTTTGCGACCCCATGAATTGCAGCACTCCAGGCCTCCCTCTCCATCACCAACTCCCGGAGTTCACTCAGACTCACGTCCATCAAGTCGGTGACGCCATCCAGCCATCTCATCCTCTGTCGTCCCCTTTTCCTCCTGCCCTCAATCCCTCCCAGCATCAGAGTCTTTTCCAATGAGTCAACTCTTCCCATCACGTAGCCAAAGTACTGGAGTTTCAGCTTTACCATCATTCCTTCCCAAAGAACACCCAGGACTGATCTCCTTTAGGATGGACTGGTTGGATCTCCTTGCAGTCCAAGGGACTCTCAAGAGTCTTCTCCAACACCACAGTTCAAAAACATCAATTCTTCAGCACTCAGCTTTCTTCACAGTCCAACTCTCACATCCATACATGACTACTGGAAAAAACATAGCTTTGACTAGATGGACCTTTGTTGTCAAAGTAATGTCTCTGCTTGTTAATATGCTGTCTAGGTTGGTCATAACTTTCCTTCCAAGGAGTTAAGCGTCTTTTAATTTCATGGCTGCAACCACCATCTGCCGTGATTTTGGAGCCCAGAAAAACAAAGTCTGACACTGTTTCCACTGTTTCCCCATCTATTTCCCATGAAGTGATGGGACCAGATCCATGATCTTCATCTTCTGAATGTTGAACTTTAAGCCAACTTTTTCACTCTCCTCTTTCACTTTGATCAAGAGGCTTTTTAGTTCCTCTTCACTTTCTGCCATAAGGGTGGTGTCATCTGCATATCTGAGGTGATTGCTATTTCTCCTGGCAATCTTGATTCCAGCTTGTGCTTCTTCCATCCCAGCGTTTCTCATGATGTACTCTGCATAGAAGTTAAATAAGCAGGGTGACAATAAACAGCCTTGACATACTCCTTTTCCGATTTGGAACCACTCTGTTGTTCCTTGTCCGGTTCTAACTGTTGTTTCCTGACCTGCATATAGGTTTCTCAAGAGGCAGGTCAGGTGGTCTGGTATTCCCATCTCTTTCCAAATTTTCCACAGTTTATTGTGATCCACACAGTCAAAGTCTTTAGAGGGAAATAAATAGAGAGCAACAATAACAGTAGAAAAGATCAGTGAAACCAAGAGCAAAAGATCAGTGAAACCAAGAGCTGGCTCTTTGGCAAAATGAACAAAACTGGTAAAGTTTAGTCAGGATCACCAAGAAAAAATGAAGACCCAAATAAATGAAAGGAGAAATAACAATGAAAATCATAGAAATACAAAAGAATCACAAATAGTTATATGCCAACGAATTGGACAACGTAGAAGAAATAAATTTCTAGAAACATACAACCTTTCAAGACTGAAACAAGAAGACTTAACACAACTTGGACAGACCAGTCATTAGTATTGAAATTGAATCTGTAATTTTAAAACTCCCAGCAAACAAAAATCCAGGACTGGCCAGTTTCAAATTCTACCAAACGTGTAAATAACAGCTAACACCTAACCTTCTCAAAGTATTCCAAAAAAGTGAAAATGTCACAACACTCAAATTCATTCTGCAAGACCACCAGTAATGACCCTGGTATCAAAACCACACAGAGACACTACAACAAAAGAAAGTTACAGGTCAGAATCTTTCATAAATATAGATTCTAAAATCCTCAACAAAATATTAGCAAACTGAATCCAAATATAAAAGGATTATACACAATGATCAATTTGAATTTATTTCAGAGACACAAGGATTGTTCAGTATTTACAGATCAATTAATGTAATAGAGTACATTAACAAAAGAAAGGATAAAAACCACCTGATTATCTCAATAGATTCAGAAAAACCTTTGAAAAAAATTATCATTCATTATAAAACTTCATCTAAGTGGGTATATAGAGGGAACATATCTCAACATGATAAAGGCCACTTATGACAAATCCAAAGCTAACATCATATTCAACAGTAAAAGCTGAAAGCCTTTCTTTTAATTCAGGAACAAGACAGGGATGCCCACTCTTGCCACCTATTTAGCATCATATTGGAAGTTCTAGCCACAGCAGTAGAGCAAGGAAGATAAATATGTATGCAAGTGTGAAAGAAAGAAGTAAAAGTGTCACTATTTGCAGATGTATGATACTGTACATAAGAAACCCTAAAGTCTCAATCCAGAAACTACTAGAACTAATAAATTCTGTAAAGTTACAGAATATGATTAATATACAGAATGTTTCTTTTACATACACTAATAAACTATCATAAAGATATACCTAATAAACTATCACATAATAAATATACACAAACTATCATAAACATGAAGTTTAAAAAAAAACTTCTTTAAAATCACATCAAAAAGAATAAAACACCTAGGAGTAAACTTAAAGGTGAAAAACATATGCTCTGAAAACTGAGACAGTGATGAAGGAAATTGAAGATGATGGAAGAAGTGGGAGGATATCCTGTGCTCTTGAATTGAAAGAATTAATACTGTTAAAATGGTCATACTACCCAGAGCAATCTGCAGATTAAAGGCAATCCCTATTAAATAACCATGCCATTTTTCACAGAACTAGAATAAATAATCCATACATTCATATAGAACCACAAAAGGCCCCCAAATTGCCAAAATAATCCAGAGGAAGAACAGATCTGGAAAGATCA
The DNA here is from genome assembly GCF_019923935.1 of Bubalus bubalis. NCBI lineage: Eukaryota > Metazoa > Chordata > Mammalia > Artiodactyla > Bovidae > Bubalus > Bubalus bubalis. The sequence goes on along the minus strand of NC_059166.1, from coordinate 94,374,527 downwards.
AGCTTCCAGACTTCAGACTGTACTACAAAACCACAGTAATGAAAACAGCCTAGTCCTGGCACAAAAACAGACACATAGACTACTGAAACAGAACAGAGAGCCCAGAAATGAACCCATGCACCTATGGCCAATCAGTCTACAACAAAGAGGCAAGAATATACAATGGAAAAAGAAAGTTGTGTTGGGAAAACTGGACAGCTTCATAAGAAAGATTGGCCATTTCCTCACACTACATACAGAAATACTCAGTGGATTAAGTATATACATGTAAGACCTGAAACCATAAAGAGAACATAGACATAACACTCTGTGACATAAATTGTAGCAATATTTTTTTGAGTCTGTCTCCTAAGCAAAAGAGAGAAAAGCAGAAATAAACAGATGGGACCTAATTAAACTTAAAAACTTTTGGATAGTGAAGGAAACCATGGATAAAATGAAAAGACAACCTGTGAAATAAGAGAAAATACTTGCAAACAATTTGACCAACACAGGGTTAATATCCAAATATATAAACAGCTCATACAACTCCATATTAAAAAAAAAAAAAACCAATCAAAAAATGGGCAGAAGATGGGAATAGACATTTTTCCAAAGAAGACATAGAGGTGGCCAGTAGGCACATGGGAAAAAATGCTCAACATCACTAATTATTAGAGAAATGCAAATCAAAACTACAATGAGGTATCGGCTTACAGTGGTCAGAATGACCATCATCAAAAAGTCATCAAATAATAAATACTAGAGAGGGTGTGGAGAAAAGGAAACTTTCATACACTGTTGGTGGGAATGTAAATTGGTTCATACAGTATGGAAAATATTATAGAGTTAAAAAACTGAAAATAGAACTACCATATGACCCAGCAATTCCACCAGCGTGTATATATCCAAAGAAAATGAAAACACTAATTTGAAGGCACAGATTGCACCCCACTGTTCATAGCATTATTTACAATAGCCAAGATACAGAAACAACCTAAATGACCAACAGATTAGTGGGTAAAGAAGATGTGGTGTATACACGTACACACACACACACACACACACACACACACACAGGAATATTACCCAGCCATTAAAAAGAATGAAATCTGCTATTTGAAATGGACCTCAAGAATATTCTGCTTAGTGAAAAAAGAGAAAGAGAAATACTTGCTTTTCACCTCTTATATGTGGAGCCCAAAAAATAAGAACGGGGTATATAGCAAAACAGTAACAGACTAACAGGTATAGGAAACTAAACTAGTGGTTACTACTAGGGAGAGGGAAGTGGGGAAGCCAAGATAGGGATATGGGACTAAGAGATATAGACTACTATCTTTAGGACTTCCCTGGTAGTACAGTGGTTAAGAATTTGCCTGCCAATGCAGGAGACAGGAATTTCATCCCTGGTCTGGGAAGATTCCAGATACCACAGGGCAGCTTAAGCCAGTGCAAGGACACGATTACTGCGCTGCACTCCACAACTACTGAAGCCTACATGCTCCAGAGTCTTTGAGCCTCAGTTCCTGAGCCCACACGTGGCAACTGTCAAAGCTCTCACACTCTGGAGCCCATGTGCCACAACTAGAGAGTCCATGCACCTCAATGAAAGATCCCCCGTGACGCAGGGAAGATCCTGTGTGCCACAGCTAAGACCCAGTGCAGTCAAATAAATAAATATTCATTAGGTAAATACCTTTGGAAAAAGACCTGGGAGGTTCTAGTGGCTGATTCCTCTCCTGTTCTCCCCATGTACAGTCAGTACAGTGTGTGTGTCAACAGCAAGACTGCAGCCAGAATGTGTGAATTGAAACTCACTTTCACCACTTAGTAGCTGTGTAACCTTGAGCTCATCATCTGTAGAGTGGAGATGATAATTGTTCCTGTCCCAAAAGATTATTATGAGCATTAATTAATATGTATAAAGTCCTCAGAATTGAGCATGAACTCAAAATGAACATTCCTATTATGAACACCTACTGTTAACAGTAATAGCAGCTGTTAGGCACATGCAGGAGACCTGGGTTTGATCCCTGGGTGGGGAAGATCCCCTGAAGGAGGGCATGGCAACCCACTCCAGTATTCTTGCCTGGAGAATCCCATGGACAGAGGAGCCTGTTAGGCTGTGGCCCATGGGGTCACAGAGTCAGAGATGGCTGAGTGACTAAGCACATGCACATAAATGGCAGTTTCAGGTAACCAGTTGCTGAAGCCAAAACCGTGTGATGAGGAAAATTAATACTCATAGCTAGAATCAATTGAGCATTCTTATGTACCTGGCACTGTGCCGGACCCTTTACATGCAGTTCTTTTTTTATTTCTCGAGATAACAAGGCAGGTATGATTGTCCCCAGTTCACTTATAAGAAAAAATAAGGCATTGAGTGAAAGTAATGTTCAAAGTAATCTTGTTTCACAGCCTTTCAAACCCTGTGGATTTGAAGTCTGTATTCTCTCTGCCCCTTTCCTCCTGTTCTAATCCAGCCAGTCCCCAGATGAGAGCCTGAGAGGGGTCTGAGAATTCTAAGTCATTAATGGAAGTAATAAAGTTAATTGAATATGAAGATTGTATCCTAAAGTGATCTCTCATGCTGGGAAGAAGCACGTTTAGAGCGTGTTTAAGGACTGCATAGTAGTAGCTTCATCAGTAGCATCCAGCCTCGTTAACTGTCAGCTCAGCACTCTCATCTGCAGAATTGACGATAATGCTTTTCCCACATCCATTAACTTCTTTTTTTTAAACTTATTATTTCTTCAGAATTTCCTGATGATATTAATCCGGTTACAAAAGAGAAAGGTGGACCCAGAGGCCCAGAACCTACCCGATATGGAGATTGGGAACGAAAAGGACGCTGTATTGATTTTTAAGCCACATGTTGTTTAACTACAGTATCTTTTTCTGATAGTGTACATCTGAATTAACTTTTTTTTGATTATTGTCTTTCTGTACATCATTTAAGTCTCCTAATTTCTATAATGTGTTTTAAAATATATGTGATAGCTTTGAAAGAAAATATGCTGCTATAAATTAGGAAAGAGGAAATATTTTTATATTAGCACATTAATTTTAATTTAAATGTTTTGGGGTATTTAAGGGATGATTAGAGCTGCAAACTTTGATTTCACCATGTTTCAATTTAAGTTAATCAGTTGTTTATAAGATACAAGTAAATAAAACTTTAAAAAAATGATTTTGTTGCCATGTTCTAAATAATTGTGACTTTTTCAATGTGAGTTAAGTAGTGCATTACAGTTTGGTAAGGCCACAGTAACAATAGAAAATCTTTAACTCTAGAGCCAATTACTTGGGTTCAAATCCCAGCTCTACTGCTTACTAGCTTATGTAACTTTGGGCAAGTTATTTAACTTCTCTGTGCTTTGGAATCCTTATGTGCCAATTGGAGATAATACTAGTTCCACCTCATAGGACAGTTGAGCTTAAATGAGTGAGTACATGCGAACCACTTGGAGCAAAGCACAGCACATACCTCTCAGTGAGTTAGTGATCCTTACATCATAAATGTACTTTCCCAGGTCTCTAGGCTCCCTGGGGGGAAAGATTTAAAAACTGACATTTGAAATACTTGAGTTGAAATTGTTTTTAATGAATATAACATATAAAAAACTGTTAGATATTAGTGATTATTTGCATGAATGAACTGAGCTGAAATGTAGTTTATGTTAAACATAAAGTTCAGGCTAATATGAGAAAAACCGGGGATGAAATGGGCCAGCTTAATCAGTTGTGAGCATTCAAAAGCTCCTGCCCTGTGGCCTTTGGATAACTGGGTTGGGAAAATTCAAGTCTAGTTTACACAGCTGGACTGAAGGAAGAATGGGAACTGCTGAGCCCCTGTAACGTGTCCTCTGCTCTCCTCTGGCCTCACTCAGCCACCCGGACTGGACCTTCAGCCCCCAGTCTACATTTAAATAAGCTGGGAAGGAAGGTTTGCAGAGCATGTAGAATGCAGTAGGCTGGTGATTATGTGATATGAGTTATAAGTGCAGTATCATCTGAGAAGATTATAGGAAGGCTTATTTAAGAGAATAAACTTTTTTTTTTTTTGGAAAAAAAAAATAAACTTTTTAAAAAGGGTATCCTACTTCAAACCAACCAGTGTGGTAACTGGGATTAGTTTTTCAGTCTTTATATCAGTTATCTCTCTCAATCAGCATTTGTTCTTCTAATTACAGGTACTGTGTCTGCTGCGAAGTAGTAACCACATTTCTTTAAAAATATTCTATAATATAGTCAACCTCCAGTGAATTTTTGCTACTTTTAACATTCCAGAAATATCATGTTCAAGTAGTTCATTAATATTATTTTGTACCATATAGTTCCACACTAATCATCATATGTGGTACACAAAAGACAATTATATACTTCAAAAACAAATGTAAAATATGTTGCAACGAATTGTATTAAAATAATAGACTCCTTAACCTCCATTAACAGTAGCATGTTCCAGGATAGTTATCATATATTAGAGGTAAAATCTGGTGGCGTAAACACATTTATAGTCTTTATGTCCATCAAACATTCATGAAGGAACCTGAAGACTCACAGAAGATGATGTGGCGGCAATGGAAGAGTGTTACTCGGATCTCCTGTGGGAGGCAGAGTTGACGCAGGACCCCAGCTGCTGCCCCCTGGGCCCACCACTGTGTTCTTGATGAAGCCACATGTCCCCCACCAGTGAGTGAGTGTGATGGGGCTGCGGTGAATGAGTGTGTCGGCCTGGCCCCCAAAGACTCCCCATGAGCCTTGCAGATTTTTCTTATGGCTGTGCTGCTGAGTGAGACTCTTCCCTCCCAACCCTTCTTTCCCTCTCTCCCCTCTTCACAGGTGTCAGACTCAGCCTCCTCCTTCCATTTATAGCTCACAAATGTCGCCCCAGTAAATCTCTTGCATGCTTAATCCCATCTTAGCATCTGTTTCTCAGAGAACTCAAACTAAACATGGATAATTATAAAAGAACAACTTCCAGACAGGTTTTCAGAAAATGTCATTAAAGTTTATGGCTTTTTCTAGTATAATTTGAATACTAATTTTACATTGGAGATTTCTGGGACATTGTAGGCTGAGCATTGGTGTACAAAGCTCCATAGTTTGAGTCTTGTACCTAGTAGGTGTTTTGGTGGAATTTAATCATGTCCAGCATTTTTTTCTTACTTCGATATCAGATGTTATAATCCACCATAAGCCAAAATTCAATATTATCAGCTATTAAACTATTAAACCTACTATTACCTCTTCCAACAGTACAAAAGATGACTCTACACATGGACATCACCAGATGGTCAGTACCAAAATCAAATCCATTTTATTCTTTGCAGCTGAAGATGGAGAAGCTCTATACAGTCAGCAAAAACAAGACCTGGAGCTGACTATGGCTCAGATCATAAGGCCCTTATTGCCAAATTCAGACCTAAATTGAAGAAAGTAGGGAAAACCACCAGACCATTCACATATGACCTAAATCCCTTATTACACGTGGAGGTGATGAATAAATTCAAGGGATTAGATCTGGTAGACAGAATGTCTGAAGAAGCACAAAGTTTCGTAACATTGTACAGGAGGAAGAGACTAAAATCATCCCCAAGAAAAGAAATGCAAGAAGGTGAAGTACTTGTCTGAGGAGGCCTTATAACATAGCTGAGAAAAGAAGTGGAAGGCAAAGAAGAAAGGGAAAGATAAACCCAACTGAATGCAGAGTTCTAGAAAATAGCAAGGAGAGGTAAGAAAGCCTTCTTAAGTGAACAATGTACAGATGAAGGAATAGAATAGGAAAGACTATAGAGATACCTTCAAGGAAATGAGAGATACCAAGGGAACATTTCATGCAAAGATGGGCTCGATAAAGGCCAGAAATGGTATGGACCTAACAGAAGTGGAAGAAATTAAGAAGAGGTGGCAAGAATACACAGAAGAACTGTACAAAAATGGTCTTAATGACCCAGATAATCATGATGGTGTGATCACTCACCTAGAGCCAGACATCCCTGGAGTGTGAAGTCAAGTGGGCTTCAGGAAGCATTACTACAAATAAAGCTAGTGAGGTGATAGAATTCCAGCTGAGCTATTTAAAATCCTAAAAGATGATGCTGTGAAAGTGCTGCTCTCAATATGCCAGCAAATTTGGAAAACTCAGCAGTATTCAGGACTGGAAAAGTTCAGTGTTAATTCCAGTCCCAAAGAAAGGCAATGCCAAAGAATGCTCAAACTACTGCAGTTGCACTTATTGTACAAACTGTACAGTTGTGTGTATTTGACATGCTAGCAAGATAATGCTCAAAATCCTTCAAGCTAAGGTTCAACAGTATCTGAACGGAGAACTTCAGATGTACAAGCTGGAGTTAGAAAAGGCAGAGAAGCCAGATATCAAATTGCCAGTATTTGATGGATCATAGAAGAAGCAAGGGAATTCCAAAAACCATCTGCTTCATTGACTACACTAAAGCCTTTGACTGTGTGGATCACAACAAACTGGAAAATAGGAATACCAGACCACCTTACCTGTCTCCTGAGAAACTTGTATGCAGGTCAAGAAGCAACAGAACCAGACATGGAACAATGGACTGGTTCCAAATTGGGAAAGGAGTACGTCAAGGCTGTGTACTGTCACCCTGCTTGTTCAACTTATATGCAGAGTACATCATGCGAAATGCCAGGCTGGATGAATCACAAGCTGGAATCAAAATTTCTGGGAGAAATATCAACAACCTCAGATATACAGATGATATCACTCTAATGACAGAAAGTGAAGAGGAACTAAAGTGCCTCTTGATGAGAGTGAAAGAGGAGAGTGAAAAGGCTGGCTTAAAATTCAGCATTCAAAAAACTAAGATCATAGCATCCAGTTCCATCACTTCATGGCAAATAGATGAGGAAAAAGTGGAAACAGTAGCAGATTTTATTTTCTTGGGCTGCAAAATCACTAAGGACAGTGACTGCAGCCACAAAATTAAAAGATGCTTACTCTTTGGAAGAAAAGCTGTGACAAGCCTAGACAGTATATTAAAAAGCAGGGACGTCACTTTGCCAACAAAGGTCTGTATAGTCAAACCTGTGGTTTTCCTAGTAATCTTGTACAGATGTGAGAGTTGGACCATAAAGAATTTGAGTGGTGAAGAATATATGCTTTTGAACTGTGGCTGGAGAAGACTCTTGAGAGTCCCTTGGGCAGGAGGGAGATCAAACCAGTCAATCCTAAAGGAAATCCACTCTGAATATTCATTGGAAGGACTGATGCTGAAGCTCCAATACTTTGGCTACTGATGCAAAGAACTGACTCATTGGAAAAGACCTTGATGCTGGGAAAGATTGAAGGAGGGAGAAGAAGGCAATGACAGAGGATGAAATGGTTGGATGGCATCACCCGACTCAATGGACATGAGTTTGAGTAAACTCAGGGAGTTGGTGATGGACAGAGAACCCTGGAATGCTGCAGTCCATGGGGTTGCAAAGAGTCGGACACTACTGAGCGACTGAACAACAACAAAAAGACATGTATAGTGTCCTCAAGCCATCCCTGGCCCAAGAAGAGCTTTCTTGGTGGGCATCTCCCTTAGAGTCACTGGACCCAAAGCTGCCAGGACTGGCTGCTCAGTGAATTATAAGAATCATTGAATGACCTGTGAATATTAAGTATTTGTGATTTGTGTTTGATATCAGTTCGGGTTCTCTGGGGACTTTGTTCTGCATGTCCCTCCTCGGATGCTTCAGTTGTAAGATCTCTTTCTGACACTCCATCTGCCTCTGGGGTTTGGTTCTCACAGACGCGGTTTGTGCCTCTCCCCATCCTGCTCCTTCTCTCTGCTGGGAGAGCAATACCATAGATTCTCTCTAAGCTAACCTCTCTCTGTGATCACCCAAATCTGGGGAAAGAAAAATGCAGGCTTCTCTACTCTTGGGGCTTCCCTCATAACTCAGTTGGTAAAGAATCAGCCTGTGATGCAGGAGACTCTGGTTTGATTCCTGGGTGGGGAAGATCAGCTGGAGAAGGAATAGGCTACCCACTCCAGTATTCTCGGGCTTCCCTTGTGGCTCAGCTGGTAAAGAATCCACTTGCAATGCAGGAGACCTGGGTTCAATCCCTGGGTGTCTACTGTTGAGGGGTTTTAGATAAAGATGATAGAACCTACTCTATGTCAGTGGTTATTAACCTTTTCAGTCTTAAGGCCCCCCCTTTTTTTTGTAATTTTTAAATTTTATTTTATTTTTAAACTTTACAGTATTAGTTTTGCCAAATATCAAAATGAATCCGTCACAGGTATACATGTGTTCCCCATCCTGAACCCTCCTTCCTCCTCCCTCCTCCCTCCCCACACCATCCCTCTGGGTCGTCCCAGTGCACCAGCCCCAAGCATCCAGTATCGTGCATCGAACCTGGACTGGCAACTCATTTCATACATGATATTTTACATGTTTCAATGCCATTCTCCCAAATCTTCCCACCCTCTCCCTCTCTCACAGAGTCCATAAGACTGTTCTATACATCAGTGTCTCTTTTGCTGTCTCGTACACAGGGTTATTGTTACCATCTTTCTAAATTCCATATATATGCGTTAGTATACTGTATTGGTGTTTTTCTTTCTGGCTTACTTCACTCTGTATAATAGGCTCCAGTTTCATCCACCTCATTAGAACTGATTCAAATGTATTCTTTTTAATGGCTGAATAATACTCCATTGTGCCATATGTACCACAGCTTTCTTATCCATTCATCTGCTGATGGACATCTAGGTTGCTTCCATGTCCTGGCTATTATAAACAGTGCTGCGATGAACATTGGGGTACACGTGTCTCTTTCCCTTCTGGTTTCCTCAGTGTGTATGCCCAGCAGTGGGATTGCTGGATCATAAGGCAGTTCTATTTCCAGTTTCTTAAGGAATCTCCACACTGTTCTCCATAGTGGCTGTACTAGTTTGCATTCCCACCAACAGTGTAAGAGGGTTCCCTTTTCTCCACACCCTCTCCAGCGTTTATTAATTGTAGACTTTTGGATCGCAGCCATTCTGACTGGTGTGAAATGGTACCTCATAGTGGTTTTGATTTGCATTTCTCTGATAATGAGTGATGTTGAGCATCTTTTCATGTGTTTGTTAGCCATCTGTATGTCTTCTTTGGAGAAATGTCTATTTAGTTCTTTGGCCCATTTTTTGATTGGGTCATTTATTTTTCTGGAGTTGAGCTGTAGGAGTTGCTTGTAAACTCTGGAGATTAGTTGTTTGTCAGTTGCTTCATTTGCTATTATCTTCTCCCATTCTGAAGGCTGTCTTTTCACCTTGCTAATAGTTTCCTTTGATGTGCAGAAGCTTTTAAGTTTAATTAGGTCCCGTTTGTTTATTTTTGCTTTTATTTCCAATGCTCTAAAATCTTTTACAGTCCGTAAATGGTGTAGGACACCAATGAACTTTTGTTTATGTGTGTTATATCTGTCAATATGTGCTATATTAGGAATGAAACATGAGCAATCTTTAAAATATTTAATTAATTTTAAAATAACCTAATAATAAACCCATCACAAGTAAACATAAAATAACATCTTTTTGAAAAGCAACTAAGGTAAAATAACTTCCTGAAACAAAAAAAAAATTAAGTGATATTGTGTTCTATGTTTATTGTTCTCTTCAAGGTCTAATAAAAGGCAGCCGTATCATATAATCTGTTGGGATAATGTTTTAATTGTGGTGTAAGGAAGAAAATATGTCTTTATACAGACATGTAAATAGAAAAGAGAGTGTCTCACAGACCCCCTGAAAGGGTCTCAGGGTCCCCCAGGGTCTTTGGACCACACACTTCCAAGAACTGCTGAGCTGACGTACATTAAAAGTGTGTTAGTTGCTTAGTCATGTCTGAGTCTTTGCCACTCCATGGACTGTAGCCCGCCTGGTTGATCTGTCCATGGAATTCTCCAGGCAAGGATACTGGAGTGGGTGGCCATTCCCTTCTCCAGGGGTCCTTCCCGACCCAGGGATCAAACCCGGGTCTCCTGCATTGCAGACAGGTTCTTTACTGTCCGAGCCACTCACCAGGGAAGCCAGACTTAAGTCACAGGGCAAGTGCCAAATACAGGCTCCTTAGAAAGGCGAGCAGAACAGATGGAGCCTCCAAGACCAAATCTCAGAGCTCCAGAGAGCGCTGACGTGCAGGGAGCTGCAGCCTGAGACGCGGCCGCCCATCACCACCACTGGCCCCAGGACCGCTGAGGCTGCTGCCCACCACGCCAGCAAAATGAAGTCCAGGGCCGTTCTTTCTCCTCCTCTCCTCTCTGCTGTGGGCGGGTCCTGAAGGCTGAGGTCTGCACCCTGGGGCGGGGGGTGGGCCCTGTACTGTTCAGGGTGAGTAAGGCAGGGATGCACTCTGGGGAGCCATCTGCAGAGATGGTGCTCCAGAGGATTTTGACAGACACAGACACTACCTGTCCACCACTGGCATCAGAGAAAGCTATCTGAAAAGCAGTTTCACTGGGGCATACTACGTGTTAGTGTAACATATGAAATATGTAGAAGGTTTAGTAATCCCTCAAACATGGCTTCCCACATGGCGCTAGCAGTAAAGAACCTGCTTCCTAGTGCAGGAGACCTAAGAGATGTGGGTTCGATCCCTGGGTGGGGAAGATCCCCTGGAGGAGGAAATGGCAACCCACTCCAGTATTCTTGCCTGGAGAATCCCACCGACAGAGGAGCCTACAGCCCGTAGGGTCACAAAGGACATGCCTGAAGCAACTTAGCACACACACAAACATGTTACATGGCTATTCCTGCTCATCTGAAGAATGTTTCCATAAGAGCAGTGTAAAAATAAAGTTTAAATAATCCCTAAAAGGTGTTAAATGTCTGTTCCTGCTAATTTGAAGAGTTCTTCTGTAAAGATTGGACATTGGAGCCTATGATTTATTTGTATGCCTTTTACACAGCCTTAGTTATAATGAATATGAAAAATTAGTTACATGAAAATGGGTTAAAATTTAGCAGCCTGTATTCTTTTAAAATACCACTTAGGTATATTTAGGCCCTGTGTTCCTAACCTAGTTGTAGGAAGTGAAATCTTGTCTGAAGGCTTGAGTCTGCAGTCCTGTTAGCAGTTGCTGGTGGAAGGAGTCAAGGACACACTGAGAAGGAGTTTGCTGCTGGTGCAGGTGTGGGAAGGACATGGACATCAAAGGAGCATTTTAGAAGCAAATTACAAGGGAATATTGGAGGCTGAAAATATGCACAGGGGAAAACTAGGAAAGTGTCTTTGCAGGCTTGCCTTTAAGTAGCCCCTTTGGAAAAACCTGAATGTATAAACTGACATGTTAAAGACTGTGGACTGTAACCATGTCTTAAACCACTGTGTGTTCGCTAGCACAGGGGGTCTCTGTGTTCAAACTGGCATCTACAACTTCAGAGTTATATACCATTTGGATTCTGTGGTTTACCAGAAGAGGTTTATATTTTGTTTCATTCCTAAGTCAATGACTCAGGTAAATCCTTTTATTTTTAAAAAAGCTTACATAAGATTTTATTTTTGACATTTTCTAATTTGCATTCTGCTGGTCAGAAGTCTCAGAACTTTTGAGTGGGTGGCTTCATATCAAGTCTGAGCCCTTGATTATATGAGTCATGGCCCTGCCATTGTCCATATCTACATTCCGAATGCTCCAGCAGGGCAAAACCTCCAGATCTTGTTATTTCACGGTTTATGTTGATAAGCTCATGCTGACTAGAACGCCCCCTACCTTCCTCTACCATCGTGTCTTGTTGTCCTCTTGTCCTTTGTAGAATGAGGCTAGGCATAAACAAATTGTGAAATGCCCTTCTCTACTACGAAAACCTGTCAGACCCTAATGCTTCCCCAGCCTATTAGCCCTGACAATCTGTGACTCCGCCAGCAGCTCCTGGTCGCAGGGCCCTGCCTTCACGCACGCATGCACTATGCTGCTTCTGGTGACTTGGCCCTGGTCCTCCAGGCCAGTGTTCTGGGGAGTTTTTCTGTTCTGTAGGGGTTGTTGGTCCGTTGCTCAATTCTGTCTGACTCTGCTACCCCATGGACGCCAGGCTTCCTTGTCCTTCACTATCCTGGAGTTTGCTCAAACTTGTATACACTGAGTCGATTATGCCATCCAACCATCTCAACCTCTGTCACCTCCTTCTCCTTTCCTCAGCCTTCCCCAGCATCAGGGTCTTTTCCAGTGAGTCAGCTCTTTGCGTCAGGTGGCCAAAATATTGGAGCTTCAGCTTCGGTATCAGTCCTTCCAAAGAATATTCAGGGTTGATTGCCTTTAGGATGGACTGGTTTAATCTCCTTACTGTCCAAGGGATTCTCATGTCTTCTCCAACACCAGAGTTTGAAAGCATCAGTTCTTCGGTGCTCAGCCTTCTTTATGGTCCAACTGTCACGTCTGTACATGACTACTAGAAAACTCTGTAGGGGCTAGAATTCCCCAAACTGCGTTTTTAGTGAGGGTTCTGAGTGCAGGTTAAGTTCTGCCATTTAGGTGCTCTTCAATGGCACCCCACTCAAATACTCTTGTCTGGAAAATCCCATGGACGGAGGAGCCTGGTGGGCTGCAGACCATGGGGTCGTGAAGAGTCGGACACAACTGAGTGACTTCACTTTCACTTTTCCCTTTCATGCATTTGAGAAGGACATGGCAACCCACTCCAGTGTTCTTGCCTGGAGAATCCCGGGGATGGGGGAGCCTGGTGGGCTGCCGTCTATGGAGTCGCACAGAGTCGGACACGACTGAAGCAACTTAGCAGCAGCAGCAGCAGTGGGATTTGAAAGGGCGCGTGCGGGGGCTGTGGTCCTGCTTGACTGTTGTGCCCCTGGCACAGGCGGAGACTGGCTCTGCCCATGGCGCAGATCAGCGTCCAGTCACCAGCCCTGCGGGGCCCAGAGGCATGCCGCGGTGATACCTGTGACTCCCGAGGGCTGGGCGGCGGCTGTGGTAGTGTCCTCTTGTCCTGACCAGTTCAGATAGAGAAGTGAGTTCCACTTCCCTCGCTCCGACGGGGCGAGTGTCGCCCCTGCCAGAAGCCACTCTAGAGGCCTTAGTTATTCCTAGAAGCTTAGTCTAGTCACTGCCCATCCAGCCCTTCCAGAAATGCAGTCGGCACTTGAATACCTGTCTGTTTAGAATAGCTGGAGAGATCTGTTTTCTGTGATGAACCTTGAGTGTCCAGTATTTATCTACACGGAGACCATCGTGTCAGCTTTGTTCCTAGACTCCTCGCCCCTTTTCTCTGTGTAGTCTGCAGCTCTCTCCAGATACTTGACCACCCACATGGCAGTCCTTCCGCAGCTGACTAACAGGATTTCCAGAAAGACAGAAACAGAGAAGAGGAAGAGAGAAACAGAGGAGTGGAAATTATTAAAGAATCAATACAAGACTATTTAGCAGAATCAGAGGATATGTTGCCAGACTAAAGAAGCCCACCAGCAGTGATTCCATGAAATTACAGACAATCAAGAATAAAGAGAACATCAAAAAGCTTCCAAAAAAGAGACATTTTTAAATGTCACATAGAAAAAAAAAAAAGTATCAAGCTTTCCAACAGAACACGGGAAAATAATAAAGCAATCTAAAAACATCTATTTCTGCTTTATTGACTATGCCAAAGCCTTTGACTGTGTGGATCACAATCAACTGGAAAATTCTGAAAGAGATGGGAATACCAGAACACCTGATCTGCCTCTTGAGAAATTTGTATGCAGGTCAGGAAGCAACGGTTAGAACTGGACATGGAACAACAGACTGGTTTTAAATAGGAAAAGGAGTTCATCAAGGCTGTATATTGTCACCCTGTTTATTTAACTTATATGCAGAGTACATCATGAGAAACGCTGGACTGGAAGAAACACAAGCTGAAATCAAGATTGCCAGGAGAAATATCAATAACCTCAGATATACAGATGACACCACCCTTATGGCAGAAAGTGAAGAGGAACTCAAAAGCCTCTTGATGAAAGTGAAAGAGAAGAGTGAAAAAGTTGGCTTAAAGCTCAACATTCAGAAAACGAAGATCATGGCATCCGGTCCCACCACTTAATGGGAAATAGATGGGGAAACAATGGAAACAGTGTCAGGCTTTATTTTTCTGGGCTCCAAAATCACTACAGATGGTGACTGCAGCCATGAAATTAAAAGATGCTTACTCCTTGGAAGGAAAGTTATGACCAACCTAGATAGCATATTCAAAAGCAGAGACATTACTTTGCCAACAAAGGTCCGGCTAGTCAAGGCTATGGTTTTTCCTGTGGTCATGTATGGATGTGAGAGTTGGGCTGTGAAGAAGGCTGAGCATCAAAGAATTGATGCTTTTGAACTGTGGTGTTGGAGAAGACTCTTGAGAGTCCCTTGGACTGCAAGGAGATCCAACCAGTCCATTCTGAAGGAGATCAGCCCTGGGATTTCTTTGGAAGGAATGATGCTAAAGCTGAAACTCCAGTACTTTGGCCACCTGATGCGAAGAGTTAACTCATTGGAAAAGACTCTGATGCTGGGAGGGATTGGGGGCAGGAGGAGAAGGGGATGACAGAGGATGAGATGGCTGGATGGCATCACTGACTCGATGGACGTGAGTCTGAGTGAACTCCAGGAGTTGGTGATGGACAGGGAGGCCTGGCATGCTGCGATTCATGGGGTCACAAAGCGACTGATCTGATCTGATACAAATTTTGAGGGTAAATTTTTTTTTAATTTAGAATTAAATGCAGCCAATATAGCCTGCCTATCGAGTATAAGCATAGAACATAGAAAATCAAGTAGGGGAATAGAATACAAATATTTTCACACAATAAATCCTAGGGAAAAAGAAACAACTTTAGTCCCATGTACTTCATCTTAGAAAACTACTGATACCTGTGCCTTAGCAGAAAAAGGGCATAACTGAAACAAACAAAACAACAACAAAACGTGGATCCAGGAAGCAAGAGCTTCAACACAAGGGAAGTTCCAGGACTTGATCCAGAGGAAAGTGAAGTGGGAAGCATGTGGAAGGGGACCCAGGACAGGGAGGTGCAAGTGGTAGTCTGTCATTTAACATGCTTGAGCATTCAGTCAGTTCAGCTCAGTTGTGTCCGACTCTTTGCGACCCCATGAATCGCAGCACGCCAGGCCTCCCTGTCCATCACCAACTCCCGGAGTTCACTCAAACTCATGTCCACTGAGTCGGTGATGCCATCCAGCCATCTCATCCTCTGTCGTCCCCTTCTACTCCTGCCTTCAGTCTTTCCCAGCATCAGGGTCTTTTTAGATGAGTCAGTTCTTCACATCAGGTGGCCAAAGCAATGGAGTTTCAACTTCAGCATCAGTCCTTCCAATGAATAGTCAGGACTGATCTGCTTTAGAATGGACTGGTTGGATCTCCTTGCAAAGAGTCTTCTCCAAAACCACAATTCAAAAGCATTGATTCTTCAGAACTCAGCTTTCTTTATAGTCCAACTCTCACGTCCATAGCATATTAAAAAGCAGAGACATTACTTTGCCAACAAAGGTCCGTCTAGTCGAGGCTATAATTTTTCCAGTAGTCATGTATGGATGTGACAGTTGGACTGTGAAGAAAGCTGAGTGCCAAAGAATTGATGCTTTTGAACTGTGGTATTGGAAAAGACTCTTGAGAGTCCATTGGACTACAAGGAGATCCAACCAGTCCATTCTAAAGGAGATCAGCCCTGGGTGTTCTTTGGAAGGACTGATGTTGAAGCTGAAACTCCAATACTTTGGCCACCTCATGCGAAGAGTTGACTCATTGGAAAAGACTTTGATGCTGGGAGGGATTGAGGGCAGGAGGAGAAGGGGATGACAGAGGATGAGATGGCTGGATGGCATCATCAACTCGATGGACATGAGTTTGAGTAAACTCCGGGCATTGGTAATGGACAGGGAGGCCTGGCGTGCTGCAATTCATGGGGTCTCAAAGAGTTGGACACGACTGAGTGACGGAACTGAACTCACATCCATACATGACTGCTGGAAAAACCATAGCTTTGACTAGACAGACCTTTGTTGGCTTGAACATTAGAAAACTTGTTTAAAACATTTGACAAATATTGGAGAATTTAGGAAATATTAACAGGTACCAAGAAAATTATTCAATTAAAAAATGAGATAGTTATTAAATTATTAACTCCAGGAACAACAAAACTTTTTGTACAAGAAAGGATATGTAGCTTCAGTACACTATTTGGCTCAGAAGGTATGTGATTATCACACAATCCTAACAAATCCTTACCTGTATGGAGAGGAGGGGTAGAAGTGGGCAGAGGATGATATGTTGATCATATTACAGGAAGTCAAGAGATATTTGATGAAACTGATGAATCCAAGGATGACAGTGTATGCATATTATTTAGAAATCTGGCAGTAGATACCCGGAGAATCAAGCAGAAGAGCTGAAAGTAGTTTCATTCATTTCTTAAATGAAAATATTAGGTACTATTTTAAGAATTTATACATATTAACACATATATATGGAATCTTGGAAAATGGTACTGATGTACCTATTTGCAGGGCAGGAACAGAGGTACAGACAGAGAGAAGGGACTTGTGGACACAGCAGGATAAGGAGAGGATGGAATGAATTAGAGTAACATTTGACTTATATACACTGCTGCTGCCGCCAAGTCGCTTCAGTCGTGTCCGACTCTGTGCGACCCCATAGACGGCAGCCCACCAGGCTCCTCTGTCCCAGGGATTCTCCAGGCAAGAACACTGGAGTGAGTTGCCATTTCCTTCTCCAGTGCATGAAAGTGAAAAGTGAAAGTGAAGTCGCTCAGTCATATCCAACTCTTTGCAACCTCATGGACTGTAGCCTACCAGGCTCCTCCGTCCATGGGATTTCCCAGGCAAGAGTGCTGGAGTGGGGTGCCATTGCCTTCTCCAATATATACACATCCATGTGTAAAATTGCTAGCTGGTGGAAAGCTGCTGTATAACACGGGGAACTCAGCTGGGTGCTCTGTGATGACCTGGAGGGGTGGGATTGGGGTGGCGGGAGGGAGGCTCCAGCAGGAGGGGATATGTGTCAACATAGAGCGGATTCACATTGTTGTGCAGCAGAAGCCAACACAACATTGTAAAGCAGTTGAACTGCAATTAAAATTTTTTTAAAAAATAATTTACACAGGTTCATTGTGGAAATTTAGAAAACACAGTATAAAGAAGAAAACAAAAATCATCCATAAAACCTCTGTACTCACTTAACCTTTGATGTTCTTCAATAATCTAGGTATGTATACATGCTTTTTATATCTGTTATCCTAACAATTTCATAGTGAAAATGATGTTTCACTGTTTTAATCTTCACTTTTTTAGTCACAAGTGATGTTATAAACACTCTTCTCTAATCAGCTTTTGTAGTCTTCTGTTAATTGCTTTTTCTTGTCTTTTGCTCATTCCCTATTGGTTATTGGTCTTTTGTTATCAATTTGTACGAAACTTTGGCTTTTCCCTTGTGGTGTTTGTGTTGAAGTTTTCTTATTTTTGTGGGGTCAGATTTTATTTTCTCTTTGTATAACTTGGCCTCTGTGACCTTAATTACTGGATCCCTTCCCAAGTTCCTTGGTGGTTCCTGCCCGTGATGAAGTCTTAAGTTCTGGGTCCTTCCTGGTCTGGCCGTTGACATCTGTTGAGGCCCTTCCTTCCCAGTCAAGCCACACACACAGGCTTTTCAGCACCTCCACAAGAAAGCGGATCAACAACCTTCTGCCCGAAGTGCCATCTTCCTCACTGTCTGCCCAGAGAGGACCTAGCGAGCTATGCCTCACATCCTAGACTAACTTTCCCGTGTTATTTCCACAATCAACTACTGCAGACGTACTAAATTGTTTTAGAGTCAATTTTAATTCTTTGTCTTCCATTAGTCTGTGGACTCCCTGTCTGTCTCATACCCTGGTTTATTTTGTCAGCTTTGTACCCCCATTTGCAGCATGGTGCTGGTCATTTAGTAAACACTCAGCAAATGTTGGCTCAGTGTTGACCCCTTCATTATTCGTACCGGGCAGAACTCCAGTGGCCCCAAGACTCCTTCTCCCTGGTGTCCATAAGTAGGATGAGAAAGCCGTTCCCTTGATTAGGCTACATTATATGGCAACGATGATGGAATAGTCCTTCTGGTGGTCAAGTTACCTTTGTAAGAATCCACTGCAGCCAACCAGGGGAGGAGTCTCCTGCTGGCTTTGAAGTAAGACCCTCTGTTGTGAGAGTACCGTTGGCTGGGCCCTGAAGGCAGCTTTCAAGAGGTAAGCGTGGTCCCGAGTCCTACAACCACAAGGCTCTGAGTCCCACGGACCACCTGAATGAAGTCGGAAGCAGATTCTGAGCCTCAGATGAAATCCCAGCTCCAGCTGACACCTGGATTTTAGCATGGTGAGACCCCGAGCAGAAGACCCAATGCCCCAGAACCCAGACTCTAGACCCAGGGAAGCTGTAGATTATGTTTGCTGTTTCAGCAGCAACAGGAAGCTGGTTACAGTGTTCAAGCTGGTGTTACTAGGGCATCGGCCTCAAACCTCGGCACCAAGGACTCGGCTGGTTTTAAGACATTGCATTTTGGGTAACTGGATCCTTGTTTTCATTAGTTGTACAAGAGAATTGCTCTCAGACCTACTCTGCCACGCTGTTGCTGTCTCAGAAGAAACAAAGCCCTGCTACCTGCAGGCCTTCTTCCCTGGGATGCTTCCCCAGGAACCGACAGCTAAGCTTAGTTCCTGCTCTGCGGCTCCTTCCTGCTGCGCTCCGTCAGCCTGTGGTACCGCTCTGGTTACCTCACAGTGAGCCTGCTCCCCGGGACGGACCCTGTGAGTGAGCTCTACCTCCTCTTTATTGTGACATTTTTGTGTGCAGTGTTGGTCTGCTGCACTGAGCTTCCCGCAGCAGCCTGCAGCCTGGTCTCACTGACTGCCCGGAAGATAAGACTGTTCCTTCTCACAGTGTTCCCTGTAATAGGTTTCCTAGCCCGGGATGGTTTTCTAGAATCGGGTCAGTTGCCTCCCTCAGGCGAGATACAATAGTTAATCCTAAATCAACTTTAAATTGCTATAAAGATATCCCCCAAATTCTTTTAGGAATGTATTTATTAAAGAGTAACGCATTTTTTTCTTGAAAACATCCAAAAATACTAAAAGGCTTGGAATTTTCTCAGGTTTCTAACGTCAGTATGAGACAGGTTAGCAAAAAGTTCCGCTTGAGTTGCATGGTGTGGGATGAGAACAGGTGGGCGGAGGTTAAGGAAGGCGAAGAGGGGCAGGCGGGGCCTGTGTGCAGCCTGAGGAGAGAGGGAGGGCTGGGAGGATTTGGCCCAGAGACAGGCTTGGTCTCAGCGTGTCTGAGGCCCGTCCCGGCCTGAGGGCAGTTGCTCTAAGGGTGCAAACTGCGCCTCAGCGCTGCCCTCGTTCCCAGCAAACGGGCCGTGGCCCTCAGGCTGCGTAAGGCCTCAGGCCCTTACACAGGCCTACTGTTACAAACCATTAAACTTACCCCACTTTTTAGAACAATCACATTCACTTAACTACCAGTGTTATTTGCATTTAACCTTTATTGAGGAAACCTAAAAAGAATGACTAGAAATGGGAGTCAGCTCCAGCCAAATTACAGAACTCTTTACCATATTCAGATGGTCTCCAAAATTTAGAGTACCTGAACTGTGAGAGGCAAGAATGGTTTCAGAAAAGAATCCTGCTGACATTCTCAGATGATGTGCTGAAGCAAAGCTCCGCCTCTGGCCGCAAGCAGCCCGGCTCAGCTGAGGGCCAGTGCAGGGCTGAGGTGCCCCAGATGGCCTGCCAGGCCCTCCACCCACCCGCCGCCCCACCGCAGGCCAGCGGGCAGGCCTTGTCACCCCTCTCAGGTTGGGTCACTAAAAAGATGCTTAGGCATGAAATGTCATAGCTATTTCAGTTAGTGAAATACAAGACAGTTCCCATTTTTCTTCAAAATTAGAGTTGCAGATAAATCTTGCAGGACACACTCAGAACTATTTCAAGACCTCCATATCATGGTTTAAGTTCTCTGTGAAAACTTTCTTTTCCCCACACTTTCCCCACTATGCTGACACTCCTCACATCAGTCACCTCCCAAAGGCCCTCCAGATCCTCACTTGTTTCAAGTTACAGGCGTTGCTCATTAGAAGGCATTAATGACCTTTGACACATTCTTTACCACTGTGCCTGTGGAAAGAGACCAGACATGTCATCTTTGTTATTGCAGCTTATACTCTTATTATGGAAAGTTGCAAAATACACAAAAAGTAGAAAGAGTATCATAATGTGTCCCCTGTGTAGGGATCACCCAAGTTTAACAGTTGTTGGTATTCATCTGAGTTTTTAATTTTTTCATTACCCCTAAACACTTTTCCTCCCCCCTAAGATACTCTACAGCCAACAACTTCAGACTGAATGTCTCATTTTCAGATAGAGGAGTTAAGCAAGTTTCAGAGGATTTCAGAGAACGGCCCCTGGCCGAGCGGCCAGTCTAGCAGGGGCATGACACTTGGGGGTGTCCGCATGAAGGAGGCACTAGCCCAGAGCTAGGATGTTGAAGTCAAGGGATTTTTAAAATACATCTTTTCTGAGAAAGAACTGAACTTGACTGCAAACAACAAAAAAAGTCTTGTTCTTTTAAGGTTTCACCTTAAGTATAAGAAGATTGTGCCTATATTCACTTCAAGGTATTTATTTTAGATGTAAAATACTCATAATGACATCAGGTTAAACATCCTGTTGCGAGTATGATGACAGCCTATTGGGTCTCCATTCTTCAGTTCTAGTGCTTGCTCTTAGAGACCAGGAATGGGGATTTCACAAATTTTAGAAAATACATTAAAAAGTTTAATCATCTTTCACATTAAGGAAAATTATTATTGATTCAATTCTGTTTGATTACATAGTATGTTTCCATTTCTTTTCCTTTGAGAAAGTGGCACTTAGACTCAAGGCAGCTGTTTTATTCCTTAAGCGAATCTCTATTTCCAAATATTCAATACCTCGGACAGCCCCCTGTGTACCTTTCCATGTACATGTAACCCAGGTGAAGGCCTCCTTCTTTCCCTGGCGTGTTTGGGACAGGGGATGTGTCCCTCTGTCCTGTGTGATAGTCCTCAGTGCAGAGGGGTTCTCCCTGCTGTGGCTCACAGCCCGTCTACGCCTCCCGCCTCACCGCCTCACCGCCTCTGGTGGGATGCTGAAGATGCAGCCAGGCTCGAGGAGGGCGGCCGGAAAGACGGCGCTTCCTGCAGGGCGGAGTCCCTTCCCTCTGGGGCTCACGCAGCCCCTCCTGAGGGTGCAGGGCGACCGAGGCTGCGTTTGGGGGTAGCACATGGCAGGGAGCAGCCGCACACTAACATGATAGTTGTTCAGGAAAAAGCCACTGCACTTTGTTCTTAGGTTCAGTTCAGTTCAGTCGCTCAGTTGTGTCCGACTCTTTGCAACCCCATGGACTGCAGCACACGAGGCCTCCCTGTCCATCACCAACTCCCAGAGCTTGCTCAAACTCATGTCCATCAAGTCGGTGATGCCATCCAACCGTCTCATCCTCTGTTGTCCCCTTCTCCTCCAGCCCTCAATCTTTCCCAGAATCAGGGTCTTTCCCAATAAGTCAGTTCTTAGCATCAGGTGGCCAAAGTATTGGAGTTTCAACTTCAGCATCAGTCCTTAGGTTAGTGGTTTCCTTTAATTATGATGGCCTCACCAGTCTAGTAAGGAGAGGCAAACATTGTGTTTTTAAGATGTTTCACATCTCTCTTACTCTCCCAGGGAGGTAAGTAGCTGTTACAATGCAGGCTCTTGGAGGGCCACTAACCCAGACTGCCTCTGAAGGAGATGGGAGGAGGGTCAGGCTACGGCTTCAGCTTTCCCCTACTCCGAGCAGCAGCCGGTGGAAACACCCCCGGGGGGGATGGGGTGAGGATATTTGGGGCTAAAGGCCAAGTCCACAGCCTCGAAAACTGCACTTGTTTCCTGGGGCCGCCACAATGAAGCGGCACAGACTAGCTTAAGCAATAGGAGTGTGTGCTCTCATAGCTCTAGATGCTGGAAGCCTAAAGTCCAGGAGTCCCTCTGAGACCCACAGAGGACACGCCTTCCTAGTCTCCTCCTGGCTTTTGAAGGGAAACTGGCCGTCCTCTGCGGCCTGTGCTCTGCAGGCTCACTACTCCAGGGTCTCCCGCCACAGTCACACAGCTTTCTCACTGTGTGTCTCTGGGTTCACATGGCCATCTTCTTATAAGGACACCAGTCATGCTGGATTAGGGGCCCACCCTCCTCATCTTAACAAATTATGCTTTTTCCAAATAAGGTCACATTCCGAGGTTCCAGGGGTTAGAGCCTCAACATACCGTGTCCGGGGAAACAAATTTCACCCTGTAACACTCTGTAAAGGCACAAGAGACCTTTACTGAGCCTGGTGTGAAGGAGGCCACCACAAGCTTTTGAATAGACCTAAGGAGCTTTCAGAATGCTAACGGCTCTCAGCATCGGCCAACCAGCAACCAGAGGCTCTCCGACTCTCGACTGTACGCACTTACAGACACTTACACTACCTCCGGGAGGGGAAGGAGCCTGCCCACTGCACCCACCCCCAAACAGTAGGACTGCGCTTTCATTTCCCTGGGCGGGAGGCAGACATGGGGACACAGCCCCTGAGTGCCGGGGGCGGGTCGGAGGACCACTCTTGACACCTGTGTTCTCAGCATTCCCTTGGCTGTCTCCTCCTCCCACCTCCTACCTTTTCTCACGAGGTGCCTCATTTTTTTCACTCACCCTCCACAGATGCTGGTGTTTTACTTTACGATACTCTCCTTTCATTCTGCCATTCAAAACTTTTATGGTTTCTATACACATGGGCAAAAAAAAAGTCAAAACTGCCACCTCCTCCTGGTCAACAGTCTTAGTAACAACATGTTGCAGTGACAATTTTTCTTTACTACATCCTATATAAAATGTGTAGGAAGAAGGCATTCCCCTACCAGACCCTATAGGCAGCAGGGAAGGGATGGAAAAATATGCATCTCCTCAGTCAGACCCCAGGGGCCAAGAATATGGGAGCCGGAATTTTTTTCTTCCAGTTATATAAAAATCAAAGAAAGGCCCCATTTCTGCTCAAATTCATTTGAGATATCACCACCCTAATTTTTCCTTAGTTTAAAAACTAAAATCCGTCTGCAGTTTTTTTAAATCACATAAATAGCAACCTCCCACTCAGAGAGAAAATGGAAACCTCTGTACACTCTTCTGTAATCAGAGCATCTTCACCCAGTCACAAAGAGGGGGGAAATACAAGAAATAAAGTACAACAGGCAAACTATTTAAAATCATAAAAAATTATGTAAAAGCATTTGTTAAATTTGATAATACAACTAATTATCGATAAAAATTGTTAAACCACTTGATTTATTGAATAACTTTCAAAAACTCTCCTTTAAGACAATGAGAAGGCAGGTCTGCAGGAAACTGTCCTGTACCCTCCCTTAGTAGAAAACCATTAAGGTGGTTTTAGCCATCTGAATGCAGGATCACGTTACAAAGAGGAAGTCAATTTATTTTATATTTATAAAATTTTATATAAATAAAGTGACTCATTCCCCTGAAGCTTTATTAGCCATAACCTATAGAAAAGAATGTGGGGAAGGTAATGGCAACCCACTCCAGTATCCTTGCCCGGAGAGGAGCATGGTGGGCTACAGTCTATGGGGTCACACAAAGTCGGACCGACTGAGCGACTAATTAACAACTGCTGCTGCTTGGGGAGTAAGTTACAGGGCTGAGAGTTACCGCCACCAAAAGAGGGCAGTAAAACAGAGGGTGTTGCAGACTTGGTCAGAGAAGGCAATGGTACCCCGCTCCAGTATTCGTGCCTGGGAAATTCCATGGACGGAGGAGCCTGGTGGGCTGCAGTCCATGGGGTCGCACACAGTCGGACACAACTGAAGCGACTTAGCAGCAGCAGCAGTGGACTTGGTCACCTCCCTCCCTTAGTAAAGAACTCTTTCTCTTTAGTCAGTAAAGAATTGTATCGTATCCAATTAGTCATCAAACAAACAAAACCCTCTCATCTCTTCCTGTCCCTTCCCATGGATTATTGCAGTCATTTTCTTTATTTTTGCCCCGAGTCTTTCGTTTTAGAGTCACAGACTCCCTGCTTAAAATCTCTCTTCCTTGCTCTGCTCAATACTTAAAAATTCGTCTCCACTGTCTTCTACACGGCGCTGCCCATAAACCTTCCAAAATCTGCTTTTGTGAGGCCACTCACTTGGTATCATTTCTCTGTTGCCAAAGGATAAAGGATGAAGGCCACACTTACTTGCCTCAACCATGGGGCTCCACCCAACCTCTCAGCCTCACCCCTACTTACTTGTAACAGAGTCTGCGCTTCTGCTACCTGCATCCCTGACTTCCGTGCAGCAGCCTGTTACTCTCTCTCGGCCCATCCGTGTCCTCCCTATCCTGCTTCCAGAATGATCTGCTCTTGTAGGGTGTTCACCACAGCTTCCACAAGCTACTTACAATTGCCAGTTATCCTGAAGTGAGAGGATGTCTTTGTCTTTGGATTGTAAGCTTCACAAGGGCAGGGACCCTGACTGTGTTTCCGTGCCTCTCTTCATAGTACCTGAAACAATGCTTTGTCCGGAATGGCAAAACCAGTAAACTTTCATGGATTGAAAAAAGCAACATAAAGATGGAAAGAGGCAAGTGAGAACAGGCCAGTGCCCGGATCGTGTTCTTGCAGAGCTGAGAGCAGTGCCTTGAGTCCAGTGTCGCAGGGAGAACCACAGTAGGGCAGATGGCGTCTCTGAGGAGTGGGACTGCGGGTTTGGGGAAGGATGCGGGTGAAGGTAAGTGCTTACCTTGGGGTCGTGGCTGAGGCTCTGACCGCAGGCTATAGATCTGCAAAGAGCTTGATGATCTCCAGGTGCAGCCCCGTCACAGAGGGGCGGAGCCCAGGGAGGACCGGGCTGACCTGCTGCTCAGAAGCTCCTCCCACCCCGCCCCATGGCCGCTCTTCACTAAGTGTCAGCTGTCCCTAGCTTAGAAAGGCAGGTTTCCAGTCTGAATTTGTTTTACTGGAGGAGTCTGTGGTAAATGTTCACGTAATACTTTCCTCCACACTCAGCCATTTCAGAGACTAACATAGGCTGTAGATGAAACTGATAGTCGAGCTCAAAGACGTCTTCTTAACTTAAAAGCGAGTTGCTGCCTCCACGTCAAGATTCTAAGGAAGCCTGTTTGCTTTCTTAACTTCTTGGGGGAAAAAAGTGAAAGTATTAGTCGTTCAGTTGTGTCCGACTCCACGGCCAGGTTCCTCTATCCATGGGATTCTCCAGGCAAGAATACTGGAGTGGATGGCCATTCCCTTTTCCAGGGGATCTTCCTGACCCGAGGGATCAAACCCAGGTCTCCTGCATTGCAGACAGATTCTTTACCATGAGCCACGGGGGAAGCCCCTTACAATCATAAAATGTGTGTGTGTGAAAGTCGTTCAGTCGTGTCCAACTCTTTGTGACCCCATGGACTATATGGTCCATGGAATTCTCCTGGCCAGAATACTGGAGTGGGTAGCCTTTCGCTTCTCCAGGGGATCTTCCCAACCTAGGGATTGAACCCAGGTCTCCCACATTGCAGGCGGATTCTTTACCAACTGAGCCACCAGGGAACCCCTACAATCAAAGAGCCCACTAAAAATGTATGCACATTGATCCAGCAATTCCACCTTTATTTAAGCTGTACTTACGATTAGGATTACAGTATTGTTATAATAGCAAAAGACTAAATATAATCCCCCACCCCCAGTCCTCATCAGGACTGATGAATCAGCTGTGGTGCAGAACACTGTGGCCCTGGAAGACGAGGCCCTGCTGAGGGACAGCCTCCAGGGTATGTTGTTCAGTGAAAAGCGCAGGGCACAGGACAGCAGGTGCAGCTCGCTGGCCCCTGTCTGGGCCTGTGTTGGGGGAGGGCCCGTCTGTCATTCTGCTCAAGGGGACTTCATGTTAAAAAAAATTGTCTTCAAGTGTTGAAATAGGGTAAGAAAATTAAAATAGGCTAAGAAAGGATATAGGTATACCCATATATAAGAAGGCATAGACCTTCTTACCCTATTTGAATTTTCTCTATATGCATGTATTACCTTTTCAATTAAAAAGAGCTCATTTTAAAAGGCTCAAAAGATGAAAATCCCTTCCGGAACCAAAATTGTATTATATCATTATTATGCATTACACTGTTCAGTAGAGAAACTTCAAGAATCTGCTGTGAATCGAGGTATGAACATCAGAAAATGATTGTTCATGTGTTTGGAGACTTAGGTACTGCTGCGTATTTTAATTTTGTCACCAGAGGTTTGCATCAGAATGTGCCATAGAGTAAGTCTGCTTATTTCTTCCAGGATGAAGTGAATAATCTACAAAGGCTGGCTCCGTGAAGCCTGTGGGTAAGTTTTAGAGGCACGCCCCTCTCCAATGCAGAGAAGGTGTCAGTCAGGGTGAAGTAGAAAGTCCCTTGCTGTTTGTGTCAGGCTTTCAGCTTCCTTTCCCTGTTACCTTGAGCAAATCAGGTCTCCTGCAATCTAACTTTCTTCCTATGTAAGGGGGAGTTACTTCTGCCACACTGGTCTCCAGGTGGGTCACAGGGAGCCAGTGAGGGATGGAAATCACATCTAAGGGATTGTTTATCATTTCACTACTCAGCATGTGCAAGTCACATTGCAAACATCCCCCAGAAGAGTAGCCTGACACTCAGCTGTCAGCTTTCTGGAGTTTTCTGAGAAGACAGCCACTGTGGACCCACTGGCTCAGAACATGCGGGGACAGCTCTGCTCACTAATATGTGTAAACTGAAACCTCGCTGACAGGAGGTGACTTAAGAATGAAAGCGAAGTGAAAGTGAAATGAAAGTGAAAGTGTTAGTCGCTCAGTTGTGCCCAACTGTTTGCAACCCCATGGACTGTAGCACGCCACCCCCCCCAGGCTCCTCCATCCATGGGATTCTCCAGGCAAGAATATGAGAGGGGCGGTTTCCGTTCCCTTCTCCAGGGGATCTTCCCAACCCAGAGATCGAACCTGGGTCTCCCACATTGCAGACAGGTTCGTTAACTGTCTGAGCCTCCAGGGAAGCTGACTTCAGGATGGTGGGGCAGAAACGCTAAGATTGGAGAAAACAAAATACCCAGAACCAAAACCCCAGTGACTCAGTCCTGGCAGCAAACTTCTCACAGTATCTTGCTTTGGGGAAACTGTCGTCTCAAAGGTGGGTAAAGATGAATAGGGATGAGAAGACAGTTTTAATAACTCAGAACCCAGATTAACAGTTGGGAAGGCCCTTTACACATTTGGGCCCAAAGGAAAGGAATGAAGGGAATTTTTCCTCCATCAGGTAAAGAATGCAGGTGGATAGGGGCCTCACTCAGAGGTAGGAGGGGACACGTGTGTGCCTTCTGGGCAGTTTGCAGGTACACTCACACAGACACCTGAGCCTCCAAACATGAGCCAAAGCTATTATGCATTATGGAGGTTTTAGTATGGCAAAAGGTATTGCTTAATAATTCAGCACATGCATTAAAAAGGGTTTAAAAGTCATTTATTGGAAAGAAAAATTTATAGTCAATCCACTTTCAATTGGCAATTTTATTACATTTTAATAAATAAATAAATAATTATTTTGTAAATTTTCAGGACTTCAAACATTAAATGTAAATGAATGTAAATTTATTACATATAATAAATGATAGCCAAAGGTTATCATTTGTCTTTTTTATATTTTCTTTTATATCCAGTTTAATATTTTTATGAGGCAACTTGCATCATAAATCATAAGGCATTTCTTAATTATTTCTTACCTCTGTGACTTTTCTCATTACTCTGCTGTTCCCATAACAGATTTTCCTCAGCAACAAGAAATTAGGGGTTTAGAAAGAAATGTTACTTGTGTGATGCAGGATCAGGAAGACTTACTAGAAAAGAAACTTGTGTTAAGGAGAAAGTGGGGCCGGGATATTATTGGCCAAGGAGCTTAATATTCACCGCAGGATGATACATGCTTAAAAAAACCAAAAGGAAAAATAAAGCCTCCATTTATGGAAATAAAGCGCTTGGCGCACAGGAAAGCAGTAATTCTATTTTCTGTGGATCAAACCACAACCGAGATAGAGTTCAGTCTGGGGAAACACAGACCGTGAGGGATACGAGAGTGGACCCCTCCCCCAGAACAGGAGTCTGTGCACAGCCTTGGGAGGAAGCACTGGGGGCCCTGGGCGGACTGGCCTGGGGCAGAGAAACAAGAGGATGCAGGACGCTGGGCAAAGAGCGCCAGGTGGGGGAGGTGTGAACGCGGGTTATGTCTGTCCACAGAACTAGGGTCCCTTTCCAGAAATCCGAGAGGCATGTGATGGAGTGAATTAGCTAAAACTAGGTTCCAGCAGAGCTCTCTGAAAATGGAAAGTAGCCACTTCCCACCCCGGAGATGCAGGATGAATGGCATCGACAGGGGCGCTTGGAGCAACACCGTCTGATGGAACCTCTGGCAGTACAACGATGTCGGCTTCAACACCGGTCACAGCCTGAAAGCTGAGAGTTACGTTTCATCTGGTGGGAATGTGTAGGACTTTAAGCCCGGGAAACAGCATCTCAAGTAACCCTTAGAGAACTGCTCCCAGGAGGCAAAGGGAGGACCCAGGTTACATATAAGTTTTGCAACAAAGGGCAGGTAGTCTGAACATCGAAAGGTTATTGTCAATTAAAGGAAGCCAGGTATCTCAAGGAATTCAACATTTTCCTACATATCGGAACAGGTAAGAGTCTGGGCTTACCGCGATCATTGCTTTCCTATGCATCTCAGCCATCCTGGGCCAGTATCCTGTGTTTTTCCACATCCAGAGCTTCCTTGGGCTCCCGATGAGGTGTGGCTGCTATCTGATGGCTGTCAGATCACATCTGTTCTCCTTCCTGAGTGTCCGTAGGACTCGCCGGCTCACACTGGAGAGCTGTGATCACTGATGACTGTGACATCCTTGTTTACTGATCTGGTGGGAAATGCTCCATTTCTCAGAAACGTCCTCGATCCATCCTGCTAGGACTGGTGCCACTGCCACATGGGAAGAGAGCTCTTGAAACCAGACCGGTGTGACTGAGAAACCGAGTTATTTTAAGTGATTTTAATATGAACAGTCCTATGAGGGTAATGCAGGCAGAAAGCCTAGAAGTCCCTGCACTGAGCCGGCATGTGAACTAAACCAACCTTAACAGCTCTGCTCTCACCTCCTGATGCCCGTCACCCCCGCCCTCCACTAACACTAAGCTGCCAGTGTATCCTTGACCCCATGGTGCTAGCTCACATTTGAAGGTTTTCCCTGCAGGATACCCTCGTCCAGCAAGTTTCATTTTCCTTACCCTCTCTCATATTCTCAATGATTCTTCTTCTGGAAAACTTTCCCCCCAAAGCCCCAACACCATGTCTTTTGTGTCTGGGACATGTGTCTCTCAGTGACAGTCTCATGCTGTATTCCAGCCAGATGTTGCCACCTCTGCTGACCCCCGTGTTAGAGATGCTTAAGTGAAGGGCGGCGCCTTGGGCTTCCATAGTGGGGCCGCTGAGCAGAGATGCTGCGTGAATGTGGCTGATAATCTACCTAAACACGTATGTATAAAATGATGCCCAGAGATCTCCTTGTAAGGGAGGATGTTGCAATTTATCAATTACAGGTAAGGATGAAGAAGTCAAGGTTTTGAAATCATTTGTCCAATAAAGAACAGACTGGTGATTGCCAAGGGGAGGAAGTTGGAAGAGGGATGGAGTGGGAGGTTGGGATTAGCGGCTGCAAACTACTGTATATAGAGTAGATACATGACACGGTCCTGTTGTATAGCATAAGGAAGCATAGTCAATATCCTGTAATAAACCAGAGTGGAAAAGAATATTTTAAAAAGGATATATATATATATACATATATATATGTATCTATATACATGTACATGTATATATGTGAGTAAGCGATAGTCACCCAGTCATGTCCGACTATTTGTGACCCCATGGACTGTAGTCCTCCACGCTCTTCCTCTGTCCATGGGATTCTCCAGGCAAGAATACTGGAGTGGGTTGCCATTTTATTCTCCATATATGTGTGTGTGTATATATATATATATATATATATATATATATATATATATAAAACCAAATCACTTTGCTGTATAGCAGAAATTAATACAACATTGTAAATCAACTACACTTCAAAAAATACTGATAAAATGATTTGTCCAATATCACGCAAAAAAGAAAATTGGCACTTGATCTTTTTTCAAATATGTATCTATTTAAATTGATTGGTGATTTCTTTACAATATTGGTTTGATTTCTGTCATGCGTCGGCATGAATTAACTGTAGGTGCACACATGTCTCCTCATGACCATGTTTTAACTCTCATCTCACTGCCTCATTCCTGAACCTCACTATGTCAGATTAAATACAGTTGCTTTGAAAGAATTTTAATTAAAGTTCTTAGGGCCACAGGGGATCTCAAGACAGTTCCTGCCTTTTAGCAGTGAGATCCAAAAAGGCTAAATAAATTTCTCAAGTTTATTCAACTATGAAGTGTCATCAGTCAGTCAGTTCAGTCACTCAGTCATGTCCGACTCTTTGCGACCCCATGAATCGCAGCACGCCAGGCCTCCCTGTCCATCACCAACTCCCGGAGTTCACTCAGACTCACGTCCATCGAGTCAGTGATGCCATCCAGCCATCTCATCCTCTGTCGTCCCCTTCTCCTCCTGCCCCCAATCCCTCCCAGCATCAGAGTCTTTTCCAATGAGTCAACCCTTCGCATGAGGTGGCCAAAGTACTGGAGTTTCTTTGGATTTCCAAAGAAATCCCAGGGCTGATCTCCTTTAGGATGGACTGGTTGGATCTCCTTGCAGTCCAAGGGACTCTCAAGAGTCTTCTCCAACACCACAGTTCAAAAGCATCAATTCTTCGGCGCTCAGCCTTCTTCACAGCTCAACTCTCACATCCATACATGACCACAGGAAAAACCATAGCCTTGACTAGACGAACCTTTGTTGGCAAAGTAATGTCTCTGCTTTTGAATATGCTATCTAGGTTGGTCATAACTTTCCTTTCAAGGAGTAAGCGTCTTTTAATTTCATGGCTGCAATCACCATCTGCCGTGATTTTGGAGCCCCCCAAAATAAAGTCTGACACTGTTTCCACTGTTTCCCCATCTATTTCCCATGAAGTGATGGGACTGGATGCCATGAAGTGTCATAGTTGGCCTTAAAATCAGATCTCCTATTTATTAAGAATGCATGTCTTGGGACTTCCCTGGTGGCCCAGTGGCTAAGCCTCTGAGCTCCTAATGCAGAAGCCCTGGGTTCAATCCTTGATCAGGGAACTAGATCCCATATGCAGGAACTGGGACACAGTATAGCCAAATAAATTTAAAAAATAAAAAATTTAAAGAAAAGAATGCATGTCTCTGATGTATCAATGTTAGCTGTTATTTTAAAATTAAATGTGTTCACATTGTCCTGATTCCAAAATAATATGTGTTTTTTATAGAAACATTGGAAAATACAGAAAAAATAGAAAAGAGGGTGATGATCATCCATAATTTCCAAATGCAAAGGTTCAATTATTCATCCATTTCATCAGTGTTGGCTAGCAAAGACCCTGGGAACACAGTTGAAGTTGAAATAAATTGAACTTATCTCTCATTGCAGTGAGGAGGGATGAACACCATGGAGACTCACAGGGTCTCTCAATAAGAGCGTGTTAGAATTATTATCGAGTTTGTGCCTTGGTTGAGTGATGGAGGGAAGGTTTAAGGAAGAGGAGAAGAAATTTTGCTCTAGACTGGTTCCTGTCAGAAAACAAAACAGTTGTGTGACTGGGAATCTCAAGTCTTATCTCTAAGGAGGGCAGACAAGGGGATGAAGCTGTCACTTATAAAGAAGCAGTCACTCATTTTGTCCAAGAGAGGATGCACTTTGAGGTAACTCACTGGCCTTGCTTTTGTCTGTCCTTAGACAAAACTATAAATTGGCCTTACTTACCCCATTTTATCGTGGTCTCAGACTTACCTTGCCTGAGGCCAGTGTGCTCTAAGATGCTTTGTGTTTCATTAGAATATAACATGGCCCAGCCATGTCAGGCACTCAGAAAATGAGGATCATGGCGTCCAGTCCCATCACTTCATGGCAGATAGCTGGGGAAAAAGTTGAAACAGCAACGGACTTTATTTTCTTGGGCTCCAAAATCACTATAGATGGTGACTGCAGCCACAAAATTAAAAGACACTTTCTCCTTGGAAGAAAAGCTATGACAAACCTAGACAGCAAAGATATCACTTTGCCAACATAGGTTCATATAGTCAAAGCTAAGGTTTTTCAACCAGTCATGTATGGATGTGAGTGTTGGGCTATAAAGAAGGCTGAGTGCCAAAGAATTGGTGCTTTCAAATTGTGGTGCTGGAGAATATTCTTGAGAATCCCTTGGACTGCAAGAAAATCAAACCAGTCAGTCCTAAAGGAAATCAACCCTGAATATTCATTGAAGGATTGATGCTGAAATTGAAGCTCCAAATTTTGTGTCTACCTGATGCGAAGTGCCAACTCATTGGAAAAGATTGTGATGCTGGGAAAGATTGAAGGCAGGAGGAGAAGGAGGTGACAGAGGATGAGATGGTTGGATGACATCACTGACTCAATGGACATGAGTTTGAGCAGAATCCAGGAGATGGTGAAGGACAGGGAGGCCTGTTGTGCTGCAGTCCTTGGGGTCACAAAGAGTTGGACACAACTTAGCGACTGAACAGCAACAAAAACAACTATAGTCAGGCGAGCTCTGAATGTCTGAGCTTGCTTCTTGTCTTTCTTCTCAATTCAGTTCTTCATTCAGTAAATACTGACTGAACACCTAGCTATAACCCAGGCAAACAAGTCAGCACATAGAGAATAGAGGCTGGTGGATGTTCTCCTGGGGTTTATATTCTAACATGGGATTTAACTAAGCAAACAAACAAACATCAAAGCAAGGCAGGTCGTGCTGACCTTCAGGGTCAAATGTTAGGAAGCAACCTGCAGCCCAGGAAGAGGGCCCCGTGGTAGAGGTTCTGTTTTCGGGGAAGCCCACTTTTGAGCAGCTCCGAGCAGAAATCTGAATGAAGTGAAGGAGCAAACCCTGAAAGGTCTGAGCCAAGAGAATTCCAAGCAGTCGAACAGCAAGTCCCCAGTGGGGAGAGTGGGCTTGGTACATTTGAAGAAGAGCCAGGGGGCCCATGGTGGCAGAGGGATGAGTCTGTCATGGGAAGAAGTGAGGGGCCAAGAAGGAGGTCAGATCACGTGGGCCTTTGTAAGCAAGGACCAGCTCTTGGGTGCTGTTCTAAGTGTGATAACTCACCGGAGAGCTCTGAGCGGACCATGAACATGACCTTGCTCACATGTTTAAAGGGTCATTCTTGTTGCTGATAAGGAAGACTATCCATGGAAGGGTAGTGGGGGTGGGGCATGATGTCAGCTAGGAGACCCTTAGTCAATAAAATACAGCCACTGGGTCCCGGTGAGTGGTCACACACCTGTACCAGGAGGCACGTGTTACACGTAGCAGCTGAGCACCTGAACTGTGGCTCGGGTGGGCTTTAAGAGTAAAATACACGTGGGATCTAGAAGACTGCTGAAACATGTTGTAAAATTATGTTTTACATGTTTTGTAATTTTCATAGTTATTACACACCGAAATGATAAAAATTTGCATATATGTGGTTAAAATACATCATTGTAATTGGTTTCACTTTTTATTGTGTTAATATGTATTACAAATTTACAAAAAGTTTCCTATTTTGTATTTTTATTTTTTAATCTTTTAAATTTTTATTGGAGTATGGTTGATTTGCAATGTTGTGTTAGTCTGCTGTACAGCAAAGTGAAACATTATATAATACATATACATATATCCACTCATTTTTAGATTATTTGCCCATATAGATCATTACAGAGTATTGGACAGAGTTCCCTGTGCTATACAGTAGGTTCTTGTTTATTTTATGTATAGTAGCACATGTATATCAGTCCCAATCTCCCAATTTATCCCTCTCCCCTTTCTCCCCACCCCAAAACCATAAGATTCTTTCTCTACATTGGTGATCACTTGCTTCTTTTAATCTGACTGCTAGAAAATTGAGAAATATGCCTGTGGCTTGCATTATCTCTCGGTTGGACAGCACTGGTCTAGAGTGAGTGGGTGAAGATGCTGAGGTGATGGTGGGTGAAGGTCTGACAGGTGATGCATTCCCAAGGTAGTGTTGGTGTTGTTTGCTGATGGATCTGAAAGAAAGGAGTCAAGGATGAATCCACCTGGAGCATCTGGGTGCCCGGAGGTGCAATTTACCCAATGAGGGACGGTGGGAGCAGGCGCAGGTTTGCTCAGACCGTTGTCAGGTCCTGGAGGGTATGAGTCCGGGCTGGAGTGAGTGCAAAAAAAGGCTGGAAGGTGAGGAAGAGGGCGCAGTGATGAAAGGATGCCCTTGAGCTCTCAGCAGAGAAGTCCAAGGCAGCCGTGGGCACGGGGAGGCTGAGAGGCTGGGATCTGGAGCCCCGTGGGGAGGCTGCTTACATGCCTGGCCCTTCTGCGGGCAGCGGGGCGGATGAGGGTCACTGCATGTCGCAGGTGTGCAGGGAGATGGTGGGGTGCGGGCGTCTGCAAGTTCACTCCAGACGGATTTCACGTTGTCTGTGAAACAGGAAACAAGCCATCTGCTGAGAGCTAACCTGGGAGACGGCACTGAAAGCATAAGAAGCAGTCACCTCGAAGAGCAGGAGAGAGGTAGTCTGAGGTTCCAGCTCCCAATCACTGTCACGCTCTCCAGAATTAGTCCCTCCACAAAGCACAGACATCCCAGTATCCTCCCAAGACCCTGGCCGCTGGGGTCCTTGCTCTCCTCTCTCCAGTGGTCTTTTCCTCCACTTACCCAGTGATACCCCAGACCCTAGAGACTCCAGATCACTATGGAAATGGGGACTGCACTGCCACAGTTTCCATCTCAAGCCCCTTGCTTTCCAGCTGCCACCTTCCAACTTCAGCTTGTTAACTCCTGTGGCCCCAGCCCAGCCGCCCGCCACCCTGGCCCCACCCCACTCCTGTGTCAGGCCCCGCCTTTCATTTAATTTCTCTTCTTCTCTTTCATTATACAATACAAGCTGCAATTTCTCCCATATAGATGAACACCACTTTTATCCTCCTTCTACTACAACGATTTCTCTCTTTCCCTGTGTAGGAAAAAAAAAAAAACAAAACCAAACTTAAAAGAACTGCCTGTGTTCACTTTGGCCAAGTCATTTGGTCCCATTTTTGTCTGGAAACTTCTCTACTCAGCCTTCCCTCACCACCCACTCTAATTCCACACTGCAACCTCTAATGATTTATTCTTCACTCTACCAGGGGTTTCATCTTATTTCATCCTTTTCTTTCCTTGACTTCCAAGACATTCGGTTTTTCTTCTTCTCTTCTCTCACTGGCTGCTCCTTCTGAACATCAAAGACTTCAGACCTTGAACTTCCCTTTTTAACTTCCACTCACTCCCTCAGTGACAGGATTCAGCCTCGTGGCATTAAATGCTTCTGACTCCCAGACTTTGACCCAGGTCTGTCTCCCAAAAGCCAAGCTTCTGTATAACTTCCCATTCCACATCCCAGCTGAAGTGTCTAATTTCATCTCAGACCTGGCATGTCCCAGTCTTCTGGGACATCAGCAGCTCCGTCTTCCCAGTTGTTCAAGCCAGAAGCCCGAACAACCTGGAAGTCATCCTTGAGCACTCGCAGTCTCATGCCTCGCATCCAGCGTGAGACCTGGCCATCTCTCCCGCCGTGGGCCACCCCCAGGTCTTCCCTGACTGCTCTAGACCACATGCTCTTTCATACCTCATGCCCTGCTGGTCTGTGATAAGCCCTGAGCGTGTGGGGGAGAACAGGGGTGTAAGAGAACACGGAGAAGCTTTCTGAACAAAAGGAAATAAAAGTGGGAAAGAGGAAAGTGACCTCTGTGGAGGACTGCTAGGAGCTTGGCCCGGCTGTAGCCCAGGAGGAGGCTGGAGAAACGCCCAGGGGCCAGATCCCCGGAGGCTTTCCCTACTAACAAGGCAGCGTGAACTGCATCTTGCTGGCAATGAGGGTCTTCAAAAAGTCATCAGTAGGGGAAACAGAAGCAGATGCGTGTTGGAAAGACTGCTCTGAAGGCACGATGGGAGATAAGGACCCCAGGACACACCCCTGGAAGACAGGAGTGGGCACAAAGGAGAACCGTTGCCGACCTGAGGAGCGGGAAGAGCAGGATGGGAAGAAGACGGGACCTGCGGAGCAGAGACAGGGAAGACCAAGGCAAGGAATCGGGAAAGCGCAGCATCTCTTCCATCTGGGGCAGCACAGACCCTGGAGAAGGGGAGTCGAGGGCAGTTTGGCTTCTGCCATGGGGGTGTTTGGATGGTGGACAGGGCAGGAGCAGAAAGCACAGAGGAGGAACGTGGAGTTTCTGCCGGGCAGACTGTTCCAGATCCAGGGACTCCCAGGTGAAGACAGCCAGGATGCTGGGTATCTTGAGTCAGCACAGACTTGGGCTGAGATGTGAGCTGAGGAGTCATTTGGACACACACCCTTTTGTCCTGGAACTGCTCAGCAGTAGTTCCTCCTGAGGGAGAAGAAGAAACATAACTCCTGGGGGTAGGGGGGGGGACTTGTGGATGGAAGGAGCCCCGGGGGCGGTCAGAAGGGCTGGGGGGAATATGAGAGCAAAGGGAGGCTGGTACCCCAGAAACTAGGAAAGGGCTCTCCTGAAGGGGAGTGGTCATCAAGCAAGGCAAGAGTTGTCTCCACCAGCCCAGCTGAGTAACAAACACCATGGACTTGGGACTTTAACAGCAGACAGCCTGTTCCCACAGTGCTGGAGGCTGCGAGGGCCAAGATCAAGCTGCCGGCAGACTCAGTTCCCAGGGACATGCCTCTTACTCTCCTGTAAGTATGACCTCTTACTTCCAGACGTTCTTGATCCATCCTCACACGGCAGAGATGGAGACAGAAACACAAAAGAAGCACAGGTGAGATCTGGTCTCTCTTCAGCTTTTTTTTTTCTTTAAAAAAAACTTTTTTTTTTTTTTTTTTGGCTGCACTGGCTCTCAGTTGCAGCATGTGATGGCACGGTGTGTGTGGGGGTTGGAAAAGAATTTCCAGACAGAGTATTTCAGAAAGGAGTGAATTTATTAAGAACAAAGAGCAGAGAGAGTGTGGGTGCTTCACGCACAGTGGCCGATTTCCTGGAGACCAGGGAGAGTTGATGGTGCGCTGGGAGACCAGCAGGCAGACTCGAGTGCCTTGTTCCAAGGCCATGGATGTGAAACCTGGCACCTGTGACCCTGGTCTTGGACTTCATGTGTGGAGTCCAGTTTCCTGACCGCTAGACCACCGGGGAATCCTCTCTCCCCGCTCTGCTCTTCTCTTTATTGATTTATTCACTCACGGACTGATTTTTGGCTGCACCGGGCCTTCGTTGCTGCATTGCTCTAGTCGCCACGAGTGGGGACTGTTCTCCAGTTGTGGTGTGTGGCCTCCTCACTGTGGGGGCTTCTCTTCTTGCAGAGCACAAGCTCCAGAGCACGGGCTTCAGTGGCTGTGGTTCTCAGACTTAGTCTCCCTATGGCATGTGGGATCTTCCCAGACCAGGGATCAAACCTGTGTCCCCTGCACTGGCAGGCAGATTCTTAACCACTGGACCACCAGGGAAGTCCTCTCTTCTGCTTCCACTAATCCTGTCATCGCAACCCAATTACCTCCCAAAGGGCCCACCTCTGAACACTGTCCCACTGGAGGTTCCAATTCAAACATATGAATTTGGGGGAGACAACGTTCAGTCCCTCAGAAGAGGTAAAGAGGTTTTCAGAAGTCGGGAAGCATTGGTGGCCTTGGTCAGAACAAACTTTGGTGTAATTGAGTGTAGAAATCTGATGGCAGAGCAAGAGAAACATTGGAAAGTGCAAGACCACAATCTCAGTCCAGCGCTCCAGAATCTGCTGCGAGAGAAGGAAAAAGATGGTCGTGCTTTTCTCTAGATGGACAGGTCTGAGCTGCTCACAGGCATCTAGGAGGTGTCAGTAAAGAATAATGTGGTCACTTACAAGCTCTGGAGAGAAAGGAGGCTAGTGGAGCAAGGTCCTTCGGGTAGCAGGAGAGATTGCACCCAGAGGAAGAAGACCTAGCTGGACAAAAAGCAAGGTTGCCTCTGCTGGAGTTAGAGGGAGGGAAGAAGGCGGGGCCAGAGATGGTAAGCCCGCAGGTATGAGCAGGGCCAGCTCTGGCTGTGTGACTGTGCCCTAGCCATGCTCAGCCTCACCAGGGGTCTAGGCTTGCCCACCTCTGCATTCTTGATAACGTTCTGTTTGAACTTTTTTGTTTATCTGTTTTATCTTGTATGTGGAGTCCAACAGAACCAAGAAGCATGCCCATGAACAGGGAACATGTACCTGACGTCCATGTGCTCACACTCAATTTCAAGCCCGCAGACACAACAGGCAGCGGGGAGCCCACGGCTGTGCATGAAGACATATCAGGGAGCTGTGAGAATATTTCAAAGAGTTCAGAATTTCTGGGTTTGAAAACCACTGTGACCCTGCCGGGCAAATGTCTATTAAATTTCCATGGTTTATATTTACATTTAAAATTAAATTCAGACAACACAGAACTGATTTGTAAGAAGAGTTACAACTTTTTAGAAAAATTGTTCCACAAAAATCACCAGCTCTAGATGTAGTAAAATTTGTATTTCAAAATAATTTGTCAGAAATTTATCTCAATGTTGTCAGCCTATAAAATACTCTTAGGAGCTAATAGTTGCATTAGCAGAAAGATTCTTCTCAAAATGAAAAAATACCAAAAACTATTTGAAATTTTCCTTTTGAAAAGAGCAACAGATGTTACTTTCAATTAATATAATTGAAAATAAAGTTGTTGAAAGTAAATATTGTGCCAGCCTAATTAAAGAACTTGTAGATAAATGAGCCAAAATAATCTTGTGATTAGAATGTCACATTAGCAAAATACTGTAATACTGTATTATATACAATTATGATACCAAAGATGTTATTTTTTGCAATTTGTAAGTTTATGTTCTATTCGTGCTTGCTCAGTCGCTCATTTATGTTCAACTCTTTGCAACCCCATGGCTGTAGCCTGGCAGACCCCTCTGTCCATGGGATTTCCCAGGCAAGAATACTGGAGTAGTTTGCCATTTCCAACTCCAGGGGATCTTCTCTACCAGGGAATTGAACCCACAGCTCCTGCATTGGCAGGTGGATTCGTTACCACTGCACCACTTGGGAAGCCATGGGAAGTTTTAATCACCTGTCACTATTGCTTCTCATATATGTTGTTAATATACAGTATTTTTATTTTAATGCACACTTGTTAATATACAATTAATACAATCTTTTTGAAGGAAAAAGCTTTATGTTTTAGTCCCTGTAACTGCATTTGTTTTCTTAATTCTAAAATTAGGGTCCCTGCATTTTCATTTTGCATTGAACCCTGCAAAACATGTGAACCTGGACCTGGTTATAAGGATGGGATGATGAGGGGATCCAGGCCTCATACACTCAGTTTCTCTTCTTCTTCCTGAAAAGTTGGAGGCAAGGAAAATGGGGGTTGTAGGGGGTGGATGCAAGGTGGAGTCTGAGTGTGTGCCCTGGGGGAGTGAAGCAAGGTGGCATCTGAGTGTGTGCCCTGGGGGAGTTTTAAAGGTTTAAATTGTCATATGTGGGATCAGTAAGGGAATGGAGCACTTTGTCCAAGGCCTTGAAAATACTTTCAATGTGGTGACTTCTATAAGCTTTCTTTCTCTTTTTATTACTAAACTATAATATATTATTTATTTTATGACCAGCCATAAAGAAAATTACCTTTGGGAATTATCTATTTCTGCCAAAATATTTGCTAGGCTGAATACCATGCTATGAAAGTGGAATGCAATTAGCTTGACTGGATATGAAATCAGTGGTGTGCTGAAGTCTTAGCTGCTGTGGATGAAAGAATCAACGTGAAAGAGTGGTGTAAACTGTAAAGCCTTCCAGGTGCTACAGTCATTACATTTAATTTTAGTAAACAATCTCAGTTCAGTTCAGCCGCTCAGCTGTGTCCAACTCTTTGCGGCCCCATGAATCTCAGCAACCAGGCCTCCCTGTCCATCACCATCTCCCGGAGTTCACTCAAACTGACGTCCATCAAGTCGGTGATGCCATCCAGCCATCTCATCCTCTGTCATCCCCTTTTCCTCCTGCCCCCAATCCCTCCCAGCATCAGGGTCTTTTCCAATGAGTCAACTCTTTGCATGAGGTGTCCAAAGTATTGGAGTTTCAGCTTTAGCATCAGTCCTTCCAATGAACACCCAGGACTGATCTCCTTTAGAATGGACTGGTTAGATCTCCTTGCAGTCCAAGGGACTCGCAAGAGTCTTCTCCAACACCATACTTCAAAAGCATTTTTGAACTTTGGCACTCAGCTTTCTGCACAGTACAACTTTCACATCCATACGTGACCACTGGAAAAACCATGGCCTTGACTAGACGGACTTTTGTTGGCAAAGTAATGTCTCTGCTTTTGAACATGCTATCTAGGTTGGTCATAACTTTTCTTCCAAGGAGCAAGCGTCTTTTAATTTCATGGCTGCAGTCACTATCTGCAGTGATTTTGGAGCCCAGAAAAACAAAGTCTGACACTGTTTCCACTGTTTTCCCCATCTATTTCCCATGCAGTGATGGGACCAGATGCCATGATCTTCATTTTCTAAATTTTGAGCTTTAAGCCAACTTTTTCACTCTCCTCTTTCACTTTCATCAAGAGGCTCTTTAGTTCCTCTTCACTTTCTGCCATAAGGGTGGTGTCATCTGCATATCTGAGGTGATTGATATTTCTCCCGGCAATCTTGATTCCAGCTTGTGCTTCCTCCAGCCCAGCGTTTCTCATGATGTACTCTGCATAGAAATTAAATAAGCAGGGTGACAATATACAGCCTTGACGAACTCCTTTTCCTATTTGGAACCAGTCTGTTGTTCCATGTCCAGTTCTAACTGTTGCTTCCTGAGCTGCATATAGGTTTCTCAAGAGGCAGATCAGGTGGTCTGGTATTCCCATCTCTTTCCGAATTTTCCACAGTTTATTGTGATCCACACAGTCAAAGGCTTTGGCATAGTCAATAAAGCAGAAATAGATGTTTTTCTGGAATTCTCTTGCTTTTTCCATGATCCAGCAGATGTTGGCAATTTGATCTTTGGTTCCTCTGCCTTTTCTAAAACCAGCTTGAACATCTGGAAGTTCACAGTTTGTGTATTGCTAAAGCGTGGCTTGGAGAATTTTGAGCATTACTTTACTAGCGTGTGAGATGAGTGCAATTGTGCGGTAGTTTGAGCATTCTTTGGCATTGCCTTTCTTTGGGATTGGAATGAAAACTGACCTTTTCCAGTCCTGTGGCCACTGCTGAGTTTTCCAAATTTGCTGGCATATTGAATGCAGCACTTTCACAGCATCATCTTTCAGGATTTGAAATAGCTCAACTGGAATTCCATCACCTCCACTAGCTTTGTTCATAGTGATGCTTTCTAAGGCCCACTTGACTTCACATTCCATGATGTCTGGCTTTAGGTGAGTGATCACACCATCGTGATTATCTGGGTCATGAAGCTCTTTTTTGTACAGTTCTTCTGTGTATTCTTGCCACCTCTTCTTAATATCTTCTGCTTCTGTTAGGTCTATACCATTTCTGTCCTTTATTGAGCCCATCTTTGCATGAAATATTCCCTTGGTATCTCTCATTTTCTTGAAGAGATCTCTAGTCTTTCCCATTCTCTTGTTTTCCTCTATTTCTTTGCATTGATCAATGAGGAAGGCTTTCTTATCTCTTCTTGCTATTCTTTGGGGCTCTATTCAGATGCTTATATCTTTCCTTTTCTCCTTTGCTTTTCTTTTCTCTTCTTTTCACAGCTATTTGTAGGGCCTCCCCAGACAGCCATTTTGCTTTTTTGCATTTCTTTCCATGGGGATGGTCTTGATCCCTGTCTCCTGTACAATGTCACGAACCTCCGTCCATAGTTCATCAGGCACTCTGTCTATCCAATCTAGTCCCTTAAATCTATTTCTCACTTCCACTGTATAATCATAAGGGATTTGATTTAGGTCATACCTGAATGGTCTAGTGGTTTTCCCTACTTTCTTCAATTTCAGTGTATATTTGGCAATAAAGAGTTCATGATCTGGGCCACAGTCACCTCCCAGTCTTGTTTTTGCTGACTATATAGAGCTTCTCCATCTTTGGCTACAAAGAATATAATCATCTGATTTCAGTGTTGACCATCTGGTGATGTCCATGTGTAGAGTCTTCTCTTGTGTTGTTGGAAGAGGTTTCTCTTACCTTGGACGAGGGGTATCTCCTCTTGACCCTCCTGCGCCTGCACAGCCCTCACTCCCTGGACGTTGGGTTTCTCCTCTTGAGTAAACAAGCTATGAAATGTGAATTGTAAAATGTGTTTTTGTATAAAAAAGTAGAATAT
This sequence comes from Bubalus bubalis, assembly GCF_019923935.1. NCBI lineage: Eukaryota > Metazoa > Chordata > Mammalia > Artiodactyla > Bovidae > Bubalus > Bubalus bubalis. The sequence goes on along the minus strand of NC_059166.1, from coordinate 94,332,000 downwards.
TCCAAAACATAAAATTGGCATATGCTCTTGGTTGAAAATTCAAAATATTGTCGGAAGTGTGCTCGGCGGCCCCGTGGATCTGTCTCTTGCTTCAACAGTGCTTGGACGGAACAGACCCAGGGACGCCCCTTGCTCCAGTCTCCGACCACCCTCCAACCTTTTTTCCAGTCGCAACCTCCGGAGTCAGCCACTCAGCTATCTGCGATCACCAGGACCAGCCACCATTTTTTAACTCCTTATTATTACCAACCAATCATGAGCTCCCAGATTCGTCAGAATTATTCTACCGAGGTGGAGGCTGCCGTCAACCGCCTGGTTAACATGCAGCTGCAGGCCTCCTACACCTACCTCTCTCTGGGCTTCTATTTCGACCACAACGATGTGGCCCTGGAAGGTGTGGGTCACTTTTTTCGCGAATTGGCCAAGGAGAAGCACAAGGGCGTGGAGCATCTCTTGAAACTGCAAAACCAGCATGGCAGCCATGCCCTCTTCCTGGACGTGCAGAAGCATCTCAAGATGAGTGGGGTAAAACCCAGGACGCTATGGAGGCCGCCCTTCTCGTAGAGAAGAACCTGAATCAAGCCCTATTGGATCTGCATGGCCTGGCTTCTGCCCGCGGAGACCCCCACATCTGTGAGTTCCTGGAGAACCACTTCCTAGATGAGGAAGTGAAACTCATCAAGAAGATGGGTGACCACCTGACCAACCTCCGCAGGCTGGCTGGTCCCCAGGCTGGGTTGGGCGAGTATCTCTTCAAAAGGCTCACCCTCAAGCACTACTAGGAGCTTCTGGAGACCAGTGGCCATTGAAGAACCCACCTAACATCAGGGCTGCCTGAAGCACCTCTCTACAGCCACTAGGCAGCTTTTTTAACACCCTGGAGCCCTCTCTCAAGCCTTGGACCATATGGAAACAATAACGCTTTTTGCAGCATAAAAAATATATATATATATTGTCACATAGATAAACAGATTACCCAGAACTTCTTCTTTCAAAGTCAATTACTGTTATCATTTTGAAATTTTTTACAGATATTTTGTTATAAATGAATTAGAATGTAATTCTGATCCCATAGTTACACATTATATAAATTATTAATAAAATATTTTAATATTTATATGATGGCCCACTGTGTTGCTTTGTCATACAAATACATCCATTTACCCAAGGTGGGGCATTTAGGTTGAAATCATATTGATTATATTCTTTGCAGCCAAAGATGGAGAAGCTCTATACAGTCAGCAAAAACAAGACCAAGAGCTGACTGTGGCTCAGATCATGAACTCCTTATTGCCAAATACACACTGAAACTGAAGAAAGTAGGGAAAACCACTAGACCATTCAGATATGACCTAAATAAAATCCCTTATTATTATACAGTGGGAGGAACAAATAGATTTAAGGGATTAGATCTGATAGACAGAGTGCCTGAAGAACTATGGATGGAGGTTCATGACATTGTACAGGAGGCAGTGATCAAGACCATCCCCAAGAAAAAGAAATGCAAAAAGGCAAAATGGTTCTCTGTGGAGGCCATACAAATAGCTGAGAAAAGAAGAGAAGGGAAAGGCAAAGTAGAAAAGAAAAGATACACCCATTTGAATGCAGAGTTCCAAGGAATAGCAAGGAGAGATAAGAAAGCCTTCCTCATTGATCAATGCAAAGAAATAGAGGAAAACAATAGAATGGGAAAGACTAGAGATCTCTTCAAGAAAATCAGAGTTACCAAAGGAACATTTCATGCAAAGATGGGCACAATAAAGGACAGAAATGGTATGGACCTAACAGAAGCAGAAGATATTAAGAAGAGGTGGCAAGAATACACAGAAGAACTAGACAAAAAAGACCTTCATGACCCAGATAACCACAATGGTGGGATCACTTACCTAGAGCCAGACATCCTGGAATGTGAAATCAAGTGGGCCTTAGGAAGCATCACTATAAACAAAGCTAGTGGAAGTGATGGAATTCTAGTTGAGCTCTTTCAAGTCCTAAAAGATGATGCTGTGAGAGTGTTGCAGTCAATATGCCAGCAAATTTGGAAAACTCAGCAGTGGCCACAGGACTGGAAAAGGTCAGTTTTCATTCCAATCCTAAAGAAGGGCAATGCCAAAGAATGTTCAAATTACTGCACAATTACATTCATCTAACACTCTCTAGCAAAGTAATGCTCAAAATTCTCCAACTGAGGCTTCAACAGTACGTGAACTGAGAACTTCCAAGTGTTCAAGCTGGATTTAGAAAAGGAAGAGGAACCAGATATCAAATTGCCAACGTCTGCTGGATCATAGAGAAAGCAACAGAGTTCTGGGAAAACATCTACTTCTCCTTTATTGACTACTCCAAAGCCTTTGATTGTGCGAATCACAACAAACTGTGGAAAATTCTGAAAGAGATGGGAATACCACAACACCTTACCTGCCTCCTGAGAAATCTGTATGCAGGTCAATAAGCAACAGAACCAGACATGGAACAACAGACTGGTTCCAAATCGGGAAAGGAGTACATCAAGGCTGTATATGGTCACCCTGCTTAGTTAGCTTATATGCAGAGTACATATGTGAAATGGTGGGCTGGGTGAAGCACAAGCTGAAGTCAAGATTGCTGGGAGAAATATCAATAACCTCAAATATGCAGATGACACCACCCTTATGGCAGAAAGTGAAGAGGAACTAAAGAGACTCTTGATGAAAGTGAAAGAGAAAAGAGAAAAATCTGGCTTAAAATTCAACATTCTATGAACAACCCAAATAAAAGCACTGAAATTGAACCTGTGATAAAAAATCTCCCAGAAAACAAAAGCCCAGGACCAGATGGCTTCACAGGAGAATTCTATCAAACATTTAGAGAAGCACTAATGCCTATCCTTCTAAAACTCTTTCAAAAAATTGCAGAGGAAGGAACACTTCCAAACTCATTCTACAAGGCCACCACACCCTGGTACCAAAACCAGACAAAGACAACACAAAAAAAGAAAACTACAGGCCAATATCACTGATGAACATACATGCAAAATCCTCAATAAAATTTTAGCAAACAGAATTCAGCAACACATCTAAATGCTCATACACCATGATCAAGTTGGGTTTATTCCAGGGATGCAAGGATTCTTCAATATATGCAAATCAGTGTGATATACCATATTAACAAATTGAAAGATAAAAACCATGTGATAATCTCAATAGATGCAGAAAAAGCCTTTGACAAAATTCAGCACCCATTTATGATTAAAACTCTTAAAAAAATAGGCATAGAAGGAATCTACCTCAACATAGTAAAGGCCATATATGATAAGCCCACAGCAAACATTATTCTCAATGGTGAAAAACTGAAAGCATTCCCCCTAAGATCAGGAACAAGACAAGGGCGTCTAATTTCCCTACTATTATTCAGCATAGTTCTGGAAGTCCTAGCTACAGTAATCAGAGAAGAAAAAGAAATAAAAGGAATCCAGATTGGAAAAGAAGAAGTAAAGCTCTCCCTGTTTGCAGATGACATGATACTGTACATAAAAAACCCTAAATATAATGTTAGAAAATTACTAAAGCTAATCATTGAATTTAGCAAAGTCTCAGGATACAAAATCAATACACAGAAATCACTTGCATTTTTATATACTAACAATAAAAAATCAGAAAGAGAAATTAAGGAATCAATCCCATTCACCATTGCAAGAAAAAGAATAAAACATCTAGGAATAACTTATGTACGGAGACAAAAGAACTGTACACAGAAAAGTATAAGACACTGATGAAAGAAATCAAAGATGACATAAACAGATGGAGAGATATTCCATGTTCCTGGGTAGGAAGAATCAATATTGTGAAAATGACTATACTAGCAAATGCAATCTACAGATTCAATGCGATCCCTATCAAATTACCAATGACATTTTTCACAGAACTAGAACAAAAAATTTCACAATTCATATGGAAACACAAAAGACCCGGAATAGCCAAAGCAGTCCTGAGAAAGAAGAGTGGAGCTGGAGGAATCCACATTCCTGACTTCAGATTATACTACAAAGGTACAGTCATCAAGACTGTATGGTACTGGCACAAAAACAGAAATATAGACCAACGGAGCAAGATAGAAAGCCCAGAAATAAACCCATGCACCTATGGGTACCTTATTTTTGACAAAGGAGACAAGAATATACAATAGGGAAAAGACAGACTCTTCAATAAATGATGCTGGGGAAACTGGACAGCTCCATGTAAAAGAATGAAATTACAACACTTCCTAACACCATACACAAAGAAAAACTCAAAATGGATTAAAGACTTAAATGTAAGACTAGAAACTATAAAACTCTAGAGGAAAACATAGGCAAAACACTCGATGATAAGTCAAAGCAAGATCCTCTATGATACATCTCCTAGAGTACCAGAAATAAAAACAAAAGTAAACAAGTGGGACCTGATTAAACTTAAAAGTTTTGCACAGCAAAGGGAACTATAAGCAACGTGAAAAGACAACCCTCGGAATGAGGGAAAATAATAGCAAATGAAACAACTGAAAAAGAGTTAATTTCCAAAATATACAAGCAACTTGTACAACTCAATAGCATAAAAACAAAACAACTCAATCAAAAAGTGGGGAAAAGACCTAAACAGACATTTCTCCAAAGAAGACATATAGATGGCTAACAAGTACATGAAAAGATGCTCAACACCCCTCGTTATTAGAGAAAGCAAATCAAAACTACAATGAGATATCATCTCATACCAGTCAGAATGGCCATCATCAAATAGTCTACAAACAATTGATGCTGGAGAGGGTGTGGAGAGTAGGCAACCCTCTTACACTGTTGGTGGGAGTGTAAACTGATACAGCCACTAAGGAAGACGTATGTAGAATCCTTAAAAAACTAGGAATAAAACCACCATATGACCCAGCAATCCCACTCCGAGGCATATATCCTGAGGAAAGCAAAATTGAAAGAAACACATGTATCCCATTGTTCATTGTGGCACTGTTTACAATAGCTAGAACACGGAAGCAACCTAGATGTCCGTTGAAGATGGATGGTTAAAGAAGTTGTGGTACATATACACAGTGGGATATTACTCAGCCAAAAAATGGAATGCCTTTGAATCAGTTCTAATGAGGTGGATGAACCTAGAGCCTATTACACAGTGTGAAGTGAGTCAGAAATAGAAAGATAAATATCATATTCTAATGCATATATAGGGAATCTAGAAAAATGGTACTGAAGAATTTACAGGGCGGCAATGGAGAAACAGACATACAGTATAGACTTATGGACATGGGGAAGGAGAGGAGAGGGTGAGAGTACGGAAAGAGTAACATGGAAACTTACATTACCATATGTAAAATAGATAAGATCAGATCAAATCAGTCGCTCAGTCATGTCCGACTCTTTGCGACTCCATGAATCGTAGCACAGCAGGCCTCCCTGTCCATCACCAACTCCCGTTCACTGAGACTCATGTCCATTGAGTCACTGATGCCATCCAGCCATCTCATCCTCTGTCATCCCCTTCTCCTCTTGCCTCCAGTCCCTCCCAGCATCAGAGTCTTTTCTAATCAGTCAACTCTTCGCATCAGGTGGCCAAAGTACTGGAGTTTCAGCTTTAGCATCATTCCTTCCAAAGAAATCCCAGGGCTGATCGCCTTCAGAATGGACTGGTTTTATCTCCTTGCAGTCCAAGGGACTCTTAAGAGTCTTCTCCAACACCACAGTTCAAAAGCATCAGTTTTTCGGTGCTCAGACTTCTCCACAGTCCAACTCTCACATCCATACATGACCACAAGAAAAACCATAGCCATGACTAGATGAACATTTGTTGGCAAAGTAATGTCTCTGCTTTTGAATATGCTATCTAGGTTGGTCATAACTTTCCTTCCAAGGAGTAAGCATCTTTTAATTTCATGGCTGCAGTCACCATCTGCAGTGATTCTGGAGCCCCAAAAAATAAAGTCTGACACTGTTTCCACTGTTTCCCCATCTATTTCCCATGCAGTGATGGGACCAGATGCCATGATCTTCGTTTTCTCAATGTTGAGCTTTAAGCCATTTTTTTCACTCTCCACTTTCACTTTCATCAAGAGGCTCTTTAGTTCCTCTTCACTTTCTGCCATAAGGGTGGTGTCATCTGCATATCTGAGGTGATTGATATTTCTCCCGGCAATCTTGATTCCAGTTTGTGTTTCTTCCAGTCCAGCGTTTCTCATGATGTACTCTGCATAGAAGTTAAATAAGCAGGGTGACAATATACAGCCTTGACGTACTCCTTTTTCTATTTGGAACCAGTCTGTTGTTCCATGTCCAGTTCTAACTGTTGCTTCCTGAGCTGCATATAGGTTTCTCAAGAGGCAGATCAGGTGGTCTGGTATTCCCATCTCTTTCAGAATTTTCCACAGTTGATTGTGATCCACACAGTCAAAGGCTTTGGCATAGTCAATAAAGCAGAAATAGATGTTTTTCTGGAACTCTCTTGCTTTTTCCATGATCCAGTGGATATTGGCAATTTGATCTCTGGTTCCTCTGCCTTTTCTAAAACCAGCTTGAACATCAGGAAGTTCACGGTTCACATATTGTTGAAGCCTGGCTTGGAGAATTTTGAGCATTACTTTACTAGCATGTGAGATGAGTGCAATTGTGCGGTAGTTTGAGCATTCTTTGGCATTGCCTTTCTTTGGGATTGGAATGAGAACTGACCTTTTCCAGTCCTGTGGCCACTGCTGAGTTTTCCAAATTTGCTGGCATACTGAGTGCAGCACTTTCACAGCATCATCTTTCAGGATTTGGAATAGCTCCCCTGGAATTCTATCACCTCCACTAGCTTTGTTCGTAGTGATGCTTTCTAAGGCCCACTTGACTTCACATTCCAGGATGTCTGGCTCTAGGTGAGTGATCACACCATCGTGATTATCTGGGTCGTGAAGATCTTTTTTGTACAGTTCTTCTGTGTATTCTTGCCACCTCTTCTTAATATCTTCTGCTTCTGTTAGATCCATACCATTTCTCTCCTTTATTGAGCCCATCTTTGCAGGAAATATTCCTCTGGTATCTCTGATTTTCTTGAAGAGATCTCTAGTCTTCCCCATTCTGTTCTTTTCCTCTATTTCTTTGCATTGATCGCTGAAGAAGGCTTTCTTATCTCTTCTTGCTATTCTTTGGAACTCTGCATTCAGATGTTTATATCTTTCCTTTTCTCCTTTGCTTTTCGCTTCTCTTCTTATCATAGCTATTTGTAAGGCCTCCCCAAACAGCCATTTTGCTTTTTTGCATTTCTTTTCCATGGCCAATAGGAATTTGCTGTGTGGCTCAGGAAACTCAAACAGGGGTTCTGTATCAACCTAGAGGGGTGAGATGGGGTGGAAGATGGGAGGGAGGTTTAAAAGGGAGGGGACATATGTATACCTCTGGCTGATTCATGTTGAGGTTTGACAGGAAGCAGCAAAATTCGGTAAAGCAATTATCCTTCAATTAAAAAATAAATAAGGTTTTTTAAAACGTCAACATTAAAAAAATGAAGATCATGGCATCTGGTCCCCTCACTTCATAGCAAATAGATGGGGAAACAATGGAAACAGTGAGAGACTTTATTTTCAGGGCTCCAAAATCACTGCACATGGTGACTGCGGCCATGAAATTAAAAGACGCTTGCTCCTTGGAAGAAAAGCTGTGATCAACGTAGACAGCATATTAAAAAGCAGAGACATTATTTTGCCAACAAAGGTCCGTCTAGACAAAACTATCATTTTTCCAGTAGTCATATATGGATGTGAGAGTTGGGCTATAAAGAAGGCTGAACACTGAAGAATTGATGCTTTTGAACTGTGGTGTTGGAGTTGACTCTTGAGAGTCCTTGGACTGCAAGGAGATCCAACCAGTCCATCCTAAAGGAAATCAGTCCTGAATATTCATTGGAAGAACTGATGCTGAAGCTGAAGCTCCAATACTCTGGCCACCTGATGTGAAGACCTGACTCATTTGAAAAGACCCTGATGCTTGGAAAGATTGAAGGCGGGAGGAGAAGGGGATGACACCGGATGAAATGTTTGGATGACATCACCGACAAGATGGACATGAGTTTGAGCAAGCTCCAGGAGTTGGTGATGGACAGGGAAGCCTGGTGTGTTGCAGTCCGTGGGGTCACAAAGAGTCAGACACGACTGAGCGGCTGAACTGAACTGAACCTGAAGATTCCTCACTGAATTTCATTCCAGTTAAAATGTTTCTAAAATTATCTGAATATAATCATCTTCCGCTTCTCTGCCTGTTCCTCCTTTTCCCCCACTTTCTAACAAACAAACCAAAGGTGAGTCACTGACCTATTTGAATCTTTGTTACTAAGACCACTGTGCATAATATATATATATATATTATTAGAAGGTGAAAAAATACTAAGACCAGCCTCACAGGAAATTACCTTTATGAACTTATTTTCTGATAAACAGCCTCACAATTGAAATGCCTGAGAATTTCTTAGCAGGGAAGAAAGGTGAAGATCCAGGTATTGCATGAAGGATGATTTAATCACCGCAGGAGAGAACACAGGCTGGGAATGGGTTGAGGATCCCTGACTCTGTCACCTCCAAATTATTTAAGTGTAAATAGGTCATCTGAAAGCACGTTTAGGTTTTCCCAAATGACCACTGTAACTGAGAATGTTTTGCTCCCTCTCTATTCAATTCAATCTAACCATACTGGTTGTTCCAGAATATGTTTCTGAGGTCAGGAGACTTGTAAGAGTTAAGCCCTTTGCAGATGCCTTGCTTGTATTTGGGATTCATTTACTCCCAGAACAGGATCTGGCTGATTAGAGCCTCAGATATGTCTGAAGAAAATTCTATGTTACGTGCATCACTGAGATGCCTGCTGCCTCTCTAGGAGGCCATGTGAAAATAGCTTGTGGAGTAATCTTATTTTTGTCTTTTTGTTACCATGAGTTTTCCACAAGAGCTGGCCTTTTCTAAAATGAGGCTGACTAACCATTTACAGGACTAATTGGTATTGTAGGTTGATTGGAATAGTATCTATTTTTATTTTAAAAAGCATATACCGAGAAGCACTTGTTTGGTGGCTTGCTTGTCAAATGAGTTCCCCCCGCCACGGTGCTGTGTGGGAATGTGATTCTTTATCTCTGCTGGAGATGGGGCCACTGTAACCAGCATCAATCAAGTACATAACCCGACACAAGTTTACAAGTTAGGGCAAGAGAGGACAGGACCCCTGAACCTGAATCTGCCACAGCTGGCCGCTGTACCCTGCCACTGGAGTAAATCTCCAAGACAGAGTTCTGGGTGAAGTAGAAAAGAAAAACTTTATTGCTTTGCCTGGCAAAGGGGGACACATCCGGCGAATGCCCTCAGAACTGTGTGCCCCCCACCTGGAGGCGGGTAGTGAGGAGTGCAGAGAGGGCACGATCAGCTCGTGGACGTTCTTCTGAGGGCTGGCGGTGAGGTAGGTGGGAGTCTGCATCAGCAGCCTTCTGGCTCCAACCTGCCTGGGGTCTGCAAGCTTTGGGCAGCATACCTTAATTAATTGTTAATAATTGTAACAGTTAAATAAATTGTACAGTTAAAAATAACTGTAAATAAGAGTTAATTGTGGACTTCACCCACCTGGAGGGGTTTTCAGTCTCTGCCAAACGTCTCAAAGATGTTGTTGTGTGTGTCCTTTGATCTAAGACCAGGGCCCTGCCCCCAGGCTGCACTGTTGATTCCTACTGTTTCTCCCTCGTCTCCATATCCCCTCCCTTTACTGATTCACACCTGATTGAATCTGCCCACTGGAAGTCAGGGAAGGTCCTGGAGGCTGAAGGAAGGCTGTTTACATGATTACAGGACCGGGGCCTCAGAAGGGCCTTGTGCCGAGGGCCCTGCTTGGTGTCAACCCTGACCTCTTGTTCTCACACACGTGTCTTCATTACTTTCTCAAGTTAGAGGCTAGGACTAAAACCCATCCGCCAGGCCTTTCCTTTGAGGGGTGAACACCATGAAAGCCGAAGTCATCTAAGGAGGCTTCATGGGGAAACTGAGATTGGAATTAGATGTGGCTGTTGCTGTAGGACTGTTGTGGGGATGGGAGGGAATAAAACAAACAAACCTGTGACAGTCAGGATGAGCCTGAAAGATGGGTGGAATCAGCCAGACGAGAAGCCTGGGACGTGGAGAAGGAGCCTCCAGCAGAGGCTGCTTAGAGAAGCACTGGTAGGTTGTGACCCCTGTTGATCCCCACGGGACCCTCCCCAGCACCCGTGCTTTCAGGTAGACACAGATTTCCTCCCGTCTCTTCTCCCACCTTGACTCTTGAGTTTGGACATGGAATCTGATTTGGTCAGTAGGATATCAGCCAACATGACCTTAGTGTATTGGGATTTGTTCTTCGGAATTCAGCCTTTGCCGTGTGACAGAGAAAACCCGTGAGGAGAGAGACCTGAGTGGCCCAGTCACCCCAGCCACCCTGAGGGAGGAAACAGACAGAACAGGCTCCATCTTGAAAGCAGGACTCCATCTTGGGCCGGACTGTGGACTTTGAGCTCTATGCCCAGTATCTATGGAAACGACATACCAACTGGAAAACCAGGCCCCCAGTAAAGAATATCTGTGTAACTGAACTGAATCATACATTCTATTATGCTTATTGGGATATGACCACAGGCCTATTGATAATTGTCCACTGTCAACTACCTAGGCTTAAGGCATATGAATCACAGGTTCTTTTCCTTTGTTCAGACTAGTTTCAGGGAATTTGGGGAGGTGGGTTTGGGCACGTACACTTAGGGTATATAAGGTTTTCACAAAAACTGTTCAGGGTCCTTGGCTAAGAGGAGACTCTACCTTGGGCCCACTGGGGTATTAAACTGCACTCCACTATCTGTACTTCTGAGTGAGTTTGTTTCCCAGAACATGTGGGTACAACAACCCCAGCTGAGCCACCAGACGGGTCAGCGAGGCTAGCCTGCACCAGCCATCCAAACTGGGGCATTCTGGATGGTCATAGGGGCATGGGGGACCAGACGTGACACCACGGAACCAGCCAGCTGAGACCAAGTGAGTGCTGCCCCATGGGCTTGTGAGCAGTCAGGTGGCGGCTGTTCTAAGGTACTAAATTTGGGGGTGATTTCTTACACAAAAAGCTAGGTGAATAAGATGAAAGATTATGTCTCTGACTGCTCTTTCTTGGTCACCTATGTGAGTTCATCATGCTTGGTTGGTTTTAGTGGTTTTAGTCGCTAAGTCGTGTCTGACTCTTGCGACCCCATGGACTGTAGCCTGCCAGGCTCCTCTGTCCATGGGGATTCTCCAGGCAAGAATACTGAAGTAGGTTGCCATTCCCTTCTCCATGCTTAGCATTTAAAAAAAAATATATTTATCTGTTTATTTGGCTGTGCCAGGCCTTAACTGAGGCATGTGGAATCTGCAGTCTTTGCAGCGGGTTCTTTCAGTTGAGGCATGGGGACTGTTTAGTTGCCACATTTGAACTCATAGCTACAGAGTGTGGGATCTAGTTCCCTGGCCAGGGATGGCACCCAGGCCTCCTGCACTGGGAGTGTGGAGTCTTGGGCTGCCAGGGAAGTCCCCATGATCATGCTTGTTGTTGTTTTCGTTGCTAAGTCGTGTCTGACTCTCCACAACCCCATGGACTGTAGCCCACCAGGCCTCTTTGTCCATGGGATCTTCTAGGCAAGAATACTGGAGCGGGTTGCCATTTCTTGCTCCAGGGGATCTTCCCCACCCAGGGATGGATCCTGCGTCTGCTGCACTGGCAGGAGGATTCCTTACTGCTGAGCCACCAGGGAATCGTGCTTAGCTTGATAGTCAATAACTATTGATGACCTTTAAGTCTCAATCCCAGGTCCTCTTTGTTTTCAGTCAGCTCTCCCTCATCACTGATTTCATCCAGGTCCACAGCTTTTTAAATGCAGTATTGAGCCATGAGTTTGTACCTCCAGCTCAGCCCTCCCCCACCAAGCTCCTGGCTCAGATGTCCACCTCCTGCCTGACACCTCCAATTGGATATTTCATAGGCTCTCAGGCTCAAAATTATCTAAAACATACTCCTGCCTTGGTGTTCGCTCAATGAATACCATGAATGCAGTAGCACAAGGCTGAAATCTCACTCACGGTTCCCCGGTACCCCAGCTTTGAGATAGAACTGATAATTTAAAGTTGTATATATTTACGGGTCCAACTACATGGTTTGCTATATATATATATATATGTGCATGCATACATTGTGAAATGTGTACCATAATCTAGCTAACTACCATGTCCCTCACCTCACAAAGTCCCAATTTCTTTCCTCTTTTCTTTCTTTTTGTGCTGATGGCATTTAAGATTTATCCTCTTAGCAAATTCCAAATAGACAACACAATATCATTAGCTGGAATCTCACTGTTGCATGTTACATCCCTGGAACATAACTTCAGGGTCATCCCTGACCCCTCCTTCTCCCCCCTTGCCTCTGTTGTCCATTACTAGGTCTTGTTGCTTTCACTTTCTCAGCACGTCTTAAGCCCACGCACTTGTGACCATCTCCACAGCCACCACTCCAGTCCAGTCTTCATTATCCCACTCAGACCCCAACTAAGGATGCCTGACTGCCCTTCCTGCGTCCAGTCTGTTCCCTGCCCTGCTGCCAGGAATGGCTGTTTCTCAGACATAAGTCTGATCATGTCAGTCCTGAGTTTGAAGCACTCCACTAACTTCCTATAACTCTTGGGATAGAGATCAAAGCAACAGTTGGGGCTGGAAAGGATGTGTAAGTTCGAGGCCCTCCTGAGGGGGCCAGTGATGAGTAATCTGTCTGCTAATGCAGGAGACACGGTTTGATCCTTGAGCCAAGAAGATCCCAGCTGCTGTGGAAACACTAAGTCTTTGTGCCACGACTATCAGGCCTGTGCCCCGGAGCCCAGGCGCCACGACTTCGGAGCCCACATCTCACAACTACTGAAGCCCGCATGTCTTACAGCCCGAGCTCCACAGCAGGAGAAGCCTCCACAACGAGAAGCCTGCGCCCCACAAGAGAGGAACCCCCACTCGTCACAGCCAGGCTTCCCTTGGTGCAGAAAGGAAGACCCGGCACAGCCAGATAAATAAATAAAATATGCTTTAAAAAATGGCTGTAATATCTCATATTCCCCCCAGCTATAGAGTACTACTTGCTTCACAACCTACTTAATATTTGGTATTGTCAAGTCATTTTAATTTTATTCATTCTGGTGGGTGAGCGGTAATCTCACTGTGGTTTTCACGTACACTCCCATAATGACTAGTGATGTTGAAGGCTTTTTCATGTGCTTATTAGTCATTCATGTATCTTCTTTTTGACGTGTCTCAAGTCTTTTGCCATTTTTAGTGGGTCGTTTGTCTTTTTACTATCGATTGCAGGAGTTCCCTATATATTCTCTCAATAAGTTCTATTTATGGTGCCTTACAAATATTTTCTCCAAATCTACTGCTTACCTCTTTATCTTCTTTTTTAAAATATATTTTTCAGGGAATTTTCTGGAGGTCCAGTAGTTAGGACTTTGTACTCTCAGTGCCGAGGGCCTGGGTTCAATCCCTGATCTGGGAACTAAGATCCTGCAAGCCCTTCAACACAACCAAAAACATATGTATATGTATCTATTCATATACATTAGTATTTATGTTTCAAATTTTACATTTCCCCAGCCAACTTTTTTGAAATATAACTTGACACGCAATGTCTCCCTTAAACATTGTGTAAATTTAACATGTACAGTGCCTTTTCACTTTCTTAATGGTATCTTTTGAAGAGCAGAAGTTCTAAATTTTAATAAACTCAGATTTTCAATCTTTTTTGTTTTATGGCCAGTGCATCTCATGTCCTAAGAAATCTCTGCCTATCCTAAGGTGGTAAAGGATAAGTAATATTTTAAAGACAATTAAAAATAAACCTATGCCTATTTCCTTTCCCTTTGTCCTAAAAAATGATGCTACTTCTAGTTTAAAATTACTGAGATAATACAAACCATTTTGGTAAAAATGTCAAGAATGAGAATGACAGAAAATTTCATGTATAAAATGTTTCATCCAACAAAGGCTACCAAGCTCAGAGGCCTGGAAGAAGAGGAATGGGATCCTTTGATGACTAGGCAAAGAGGCTGAGTTCTTCAAGGACACTCCCCCTCCATTTCCACCAAATGGTACATGGCTTATTATCAATAATTTTGGTGCTCCATATAAATCAGTTCTAGTTTGACTTTTTATATCTAAGATGAAACCAGTCAATCCTAAAGGAAATCAACCCTTAATATTCACTGGAAGGATGATGCTGAAGCTGAATCTCCAATACTTTGGCCACCTGATGCAAAGAACTGACTCCTTGGAAAACACCCTGATGCTGGGAAAGATTGAAGGCAGGAGGAGAAGGGGGTGGCAGAGGATAAGGCAGTTAGATAGCATCAGGACATGAATCTGAGCAAAGTCCAAGAGAGAGTGAAGGACGAAGAAGCCTGGCATGGTGCACTCCATGGGGTCACAAAGAGTCGGATATGGCTGAGCGACAGAACAACAACAATAAAAACAAAACAGGAATGAATTCGCAGTCTTACTGGGGCAGGCAAGGAACCCACAGGAAGGTTACAGAGTCAGTCTCCAGAAAGGACAGTGTTCAGCTGTGAGGATGCAGGGAGCAGGATCAAATAGGTGCACAGACCTCCACAGGGATGAGCCATCTCCAGCTGTCTCTGTTTTTGGGTTACTCCTCTCACACTCAACTTCCAAGAGGACAGTGTCTAAATGACCTAATTCGGTCACATGCCCCTGGAGGTACAGGGACCTTTGGTGACAGCCCCTCCTTCATAACTGGATTCAACAGATGAAGGGGGTGATTGCCCCTAGGGAAAATCTGGGGTGTTTCTCCTGGCAGAGGTGGGGCTGGATTCTCAGAGGACAAAGTCAATAAATGCCCAGTATACTTGAAAAAAAAAACGGCAGAACACACAGCCTTTGCCCTGTGTCTGTGTCTCTTACTTATGGTGACATAGCCTTTAGTCAATTATCTTTGAGTCTTCCCTCAAATAACTGGCCTGACTGAGTTGTATCACATCACTGCCCAGGCTACCTGTGTGAAAGCAGAAAATCTGACTACAGAAGAGCTTCGCTGTTGTTGTGATTGTTTTAAGTCTTGAAATTGACCATGCATTTCTGATTACTCAAGGTTTTTGTAAGTTGTTGTTCACTTGCTCAGTCATGTCCAACTCCTTGTGGCCCCATGGACTGCAGCACACCAGGCTTCCTTACCCTTCATCATCTCCTGGAGTTTGCTCAAAATTATGTCCATTGAGTTGATGATGCCATCCAACCATCTCATCCCCTTTTCCTGCTGCCTTCAATCCTTCCCAGCATCAGGGTCTTTTCCAATGTACCAGCTCTTCACATTAGGTGGCCAAAGTATTGGAGCTTCAGCTTCAGCATCAGTCCTTCCAATGAATATTCAGGGTTAATTTCCTTTAGGATGGACTGGTTTGATCTCCTTGCTGTCCAAGGGACTTTCAGTGAAGAGTCTTCTCCAACACCACAATTTGAAAGCATCAATTCTTCAGCACTTAGCCTTCTTTATGGTCCAACTCTCACATCCATACATGGCCACTGGAAAAACCATAGCTTTGACTATACAGACCTTTGTTAGTAAAATAATGTCTCTGCTTTTTAATATGCTGTCTAGGTTGGTCATAGCTTTTCTTCCAAGGAGCAAGTGTCTTTTAATTTCATGGCTGCAGTCACTATCTGCAGTGATTCTGGAGTCCAAAAAAATAAAGTCTGTTACTGTTTCCATTGTTTCTCCATCTATTTGCCATGAAATGATGGGACCAGATGCCATGATCCTAGTTTTTTGAATGTTGAGTTTTTAAGCCAGCTTTTTCACTCTCCTCTTTCACTTTCATCAAGAGGCTCTTTAGTTCGTCTTCACTTTCTGCCATAAGGGTGGTGTCATCTACATATCTGAGGTTATTGATATTTCTCTCAGCAATCTTGATTCCAGCTTGTAATTCATCCAGCCGGGGATTTCACATAATGTACTCTGCTAGAAGTTAAATAAGCAGGGTGACAGCCTTGACATACTCCTTTCCCAGTTTTGAATCAGTCCATTGTTTCATGTTTGGTTCTAAGTTGACATGCAGAAACTCTGTAAAATGTAATATTAAGTGGAGAAAGGGTAAAAGACTCAATAGAATATAACATGATCCAGACCAGAAGTGAATTAGGACAAATATAGACATACTTTTGTGTACTAGATTCCCCTTTTTTACTTTATTTTTGAAATTTATATTTAAAATTTTTATTTTATTAATTGAGTATAACTGATTAACAATGTTGTTTCAGTTTCAGGTGTACAGTGAAGTGATTCAGTTATACATGCATCTATTCTTTTTCATGGAGAAGGCAATGGCACCCCACTCCAGTACTCTTGCCTGGAGAATCCCATGGACGGAAGAGCCTGGTGGGCCGCAGTCCATGAGGTCGCTAAGAGTCAGACACGACTGAGTGACTTCACTTTCACTTTTCACTTTCATGCATTGGAGAAGGAAATGGCAACCCACTCCAATGTCCTTGCCTGGAGAATCCCAGGGATGGGGGAGCCTGGTGAGCTGCTGTCTATGGGGTGGCACAGAGTCGGACACAACTGAAGCAACTTAGCAGCGGCAGCATTCTTTTTCAAATTCTTTTCCCATTTAGGTTGTTACATAATATTGAGCAGCGTTCCCTGTGCTGTAGGTCCTTGCCAGTTATCCATTTCAAATATGGAACTGTGTACTGTCATTCTCAATCTCTCTAGCTAGCACTACCCGATTCCTTTCTTTCAAAGTTACTTAAAAAGTTATGTTTCTCCACCTTCTGGTTACCAAAGCAGAAAATTAGAAGGGATAAATTAGGAGTTTTGGATTAACATATACAAACTATCATATATAAAATACATAACCAACAAGGATCTACTGTATAGCACAGGGAACTATACTCATTGTCTTTTAATAACCTATAAGGGAAAAGAATTTGAAGAATATGCATATAACTGAATCACTTTGCTATACAGCTGAAAGTAACGCAACATTGAAAATCAACTATACTTCAATTTTAAAGAAAGACTTTGGAAATTTCTGTTTCCCTACATTGAAGAGTGCAATGTTGTGGGCTCTTGAGATACTTGCTCAAACCCACACATTCAGGAGGCAGGTAGGGGGCAAGCATCTGGAAGTCACACACCTTTAACACAGAGCACACGGTGCTCACCATCGAGACCACATGTCCCTAAAGGTCAGTGGAGAGTGAGTGCCCACACCAGGTCGGCTGACTACAGGAAGCTCAAAGACGCTGATGTAACGGGTGTAAGGCTGAAAACGAAACAAAAACAAAATCTGGGTTTCTGCTCTTTCGGTGGTTTGTCTTGTGTGTGTTTACGTATCACTGAGTATGTGTGTGTGCTCCTCTGGCTTCAGTGCGCTTGGCTTCTCTTTATTTTTGTCATTGCTGGATCTAACTTGTTCTATATGATTTTCCATCCTGAGTGGGTAGCACAGCTTATGAAAAGAGCAGGGCCTGGATGCCAAAAAATGCACACAAATCAGTCATGCTACTAAATATCTAGACAACTTTCAGCAAAGTACTCCACCTCTCTGAGCCCTGGTTTCTGGACTGGGTAGCAAGAATTTCAATTGTCCTTCTAGGTACACAGTCCACTTGCACTGCCGGTCCCCCTGGTATTAGGAGGGGTCATGCACTTGCTCTGGTCAGTGAGCTGAGACTGGGAGCAGGTGTGTGTCCCTAGGGAGAAGCCTTAAGATAGCTATTTTTGTTGTTGTTTAGTCGCTCAGTTACATCTGACTCTTTGCGACCCCATGGACTGTAGCCCTGCAGGTTCCTCTATCCAAGGGATTTTCCAGGCAAGAATACTTGAGTGGGTTACCATTTCCTTTTCCAGGAGATCTTCCCAACCCAGGTATCAAACTTGCATCTCCTGCATTGGCAAGCGGATTCTTTACTGCTGAGCCACCAGGGAAGCCCTATGACAGTTGTCATCTTGCCTTTTCCCTGAAAGATGACGGAGTCATCTGGTCCTTGAGTGTGGAGCAGAGTCCCTACCAAGCCAATGCACATGCCTAGAGCATCACCTACGAACAAAGCTAGTGGAGGTGATGGAATTCCAGTTGAGCTATTCCAAATCCTGAGAGATGATGCTGTGAAAGCGCTGCACTCAATATGCCAGCAAATTTGGAAAACTCAGCAGTGGCCACAGGACTGGAAAAGGTCAGTTTTCATTCCAATCCCAAAGAAAGGCAATGCCAAAGAATGCTCAAACTACCGCACAATTGCACTCATCTCACACGCTAGTAAAGTAATGCTCAAAATTCTCCAAGCCAGGCTTCAGCAATATGTAAACCATGAACTTCCTGATGTTCAAGCTGGTTTGAGAAAAGGCACAGGAACCAGAGATCAAATTGCCAACATCCACTGGATCATGGAAAAAGCAAGAGAGTTCCAGAAAAACATCTACTTCTGCTTTATTGACTATGCCAAAGCCTTTGACTGTGTGGATCACAATAAACTGTGGAAAATTCTTGAAGAGATGGGAATACCAGACCACCTGATCTGCCTCTTGAGAAATTTGTATGCAGGTCAGGAAGCAACAGTTAGAACTGGACATGGAACAACAGACTGGTTCAAAATAGGAAAAGGAGTTCGTCAAGACTGTGTATTGTCACCCTGCTTATTTAACTTCTATGCAGAGTACATCATGAGAAACGCTGCACTGGAAGAAGCACAAGCTGGAATCAAGATTGCCAGGAGAAATATCAATAACCTCAGGTATGCAGATGACACCACCCTTATGGCAGAAAGTGAAGAGGAACTCAAAAGCCTCTTGATGAAAGTGAAAGCGGAGAGTGAAAAAGTTGGCTTAAAATCAACATTCAGAAAACGAAGATCATGGCATCCGGTCCCATCACTTCATGGGAAATAGATGTGGAAACAGTGGAAACAGTGTCAGACTTTATTTTTGGGGGCTCCAAAATCACTGCAGATGGTGACTGCAGCCATGAAATTAAAAGACGCTTACTCCTTGGAAGGAAAGTTATGACCAACCTAGATAGCATATTGAAAAGCAGAGACATTACTTTGCCAAAAAAGGTTCGTCTAGTCAAGGCTATGGTTTTTCCTGTGGTCATGTATGGATGTGAGAGTTGGACTGTGAAGAAGGCTGAGCGCCAAAGAATTGATGCTTTTGAACTGTGGTGTTGGAGAAGACTCTTAAGAGTCCCTTGGACTGCAAGGAGATCCAACCAGTCCATTCTGAAGGAGATCAGCCCTGGGATTTCTTTGGAAGGAATGATGCTAAAGTTGAAACTCCAGTACTTTGGCCACCTCATGCGAAGAGTTGACTCATTGGAAAAGACTCTGATGCTGGGAGGGATTGGGGGCAGGAGGAGAAGGGGATGACAGAGGATGAGATGGCTGGATGGCATCAGTGACTCGATGGACGTGAGTCTGAGTGAACTCCGGGACTTGGTGATGGACAGGGAGGCCTGGTGTGCTGTGATTCATGGGGTCGCAAAGAGTCGGACACGACTGAGTGACTGATCTGATCTGATCTGATAGCATCACTATGCTGTTTGACATCATTAGGATTTAGGGGTTTGTTACTCAGCATGAATTAGCCCATCCTGGCTGCCATTTTCTGACATGAATAGTGAGTTCAGTAGAATTTACCTCTGGGGTTGTTGTGGGGACTGTCAACACCCAGTGGTCCTGTCTGCTCTTACCCTTGTTCTCACAGCTCTCAGCAGACATGCTACCTCCACCCTCCAGCCTCTCTTGCCCAC
Source organism: Bubalus bubalis (assembly GCF_019923935.1). Taxonomy (NCBI): domain Eukaryota; kingdom Metazoa; phylum Chordata; class Mammalia; order Artiodactyla; family Bovidae; genus Bubalus; species Bubalus bubalis. The sequence continues at coordinate 94,312,180 of NC_059166.1, read as the reverse complement.
GTCACTCCTCCAAGTCACCTCCCCACCCTCCCACTGTCTCCCTTTTACGGTGTCCTCTGTGGAACCCTGGCTCCGTTGTGTTCAGATTCTCTAAACTGTTTCTCATCTTTTTCTCCCCAACTGGAAACAGAGTTTCAGAGCCTAAAGGGACCTCCCTTCTCTAAGAATCTGCAGAAAAAAACCTTCAAACTTACTCCCAGCCACGAGCATCTATAGACACCATGACATCCTAGACTCATCAGTACCAGTTCTGCTCCTCCTTGGGAGCTGCCATCAGACCTGTCTTTAGTTGTCAGCATCCATTTCCTAAGGACTCCCGATTGCCTCTCTTCCTGGGGAGCCTGTGGTCACTGGGCTGCTCTACCTGACCTCTCCCATGCAGCTCAGATACCTCCTTCCCTGTCCTCCCCTCTCCTGCCCACGCTTCAGGTAAGCTCTGCTTCCTAGCCGTGAACCTACATCTTCTTTTTCTTCTAACCACCTCCACCTCTTCCTCAACATTTTATCTAAATCACAATCACAGGCCCCGGGGCGCCTCATCAGATGATTCCTCTTCCCTTGTTCCTGGCTAGGGGCCAGTCATGCAGTTAAACAGTGCACAGTATGGACCCGTGACTACATGCTGTGTGTGTTGCCTAAAACTAAATGACTTTTCCAGAAGAGCTAGCATTGCTGTTCACTCTTCTAGTCCATGGAGTTGCAAAGAGTTGGATACAACTGAGCAACTGATCACGCATGCTTCTCAGAAACCCCTCCTTGAACGGCCTCTGTTCTCTTCCTGGCCACATGTCACCTTTCTCTGTCCACTTATTTGGCTGGCAACCCCCAGAGTTTTGTCTTCGGGATTTTCTATATGTTTTCCTCCAGGGAATCTCACCCACCCTATGGCTTCTATGACCATTTAAATGCAGAGGACTCCCAGTGACCAGCACCAGATTCTGTCTAGACAAGAGCTCTAGGAGTAGCTATGTGGTGTCCCATTAGACCTGGGGACACCTTATACTGAACATGCCCTCAAACAAACACCATTTCTCCTCCGACCCCAAATCTGTGCTGTCCCTTCTATTTTGATCTGGCTTAATGGCATCACCGTTCACCTGTCTCCCGATTTGGAAATCTCCCTGTTGTTCTCACCTCCTTCCTCTCAACCCCTGCATACAGTCAGCTGCTAAATCTTGCTGCTTCTAATTTTAAAACATCATTTGATTCTGTCTCTCCCAAACCCTATGCTACTGGCTTAAAATAGGCTCTCAACATATCTTCTCTGGACTGTTTTTACAAGCTGTCTGTAGTCTGCTCTCCCGATAAATTCCCCCCCATCCCCTTCTCCAGCTTGCTGCTGTAGTTACAGAAAACAAAGCTAATCAGGTCTTTTCTCCGTGTAAAGGTTTCTGGTGGCTCTCTATGCCCAAAGGGAAAAATTCCAACTATGCAGTTTGGCTACAAAGCTGTTAACCTCCTGGTCCTTCTTCATCTTGATTCCTTTCCTCTGTTCATCTTCTTCGTGCACATGCTGGTTCCTGCCGTCCCGGGCCCATTGCTTCCAGCACGACCATGCATTTTGAGAAGTCTGTACATATTTTGTTTCAAACTGTTCTGTTTGCTCCTCTCTCACCGTATTCACTTGAAAGCTTCCGACATCTGTTATAACCAAGTTTAAGCATCACGTACTTGGTGAAGCCTTCCCCAGTTCTTCCAATTCTCATATTGCTGTTCTGTTCCTTTGGCTCCCAGAGCACTTTGTATTTGCTACAGACTCTACAATGTGTCTCTTCATCTTTCTATTAATATGTTTGTCTCTCACCCTGGATAGACTGTAAGTTTCAGATTATTGGAGAACTGAATAGAAGTTGTTGAATACATGTTGATGAGTGAACACAGTGTTGTTTTGGTACCAGTCTCTTCTGTTCTTCTTACTACATCTGTAACAGACAATCAACTTGAACTTAGGTTCTCAGTACCTCTGGGCTGACCAGCGGGAGCCAGGCTATGCAGTCGTGTAGCCACCAGTGGCCAATGAACCCTTGAAGTTCTGCGAGTACAAGGTGAAATAAGCTGTAAGTGTAGAATACACATTGGATTTTAAAGACAATATGAAAAAGAGAATGTAAAAATGTCTCACTAATAACTTTTAAAATTATTCACATGTCGAAATAATATTTTGGATACACTGGATTAAATCAAATGTACTATTAAAATTAATTTCACCTGTTTATTTTTAAATGTGGTTACTATAACATTTAAAAGTACACATGTGGCATACATTATATTAAATATAGACGTTGCTGTGACCCTTCAACCCATTACGTAGATGATCTCTTGGTGGTGAGCCTGTGTTCTGTTTTTTGTTTTTTCTTTCTGAATCCTTGCAGTGGAGGAATCTTTTCTGGCGGGGATAGGGAGACACTAAAAGATGATATTTGTTAACTGATTACTGCTGGACCAACTTTCCCAAAGCATCCCCTTACACTTGCTCCCCGTGCTACTCTCCTAGTGAAGAGTCTACAGGTTTTCTATCATCAGCTACTACATCGTGGTCAGATTGCTTTGTCTGGTGTCATCAGCCTTCTTCAATCCTGTTGCACTTGACTTATCCAGCCTCATCTCTCACTTGTGCTAAGTAGCACCCCTGTCCCTCTGTCTGTTTTCCAAGCTACTTGAAGTCTTTGTTTCTATGCCTGCTGCTCTTGCATAGAATCTCCCTCCCTGGCCCCTCTAAATCAAGCTAGCCTTAAAGATAATGGCTCCTAGTTCTGTCTCCCACGTGACCTTTTTTCCGGCTTATTAGCACTTACTTTAATGTCCTCCTAGTTATTTGTAAGAGTCATGCAGTTTAAGCTGTAATTAGTTCATTTACTCAACATCTGCATTGCCATCACCATTCAGTTTAATTCCAAAAACATTTTCTTCTGTGCCAAGAACGGGGCTAGGTGAGCCTGGGGTCGGGGGTCATGTTTCTGCAGGGCATGGGCTAGGAACTGGCCCGATAACGCACAGATTCCTGCCCAGTGCCTTTCCTAGCATTCGTCCCACCACAGGCCCGGGCCATATTTGTTCTGATTCCTTAGGTTCCATGTTAGAAATTGCTAGTATGCCACACCACACCATAACATTCAGACTCCTTCACCCAGGGTTCAAAGTCCACGGGCCTGGATTGGAAGCTCTGGGCTCCGGGAAAATGTCTTCTTTCCCTATTCTTCTTGCATTAAAAGTGATTGTGATACAGCTTCTCCTTAAAGCGACCCGGCCCAGGGCCCTTCGTTCCTGGACCCCAGTCCTTCTCGCCCTTACGGGAGGGAGGCCTTACTCTGGGACTGAATCTCAGCTCCTGGATGGAGCAGTGGGGCCAAGTCCTCTCACTCCTCCAGGCCACATGGCCCTCTTCTGTAGGACGTGTGTGTTTGCGTGTTAGTCGCTCAGTCGTGTCCGACTCCTTGCGACCCCATGGTCTGTAGCCCGCCAGGCTCCTCTGTCCACGTAATTCTCCTGGCAAGAAGACTGGAGTGGGTAGTCTTTCCCTTATCCAGGGGATCTTCCCAGCCCAGGGATCAAACCTGTGTCTCTTGCATTGCAAGAAGATTATTTACCGTCTTAGCCACCTGCGAAGCTAGGATGTCCCCATGTGTAGGATGTGGACAACACTATTCAGGGTTGTGTTAAGGACTGGATGACTTGATAGCTCAAGGCGCACAGTGGCCACCAACCGACGTCGGCCTTCAATAACACATGTCACATCCCCTACAATAGAAAAGGCAGTTTTGCCTATTAGGTCCCATACGGGCCTCCAGCTTCAAGCCCAGTGTCTGTTTCCAACTTGCCGGTGAAGAAACGTTGAATGAATGACAGAATCCGCCCAGTTACGATTACTTCTGCCTTTCCAATGTCGTGCCGCAGGTGCAAAGGCAAAGAAGCACACGGAAAGGTCGTCCTTTACCGGGTCAGACTCGAGGTCCCCAGCGACGATAGCTTCTGCAGACAGCGCGGAAGTCCAAAAGCGCGTAAGGCGCGGCACCTTCCCGGAACCACCAGGGCGCCGGGCGCGAGCGGAAGCGCCCCGCGGTCCACTTTCGCGTAAGGCGCGGCACTTTCCCGGAACCATCTGTGCGCTAGACCGGAGCGGAAGCGCCCCGCGGGCTGGGTTCGCGGGAGGCCCGGCGCATGCGCGGCGCGTCAGCGCCCGTTCTTCCGGCGGCGCCGCCCGGAAGCCTTGGCCCCGGCCCCTCCCCCTCGCCGGCTCGGCGGTGCGTGCGGGGCCGGCCCGGCGAGGAGGCGGGACACGTCGGCGCCGCCGCCTCCGCCGCCGCCGCCGCCGCCGCCCCTCCTCCTACTCCAGCCGCCGCGGCCGCCGCTTCCCGGCTGAGTCCGAGCGGCCCCGGCGGCCCCCGGCGCGTCCAGCTGCGCGGCCCCTCGCCCGTCCCGCCCGGCTGCTGCCCCCGTCCACCCCGCCGCGATGGCGACGCGCTCGTGCCGGGAGAAGGCGCAGAAGCTGAACGAGCAGCACCAGCTCATCCTGTCCAAGCTGCTGAGGGAGGAGGACAACAAATACTGCGCCGACTGCGAGGCCAAAGGTAGCGCGGCGCGACCCTCGGGCCGGGGCTCCGGGGTCCCCTGCTCCCGCCGGGCCGGCGCGGGCCGCCCGGCAGGTGCCGCGGCGTGTGGGGCGGCCGGGCGGGCCGCGTCCTCCGCCCGGGCGCTGTGGGGCTGGGCGGCCGGGGCAGCCTCTGGCCGGCGACCGGGAGGACTGACGGTGCGCCGGTCCTCGGGGCAGTCCTCGGGTGGTCCTCCCGGCGATCCTCCCGGCACTCCTCGCCCGGGGCGCGCTCAGCGAGGCAGTTGGGGAAGGGCTTGAGGCTGGGCGTTCGTGCTGTGCTCCAGCCTGGATTTTGGCCCGAATGAGAAGGGGTTTCGTTAACGTGAGTCTTCTTGGACGCGGGGCTGCTTCTGTTGCTGAAGGTTTTAACTCGATTCTCTCCGACCGGCTAGTCCAGGGGAGTCTATATGTGGACCCTGGTCTGTGTGCCTCTTGAACGTCGAAGGGGTGTTCTTCAGATCCAGACATGAGAGGAACCTAATTTTAGTTTGTTCAGTTGGAGGGCTTCTGCCTCAGCCTTTGAAATAGACACTCTATTTTTAGCCTATATGTTTCGGCTTTGGAGAACTGATGTATATTTAATGTCTTATAAGTAATCTCACGGGAAACACGTTACAGAGTTTTTTTTTTTTTTTTTTAAACAAACCCCTCTTACGGCTAAAAATGAAACCCGGCTTATTTGTGAATTGGTGTCCCTGGTGAGGGACCGAGGGTTCTCCGGAGCCGCATTCAGTCTCTGGGAAGGTAATTGAAGATTTCTACACTGTTTGACCTCGACTTTTCCTGAAGCTTTCCTGTTCTTCCTCAACGCTGTGTAAATGAGTCACGCCTCAGTGGGCAGGTGATACTTGACAAGACTCGGCCACACGCCATTGGCAGGTTCCTTTACTACCGTGACGGTCCTCGGCTACTGGGAGGTCATGTGATGGACTGAAAGTTATGAAGCACTTTTCAATATCATAGTAAAGTCTCTTGGGGCCAATCTTTCAGGCAGTGAGTTGCACACGCCCGATTACTGCACTAGTATTGGTTTACCTGAAATGGGTTACGTGTGTGGTTTTTGGAGAATTAATTCCTTTCTGTATTTTGGCTCTATTACTCATCACTACACTAGTGAAATACTGGAAAATGGGCCTTTAAAAGGCCACTATATGAGTTTATATTGTATGTATTTTGAGTAATGAATCAATCACATAGTTAGATACTAGGAAGTATTAGATCTATTCATTAAAGATTGAATAACAGTTTTAGCAGTTCCCTTTCTTTATTTATAGAAACCGTTCAAAAATAATTTTTGTTCAGATTTCTTTCTGCCAAAAGGTACTTTGTAAAATCAGATTTTCACTAATGCTTCTTAAAATAATTTATAGGTTTAGAGAAAGCCATTGTTTACCTCATGTTGACATTTGTGTGTATGGTTTTTGAGGTGGGAGAAGGATATAATCAGGTGCTTCTCACATTAGGACAAAACTTTTACTTTTTCTGATGTGAGAAATAGGGAGCATTAGTATTCCTCACATGTTGGATTGCCACTGAGGTCAGTAGATATGTATTGAATGGATGTCTTTTTTATTTTGGTTTTGTTTGGTCTTGTGTGTGTGGTTTTTTTTTTTGAGAAGTGGAGGAAGTGGGACAGAAGAGAGTACTGAGAGCTCAAGGATGTGGTTGGTGTGAAGGGCATGAGCCACAGTCAGGATTTAGAAAGGTCAGCGCTTTTTCCTGATGCTACTGAATCTAGGATAGCGTTAAGACGATCTTCTAAATTATTTCATTGTTTCATCTTGGTCCTTCGAGGGGGAAAAAAAAGCAAATAGTTCAAAGCACTTATTGGTTGAATGAAACTTGATTTCATAGTTGTGATAATTGAAAAAAATTTACACGGTAAGGCAGTTGCTGTGATTAAATATATTTTGTAAAGTTTTTGAGTCTTTGGTATGATCTAGAAATCTTGGTTTATTTCTTGATTTTGGATTTATTATGTATACCAGATGACAGGGCTTCTCACATGGTGCTAGTGGTAAAGAACTAGCCTGCCAGTGTAGGGAGACATAAGAGACCTGGGTTCGATTCCTGGGTCAGAAGGATCCCGCTGGAGGAGGGCTTGGCAACCCATTCTAGTATTCTTGTTTGGAGAAGCCCATGGACAGAGACACTTGGCGGGCTACAGTCCATAGGGTTGCAAAGAGTCAGACACAACTGAAACGATTTGGCACGCACGCGTGTGTGCCAATTGACATAGTAAATGTAGGTAGTGAAGTTCTGATTGTACTTTTTTTCAAAATTGGAGGATAAAATTGTTTTATTTAATTGCTATTGTTGCTAAGTTGTGTCCACTTCTTCTGTGATCCTATGGACTGTAGTCCACCAGGCTCCTCTGTCCATGGGGTTTCCCAGGCAAGAAGACTGGAGTAGGTTGCCATTTCCTTCTGCACGGCATCTTCCCAACCGTGGGATGGAACCCATGTCTCCTGCAATGGCAGGCAGATTCTTTACCACTGAGCCACCAGGGAAGCCCCTGGAGGATAATTGCTTTACAATTAAATATACTTTTAAAAGACATGCTTAAGGTCTTATTTTTACAGCTCAGTTATTATAAGTGGTTCCATACTGTATATGTGTATTGATTTTTTTTTTCTTCACTGCCTAATAAACTGCATCAAACTTTTCATGTATTTTGAAGCTATTTCCTAGTTAACTTAATTTTCTTTCTTAAAAAGTATGCTTCCCCCATGGGTCTTTGTACCAGAACTAGACTTTAGGGCTAGAGATTTCCCTGTTCTATTGCCTTATACCAACTGGCAGAAGTTTGTCCCTTGGATTTTGACATTTTCTTACTGGGTCACCGGTGTGTGCTTCTTGATTTGATAGTATTTGGGAAGGGAGGAAGGAGCAAAGGATGGCATAGGTGCCAGTTTCCTGCTCTTGGTCCTACTCTTAGCAAGTCTGTTGAGCGACCGGAGAGTAAGAGCAAGCAGATGGTGCCGCCCTTCCTCTCTCAGGCCTCGGTGGGCTCTCTGCGGGACTTTGAAAGCAGTTCTGTCGGTGACTAGTTGGCGGCACTTCACGGAGCAGGGAGGATTTAGAGCCCCTTACTGACTTAAAGTGTACTCTTCACTGTTTGAAGTATTTATCATCTGCGGTAAATATTAGCTGTCACTCTGAGCATGTATAGGTCGGCATGAAAAATGCATCTCTTGCCTTGTAAGTTTTGGGGTGGTTGGAAGCAGAAGATGCTTGAACCCTAGAGACTGCCTGGTATGGAGAGGTATGATCTCTTGACCCAGATCAAACACTCATTTCTTCACACTCTTGACTTGAGGACACACCGCTAAGTGCTGTATCGGATTCGAGCACTCAACTTGCTGCAAGACCCTAAAGGAGCTTGTTTGGTGGGGGCTGCATTTTTGCACAGGAGTCCTTTCAGCACATGCTGCGTTTTAGAACAGTGCACTCAGGACACTGTTGGAACAGTGCTGTGAGCCGCGCCTCCCTGGCCGCTTGCTGTGGACTGCTGCTCGCTTCGCACCTAGTTTGTGTCCCTTGATCGTCTTCAGAGCGCCTAGAGTGCGGCCTCAGGGCCTTTGCACATGCTCTTTTGTTTTGCCCAGGAAGCTGACAATTTTTTATCTGGTCCGTTTACCTATCTTCCAGTTTCTGCTTAAGTGTCTCTTCAAGGGAATTGATTCTCTCTGATCTTCCCAGGTTAGATTAGGCTTCCATTTATACATGTGAGACGCACCTTGAGTTTTTTATTACACTCACCACAGTTGTAATTAAATGTTATTTGGGTAATTATTGGGAAATCGGGGATTGGATTGTAGCTCTGAGACGGAAGGGACCTTGTCTGTCTTGTTTTGCCTTGTAGCCCCAGTCCTGGGCGCAGCAGGTGAGATGCAGCTCGGCAGATACCTTTGAAAGGGCGGATGTGAAAGCACAGAGCTGAGGACAGGCGGCAGATATGTGGATGAGCGTACACCTTTCGGCCTTCGGGTAAACTTTGTTGGCAAAGTAATATCTCTGCTTTTGAATATGCTGTCTTAAAGCACGATCAGACTTGGCAGTGACTGGTCAGAGGAGGAACTGGAGTGGCGAGAGCCAGCCGCCTAGTCATTTGGTTATAACAGTGGTCCCGGCCAGAATGTAAGAAGACGTGAAGTGTCCTAAGGTGAATGCATTGTAAGTCAGCGGATAGGACAGGAAGCGGAACCACTGCAGCCATCATGATATCTGTAAGAAGTAGGCCCCCTACAGCACTGTCGAAAGGGCTGGAGGAGCCGAGGTCAGGGAGCCTCTCCTGGCCTTCTGATTTCAAGGCCACACCCCACTGCCTCTGCCACCACTGCCGCGGCTGCATCTCTCCCTTCAGCTGATTGGACAGCCAGGCTGCTCTGGCCGGTCAGTGCCTATTGGGCATATTTGTCGGCTGTCCTAACTGTGGAAAGATGGAAGCTGCCAAGCCTGTGCCATCCACGTGCCGGACACTGCAGACCTAACTTAGGTCCGGTCCTCTCCCATCAAGGGAGCCTGGGCTTTCTGACCTCTTCACAAATTAGAAGAGTGAAATGGAGCTGTGAGACCCAGTCCTAGAGGCCACTACAGGCAGCTGAGGGTGGTGAACATTTTTCATTAACTGTTACTTTAAAATAGGTTTATATAGGAACCCTGAAATAGCAAAGTAATTCTTACTAAAAAGTACAATTCACCTTCAGGAACCGGTGTTTATAATGATGTTAATACTTGTAGGATAAATTTATGTAAACAGAAATCTGTGATTATAATTTCTCTAACTTCAGATCAGTTCAGTTGTGTCTGACTCTTTGCAACCCCATGGACTGCAGCACGCCAGGTCTCCCGGTCCATCACCAACTGCCGGAGTTTACTCAGACTCATGTCCTTTGAGTTGGTGATGCCATCCAGCCATCTCATCCTCTGCCGTCCCCTTCTCTTCCCACCCTCACTCTTTCCCAGCATCAGGGTCTTTTCCAGTGAGTCAGTTCTTCACATCAGGTGGCCAAAGTATTGGAGTTTCAGCCTCAGCATCAGTCCTTCCAATGAATGTTCAGGGTTGATTTCCTTAAGGATTGGCTGGTTGGATCTCCTTGCAGTCCAAGGGACTCTCAAGAGTTTTCTCCAACACCACAGTTCAAAAGCATCTATTCTTTGATGCTCAGATTTCTTTATAGCCCAGCTCTCACATCCATACATGATTACTGGAAAAACGAAAGCTTTGACTAGATGGACCTTTGTTGGCAAAGTAATATCTCTGCTTTTTAACATGCTGTCTAGGTTGGTCATAGCTTTTCTTGCAAGAAGCAAGCCGCGTTTTAATTTCATGGCTGCAGTCACCATCTGCAGTGATTTTGGAGCCCCCAAAAATAAAGTCTGTCTCAGTTTGTATTGAAGTGATGGAACCGGATGCCATGATCTTAGTTTTCTGAATGTTGAGTTTTAAGCCAACTTTTTCACTCTCCTCTTTCACGTTCATCAAGAGGCTCTTTAGTTCTTCTTTGCTTTCTGCCATAAGGGTGGTGTCATCTCCATATCTGAGGTTATTGATATTTCTCCTAGCAATCTTGATTCCAGCTTGTGCTTCTTCCAGCCCAGCATTTCTCATGATGTACTCTGCATAGAAGTTAAATAAGCAGAGTGACAATATACAGCTTTGACGTATTCCTTTCCCAATTTGGAACCAGTCTGTTGTTCCATATCCAGTTTTAACTGTTGCTTCCTGACCTGCATACAGATTTCTCAGGAGGCAGATCAGGTGATCTGGTATTCCTGTCTCTTTCAGAATTTCCCAGTTTGTTGTGATCCACACAGTCAAAGGCTTGGCATAGTCAGTAAAACAGAAATAGATGTTTTTCTGAAACTCTCTTGCTTTTTTGATGAACCAGTGGATGTTGGCAATTTGATCTCTGGTTCCTCTGCCTTTTATAAATCTAGGTTGAACATATGGAAGTTCATGGTTCACGTACTGGCTTGGAGACTTTTGAGCATTACTTTGCTAGCATGTGGGATGAGTGCAATTACTGGTTGGGACATAGACTTGGGTTACTGTGATATTGAGTGGTTTGCCTTGGAAACGAACAGAGATCATTCTGTTGTTTTTGAGATTGCATCCAAGTACTGCATTTTGGACTCTTTTGTTGACTATGATGGCTACTCCATTTCTTCTAAAGGATTCCTGCCCGCAGTAGTAGATGTAATGGTCATCTGAGTTAAATTCCCCCATTCCAGTCCATTTTAGTTTGCTGATTCCTAAAATGTCGACGTTCACTCTTGCCATCTCCTGTTTGACCACTTCCAATTTGCCTTGATTCATGGGCCTAACATTCCAGGTTCCTATGCAATATTGCTCTTTACAGCATTGGACTTTGCTTCCATCACTAGTCACATCTACAGCTGGGTGTTCTTTTTGCTTTGGCTCCATCCCTTCATTCTTTCTGGAGTTACTTCTCCACTCTTCTCCGTGTTGGAGAAGTAGCGCATTGGGCTCCTACTGACCTGGGGAGTTCCTCTTTCAGTCTCCTATAATTTTGCCTTTTCATACTGTCCATGGGGTTCTCAAGGCAAGAATACTGAAGTGGTTTGCCATTCCCTTCTCCAGTGGACCACGTTTTGTCAGAACTCTTCACCATGACCTTCCCATCTTGTGTTGCCCCACGGGCATGGCTTAGTTTCATTGAGTTAGACAAAGCTGTGGTCCTAGTGTGATTAGATTGACTAGTTTTCTGTGAGTATGGTTTCAGTGTGTCTGCCCTCTGATGCCCTCTTGCAACACCTACCGTCTTCTTTGGGTTTCTCTTACCTCGGGCGTAGGGTATCTGTGTAAGCTCTGGCGGCTCTATGGTGGGGTTAATGGCGACCTCCTCCAAGAGGGCTTATGCCATACTCAGGTCTGCTGCACCCAGAAAAGAGACCTATCAATCTAAAGTTTCTCTCAGAATGTTAAACTTCAGTCTGATGCTCTGTTCCCAGAATTATGTGGATTCTCAGGTTTCCCCTTTTGATTATGTGTAGAGTTCTGACATTGGAGCTGGTATGGAAAACATGCGTCTCTCTGACTCATCCGTTTATAACTTTGGCTGCATGTGGTCCCCTGCTTTTTTTCTCCCAGTTCATCATCTTTGTCTTTCTTTTTTTAAAGATTGAAATGTTCATCCTGCTGCTGCTGCTAAGTCACTTCAGTCGTGTCCAACTCTGTGTGACCCCATAGATGGCAGCCCACCAGGCTCCCGCATCCCTGGAATTCTCCAGGCAAGAACACTGGAGTGGGTTGTCATTTCCTTCTCTAATGCATGGAAGTGAAAAGTGAAAGTGAAGTTGCTCAGTTGAATCTGACTCTTAGCGACCCCATGTACTGCAGCCTACCAGGCTCCTTTGTCCATGGGATTTTCCAGGCAAGAGTACTGGAGTAGGGTGCCATAAAACCATAATTCAAAAAGATGCATATATCTCAGTGTTCATTGTAGCACTATTTACAGTCAGGACATGAAAGCAACCTATCCATCAACAGATTAATGGATAAAGAAATTGGGGTACATATACACAATGGAATATTACTCGGCCATAAAAAGAAACAAATTTGAGTCTGTTGAATTGAGGTGGATGAACCTAGAGCCTGTTATACAGTATAAAGTAAGTCAGAAAGAGAAAAACAAATATCATATATTAATGCACATACATGGAATCTAGAAAAATGGTACCGATCAGCCTATATCCAGGGCAAGAATAGAGACACAGATGTAGAGAACTGGCCTGTCAACGCTGGGGAGAAGGAGAGGGTGGGATGGACTGAGAGAGCAGCACTGACATATATACATTACCGTCTGTGATGTAGATTGCTAGTGGGGAGCTGCTGTGCAACCCAGGGAGCTCGGCCCGGTGCTCTGTGACGATTTAGAGGGGTGGAAAGCGGGGAGGGAGGCTCCAGAGGGAGGGGATATATGTAAACTTATGGCTGATTCACGTTGTTGTGTGGTGGAAACAAACACAGCTTTATAAGGCAATTATCCAGTTAAAAAGAACTGATTCGCTTATAAACAAGTGAAATATGTTGGGAATGATCCATCATTTATGTTGAATGAGTGTCTAAACATCAGCATTTTGTAGCCTCAAAAATAAATCAATAATTAAAAAATAGTTACTATAAACTATAGGCTTTCATGACTTGATTTCAGTACTTAAGTGAATTTGTATCTTAATTCTTGCTGTATAAGATGTGTATATAGCCCTTACTGACCTTTATGGACTCCAACCCATTCTCTCTGTAAGGCAAAGTCAAATAATTGACATTGTAATTCTGTACATTGTAAACTCAAGCATTTTCCTTGCTGCTGCTGCTGCTGCTATTACCAGTCTTTTCCCTGGATAGAATCAACTCATTTTTCTCTTCTCAATAGAGGAAGATCAAAGAAACTTGGAAACTGTATTGTTTCAGTTGCAATTATTATCAAAAGTGTTGACTGTGTTACATGCTGACCACTGTAAAAAGTTGATTTAAAAAACATATAATTTTTGTTGGTAAGTCAGTATTTTCTGGGCACTGCAAAGGTCAAGTATCATGTCAGGTACTGTCAAATGTGCTAAAAAAAGTTCTGGATGTGGTCCATAAAGTAGTTAGGGGTCTCAGTAGATAAGAAACAATGATCAGTTAAATTGTAATCTATGTGTAGATTATAGGTTCATTAGAAATTTAGTATTGGGAGAATTCATTGTAACTTGGTGAAGGTAAAACTGTAAGGTTGAAAGTTCAAACAAACAAAAAACTAAGGTTCAGTTTAGTTCAGTAGCTCAGTCGTGTCCGACTCTTTGCGACCCCATGAATTGCAGCACGCGAGGCCTCCCTGTCTATCATCAACTCCCGGAGTTCACTGAGACTCATGTCCATCAAGTCAGTGATGCCATCCAGCCATCTCATCCTCTGTCATCCCCTTCTCCTCTTGCCCCCAATCCCTCCCAGCATCAGAGTCTTTTCCAATGAGTCAACTCTTCGCATCAGGTGGCCAAAATACTGGAGTTTCAGTTTTAGCATCATTCCTTCCAAAGAAATCCCAGGGCTGATCTCCTTCAGAATGGACTGGCTGGATCTCCTTGCAGTCCAAGGGACTCTTCAAGAGTCTTCTCCAACACCACAGTTCAAAAGCATCAATTCTTCGGTGCTCAGCCTTCTTCACAGTCCAACTCTCACATCTATACATGACCACAGGAAAAACCATAGCCTTGACTAGACAAACCTTTGTTGGCAAAGTAATGTCTCTGCTTTTCAATATGCTGTCTAGGTTGGTCATAACTTTCCTTCCAAGGAGTAAGCATCTTTTAATTTCATGGCTGCAGTCACCATCTGCAGTGATTTTGGAGCCCCCAAAACTAAAGTCTGACACTGTTTCCACTGTTTCCCCATCTATTTCCCATGAAGTGATGGGACCAGATGCCATGATCTTCATTTTCTGAATCTTGAGCTTTAAGCCAACGTTTTCACTCTCCACTTTCACTTTCATCAAGAGGCTTTTTAGTTCCTCTTGACTTCTGCCATAAGGGTGGTGTCATCTGCATATCTGAGGTTATTGATATTTCTCCCAGCAGTCTTGATTCCAGCTTGTGTTTCTTCCAGTCCAGCGTTTCTCATGATGTTCTCTGCATAGAAATTAAATAAGCAGGGTGACAATATACAGCCTTGATGTACTCCTTTTCCTATTTGGAACCAGTCTGTTGTTCCATGTCCAGTTCTAACTGTTGCTTTCTCACCTGCATACAGATTTCTCAAGAGGCAGGTCAGGTGGTCTGGTATTCCCATCTCTTTGAGAATTTTCCACAGTTTATTGTGATTCACACAGTCAAAGGCTTTGGCATAGAAATAGATGTTTTTCTGGAACTCTTGCTTTTTCCATGATCCAGTGGATGTTGGCAATTTGATCTCTGGTTCCTGTGCCTTTTCTCAGACCAGCTTGAACATCAGGAAGTTCACGGTTCACGTATTGCTGAAGCCTGGCTTGGAGAATTTTGAGCATTACTTTGAGCGACTTCACTTTACTAGCATGTGAGATGAGTGCAATTGTGTGGTAATTTGAGCATTCTTTGGCATTGCCTGTCTTTGGGATTGGAATGAAAACTGACCTTTTCCAGTCCTGTGGCCACTGCTGAGTTTTCCAAGTTTGCTGGCGTATTGATAGATACACAAATTGTATAGTGCTTCATTCTTGCCAGCCACTGGTGTAATCAAGTATTTATCAGATATTTTACACATATTAACATATAATTAGTCCTCAGTGTAATCTTTTGAGGTTGGTAATACAAGTGAAGGAAACTGAGGCACACAGAACTTAAGTAACTTCCCAATGTTACCCAGTTGGGAAATGGTAGAGCCAGGAATTTTTTCATGAAAAAATTTTTTGATGGCTACCATATATTTCAGGCACTTTTCTGGGAGCTGGGAATGAATCGAGGAACAGGAAGATGAGGTCTACATTAAAGGATTTGCTGGTCTATTGGAAGCAGGACTGATTCCAGAGTTGGCCCCTGACTGGTATCTGGGAGCTTGGATGTGGAAGGGTCTCATCACCCTAAGTGATGTCGGTCACTGCGCCTAAACTCATTGTGCATATAGTATGGTTTCTTCCGGACACCTGCCTTTCCTCTGGGAGTCTGGAGATTGCATATGGGCTAGGCAAGCTCCCAGGTAAAAGCCCTAGGCATGGAATCTCTGAAGAGCTTCCCTGGCTGGCAGCATTTCACACCCACTGTCTGAACTCACTGCGGAGAAGTTTGTTGAGTGTAGCCCCGCTGGAAGAGGCCTTCTGCACACCTGTGCCTGATTTCTCGGGGATTTCGCGTTTTGTACCTTTTCCTTTTGCCAGTACGCTTGGTATCCTTCTGCTGTAAGAAATCGTAGCCGTGAGTACACATGTACGTTGAGTCCTCTTAGTGAAGTAGCACACTTGCGGGTAGACTTGGGGACCTTACAACATTGTTGATAGTGTGTGTTTTCCTCCAGTATATTGGCAGACCCGACTTCCCAGGTGGCTTAGCGCTTAGGAATCCCCCTGACAAGCAGGAGACTCAGGTTCACTCCCTGGGTCAGGAAGATTCCTCTGGAGGAGGATAAGGCAACCCACTCCAGTATTCTTGCCTGCGAAATCCCATGGACAGAGGAACCTGGGGGGCTACAGTCCTTGGGGTCGCAGAGGGTCAGACACAGCTTAGCAACTAAACAACGACAGTATCAGCAGACAATATCAGCAGGCCACGTCAGTGTTTCAGCATATCTCAGCTATCTCTAGAACCCAGCCTAGGAGTATCAGCCAGAGGAGCAGGTATAAGCATTAGAGGAAATTCCCAGCTTTACTGGATGAGATGGAGTTGGGAATCTGGACCATAGAGTCAAGATTTTGAACCCAGGAGATTTAGCTCCAGAGTGTATGTTGCTAGCTGCATGTTACATGCTTGAAAGAAAATATATGCTTTTGTAGTTGAAATTTGTGATAGAAGAGATTATTTTGAGGGAAGAGATTATCACCTCCAAGCTGACATAAGGGCTTCCCTGGTGGCTCAGTTGGTATAGAATCTGCCTGCAGTGCAGGAGACTCTGGTTCAATCCCTGGTTTGGGAAGATCCCCTGGAGAAGGAAATGGCAACCCACTTGAGTAGCCTGGGAAGTTCCATGGACAGAGGAGCGGGCTACAGTCCATGGGTTTGCAAACAGCCGATGAACACAACTTAGCAAATAAAGCACCACCACCACCACCAAACGTAAGGTCTTCGTCAGAGAGGTTATTGCTAAATGTATTCAAGTGTGGACAGTCTTTGTTTTACTTTATCTCTTTGCGTTTAATAGCATAACCAGCCTAACTTCAAAATATCAATTTCAACAAAACAGAATTTTTTTTTCTGATCACTAAACTTTATTCTATGAATTGCTCGAATCAACAGAGAAGTCCTTAAGTGTTTTTGTTTGGAAGGGGGGGCCTTCCGTATAACTTATTTGTTTCTGTTTCTGCAGTTACATCCTTAGGTCAGGTACTGATTATCTCCCTGTACCATAGAATTAGCATGGTAGAACTGGAAAGCAGTGTCCTTGGGTAAGTTAGTAAAGCCAGGTGTGAGTCTAAGCTTTGCTTCTAGACTCTGCTAGAAGGGACAAGCAGGGACAACTGCTTGGTGACCAGTTGTCCCTGTCCTTGTTGAGCCTTACTGCAAAGATTTATTTCATCTCCTCATGGTCTGTGTTGGTTCCTGAATTCCTTGCCTCTTGTTGCTTCTATGCTAGTATTTACTATTATTGTTAATTAAAAACCTCTGTTATTGAGGGTCTATAATTATTATTGAGGGTATAAAATATTTGACGGTCTTACTGAACTTTGAATCATGATCAGACCTTTATACTTTTTAAAGACTTTTCACTGATGACTTAGGTCTTGCTGAGCAAATTTATGTGTCACTATTTTTAATTAGCTTTAAGGCATATCATGTAGCTAACAGGAATATTCTTTACTGGTTGAGAAGTCTTCTATGTGAAACCTTTTCATTTTACTGCTTTCTTGGAGTAGAGTAAAATTAAAGAAATCCCCACCTCTTCCAGTCAACTACTAAAGCCAAGATATTGGTTCAGTCATCATTTTAAAGAGGAGACCTGTAGGTGCATTTTCAGTTAGTCATGTACATTTATCAGTGGCAGTATTTTTTGCTGCAGATGTTACATGGAGTTTTGTTAACTGCAAATGGCATTTACCTATAATATCATATAGAAATGACTTTTTGAAAGTATTTTGCTTAAGACAAAATAAGAGCTTACATGAGATGCTATTGGAAATATGTGCTGATTTCATGTTCACATGCATTTCGAGTGGTAAATGTAAGGACTTTGAGGGTCCAAAGGGGAGATAATTATAAGCTTGCTAGTAATCCTCCATTCTTTTCACTCCCCACTCCACAACAACTTTTGGTCTTCATTTTATGAGATCCAAGTGGTTGCTTCTAAGAGTCATTGATGACAGATCCTCAGATGTTTCCCACTGATCTTTTTTAAAGAGTACGTTTCAAGTGATCAGCTTGAATACAAACTTAAAAAGAAAATCAAAGGAATTTTTAAAATTTTGTAACAAATCATATTTAGGATACCTTTATCTTCCAGTGTAAGAAAATTTACAAAAAATTATGATTTATTCTGGACTTTAAAAAAATTGAAGCATAGTTGGTTTATAATGTGTTTCAGGTGTGCAGCATAGTAAATCAGTTATAAATTTTTTCAGGTTATTTTCCTTTATAGGTTATTATAAGATGTTGAATATAATTCCCTGTGATGTACAGTAAATCCTTGTTGCTTATCTGTTTTATGTAGAGTAGTCTGTGTCTGTTAATCCCATACTCCTAATTTGTCCCTCCCCTCACCTTTGATAACCATTTATTTGTTTTCTCTATCTTTGAGTCTGGACCACCAGGAAATTCTCAGTGTGTTAGTTTTTAGATTCCCCATATAAATGTTATCATATACTTGGCCTTGTCTGATTTACTTCACTAAGTGTAGTATTTTCTAGGTCCAACCATTCATTCTTTTTTTGGCTGGGTAACATTGAACTCTGTGTGTGTGTGTGTGTGTGTGTGTGTGTGTGTGCACGCGCACATATAGTCTAGACTTTTGGTAGTAGTTCATTCAGTTCTACTTGTGAAAGGTGCTTTTGGTGTAGGGTGGTGATAGTGCATGGTGCCAAAAAACTAGCAGAAGTATATTTACTGAAGTGAAATGATCATCACTAGTATATTAATTTCCTATTGTTGATACTACAAATCATCACAAACCTAGTGACTTAAAACAACACAAATGTATCATCTTATATTGGAGGTTGGTGTCCAAAATGAGTCTTACTGAGCTAAAATCAAATGTGTTCCTCTTGGAGACTCTAGAGAGAAACTGTTTTCCAGCTTAAGAGGTCACCTGGGATGCGTGCTTCTTGGCCACTTCCTCCATCTTCATGGTGCTGTCTTCAGATCTCTCGCTCTCTGCTTACGTCACTGCCATGATTATGTTGAGTGTACCTAGATAATTCAAAAGAACACCATCTCAGTGCCCTTAATTATATCTGCAGAGTTTCTTTTGCCATGGAAGGTAACATATTTACAGATCTAGATATGGAGTCATTGTTCTGCTTACTACAAGTGGATTTGTGATAAAAAGTTATATATTGAACCTAGATTTTTATAATAGGTACTGCTTGGGATATACTTAAGAGGGCATAGGATGGTGAAAGTGAAAGTTGCTCAGTCGTGTCCAACTCTTTGCGACCCCATGGAATTCTCCTGGCTTGAATACTGGAGTGGGTAGCCTTTCCTTTCTTCATGGGATCGTCCCAACCCAGAGATTGAACCCAGGTCACCCACACTGCAGGCGGATTCTTTACCAGCTGAGCTACAAGGGAACCCCATAGGATGGTGAAGTGAATACAGTTTAAGTTAGACATTCTCGCTGAAATTATTTTTAAAATTTCTGAAGCACTCGAGTAATTTAACAGTTGCAACATGACCATTTATGTAGAAAATCCTTAAAAATTTATTTTTAAAAAGTATTAGAACCAGTAATTGAGTTTATCAAGGTGATTGTAGAAAAATTAACTATCCCTATATACCATCAACAAACAGTTGGAAGTTGAAATAAAAATTACCATTTGCAATTTATAAAATCTGAAAACGTAGTGATAAATGTAACAAAATAAATGTATGCTGAAAACTACCAAAGATTGGGAGAAATTAAAGAATACATAAAGAAATGGAGAGACATACCATGTTCATGGATTAGAAGACACAGTCTTTTTAAGATGTCAGTTCTGTCCAGATTAACCTGTAGATTCAACATGATTGCAGTCAAAATCTCAGAAGGCTGTTTTTGGTGGAAATTGACAAGTTGACTCTAGAATTTATAAAGAAATGCAGAGGAGACTCCCAAATCTGAATAATTTTGAAAAAGAATGTTCAGTTTTTTATATGAACTGACTTCAACAGCTACTGTAATCAAGACAGTGTGGTATTGGTCTAAGGACAGACATAGATTGATGGAACACATAATTTTAAAAAATAGGGACTCTCTCTCCCATGTGCATGCACTCTTTTCTTTCTCTCTCTCTCTCTCTCTTTCTCTCTCACTCTCCTGCTATCCTCTAAATAAAATAGAGCTGTAACACTGATTTGCCTAAGAGCTGTAGCACGGTTTGTCCAAGACCCAAGAGCTGTGATGTGCTGAGGGCTTTAATGTCTGTCGCTCCAAATCTTTGTTGTGACGAGACAAAGAACCGAGGAACATACACTCGTGTGACATCTATGGTGCCGTGACTCGGATTTAACCTGGCTGAAACAACCTCTGCGTGGAAGAGGCCAAGCACAGCAGGAGCCCAAATCAGTGAAGCTCCCGAGCTAGAAGCAGAAGGCAAAGAAACCCAGCTCAGGGGAAGGCCCATCTTGCTGGAAACCGGGACAGCGAAAAACAAACTCAGCAGAAAGCTCACGCGGCCCAGTCTCAGATTCTAGAAGACCTCCGGTTAAGGTCAACCAGCTACAACATGCAGTGCCAGTTCAACAAAGATATAAAACTACAGCTAACCACAGAATATATCACACACCCTTGGACACCGCTATAAGGACTCTGAGGATTGAGACTAGCAAGAGGGGGAGGCCCAATACACCTCACCACCCCAGTTCAGCAGGAAGTAGCCAGAAAGACCTCGACACCCCTATTACCAAAGAATTGGGCCTCCCATCTCTTGAGGGGGAAATGTTAGGTAGAATAGGGAAAAGGAGTCCAAAATGGCGGTGGCTAAGACAAGGAAGGTCCAAGGACCAGAGTGAAGACTTCAGGCAGAACAAACAGAACAAACAGCACTCCTGGCTAAGCCCAATTTGCATAGGGCAGGCCCAGGTGGAGGAAAAAAACATATAAAAGGAGAAGCCAAAGCGCTTTCTCTTGGACTCTCTCTCCCACGTGCGTGCGCTCTCTTCTTTCTCTCTCTCTCTCTCTCTCTCTCACTCTCTTGCTATCTTCTAAATAAAATAGAGCTGTAACACTGATTTGCCTTAAAAAAAAAAAAAAAAAAAAAAGACTTACATATACAGGTCAGCTGTTTTTAACAGAAGTGCCAAGGTAATTCAGTAGGGAAAGGGTAGTCTTTTAAACAACAACAGAATGTACCTCGACCTTTAACTCATATTAGGCATGAAAATGTACTTGAATAATAAAATTAAACAAGCTAAAACTATAAAAAACTGATCTTTTCCAGTCCTCTGATCACTGCTGAATTTTCTCAATTCGCTGGCATATTGAGTGCAACACTCTCACAGCATAATCTTTTAGGATTTAAAATAGCTCAACTGGAATTCCATCACCTCCACTAGCTTTGTTTGTAGTGATGCTTCCTAAGGCCCACGTGATTTAGCACTCTAGGATAGTCTGGCTCTAGGTGAGTGATCCAGAGAAGGCAATGGCACCCCACTCCAGTACTCTTGCCTGGAAAATCCCGTGGACGGTGGAGCCTGGTAGGCTGCAGTCCATGGGGTCTCTAAGAGTCAGACATGACTGAGCGACTTCACTTTCATTTTCCACTTTCATGCATTGGAGAAGGAAATGGCAACCCACTCCAGTGTTCTTGCCTGGAGAATCCCAGGGACGGCGGAGCCTGGTGGGCTGCCGTCCATGGGGTCGCACAGAGTCGGACACGACTGAAGTGACTTAGCAGCAGCAGCAGGAGCAGATGAGTGATCACACCATCGTGATTATCCGGGTCATAAAGATCTTTTTTGTACAGTTCGTCTGTGTATGCTTGCCACCTCTTCTTAATATCTTCTGCTTCTGTTAGGACCATACCATTTCTGTCCTTTATTGCGCCCATCTTTGCATGAAATGTTCCCTTGTTATCTGTAATTTTCTTGAAGAGATCTCTGTCTTTCCCATTTTATTGTTTTCCTCTGTTTCTTTGCCCTGATCACTGAGGAAGGCTTTCTTATTTCTCCTTGCTATTCTTTGGAATTTTGCATTCAGATGGGTATATGTTTCCTTTCTCCTTTCCCTTTTGCTTCTCTTCTTTTCTCAGCTATTGTAAGGCCTCCTCGGACAGCCATTTTGCCTTTTTGCATTTCCTCTTGGGGATGGTTTTGATGACTCCTCCTGTACAATGTTGCTAAATTCAGCACTCACCACAGGACTGGAAAAGGTCAATTTTCACTCCAGTTGCAAAGAAAGGCAATGCCAGGGAATGTTCAAACTACTGCACAGTTGCAGTCATCTCAAACGCTAACAAAGTAATCCTCAAAATTCCCCAAACTATGCCTCAACAGTATGTAAACCGAGAACTTCCAGATATTCAAGCTGGATTTAGAAAAGGCAGAGGAACCAGAGAGCAAATTGCCAACATCTATTGGATCATAGAAAAAAAGCAGGAAGCAAGAGAATTCCAGAAAAACATCTACTTCTGCTTCATTGACTATGCTAAAGCCTTTCACTGTGGATCACCACAAACTGTGGAAAATTCTTCAAGAGATGGGAATACCAGACTACCTGACCTGCTTCCTGAGAAATCTGTGTGCAGGTCAAGAAGCAACAGTTAGAACTGGACATGGAAGGGAGTATGTCAAGGCTGTATATTGTCACCCTGCTTATTTAACTTCTGTGCAGTGTACATCATGGTAAATGCCAGGCTAGATGAAGCACAAGCTGGAATCAAGACTGCCGGGAGAAATAGCAATAATCTCAGATACACAGATGACACCACCCTTATGGCAGAAAGTGAAGAACTAAAATACCTCTTAATGAAAGTGAAAGAGGAGAGTGAAAAAACTGGCTTAAAAGTCAACATTCAAAAAACTAAGATCATGGCATCACTTCGTGGCAAATAGATGGGGAAACAATGGAAACATTGACAGATTTTATTTTCTTGGGCTCCAAAATCACTGTGGATGGTGACTGCAGCCATGAGATTCAAAGATACTTGCTCTTTTGGAAAAAAGCTATGACAAACCTAGACAGCATATTAAGAAGCAGAGATATCACTTTGCCGACAAAGATCTGTGTAGTCAAAGCTATGGTTTTTCCAGGAATCATGTAGGGATGTGAGAACTGGACCACAGAGAAGGCTGAGTGCCAAAGAATTGATGCATTCCAATGATGATGCTGGAGAACGCTCTTCAGAGTCCCTTGGATTGCATGGAGATCAAACCAGTCAATTCTAAAGCAAATCAATCCTGAATATTCATTGGAAGGACTGTTGCTGAAGCTCCAACACTTCTGCCACCTGATGCAAAGAGCTGATTTAGAAAAGACCCTGATACTGGGAAAGAATGAGGGCAGGAGGAGAAGCAGGAGACTGAGGATAGGATTATTGGATGGCATCACTGACTCAATGGACATGAGTTGGAGCAAACTCCAGGAGATAGTAAAAGACAGGGGAGCCTGGCATGCTGCAATTCATGGAGTTGCAAAGAGTTGGACAGGTCTTAGCAACTGAACAGCAATGTTGAGCAAGAAATTGAGGATATAAACAATCAAGAAACAGAATTTGGCCCCAGGTAGCTGAGGTGCATATGAAAGGATTGAATTCAGTGAGCCCAGAGATGGACCTAACAGAAGCAGAAGATATCAAGAAGAGGTGGCAAGAATACACAGAACTGTACAAAAAAGATCTTCACGTCCCAGATAATCACGATGCTGTGATCACTACCTAGAGCCAGACATCATGGAATGTGAAGTCAAGTGGGCCTTAGAAAGCATCACTACAAACAAAGCTAGTGGAGGTGATGGAATTCCAGTTGAGCTATTTCAAATCCTGAAATATGATGCTGTGAAAGTGCTGCACTCAATATGCCAGCAAATTTGGAAAACTCAGCAGTGGCCACAGGACTGGAAAAGGTCAGTTTTCATTCTGATCCCAAAGAAAGGCAATGCCAAAGAATGCTCAAACTACCGCACAATTACATTCATCTCACATGCTAGTAATGCTATGCTATGCTATGCTAAGTCACTTCAGTCGTGTCCCACTCTGTGTGACCCCATAGACGGTAGCCCACCAGCCTCCCCCGTCCCTGGGATTCTCCAGGCAAGAACACTGGAGTGGGTTGCCATTTCCTTCTCCAGTGCATGAAAGTGGAAAATGAAAGTGAAGTCGCTCAGTCATGTCTGACTCTTAGAGACCCCATGGACTGCAGCCTACCAGGCTCCTCCGTCCATGGGATTTTCCAGGCAAGAGTACTGGAATGGGGTGCCATTGCCTTCTCTGACATGCTAGTAAAGTAATGTTCAAAATTCTCCAAGCCAGGCTTCAGCAATATGGGAACCGTGAACTTTCTGATGTTCAAGCTGGTTTGAGAAAAGGCAGAGAAACCAGAGATTAAATTGCCAACATCCGCTGGATCATGGAAAAAGCAAGAGAGTTCCAGAAAAACATCTATTTCTGCTTTATTGACTATGCCAAAGCTTTTGACTGTGTGGATCACAATAAACTCTGGAAAATTCTGAAAGAGATGGGAATACCAGACCACCTGACCTGCCTCTTGAGAAATCTGTATGCAGGTCGGGAGACAACAGTTAGAACTGTACATGGAAAAACGGTCTCTTGAGAAATCTGTATGCAGGTCAGGAAACAACAGTTAGAACTGGATATGGAACAACAGACTGGTTCCAAATAGGAAAAGGAGTATGTCAAGGCTGTATATTGTCACCCTGCTTATTTAACTTATATGCGGAGTACATCATGAGAAATGCTGGACTGGAAGAAACACAAGCTGGAATCAAGATTGCCGGGATAAATATCAATAACCTCAGATAGGCAGATGACACTACCCTTATGGCAGAAAGTGAAGAGGAACTCAAAAGCCTCTTGATGAAAGTGAAAGTGGAGAGTGAAAATGTTGGCTTAAAGCTCAACATTCAGAAAATGAAAATCATGGCATCCGGTCCCATCACTTCATGGGAAATAGATGGGGAAGCAGTGGGAACAGTGTCAGAGTTTATTATTTGGGGCTCCAAAATCACGACAGATGGTGACTGCAGCCATGAAATTAAAAGACGCTTATTCCTTGGAAGGAAAGTTATGAGCAACCTAGATAGCATATTCAAAAGCAGAGACATTACTTTGCCAACAAAGGTTTGTCTAGTCAAGGCTATGGTTTTTCCTGTGGTCATGTATGGATGTGAGAGTTGGACTGTGAAGAAGGCTGAGCACCGAAGAATTGATGCTTTTGAACTGTGGTGTTGGAGAAGACTCTTGAGAGTCCCTTGGACTGCAAGGAGATCCAGCCAGTCCATTCTGAAGGAGATCAGCCCTGGGATTTCTTTGGAAGGAATGATGTTAAAACTGAAACTCCAGTACTTTGGCCACCTGATGCGAAGAGTTGACTCATTGGAAAAGACTCTGATGCTGGGAGGGATTGGGGGCAGAAGGAGCAGGGGACGACAGAGGATGAGATGGCTGGATGGCATCACTGACTCAATGGACGTGAATCTGAGTGAACTCTGGGAGTTGGTGATGGACAGGGAGGCCTGGCGTGCTGCGATTCATGGGGTGGCACAGAGTCGGACATGACTGAGCGACTGAACTGAACTGAACTGATACACGGAAGAATGCTAAATTCCTTAGCTTGATATCTGGTTTTCCTTACGTATCAGTAATCCTTGATATTCAGACTGCCTGCCCCTTTTGTTTCAAACTTGTGTGTACTATAGCCTTGTGTATACAGAAACTGTATACAGAACTGGATAGCTGGGTGTATACAGAAACTGTTCCCAGGAGACAGGAGAGGGAGTCAGGCTGTAGCTTCCTCGGAACAGTTTCTCAGGGCTACTGAGATGTTATCTCCTGGGCTCAGAGTCCTTAACGTTCCCATCAAATAAAATAAATCTCTACTTTCAGGTTGTCATTACTTTTTTTAGTTGATGGTGACATGGATTCCTTTTCTGTTTTAATTCAATTACTGTTTTTATATTGAAAGGTCACTAGTCTATTGCTGCTATTCTTTGCCCAATATTATCAGTTTAAAATAAATATTTTTTTTCCTGTGAAATGGTGCTCAACTCTTGTACAGAAGCAGTTTTCCCTCATTAATTAATGAAAATTAGTTGTTATTTGAAATTTGTTTTTTTAGTGGAGACAGTGGTTTCACTTCCATAGATAAGCCAAGGCTATCTGGTGCTTCCCTTTTTTTGGGCTTTTATCTCTTGTCTCCCTGATTTTAACTGTTCTTAACTGATTTGTTAAGATGTGCCTGAAAGCAACAGGAATCTGGTTTTTACCTAAAATAAATGTTTTGCTAGTTTCCAAAAAATAGTTGAGAGGACTTCCAGATTGTGGTCTGGCTTCAAGACTGAATGGAGCTTCAGGTCTCCACTCCATCCAAACAAGAAGAAAAAAGCTGAGCAAGCTGAACAATCAGCAGTTCTTATTAGATCTGTCAGAGAAATGAGGTCATAGGGCAACTGCAGTCCCCCAAATTGCAGAGATAGGTGAATATAGAGAATCACAACTTCCATCACAATTCTGGGAACCAGAACTGGACTGGGAAAACCCGAACTGTAATTGATGAATTGCTGAAGGACTCCAGGGGGACTCAGTAAATGGGGAGGGTCAGATATGTTTGTGAGTTTTACCTCTAGAAGCTCAACACAGTAAATATGGGAGAAGAGCTCCTAGTGCTTCTGGCTGGAGAAGAGGAGGGACTGTTGAGACATACACCAGAGCACTCTGTTCTTTACAGCAAGGTAGAGCCTGGGGAAGAACTATTTAAATACAGCTTAACCGACCTGGGGGAAAAGAGGTGCCTCTCGGGGCTGGACCCAGGCCACGCGATGACAGAACCGGGAGGAGATGAGAGATCTGGGGCTAAAGTAGGGCTCCAAGGGGCTTCCCTGGTGGCTCAGACGGTACATTCGCCTGCAGCATGGGAGACCTAGGTTCCATCCCTGGGTTGGGAAGATCCCCTCGAGGAGAGCATGGAAACCCTCTCCAGTTTTCTTGCCTGGGAAATCCCATGGACAGAGGCGCCTGGTGGGCTACAATCCATGGGGTCACAAAGAGTCTGACACGACTGAATGACTAAGCACAGACCTGGGTGACAGAAATTCCTAACTCTAGCCATCTCAGGAAATCCCAGTGCCTGCCTAGTCTAGCTAGCTGTCCTCTCCCCCTGAAGGAAGGGTGGCAGAGACTGAAAGTATTGGTGAAGTACCCAGTACAGAGGCAGAGACTCCCTCCTGGAGAACTGAAACCTAATCACAGGGCTATGGAATGCCCCTTCCCCAGTTACTAAGGCCTCTCTACAGCCGTTTCTTTTACCCAGCACAGCATGTCTAGCCATCAAGAAAAAATTGCAAGGCACATTAACAGGCAAAAAACATCATTGAAGTTCTTAAATTTCATAGTGAAACTGTTACCGGATATTTGAGGTATGGTGATAGTCTGCAGCCCATAGCCTGTGAGAGATAAATGTAATTGGAAAAACATGTAAAAACAGCTTCATACGTTTAAATGAATGTGTAAAACATATGTGTATATATTAGTGAGTATATAACAGCTGAAGTTCCTATATGTTCAAATTGAATAAAGCAAATCACGTCAGGTTCTTTCATTTTGAGTGTTTGTAGAGGGAGAGTATCTGTCCCAAACAGTGCTTACTGTTGTTATGTCACAGCTAAGAAACAGACCTTCAGGCTAGTACCACTCAGCTGAGCTTTAATCTTAGGTGAAAGTCCCTCAGTCGTGTCCGACTCTTGTGACCCCATGGTCTGTAGTCCGCCAGGCTCCTCTCTAGTCCATGGAATTTTCCAGGCAAGAATACTGGAGTGGTTGCCATTTCCTGCTGTGGGGGATCTTCCTCACCCAGGGATTGAAGCCGCATCTCCTATGTCTCCTGCATTGGCAGGTGGCTTCTTTACCGCTGGAGCCACCTGGGAAGCCTAATCTTTATGGCAGACCTTGAATATTCATATTCAAGTTACTTTTAGAATTCACATGAAGTGAGGAGCATTATGCTGATGAGAGACATTTCATATTTGAATGTGTCCCCTGAAAATATTTAAAGTGGAGAGTGTAATTATTCTTTATGTTAAGCCTGGGTTTAGTATCTCTTTACTAAGTTTAATGAGGAAAAAGTTGGGAGGGGGGGCTCTTCTAAGTTAAAAGGCATGTCGGAGACTTAACACAGTGAATGGTCCTTGAGAGGATGCTTTTTTTTGAAAAAGTCCTTTAAAAAAATTTTTTTTTGGAAGCATAGTTGTGGGAAGTAAAATAGGTAGCATTAGACGACGTTGAGAACTTACTGTTAATTTGGTAGGTGTGGTAATTGTGATTATGGAGGGAAAATTCATAGTTTTTAAAGCTTCATTATGTTTTTAGGAGCGATGTCTTTTTGCCTGAAATTACTTCTAAGACACTTGAGCACACAAAAGATAAAAATATGGAAAAAACTACCAATTGTTGAATCTGGGCATTGGGTATGTGGTTATTATTCACTGTGCTACTCTCTATTTAGAAAATTTTGATAATGAAAGTTAGGAAAAAAATTCTAGTTTTTGTATCTAAGAAGTAAATAAGCTATCAGCAAATAAGGAGGCTTATTCTGGACTTAAAAAATGTTTAGTTCACTTTGATCTGCATTTTTTCCTCCTTCAGTTAGAAGACTATATCGTTAACTAGTCTTGACTGACAGTATGTATCTGGACATTTATGTAATCTCATACTGAATGCGTATTTTTCAACATATATCATCTGTTCTGAGCATACTTAGAGGTTGTGTAGACATACTGGGAGAACAAAAGAAGTTAAAAAAAACTTCAAATAAACTATTATTACAAAGACAGAGTGATTAAGGAATAAGTAAATTAGCTGTTGCCTCCTCATGGTAGAGCCTGGTCATTTTTGGATGCTGGATCAGAAAAAGGATTATCATGCAGCTGTTTAAGTACTGACTAGCTGTTGTTAATAAAGCATCTGAAAAGGTAATAATGAGTGTGGTACTAATTTTACTTCTTCCTCATCCTATTTTTTTAAGAACATAGTGAAAAGAACTGTGGCAAACCGTGAAAGTGCACCAGAACCTCTAATACTGCTTCCTAAGTTGTATTTTATCCAAGGGTACCTGAAGGTGAAGGTGAAGTCGCTCAGTCGTGTCCGACTCTTTGTGACCCCGTGGACTGTATCCTACCAGGCTTCTACCAGGCTTCTCCGTCCATGGGATTTTCCAGGCAAGAATACTGGAGTGGGTTACCATTTCCTTTTCCAGGGGATCTTCCCGACCCAGGGATCGAACCCGGGTCTCCCGCATTGGAGGCAGACGCTTTAACCTCTGAGCCACCAGGGAAGCCAAGGGTACCTGAAGAAGTGTTCCTGTCACATGTGTTTTCTAAGCACCTGTTGTGTGTTAGGCACAGCTGCTGATTGTCATAGAGATTGAAGTTGTGTAAGGCACTAACGAATCCTGACCCAGGGCTTTCTGTATTTAAGACTTTCCATAATAGGGGATAGCGTTAATTTAAGCAAAATAGCATTTTTTTTTTTTTTTTTTAAATCAGAAGAGGCGGGAGGCTTGCACAGCCAGTTGTTGGATCTGCTGCAGGGCTCAGTTCTGAACCTCTCCACTTCTGTTTGTGCTTATTCCTTTGCCAGTCTCAGCCAGTCTCCTGCTCTAGTTATTGACTGTAAGGGGATGGCTCCCCCGGCACGTACCTTCAGAACTCCACACTGGTCTGTCCCCCGGCATGTGCTGTTCATTCAGTGGCTCCAAGTTGACATGTCTTAACTTAATTCATGTTTCTCCTCCCCAGGCCTGCTCTTCGAACAGTCTTCCCCATCTTGCTGTGCCCTTGTGCCCAGTCCCAGAACTTTGGAGTTGTCCCTGCAATAGCTAAAATAGTCTTCCAGCTTTATTCTTGTCTCTATGGTCTGTTCTAACCCAGCTGCCAGAATGACCTATTTAAAAAGTCAAGTTAGGTAGTTAGATCCTGTCATGGCTATACTTGAAACCCTCCATTATTTTTGCCTGTCAGAGTAAAAACCAAAGCGCTTATGGCGGTCCACGCCCGCCCACTCAGCCTCTGAACATACTAACCAGCCTCTGCCCTGGTGCCTTTTCTGTCTTTGGAATGTTCTTCCTCCAGGTGTGCATGTGGGCCTGGCCTCCACACCTTGGTTAGATTAGGTCTTCATTCAGTATGTACTTAATTTTGTTTAATAGTTGTCTACCTTTCTAGAATGTAGAAGTCAGGCATTTTTTGTCTTTCTTATTCACTGCCTAGGATACTTCCTGGCGCATAAGTGTTTGCTAAGTATTTGTTGAGTGAGTAAGGAACCGAGCAAGGGGAGGCACGTGCTCGGCTTGAGAATGCTGTATCTGCCAGTTTAAGACATTATTTATGAAACAGTACGAGCAGCATCTGCAAAGCTAATTTGTCTCAGTGGTCTTGGAGGTATTTCATGCAGTATCTTAAGTGTTTGATGAAGATCACTGTGATTTTGGTGATTATTTTTCATGGAAAATAAGGCCTCACCCAATATTTGTCTTTCTTTTTTTAGCTTATGTAAAACTTTGTTTAGTCAGGTTTGTAAAAGCCACTGGCTTTGAATACTGGAATCACATATTATTTTTGTATGTTTGAGGTTGTTTAGTAGAGCTTCAGCACTGCAGATAGAACGCTCTAGGTGTGTTGGCAAAAATGCTTTAACACAGGAAATTAGTTCCTTGTGAAAGACCTGGGAGGGACGGGAAAGTCAGTCCCAGATCACAGCAGAACTGACGCGCCAGGGAGCTTCACGTCCAAAGGCTGTCCTTGGGCTGTTGAGTGTCAGAAAACAAGCAGCTAGCTGTGATCCTGGGATTAGAAAGCTGCAGCTACCCTCCTACACGTACCAGCTGGTACTGGAGTGTGGGGTCTTCCGGTCATCCGTGAAAACTGGTACTTCTCACCCAGGACTCGACTGGAGACCAGACATTCTACCATCTGGTTTTCTTGCAGAAAAACAGTGAGAAAGGCAGGAAGATAGTCTCCACTTCACTTTGGCTTTCAGGTATTGATTGCATAAGTGAAAGTTGCTCAGTTGTCTGACTCTTTGTGACCCCACGGACTATACAGTCCATGGAATTCCCCAGGCCAGAATACTGGGTAGCCTTTCCCTTCTCCAGGGGATCTTCCCAACCCAGGGATCAAACCCAGGTCTCCCGCATTGCAGGTGGATTCTTTACCATCTGAGCCACCAGGGAATCCCAAGAATACTGGAGTGGGTAGCCTATTCCTTCTCCAGCGGATCTTCCTGACCCAGGAATCGAACCGGGGTCTCCTGCATTGCAGATGGAGTCTTTACCAAGTGAGCTATTGATTGCATGAGTGCATGTAATTGCTAGAAACTCATTTTCATTCAAAAGTCTACCTGCAAAGGAATCTGAGAAATAAAGCTTTTTTAGCTCTCTGTCCTCTGGCACACCACAAGTTGGGTCGAGTGGCCGTGGTGTAAGCACATCAATACTGTCTCCATGGCTTCTGTTTCAGCTGGTCTCAGAGTGAGCAGTGCACCCATAGCCTGACCTGGGAAAGCGAGCCCAGCCCGGCAGACAGCTTAGTGCCTTGCCTTCGCTCTCTGTGTCCCTGGGCCTGGGGCCTGGGGCCTGGGGCCTGGGGCCTGGCTCTCCTCACACGCTTTCCCCTCCTCCCCACTCTCCTCACTGATCCATCGGCCTGCACTTCGGCAGCTCTCGGGCTGGCTTCCTGAAGGTGGCGTCTCTTTGAGTCATCATCCGGGAGTCCGGGGCCATGTCCCGCTGTGGGGGTTTAGTTCTGGAGGCAGCAGGCTGTGGGGCCAGTAGTGGGCTCTTCTCCACAGCCAGGAGGGGGCAGGCTCACCAGGAGGGAAGTGTGGTGTGTAGGTGATATTTTTTAATGTATGTCCCAGGGGAGTGTTAGATAGCTGACAGAGAGGTGGTTCGCTGTGGACGGGAGAAGAATCAGGAAGACTGTGGAGCAGTTGAGGAGGAGGGAGACTGAAAGGGTCTGAAGTGGGAGCGACAGCAGGTGAAGTCTTTGGCGGAGAGGGAGGACAGCGGGGTATTGAAGGAGGTTGAAGAGTGTTCTTTGCACAGCATACTGGCTAATAGTACTTTATAGTAGTTTAAAAAGTGTTTTAAACTAAGCTGGCTCCTCACTGATGAGTGTTTGCTTTCTAACTCTCGTGGTTTCAGAGTCTTGCTGTCAGAGCTCTTGGCGCGCACTCTTACTTGCTGAGGGTGGATCTCTGTGGAAGGCGGGCAGGGCTGGCTTGCCTCCCCCGTGGGCACCCAGCCTGTCGCTGAGGAGCCTGTTCATGAGAAGTTTCATTAAATGGAGGTGGTGCAAATGTATCACACTTTCCTACTGCGCTTTTTGACACTCATTAAATTGAACATGTTAAATATGCTCTTGGTCATTACTAGGCTTTTATGATTTGCTCCTTCATTTGGGGGTGGGATTGTCTATCATTGTCACAGGTTTCTCATGACCAGTGGTTGAGTCCTTCCAGGCAATATTCATCCCTCAGAGTTCGGTGCAAGCCACACCGTTCACCCCTAGATGCTCTAAGTCCATGAGTAAGTGATAGGTAAGCACTTTGCACAGATTTTCAGTCTCTCATCTACATTTTTTTGTAACTGAAATTATAGAAAGTTTAGCAATAGAAGAGTTCTGAATTTCAGGTATCTGGTCTAATCTCCTATTAGAGATTAATTAACTAATTAATAGATTAAATGCTTTGCATCAACCTGTTAACAGGGAGAGGATATGACAGTGAACCAGTTTCTACTTTTGAGGCCGGAGTAGCAGATGGTCTTCTGGACAACTGGAATGTGTTAGTCACCCTTGACATTTACATAAGGTATCACTCAGATTTTCAGCTTTTTCATTCTCTTTAAATTCAGCTGTTGTACATAATGAGAAGGGAGATAAATTCTGGGTTTTTATGCTTAAACAAATTATATCCATGTAATGGCAGCATATTAAGAAAAAATTAATAAAATGAGGAATGATTGCATATTATATATTTACTCAACAAGTTTATTTGAACATAGATTTGGCAATAGCAGTAATGCAGACATGCTTTAAAACTTGGAGTGCTGTTTGTTGTATTAAAAGCACATGTTATCTCATGGAATCTGTCAAGAATAGTTTAAAAGGGAGGTAGGTGTAAGTATTGAATCTCTTTCTGCTTGAGAGGAATTTTGCATAGAGAAAGTACTAGAATATTTATAAAAATGTAAACAAAAGAGGACTTCCCTGGTGGAACAGTGGATAAGAATCCCCCCGCGAATGCAGGGGACACAGTTCGATCTCTGGTCGGGGAAGATTCCCTTAGGCCACAGCTCCTGAGCCCACGGTCTAGAGCCCTCGAGCCGCA
The DNA here is from genome assembly GCF_019923935.1 of Bubalus bubalis. Classification (NCBI taxonomy): domain Eukaryota; kingdom Metazoa; phylum Chordata; class Mammalia; order Artiodactyla; family Bovidae; genus Bubalus; species Bubalus bubalis. Next base: position 94,279,213 of record NC_059166.1, on the reverse strand, counting down.
GCTGCTGAGCCCGTGTGCTGCAGCTGCTGAAGCCCAGGGCCTGGGACCTGTGCTCACAACAGGAGAGGCCCCTGCTCTGCACCACCAGAGAAAGCCTGCACGCAGCGACGAAGACCTAGCCCAGCCAAAAATAAATAAAATCAAATCAAGGAAAGCGGTAACACACTTGCTCAAACTTCTGAACTTTTAAGCTGAGTTTCTGAATGATGCTCAATCACCTGAACAAAGTGAGAAATAGGGTTGACAAGCTTCATTTTCTCCTTTTATCTTATACTGTCCTGATGACCAGTGGAGCCTTAAATGACTATCACAGTTTAACTTCTTTGCCAAAGTACATTAGCATTTGAAAAACATCATGGGAATGCTGTATTTGTAGATTTTTTAGTTCTTTTAAGAATCTTCTTCGTTTTTTAGTGTCTATGATATTTTGAGTTTATTTACATATTTATTCTTCTAAGGGATTCTTGCCCACAGTAGTAGATATAATGGTCATCTGAATTAAATTCACCCTTTCCAGTCCATTTTTGTTCACTGATTCCTAAAATGTCGATGTTCACTCTTGCCATCTCCTGTTTGACCACTTCCAATTTGCCTTGATTCATGCACCTAACATTCCACGTTCCTATGCAGTATTGCTCTTTACAGCATCGGACTTTGCTTCCATCACCAGTCACATCCACAACTGGATGTTGTTTTTGCTTTGGCTCTCTCTCTTCTTTCCTTCTGGAGTTACTTCTCCACTGATCTCCAGTAGCATATTGGACACCTACCAGCCTGGGCAGTTCATCTTTCAGTGTCCTATCTTTTTGCCTTTTCATACTGCTCATGGGGTTCTCTAGGCAAGAATACTGAGGTGGTTTGCCATTCCCTCTCCAGTGGACCAAGTTTTGTCAGAACTCTCCACCATGACCTGTTCATCTTGGGTGGCCCTACAGGGCATGGCTCATAGTTTCATTGAGTTAGACAAGACTGTGGTCCATGTGCTCAGATTGGTTAGTTTTCTGTGATTGTGGTTTTCAGTCTGTCTGCCCTCAGATGGAGAAGGATAAGAGGCTTATGGAAGCTTCCTGATGGGAGAGACTGACTGAAGGGGAAACTGGTGGGCGGGGCCAGGCTCAGTAAGTCTTTAATCCAATTTTCTGTTGATGGGCGGGGCTGTGTTCCTTCCCTGTTGTTTGACCTGAGACCAGACTGTGGTGGTGGTGATCTTCTTCACAAGGTCCCATGCACGCACTGCTGCACTCAGTGCCCGCAAGCCTGCAGCAGGCCACCGCAACCCACATCTCTGCCAGAGGCTCCTGGACACTGACAGGCAAGCCTGGTTCAGTCTCTGGAGGGGTCACTGCTCCTTTCTCCTGGGTCCTGGTGTGCACACAAGGTTTTGTTTGTGCCCTCCAAGAATCTGTTTCCCTAGTCCTGTGTAAGTTCTGTAATCAAATCCTTCGAAGGAGGACTGGCCTCCGAAGTAAAATTCCCTGGGGGTTCTCAGTCCCTTTGCCAGATCCCCAGATTGGGAAATCTGTTGTAGGTCCTAGAAATTTCCTAACAGTGCGAGAATTTCTTTGGTATAATTGTTCTGCAGTTTGTGCGGTGTCTGCTCGGCAGCTCTGTGGTGGGGTTATTGGTGACCTACTCCAAGAGGGCTTAGCCACACACTGTGTGACCCAGGTCTGCTGCACCCAGAGCCCCTGGCCCTGCGGCAGGCCACTGCTGACCCTTACCTCCACAGTGTGAAATGCAGTACTTGGATGCAATATCAAAAATGACAGAAAGATCACTGTTGGTTTCCAAGGCAAACCATTCAGTATCACAGTAATCCAAGTCTATGCCCCAACCAGTAATGCTGAAGAAGCTGAAATTGAACGTTTCTATGAAGACCTTCAAGACCGTCTAGAACTAATACCCGAAAAAGATGTCCTTTTCATCATAGGGGACTGGAATGCAAAAGTAGGAAGTTAGAGATACCTGGAGTAACAGGCAAGTTTGGTCTTGGAGTACAAAAAGAAGCAGGGCAAAGGCTAACAGAGTTTTGCCAAGAGAACGTACTGGTCATAGCAAACACCCTCTTCCAAGAACACAAGAGACGTATCTACACATACACATCACCAGATGGTCAATACTGAAATCAGATTGATTATATTCTTTGCAGCCAAAGATGGAGAGCCTCTATACAGTCAGCAAAAACAAGACCGGGAGCTGACTGGCTCAGATCACGATCTCCTTATTGCCAAAATCAGACTGAAATTGAAGAAAGTAGGGAAAACCACTAGACCATTCAGGTATGACCGAAATCAAATCCCTTATGATTATACAGTGGAACTTAGAAATAGATTCAAGGGATAAGATCTGATAGAGTGCCTGAAGAACTATGGTCGGAGGTTCATGACACTACACAGAAGACGATGATCAAGACCATCACCAAGAAAAAGAAATGCAAAAAGGCAAAATGGTTGTCTGAGGAGGCCTTACAAATAGCTGAGAAAAGAAGAGAAGCTAAAGGCAAAGGAGAAAAGGAAAGATATATCCATTTGAATGCAGTTCTAAAGAACAGTAAGGAGAGATAAGAAACCCTTCCTCAGAGATCAGGGCAAAGAAATAGAGGAAAACAATAGAATGGGAAAGACTAGAAATCTCTTCAAGAAAATTAGAGATACCAAGGGAACATTTCATGCAAAGATGGGCACAATAAAGGACAGAAATGGGAGGGACCTAACAGAAGCAGAAGAGATGACAAGAATACACAGAACTATTTTAAAAAGATCTTAATGACCTAGATTACCATGATGGTGTGATCACTCACCTAGAGCCAGACATCCTGGAACGCAAAGACCATTGGGATTTAGGAAGCATCACTACAAACAAAGCTAGTGGGTGTGATGGAATTCCAGTTGAGCTATTTAAAATCCTAAAAGATGATGCTGTAAAAGTGCTGCACTCAATATGCCAGCAAATTTGGAAAACTCAGCAGTGGCCACAAGACTGGAAAAGGTCAGTGTTCATTCCAATCCCAAAGAAGGGCAATGCCAAAGAATGTTCAAACTACCGCACAATTATACTCATCTCACATGCTAGCAAAGTAATGCTCAAAATTCTCCAAGCCAGGCTTTAACAGTATGTGAACTGTGAACTTCCAGGTGTTCAAGCTGGTTTTACAAAAGGCAGAGGAACCAGAGATCACATTGCCAACATCTGTTGGATCATCGCAAAAGCAAGAGAGTTCCAGAAAAACATCTACTACTGCTTTATTGATAATGCTAAAGCTTTTAACTGTGTAGATCACAACAAACTGTGGAAAATTCTTCAAGAGATGGAAATACCAGACCACCTGACCTGTATGCAGGTCAAGAAGCAACAGTTAGAACCCAGGCATGGAACAACAGACTGGTTCCAAATTGGCAAAGGAGTAGGTCAAGGCAGTATATTGTCACCCTGCTTATTTAACTTCTATGCAGAGTACATCATGCAGAATTCTGAGCTGGATGAAGTGCAAGCTGGGATCAGGATTGCCAGGAGAAATATTAATAACTTCGGTTATGTAGATATTACCACCCTTATCAGATCAGATCAGATCAGTCGCTCAGTCGTGTCTGACTCTTTGCGACCCCCATGAATCGCAGCACGCCAGGCCTCCCTGTCCCTCAACAACTCCCGGAGTTCACTCAGACTCATGTCCATCGAGTCAGTGATGCCATCCAGCCATCTCATCCTCTGCCGTCCCCTGCTCCTCCTGCCCCCAATCCCTCCCAGCATCAGAGTCTTTTCCAATGAGTCAACTCTTCACATGAAGTGGCCAAAGTACTGGAGTTTCAGCTTTAGCATCATTCCTTCCAAAGAACACCCAGGACTGATCTCCTTCAGAATGGACTGGTTGGATCTCCTTGCAGTCCAAGGGACTCTCAAGAGTCTTCTCCAACACCACAGTTCAAAAGCATCAATTCTTCAGCACTCAGCCTTCTTCACAGTCCAACTCTCACACCCATACATGACCACAGGAAAAACCATAGCCTCGACTAGACGAACCTTTGTTGGCAAAGTCATGTCTCTGCTTTTGAATATGCTATCTAGGTTGGTCATAACTTTCCTTCCAAGGAGTAAGTGTGTTTTAATTTCATGGCTGCAGTCACCATCTGTAGTGATTTTGGAACCCAGAAAAATAGTCTGACACTGTTTCCACTGTTTCCCCATCTATTTCCCATGAAGTGGTGGGACCGGATGCCATGATCTTCGTTTTCTGAATGTTGAGCTTTAAGCCAACTTTTTCACTCTCCACTTTCACTTTCATCAAGAGGCTTTTTAGTTCCTCTTCACTTTCTGCCATAAGGGTGGTGTCATCTGCATATCTGAGGTTATTGATATTTCTCCCGGCAATCTTAATTCCAGCTTGTGTTTCTTCCACCCTTATGGCAGAAAGCAAAGAGGAACTAAAGAGCCTCTTGATGAAGGTGAAAGAGGAGAGTGAAAAAGTTGACTTAAAACTCAGCATTCAGAAAACTAAGATCATGGCATCTGGTCCCATCACTCATGTCAAATAGATGCGGAAACAATGGAAACAGTGACAGACTTTCATTTCTTGGGCGCCAAAATCACTGCAAATGGTGACTGTAGCCATGAAATTAAGATGCTTGCTCCGTAAAAGAAAAGCTATGACCCAGCTAGGCAGCATATTAAAAAGCAGAGACATTACTTTGCTGACAAAGGTATGTCTAGTCAAAGCTATGGTTTTTCCAGTAGTCATGTATGGATGTGAGAGTTGGACTATAAAGAAAGCTGAGTGCGGAAGAATTGATGCTTTTAAACTGTGGTGTTGGAAAAGACTCTTGAGAGTCCCTTGGACTGCAGGGAGATCCAGCCAGTCCATCCTAAAGGAAATCAGTCCTGAATATTCATTGAAAGTACTGATGTTGAAGCTGAAACTCCACTACTTTGGCCACCTGATGTGAAAAACTGACTCATTGGAAAAGACCGTGATTTGGGAAAGACTGAAGGCGGGCGGAGAAGGGGATAACAGAAGAAGAGATGGTTGAATGACATCATCAGCTCAGTGGACATGAGTTTGAGTAAGCTCCGGGTTTGGTGATGGACAGGGAAGCCTGGCGTGCTGCAGTCCATGGGGTCACAAACAGTTGGATATGACTGAGCAACTGAACTGAACATATTTATTCCCTTTTCCTAAGTTTAATAAAAATATAATAAAAATAATGTAGTTCTGTATCTCCTAACTTTTGGTCTGCCTTTACCCTTGAGAGGCATCCTAGTTCCTTAGCTCAGAGCATGGGCTCTCCATTGAAATCAGCTCTCTCATTGTCGTCTCTGGGGTTTGTTTTCTCTTCTTTTCCTTCTTCCCTCTCTCCCTCCCTCCTCCCCCTCCCCTGTTTCTTCCTTGTGGTGGTGTTTAAACTTTTAAGCCTCAGCGTCACCACATGTCAAAGGGTGATGCCTGAGTCAGGGAGTTGTGAGGATTAAGTGAGCTTGTGAAGTGTTCTGTACAAATTAAGGACTTGACAATTATGTCAGGTCTTTTTGGTTTTTAGCACTCAGTCATTTTTACAACTTTGAAGGAAGCATTTGTGAATTGTGTTTTATCTGGTAAACAGTGATATTGAGCACAGACTGGGACTACCTCCACTCAAGAATACTTTTTGGAAGGCTCAGGAAAAGAAGGTAGTGATGTTTCTTTCTAGTTTTTACCCTTTGTCTGCTGGTCTCCTAGAGCAGGCGTAGGACAGGAGCTCTCCCTGCCCTGTCCTGCAGGAGCCTCCACTCTAAGGGGATTGGCAGACCCTGAGCACAGAGAGTCCCTTGGACTGCAAGGAGAGCCAGCCAGTCCATCCTAAAGGAAACCAACACTGAGTGTTCATTGGAAGGACTGATGTTGAAACTGAAGGTCCAATACTTTGGCCACCTGATGCGAAGAGCTGACTCACTGGAAAAGACCCTGATGCTGGGAAAGATTGAAGGCAGGAGGAACGGGGACGACAGAGGACGAGATGTTGGATGGCATCACCTACTCAGTGGACATGAGTTTGGGTAAACTCTGGGAGTTGGTGAACAGGGAATCCTGGCGTGCTGCGGTCCATGGGGGTGCAGACATTTGGACACAGCGACTGAACAGCAGCAAGAAGCAGCACAGAGCGGAGGGCCTGCCTCAGGGAGCCAGGAAGGGAGAGTAGAGCAGAGCAGAGCAGGGAGGGGAGCACTGTCAGTCTGGGGAGGGAGAGGCGTCTAGGGAGGGGGTCGGGGTCGGCAGGGGTGCTGATGCCCTGGGCCTCGTCTGCCCCGGGAGGCCTGCCCTGCGGGGGTGCCTGAGGCTGCGGCACTGGCCTGCATGCTCAGGGAGGAGGTTGGGGCGGGGAGTCCCAGAGGGGCTTCAGGAGGGCAGTGATCGCGGCACTGGGGCAGCACGGGGCTGCAGAGGGCGTTTGGACCTGGGGCGGGAAGGCTGTTCCTCCTGCTCTGGGAGGGGGCCTGAAGCCGACCCGCTGCCCTGTGGGCCTCGCCAGGTCATCCGAGGGCACCTGGGCCTTCTCAGCGCCTTTGCTGAGTCCGTTGCTGGTCTCGTTTTTTGTGTCAGGTTTACTTTTGGATCAAATGCTTTGTTTTCACATGGATTCTGACAACTTTAGGAGGAGAATTATTTACAACTTATTTTGCAGCCCTTAGATAATGTTAATACAGGTGTAAATGGCCTTGAAACTAAGGCTTGGTTGCCATTTTATTTGCCAGGGTTATTTTGTTACATTTGAGGAGTTTCAGTTAACTGATAAACTGATGACATTGACAGAAACTTTTCTGGAGAGACCTGTTCATTTTTGAAAAATATACATATCTTTTAACACATTTTTACTCTTACTCCAAGGAATACTATTGCTTCTCTGGAAGTGAATATACCAAGTGTCTTTGAGTTCAAAACATGTGGACATTGAAATTGGCATTGTGTGGTATTTGTGGCATCTCTCTGCCCTCTGCTGGTGAAAATGTACTGTTGCGCTGAACTCTGTGGCTTCAGTCACATTATTATTTATTTCTTTGAATAAAATAATATCCTATATCAAGAGTGGCCAGAAAAAACTCACATTTGGGTACAAACATCTTTATTGTTTGGAGGGACTCTGCTCTCCTTATGAAAGTCGGGTGCAGTGAATTATTCTGCTTCAAAGGCCTGTAGTGCTGTGGGTGAGAAATAGACCTCCTCTGTCCACAATACTGATGCTTATGTTTTTTGTCATTTAATTTGCTTTACTTTGGCTGTGCTGGTTCTTCACTGCTGTTCGGGCTTTCCCCTGTTGTGGCGAGCGGGGGGCTGCTCTGTGTGGTGCGGGCCTCCCAGTGCAGAGCGCAGGGCCCAGCCCAGCTGGCAGCGGCTGCAGCGTGGGCTCAGTGGTCGTGGGGCGCGGGCTCAGTGGTCTGTGGGGTGTGGGATCTTCCCAGACCAGGGACTGGACTGGTGTCCCCTGCACTGGCAGGCAGATTCTTTACTGCTGAGCTGACAGGGAAGCTCTGATGATTATTTTTATATTGCTTGTGTTTGTATTCTTTTCTGAACTTTTCTGCCAGCTCCAGATCTGTTTTGTCCAGTGTGGTGGCCACTAGTGAGTGACCAAGTGAAGTCGCTCAGTTGTGTCTGACTCTTTGCAACCCCATGGACTGTAGCCTACCACGCTCCTCCACCCATGGGATTTTCCAGGCAAGAGTACTGGAGTGGATTGCCATTTCCTTCTCCACCACTAGCCATATGCTATTTAATTGAACTTAAATATTCAGTTCCTTAGTCTTACTGACTGCATATCAAGGCCCTAAAGCCACAGGTAATGCTGATAGCTACTGTGTTGGACAATGAAGATTAAAGAATGTTTTTGTATTGCAGAAAGTTCAATTGACAGTGCTGTTCTGATTTTTAAATTTTAAATAACAAGGGTTGTCATTTTCATGAAGTCTTTGTTCTTACATTTACAATGAATTTCTTTCCTTGGGATATACCCTTTTCACATGAAAACAGTTTATCAGGGAAGAATCCCAGTTAATTGAGGGAATATGTTTAGGAGGATTTTAGTTTATTTTTTTTTTTTGTACCCTGTAATTACTGCACTTCTATTACCAAATGATTACTGTGCACTTTCCTCAATGTAGAACATTGAGCATTTCTAGTGTTTTGTCTGTTTTAAAGATTGCTGCTGCTGCTAAGTCACTTCAGTCGTGTCTGACTCTGCGACCCCATAGACGGCAGCCCACCAGGCTCCCCCGTCCCTGGGATTCTCCAGGCAAGAACACAGGAGTGGGTTGCCATTTCCTTCTCCAATGCATGAAAGTGAAAAGTGAAAGTGAAGTCGCTCAGTCGTGTCTGGCTCTTAGCAACCCCATGGACTGCAGCCTACTAGGCTCCTCCATCCATGGGATTTTCCAGGCAAGAGTACTGGAGTGGGGTGCCATTGCCTTCTCCAAGTTAGGTTTAAAATACTGGTCATATTTTCTCTATGCCATTTAATTGAGATGATAGCTTCTTTTCCCATAGAAAGCTGTAAATTAGAGCATATGTAGAGAAACTAAGACTTTGTGACAGTGTGAATCATACTTAATATATGTTTTATTAAGGAGTGGAGTTTTATGGTGTGTGTGTCCCATAGTTTGTGTAATCAGTCACACTTTGAAAGGACCTTTAGGCTGTTTCTGGTTGACTCTTACAGATAATGCTGTACATTTGTGTAAGGTTTCATTTCTCTGGCGGGTGCTCAGTAGTGCAGTTGGTGAGTTGTATGGTTATTGCATGTTTGACTCATTGCAAAACTGGCAGACTTTTCCAAAATGGCTGTGTTATATAATATTTGTACCAGCAGCGTGTGAGTGATCTGCATCTCTACATCTGTGACAGCATATGGCATTGCTGCTTTTTGTTTTTTTAATCTTAGCCATTCTGTTCGGTGTGTAGCGACGGTGACGGTGGTACTGGTTTGCGTTTCCCTCGTGGCTAATGATGTTGAACAGCTTTTCACGTGCTTATTTGCCACGTGTGTATCCTGTTCAGTGATCTGTTCATGTCTTTCATTTTCTAATTTAATATTTTTTTTTTACTGTTGACTTTTTAAAAATAGACTTTTTAGAATAGTTTTAGGTTCACAGCAAAACTGAGTAGGAGATAAAGATTTTTCCATATGCTTGAAGAAGTGGTTGGCAAGAGGTCAGGTGAATGTGCAGATGAGGCAAAACTTCGTAGCCCAGTTTGTTCAACTTTTGAAGTGTTGGTTGTTTTGAACGTCATCATGGAGGAGAATTGGGCCCATTCTGTTGAGCAGTGCCGGCTGCAGACTTCAGTTTTCAGTGTATCTCGTTGGTTTGCTGAGCATACTTCTCAGATGTAATGATTTCTCTGGGATTCAGAAAGCTATGGTGTATCAGACGGGCAGTAGTCCCCTAGACAGTGGCCATGACCTTTCTTTGGTGCAAGTTTGGCTTCGGGAAGTGCTCTGGGGCTTCGTCTCAGTCCAACCACTGAGCTCGTTGTCGTTGGTTGTTGTATAAAATCCACTTTTTGTCGCCCATTACAGTCTGATCGAGAAATGGCTCATTGTTGTTGCATAGAATAAGAGAAGGGACACTTCAGGACAACTGTTTTTTGGGTTTGTGGTCAGCTCATTGAGGCACCCGCTTATCAAGGTTTTGCACCTTTACAGTTGGCTTCAAAAGCTGAATGACTGTAGAATGGTAGGCATCGAGCTCTTCGGCAGCTTCTTGTGTGGTTGTAAGAGAATCAGCTTCGGTAAGCTTGTCAGTTGGTTGTTTTCAGCTTTCAATGCGCGGCCACTGCGCCCATCTTCCAGGCTCTCGTCTCCTTTACAGAACTTGAACCAGCACTGCTCTGTAGGTTCTTTAGCGGTTCCTGGGCCAGATGCGTCGTTCAAGTTGCAAGTTGTCTCTGCTGCTTTACAACCCATTTTGAACTCGAATAAGAAAATCACTTGAATTTGTTTATTGACTAACATTATTTCCCTAAGTCTAAAATAAATATAAAATACACAGCAAGTAATAAGTCATTAGCAAAAAACATAAAGCGAGAAATGTGCATTAAAATGTATATAACATACCTACATTTATTTAAGAATATATTCCAATATATTGTGACAATCAAGTGACATAGTTCAACAGTGAAAAACCTCAATTCCTTTTGTACAACCTAATAAATATTTCTAAAATTTCAATTTCTGATTGTTGTTGGAATGTAGAAATAAAATAGTTTTTTCCCCCCCATATTTATCTTATGTCCCACATCCTTGCTAAACCTCACATACTTGTTTTAGTAGCTTTTTATAGGTTCTGTTAGATCTCCTATCTAGATGACTGTCATCCTCAAGTAAAGACAGTTTTTACTTCCTCTGTAATTTTGTTGCCTTAATTTTCCTTTTTAGAACCTTCAGTATAATAGAAATGGAGAGAATGAACTTGCTTATCTTATTCATGATGTTACATTAAATGTGAGAGTGTTCAGACTTTCACCCCTAAGCATGATATTAGCTTTTCATTTTTCATAGATGTTTTTAATCAAGTTGAGGAAATTTCCTTCTTGCCTAGTTTGCTGAGGTTTTTTAAAAAATCAGAAATGGATGTTAGATTTTATCATGTGCTTTTTCTGCACTTTGAGATCATAATAGTTTTTTCTTTTATATTTATTTAACAGAATTATATTGATTTTACTATAATTATAGTAAACTATAAACTAGTAAATTATAAATCACTGATTTTACATGTTAACCTAACCTTATATTTCTGGGCCTCATCACTCTTGGTCTTGATATGTTATCTTTTTCATATATTCCAGAATTTTAATTGATAAAGTTTTGTTGAGAATTTTTGCAAATATTCATGCAGAGTGTTTATCTGCAAGTTTCATTTATTCTGATGCCCTCTGCTTTTGCTGTCAGGGTTATGTTGGCTTCATGGAATCAATTGGGAAATAGTACCCCTTCACCCCCTTTTCCCCAGTTTCCTGAAGAGTTTACATAGAATTTGTATCCTGCTTTAACTGTTTGGTAGATTTCCCTAGTGAAGCTCTCTGGTTCTGGAACTTTTTGCGGTTGTGGTTGCTGTTGGAAGATTTTCAACTGTTGATCAATTTCCTTGATAAATAGAGCTATTCGGATTCTTTTCCTAGAGAAAGAGCTCATTTATGTCTTTCAAGGAATTGGTGAACTTAATAGCCTACAGTTGCTCATAATAGGCCTTTGTTTCTAATACCTGTAAGATCTGTAGTAACATCACCTCCCTCATTCCTGATATTGGTCATTAGTGTTTTTTCTTATTTCTAATCAGTTTCTCTAGAGGTTTATTAATTTTATTAATATCCTCAAATAATCATCTTTGCTTTCATTGCTTTTCTTTGTTGTTTTTCTATTTTCCATTTCACTGATTTCTGTCCTAATCTTTATGTCACTCTTGTTTTTGAAAGATATTCAGCCAGGAAAAGTTGTGGGAAGTATTTTACTTGCAGTACTTTTCAGAGGCTTCTCTGTCTTCTAGTTTGCATTGCCTCAGATTAGAAATCTGTCCTCATTGTATTTGTTTCTTTGTACATATTTTTTTTAATTTAAATTTATTTAATTAGAGGCTAATTACTTTACAGTATTGTATTGGTTTTGCCATACAGCAACATGAATCCGCCACGGGTGTACACATGTTCCCAATCCTGAACACCCCTCCCACCTCTCTCCCCATACCATCCCTCTGGGTCATCCCAGTGCACCAGCTCCAAGCATCCTGTATCCTGCATCGAACCTGGACTGGCGATTCATTTCTTATATGATATTATACATGTTTCAATGCCATTCTCCCAAATCATCCCCCCCCACCCCCCGCCCCAACTTCCCACAGAGTCCTAAAGACTGTTCAATACATCTGTGTCTCTTTTGCTGTCTCTCATACAGGGTTATCGTTACCATCTTTCTAAATTCCATATATATGCATTAGTATACTGTATTGGTGTTTTTCTTTCTGGCTTAATTCACTCTGTATAATCGGTTCCAGTTTCATCCACCTCATTAGAACTGATTCAAATGTATTCTTTTTAATGGCTGAGTAATACTCCATTGTGTATATGTACCACTACTTTCTTATCCATTCATCTGCTGATGGACATCTAGATTGCTTCCATGTCCTGGCTATTATAAACAGTGCTGTGATGAACATTGGGGTACACGTGTCTCTTTCCGTTCTGGTTTCCTTGGTGTGTATGCCCAGCAGTGGGATTGCTGGGTCGTATGGCAGTTCTATTTCCAGTTTCTTAAGGAATCTCCACACTGTTCTCCATAGTGGCTGTACTAGTTTGCATTCCCACCAACAGTGTAAGAGGGTTCCCTTTTCTCCACACCCTCTCCAGCATTTATTATTTGTAGACTTTTGGATCACAGCTATTCTGACTGGCATGAAATGGTACCTCATTGTGGTTTTGATTTGCATTTCTCTGATAATGAGTGATGTTGAGCATCTTTTCATGTGTTTCTTAGCCATGTTTCATGTGTTTGTATGTCTTCTTTGGAGAAATGTCTATTTAGTTCTTTGGCCCAATTTTTGATTGGGTCGTTTACTTTCCTGGAATTGAGCTGTAGGAGTTGCTTGTATATTTTTGAGATTAGTTGTTTGTCATTTGCTTCATTTGCTATTGTTTTCTCCCATTCTGAAGGCTGTCTTTTCACCTTGCTTATTCTTTAGTTGTGTAGCTTTTAATTTTAATTAGATCCCATTTGTTTATTTTTGCCTTTATTTCCAATATTCTGGGAGGTGGGTCATAGAGGATCCTGCTGTGATTTATTTTTTCATTTATTTTTTTTTTTAATTTTATTTTATTTTTAAACTTTACATAATTGTATTAGTTTTGCCAAATATCAAAATGATTCCGCCACAGGTATACATGTGTTCCCCATCCTGAACCCTCCTCCCTCCTCCCTCCCCATTCCATCCCTCTGGGTCGTCCCAGTGCACCAGCCCCAAGCATCCAGTATCGTGCATCCAACCTGGACTGGCAACTCGTTTCATACATGATATTTTACATGTTTCAATGCCATTCTCCCAAATCTTCCCACCCTCTCCCTCTCCCACAGAGTCCTCCTGCTGTGATTTATGTCAGAGAGTGTTTTGCCTATGTTCTTTTCTAAGAGTTTTATAGTTTCTGGTCTTATGTTTATATCTTTAATCCATTTTGAGTTTATTTTTGTGTATGGTGTTAGAAAGTGTTCTAGTTTCATTCTTTTACAAGTGGTTGACCAGTTTTCCCAGCACCACTTGTTAAAGAGATTGTCTTTTCTCCATTGTATATTCTTGCATCCTTTGTCAAAAATAAGGTGTCCATAGGTGCATGGATTTATCTCTGAGCTTTCTGTTTTGTTCCATTGATCTATATTTCTGTCTTTGTCCCAGTACCATACTGTCTTGATGACTGTGGCTTTGTAGTAGAGCCTGAAGTCAGGCAGGTTGATTCCTCCAGTTCCATTCTTCTTTCTCAAGATTGCTTTGGCTATTTGAGGTTTTTTGTATTTCCATACAAATTGTGAAATTATTTGTTTTAGCTCTGTTAAGGATACCATTGGTAGCTTGATAGGGATTGCATTGAATCTATAGATTGCTTTGGGTAGTATACTCATTTTCACTATATTGATTCTTCCGATCCATGAACATGGTATATTTCTCCATCTATTAGTGTCCTCTTGGATTTCTTTCACCAGTGTTTTATAGTTTTCTATATATAGGTCTTTAGTTTCTTTAGGTAGATACATTCCTAAGTATTTTATTCTTTCCGTTGCAATGGTGAATGGAATTGTTTCCTTAATTTCTCTTTCTGTTTTCTCATTATTAGTGTATAGGAATGCAAGGGATTTCTGTGTGTTGATTTTATATCCTGCAACTTTACTATATTCATTGATTAGCTCTAGTAATTTTCTGGTGGAGTCTTTAGTGTTTTCTATGTAGAGGATCATGTCATCTGCAAAGTGAGAGTTTTACTTCTTCTTTTCCAATTTGGATTCCTTTTATTTCTTTTTCTGCTCTGATTGCTGTGGCCAAAACTTCCAAAACTATGTTGAATAGTAGTGGTGAGAGTGGGCACCCTTGTCTTGTTCCTCATTTTAGGGGAAATGCTTTCATTTTTCACCATTGAGGATAATGTTTGCTGTGGGTTTGTCATATATAGCTTTTTTTATGTTGAGGTATGTTCCTTCTGTTCCTGCTTTCTGGAGAGTTTTTTTTTTTATCATAAATGGATGTTGAATTTTGTGAAAGGCTTTCTCTGCATCTATTGAGATAATCATATGGCTTTTATTTTTCAATTTGTTAATGTGGTGTATTACATTGATTGATTTGCAGATATTGAAGAATCCTTGCCTCCCTGGGATAAAGCCCACTTGGTCATGGTGTATGATCTTTTTAATGTGTTGTTGGATTCTGATTGCTAGAATTTTGTTAAGGATTTTTGCATCTATGTTCATCAGTGATATTGGCCTGTAGTTTTCTTTTTTTGTGGCATCTTTGTCAGGTTTTGGTATTAGGGTGATGGTGGTCTCATAGAATGAGTTTGGAAGTTTACCTTCCTCTGCAGTTTTCTGGAAGAGTTTGAGCAGGATAGGTGTCAGCTCTTCTCTAAATTTTTGGTAGAATTCAGCTGTGAAGCCGTCTGGACCTGGGCTTTTGTTTGCTGAAAGATTTCTGATTACAATTTCAATTTCCATGCTTGTGATGGGTCTGTTAAGATTTTCTATTTCTTCCTGGTCCAGTTTTGGAAAGTTGTACTTTTCTAAGAATTTGTCCATTTCTTCCACGTTGTCCATTTTATTGGCATATAATTGCTGATAGTAGTCTCTTATGATCCTTTGTATTTCTGTGTTGTCTGTTGTGATCTCTCCATTTTCATTTCTAATTTTATTGATTTGTTTTTTCTCCCTTTGTTTCTTGATCAGTCTGGCTAATGGTTTGTCAATTTTATTTATCCTTTCAAAGAACCAGCTTTTGGCTTTGTTGATTTTTGCTATTGTCGCCTTTGTTTCTTTTGCATTTATTTCTGCCCTAATTTTTAAGATTTCTTTCCTTCTACTAACCCTGGGGTTCTTCATTTCTTCTTTTCTAGTTGCTTTAGGTGTAGAGTTAGGTTATTTATTTGACTTTTTTCTTGTTTCTTGAGATATGCCTGTATTGCTATGAACTTTCCCCTTAGCACTGCTTTTACAGTGTTCCATAGGTTTTGGGTTGTTGTGTTTTCATTTTCATTCGTTTCTATGTATATTTTTATTTCTTTTTTGATTTTTTTCTGTGATTTGTTGGTTATTCAGCAGCGTGTTGTTCAGCCTCCATATGTTGGAATTTTTAATAGTTTTTCTCCTGTTGTAACTGAGATCTAATCTTACTGCATTGTGGTCAGAAAAGATGCTTGGAATGATTTCTTTTTTTTTTGAATTTACTAAGGCTAGATTTATGGCCCAGGATGTGATCTGTCCTGGAGAAGGTTCCGTGTGTGCTTGAGAGAAAAAGGTGAAATTCATTGTTTTGGGGTGAAATGTCCTATAGATATCAATTAGGTCTAACTGGTCTATTGTATCATTTAAAGTTGTGTTTCTTTGTTAATTTTCTGTTTAGTTGATCTATCCATAGGTGTGAGTGGGGTATTAAAGTCTCCCACTATTATTGTGTTTTTGCTAATTTCCCCTTTCATACTTGTTAGCATTTGTCTTACATATTGCGGTGCTCCCGTGTTGGGTGCATATATATTTATAATTGTTATATCTTCTTCTTGGATTGATCCTTTGATCAGTATGTAGTGACCATCTTTGTCTCTTTTCACAGTCTTTGTTTTAAAGTCTATTTTATCTGATATGAGTATTGCTACTCCTGCTTTCTTTTGATCTCTATTTGCATGGAATATCTTTTTCCAGCCCTTCACTTCCAGTCTGTATGTGTCCCCTGTTTTGAGGTGGGTTTCTTGTAGACAACATATATAGGGGTCTTGTTTTGTATCCATTCAGCCAGTCTTTGTCTTTTGGTTGGGGCATTCAACCCATTTATGTTTAAGATAATTATTGATAAGTATGATCCCATTGCCATTTACTTTATTGTTTTGGGTTCGAGTTTATATACCGTTTTTGTGTCTCCTGTCTAGAGAATATCCTTTAGCATTTGTTGGAGAGCTGGTTTGGTGGTGCTGAATTCTCTCAGCTTTTGCTTGTCTGTAAAGCTTTTGATTTCTCCTTCATATTTGAATGAGATCCTTGCTGGATACCGTAATCTGGGCTGTAGATTATTTTCTTACATCACTTTAAGTATATCTTGTCATTCCCTCCTGGCCTGAAGAGTTTCTATTGAAAGATCAGCTGTTATCCTTATGGGGATCCCCTTGTGTGTTATTTGTTGTTTTTCCCTTGCTGCTTTTAATATTTGTTCTTTGTGTTTGATTTTTGTTAATTTGATTAATATGTGTCTTGGGTTGTTTCACCTTGGGTTTATCCTGTTTGGGACTCTCTGGGTTTCTTGGACTTGGGTGATTATTTCCTTCCCCATTTTAGGGAAATTTTCAATATTATCTCCTCAAGTATTTTCTCATGGTCTTTCTTTTTGTTGTCTTCTTCTGTGACTCCTATGATTCGAATGTTGGGGCATTTAATATTGTCCTGGAGGTCTCTGAGATTGTCCTCATTTCTTTTAATTCATTTTTCTTTATTCCTCTCTGATTCATTTATTTCTACCATTCTATCTTCTACTTCACTAATCCTGTCTTCTGGCTCCGTTATTCTACTATTTGTTGCCTCCAGAGTGTTTTTGATGTCATTTATTGCATTATTCATTATATATTGACTCTTTTTTATTTCTTCTAGGTCCTTGTTAAACCTTTCTTGCATCTTCTCAATCCTTGTCTCCAGGCTATTTATCTGTGATTCCATTTTGATTTCAAGATTTTGGATCATTTTCACTATCATTATTTGGAATTCTTTATCAGGTAGATTCCCTATCTCTTCTTCTTTTATTTGGTTTGGTGGGCATTTATCCTGTTCCTTTACCTGCTGGGTATTCCTCTGTCTCTTCATGTTGTTTATATTGCTGAGTTTGGGGTGGCCTTTCTGTATTCTGGCAGTTTGTGGAGTTCTCTTTATTATGGAGTTTCCTCACTGTGGGTGGGGTTGTATCCATGGCTTGTCAAGGTTTCTTGGTTAGGGAAGCTTGTGTCTGTGTTCTGGTGGGTGGAGCTGGATTTCTTCTCTCTGGAGTGCAATGAAGTGTCTAGTAATGAGTTATGAGATGTCAATGGTTTTGGAGTAACTTTGGGCAGCCTGTATATTGAAGCTTAGGGCTGTGTTCCTGTGTTTCTGGAGAATTTGCATGGTATGTCTTGCTCTGGAACTTGTTGGCCCTTGTGTGGTGCTTGGTTTCAGTGCAGGTATGGAGGCGTTTGATGAGCTCCTATCGATTAATGTTCCCTGGAGTCAGGAGTTCTCTGATGTTCTCAGGATTTGGACTTAAGCCTCCTGCTTCTGGTTTTCAGTCTTATTTTTACAGTAGTCTCAAGACTTCTCCCTCTGTACAGCACCATTGATAAAACATGTAGGTTAAAGATGAAAAGTTTCTCCACAGTGAGGGACACCCAGAGAGGTTCACAGAGTTACATGGAGAAGAGAAGAGGGAGGAGGGAGTTAGAGGTGACCCGAATGAGATGAGGTGGAATCAAAAGAGGAGAGAGCAAGCTAGCCAGTAATCATTTCCTTATGTGTGCTCCACAGTCTGGACCGCTCAGAGATGTTCACGGAGTTATACAGAGAAGAGAAGAGGGAGGAAGGAGACAGAGGTGGCCAGAAGGATAAAAGTGGGGAATGAAAAGGAGAGAGACAGATCCAGCCAGTAATCAGTTCCCTAAGTGTTGTCCACCATCTGGAATACCCAGAGATTCAGAGAGTTGGGTAGAGAAGAGAAGCGGGAGGGAGGAGACAGAGGCGACCTGGTGGAGAAAAAGGAGAGTCCAAAGAGGGAGAGAGCAGTCAAGCCAGTAATCTTGCTCCCAAGTAAAAATGGGTACTTAAGATTGGGTTCTTAAAGGTACAGAATTGATAACAAATACCAAAAAGCAAAGATTAAAATTCTAGAGTAGAGGTTGGATTTTCAAAAATACAATATTAAAGAAAAGAAGAAGAAGAAAAAAACAAAGACAAAAATTATTAAGATATATATATATGAAGTTTGATTTAAAGTCTTTTTTTTTGAAAAGTAATAGGTTATAAAAATGAAAATTAAAGGAGTAATAGAGGACTTAAAAATTAAAAAAAGTTAAAAAAGAAAGAAAAAAAGAAAAGAATGATCGTAAAAATAGTAAAAATGTATCTAGGACTTTCTCTGGTGTTGTTGTGGGCAGTGTGGGGTCAGTTCATTTTTGGATAGTTCCTTGGTCCGGCTTATATTTTTCAAGATCTATAGGCCCCTTCCTATGTAGTCGGTACTAACCACAGGGTTTTAATCTATTGCACCTGTCACTTCCAAGGCGGTTACCTCGGTTTTAGCTTCTGTTTGCTGGTCTCTTCAGTGTCTGATTTCCGCCCTGACACAAGGAGGGTGGTGGTGGACACTTTTGTTTTAGGCTCACTTGTTCAGTGGAGCTGTGGGGAGGGAGGGACACAGCTAACAAATAATACTGGCGTGTGCTCGTAGTGTCTCAGCCACACTGGGCCTGCCCCCGCTCACGGTCCACACTGCTCAGCCTCTAGGTTGGTCCACCGGTAACCGTCCGAGGCCAGCCCTGAGCTGCATGCACCTCCCGGGTCTGAGCCTCTCAGGTTCAGGCACTCGGGTAGCCCTCAGAGGCGCAGACTCCATTGGGCCTGCGTTTTGTGCCCGTCCCAGCTCGGAGCAGCTCAGATGATGAGGTGTTTGGCGAGCATGGTCACTGTGACTTACCGCCTCTCCCATCCCTGCTGCTTGGTTTTCTGGGGGTACAACCAGCGCACCTTCTCAGGTGGATGACTGTCCAGAACCCCAAGAAATCTTAGTAAGCAAAGAAGCCTGTTTGCAGTTTGGTAGATAATGTCTCTCTGGGGCTGTGATTGCCCCCTTCCGGCTCTGGCTGCCTGTCACTGGAGTGGGATGGTCTGCAGCCGGCTAGTTCTGTTCCGCCCTTTGTTCTGTGCTGGGACCTGGCGGTGTCTTAGGGCTTTTCCCGTGGTAGCTATCCCACAGTCTGGTTTGCTAGCCCAAATTAGTTCGCTCTGATTACCCTCAGGGGCATTTAGGCCCGATCCTTACTCTAAGCAATGCAGCCCGCGCCTCCCTGCCCAGCCCCGCTTGCTAGTGGTGGGCGCAGGTGTCTGCACTGCTTCTCCGCTGGGGGGGGCGGGGTACTGTTGGGCTTAATCTGTGGGTTTTAATTATTTACTTATTTTTCCTGCCTATTGTGTTGCCCTCTGTGCTTCCAAGGCTGGGCACAGACTCAGCGGTGAGAGTGTTTCCTGGTGTTTGGAAACTTCTCTCTTTTTAAGACTCCCTTCCCGGGACAGAGCTCCATCCCTACCTCTTTTGTCTCTTTTTTTGTCTTTTATATTTTTCCTGCCTCCTTTCGAAGACAATGGGCTGCTTTTCTGGGTGCCTGATGTCCTCTGCCGGCATTCCGAACTTGTTTTGTGGAATTTACTCAGCGTTTAAATGTTCTTTTGATGAATTTGTGGGGGAGAAAGTGGTCTTCCCATCCTATTCCTCCACCATCTTAGGACCGCCTCTACATAATGTATTTTTTTCCCTCCCCTGCTTTTAAGATTTTTCTTTTCGTTCCTAGTTTTAAGCAATTATACTGTGATGTACCTTTGAGTGACTTTTTTTAAAGTTTGTGTTTGAGGTTCTTTGAGGTTCTTGGTTCTGCACATTTATAGTTTTCACAAAATTTGAGCATATTTCTTCAGTCGTTTCTTTAACCTTTTAAAATTTTTCCTGTTAGCTTCCTTTCTTAATTCAGGAATTCTGATTTAATTAGGGGTACTGCCCTGGTGGTCCAGTTGTTAGCAATCTACCTTGCAGTGCAGGGGACACAGGTTTGATCCCTGGTTGGGGAACTAAGATCCCATGTGCCCCAGAGCAGCTAAGCCTGCACCACAGCTGCCGAGCAGGCGCGCCACAGCTGGTGCGACTGGAGCTGTGTGTGTGCGTGAATATTTCTTTCTCTCCCTATCCAGTTCCATGCCTCTACTTAATTTGTTCATTTTTTTCTGTAACTTCTTGAATGTATGGAAATCATGGGTAATAATGATGTTTTTAATGTCTTTGCCTACTAATCCTATCATTATGTAATTTTGGGGTCAGTTTCAACTGATTGACTTTTCTCCTGTCTGTAGATAGTATTTTCCTGCTTCTTAGCCTGCCTAATAATTTTTTATTGGATGCTAGATTCTGTGAATTTTGCTTCTTGATTCTGGATTCAGTTATTTGGAAATAGTCAATCCTTTCAGATCTTGCTTTTATTGTTTTTTTAGGAGAAGCTGGCCTGGAGAATCCCAGGGATGGGGGAGCCTGGTAGGCTGCCATCTATGGGGTTGCACAGAGTTGGACACGACTGAAGCGACTTAGCAGCAGCAGCAGCAGCAGCAGGCTTCTTGGAGAGAATAGTTGTACTGAGTTTATTCAAAGCATTTGTTTTCATGTAAGACTTAGAGCTGCTGGCACAACACTGGAGGAGATGGCAGAACGACTGCTGTCGCAGCTGCCCTGCAGCCCCAGGGTCCATTGCAGGCCGGCCTTGCTGACTGGCGATGCCACAGAGCGATCCGCCCAGCCAGTCCTTGTTCCCTGCAGGCTGACTGATTGTGTAGAGGAAGTCCCCTATGATGAGCTCTTCAGATATAAATGTGATGTTATGTTGCTGACTGCTGATAACACAGATTTTTGTCAAGTCAAATTAAAACGTGATTCTACTCTACAGCATATTATTATATATTTCATATTTCACAGATCATCTTATTCTATTTTGTACTATTGAAAACATCTGTGTATGTAATTAGAGCATGCAGTTCTTAAACGGGTACAGACTTTGGCTTAGTCTTTGCATTGATTCTTCATGCTAAAAATGCAAACAAGATTCATATGTTCCACAGTGATATTTGTTGAAATCTTGATACATCAGTGTTTCATTGGTTTATTACTGATACCAGACATTAAGTGGGCCTAATCAGCCATCTCCATTATTTGTGAACTTGAAAGACAAGAAAGTAGTTGAACTTCATAGCTAACTCTGATTATCATGTTAGCCAACAGTTTCTGCTTTCCCCATATCAAGGCTTTTGGTTTAATATGTAAAATAATATGTGAAAAATATAAAGACACTATTAAAATTCATTTTTTCACTTAATGTTGAAAGTTGGTGTTAATTGAGCTGGTATAAGAAAAAGCATTTTTTGTTCCTGTGTAGTTAACAGGTAATAATAGCAAACTGAATAATTGAGTATTCATTATGCCTCTTCTTAAGCTATGGTTTCATTCATTTCACTGGCCTGTTTGTAACTGTTCAGTGAGTCCTTGCTGCTGACAGCGTAGCATCACATTTAGGAGCCCAGACTCTGCAGTGCCCTTGGCCTGTATTTTCACTGTTGCTCTCATCCTTTGTGTTTTGTTAGATGCTGTTGACCAAAGCTCCCGTGTGCCTTCACTCTCCTTGCATGTGGTTTTTAATCCTATTGGAATTGCGCCAGGGCCTTTGTGCTTTCTGTTTTCTCCATCCAGAACGCTTTTTGCCAGGTACCTGCTTGTCTCCTTGTCTGGGGCTCTGCTGAAATGCCACCTCATCAGTGTTGTGTTCCCTAGCGCTTGTATTGAAAATAGCACCCTTTTTTCTAAGCGCTTGCTATTCTCCGTACTTGCTTATTTTTTTATTCCTCCATAACCTTTATTATAAGCTGACATCCTAAACATTTTCTGAGTTGTTTGTGTCTCTCTCTTGCTCCACTGGAACATGCAGTGTATGAAGGCAGGGACTTTCATCTATTCTATTTTCCTACTGGATTCCCACCATCTAGAAAGTTTTGGGCACGTAATAAGTATTCAGCACATTTTCGATGACAGTGAGTTAATGGGTGAGTGACTGAACGATTAACCATCTGAGTCTCTGCTCACCTGAGTCTCACCCATCTTCCCAGGCCCACTCCAGGTTACACTCATGGCACATTCATGAAGCCTCCTCCAACTGTTTCTGCTCATCTGATCTTTTACTCCTTTGAACTTGTGGCATTTTCATATTGGTATAAGAGAGAATTTTTTAATAGATATAATTGCATGTGATTGGTGTAGGCTCTAGGATGGTAAGATTTGATCACTTGAAATGTTTAAGGGGTGACAAGACGGCCTTGTCCGTAAAGGCGGCTGAAGGTGATATGTGCCAGGTGCTGTAATTTCAGGGGACCCTACAGGATGTGGGTGAAATTGCCCTATGTAGTAGTTTGGAAACTGGTGTTTGGAGGCGCCGTCTTACTTGCCTGTAGTTCTGTACCTTACTGTCCTGGCAGTTCAGACGCAGATCTTTCTGCAGCAGAGCCGTGAGGTTGCCTCAGTCAGTGACTGCTCCGGGACCCTGGCCCACAAGGAATGAAGGCCGGGATGGTGAGGAGCAGCAGCGCTTGGTTAGTTCGAGAGAAAACTTAAGCAGTTTTGGATAATGGTGCAGTTAGAAACACCCAAAGGGAAACAGAGGCACCGAGATTCTGATTCTGTTCAGATCTTGGCCTGGTGTTAGGTCAAGATTTCGGCAACAGCGTTGATGGATCTTATTTTGATTTCTTTTAAGAAACGTTTATTGTTGGGGTTTATTGCTTTAGTTTTTGTCTTAATATGATCCAAATGATCTTACTTTAAAATTAAAATGAAAAATCTTAACCTTTAGGCCAGTCTTCAGAGGGTAATACCTAGCATGTTTAATTGGGTTATAAATTAATGAAGAATTAATACTTACCAAGATCTGACTGTGTGTCAGATACTATTTCATGCAGATTATCCCTCACTTGATGTTTCCTGCCTGTTCCTGTTCACCATCTATTTTCAGCACCTTTTTACTGATAGGGTAGCCGAAGCGGTGCACTGCTGCTTTGTTTGTTTTTCTGTACACTTAAGTATTTTCATAATTAAAATTAAAAAAAATTGTATAACCCTGTTTTTATTTAATGCTTTTGTATTAATAGACAAAGGGGAAAAGTTTGCCATACTGCCAGATGGCGCCCACTGTTCATTAAGATGCCCACACCGTCCTCTGAATTATTTTATGTTGGGAGTATTGTTAGAATTTGGGCATGAATGAATAATAATAATGGACTGTAGATTTCAGGAATGAGAGAAAAAGTGGAATAGTTGAGTTGCTAATGTATAGGTATAGGGTATATTCAGTAGATCAAGGTTCAATATGGGCTTCCCTGGTGGCTCAGACAGTCAAGAATCTGCCTGCAAAAAAAAAAAAAAGAATCTGCCTGCAGTGTGGGACACCCATGTTTGGTCCCTGGGTCACGAAGATCCTCTGGAGAAGGAGAAGGGAATGGCAACCCTCTCCAGTGTTCTTGCTTGGAGGATTCCATGGACAGAGCAGCCTGCAGTTTATGGGGTCGCCAAGAGTTGGACACGACTAAGCAACTGAGTGAAGTGAATGTTCAGTATAGTTTCTAGAGTTTAATTATTGGGAATTAGAATAATATTAGAATAAAACTGACGATTAGGACTCTGTGTATTTTACCAGATATATTTGTCTTTCCTTGTTCTGGGTTTTCCTGTGATCTTAGCAGTAGTTGGCTTTTATCGGCTGCTTTTGACATTAATGATTTCTTTTGTTATAAGTTAAGTTTTGATAACAGAGTAAATTTAGTTGTACTGGAATTTAGATTTATTAGATTTTGTTAATTTTTATCACATTAACATGCAACATTTTGAGCTTGATTTTAATTTGACAAAATGAGTACACCATCTCTGAACGTGTCCATTTTTAGCCATTCTCTAGAATTTTTTGAAATTATCTATGACAGATCATATGATTTATTATTTTGATAACAAAAGGATGTTGAACTTAAATTAGTAATACCAAATAAAAATTTATATTAAACATTTTTTAAGTTAAAAGGAATGATGGTGAGTTTTTTCCCCGGGTTTTATTGTGGAACAGTTGGCATACACTGCTGTGTGAGTGTAAGTTGTGCAGCATGATGATTTGTCTTACAGACATTGAGCAGTGATTACCACAGTAAGTTTTGTTAGCATCCATCGTCTCATGCAGATAAAAGTGAATGTGCGTGGAGGTGTGCTTGTTGTACCTTGTGGTGGGAACTCTTACTCTACTCTTCAGCAGCGTTCCCGTCATACAGCACTGTTAACTATTGTCGTCATGTTGTACATACACCTCTAGTGCTTTCTATCTTACGGATAAACGCTTCAGCCTTTTGACCACCTTCATCTATTTGTGTTGTTTATTGGGAAAGAAGAAGCTATATGACTTGCCACTTGCTGATTTTCACAGAGCAGAGTTTGTAAGAGAAATGACTAAAGCAGAGTATTTTATTATTGCTCCCTCCTCTCCACAAACTCTTTTTCTAGTATTTCTGCTTTTTTCTTGGTCAGTGCTACTAGGGGAAATCAATATATACAGTCTTCTCCTATTTCAGTTTAAATTTCTTTGTTTAGTGATAAGCTGGGGATATTAGTGTGGCTCAGATGGTAAAGAATTTGCATGCAATGCAGAAGACCCCGCTTCAATCCCTGGGTTGGAAGATCCCCTCGAGAAGAGAGTGGCAACCCACTCTAGTATTCTTGCCTGGGGAATTCCATGGACAGAGGAGCCTGGTGGGCTATTGTCCTTGGGGTCACAGCGAGTCAGACACGACCGGAAGACTAACACTCTCAGCCTTACTTCACTTTTAAACTTGTAGGGAAGTTGCCCCTAGGCCCAGATTAACCTTGTATTTCTGATAAGTCTGATCCATTTTTCTTAATGATTTGTTTTTTCACAAGGCCTTTGAGTTAGAGAATTTTTAAATTTTGTCTCTGCTGTGGAATATGTATCTAAATCTTTTTGAGGTTTTCAGAGAGTTTATGCTGAAAAAAAGATTAGAAGTAACTTAACTAGAAGCTAAAACCCAAAATGTAATAATTAAGTGGTTAGGAGAAGTCTTAAAAATATTTTGTTATTAATGGAAATGAATCTAGCAAAAGATGGGGCTAGGGAAATAGGTGAAGCTGAAGTGCCTTGCTAGGTAATGTTTAGGGGAATTAAACTTTGTCTGCTGGGTTCATTAATCTGAGAGGCAGTGTTTGGGGTTAGGAAGCTGTTTCTGAGGACGTTGTACAATGTAGCCCTCCGGGTAGTGCTTGGTGAGCTCCTGAACAGGGGTGGAGGTACAGTTGGGATGAGGTTAAAGTCGCGGGTTTGAAAAATAACTGTGACTAAAATGGGGAGTTTCCTGGTGTCTTAGTGGCTAGGATTCTGGGCTTTCACTGCTGTGGCCTGAGTGTAGTCCTGGTCGGGAAAAACCCTGCAAGTTGTGCAATGCAGCCAAAAAAAATAAAATAGCAGCAACAGAAAAACTAAAATGATCAGAACTTTTGTTTGATTGAATGGTGATGGAGGCTGAAAGTGAGGAGTAAGAATGACCTGTTTCTGAAGTCATCAGGTGGATAGTGTTGCCGCCAGCTGAATTGGCGGAGTCAGGAGGAGCGGAGGGACAGGGGCCAGACATGGGAGAGGGGGCTCTGTGGAGAGACCAACTCCATCTTGGACATGGCACTGTGGTTGCCAGGTTGGTTATTAAGAATCTGGTGCTTAGAGAAGAGATTGGTGTTAGAGATACACCACATTTCTTCCTTTATGAATAGGACTTTCTTATGTTTCTCGTCTTGAGAAGTGTCTTATAATTAATGTGTACCTTTAATGTGCTATTTCTCCTTAAATAGGTTATTTTGTATCATATAGTCATTGAAATAGCATGATTTAAGGAAATTGAAGATTCTGAAGCCAAAATCATGGCCTGTATCAATAGTAAATAAAATGAGCCAGGAAGGGTGTTTGTAGTGATCATTTGAATATGGGAGATGGTGGTATTTTTATTTTCAGAGAAGAAACTTACGTTCAGAGAAGTTGTATAAATACAGGGATACATTTTTTCTAAATATTTTTTACTACAGTTGTCTATTGAGTGGTCATGCATATATTTGTTTCATTTATTCATTTCTACAAGTGAAAGCATATAATGAAACAAGGGCAACTATTGATGTAGTACTCTCCATCATCTTTTATCTAGTCTCCAAATGTTAACATTTTACCACATTTGCTCCTTTTTTCCCTACATAAACAGACATGTTATATTTTTTATGAACTATGTGAAAATAAGTTATAAACAAAATGCTCCTATACCCTTAGCTTCAGTGTTTACTTTCTAAAAACAAGGAATTTTTTAAAGTCATAAATTATCAAAATCAGGAAATTACTATTGATATAATTCTGTCACCTATCCCATAGGCCTTACTCAGATCTCATCAATTGTCCCAGTAATATCAGGGGTGAATTTTCCATTTGTCAGGATTGACAGATACAAATATAGGAAAATGTCACATAATTAAGGAAACCTTTGGGTTGAAATCAGAGTGTTTGCAAACACAGCCAGCTTTCTTAAGATCATGACCTCTGTGAGTATGTTTGTCTGCTCTGTATCCTGCAGTTACCTTTTTTGGAAAGAGTAGGGGGTAGATCACCATTTTGTTTTTGCCTCGTAACTACCCCTTTTTTAGAAAGAGTAGGGGGTAGATTACCATTTTGGTTTTGCCTCGTAACTACCCCTTTTTTGGAAAGAGTAGGGGGTAGATTACCATTTTGGTTTTGCCTCGTAACTACCCCTTTTTTGGAAAGAGTAGGGGGTAGATTACCATTTTGGTTTTGCCTCATAACTACCCCTTTTTTGGAAAGAGTAGGGGGTAGATTACCATTTTGGTTTTGCCTCGTAACTACCCCTTTTTTGGAAAGAGTAGGGGGTAGATTACCATTTTGGTTTTGCCTCGTAACTACCCCTTTTTTGGAAAGAGTAGGGGGTAGATTACCATTTTGGTTTTGCCTCGTAACTACCCCTTTTTTGGAAAGAGTAGGGGGTAGATTACCATTTTGGTTTTGCCTCGTAACTACCCCTTTTTTGGAAAGAGTGTGGGGTAGATTACCATTTTGGTTTTGCCTTGTAACTACCCCTTCCAGTGCCTGATGGAAAAACAGTGCATTTCCAAAACATTCTTTGGTGGAATCCTTTTGTTAATTTTCTTACCTAGCTTTATCTTTTTCTGTCTTGTCTTTCATACTTACTAGGCATGTGTTGGGCACTGCAATAAAATGCTGGATATAAATACACACACACACACACAGATTGTGCTTGATTCATTCCTAGAGACTGTTGTTGTACAGTCGCTCAGTTGCATCTGACTCTTTGAGATCCCATGGACAGCAGCACGCTAGGTTTCCCTGCCCTTCATCTCCCAGACTTTGCTCAAACTCATGTCCATTGACTCCGTGATGCCATCCAGCCATCTCATCCTCAGTTGTCCCCTTCTCCCACCTTCAGTCTTTCCCAGCATCAGAGTTTTCCAGTGAGACAGCTTTTCTCATCAGGTGGCCAAAGTATTGGAGCTTCAGCTTCAGCATCAGTCCTTCCGGTGAATATTCAGGGTTGATTTCCCTTGGGATGGACTGGTTGGATCTCCTTGCAGTCCAAGGGACTCTCAAGAGTCTTCTCCAACACCACAGTTCAAAAGCATCAATTCTTCAATGCTCAGCCTTCTTTATGGTCCAGCTCTCACATCCCTACATGCCTACTGGAAAAACCATAGCCTTGATTACAAGAACTTTTGTTGGCAAAGTGATGTCTCTGCTTTTAACCATTTTATAGTACATGTTTTATTACTGTGTTTGATGTAGGGATGTAAAAGTGGCCCTTCATAGACAGTGTTAAAAACAAACACAAAAGCCTCCTTGGCGTGTCTTAGGCGCCTTCAGCACTTTTGAAATGTGCGTCAGGGTGGGCCTTCAACTGGGGGAGCGTGCCGTCCTCCTCAGTCCTGTGGCCCGCAGCCCCCTCGCCGCCATTGTGGGCCCATGTGTCTGCAGGGTTTGTTCCCCTGCCTCCTTCCGGTCTCTGGTCAAGCACACCGTCTCCTGACCAAGTGACAGTGACGTGCCCGGCCATTTACCCCCCTCCTCCCGGTCCACTTCTGCTTTGTTTTTCTCTCTAATGTCTGCTGCCCCTGACACACTGTTCCTCTCACATGTTAGTTGGCTGTGTAGTGCTTTCCACTGGCGTGTAGACTCCAAGAGGGCAGGAGTTCACCGGTTTTGTTCACCACTGACTCCTCAGAGCCTTGCACAGTAGTGCCTTGAGATGGTCAGCACTCCACAAATGCTTGTTGGGTAAATGCATGTGCTGCTATTCTGAGTGTAAGAGACTTAAAAAAAATTCTGAGGGAATTATTTAAATATTGCAACTTAAGTGCCATCTTTCTGAATAGAAAAGTTCTAAAATTTCTTTATTCTAGAGATTTTCTTTCAAAAGCTTTGTTTTCTGTTATGTTATTGGTTTGGGTCTATATAAGAGTCTTACCAAATTAAGATTCTGAACAATGATGACTGCAGTGTGTTAAAGATCAGTTATTTTTTTGAAAAATAAAACTATACACCCTCCTCTTTTTTTTTTTTTCTATTTACTGTCAGTCTTATTTCAGACAAATTTTAGGAGAAAAAATAAATTACCTAAGACAGAATATTGCTGTGAGTTCATTTTTAAGTGACTACAATTGCTTGGTGTGTATTAATGCTTTATATTCTAGTCTCCTGGAAATGATTGATTAAAATACCACACAGAACCTTTCTTCTAATCAGCATTGTAATGACTCTTTCAATTTTGGAAAGTTGTGCAGAAATTCTGTCAGATGTTATCACTACCTGTCATGTTGTAACATTCCTGATGCCACTTTGCAGAGAAATGTAAATGTGAGGTAGATCAACTGTAGACAAGTAGGTCATACCAAAGAATGTTACTTTCATATTAAAAAAAAAAGGGTATTTAAAAAAAACATTTTATTTCCTTCCTAGTAAAACATTGGGGGAAGGCAATGGCACCCCACTCCAGTACTCTTGCCTGGAAAATCCCATGGGCGGAGGAGCCTGGTAGGCTGCAGTCCATGGGGTCTCAAAGAGTCGGACACGACTGAGCGACTTCACTTCACTTTTCACTTTCACGCATTGGAGAAGGAAATGGCAACCCACTCCAGTGTTCTTGCCTGGAGAATCCCAGGGGCGGGGGAGCCTGGTGGGCTGCCATCTATGGGGTCGCACAGAGTTGGACACGACTGAAGCGACTTAGCAGCAGCAGTAAAACATTGTATGTTAAAATATTTCGTATTTTAAAAAATAAACTAAAAAGGAAAACCTAGAGCAGAACGTTCTTTGACATAAATCACAGCTGTATTTTTCAGATCTCTCTCCTAAAGTAAAGGAAATAAAGGCAAAAACAAATGGGACCTAATTAAACTTAAAAGCTTTTGCTCAGCAGAGGAAACCATCAACAAAATGAAAAGACAGCTTACAGAATGGGAAAAGATATTTGCAAATGATACAGCCGATAAAATATTAATATCCAATATATGTAAACAATTCATACAACTCAACATCAGAAAAACAAGCAACCCAATTAAACTGAATAGACATTTTTCTAAAGAAGAAATGCAGATGGCCAACAGGCACGTGAAAAAATGCTCAAGGTTGCTAATCGTCAGAGAAACACATATCAAAACCATAGTGAGAGATCACCCCACACCTGTCAGAATGGTCATCATCTAAAAGAACGCAAATAACAGATGTTGGCAAGGATGTTGAGAAAAGGAAACCCTTGCACGCTGTTGGTGGGAATGTAAATTGGTGCAGCCACTATGAAAAACTGCAAAATGGAAATGCCTTAAACAACTAAAAATAGAACTGCCGTATGACCCAGCAATTCTCCTCTTGGGTTGTGCGTGTTTAGTCACTTTAGTCATGTCCAACTCTCTGCGACCCTGTGGACCGTGGCCTGCCAGGCTCCTCCGTCCATGGGATTCTCCAGCCAAGAGCACTGGAGTGGGTTGCCATCTCCTTCTCCAGGGACTCTTGGGTTATATATATCTAAAAAGACAAAACCCACTAATTCAAAACCCTGATGTCATAGCAACATTATTTACATTTGCAGAGCTGTGGAAGCAACCTGAGTGCCCAGTAACAGTTGATTGGATTAAGATGATGTGGTGTATTTATACAATGGAACATTACTCAGACATAAAAAAGAATAAAATAATACCACTTGCAGCAGCATGGATGATTTGGAGGGTATTGTGCTAAGTGATGGAGAAGGCACTGGCGACCCACTCCAGTACTCTTGCCTGGAGAACCCCATGGACGGAGGAGCCTGGTGGGCTGCAGTCCATGGGGTCGCTAAGAGTCGGACACGACTGAGCGACTTCACTTTCACTTTTCACTTTCGTGCATTGGAGAAGGAAATGGCAACCCACTCCAGTGTGCTTGCCTGGAGAATCCCAGGGACGGGGGAGCCTGGTGGGCTGCTGTCTACGGGGTTGCACAGAGATGGACATGACTGAAGTGACTTAGCAGCGGCAGCAGTAGCGTGCTAAGTGAAAGAGGTCTGACAGAGAAAGACAAATACTGTATAATGTCACTTATATGTGGAATCTAAGAAATATAACAAACTAGTGAATATCATAATAAAGAAGCAGACGTACAGGTAAAGAGAATGAGCTGGTGTTTCCCGGTGGAAATGGGGAGAGGCACAGTTGGGGAAGGGGAATTGGAGTCAAAAGTATTAGGTATGAGATGAACTACATGGAGATAGTGGAGGACAGAGGAGCCTGGCAAGTTGCAGTCCATGGGGTCACAAAGAGTCAGGCACGACTTAGCGACTGAAGGACAAACAAAAGAGCTTCAAGAATGTATTGTACAGCATGGGGAATATAGCCAGCATTTTGTAATAACTGTAAATGGAGTAAATGGAGTGTAGCCTTTAAAAATTATATAAAAATAATTTTTTTAAAAGTGAACTAAATGTTTTGTTGAGTATGTTTTCTGGAAGAAACTGGAACTTTGAAATAACTGCTGTTGAAATAGTAATGATGGAGCATCTGTGTACACTTTTGGGTTTAATTATGAAACCATCTAAACGGGAGCTGTGTCCATGTCTTCTTGGCCAGCGTTTCTGTGTCTCTGACAGGACTCCACATCATCCACTCCACACGTCCACTGAGATCATCCTCTAGCACTTGGCAGTTTCAGCTCACTCGTTCTGCTACTGGCTGTCATGCTTTCTTTTCTGGTAAAGAAAAAGCAGTAAAAGGAACACATGATATTTCATTCTCATATTTAAAGAAATGTATAAAAAATTTTAAAGCAGCTTTGGTGAGATATAATTTACATGCTGTAAAGTTCACTTATTTTAAGTATGTAATTCAGTGATTTTTAATGTGTTGGCAGACTTCTGCAACTGTCACTGCTATAAAATTTCAGGACACTTCTGTCATTCCAGAAAGATCCCTCATGCCTATTTGCAGTCCCCCTGGCCCCTTACTCATTGTTTTGCAAGTTAGTAGTTTGGTTTTTACTGTGGAAAACATGTCTTCATGAAGCAGTGAAAGGTAGTTGGTGCTCTGGGGTGAAGAGCTGAGGGCTTCACGGTGGTGCAGGAGAAAGGGCTGTGTGCTTGTTTCGGTTTGGTCCCGGCTGTGTTTGGTGTGAGTGCTTCCTCTCGGGGCCCCTTTACTGCTGGCCGTGTCCCCCTTCCCCAGGAGCCCACTGCCCTGGTGCTGCCCTGTGAGCCACCTTCCTGCCCCAGAGGGTTCTGCCCCCCGCCTCGCCTCTGCTCCCCCTTGATCAAAATTCTCTGTCCATTGCAGTTTCCTTCTTCAGCAAATAAAACCAAACCAAATCCAGTTCTTACTGCCTGTAAGCTTAGGTATAATGAGGAAAGAAATGAACTTATAATAATTTGGGAAGGATTGATACTTCTGGAGAGGTGAAGAGATTATTTGCATCTTTAAATCTGCATTACTAGCTTCAACAGTAAATGCCTTAGCATTTCAACCAGTGACAGTGCAGAGTAAAACCAGGCATCCAGTGGAAAGGAATTTTGTTTCGAAGGATGGAATTATCGTGGTAGGAGATGCAGAGTATTGACAAGTGTGTTCTGGAATCTGCTCATGGAATAGTCTTAGCTCGCTCTCTCCTCTGATTGCTAGTTTTTTTTTTTTTTTAATTCTACATTTCTCAGTCCCCAAAATACAGTGTGGGAATATCATCTACTTCCTATGGCATCTGGTCCCATCACTTCAAGGCAAATAAATGGGGAAAAAATGGAAACAGTGACAGACTTTATTTTCTTGGGCTCCAGAATCACTGTGGACCATAACTGCAGCCATGAAATTAAAAGATGCTTGCTCCTTGGAAGAAAATCTAGTCAGTGTATTAGCAGAGAAATTGCTTTACCGACAAAGGTCCATCTAGTCAAAGCTATGGTTTTTCCAGGAGTCATGTATGGATGTGAGAGTTGGACGATAAGGAAGGCTGAGTGCCGAAGAATTGATGCTTTCTAACTGTGGTGCTGAAGAAAACTCTTGAGAGTCCCTTGGGCAGCAAGGAGATCCAACCCGTCAATCCTAAAGGAAATCAACCCTGGATATTCGTTAGAAGGACTGATGCTGAAGCTGAAGCTCCAGTACTTTGGCCACCTGATGCAGAGTCGACTCATTGGAGAAGACCCTGATGCTGGTAGACTGAAGGCAGCAGGAGAAGGGTTGAGATGAGATGGTTGGATGGCATCACTGCCTCGATGGACATGAGTCTGAGCAAGCTCTGGGAGATACTGAAGGACAGGGAAGCCTGGTGTGCAGGAAGCATGGGGTTGCAAAGAGTTGAACACGACAGAGAGACTGAACAACAGCAACATTTATTAGGATTAAATCAGGCAGTGTTTCTGGAATACAATGAATAATGTTTTGCATATTCAGTAAGATGCTAGTTTCCTAGTTTCCTGTTAAATACTTCCTTGTGTGTTTGGCAGCAGTAACTCAGGTGACTCAAGTTCTTAGGCGTCATTTGTAAGCTAGAGACTGTCTGCAGTTTTATAGCACGCAAAGATCAATAAAATGAAGTCCCTGTGCTCAAAGAGATCACTGTGTCACAGAAGAGATAGCTGAAGCAATTAACTGTAAATCACTGTGATAAATGTTATTTAAAAAGTGTTGGGGGAATTGGAGGAGGCTTTATGGAAGGATTAAGTCTTGAAAGGAATTTTTTATTTATAAAAAGATTCAAAGAGATTTTTCTGTTTGCTAGTCTCTCATGGTAATCAGAAACTTGAGAAGTTTCTTTTCAGAAGAGCATATGATTTCATTTTATTTCTCAAATACTGTGGTATCTACAAGGCAAGTATAATGAATTTTCAGTAAAATTCCTGTTCTTTTTTAAAATATATATATGTTTTTGGAGAAGGAAATGGCAATCCAATCCAGTACTCTTGCCTGGAAACTCCCACGGATGGAGGAGCATGGTAGGCTACAGCCCATGGGGTCGCAAAGAGTTGGACACGACTGAGCAACTTCACATAGAAGCTTATATTCTGTGAAGGAATATGTATGTCATTTAACACCTAAAGTGATCTCAGAATTACTATGTTCAATGAATAATAGAATGTATGAGGTAATAATTACATGTTAATAATTATGCCACAAATTGTAATAATACCCTAGTTCTAGTGAATGAGATTTTTAAAAAATGTAACTGTGTTTGAAGAGTCATCTTTCTTTGTGCTGAAAACTATTAAAAATTGGTAATATATATTCCTGTTAATGTCTTATTTATAGTAGCAGGTTAGATTATAGGTGAAGTTTATGTAAAGTGAACTCCTCCATATAAAACAAATACAAATTTTACTTTTCCTTAATAATATACATATTAAGTATTATTTAAACATAATTATAAAGGAAATTTAGTATATATTAATGTTAACTTTTGAATATACAGTATTTGCAGAGTAACAGTTGTTACATATAAAAAAACGATTTAATTACAAATATTTCATATTATAATTAATAGTCTTTAATTTTTTGCTATAAAATGGAAAAAACAGACTATAATTCAAAGCAGTTTTTCATATAAAGATTCATGTCTAAAGGTAAAATATCCAAAATAGTTTCTTTCAAATATACGATGAATGTTTAAAGAAAATGTATAAAAACATAGGGCAGTGAACAGAAAATAAACTGTAGTTTTAACATAAAATCACATACCTGGACTATAGGAATCACAGAGGATTTCACACATGGTATAATAATGTAAAGGCAAAAAACACTGAGTTTTCTTTTTTATAGTCCCACTCAGTATAGATGTCAAATTTTCGTTTATGAGAGACTTTTATGAGGTTGCTAAAAAGGTTTTTGTGTCAAAAACTTGGTGCATCCATAGTTTTCATAAAACATGAAGTCCTAAATTTAAAAAATGCAGAAAAGAATATTCAGAAGCAAAACATGTATAATTCTCTGGTACAGAAATGCTATGGGATCTAATAAAACACTAATATAGTTATTAAACAATAAAAATTAACTATATCAGGAAAAAAATAAAACATATATATGTTTTTACATTATTTGGATACCAAATGAGTTATCATTCAACAAACCTAATTTTTCCCAGTTTCTACAGAGTTTCTTATCTTAAAACTGTATTTTTTGGGCTCCGAAATCACTGTAGATGGTGATTGCAGCCATGAGATTAAAAGACGCTTACTCCTTGGAAGGAAAGTTAGGACCAACCTAGATAGCATATTCAAAAGCAGAGACATTACTTTGCCAACAAAGGTTCGTCTAGTCAAGGCTATGGTTTTTCCTGTGGTCATGTATGGATGTGAGAGTTGTACTGTGAAGAAGGCTGAGCGCCGAAGAATTGATGCTTTTGAACTGTGGTGTTGAAGAAGACTCTTGAGAGTCCTATGGACTGCAAGGAGGTCTAACCAGTCCATTCTAAAGGAGATCAGTCCTGGGATTTCTTTGGAAGGAATGATGCTAAAGCTGAAACTCCAGTACTTTGGCCACCTCATGCGAAGAGTTGACTCATTGGCAAAGACTCTGATGCTGGGAGGGATTGGGGGAAAGAGGAGAAGGGGATGAAAGAGGATGAGATGCCTGGATGGCATCACTGACTGTATGGACGTGAGTCTGAGTGAACTCCGGGAGTTGGTGATGGACAGGGAGGCCTGGTGTGCTGTGATTCATGGGGTTGCAAAGAGTCGGACATGACTGAGTAACTGAACTGAACTGAACTGAAAGCTAGTAATCACTTCTGTCATACAAATGTTAGGTGCATATGTATTACAACTGAAAAAAATTAAATCCGTAGTTAAATAAAGAAACTTAGCAGTAATCAGGTGCTGCGGTATTGTGTTTGTTGGCTGTAGCTTTACAGCACAGGTGAAACTCTTCAAGGTGCATGGGGCACTGTGCATTTGACCAGAAGGCACCTTGTCTTTATACCTTGTCCAGACCACACCTCGGAGAAGGCAATGGCAACCCACTCCAGTACTCTTGCCTGGAAAATCCCATGGACGGAGGAGCCTGGTAGGCTGCAGTCCGTGGGGTCGCTAAGAGTCGGACACGACTGAGTGACTTCACTTTCATGCATTGGAGAAGGAAATGGCAGCCCACTCCAGTATTCTTGCCTGGAGAATCCCATGGATGGAGAAGCCTGGTGGGCTGCAGTCCATGGGGTCACACAGAGTCGGACACGACTGAAGTGCCTTAGCAGCAGCAGCAGCAGCAGCAGACCATACCTGCTGTAATTGGACTTCTGTTTTGGTGAGCACCTCAAATGCCACTGTCTCTGCAAAGCCTGTGCTGATAGACCTGGCCTTTGTTCATCTTTTCCTCTTTGCTTTTCCCTTTCCTTTTCCTGTATCATTTGCACATACACTGTAACTGTTGAATGACTTACTAAAGTGCAAGCTCTTTGATGGAGGAATCTGTTTTGTTTCCTTCATTTCATATCTTGGTAAAAGTAGACAGTACATATTTGGTGATTTAAATTGAATCTAGAAAACTAAGGTTCCATCAAAATGTACTTTATTATTCTTAAACACCTCTTTTACAGTTTTGGCTCTGAAATAAGGAATAAATGTTTAGTATGTTCTGATTCCTGCTGCCAACGTGCACATATAATGTGTACATTGAATTAGATAGATTACAGGCTTAGCTGCTATAACTGTCAGTTCAGTCGCTCAGTAATGTCCGACTCTTTGCGACCCCATAGACTGCAGCACACCAGGCCTCTCTGTCCATCACCAGCTCCTGGAATTCACCCAAACTCACGTCCATTGAGTCAGTGATGCCATCCAGCCATCTTGTCGTCTGTTGTGAACAGCATGAAAAGGCTGTAACTGAAAGGCACTCAGATACTCTGACTTCAGCAGGATAGAAGTTTGTTTCCTCAGGTTAGTATGGAGATGAACTACTATTGATGCTTTTGTCCTCTTCACCATGAAGTTTTCGTATCTGGAGCCAAGGCAGCAGGTTCCCTTCTCACCATTTTCTCAGCTCATGGGAAAGGGGAAGAGGCCCGAGACACACAGGCCCAGTCTGGGCCAGTTTTCCCATGGGTAATGGCAAAACACATCGTTTCAGTTCACATTCCATCGGCCACACTTGCTACAGAGGAGACTGAGAAATGTATTCTCTATCAGGGCAGCCTTGTTTGTAGCTAAAACTTAGGGGCTTTTTCTTTTTTTTTAAAGGAAGAATGGCAAAAGGATATTAAAAAGAACAGTTTCTGCCTCACAGGTTTTGCTTTTGTTTCTGCTTTTAAATAAATCATGGGTTGCTTCAGGTATTAAAGGACTTGTGTTTGACCAAGTCATCAGACTTAGCTGATCTTTTACTGTGTTGCCTGCTCGCTTACTCTGCTGCTCCCTTACTCTAGGTGATGCAGGCCACACCCTGCCTTCCTGGTGAGAACTGTGCCATTCACTTCAGTAGTTACACATGGAGAAACAGCAGGTATCCGTTGTGGTGTCTTGTCTGAGACAAGCTGTCGTGGGCTATAGACATTTATAAGAAGGAGAATGGAGGTGTGGGGTCATAAGGAAAGGCTTCATGGAGAATATGGGACTCTGGAGGCCTTGAAGATGAGGTAGGACTTGTGTGGTCACAAGCAGAACATTCTAGGCAAGGGAGGTGGTATGCAGGAAAGTTTCAAGACTGGGTAACTGAGGTGTATTCAAGGGAAAGCAGTGAGTCTCTTCTGCTTTCTGACTAACCAGTTGGCTTCCTGAATGTGTAAGTAAGTTGAAGTAGTGCAAAATAAAGTTGGATCAAGATTACAGATATGTTAAAGATGTGGAGCTGGGGACTGAAAGGGAGAAAGGGTTTAACAGGATAATAGAATTCAAAATGGGTAAATGCCTCCCCCCCACCCCCCCCACCTGGTAGTGGAATTCAGAAGGAACAGTTCTTTGTCTTTCCCTGCCTTCCAGCCATGAGGTTACCTGGGCCTTCTCAGTTGACACATCTGCCCTAGCCCCATTCTTCTTGACTTCTCGGAAAGTTTTGACACGTCGACTATCTTTTTTTTTTTTTTTTTTTTTTAAATTTTATTTTTAAACTTTACATAATAGTATTAGTTTTGCCAAATATCAAAATGAATCCGCCACAGGTATACATGTGTTCCCCATCCTGAACCCTCCTCCCTCCTCCCTCCCCATTCCATCCCTCTGGATCGTCCCAGTGCACCAGCCCCAAGCATCCAGTATCGTGCATCGAACCTGGACTGGCAACTCATTTCATACATGATTAAACGCAGTCCTTCTCTGGTTTTTCACTGCTTTTCTTTTTTTAAACTTCTTATTGGAGTGTGGTTAATTTGCCGTGTTGTATTAGTTTCAGGTACAGTAAAATGAGTCAGTTACAGTTGCTAAGTTGTGTCTGGCTCTTCGCGACCCCATGCGCTGTAGCACACCAGACTTCCTGGAGTTTGCTCGTGTCCATTGATTGGGTGATGCCATCCAACCAATACATATATCCACTCTTTTTTAGAGTCTTTTCCTGTGTAGGTCATTACAGAGTAATGGTCTGTGTTCCCTATACTGTATAGTAGGTCCTCGTTTATCTGCTTTATGTACATAGTGTGTATATGTCAAGTTCCCACCCCCCGCCCCATAACCATAAGTTTGTTTTCCACATCCGTGACTCTACTTTGTTTTGTAAATAAGTTCATTTGTATCATTTTTCTACATTCTGCAAAAGTGATATTATATGATATTTGTCTTTCTTTAACTCCTATAGGTCCGTCCATGTTGGTGCAAATGACATTATTTGATTCTTTTTATGGCTAAGTAATATTCCTCTGTATATATGTAACACATCTTTTTAATCTATTCCTCTGTTGATGGATATTTAGGTTGCTTCCTTCTCCCAGCTGTTGTAAATAGTGCTGCAGTGAACAGTGGGGTATCTTTTTGAATTGTTGTTTCCTTTGGATATGCCCAAGAGTGGGATTGCTGGGTCATACGGTAGTTCTGTTTTTATCTATTTTTAGTTTCTTGAGGAACCTCCATACTGCTCTTTATAATGGTTGTACCAATTTTACATTCCCACCAGCAACGTAGGAGGGTTCCCTTTTCTCCACAGCCTCTGCAACATTTATTGTTTGTAGACTTTTTGATGATAACCATTCTGGCTGGTGTGAAGTGGTATCTCATTGTAGTTTTGATTAGTATTTCTCTAATAATGAGCAATATTAGCCATCTGTATGTCTCAAAGAAAGACTCTTAAAGCAGCCAAGGAGAAAAGGATGGTCGCCTGCAGAGGAACCCTCATTTGTTTAGTTGCTCAGTCGTGTCTGACTCTACGATCCCATGGATTCCAGCATGCCAGGCTTCCCTTTCCTTCACCGTCTCCTGGAGTTTGACTAAACAAACTCTGTAGGCCAGGAGAGTGGAATGACATTCTCAGAACACTGAAAGAGAAAAACTGTCGGTCAGGACTGCTGTACCCAGGAAAGTTGCCCTTCAAATATGAAGGAGAAATACAGGCTTTCCCAAACAGGGAAAAGCTGAGGGAGTTTATGACCAGCAGACTTGCCTTGTAAGAGATGTTGGAGTGAACTCTTCTACCTGAAATGGAAACGCAAATGTACACAAAACTTTGAGTAAGGTGGCAAATATAAAATTGTGACTATATGAGATAGTTTGTCAAACCATTATAGCATAAAGCTTAAAGGAAAAGAAAGCAGTAAAAATAACTATAGCTTCTTCAGTTTGGTAACAGAATCACAAGATGAAAAGAAACAAGATAAAGCATAAAATGGGAAGAGGAAAGGGACAGAACACATGTGAGCAAATGCAGATGCTCTCAGCAAGAAAAAGGACTGTTCTATCTATGAGGCATTTTATACAGAAAGTAGTCTGGATCTTGCTCTTGTCCCTGTGACCTGTGACTGGCAGCACTGGTGTCTCGGGCTGCTTGTCAGGTTGCAGAGTCTCAGGCACGTCCGGGGCCACCAGATTCCATTGTGTCTCCCACGACATGCATGTGCCTCAGAGTTTGAGAGACACTGATCTGAAACTGATGCTGCAGTTCTTTAACTTTTCTTGTTTTGAAACTTAGCTGCTGAGATAATTAGACCCTCCAGCTGTTCATCTATTTGTGTTTGCCTGTATCTGTCTTTTTGTTTAGCTTAGATTTTTACGTAGACTTCAGAGGAGACTGTCCTGTTATGTATGAGTGATGGAGAGTAGCCGGGGGAGGCAGCTGTGGCTGGAGGGGTCACCAAAGTCGCCCAGAGAAGGAGGCATGTGACGGAGCGAGCCTGGCACCTCACTGCCTGCAGGAAGCATTAGGGGCAGAGGGGGCAACATGTGCAAAAGCAGGGAAGGCCAGGTGCACTTGGACAAGGACTGAGGTCTTCTCCGTGGGGGCCGGGGTTGGCCCCTCTGTTGCCACATGAGGCCTTTATTATATGGCTCCTCTGTCAGCTCCTGAAAGGTCCCCAGTTCCCTGATGCCCTGCCCTCTGCTCTGCCAGACTGCCTGACCACCCTCACCTTCTTCAGCCTTTGCTGAGACGTGTCTTGGCGTACTCTGTCAGTGGCTCCGGCCAGCATTTAAGCTTCATTTCAGGATTGGCCCCCTCTGTGAGACCTGCTTGCCTTCCCATAGCCTTGTCTCCTTGCCCCTGAAGAATGCCGGAGCGTGTAGCCCCTTCTCCAGGGGATCTTCCCGACTCAGGTATCGAACCTGGGTTTCCTGTATTGCCGGCAGATTCTTTACCCTCTGAGCCACCAGGGAAGCCTTTATATATTTCACCTTGTGCTAAAATTGATTACA
Source organism: Bubalus bubalis (assembly GCF_019923935.1). Classification (NCBI taxonomy): domain Eukaryota; kingdom Metazoa; phylum Chordata; class Mammalia; order Artiodactyla; family Bovidae; genus Bubalus; species Bubalus bubalis. The sequence continues at coordinate 94,238,831 of NC_059166.1, read as the reverse complement.
AATGTTCCATTTAACCAGGTTGATATGTGCAGTCTATTCATTTTCATTGTTGTATAATTTTCTGTGGTATGGAGATAATTGTACTGGTGAACATTTAAGTTGTCAATCTTTTCAGAAATCATGCTACTGTAAATACTCTGGTTATGCAGCTTCTTGAATACATGTATGAGTTTCTTTGTAGTGTTTTTCAGCCTTGCTTGACTCTGATCCAGAGAAACAGCATTTTATAATGTGACCTGATTTTTGTGTGTATGTGTGTCTGTACATATATATGTATATTACTGATTTTTTAAAGGTTTTAACAAAGTTATATTTACTCTTCATCTGATGCACTTATACCATTTTCCTCCTAAAAATAAATTCTGGTTGAGATTAAATTAATGAGTTGTGACCTACTGTTTAAAATATTGCTAAAGGGTGTGTTGTGTATGTGTGAATTTCTCTGTGTACATAGACATGTCATATTGTTTAAAATAAACATATGCATAAATTGAGAAAAATATATGTGTAAGCACATGTGTTTGTGTTTTGTGTGTTTATGAGTAGATTGTTGGTTGGAAGGGTTTATTCATCTGACTAGATTTCACCAATTTTTTAAAAAAATGGTTGCATCTATTTTAATTGGTATCGTCTCCTGAGTGTGAGAACTTAGCCTTTTATCATTGTGTCAGTGGTCTTTTAAAGCATTTAGTTGGCACAGAATTGGTAAGTACTCATTGAATTTGTTGTTGTTCAGTTGCTAAGTTGTGTCTGACTCTTTGTGACCCAATGGACTGTAGCCCTCCAGGCTCCTCTGTCCATGAGGATTTCCAGGCAAAAAGACTGGAGTGCGTTGCCGTTTCCTTCTCTGGGGGTATCTTCCCAACCCAGGAATTGCACCTGCACCTCCTGCATTGGCAGGTGGATTCTTCACCACTAAGCCACCGGGGAAGCTTGTTTGGTGAATGAAAAGAAGGATTTCATATTGATAATTGAATGACTGCCATGTTAAGCAACTACTATCTTATCAAGGCAATTTTAGGTAAATTCACAGGGCTAATTTTATAGAGTGCATGTTCCATCTGTAACTTTGGTTAGACTTTTAAATATTTTTAGGGGTTCTTGATTATATTGTTCAGTTATGATAGTTTATGTTCTAAAGAAAGATTCATTGACAAAATTACATTATTATTTCAATATGTAAAAAATGATTGGGGCTAAAGTTTCCCATAAATGATAACCAGGTTTTTTTTTTTCTTCCTTGTAGGAATCAATAAAATGGTTTTTATAGCCTTAAATTAATAAGATTTAAATACCATATAACATTTAATTATATCTAGTTTTTGCTCAATAGTAATATAGCCTTTTTTTCATATTACTGCTAGCATTATTCTTGCATAAGGCTTTTATGCATTTGAATCCCTTTCTTATCTTTTGTTGTTATAAAAATGCACCACTGTATTGGGTACTGCAGTTTTGTACCTGCATGGAGAGTTGCATCGTGTTATGCAAGTTCTTTCAGTCATAGCATCCACATTAGCAAATCGTGCTAAAGATTTCCATTTGTATTTGGCTGAAATTCTGGCAGATTATTCCCAGGGAAATCATTCTATTTTCACAAAAATGAAGCCCTTCTTGGAGTATGTTGAAGATTTCTGTTTTCTCATCATGCTCTGGACCCACTGCCTTTATAGGAGTTACTTTTGAGGAAAGTTAAGATACAGTTGTTTTACAGACCAATATAGGAACTTCTCTAGAGGGAAAAAAGTGTCATATTTTAATCATCAGGATTTCTTAACATGGCAGTAACTTGCGTTAAGTAGTGCTTTAAAACTTTAAAAATATTTTCCGTACACATCTCACCTAAGTATTGAGGGCAACCATTCTAACTCCTTTGAATAGATGAGAACCTTACAGCTCTGTTACCAGGTCCAGTGTAATCTATGCAGCTCAGAAGTGGCTGAGCACATGCACAGCAGGGGTCTTTTGACCGCTAACTCGTTTTGACATGGTTGGTAGTCAAATAGAGTCTTAAATAGAGCATGTCCCAGATGTTTGTCTGTTTATAGGTATCATTTCTCAAATTTAAAAGCAAGATATTTTGACATAAATTGTATACACATAACCTCTCTCCTAAGGAATTTTTGGAGAATGTGTTTAGTGTTAACTACATTAAAATTTTTAGCCTTGGTGTTATTTTGTAGATTCTCATCTTTAGATAAAAAGTATGTACTTAAACAGAAGAAAACCCTAAATTTTTAAAAAAGCTTGATTTTTATTAATATCTCTTACTGTATTTTTCATAATCATTTAGAGAAATCATATATGAGCTTCTGAATATTTGATATAATTTCCAGATATTACTTTTATTTTCCATTTTACTTTAATTGTATGAGCAGTATGTGAAGATAATCCTAAGAAGATTTAAAATTATCAAGAATTAGTACAGTCAAAAAGGTACAGCTAGTAGTACTAGAAGAATAGTACAGCTAGGGCTTGTATCTTACATATTTAGGTGAGTTTCTCTATGGTGTTTGAATCAGTTTTTTGACCCAAAGACTTAACATTTTGTAACGCACCTCAGTTCATCTGTAACTTCTTAATCTGAGGGTTATATCTGGGATTTATTCATGTTGATAAAAGGCTTCCTGAGGCAGTCTTTTTTTAGTCTTATAATTATTAATGGTATTAATTGATAAAAATGTTCCCCTCCTCAAGGTGTTGATTTCAAAGTAGAAGTTGTTATAGTTTTAAAGGGCATTTCCCCCCAGTTACCAGTGAGAGAGTACATATTTTTATGTGTTTGTTGGCCATACATTTCTTTTTCTGTGAATTACCCATTTGTATCTTTTTGGTCCATTTTTCTATTTAGGCTCATTGTCTTTTTTTTTTTTTTTTTTTTTACTAATTTCTGTTTCATTTTAAAAAACCTCTTTGATTTTTACTTGTTGGTAGTCTTTTAAACAATACCCTAAACATTTAATAAAGGGCTTACCTTTACTGTGGGCTGTTACTACTCCTGAATCAAATATGCTAGTGAAAAAACTGTTCACAGAAAGTAGTTTTAAATTCTTAGATTTTGGGGGAAGTTCCTAGGAAGGCAAAATTAGTAAACTCATTAAAGTTCTTGAAGGCTGAAGGTTGATTTATAGCCTTTTAGCACAACCAACAGAGAAGGCAACGGCACCCCACTCCAGTACTCTTGCCTGGAAAATCCCATGGATGGAGGAGCCTGGTGGGCTGCAGTCCATGGGGTCGCTAATAGGATACGACTGAGTGACTTCCCTTTCACTTTTCACTTTCTTGCATTGGAGAAGGAAATGGCAACCCACTCCAGTGTCCTTGCCTGGAGAATCCTAGGGATGGGGGACCCTGGTGGGCTGCCATCTATGGGGTCGCACAGAGTCGGACACGACTGAAGTGACTTAGCAGCAGCAGCACAACCAAGACAAGTCTTCTTAGCAAGCTGCTGCTGTGCCATTTGAAAATTTGAGCCTGTGAATTCTGTAACCCTTCGTTATGATTGTATAAAGAACCAGAATGCTTCTTATATGCTGTTATGATATTTTTTTAGTTTTTAATGCTAGATTTTCTTTGTTTCTTCTCTGTAATCAGGTCCTCGATGGGCTTCCTGGAATATTGGTGTGTTTATTTGCATCAGATGTGCTGGCATCCATAGGAATCTTGGGGTTCATATATCCAGGGTCAAGTCAGTCAACCTAGACCAATGGACACCAGAACAGATCCAGGTAAACATTACCCTACAGAGAAATTATTTAAAATGGATTTAAGAGCTTTAATCCTTCTTGCATCTAAGGATTAACATTGCACAGTAGTATATTGAAATATGATGTACGCCACAAATAAAATTTGAGCGTTAACTTGGACCGTCAGTTCACAGATGTTTATTTTTTCTTGGTTCTGTAGTAAAGTCAGTTTTTAATGTAGTTTTATCTAAAATGTTGATTTTGAAGTATTTAAAAAATAAATTCTTTTCCTGTGCTGATGAGATTTTGGGTATAATTCCGTAGTCTGTTTTGCTTTGCAGTCAGTAGAGGGCGCCTGAGTAAAGACGAAGAGCAAACCGCCTCTGTCTGCAGCGCTAAGGGGAAGGAAGGGCTTCCTTCTGTGCAGGAGTGGGTGTTCTCCACTCTCAGACAAGTCACAGGAGCTGGAAGACAGCCCATTTAGTCAGTGTTCTTCTCGTGACTGGGCTTGTTTGGAGCGGTTTAGTTTTTTAGAGATAAATTTATACTTTTAAGGGCTTGCCATTTTTCCAGTGACGGTATTAAATTTTCAAAATCATACTTTCTAATCCTTAAGGTTAATTGCTAATGTAAAAATGATTTCTACTGGTTATATTTATAGTTCACAGTGAAATTGCATGTCTTTTTCTTATGCCCTTTTCAAATTACTTATAGTCAGCATGAAACCTAAATATACAAGTGTATGTAGTTGAACCTCAGGGATACACACATATACTTCACAAACAATAAAACAAATATAACACACAAATTGACATGGATATGTAAAGTAAGGGTAGAAATAATAGAATAGAGTGCTGGGAGAGAGTGATCATTAAAAAAACGTATATAGACTTGGTTAAAGAAAGTACAGCTTCTATACTGAAGACATTTATACCAAAGTAAATACTAGATGTAGCAAAAATTTAAATATTAAAAAACTAAACCTCAAAAATACTCAAAGGAAAAAAATAGAATAGAGATCTTCAGGCCATAAAGTCAAGCATAATTAATTAGTTTAGTCTTAGGTTAGTTTTTTAACTTTTTGTTGGCTAGAATATAAAAGGAAATATGAAACTGTCTTTTCAAGATCCTTGAGAAAATTTACTTAAGGAAGCAGAGCTTTTTGAACATTTCATTTTAAGGCAGTTTTCTTAGTAACATCTCTGTAGTAACTATGGTTACAGATTTTCATGAGATTGTTTCTTAAGTTGTCATCAAGAGAACATGAAGTGTAGCTTGAAAATGTCACTTGAGTTTGTAATGGTTGTGAAGATACAGAACGCTTAAGACCAAATGTGTTGCCTTTTTAATGGTTCATTTCAAACCAAGGAGAAAACATGGAATCCCTAGACACTTAAATTCTCCAGAAATATTATTTTTCTCAACTAGGCTGTTGAAAGCAGGTTCTTTGAAGTGGACAGCTGTTCTTTTCTAGTAGTTTAGGGCATAACTTCCCAACCAGAGCACTATAGTTTACTGGTTTTCTGGGGGATGCGTTATAAAGCAAGACACTGTTTACTAAATATGTAAGGATCTTGAAAGCAATTACTAAGTAGTGTACAGTCTTTGAAGTTATATTTGAACACTTATTTGTACGTCAGCTTCTTCAAATAAGAATTACTGTTTTTGAATGCCAGACTTCTGTCGAGTACTTCTCATAGGGACGTGCTGTGTCTTCATAAGCCTCGGGGTGCCTCCTGCAGTTGAGGAGGGTGAGGTTAGAGTGCATGCCTGCGAAGTCAAGTTGAGAAGACAGTGAGGCTCACTTTAAAGAAAAGAAGGGTGGGTCAGCCTAGTCACAAGGACAGGTGAGCCTGCGGGTATTCTTGTGTGGGCCTTGTCAGTGCTTGCAGGCAGAGCCAGAGTTGTTCTTTAAAATCAGTTCTGGACGGCTGTGTGCTGAAAAAGAGAAAGTGGTTGGCAAAGACCCCGAGGCTCCATACTGAGGAGCGCAAGCTTTGTTTTCAGGCAGCTGGTTCCCGAGAGGCCATAGAACAAGGTGACTGAGAAGGCTTTCTGTGGAGTCAGACTCCGGGGTAGCGCGGGGCAGTCCTGATAGGGCGCCTTGCCTCAGGTGCCGCGGTGCCCGTGTCTGAGGGCAGGCGGTCCCAGTGCCCTCTGGCGGGGCTGTGCGGTAATATGGGTAATACGGGCAAAGCGTTTATAACACTGGTGGGCTTACTGGGTATTGAAGCATAGTTGATTTACGGTATTGAGCTCTTTTCAGACTGGCACATCTTGAACACTCCGTCACACTGGCTTGTCAGTTACTAGTAGGATTAGTCTGTTTTGTTTGCTGTGCAAGATCCTCAATATTGCTGCTTTGAGGATCTTTCCGGTCTCTTTTTTTTCCCTTTGGCTGGTGCCCTATGGCCTATGGGATCTTAATCCAACTTTAGCTTTTTTTTTTTTTACTTAAAAAAAAAAAAGTATATAAAAAATGAGGTATAATTATGGAGCACATACAGATAAAAGTGAGTTTTATGTACCTTGGTAAAGGTCTAAATAGTCATTCACCTGTGTCCTTAGGGACTGGTCCAGGACCCCTTCACATTTTGAAATCTGTGCATTCTCAGGTCCTTTACCTAAAATGGTGGAGTTCGAGGATCTGATATTATATATCCATCATATATATAGTGTCTGTGGGAGTCAGTTTTTAGGGCATCTATCATAGCTGTGTTAGAATTGCTGTATGCTTACTTTTAAAAGAAAACAATTTATCTATCAAAACTTATTAGTATGGAAATAGAGTTATTCACCTTAAATTATAATAAAAAATTGTTTTGAATGGTGGTTCATAGATTAAATGTCTTTGATCTTGGGTTTATTCTTGGATACTTCTCAAATTTTTGGAAAGGATCAATGTGTTATAAAATAAAAGCCATTGTATTTATAAAAGTATTATTTTTGGTTTTGTACTGGTTCATTAATCCCAAGTCTTGATTACCTTTTCCCCTCATTATTTAAAAATTCTTAATTATTTATTTTTCACTGTCTGTATTGAAGGAATTAAAATGAAGAATACACTAAACAGCAAGGCCCTAGTGTAACACTATACTAAATATCCTGTAAGAAACCACAGTGGAAAAGAATATGAAAAAGAATATATATATATATGTGTGTGTGTGTGTGTGTGTGTGTGTGTGTAACTGAATCACTCACTTTGCTGTGTACCAGAAAGTAACATTGTAAATCAACTGTACTTTCATTAAAAAATACAATTAAAAAAAAGAAGTGAGGATTAGAAAAGAATAAAGTTTCTTGGCTCACTTTGTAGAGAGTTGTGTAAATTGTGCTGCCTAATAAAACATCCTAGTGAGACTTTGTCCACATTGGAACGTATACTCCATGCTTTTGGTGTTTTTTTGGTAATTTTAGACCACTTTTCATGGTAACTTTTGGTAACATTTTTCATACTTTATAATCTGTAAATGTTTTAGTAATATTCTCTCACATGTTCTTTGTTTAGGACTTACTGGTGACGTTTGTTGATAAGGTGTCAGTACTTGGCATTTTGCAGGGTGGAACACCCAGCACACACGACTGCAGTGTGTTCATTTATCAAATACGTCCAGTCTCCTTAGGCATGGTACGCTTGCCTTCAGTGTTCTGTAGGCACTTTCCTTCCGTGTCTTTATACCTTGCCTCTTTGTGCTGTGGCTTTGACCACACTTTGGCCCAGAGGGAGAGGTCTTTGAACTGAGCTCTCCTCACATCATTGTTTACTCTTGAATCAGAAGAACAGAGGCTTTCCTCGCTCTCGCTTTCTGTCCCCCCTCCTCTGAGCATCTCTGCTCTGACTTGAGCAGCTGGCTCTATTGTTCTAGGGGCAGAGTTGGGGAAGGTGGTGGTGCTAGTTGCTCTGCCTTTGTTTCCATTCTCAGCTTCCTTTCTGCTTTTCTACCTAATTAAAGAAGTTATATTCATTGCAGGCATCTTTAAATGCTTTCCTCCTCTTTGAAACCTGCTGTCTTGCCCACTGCCTCCACAAAAGTTTGCCTGGTACCCTTGGACCCTCGACAGACAGCCCTCAACCCTGCGATGCCGGTTCACTCACTTGTTCACCTGCAAGTGTTCACCGACTGTTCACAGTGCCAGCCACTGTCCTCCAGGGGCAGCCCTGACCTTCTTGCAGCAGCTGGATTTCTTGAGCAGGGTCTCTCCCTGCTGTCTCACTCCTCTACCCGACTGGCCTCTGCTGACTCGTCTTTACTCCACCCCTCTGCTGGGTCTGTACTCACAAAGAGTGCAGTTAACGCTTGTGGCCATGTCCATGTCACCCACGTGGTCCTTGCTTCCCTGACACTCCTCACTGCCTTCTTGAAGCTTTTTCTGTGTAAGAGAATCTACAGTTACTATCTCTTATCCTCTGTTTTGTTTCATTATTTAAGTCGCTGTGTTTTCTTCTTTGTTTTAAACTTTTTTCTGCTTTTCCCTCCTGTTGGAGACTTTATACAGTTTTGCCTTTAGCCTTTTTGCTCATTTGTCTTGCTCCAAGGGAAAACTCAGTTACTCTCATGGGTTCAGTTTTTATTTTTCTGTGCAGATGATTTTCCCCTCTTTCTAGTAGTGACCTCTTTAAAGTATCAGTTCTTTTAGATTTTCTATTTGAAACCTTTGGTATTCAAGAATTTATCACACCTTAAGAAACCTTGGATATCCTTCAGTTCAGTCGCCCAGTTGTGTCCCACTCTTTGTGACCCCATGGACTGCAGCACACCAGGCCTCCCTGTCCACCACCAACTCCCAGAGCCTGCTCAAACTCATGTCCATTGAGTCGGTGATGCCATCCAGCCGTCCCCGCCTCTGTCATCCCCTTCTCCTGCCTTCAGTCTTTCCCAGTATCAGGGTCTTTTCCAATATGAGTATCTTTAGCATGGTAATTGGTAATTTTCCCAAGTATGTTTGGTGAGGCTGGAGTTAGCCCGATAGGTTGATTCCGCGGCACTGGAATTTCAGCATGGCTGTACATTATCTATTCATATTTGTGTTTCAAGAACTCTTGTGAAATAATTAAAAATCTTGTTGCTTTGTGAAAAATGCTTTTCATAAAACAAACAAAGCCAACTGCTAATATTATGATAGACTTTAAGAGAAAGGAATAGATACAGCCAGGCATGGAGTTTTTTTTGCTAGATAACATGATATATTTGAGTAGAATAAAGAGCAGAATTAACCGTTGTTCTTTAACAGTATCAGTGAAGCCTAGGTGTTTTATACAGAAACAGGAAAAAAGGATTTATTAAACTGTTTCAGTGTTTCAATATGGGAAACTTTGGCCACAGTCATAGGAGTTAATGTTAAGAACATTAACATAACACTTAGAAATGTTAAGATTGGCAGGTGTCTGTTTACCTGCCGCATGATACATCTAAAATGTAAACGGTCATCTGGTTGTCTGGACTGGCTTTCTTTCCTGTGCCTTTGTTTCCCATCAGTTCTTAGTTTTTTCATTGCTTCTGTTGCTTTCCATTTGTTGTCCTTTTCTCCCTGTGTTCATTTATACTTGTAACGTTCCAAAAATATAGCCGCCATAGGAAGTCTGACTTAAGCTAGTGTGTGTGGGGGTTCCAGGGTAATATATGCTGAAACTAGAGGGCAGTACTTGTCAGTGTTCAGACTGTTCCAAACTGAAGAGAATTGCCTTCGGAGAACAGTGAGTTCGTCATCACTGGGATGGTGTGTGCAGAGGCCGAATGCACACCTGGAGATGTAGGTGGGGTTCAAGCCTTGGATGGCAGTTTCATCCAAGGAGGAGCAGTTTCAGTGACTGAAGTCTCTTCCATTTTTGAGATTCTTGGGTGGTATGCTCAAATCTTCTTTGGTTGCCACAGCAGTTCAAAAATCATTTTCATTATATGCATTAGAATAAAAACGACACATCAGAATTACAGATGTGATTCAACTTTTTCCAAGAGTCAAATTCTACCCCAAAGGATAAGACTTTTCTGAAATCTCCAGTAATTCAAAAGAATGTGACAGGGTTCTTGGGTTAAGTCAAAAAGACAGGTTCTAAAAATGTTTTGGATAAACTTTTTTGCTCTTCTTATTTTCTTTCATAAGGAGAAAATCACCAGCTAAATGCATAGAGATTTCTTTGATAACCTTGTCATTCCCAAAGAAACCCACAGTAAGGTAACTTGGTGCAGCCATTAGTTTAATTTATGTCATAACATTAACCTGCTTGTCTTCATTAAAATTTTTGGTTTTTCTTAGAAAAGGATTTTCCCTAAGGAAGCGAAAATCGTGGATTTCTGTTGATCTTCATCAGTAGGCTTTGCTGTGTTCTGTCAGCTCAGCTTGAATTCCTAATCTGGCCAAATCAGAGACAATAGGCAAAAGGGGCTTAATAGTTACTTTAACTACTTCTTTGTAGCTGGAACAGCAACTGAAATCATGTTGTGGCACTAATCATGTGTGGTCCTGTCTGCATCTGCAGTGGTAAAATAGGTGTGTAAAAGATTTCAGAGGTGGGAGGTGAAAGTGGCTGAGCACACGGAGGAAGTTTTCTCTTCGACTTCCTGACATAGTATGTTTTGGATGAAGTTATAATAAATTTTATTCCTTGAAAGCGTATTGATTTTGTGAAATAAAATGACTTGCAGTTGATGAAACCAGTCTGCTCTGAGCTCCCTCTTCAGTCTTTAATAAAATGGAAACCTGGAACTAGAGTATTGTGGACAGCTGAACCTTAAGTTTTACTTGAATCATGAGGTTGTACAGGTTGGTTTTACTGGGACAGAATCCAAGAAATGTATCAGATCGATCCTTTCTCTGGGCCTGGTCTTAGCTGTTAGTGAGTAATTAAATTGTCAGTTCATTGCGGAAAAAAAATGACATTATGACACCATTTTAAGTCTTGAGATGCAGGTGAAATCAGTTATTACGTTTTCCTGGGAGCTCTGCAGGGGAGAAAGATGCATTAAATAAGACATTATTAACACCAATTGTACCTGTTTTATTTTTTTTAGTAAGGCTATCAGAAAATGTAAAACTCTGTAACTGGCCCATTTCCTGTTTCACAGTGGTGATTAGATGTGTTGTTTGCCTGGAGCCACTGCAGCTCTCTTTTGCTAGATGGTTGCGTGATCTGTCTTTTTTAGTACTTCTATGTTTGACCTGTCTCTGTCTTGAAACATAGGAGGTTTCTTTTAGACAGGAATTGCCTGCATGTGATATGTTCTTTTAGCATGTAGTTTCAAAGTTTTTATTTCAGTGACATTCAAAAATTTTTTTTTTATTCCAGTGACTTTTTAAAAATGAAGTTTTTAGTATCCTGTTTCCTTGTTTGAGTTTCCTGTTTCATTGACCCTCTTACCTGTATTTAGGTCTTCATTGCCTGACACTAATATTTGTAATTTTCTCTTAGATACTTTTCATTACTTTTTACTTCCATTAAGTTTTCTTTTTTTCTTCTTTTGCCTGTCCAGAGTTCTACCATTATTTGCTGTGTTTATTTGTTTTGATCATCTGTTTAATTTGATATCCAGTTTTGAATTTTTAAAAAACTTCTAATTCTTTCCTGAGTTTTTGTTTTAATTTTGTGTGTTTCTGATTTCTGATTTAGTTGCTCTTTTATAACATCATGTGTCTTTGGACTCATTTATATATTCTTTGTTATCTTGTATTTATGGCTTTCAGTTTGTTCTGATTAGTAGTCTGTGGCTTTGATCTGTTTTCTGGGCATGTTTGTTCTTGTGTGGCTTCACTGTTAGAGACACTGTTCCACATCTTATTCTCCTCTTCTGACAACTTTGTATGAGATTTGACCTTGATTATTTTCTGTTGATCATTTTTATGTGACATTGGTTTTTCATTACCTTTAAAGGGCATTAATATTCAAAATAGCTTTTCTAACCACACAGACCTGTCTCTTCAGTTGTTTTCAGGTGTTTAAAACATAAAGCCACTTGTTTTCTCCCACTTTTATCTGAACCTTCTGTTCCTTTATCTCCACGATTCTTGTCCTTCTCCATTTTGAATCATTTCCCAGGAGTTTCTGCTCAGTGTGGGGCCCTGTCCTGACAGGGAGATTTGCTGGTTCTTGTGGGGTCTCTCTGCATTCCCAGCTTCTTGCGCTTCCTTGCTGTTGGGGTGGGTGAAATCCCTCAGCTTCATGTGCCATCTTCCTCTTGGTTCACAGTAATTTCCAGTTTGTACATCTCACTGTCTTAGTCTTCTGTTCTCAGATCCACTCAACACCTCATTAGGTGTTGTGGGCATATCTGCTGGTCATTATGCCTCATCCCTACCTAATGGCATCTTGGGATTTGTGGGTTTCTTCCATTACTACCATGCCAAAGAGTGCTCGAACTACCGCACAATTGCACTCATCTCACATGCTAGTAAAGTAATGCTTAAAATTCTCCAAGCCAGGCTTCAGCAGTATGTGAAACGTGAACTTCCTGATGTTCAAGCTGATTTTAGAAAAGGCAGAGGAACCAAAGATCAAATTGCCAACATCCACTGGATCATCGAAAAAGCAAGAGAGTTCCAGAAAAACATCTATTTCTGCTTTATTGACTATGCCAAAGCCTTTGACTGTGTGGATCTCAATAAACTGGAAAATTCTGAAAGAGATGGGAATACCAGACCACCTGACCTGCCTCTTGAGAAACCTATATGCAGGACAGGAAGCAACAGTTAGAACTGGACATGGAACAACAGACTGGTTCCAAATAGGAAAAGGAGTTCATCAAGGCTGTATATTGTCAGCCTGCTTATTTAACTTATATGCAGAGTACGTCATGAGAAACCCTGGGCTGGTGGAAGCACAAGCTGGAATCGAGATTGCCGGGAGAAATATCAATAACCTCAGATATGCAGATGACACCACCCTTATGGCAGAAAGTGAAGAAGAACTAAAAAGCCTCTTGGTGAAAGTGAAAGTGGAGAGTGAAAAAGTTGGCTTAAAGCTCAACATTGAGAAAACGAAGATCATGGCATCTGGTCCTATTACTTTATGGCAAATAGATGGGGAAACAGTGGAAACTGGCTGACTTATTTTTTTGGGCTCCAAAATCACTGCAGATGGTGATTGCAGCCATGAAATTAAAAGATGCTTACTCCTTGAAAGGAAAGTTATGACCAACCTAGATAGCATATTCAAAAGCAGAGATGTTACTTTGCCAACAAAGGTCCATCTAGTCAAGGCTATGGTTTTTCCAGTGGTCATGTATGGATATGAAAGTTGGACTGTGAAGAAAGCTGAGTGCCAAAGAATTGATGCTTTTGAATTGTAGTGTTGGAGAAGACTCTCGAGAGTCCCTTGGACTGCAAGGAGATCCAACCAGTCCATCCTAAAGGAGATCTGCCCTGGGTGTTCATTGGAAGGACTGATGTTGAAGCTGCAACTCCAATACTTTGGCCACCTGATGTGAAGTGCTGACTCATTTGAAAAGACCTTGATGCTGGGGAAGATTGAGGGCAGGAGGAGAAGGGGACGACAGAGCATGAGATGGCTGGATGGCATCACCGACTCAATGGACATGGGTTTGGGTGGACTCCGGGAGTTGGTGATGGACAGGGAGGCCTGGCATGTTGCATTTCATGGGGTTGTAAAGAGTCGGACACGACTGAGTAACTGAACTGAACTCCATTACTACATTTCACTGTAAATATTGTGCGTGGGTTTTGGTTTCTTTAATCTAGTACTTCTTTCTGTGTTTTTGGTTTTTTGCTAAGGAGCTTCTTGCAACTTCAAAAACCATCAGTACTATTAAAGCATCCCCATGACAAGCAATATTTAATAGAGTAAAATTGTCATTAAAACAGTTAATTTGAAGCACTCCATGATTTAACCACATTTCACCTGTGTGTATTAGAACATTGTTTAACCTCTCAAAATTTTGTGTTTTGCTGTGCTTAGTTGCTCAGTCATGTCTGACTCTTTGTGACCCTGTAGATAGTAGCCTGCCAGGCTCCTCTGTCCATGGGGATTCTCCAGGCAAGAATACTGGAGTGGGTTGCTATGCCCTCTTCTAGGGGATCTTCCCAACCAGGGATTGAACCCAGGTCTCCTGCATTGCAGGCAGATTCTTTACCGTCTGAGTTGTAGAGAATCCCAAGAATATTGGAGTAGGTATCCTATCCCTTCTCCAGGAGATCTTTCTGACCCAGGAATTGAACCAGGGTCTCCTGCATTGCAGGCAGATTCTTTACCAGCTGTGCTACCAGGGAAGCCCCTCAAGGTTTTGACCCTTAGATAAATTTCTGTAGTGTCGTATAGGATCAGACACATAATAAGCTTTCAGTACACAATTCTTGGTACATACTTATTCAAGAGATCCCAGGTCAAGCAACTTTTTTTCTTATTTTACGGGAGGAGTGCTCATTATAGCTCCATCAAGCTGATGAAATTTCTCAAACTGTGGCCTCATGTACATACTGAACCTTTTAAGTTGACTGAGATTCAACTTATATTGACTTCTTGCCAGGGTCATGATATGAGTCTGTGTCCTCAGAAGCAGAGCGAGGTGGCAGCACATTGCTGGGTTTATCTTTTACCTGCAGGTGCAGAGGGAAATAAATATGACACTGTCTATAACCACATGTGATCTGTGAAATTCAGTGGAGGGTTTGCATTTTAAACAATCCATTGGAGGAAATTAAAAAAAAAAAAACAACCTTTTTTTGAATTTGAATGTGCAAGATTGTGATTTTTCTGTTGATTTTCTTAATTGTTTTTGAGGTTAAACTTTCAACAATATCAGTAATAGAATTTCCTTTTCCTCGTGACTGGCTGTGGTTCTTGCATCAAAGCAGTGAACAAAATGGTGAGATGTTACTTAGTGGAAGTCACTCCTTGATCCCGTTAATTCTGTGCTGGCTACTCTAGGTGGACTGAGAGTATAGCCAAAGGAATTGCAGGCTAAGATAAGGACATATATCCCAGAGTGGCTGCTCACGCAGGGCAGGAATTTGCTGGGGGGCAGTGAATGAATCCACTGAATTCATTATCTAGGAACACGATTATTTTGTTTGTTTCGTCACACACAGCAGTTCAGAGTTGCTGCTTGGTATGACTGCAGAGTGCCTGAGACCAGCAGGTGTGGTAAAGTTCTGGCCTGGTACTCTGTAGGCTTGGGCTCAGGGTTAGGCTTGCTGGCTCAGAGATCCTCAGCACGCAGAGCATCTTCAGCACGTTCCTTAGGAGTGGCTCCTTTTTTCCCTTTTAAAAAAGTATTACCAGTATCCAGTGATATCACAAGTTCTAAACATGTCTTTTATTTATTAAAAAAAGGTTTTTTTAAATTTAAATTTATTTATTTTAATTGGAGGCTAATTACTTTACAATATTATATTGGTTTTGCCATACATTAACACGAATCTGCCACGGGTGTACACGTGTTCCCCATCCTGAACCCCCCTCCCACCTCCCTCCCTGTACCATCCATCCCTCTTGGTCGGCCCAGAGCACCAGCCCCGAGCAACCGTATCATGCATTGAACCTGGACTGGCGATTCGCTAAACATGTCTTTTAAATGTCTCATTACTATTTTTGACATTGACCTTTGTTTATCGGTTTCTAAAAGCATACAACAGTGTGCAGAGGGACTTCTAGGCAGGAAGACAGAAAAGTATGTCGTGTTTGAGAAAGTGAAGTAGAAGAGACTGGTGCGGTTATAGGGGCAGAGGTGAAAGTTGCAGGCTGGGGCTGGTTTGGCCTTGGTCCTGTGAGGGGTGGCTTATGGAGAGACAGCCTCGGGAGCTTGTAATGAGGTCTAAGTTGAAGAGCAGTGTCTAATACCATGTTCTTCTAAGAACGTAAGTCCTTACATGTTCCTGCAGTGGCCTCGGCAGTGGGTGACTGAATCTTGAGCTAAAGCAGTGGTGCCAAGGTTGACTCCGGGTAAACGTGCACAGACGTGAAAGCGAGAGTCCCTGCGTCTTCTGGTAGAAGAGGCAAGAGTCCAGATGCCGCCTGCTGGGCCTGAACACCTAGGGCAGGAGTAGTGGTTTATTCCTGGACTTCAGGTGGTGTGAATTGCAGAGTACGCGGAGATGATAAAAGACTGTCATATGAATCTTTTCCAGTTTTGTCACAACAGTGTTTAATTTTACTGCTTAAAAGAAAAGGAATTCATTTTCTGAATTTGTTAGTAGCCAGCCAATGCTGCAACATGAATCGTGATCTGAGAAGATCTAGAAATTGTGAAAAATAAGAAAACTGGTACCTCTGATTCCACATCATCATTTAACAATTTTAAGTTTTAAATATGTGTGGTTTACTTACTTTGTTCTTAAAAACAGAGAAACAGAAAGAGATCAGCTCTCTGTAAATACAATTTCATGAAAACTGAAGGAATGGACTCTGTATTAAATATTTCCAAAGAGTTCCTGAGACCAAAACTGGTGGCCCTTCTTTTCCAGCAGCTGGAACCCCAAAGATCTTGAAACCAGTCCTGAAAAGCTTGCTTCTATGCAGGAAATCCTGGTGGCTTTTGAGAGGAAGATAGAAAACTATTCTGGAAAATTGCAAGTGGTAGTAGAGGTGAGTCATGGACATGAAGAATCACCAGGGACTGCAAGGGCTCACTTCCTTTGTTTAATTATGAGGTTTAATAAAATATATATATATATATATATATATATATATATATATATATATATATATATTTTCAGCTAGGGAGATTTGAAATTTTTAGTCTTTGTGTTCTAAATATGAATAGAAAATAATAGAGCAAGTAATGTTCCCTCTCACACACAGAACCAAACACGTTGAAATCCTAAGCAAAAACAAGTAATTTGAAATTTCACTGATAGCATCTTAAGCAACAGTCACGAAAGTATTGATCCTGGGAAAACATGTGGTAAATAAATGCTGTATTTATGTTCTGAATGTACTTTGAGTGTCAGATGTTCTTGGGTGGGGTTTTTAAACGTGTTAATTGTACTCACTCTGAATGTCTGTCATGGCCTGTTCTCTCAGTGGAGGTGGAGCGCCCAGTGAGGGCGAGCTCCTTGCTCTGCGGGTGCCCTGGCTGAGCGCCCTCCGGATAGGACCTTATCTGGGGTCAGTGCAGGACTGCTGCGGCCCCTCACGGTTTTGTTGTGTTGGGGAGTGGCGAGCAGGTGGGCCTGGTGCGAAGGTCTGAGGCACACACGTGTGAGTGAGTGCTCCCTCCTCTCTGTGCCCCCAGCCACCCGGCTTCCCGCTGTCAGTTCAGTCCAGTCGTTTGGCCGCGTCCGACTCTGCGACCCCATGGGCTGCCGCACGCCAGGCTGTTTCCCTCTATAGGAAGAAGCTTATTTTTCAGTTTTGTGTATATTCTTCCTGAAATATTTTTTATCGTTTTTTTAACCTTTTTACTTCCAGATATAACGTAGATGTGTAGCATCCTTCCATTACATAGTAATGTTTAAGATTCTGTTGATTATTTTAATGTTTTGCATTTGTGGCATTGGGAACTTGGAAGATCTAATTGCCATGTTGTAAACTAATCATTTGCAACAAAGCTATTAGTAATTTCAGTCCTTTATTTTGTTGCTGTTATTTTGTTTTCCACTTACTCCATTTTTTAAAAATAGCCAGTAAACCCCAAAGGGCAAGTCAGTACACACTTAAAAACTTAGGAAAACTACACAGAAAGCTTCCTGAGTGGACTTTGACTATAAATGGTTGTTGCCTGGGTACTTCTCAATATCTGAGGGAGAAAATGCAGGGAACATTCCAGGGACAGATAGGGAAAAGGGAGCACACACAGGATGAAGCAGAGGGGAGGCCCACAAGCTCTAGCTCTTAAACACAGACCCTGGTCCTGGGCTGGACTGGGTGGGTCTTCCCCACCCCTGAATCAATCGGGGTCTGCTGCATTACAGGCATGTTCTTGACCTACTGAGCTATCGGGGAAGCCCCTAGCTTTAGCTGGGCTTGGACAAATAAGAGCCGTATCCTGGAGTAGTCACATCCCTTTGTTGAATTCCTCAAAGAGCTCTGCTTTCCAGGATTTTGGAAGACTAAAGGAAAGAAAAAATTTGATGAGTTTTATTCTCAGGAGAGTGTGTCATTGAGTTGGAACTTTCGGTGGCCTGTCATTATTCTTGCCTTTTATGTTTATTTCCTGACACTGACCATGACAGTGTAAACTTGGGCACACTTTGTTCCTGTTGCCTTTTATCTTAGCATTTATTTCACAGCCCCCTTTTCAGTAAAACTGTCTTTGTGTACTACTTCATATTTTTCCACTGGAGATGCTCCATTGATGTGAACAGTAGTGTTACACAAAAATAAAAATTTCCTGCTACGTTGGTTTGGTTACTTATTGATACTGTCTTGTAAAAAGTCTATTCCCACTTTTTTGTGTGTGTTTTTCTGTATGTTTACTAAATTACACAAATCTAATAAAATGCCAATTAAAACTTGACAACCTAAATTTTCTTTAGTCTCTGTAAAATGTTAAAAATATCTTTTAGAATATAAGTTTTATTGTTTTTTACTGCAAAAACTAAGGCTGGGTGATATAATATTGTCTACTTAGAAAGTTTCAGGAATAGAAATACATCATCTTCGTTAGATAGTATGTTAGCCTGTAGATGCTTTTCAGCATTTTGATTCAAATAGTATTTAAAAAAATTGAATTTCAAATGATATGTGAGCCTTTGGTCAAATGTTGTAATATGTATTGGATGGTGTGGATAAGCTAAAATCACACAGATTATAGATTGATGAAAAATACTCATAATAGTGGGTTTTGCTATTCCTAACTGAGTTTTATTATACCATTTCCGGGTGAAGTCTTCCTCTGTAATTATAATGGTAATAATTATGATGATTTTGGATGAAGGTGGTTTATCAAAAAGTACAGTATAAAATTTATCTTTCTAGGACCATACGATATGTAAAAAGAGGACAGATTGAGTTTAACTGGCATAGTAATTAACATTAATTTTAAAATATGCCCTACCTAAATGGCATTTATCATAACTACAGAGTATACATTTCACTTATCCTTCAATACATTAATATATTTTTCTTAAAGTAAAAATGAATGTTGACTTTGTATTTCATATAGTCTTACAATGATTTCTTTGTCAAAAATATCAATACATTTGTGGTTACTGGATGCATGACTTGTTTTTTTTTTAATCTAATTTTGAGATGAGCTGTAGTTTGCTGTTTAAATATCTATTTTAGAATGTTTTTAAAACTCCGTAACTGATTCCTTGAATTACACAGTAGGGAACCTCTTTGGCCTTGTTTCCTCATTGGTTAAATGAAAACTGAGCCTCTAAAGCAGAGAGGCTGGTATTCTTAAGCCTTGCATGATATAGTTCCCTGTTCCACTGGCTGCAGCCTGGGGTGTCTAGACGGCTGATGGCTGATGTGGGTTCTGTCAGAAGTTAAATGCTTCTGGAAAGTCTTAGACCTGTCACTTAACATTTTGCAGTTTCAGTTTCCTTTCCTGCCAAATTAGGGTAGTAATATCTAGATCAGGATTTAAAAAAATTTTAAATGGCATATATATAAGCAATTTATATATTGTAATATGTATTCAATTTATATATTATACAATATGTATAATTTGTAATAGTACATATATTTATATATGTTAATAAGGTATTGAGGCTAATGCTTGCTACTATAGCTGTTAGGCTGTTTCATTATTTTCTTCTGCTGATTACCAGAGTTTACTCAGTTTACTCTTTAAGGCCAGTGGAATAAATTTTAATGTGTGCAGTAGGGCTCTAACCCATAGTGTCTTGAAACTTTGAGGACAGCTAGTTTGTACTGCACTCTCATCACCTCCTGAGATTGCCTCCTGTCTTTAACCATCTCCAGTGACTGAACCAGTTTCATCTCCGCTAATCCTTTCATCACAGACTTTCCTCCCACCCTACTCTGTTCTACTTTTCAGAAACTTAGAAATTATCTGAGCTTACTAGTGCCTTCCCTCTTCTTTCACAGTGATCTCTCTGTATCTGTGATGTTATTGAATCCTTATTTCCCCCAGGCCCAGCTAACACACACATACACACATGCTATGCATGCACGCATGCACACCAGCATCAAGTCACTTTTCAGCAGTGGTCTCCTCTAGAAAAGGCTCTTTATATTCATATCACTCTTGCTTTCAGATTTTTATAACTCTTTTTTTCCTTCCTGTCTAATTGTGATAGATAGCATCCCTAGAGCAAAATTAAATAATTCGCTATAGCATACACTCATGCTGTGTGTCGCGTACCTAGTTGCTCGGTTGTGTCCGACTCCTTGCGGCCACATGGATTGTAGCCTGCCAGACTCTGCACGGGATTCTCCAGGCAGGAATACTGGAGTGGGTTGCCATGCCCTCCTCCAGGGGATCTTCCCAACCCAGGGATTAAATCCAGGTCTCCCTCAGTGCTGGAGAACTGTTTACCATCTGAGCCACCAGAGAAGCCCAAGAGTACTGGAGTGGATATCCTATCCGTTCTCCAGCGAATCTTACTGACCTAGGAGTTGAACCAGGGTCTCCTGCATTGAAGGTGGATTCTTTACCAAGTGAGGTACCCGGGAAGCCCAGTGTAGACTTATGTCTTGTGCTACGTCACTTTGGTTGTATCCGACTCTTTGTGACCCCGTGGACTATAGCCTGCCAGGCTCTTCTGTCCATGGTATTCTTCAGACAGAAATACTAGAGTGGGTTGCCATGCCCTTCTCCAGGGCGTCTTCCTGACCTAGGGATGGAACCTGCCTCTCTTGTGTCTCCTGCATTGGCAGGCGGGTTCTTTACCACTACCACCACCTGGGAAGCCCCACACTTATACCTATTCCTAATTATTTTTTATTTTACCAAAATAAAATGTTAATGACTTAGATAAAGAGAATATGTATAATATTTGCATAAAATCTATAGAGTCATATTTATTGAATGTAAGATTATATCACTGGCTGTTACAACCTAGGGGAGTGGGATGGGGTGGGAAGTGGGAGGGAGGTTCAAAAGGGAGGGGACATATGTATACCTATGGCTGATTCATGTTGATGTATGGCAGAAACCATCACAATATTGCAAAGTAATTATCCTCCAATTAAAAATAAATAAATTAAAAAAATACATTGCAAAATAAGAAAGAAAATAATCACTTCAACCAGTTTAATTATCGTATGTCTCCTTAGCAGTGGTTCTTGCTCTTGGGATTGATAGATTTTTTAGAGAGAGTCCTATGAGCTCATGAACTTGTATGTGAAATTTAGCCATTAGGCATTTTTTTTTTTGGTAGGGAAAGGAGAATCCAAAGCTTTTAGCAGAATCTTCAAGAAGCTAATAACCCTTAAAGAAGTTAGTAATCTTAAAAGAAGTGAATCCACTTCTGTAGAGTTCCAGGACACCAGCATTTCTCTCTTGCTGCTTTCCATGTGGTCTGGAATGTAAATTATGAAAACTTCAGAGTATTTTGAAGCTCAAGACAAAGAAAATTTGATGTTGAGTTTTTGGGCTTAGAATTGGCAGTGTTGTTCAAGTGATAACATTTAAAACATCAGTCATACCATAAACTGCCAGGGAACGCACTTTAAGGAAGTAGAAGTATAAAAAAAGGTGGTATTGTAGTCATGGAAAAAGGCAGAAAACGGTAGATCTACATATATTAAAGAAATATGAACGGTTAAAACTATGCTTCTGTTTTGAATTTGAGTAATTTCATGGTTATGATTTAAATTATTTTTTTAAAGAAAAGAATATATGTTGGAAATGATAAATATCTGGTGTTTGTATATATGTGTATGTATGTATATGTATGTCTATAGGAATTACTTTTTAATGTTTATATGAGTAATGAAAATATTTGATTTTTTTTTGTTACAGTGCATGCAAGATATGGGAAATACTAAAGCAAGACTACTATATGAAGCCAATCTTCCAGAGAACTTTCGAAGACCACAGACAGATCAGTATCCTTTAACATTGCTTTATTTTGGGTTTTAAAAGAATCAGCTCATTTTTTTTTCCTTCATTTTTATAGTTTATATTTTAACTTTGTATTTAGGAACATGTGAATTTTATCATACTGTTCATAAAAAATAGAGATTGATTTGCCCTGACCTGTGCTTTATATGTGGTAAGTTTTTAACTCTGTTGCTGCTGTGCTGTGCTCAGTCATGTCTGACTCTTTGTGACCCCATGGACTGTATCCCGCCAGGCTCCTCTGTCCATGGGAGTCTCCAGGCAGGAGTACTCAAGTGGGTTGCCATGCTCTCCTCCAGGGGATCTTCCTGACTCAGGGGTTGAACTTGGGTCTCTGATGTCTCCTGCATTGGCAGGTGGGTTCTTTACCACCTCACCACCTGGTTTTTAATAGGAATCTGGTAATATGATTTACATAGTATTTTTATATAATTAAGTATAAAATATTATATCTGATTCTTGATTGATCTCCAACTCTTGATTGGAACATATAGGTTTATCACTTTAGACTGGTATTAGAGATTTGATTTATGAACATCTTAAGTATTTTTGTTTAAGCAAATCATTTCCAGAGGGGTTTCCTGAGATCTCCTTCATGTGAAGCAGTGGACGAGATGAGTCCCATACTCCGTAGAAGTGGGTGGTGACAGGGGTGTGGGCTCAGGTCCCTGACGACCTTCTCTGGGTCACAGGCTGCATGCACAGCTCTGTCTGCATCCACGTCTTCCCTCACTGACGAGTAAGGTATTTCCTCACGGTATTTTAGTCAGAATATTTTCACATGTTAAAGAGAAATCACTTGATTTTATAGGATTTCTCAGACTCATATTGAAGTCTGAGAAAGAGCTCATCAGAGTAAGACTATCTAATAAGACTGTCCACCTGCAATGCAGAAGACCTGGGTTTGATCCCTGGGTCGGGAAGATCCCCTGGAGAAGGGAATGGCTACCCAATCTAGTATCCTTGCCTGCAGAGTTCCATGAACAGAGGAACCTGGCAGGCTACAGTCCATGACATCTCAGAGTCGGACACAACTGAGCCCACATATACACATGTAATTTTATCCAAAGATGATTTTTGTGATTTTGGCAATATAATGTAGTTTCTTAAAGATCAGCTGTGTGCTCCCCGTGTACTAGAACAGTTTGTGTGATCATACAATGAAAAAAGTTCTTTCTCACAGAGATACAGGCCATTATATATATGTGTGTGTGTGTGTGTGTGTGTGTGTGTATATATATATATATATATATATTCCCCCCCCCCCCCCCCCCCCCCCCCCATTTGTGTAGAAACCTGTTGAGGTATATTCCAGAAGTTAGTATTTGGCCTTTTCTGTTTCTGCTTCTCTTGCCTCCTTCCCACACATTTAGCAGTCTGATATCCCAGGCTATTTTTGTTATAACAAGATCCTAGGGTAAGAGTGGGTGGTGTATTTCAGGCATAAAAATTGTGTGAGCAGAAGTACGAAGGTGTGAGGACACTTGACATTTTAAAGTTTCAATGTGATAATATCTAAGTTTTGTGGGGCAAGTGGCAAAGGCAGCTTATTATTATTCCAGATTGTGAAAGGTTTTCAGTGGCATCTAGAACTGCCTATAGATGGAATATAGAGCAGTGCCTGATTTAATTCACCCAAAGGATTGAAGGGCTTGCAATGCTGTGAGGCAGGAGAAACATTAGAAACGTCACCTTCTGTCACATGGAAGAGGGGTTGGAGGAGGTTGTGGAGTCAGAGGGGTCATGGCAGAATCCTAGTGCAGCCCTGAAATGAGCAGTGATGAAGGTACTACTTAGTAGTGGGGTTCAGAGTGGGCAGGAGGGAGCTGGGGAGACTGGAAGGGAGTTGAGGAGCCAGGGACATTTGGAGTAGGTTAACATTGGTTCGCCTTCTGCGGAAGACACTGAGATGACCCCACGTTTTCTAGCTTGGCTAAGGTTCTGTGAGTGAGGTAGACTTACTCATCGGGAGAAGGAATTCAGTACCAGATGAAGGTTCAAAGGTTACAGGTGGAAGACGGTAAGACACTGCTTGGGCAGGATGAAGTGTCTGTGGGACATGCATGGAGATGCCCGTCTGGAAGCTGGAGATGGGAGTCTGGACTCTGGAAGAGCAGAGGGTGCAGTGTAGACTGGAGAGCCCCTTCGTGTGTAGGTGATGGAAGAATGCTTGGGTGAGCTATGTTACCTGGGGCAGTGCCTCTGCTTTTTCTGAGGGTTTTATTCAGAATCCTGGAAATGCTTTTTCCTTCTCGTCTGGAAGTGAGGGCATGGGACTGAACCTTGAGGAAGAAAGCATGGTGGAAGGAGAATCCCACAGAGCAGGCAATCTGTGTTCCATGTGGTGGTTACCACTGCTTGCTAGTTGTATTAATTTATTCCTTTTTCTGCTCTTCACCCTGAGTCTAAGTTGACATATAAAATCCCTCAAATTGAAGAAACTCCCTTTTCTGGATGGAAGTTTTAGTGTGTGTGTGTGTTGGGCAGTGGGGAAGGGGAGATTGGCTTTGTTTAAATTTGTTTTTTTGGACTTCTCTTGAATACCAGGTGATAAATTACTTGACAGTCTTGAAGTTTGGAATAGTACCCTTTATGTGGTATTTGGCGGATGAATGTAGCGTCAAGGTATCTCACTGATCACCATAATTGACAAAGGCCTGAAGGTGTGCAGGCAAGGATGGGACTCTGGCATCCACTTATACTGCCCCCTTCTGGGCACCATGTGGTACATGTGGGTAGGAATACTATTTCTTAAGTAATTACCATCCATTTTATGGTGAACCTAATAGAAGTAAAGAATTAATGGGATGGTGCTTTCCCGGTGGCTCAGTCAGTAAAGAATCTACCTGCAGTGTGAAGAGACTGCTGCAGTGCAGGAGACCGCCTGCAGTGCAGGAGACCTGCGTTTGATCCCTAGTTCGAGAAGATCCCCTGGAGAAGGAAATGGCAACCCTCTCCAGTTTTCTTGCCTGAAGAATCCCATAGACAGGAGCTTGGCAGGCTACAGTCCCCGGTCTCAAGAGTCGGACATGACTTAGCGACTACACTACAACACAGTGAGATGGTGAATTTTTTTTCTGGTATTTTTTGTTGATATGTCCTTAGATATTTGATCCTTATCTAAAAATTTCAGGAGAGATTTTTATCATGGATTGATCGGTATCTGATACTAGTAAGTCCTTGACCTTCGACACAGTGAAGGTACAGTGTTGGAAACAACTGCAGTAGCTTTCCTGCTCAGTGAGGGTTTGCTGTGGGCCAAGCCCTGAGTTTGGCACTTTATATACAGTATCTTTTTTAATTTTGGAAACAACTCAGAACATATTTTTATTCTTTGTAAGTGAGCGGGTGGGATGCTCAAAGAGGCTGTTTAAGAAACTTCCCGAAGCCTCTAGACTCCCTCTCCTGTGTAAGGACACTTGAATATTACTTAACGATGCCGGTCTGAGTAAAACCACTGTTGTCACATTTGAGCCGGCTTTTAAAAATAGGCTTGTAGTTTGGGATTCTTTGCAACTAGGATCATAAGGTCTAGGTGAAGATTGCAACTTTTGCGTACCTGGTATGATTCAGGTCAGGCTCTTGGATTATGTGTTTCTTTGCTACTATTAATTCAAGCATGTGTATTTGATTTTTCAAGTTAAATTTTACTTGTAAAATGTTTGGAGATTATGGTCATATTCATATGAGGTGCTTACCTCTTGCTGTTTCAGTTCAGTTCAGTCGCTCAGTCGTATCCGACTCTTTGCAACCCCATGGAAGGCAACACGCCAGGCCTTCTTGTCCATCACCAGCTCCCAGAGTCTACTCAAACTCATGTCCATTGAGTCGGTGATGCTATCCAACCACTTCATCCTCTGTCATCCCCTTCTCCTCCCACCTTCAATCTTTCCCAGCATCAGGGTCTTTTCAAATGAGTCAGTTCTTCACATCAAGTGGCCAAAGTATTGGAGTTTCAGCTTCAGCATCAGTCCTTCCAATGAATATTCAGGGTTGATTTCCTTTAGGATGGACTGGTTGGATTTCCTTTCAGTCCAAGGGACTCTCAAGAGTCTTCTCCAACACCACAGTTCAGAAGCATCAATTCTTCGGCACTCAGCTTTCTTTATGGTCCAACTCTCACATCCATACATGACTACTGGAAAAACCATAGCCTTGACTAGATGGACCTTTGTTGTCAAAGTCTTGCTGTTTACAAAAAGATAATCTAAGGTTGTCAGAAGCTTGAAGAGGGATTTTGTCTAGACAAACTTGAGATAGATGGTTCCTAATGATAACACCATAAGATGGCATCTCTTGGATCATGAGACCAGCTTTTGTATCTAATGTAATACTGTAGTCTTAAAAAAATTTTTTTTCTCTATACTTATTACAACTACATTGCTTTTATCCCTCCTTTTAATTATGAAACACTGTGATTTGGAGCTTGTAATATGGAAGCTCATTAAAGAAAACAAGTCCCTTTTTCTCTATTTCATGGATCATTCTAAAGCTCAATGCTGTTTGAAAAGCCTAACATCTTTGCACTTTTACTGATTTAAGTATAGTTGTTTCAAGGAATTAATCTCAAAAATATACAAGCAGCTCATGCAGCTCAATACCAAAAAAATAAATGACCCAATCAAAAAATGGGCCAAAGAACTAAACAGACATTTCTGCGAAGAAGACATACAGATGGCTAACAAACACATGAAAAGATGCTCAACATCACTCATTATCAGAGAAATGCAAATCAAAACCACAATGAGGTACCATCTCATGCTGGTCAGAATGGCTGCTATCAAAAAGCCTACAAACAATAAATGCTGGAGAGAGTGTGGAGAAAAGGGAACCCTCTTCCACTGTTGGTGGGAATGCAAACTAGTACAACCACTATGGAGAACAGTGTGGAGATTCCTTAAAAAACTGGAAATAGAACTGCCTTATGACCCAGCAATCCCACTGCTGGGCATAGGGAAAGGGAAGTCGCTCAGTTGTGTCCGACTGTTTGTGACCCCGTGGACTGCAGCCTACCAGGCTCCTCCATCCGTGGGATTTTCCAGGCAAGAGTACTGGAGTGGGGTGCCATCACCTTCTCCGACTGCTGGGTATACACATGGAGGAAACCAGAGTTGAAAGAGACACGTGTACCCCAGTGTTCATCGCAGCACTGTTTACAATAGCCAGGACATGGAAGCAACCTAGATGTCCATCAGCAGATGAATGGATAAGAAAGCTGTGGTACATATACACAATGGAGTGTTACTCAGCCATTAGAAAGAATACATTTGAATCAGTTCTAATGAGGTGGATGAAACTGGAGCCTATTATACAGAGTGAAATAAGCAAGAAAGAAAAACACCAATACAGTATATTAACACATATATATGGAATTTAGAAAGATAGGAGCAATGACCCTATACACGAGACAGCAAAAGAGACACAGATATAAAGAACAGACTTTTGGACTCTGTGGGAGAAGCCTAGGGTGGGATGATCTGAGAGAATAGCATAGAAACATGTATATTATCATATGTGAAACAGATCGCCAGTGCAGGTTTGATGCAAGAAACCGGTGCAATGGGACAACCGGAGGGGTGGGATGGGGAGGGAGGGGGATTTGGGATGGGACACATGTGTACACCCGTGGCTGATTCATGTCCATGGATGGCAAAAACCACCACAATAGTGTAATTAGCCTCCAATTAATTGAAATTAATTAAAAAAATAAAATTTAGAATTAAGGAAAATACAGTTGTCTCATCCCTAGAGGCAAGTAGAACCAAACTGAGTAAAACTGGCATAGTAGGGGACGTCACTGTGCTCATAACAAGATTTCTCACTGTAAGCTTCACAGTTTACAAAAGTCAGGCAGAAGCTGCTGTCAAAGTATAATTTCTCACGTGGCATGTGGTTAATTCTAGGTGGCGTGTGCAGGTGCATGACAAGTGATAAAGTTTTACATTAAGCTTTTCGTTATTAGGATATTTTGTCTTAATCTAAAAACTTTAATTACCTCAGTTCCATGAGATCCAGCGTGCACCAGAGCTAATCAGCAGTGCGTCTCCTTGGAGCTTTTGAAAATTTTGCTGCTGTCAGTGGCGTGTGTCTGAAACTGGAAGATTTTGTTCTTGGGAGTAGATGTTACTTTAATTGTTTTTTAAATAGCATCTTTAAAGAAAGGAAGAAATCTTAAGATAGAAATAAATACTTGTGGAAAGATAGAATATACAGTGCTGTGACCATTTCTCTGGACTTGTCTGGTGCTGTCTGTCTGTGTTGAGGGTTTTGACAGTGAAGTGTGCTGTGCTGAATGGTTTGTGACTGTGGCAAGGAGGATCTTCTGGGGTGTTTAGTTGTTTGTTTACTAAATCCCAGATCAGCCCCCTAGGCTTACATTGTCAGTAATAATATTGCTTACCTTGATCTGAAAGCGCTACTGTTCGGTTTCTTTTTGTGGGGAAAAGAGGTGTTGTCCTCTTGGTCTCTGTCAGTTTAAGTAAGTCCTTTGGTCTCAGATGGCACCTGGAGGCTGGAAAATGAAGATCAGTACTCCCCGGTCTCCAGATTTATTGGTTCTTTAGTAGCTACTTCTCATTCGCTTGTCTATTTAAAGCTGATGATAGGCAAGCTCTCCTAGTATTGATGACGCAGCAGTTGTCTGTTTCCTCCTCGCCACGGGCCTTGTGTTTAAAGACCTGTCAGAGCACGATGGTTGATGATAAGAGCTGCGTGTCAGACAGCAGTCACTCGCTGCCACCCCCTGTTCTGAGGTCTTTCCACACCTGAGCATGTTTAATTCTTCCTGTGATCTTGGGAGGTGAGTCTTGGTATCGTCTCTGTTTTAAAGGTGAGGAAGCTGAGACAAGTTACACAAGAATACAAGCTAACTTCATTTATTGCATGCTTACTGTTTGTTAGGAACTGTGCTGGGTGCTTTATATATATTATCCCCAGTACTGCCAACAACTTTGTGAGATGGAGAATTCTTGCCGTTTTCACTTAGCTAGGTATGAAGAGATCAAGCTTCAAGGTCACAATAACTGCCAGTTAAGTAGCAAGTACTGCTGGTACCAGAAATGAGGATGTATGTTGGAGACCATCCTCTTTGAGAATTAGTACTATGGTCAGCATATAATGCAAAATTATTGTCAGATTTCTCTCGAGAATCCCTCGCATTTGCTACAGTGCCAGTTTGCAGACACAGAGACCCTGTATAAATCCAGTCAAGGTGTCCTTAGCCCACTAGCATTGGAAAAGAATTTGAGAATCCGTGACTGCAGGCCTAGGAGCCAATTCC
Organism: Bubalus bubalis; assembly: GCF_019923935.1. Taxonomy (NCBI): domain Eukaryota; kingdom Metazoa; phylum Chordata; class Mammalia; order Artiodactyla; family Bovidae; genus Bubalus; species Bubalus bubalis. Next base: position 94,209,942 of record NC_059166.1, on the reverse strand, counting down.
TGACTCTGTAAATAAAGTTTTATTAGAACATAGCCTTCAGTTCAGTCACTCAGTCACGTCCGACTCTTTGCGACCCCATGAATCGCAGCACGCCAGGCCTCCCTGTCCATCACCAACTCTCGGAGTTCACTCAAACTTACGTCCATCGAGTCAGTGATGTCATCCATCGATTTCATCCTCTGTCGTCCCCTTTTCCTCCTGCCCCCAACCCTACCCAGCATTAGAGTCTTAGCCTTACCTATTCATTTATCAGTTTTCTGTGGCTACATTGGAGCTAAAAAGGCAGAAGTGAGTAATCGCAGCATAGAACAGCTGTCCCACGAAACCTAAAATATGTGCTATTTGGCCCTTTAAGAAAAAGTTTGCTGACCCCTGGAATAAATCACTACTTCTTTAGGTGAATGAACAGTTAAGGGTTGGGTTGCTTTTGAGACCTTGTACAAAAATACACAAGAGCTGCGTGATACATTCTTGGTCTAAGAGGCATGTAGGACCTGAGAGCCCCCGAGGATGTGGTGTGTTCCCTGAACCGCAGTGCTTACTCGGGCAACTCCCCTGGAGTTTTGAAAGTTCACTTGGTGGCGTGCTTTGTTTGCGTTTTATGAAGTAGTGTTTTATGTTTAATTGTGAGGACTAGCCTAGTGCTTTGTCCTGCCTTAAGGATTTAATTTTTATTTTTTTATGTCCTTGATAAACAGATCAACTGTCATCTGATGTAGTTTTTAAAAATCGCTTACTACTTACTACTTCAGAGAGGTTTTTTTTTTAAATCATAAACAGAAGTGACACTCAGCTATATTTGAATTACTTACTTAAAATACACTAAGTATAAATTAAGATATCATGTATATCTGTTATTTCTGAAAATTCACATATTTCATCAGATATTAGTAGTGTTTTTTACTCTAAAAGATTATGTACTTAAAAGTTTGCCTTTTTCAAATTCAGTATTTCCAAAACTATTATAGTTTTCAATTAATTTTGGTTTTACAATGGTGGTTAAATTATTTTTGATACCGTTCTTAATGAATTTTCTCTCTAATATCAGGGTTTTCTTTGGTCATAAACAGTGATCTTTCCTTTGTTATAAACACTTCATAAATGAGAGTATTATAATGTTTTCAAGCTTTAATATGTAGTATATTTTAAATAATATCCAAAATAGACTGCTGTTTCTGTCATTAAGGAGGAGAAACATCAGTGTTAACTCTCCTCCCAGGTGTTTAAACATACAAATTATACTCTAAGAATTTAGACTTTAGTTAAGAAAAGCTGTATACATACTATGTAATATGTATATCTGGAAGTAAATATAATTGCTGTTTTAAAAATATTATAGAATTTTTAAAAGCAGTAAGCATATTTCACCTGGCTCCCAGGCGGCGCGAGTGGTCAAGAACCCGCGTGTCAGTGCAGGAGGCATAAGAGGTGACGCAGGTTCCATCTCTGGGTTGGGAAGATGCCCTGGAGGCAGGCGTGACAACCCACTCCACTGCTCTTGCCTGGAGAGCCCCATGGACAGAAGAGCCTGGCGGGCTACAGTCCATGGGGTTGCAAAAAGTTGGACATGACTGAGCGACTAAGCAGTAAGAACGTTAACTTGCTTGTTTTGCAGCCTGGCGGGCTACAGTCCATGGGTTTGCAAAGAGTTGGAAACAACTGAAGCGACTTAGCATGCACTCGGCACAAATGTATTTCATTTCATCCACTGTGAAAATGACATCAATCTAAGTAAATTCTTCTCTCTCCTGTTGTGGCAGTAAATAGTTGTCTTGACAGTAAAAGTTGTTCATATTCACATGCATCCAAAGGGCCGGCTTTTTTTATTGTTTTCATTTTATCCTCTTAGAAAAACAGAAAAATGTAATATTGAACATGGATTTAAAATCATGTGCGAACTTAGCATTTAGCTTATTTATATGTGAAATAGTTGGAATAAAACAACGTTATTGTGTTTATGAAAATCTTGGGGTGTTATGGTAATTTTTTGGTACTGACTGCCAAAATGTTCACATATCTAACTAATGAGCCTTCTGACAGCTCTGGGGCCTTTGACTTGAAAGGGTCTTCAAGGCTACCACATTTGACCTTCTCTAGATAAAAAGGCATTTATTATCATTAGCAGAAATTAAATGACTAATTCACAAATGAATTTGTGGTGACCAGTAGCATCTGAAAAGGTGGATGCTAGACGTGCCTGGTTTCCAGTCATCACAATACTTCCTCCCTTGTACTGTAGAATACCAGAGAACTCCTTAAACTCTTTGTGCCTGGCTTTAGTTGTAAATATAAAAGACCTCTATAGGTTAAGAGGAGAAAAAGAGGCAGTGTGAAGTGCCTTTCATATACACAGTTGATAGAGAGCTGTCTTTAAAAATGGCTTTCAGTTATTCAGCTTGCTTGATAAATTGAACATTTAGTTTTCCTGTCTTACTTGCCTTCCCTGGCCCTTTGAGAGCTCTCTCTCAATGCCCTGTCTGTCAGTTCTTGCTACTACCTGTGGCCTCAACTGTCAGTTTAAAGAGCTTTGTTAACTTCCAATAAGGAACAGTTGACTGAAAATGTACTGTTTTACTGCTTCAGGTTGCTTTTCTTTGAACAGAACGCTGTCTTAACCTGGGGGTCCACTGAGAGTCTGTATTTCAGTGTAATTCATTTCCTTTGTAGTTCTGTGTATTTTATTTTATGCATTTAAAAGCACTATCTCAGAAAGGAGTCAAAGGGGTTCATGGTACTAAAAAATAAAAAAGTTCAGAGTCCTTGATGGAAGAAGTCCCATTTTAGTGGAATATGGTAAAACAGTGGTCGGTTGACTGGTAAGAGAAGTCATCTGTATCAGCTGACCCAAAGCTCCTGAATCCCACTAGAAGTGATTCACCCATCAACAGACAAGGCTGGTCCACTCAACTTCAGAAAATTAAATAGTACTGACATTGGTTTTAGCTTCTTGACTTTTCCATTTCTAGAAAGCTTTGCAGGAAAAAATGTGTCGCCATTCTTCTAATATACAGTGATCCTCACTGATACAGTTAGAGGCAGCCGTGTGTGGCGGGAAAGGACGTAAGTGTTGAAATCACAGTTGTCTACTCTTTCCAAGTTGCTGATTCTTCCTCTGTGATACGGAAATTATAATATGCACACAACTGCATGGAGGAAAGACTAAAGGAAAACTGTGGATAGCGCACCAGCACGGCATCTGGTATGCTGTGGTTACCACATGAGTGTTAGTTTCTTTATTTAAACTGAAAATCCAAAATGAACCTTAATTTAGTGTTGGGGCGTGGATAAAAGGCTGTGGATTGTGGTGGAACTGAGAAATACGATGACTTTTCTGTTTAGAATTTAGCTGAGTGGTTTTGTTGAATTGGGAAGATTTCCTGAATGAGATAGATTCTTTGGCAGAAAGAAAAGTAGGTTACAGAATTTAGTTGTGAAAATAGTGTGTGAGGAAAGTACAGACTAGGGAGTAGGAGTATTAAATTTAGAGTCTGGGCTTTGTGGAGTGAATAAAGGGGAGTATACATGTCACTGAACTCATGCTTTTCCTTAAGTTATCTGTTTTCAGAGCAGTGGAATTTTTCATCAGAGATAAATATGAAAAGAAGAAATACTACGACAAAAATGCTGTAGCTATTACAAATGTAAGTAAAATCTTCATCTCTATCACCAGTTGATGTTTGATGAATATATTTTGAAATTTTAACATGTGATAGGGCTTGACTTATTTATTGTAAAAATGTCCTGGTTACATACTTTAAAAATTTGAACATTGAGAGTTTTTGTCACATAGTGAGCTTTCACAAAGCAGAACTCTTGATTCAGAAAAGAGCATATTCTCAAGTAAGCATCTAATAACTGCTTAAATGGCATTTAAGTTAATTTATGAAATCTGTGTAAAGATACTAATTGAAAAATTGAGGACAGAAAATTATTTTATGGTTTGTGGAAATGAAAAGGCAAATCTGTCTTCTTCTAAGGGCGTTGGCGGATCTGACCAGATATGTTTATTAAAACACAGCTTTTTATTTTTTTTTTCCTGAACAGCTTTATCTCACTTTGGTCCAAAATAGAAAACACAATTGTTTGCACTGTATTTGCAAACAGTCAACAAGGAAGTCTTGTATTAATTATTCTGATGAAATCGTGGTGCTGCTCCTGTTTATCTGTATTTATCACAGCACCTTCCCAGGTGTGCTAGTGGTAAGGAAGCTGCCTGCCAGTGCAGGAGGTGTAAGAGACCAGGATCTCTGGGTGGGGAACATCCCCTGGAGTGGGGCATGGCCACGCATTGCAGTGTTCTTGCCTGGAGAGCCCCCGTGGACAGAGTAGCCTGGTGGGCCACAGTCCGGAGTTGCAAATAGTCGGACAGCACTGAAGTGACTTAGCATGCGTGAATCGCAGCACCAGATGGTTTTTACTGGGAAAGTGCTTTGAAGCTTGAGTGCCTGAGGAGCAGGCGCTAATAGATAAATGCCTCTTTAATGTGAAGTGTTCAGTATCAGACAAGCTTTTGTTGACCTTGTTCCTGCACAAAATGAGTCTGAAAACGTAGCCTTTTGATTGGTTATTATCAAGCATTTGTTCCCTAATAGTTGAGACCTTGCTGTAGTGATCAAATATGTTTTATTACTGTTTGTTTTTAAGTTTCTTTTTTGATAAATTTTTTTATCCCAGTTAAATACCATTTAAGGCTAGTTGTCTGTATTGTTGCAGTCCTTTTTTGAGGGGAGGGGGTCTTTGATTCCTAGATTAATCATAAAGCTATAAGCCATTAATTTTGTGGGTAAGTCATCTGTCAGGCAATTTAGAGACAGTAATTTCATCTCATTTTGCAAATAAGCTGATTTTCCTTTTTGGTACATGTGGAGAAGCAATATACTAAAAAATTCAATCAAATATGTATATTTTGGAGCAGAGGTACTCTTGATAGAGTTTGGGCTGCATTTCTGGTGGATATAGAAAAGGAAATCTTTGAAAGAGGTAGAAATGGACAAAATAGAGATGTTGATAATGTCCATGAAATTAACTTTACCTGTAGCATTGTGGGGGAAACACAGGACAAACTCTAAAATGTAAGTAATATATTTTCATTTGAAATTTTAAGAACTCATTTTAGAATCCAGGGTATGTAGGGGTTTTGGTGGCTGTCTTAGAATTCTACCACAGGTATGCAGAATAAACCTGCCCTCCCTGCTGTTCTTTTATGGATGAGTGATAGGGGACATTTGAAGGACTTTAAGTACAGAAAATTGTCTTGGGTACTTCCCTGGCGGTCCAGTTGTTAAGATTCTTTGTTCTCAGTGCAGTGGGCACAGATTTGATCCCAAGTTGCTGACCTAAGATTCCACATGCCACACGTGGCCTGGCTGAAGCCATAAATAAGAAAGATTACAGTAAAAAAAAAAAAAAAAGAAACCTGCCCTGTCGTCCGCCCTTCACTCCCCGTAACCCGTGGTGCACCACAGCTGGCAATACTGACGAGTTCTTAGGCGATTTAGGTCTTTTTTTTTTTTTGAATAACAGGTTTTTTTAAAAGAGTTTTTTTTTAGACCATTTTTTATGTAGACCATTTTTTAAATCCTTGTTGAATTTATTACAGTACTGCTTCTGTTTTATGTTCCGTTTTTTTTTTTTTTTTTTTTTGACCCTGAGGTGTGCAGGATCTTGTCTCCCTGACCGAGGATCAAACCCGAACCCTCTGCATTGGAAAGCGAAGTCTTAACCTCTGGATCATCAGAGAAATCCCTTTAGCAGGTCTTGAATAGATGAGGTTGAGTTTTCACATATTGTTTGCTCTTTTCCAGCAGCAGCTCTTTTAATTTTGTGGCTGCAGTGATTTTGGAGCCCTAGAAATTAAAATCTGTCACTGTTTCCACGTTTCTCCTTCTATTTGCCATGAAGTGATACCATGATCTTTGTTTTTTAAATGTCGCATTTTAAGCCAGCTTTTTCACTCTCCTCTTTCACCTTCATCAAGAGGCTCTTTAGTTCCTCTTCACTTTCTGTCATTAGAGTGGTGTTATCTGCATATCTGAGGTTGTTATTTCTCCCGGCAGTTTTGATTCCAGGTTGTAACTCCTCCAGCTCGGCATTTTACATGATGTACTCTGCATATGAGTTAAATAAGCAGGGTGGAAACAGACAGCCTTGTCATACTCCTTTCTCAGTTTTGAACCAGTCAGTTGTTCATGTGAGGTTCTAACTGTTGCTTTTTGACCCACATACAGGTTTCTCAGGAGACAGGTAAGATGATCTGGTATTCTCATCTCTTTAAGAATTTTCTACAGTTTGTTATGGTACACACAGTCAAAGGCTTCAACGCAGTCAATGAAACAGAAGTAAATGTTTTTCTGGAATTCCCTTGCTTTCTCTGTGATCCACCAGATATTGGCAATTTGATCTCTGGTCCCTCTGCCTTTCTAAACCCAGCCTGTATATCTAGGAGTTTTGGATTCAAGTACTGCTGGAACCTGGCTTGAGGGATTTTGAGCATAACCGTATTGGAATGGGAAGTGAGCGCAGTTGGCTAGTAGTTTGACATTGTTTAGCACTGCCCTTCTTTGGGCATGCAGGCTGACTTTTCCAGTCCCATGGTGACTGCTGGGTTTTTCAAATATATTGACATATTGACTGCAGTACTTCAATAACATCATCTTTTAGGATTTGAAATAGCCCAGCTGCAATCCATCACCTTCACTAGCTTCATTGGTAGTAGTGCTTCCTAAGGCCCCTTTGACTTCACACTCTAGGATTTCTGGCTCTAGGTGAGTGACCACACCACTCTGGTTGCCTGGGTCATTAAGACTTTTTTTGTACAGTTCTTCTGTGTATTCTTGCCACCTCTTCTTTATCTCTTTTGCCTCTGTTAGGTCTTTCCATTTCTTTCCTTTATCATGGCCCATCCTTACATGAAATGTTCCTTTGATATCTCCAATTTTCTTGAAGAGATCCCTAGTCTTTCCCATTCCGTTGTTTTCCTCTTATTTCTTTGTATTGTTCATTGAAGAAGGCTTATCTCTCCTTGCTGTTCTCTGGAACTCTGCATTCAGTTGGGTGTATCTTTCCCTTTCTCCCTTGCTTTTTGCTTCTCTTCTTTCCTCAGTTATTTGTAAAACCTCCTCAGACAACCACTTTGCCTTCTTGAGTTTGAAGTATTGAAATTGAGTATTATATAAAAGTTTAAAAACAGCAAAATTCTAACTTATGTTGTCATATGTATGTATGTTATATGTGTTTACACACATGTATGTATGAAGACTAGAATTTAGTGCAATGAAAGTGAAATTAATCCATTATTTCAACTTTGAAATTGTTGTGGAAATAACGTTTCTGAATTGTGCTATAATAAAAACGAGTTAGCATTTTTAATTTTATTAAACTGACTCATTAGAAAAGACTATTGCTGGGAAGGATTGAGGGCAGGAGGAGAAGGGGACGACAGAGGATGAGATGGTTGGATGGCACCACCAACTCAATGGACATGAGTTTGAGCAAGCTCCAGGAGATGGTGAAGGACAGGGAAGCCTGGTGTGCTGCAGTCCATGGGTCACAGAGTTAGACCTGACATAGCAACTGAGCAGCAACCACTGTTTACAATTAACTGATGATTATACAGTTCATTAGGATAAATGAGCAATAATTTTAAAACTGTATGCATTACAATCCATTTTAGATATCCTTCTAGATAGGAATGAAAAAGTTAGATGATAAATTATCGAGTGGTGACTTAAGATTACTGTTAAATACGCAGGTTCAAGTTGGAGTTGTTGTTACTTCTTTTTTGTTACAGTTTTAGTTTCTTCTGTGCAATAGAAATGGTCATGGTGTCTGCTTTTTACGGTACTCTTAGGAGAGTTAAACAAGGTGTTGCCTGTGGTGTTTTCCATAGCGGTCTGTGTTACTGAGTGCTTTATATGTAGGAGCCGCCACGAGGCTTGTGTTGGGCGGAGGAGGAGACCCGCAGGAGTAGAGAGTCCAGGAGCAGTGGCTTCAGCGTGCGGGCACAGTGTTTGAGGTCTGTTGGGTTAATATCACCACGTTTTAGTCAGCCCTTTTAAGTTATGGGCTTCCAGGTGACTGATGTGGCGATTAATGGATTTCTGTTTGAAATTTCTCCAGAATTCTGCATTTCTTAGTGTCTTATCCAGTGATTTTAAAGTTAGTAAATTAAAATTCAGGCTGCTTCTGTGTATTTGGTGACTCTGGGTACTTAAGTTTGTCAGTCTTTTAACTCCCCTACTGACGAGTTTAATTGGTGATTTCTTTTGTATGATTTATTTATTAGTTCAGTAAATGTATTTATATCTGACACATGCCATGGAAGGTAATTTACTTTGAAAACTATATTTTTTAGATGATTTCTCAACTCCTGAAAAACCTAAGCCTCACAGGATGCTGAAAGATCATGAGACAGTCATTTGAGAACTGCTGTGATTAAAATCTCCACTTAAAATATATAGTCAAAAATCTCTAAAACTGGTTTAAGGCATGTATTACGGTTAATCCATAAGGTCCTCGTCAGTTGTTTTAGAGCAGCAGATTTTCATTTAGATTGAAGGCAGGAGGAGGCAGGGGATGACAGAGGATGACATAGATAGCATCACTGAGTCAGCGACTTGAATTTGAGCAACTGTGGGAGGTGGTGGAGGACAGAGGAGACTGGCGTGCTGCCGTCCACGAGCCGCAGAGAGCGGGACGGGACTTCAGGACTGAGCAGCAGTGACGGCGGCAGCAGCACAATCCTCAAGGAAATGACGTGGCCTTTTCTTGGAAAGACAAAAGGAGCAGTTTGCCTTATGCCCTTCAAATAATCATCCTGGCATTTTTATAACACTCGGTATCTTTTCAGTGTGTATTTGTTCACCTTTTGCTGGAACATGGCAATTGGAAACCTGTTTTCCATCTGCCCCGTTGGTTTTCCTTTTGTAGTAGGTGGGTTTGTACACTTGGATTGCTTGGGGAGTTTCTTTGCATACAGTTGACTTTGGTGGTGGCCTTGAGAAGACCTTCTGGGCTTAAGAATAGTTGAAGGAAGGGTGATAGCTCATTTACTCCTGAAGGAGGTCATAGATGGGGCAGAGAGAAGGGTGGGGAATAGAGGGACAGTCAGACACGACAACCACATTTCCCAACGCCGATTCCCAGTGCCATTTTCTAGGTCAGAGTCTTGTCTTCTCTCTGTAAAAGTACTGGAATGTAGTGAAATGAAATTATCATCTAGTTACAAAGTATATTCTGAGTTTCACAATGAGTGTAGATAACTTGCATGAGAGTTCAGAGAAGAGAGTGAATAAGCCAGAGCCCTTTCTGAGGACTGTGGCAGCTACTGATGTAAGCCTCCTTTTGTGTTTGTCTCTGAGACACTCTTGTCCTGTTTTCCTCAACTAAAACATTTATCGAGACCTGTTGAATGCCAGATGTTGAAGATGGTGAACAAAGTAGGAACAACGTCCGTCTCAGAGAACTTCAGTTGCACAAAGAACACCCATAAGTAACGGCATCGTCACTGGACACACGTGCCAGTGTTTGCAGGAGTGCAGCGTCCTGGCGGGCGCAAACGGGAAGACCAGGGGTGCGTCCAGGAGGGGGCAGGGCGGGGGTCCCCTAGAGGTGTGTGGGCTTCCAGCAGAGGGAGCAGCGAAGCAGCGATCCCTGGTGGCCGGAGCAGCAGACCAGAGAGCTGGCTCCCAGGGAGTCAAGTGTGCCTAGACAGGTGGTGCCGGGTCGAGGGGAGGGGGCAGGCAGGGCACCTTGCAGTCTAGTTAAGGGGTTTGGACTCTGGCCTTGTAGAACATGTGTGAATGCATAGTTTATGGATGAGCGGGACTGGAGGACTAATCCAGATGGCAGGTGGTGGTTTTCTGCTCGGGTGCTTAGTGGAGGGGGTGGGCAGTGGTCCTGAGAGTTTGGGAAAGAACACGAGAGCACCTGGTTTTTCTTTCCTCTGTATTTTTTCTTTCTTCCTCCCGCCTGCCCTGTCCCCCATCCATCTCTCTGTCTGTCTGTTGTGTTTCTTGCTTCTAGCTGTAGGCTCTAGGTCTTCATTCCTTGCTTGCATAATGGAGCTCACCCTGCTCGTCACTCATGGCTGCTGTGTGGCCACAACCACAGTTGGCATGTAGACCCTTCCCCTCCCCCCGTGAGGTGCCTTGTGCCCTCTTGCCTCCCACGCCTGTCCCAGGTAGCCCTTGGTCTGCTCTTTGTCACTGTAGACTATATTCGTTGCTGCTGAAGTTTCGTGTAAATGGTATCATGCATTGTTTGTTCTTGGGTGTCTGGCCTCTTTCAGCATGTTTTTGAGACTCATCCCTGTTTTCGTGTGTCCTGTTGGACTTACTGGCAGATGGTAGTTTGATTTATGGGTACACAACTGTTCACATTCACCTGTGAATTTTCCTATTGACTTTTCAGATGTCTTTCCTGTTGAACGAGGATCTCTGTGTTTTTTCTTAACTGGAACATAGTATTAATGCTTTACTTCGGTATTAACATGCTTTGTTAAAAGACTGATATTTACTAAATAGTTATATGTTGCTCCATCTGACTTTTCAGTTCATTTCAGTTCAGTTCAGTGTCAGTCGCTCAATCATGTCCGACTCCTCGCGACCCCATGGACTGCAGCACGCCAGGCCTCCCTGTCCACCACCAGTTCTCGGAGCTTGCTGAAACTCATGTCCATCGGGTCGGTGATGCCATCCAACCATCTTATCCTCTCTTGTCCCCTTCACTTCCTGCCTACAGTCTTTCCCAACATCAAGGTCTTTTCCAGTGAGTCAGTACTTTGCATCAGGTGGCCAAAGTATTGGAGTTTCAGCTTCGGCATCAGTCCTTCCAATGAATATTCAGGGTTGATTTCCTTTAGGATTGACTGGTTTGACCTCCTTGCAGTCCAAGGGACTCTCAGGAGTCTTCTCCGACACCACAGTTCAAAAGCATCAATTCTTCGGCACTCAGCTTTCTTTGTGGTCCAACTCACACATCCCTACGTGACTACTGGAAAAACCATAGCTTTGACTAGACGGACCTTTGTGGGCAAAGAGTTATCTCTGCTTTTTAATATGCTGTCTAGGTTGGTCATAGTATTTCTTCCAAGGAGCAAGTATCTTTTAATTTCACAGCTGCAATCACCATCTGCAGTGATTTTGGAGCCCAAGAAAATAAAGTCTGTCACTGTTTCCACTGTTTCCCCATCTTTTTGCTATGAAGTAATGGGACTGGATGCCACGATCTTAGTTTTCTGAATGTTGAGTTCTAAGCCAGCTTTTTCACTCACCTCTTTCACGTTCATTAAGAGGCTCTTTGGTTCCTCTTTGCTTTCTGTCATAAGGGTGGTGTTATCTCTGTATTTCTCCTGGCAATCTTGATTCCACTTTGAATCAAGATTCCGTGAACAGTGAACATCTGAATTTTAAAAGTGGCAAAATCAGTTTATCATTCTCTCAGGAGGAGAAAAAAATACTTCTACAGTGAATTATCTTGAATTAGTAACACTCAACATATTAAAAGCCTTTATTTATTTGTTATATTTTTATGTTCAGCTTTTACATAAATTTGGGCAGAAAGGTCTTTATACCATCTTAAGTGATTTTATGTGCTTTTTCTAATCTCTTGTTTTCTCCATATCTCTAGCAGGGAAATGTCCAGTGAAATAAATTAGTTCTGCAGCTGGTCTTTAAGGCACAGTTTGTCTTGTTAAATATTGTCTCCTATGTGTAATTTCAGTTGGTTGTCATCGAATGGCTAGTTTGTATACTTTTAACAGAGCTAACAGTGTGCCCGTGAAGACCCGCTAAAGATAATGGGCTTGGGTTGTGACTCAGAATTGCAGCCATAACTAACTCAGTAACAAGCAGATTGAATGAGAACTTACCATCTCACATTGTTATTTTGACATTGCTTAATGACCTCTCTGTAATAGCACCTTTTATTTTTAAAGATTCCTCATAGGCACTGTTGATATGATAGAGCAATATAAAGATGTCAGTTTAATAGCTCCAAAGATCTACTACACATTTTGTAAATGTATTTCAGTTATATTTTGGCAGTAAAGAGAGCAGGAAGATAATGCTTCCATTAAAGTGATCAACTATTCTTGTAGGAATTGGGTAAGATGAGTGAAAAGGCTTTTAGATGAAATTATCTCTGTATAAATTGCTTTTGCATATGTAACTGCCTTTGCATATGTAACTGTCTCACAGAGCTTTGGGGCAGTTCAGCCGGTGCAGCCCTGGGGGTGGTGTTTGTGGACATGGAGCTCCAAGAAGGAAGTGTACGCATGGCTTTTCAGTAAGCCTGCTGCTTAGCTGTTACACTGCGTTAATTCACTCTTTTCACTCCCAGCCTTCTTTCTGTTTTCTTACACAGTTGATTAAAACTTTCGTTAACTTTTACTGTTTCAGCTTTGTGTTATTTTCCATTCTTAAAGCAATTATGGTCAGTGGGAACAAGATCTCAGTTCGTGCTGTCCAGCCACTTGGAACAGCGTGTCAGCCTGAGCACTCCAGCAGTAACACTGATGGAAAGAGAGCCGCCAGACACACTCAATTGTTTCTCAGATACTTTGGGCATGATCTTGTCTGAGTGCATTTTAAATTTTATGTTAGAGTGAAATGCATTTTAAATCATATACTTTTCTGTAATAAATGCTTTTACCTGCAGAAATTCCACATGGAAGTACTTGAAAAGCAACACTCTTCTTGGTGCATTATTTTCCTTTAACATATTTCTAAGTGCTTCTGTAGCTCAGAAATGCATGAGTGTTTGTTTCTTTCCTGTGCCTGTAATTCTGATTACTTTCTTTTTGTTTTTTCCTACTGACTTCCCACCTGCATTCCACAGATTGCCTCCTCTGATGCTCCTCTTCAGCCTTTGGTATCCTCTCCTTCTCTACAAGCTGCTGTTGAGAAAAACAAATTGGAGGTATGGTGGTGTTCTAGCCAGCTGTGTCCATACGCTTGGTGTGAACGTGCCATCATTTATGCTGTATTAGTTGTTTATTATGGATGCTGTAATAGTTGTTTATGCTTTGAATGGTCTCCAGTATTAAATACATTAAATACAACAATTTTAAGACCGCTTTCCTATGCTGCAGGTAGGATTAAAGAGCTTTAATCTGTATTTAATTTCAGAATGACTAATTTATCAGTACCATAGATAGATCTCAGCATTTAATAAGCAATTAGTTTTTTGCTGTTGTTTCCACTACCACCTTAGGCTTAAAGGAACTTTTCTATAATTGCTCTTGAATTCTTTGATTTACTAGGAAGAGTTTTTGGTTAAAATTTTTCTTTTTATGATTCTGTTGTTATAAACTGTTGAACGTTAATGTCATCTTGTTTTTAAGCCATAGTAGCCGTCATATAGACACAGTGTATGCGCAGAGTCATCATTGTTGTAGAGAGTGGTAATTGTTGAGATGTGCGTGGGGTAGGAGTGGTTAGGGAGCATGGTGCTATACCATTATGGACTTTTAAAGTCATCCCTATAAATAGTTGAAGGTTTTAATTTTTTTGACTCTTTTATCATTTTGTTGTTGTTATAATGACCATAGTGAATTTGAGACATCCTTAATCTCACACTTTGTGTCTCCTCATTGCTAAATGGTGTACTTGACATGTGAGATACAAAGACAGATAAGGTGTATCCTCTGCTGGGGAGACGCTTCCATCTAACAGAGGAAGATGGGGAACCTTACGGGGCTTTCTGGCGCAGCCGAATGGGGGCCGTGATTGCTGAGCCCTCACAGAGCCGCTCTGGCCCAGGGCCCTCGTTCTGACGCGGCTTGCATTCTTCCTGGACGTTCCCTGTGAGGACTGGGGTGCAGTCCAGACAGAGAAAGTGTCCTGTGAAGAAAGCCTGCGGGCAGAGCAGGACGAGTGGGGTTTGTGGCAGAAGGCGGGCATGTTGCCGGGGGGAAGTGGAGGGGCGCCTTCCTGGGAGCCTGTTGGCGCGTCTGGGCTCTGACCCGATGCCCTGGCTCCACAGTGCCTTCCACGGGTAGAAGGAACGTCCGGAACCGGTTTTCACCTCTGGACTGTCTGCACCACCATCTCCGGAGAGTGAACTTTGTGCTGCTGGATGTAGAAGAGGCCTGAGGACTTGTTGCTTTGGCTCAGGCATGAAATGATGGGAGCATGTGCTGGACTGGAGGCAGAGGGAGTGGAAGGGAGAGTGGTCTTCAAAGACCCGGAGAAGATCGGGTCTGTGAGGTGTATGATGAGTGAGTCATGGAGGCGCTCTGGGGGCCTTGGTGACTCCTGGCTGCAGGCCTGAGCATCTAAGCAGATGATGGGCTCTCCAGGGAGAAGGGATCCAGGCTGAGGAGGAGGAGCAGCTTTGAGGTGAGAATAGGGATGGGGCGGACTTAAGAGTTGGGTGTGTTGAATGTGAGGTGACTGAACACCTGTGAGGGGTCTGGCAGGAGGTTGGAGACACAGGTCTGGAGGCCGAGGAGAGATCCCAGGCGGAGGAGTGCAGAGGCAGTCCGTGTACACTGTGTTGAGTGGTGACATGGGAGTGGAGAGCTGGGCACACTTGAACCTCACAGCACAGCAAGAGGGTCCCGAGGAGGCAGTGAGGGGTGGTTTGGAGCATGAAGGGCGTGGTTGGAGCTGGAGAGACTTGGGTGGTCAGAGAGTTGTAGGTGTCAGGGGTCAGGAGCAGAGAGGAAGCACTGCAGGAGGTGGAGGTGGCCTCAAGGGCGTGAAAGGGTGGCCGCGGTGCCTGTTCAGAGGGTGGAAACCCTCAGGTCATGTGTCTGCTGTGCAGGGCTGGCCGCCAGGTCCTGGAAAGCGGGGTCTTACCCGGCCTAGTGGCGTCGTCTTGCCTGACAGCATTTAGACACCATTTAGACAGCGTTTAAGGGCATTCCGTCAGAAGGTTTATTCATGCTTTTTTTTCCTTACCCTCTTAAAATTTCTAATTTTATGTAGTTTTATAATGTGTATAATAGAGTACTACATGTGCTTTATTAATAAATACATACATATATTGAGTATGTATGCTCACAACATTTGAGACAGAAGTGCGTAATAAAAAGTTTTAGAGACCATATCTTTAATGAATCCAAGATCTACTTTTCTTTGCCTTATAATACTTGAACATTTTTTCCTGTTCTCTTTTGCAGAATGTCTCCTGTTTCACTATATCATTTGGCTATGTAATAACCAAATTTCAGAAACTACTGTTTTGAAATATCAAACACTGCTATGTTTTATTCTTGCTGAGAAAATAGTTTAAAACAACTTAGGTTCTCACAGTACTCTTTGGTCTTTCAGCAGCTTTTGATTCTAAAGACGGGTGTTACCTGTAGGTAAAACTATATGATCTGTGTTTAGAGCGCATGGGTTTTTTTTTTTTTTTTTTGAGGAAACATAGAAAATGAAAGTTTAATAATGCTCACTAAATGTTAGGATCCTAGAAAGGTCTGCTACTGGTGCATCTTAGCTTATTTATAAGATTTTGAATATTGCTTGTTTCATAGAGTGGTTGAAACTAATGTCTTCAGACCACATTTATCTAACTTTTCTAGCAGCTCTGGTTTTGAGGTATTCCCAGGAGAAAGAGAGAGAGATTTGTCTCTCAGGAAGGACTTACAGAAATTTTTGAGATTTCGGTTCATCCTACTAAGAGCCAAAGAAGAAATAGCAACTGCCTTAACAAATCAGAAGCATTGATACTAAAGATATATTTCCTCCAACCTAAAAAAATATATGTATTTCAGCATTCCCTTAAGAAACTTGTATCTTAAATAGATCAGTCACCTGATGAGTTGCCTGCCTTTAAGTTCCTTATTTTTGTCTCCTTTCTTTATTATTAAAAAATTTTTTTCTTGTATTTATACTTTTTATTTTGTATTGAGGTATATAGCCTGTTAACAACCAATGTTGTGATAGTTCTAGGTGAACAGAGAAGGGCCTCAGCCCTACATATACTATATGTATCCATTCTCCACTCAACTCCCTTCTCATCCAGGCTGCAGCATAACACGGAGCAGAGTTCCCTGTGCCATACAGTAGGGCCCTGTTGGTTGTCCATTTTAAATATAGCAGTGAGCACACGTCCATCCCAGACTTCCTAACTATCCCTTCCCCATCCTCCCTCTCCCAACAACCATAAATTCGTTCTCCAGTCTGTGAGTCTGTTTCTGTTTTGTAAGTTCATTTGTGTCATTTCCTTTTAGATTCCCCGTATAAAGGATGTCATCTAATATTTTTCCTTCTCTAACTTACTTTACTCAGTATGGCACTGTCTAGGTCCATCCATGTTGCTGCAAATGGCTGTTTCATTGTTTTTAATGGATGAGTAATATTCCATTGTGTGTGCACAGCACGTCGTCTTTATCCATTCCTCTGTTGGTGGACATTAAGGTTGCTTCCATGTCTTGGCTATTTTAAACAGTGCTGCAATGAACATTGGGGCACATGTATCTTTTTGGATCATGTTTTTCTCTGCATATATGCTGAGAAGCAGGATTGCAGGGTCATATGGTCACTCTATTTTTAGTTTTTTAAGGAATCTCCACACTGTTCTCTGTAGTGACTATAGCAGTTTCCATGCTCATCAATAGTATAGGATCCCCTTCTCTCCACACCCTCTCCAGCTTTTATTGTTTGTGGGTATTTTGATGATGGCCATTTTGACTATAACCCATGTTTTTAATGTGACTTCAAGGCCCATGTCATAAAATTGTTGCTTACAGCCATATTTTGACAACTGAAATTCCAGTGTATAAGACATCAAATTGTGCTCTCCCTTGGTTAAACACAGCTAGCTGGTTTAATTTGGGGTTCCCTTGTGGCTCAGCTGATAAAGAATATGCCCGCAATGTGGGAGACCTGGGTTCAGTCCCTGGGTTGGGAAGATCCTCTGGAGAAGGGAAAGGCTAGGGAAAGATTTACTGAGCGTGGCCCTGCTCATCAGAACAAGACCCAGTTTCCCCCACAGTCAGTCTCTCCCATCAAGAAGCTTCCATAAGCCTTTTATCCTTATCTGTCAGAGGGCAGACCAGATGAAAACCACAATCACAGAGAACTAATCAAACTGATCACATGGACCACAGCCACATGAGCCATGCCATGTTCTGACAAAACGTGGTCCACTGGAGAAGGGAATGGCAAGCCACTTCGGTATTTTTGCCTTGAGAACCCCATGAACAGTATGAAAAGTCAGAAACCCTAAAGGAAACCAGTCCTGAATATTCATTAGAAGGACTGATGTTGAAGCTGAAACTCCAGTACTTTGGCCACCTGATGTGAAGAACTGACTCATTTGAAAAGACGCTGATGCTGGGAAAGATGGAAGGCAGGAAGAGAAGGGGACGACAGAGGACGAGATGGTTGGATGGCATCACCGACTCAATGGACATGAGTTTGAGTAAGCTCTAGGAGTTGGTGATGGACGGGGAGGCCTGGCGTGCTGCAGTCCATGGGGTCATAAAGAGTTGGACATGACTGAGCGACTGAACTGAACTGGTTTAATTTATTTTTGGTGATTTCAGATGTACCCACCAGTCATAGTGATTAAAAAGATGGGATTCTTCCCCATCTCATGACAGTGACATCCTTGAGAAATAACTAAGAGCTTTGAGGGGCTGCAGCATATTAGTTACATTGCTTTCCTCCCTAAACTTGACTGGTGTCTGGTAAACAGTTCATGATATCTGAAGGACTTCTGCACATCCTGTTTATTTTTCACTTACACAGTGGCGGTGATATTCCTTACCTCGGAAGGCTCTTGTGTGGGTCTCAGTGAGTCACACAGTGTCTAGCCCTTGAGAAGGGCTCAGGAGGTGCCCGCTGTCCCCGTGGGGAGGACAGTGTGGGGGAAGCAGAGCCCACTGGACGGCAGCGAGCACGGAGGAGCTCAGCCCTGCTGCGATCGGCTCTGTGTGTCACTTTCCTGAGAGTTTTGTTTCTGCATTTGTAAAATGACAATGAGGACTTTCTTCCGACATTATTATAAACATTGACTTAGACAGTAAAGTGCTTATCACAGTGCCTGGCCCATAGGAGCTTTAATTTTATCTCTACCATTTTGGCTTAGGAATTGCTGGTGTTGACTCTCCCAATTTACAAATAGTAAAGATTCTTCTCTTGAGAGAGGTGGTGTCAAGCACCATTTTTAAAGGTATAGGTGCAGATGCAACATTTAGGCATTTTCACCAAGTTTTTCATGTGTTTATTTTCCTGCCTTTTCTAGGTTCAGCAGTTTATCCTTTCGTCTTTGCTGCCAGGGACTAAGGTCTAGATCAGCACTCAGTTGCATTATCATCAGATTGTAAATTTCTAGGTATCTCTTCCCTCCATATGCCTTACAAATGCTCGTTGTTTAATCTACTTCATTTTCCTTTTCCCACCTGTTTATAGCCCTTAAGTTTTTATCATTATATCTTACTTCATCCTTCTTGAAAATGCAAATTGTGAACTTTATAATATCATTATAGTTTACTTTGACTGGGTTGTATCATATATGCAAACCAGTCAGCTCGTTCTGGTCCCCAAGCACTATCTTCAACGTTATTTTCAAGAGAAAATCATCGTATTTGTCCTTTAAAAATACCACAACACTCTGGTGATTGAAAAAAAAATTAAAGTGATTTTACACTTTTCTTCTCATGTTTACATGTTGTAATCTGCCTTCATCTGGTTGATAAAGAATTCTCTTCTGAGTTAGTTTTTGTTTTCTTTGTATTCAAATTTCAACTTCTTGGTTGCTGTTAGGAAACCTAACTTTATGTAAAGATGCAATGAGAATTTATTGAATAGAAATTGCATTTGTTTTAAACAAATTCTGAAATATCAAAGAAGTTCTAAATTGTCTCACTTCTGTCTTAATTTTTTAAGGAAAGTTATTCTTTATTGTGTTATTAACATACTTGATGACAGTATGAATTTGCTGTGCTTTCTTTCATATCTCAGTATCACTGAATATTGTCATCATTGAAATTTGTACTCTCTTCAAATGATGACTCCAACTAATAAAAATGTATGAAGAGCTGACATTTTTAAAAAAGTGAACTTATCAAAACTTTCGGCTGTGTTTTAGA
The DNA here is from genome assembly GCF_019923935.1 of Bubalus bubalis. Classification (NCBI taxonomy): domain Eukaryota; kingdom Metazoa; phylum Chordata; class Mammalia; order Artiodactyla; family Bovidae; genus Bubalus; species Bubalus bubalis. Next base: position 94,190,897 of record NC_059166.1, on the reverse strand, counting down.
AAGAAAAGGAAAAAAAAAAGGAAGAGAAAAAGAAAGAAAAGGAGCCAGAAAAGCCTACAAAACCTCTTACAACTGAAAAGGTAAAATCTCTTCCTGTTTTTTAATCCACGCAGGCTACAACCTTATCCGTATAGTTATATATGGATGATTTGGAAATACTTATGATATGCAATAGTCATTCTTTGAACCAGTATTTGCAGAGTGTGTCCTTTATCTGTCTGGTCCTGTATGACTTGTAATCAGGTGCATATGTGTGGGTGTAGATTCCTGTGAGTTCCTCGAGGGCAAGTATTATTCCTGATGTAAAGAGTGGTGGTTTTAGCTTTCTTGCACAGTCTGACTTCACAATCAGCACAGTTGAGAGAGTGCAGAGGGCCCTGCAGAGGCCTTCAGAAGACAGTCCACACTGAATGTAGCAGTTGAGTGGACTGACGTGTAGGTAGGATGGAGGTTGTGAGGAGTGTGTCCTGTGGAGAGAACACCTTGAGAACGTAACCGAAAATAAAGACAGGGTTTATTTAGAAAAAGAGTGAGCAGTAGAGTGAAGAAAGATCTATGTCTGTGTATAGAAGGTCGTGGGAAAGAGACCAGAATGGTAGATTGAGCTCAAATTGTAGAGGACTTTAAGGTCCACATTGATCCTTTTTGAAGGAAAGGCTGTGGATTCTTTTGGAAGGTTCTTTTGCAGTGATGAGCAGGAGAGCTGTGATCAGGCCTGCTATCTTGTTACACTACTGTAGCAAGATACAATGGATGTCTGTAAAGGACTTGGTTAAATAATCATGGCGGCTTGGCTCTCAGTGCATTTCCTCACACAAGGATGGAGCACAGAAAGAGAATTATTAGTAAAGAGAGCATGTCCTTGATTTTAATTGTTGCAGTGTGAATAGTCGACTTTGTGAAGGCATAAATTACACAGTACAAACTGCTTCCATTTGAAGTGTACAAGTCAGTATTCACTGGCTCTTTTTCCATCACGTTTATTAGAATAGCCTATTCCTTCAGAAAGTTATAAGCGTGCCTTCAGCTTTAAGACGTGCTGCTAAGAATCCCAAGGCTGGTCAGAACTTGGAGCACCCACACCTGTCCACCATCTGCGCCTTCACCTCCCTCCTAGTGGGTGTCCCCTTAACCCCCGGCCCCACCAGCACCAGGCCGACTTGTCTGTTGCCCCCTGAACACACTTCGCATCTTTCTTCCCTGAACTGCCTGGCCAAGGCTGTCCTCTGCTCTCCCCCAGCTTCCCTAGGCCTCCTCCTTGTCCGTGAAGGCCCTCTAACCGCCCCAAGTAGATGCACCTTCTCCTTTCCTCAGAATTCCGGGGACATTGTCATACATTTGATTGTATTATTTCCTCCCTCATATGATTCTTTAATTATACTGTTAGATCAGTTTCTTTGCCCAACAGAGGATGCATCTAGGTTTTGTTTTAGTCAGATGTTAAATATTATAAAACTTTTTATAAGGAGTGATTAAGTTAGTAATTATAACCCCAGTTACTTAAATTGCTTCAGTTCTCCTCTGGAAACTTTTCTCTTCCCTGTGCATCAGTAAGAAGCTGTAAGTGAAATCTCTTTGACAGTTTTCTCTTTGATTGCAAAGGAATTTAAAAATCACCAGAAGGTTTTATCTTTTGTTTTCAAAAGTTAGAAATATCAAAGAGTTTATATAATGCCTTACTGTTGCACTTGGCAAGATTTAAAATTTAACCTCTTTTAAAACATGTATTTTTTTCTCTTAAAAAAAATTTTTGCCCTGAGAATACAGTGAGCATTCGATGTCATGACCTCGTGTATTTCGCTGCCTTGTGTGTAAGTGCTTGCCTTCCATTGCCCGCTGAGGGAAGGGGCCGCCAGTGACCTGTGAGCAGTCTCTGGATCGCGGGTGTGAGAGAGCACTTCAGAGGTGGGCACGGGGAGGAGCTGGCACTTTTCTGTTACCTTCAGTGTTAGGTTTTACTAAACCCAGTTCACACCTCATCTGTTACTCTTGCTCACCCTGCAGAGTTCAGGAGTCCTGCTGCTGCTAGTGGGAACCTTGCTGAAGGAGTAATCACCCACAGGGAGAAACCTCGGTTCCTGTCAAACTTCCGTGGTCAGGATAGTACAAGCTGCATGAGAAGGGAGAGACCAGTGCATTTACAAGTCTGCACAGCGGGGAAACAGAGCAGCGGCGCCAGTGAGCTCTCCTCTTTAGCACCGGCCGTTTCTCTGTGCCTTCTCTCTGAGCTGAGGTCATCAGGGAGCTTGTATAGTCTTGTTGTTTAGTCACTAAGTCGTGTCCGACTCTGCAACCCCATGGACTATAGCTCACCAGGCCCATGGGATTTCCCAGGCCAAGAATACTAAAGTGGGTTGCTATTTTCTACTCCAGGTGATCTTCCCAACCCAGGGATTGAACCCACGTCTCCTGCATTGGCAGGTGGATTCTTTACCACTGAGCCTCCATGGAAACCCCTGTGTATAATCTACAGAGGAGAAGTTAGTAGTAATAGTGAAAATTATATCAGCAGTAGTCAGAATATCATCCTCATTAATAAGAAGGGGTTGGCTTTATTGGCTATCTGTTGTCTGCCAGGAACTGGGCAGGTGTAGTTTGCGTGTACACTTGTGCGTGTGCACTTACAAGTGTGAAGTGACCAGCCTTGTATTCACCGCCTGGTCAGGAAACAGGACGTGGCCGGCTCCCCAGAAGCTGCCACCGTAACACCTCCTGGTTCAGTCACCTCTCTTCTCCCCAGAGATAATCATTTCCTTGCATTTAGAAATAGATTTATCTTCTCTGAGTGTGTATGTAAATAACAGAAATCATATTTAGAAAATACCGTTTTTCTGTATTTTTTGAACATACAAATGAAATGATAGCACGAATATTCTTTTGTTTTGCTTTTTTTTCCAGTCAGCATTTTTTTGGTATATAGTTGTATGCTTCCTTAGTTAATTGTTGTGTAGTATTTCATCATATTTTTGTTTCTGACTTTATCCATTCAATTGGTAAACATTGGGGTTATATCCAGGCTTTAGCTCTTAATAAGCAGTGCTGCTGTGAGCTCTTTTGTACGTGCCTCTAAGTGTGTATTTCTTCAGGATGTATTTACGGGTGGACTTGTTTGGTCATAAAGTATGAACACTGTTGTGCATACTCAGTTGCTAAGTCATGTCACACAACCCTGCATCGTGTACACCAAATGCCAAATGTAGTCTGGTGACCCTGCGTTCTTTCAACATTTGGTATTATCAGAAATATTATTGTTTAAAGTCTGATGAGTGTATAGTGATATCTCACTGTATTTTAAGTGTCCATTTTGTATATTATGAACAAGGCTCAGGGCCTTTTCACATGTTCATTGCCCATTTGGAGCCCCCCTTTGGAGCTCTGATTCAGATCTTTCACCTCTTTTTAAATTGGATTGCTTATTTTTCCCTCGTTGCCTTTTTTTTTTTTTCTAAATACAGTTTCTCTTTATTTTTTTTTAATTGCCTATTTTTTCTTTTTTTTAATTTATTTTAATTGGAGGCTAATTACAATATTGTGGTTTTAACAATCAATAGACACACACATATATGTCGAAGAAATTGGTTCTTTTCCAGTTACATGTTTGCAAATGTCTTATTTCTGTGGTTTTATTGCTTTTTTCATTTCTGGTTTGTGAATCAGTGATAGAAGGCATCCTTGTCTTATTCCTGACCTCAGAGGGAAGGCTTTCAGCTCTTCACCCCGGTGTGTTCTCTTTACTCCTTACAAAGACCAGTTATTGTTGGAGGTGGAAGAACCAAGAATTGGAGAGAATATATGAACTGGCTAATGTAATCTAGTTTAGTTAGATAATTTATGGAGCTTGGAAAAATAGGATTTCATTTCTTTTATAAGGCAGAGCAGACTAAGCTCCATCTTGTACATCTTCATGTGTTTGAAAGAGTGATGCTTGATAGGGTTTATTTTTCCAGAATACCTCTTCTAAGTCCACTTATTTCTACACATAATTAAACCATTAACATGGACTTGACATGCAGCAGTGAGTTAATAAACAGTTACTTGGAAGTATGCTAATTGGGGATTAGAAGGAACTTTGCTACCTAGTCCAAATCACTTATTTTATAAAGGAGCAGACTAAAACCTAGGACATCGAGTCGCTGAAAAGTGACTTGCTCAGTGCTAACAGTTGTTGGCAGTTGAGGGGTTTGAACCCAGGTTTTCTTCTGATTTAAGTCCCAGGTCGTGTGTGTGTGTGTGTGTGTGTGTGTGCGCGCGCGCACGCTTTGATTTGACATATGTGCCCTCAGGTAGGTACTGCAATTTTTTGTTCTGTTGTACATTCTACATCATTTTATAATGAACAGTCCAGGGTTCTCTAAAAAAGAATGGTGTTTATATATAACCCCATCCCATATTGTCTTCTAACTAGTGGATTCATAATTTTTATTGATTTCCTACCTTAGGGACTTCTTCCTTCCTTAAATACACTTGTTTTCCCTGAGCAGCCTACTACTTTTGTTTAAATCGTATTTTGTATTTAGGTCTCCCTGAAGCTTACGTTACTGTGTAGTATAAGCATCTGTTACTAATGGGGTTAGCTGGAGCCAGCTCACTTTCTTTTCTGGGAAGAGGAAGGTAAAACCTAAACATTTACTGAATCAACTGATTAATAGGGCAGATGTTTTTGACATTTAAATAGATGTCTGTCTGTTGTGCTTTAGATATTCTGCTGGAAAATAGTGTATATATTTGACTTTTTCTAAAATATTTTGCCCTGTGTTTGACATTTCTAATTCAGTTCATTTAGATTTATCTACTAGACTGTCTCCCATGTAGCTGGTGATACAGAAATATGTTTATGTAGATGAGAAGTACTCTATTAAAGGAATGTACATGAGTTCTCTTTCAGTTAAAATAAGCAGATCTTGATTTCTCCTTTGGGAGGTTCTAAGTTTTATAGTTTTTCTTAAAGATGTACATATCAAAACATGGAAAATGGACAAATAGTTCTTGGGATGGGGGAATTAAATCCTCCTAAAGTAGTTTAAAGTAATAACCACAGTAGTGGTTCTGATTTTATTGCTGTTTATTATAATATAGTTTATTATTGATAGAATTTATGTGTTCTGAAACTTTTAAATTGTATGTTAAGAAAACTTTAGGGATCAGCAAATGTTTTTCTGTAGAGAATCAGATACTAAATCTTTTAGGCCATAAGGTATCTTTCACAACTATTCAACTCTTCCTTTGTAGCACACAGGCAGTATATGTGAATGTGTTCCAGTAAATGTTATTTACAGAAGCAGGTGGCCACGTTCGTTGAGACTTGGTTGCAGCAGGAGAAGCAGGGTCAGGAGGAGAGCCAGGTTCAAGCCCGTGGTCTTGGCCCAGTCAGTTAACTGCCTGGATCTGCTTTTTCCTCATTTATTAATAAGCTTTGCCTTGATGATCTCTAGTGATCCCTATGGTAATTAATAGTTCTAAATTTAGAATTACTTATTAAATCCATTGAACATAGGGACAGGTTCCTGAAATCATTTTGACTATATCCTTAAAGATGGCTTTCACAGCTCCAGAGTTGGTTTTTAGTCAGTGAATTTTCTTTATTATTTCAAACTGATTTCTCATCCTCCTTAGTTGCTATTCTGTTTCAATGAGCTATTCTTCCTGTTAAATGACAAAGTCTAATTTAGGAAAAAAGTATTCAGTTCTTCCTAATGCTAGCTACTTCTGCATTTATATAGAACATGTATTTGTGTGTGTATGTATGTGTGTGTATATCTGTGTGTGTCTGAATATATTATATTTCAGAAAACATGGCTTACTTTAAGGTATTAGGTATTTCTGTTTAGATGCCTGTTGTACAAGTGTAAATGCATTGGTTTTATATGCAATGAGTATCTTAACAGAAAAATTTAGATTATTACATCAAAGTAAAGAATTTTATATTTTCATGGACTTTCTTAAGGTCTTTCCGAGATAATTACAGTCAGTTTAGTACATAATTATTCACCTATCTTGGAATATTTTTATGTTTTTATGAATTAAAAATTTTTCATATTCAAACATTTATTAAATATTACATATTCTGTGTAGGAAAAAAATGTATAAATAAGCAAAACATTAAAAAGGTACATAGCTTCTCATAATCCCTCTACATAGTGATAACTGTCTTAAACCTTTTGTACCATAGCTTTCTCTGCTTGTGTGCATGAGTATTCTTTTTTTTCATCTTAAGCATTTTAAAAATTAATTTTCTTGGAGTATAGTTGCTTTACTCCAGTGTTGTGTTTCTGCTGTACAGCAAAGTGAATCAGCTATGCGTATACATATGTGCTCTCTTCTTTGGATTTCCTTCTTCCCATTTAGGTCAGCACAGAACATCGAGTAGAAGTCCCTGTGCTGCACAGTAGGTGCTCATTAGTTGTCTGTTTTATATATAATAGGGTATATATGTCAGTCCTAATGTGTGTGTACTGTTACCAATCTCTTGTATGTGTCTTGGTGAAATACTTTAAAGCGATTGCTGTGACTGGCCTATGGTCCCCCAAGCATATGTTATAATTTTTAATGCAAAATTTAAAAAGTGGTTTTTTTGTGTGCGTGCAGGTTCTTGCCACTAACTTCTTGAAGTTTATGAGAGAAAATCAACTTAACACATATATTAATGTTAAGTAGTATTTTAATCTTTTAAGAAGATGATGTAGATCAATAGTGATTTTTTTTTGTAAGTAGTTGGGGAAAAAACAGAAACAACCAGCAGAGTTGTCTTTATGAGCAAACTTTTATGTTAGTAAAACTTAAAAAATATTATAAGTGGTCTGACCTTTCAATATAAGCAGAAAGTAAAATCGCAAAGCTCCTGAGCTTGAGATTTCAGTACAGCCAGGTAAAAGTAAGCAACCAGTTGTATGTCAATCAGATAGCTCTTCAGTTTCGGTTTCAGTTCAGTCGCTCAGTCGTGTCCGACTCTGCGACCCCATGAATCGCAGCACGATAGCTCTTAGTCAAGCATTAAAGTGGAATTCAGTGGCTCATTGCCAGCTGCTGCATTAGTAGGCTCTACTGTTTAACAATCTGGCAGAGACGCTCGCACAGCCACCAGGTTCTCAGTGCCATTGAAGCTAGATAAACATTGCTCATGATGTGTGTGTGCACTTGAGAATCAGATATTTCCAACAGTTAGTGCTTTTGTGGACTTGGAGACATATGGCCTAGGTAGTAATAAGTAAGCATGGCAGATGTCTTAACAGTACATTTTTTTTAATAAGTGGAATTGGAAGGTTCTTTGTATTTTCCACAGATCATTTCATTTTCAGCTTAAAACCTGATATTGGAGATTAGTTTGATAACAATCTTTTGTTTGTAGATTTAAAAAAATGGATTCAGCATAACTGTGCATTAGACTTAGAAAGCATTTTGGTCCTGGTTTTCTGTGGTCCAGGTTTTATTAGAGTCTATATTGTTAGTTGCTGTTGACAACTTTCTTTCTTTAGCTATTAGGTTTCTCTTTTTTAGTAAATCTTTTCTCTCTGAAAAAGGAAAGATGACTACTGCTACTCCTAAGTCAAAAGAAATCATATTCCTGTCCAGTAAATTTATAGCGTTTTTCATTCTTTAACCAAGAGACAGGGTAGATAGAAACTTTATGGATTTTTAATAGTGTCTCCCTTCTACCTCCCCATAGTCCCCAAACCATGTCTACTTTTAAGAAGTTAGAAAATATGCATAAGCAAAAAGAAAAAGTAATATCATCACAGATTTAACCACTTAGAAAAATTATCACTAACATTTTGATGTTCATCCTCCCATATTGTTTCCCATGGAAATGTGTGTATCCACACGGGATTGGACTACTCTGCTCCTCTGTCATATAACAATATGTCTTGAGTATCCTTTCTTGTTGATTATTTTAAATATGTGTATGCTTTTCTGTATTTAGTAACATTCCCTTGAGTGGGAATGGAACACTCCTCTGACTATAGAAAGATTTATTTTAAAATTTATCTCTTGAATAATGATAATATGCACACATAATCGGTGTACAACTGTGTGATAGCTTATTAGGATAAGTTTTTAAAACTGGATTTGCTAAGTCAAAGGATACAGACTTTTTAAAAAGTCTTTTGAAAAATATTAAACTACTAGAAGGTAAAGAAGGTAGAGCCTGGGCTTGGTAAGAAGACTTGACTTCCATTCTCTGCTGTTTACTAAATATCTGATCACTCTGAACCTCAGTTTCCTCATATGTAAATCTGTTAGTTTAATGGGCATTTTTTCTACCTACCCTGTGGCAAGCATCATCTCAAACACCAGGAGTCGTGTGGTGGAGGCATGTCTGTGTCTTGCAGGATGTCTGCCAGCATCCTGCCAGTCCTGGCAATCAGAAATGTCTTCAGATGTTGCTGAATGTCCCGGAGGACAAGATTGCTCATCACTAGAGAATCAATGATTCAAATTCCAGGTCTATGAAACTGGTCTCAGTGGAAGAAAGAAAGCAGTCTGGTGCACACCTCGATGAAGAGTGCAAGTGAGGCTTTTGGATATAGACACAAATCTTTTTCTTAGCAGTTTTACTCAGATGCTGGAAGGAAGTAATATGGTTATGTATATGAAAGAAAAAGGTTATAATAGTGCCGTTAAGTGGGAGGTAGACATAAGATAATTTGAAATCCAAACCAGCATTTTCTTAACTCGAAGGTTCCCAGAGTCGAGTTTATCTTTTAAAATCACACATCTTTTCATCTAATTCCCATATGATTTGAATCATTTGCATTTTGGGTAGAGCGGACAAATTAGTGGATGAGGGGCAGTATGGGGGGTGGGGAGTGGGAGGTGCAGATTGTTTCTGTAAGACAGGCGCAAGGGTATATATTGTACAACACAAAATATATTACAAACAAAATTATAAAGAAACATAGTTACAACATATTTTGTAATAAATATCGTAAATGGAAAGTAACCTTTAAAATTTTTAAAAATTGAAAAAAGAATCACCTTCATTTTGGAGGTAAAAACAAAACAGGTTGTTAGGATAAAAATTGGCTTAGATACATGGTCTTGGGCCCCTGACAGCGTTTAGCCCTGAGGCCATAAGCTTTGTTGTTACTCCCCTTCTGGAGTATCACTTTTGTGGTAGATTACTGCATTTATTTCTGAGCATTGCTGTGCCAGAAAGACTGGGTGCCAGGAAGAAAGATTCCAACTTCTTCAGAGCTTCATGGAGGCTTGACCGTTGGGAAAAGTTGAGAGAGAACCAGGCATCGCTGCGTGCAGACCGCAGGACAGGTACCTGAGCCATCCGAGGTGTGCCCACTTTCCGTCTCAGGCAGTCCCTCCCCAACCCGCGCACACACGTTCCAGGGGAGCCCAGCGGGTGCTGGCCCCTGAACGTGCCGGGCTTGTTTTCCTCTCAACTTTCTGACTTCTTCTGCACCTGTGCTGTGACCAGGTCCATGCCTCCTCTTAAATCTTTTCTCATTGTGATAATATTATCAGCCTCATTTTTAAAATAGCCATTTCCCCCCTATTATAAAAACCATGGAAAATACAAGGAAAAAAGTACAAAGGAAAACCTATTGTCTCACTGTACAGAGTCTTACCACTTTTAACATTTTAGTTTTTACTTTCAGTTCTTTTGAAAATTTTTATAGGATTTTAAAAGGATACTTTAAGTACTTTATATCTCACACTCATTAGGATGACTGCTGTCAAAAAAATTGCCAGAAAACAGCAAGTGGTTGGTGAGGATGTGGAGAAATTGGAAACCTGTGCATTGTTGGTGGGAATATAAAATAGTGTGGCCATAGTGAAAGAAGACAATGGCACCCCACTCCAGTACTCTTGCCTGGAAAATCCCATGGATGGAGGAGCCTGGTGGGCTACAGTCCATGGGGTCGCTAAGAGTCGGACATGCCTGAGCGACTTCCCTTTCACTTTTTACTTTCATGCATTGGAGAAGGACATGGCAACCCACTCCAGTGTTCTTCTCTGGAGAATCCCAGGGACGGGGGAGCCTGGTGGCCTGCTGTCTATGGGGTCGCACAGAGTTGGACACGCCTGAAGCGACTTAGCAGCAGGAGCAGCAGCAGTGAAAAGCAGTGTGGTAATTCTTCAAAGAAACATGGAATTACCGTTTGATCTAGCAGTTCCACTTCTGGGTATATACCCAAAAGAATTGAAAACAAGGACTCAAACAGAATTCGTACATCCATGTTCGTAGCAACATTATTCATAATAACCAGAAGTAGAAACCACTTAAATGTCCATTAGTGGATAAATGGATAAACAAAATGTGATATGTATGTGCAATGGAATATTAATAAAGGAAGAAAATTCCGATACCGACTACAGCATGGGTGCTCCTTGAGGACATTATATGAAGTGAAATGAAGACGAAAGGACAAATTCTGTGCGATGCTACTTGTAGGTGCCTCCCGCGAGTTCCTGGAAGAGTCAGATTCATAGAGACGGCCGGTAGAGTGCACGGTAGAGGGTGGGTAAGGGCAGCGGTGGTTTCGTGCGCAGAGAGTGTCAGTTGTGCAGGATAAAAAGAGCTCTGGAGGAGGATGGCTGTGGCGGTGGCACAGCTGTGTGAATGTACTTAATGCCACCGAACCCTGCGCTTAGAAATGGTTATTACTGCAGTTTAAAAGTTAACAAATGAAACTCCAAAGGTACTTTGTAAATATATACAGTTTTACCTTTATAACCCGATTTTAGTGATTCTGTAGTAAATTTTATATTGTCATGTTTTTCTTTTGAATACATAATCAGACTCATCAGTTGTAGCGTTTATTTTGGCTACCTTTTAGATAATATACCTTTTAGATAACTAGGATGTGAACTGAGAACTTCCAGATGTTCAAGCTAGATTTAGAAAATGCAGAGGAGCTAGAGATCAAATTGCCAGAATCTGTTGGATCATAGAGAATTCCAGAAAACATTGACTTCTGCTTCATTGCCTATGCTAAAGTCTTTACCTGTGTGGATCACAACAAACTGTGGGAAATACTTAGAGATGGGAATGCCAGACCACCAGACCTGCCTCCTGAGAAACTTGTATGCAGGTCAGGAAGCAACAGTTAGAACCAGACATGAAGCAATGGACTGGTTCCAAACTGGAAAAGAAGTATGTCAAGGCTGTATATTGTCTTATTAAACTTATATGTAGGGTATATCATGTGAAATGCTGGGCTGGATGAAGCACAAGGTGGAATCAAGATTGCCGGGAGAAATATCAATAACCTCAGATATGCAGATGATACCACTCTTATTCCAAGAGTGAAGAGGAACTAAAGAGCCTTTTGATGAAAGTGAAAGAGGAGAGTGAAAAAGCTGGCTTAAAACTCAACATCCAAAAAACTAAGATTATGGCATCTTGTCCCATCACTTATGGCAAATAGATGGGGAAACAAAGGAAAGAGTGACAGACTTTATTTTCTTGGGCTCCAGAATCACTGCAGATGGTGCTTGCAGCTGTGAAATTAAAAGACGCTTGCTCTTTGGAAGAAAAGCTGCCAACAAAGGTCCATCTAGTCAGAGCTATGGTTTTTCCAGTAGTCATGTATGGATGTGAGATTTGGACTAGAAAGAAAGCTGAGCTCAGAAGAACTGATGCTTTTGAACTGTGGTGTTGGAGAAGAGTCTTGAGAGTCCCTTGGACTGTAAGTAGATCCAACCTGTCCATTCTAAAGGAGATTAGTCCTGACTATTCATTGGAAGAACTGATGCTGAAGCTGAAACTTTAATACTTTGCCTTCCTTATACAAAGAGCTGACTCTTTAGAAAAGTCTGATGCTGAGAAAGATTGAAGGCAGGAGGAGAAAGGGATGACAAGATGAGATGGTTGGATGGCATCACCGAGTTAGTGGACATGAGTTTGAGGAAACTCCAGGAGGTGGTGATGGACAGGGAGGCCTGGATGCTGCAGTCCATGGGGTGAAAAAGAGTTGGACATGAGTGAGTGACTGAGCAACAACATATGTAGAGTTACAACTTTTTCCTTTGTAATCATGGTGTTCCAAAAATAATTTTCAAATGTGGTATTTCAACTCTGACAACAAGGCACAGCTGCTGTCCCTGTGTGGTGCTGTGCCTCCTGTGCGTGTGCAGAGGGTGACAAGGCACCCAGAGGATCCAGGGACAGGTCCGCCTGTCCACCAGGTAGCAACCACCTGCCTGTCACTAGACATGAATAAGGGCATGTCTCCTTCCCGTGGCCTGTGCCATCCGTACCAGTTAGAATAATGGTAGACTGAAAATAAGCCAGGCTTAGGCTGCACAGGTATACTGTAGCCTGTGTTGTTGAAATGAATATGTCTAGTGCTCTCAGTGGCTTTGCCCCAGCAGCTGTTCGTAACACTGTAACAGATCACTCAGAAGGACTAAAGCTTCATGTTTATGTTTCCTTCATTAAATTTATAAACATAAAAATTTGATAGATCATTTTTTACCTTTTATTTTCCTATTACATCTCCTACCCACCTCCCACCCCCCAAAAAAAGAATAAACTGGTGGGGAAGGACTTAAACTTGTTTTAAACTTGTAGTGCCCTGGGTATGTTAACACATGCTTTCCCTAGTAATTACTTGCTTTCTAAGAATTTTTTCTGAATACACAAAAACTCCAAGAAAAGTTTCATGAGCAGAAAGTTAAAAATGCGTGGTGCTGTGAGGACAGGGTGCCCCTCACGCACGTGTGTGTGCAGAGGCTGACACAAGCCCCCAGAGGCTCCAGGGGAGTCCGCCTGTCTGCCGGGCAGCAGCCTCCCGCCCGTCACGAGGTGGCATCCGTGCTGTTTCTGTTGAGTTCCCGCTACGCACCGCAGGGGCGGCTCTGGCCCGCTGAGTGCATGGTTGACTCTGCTTTGCCGCCTCCTACAGAGGGCTGCCTGCTGTCTTTCCGAGGCCCCTTGCCTGGGCTTGCAGCCTCCTGCTGCCATCCTGGCTGTATTATTAGCTACTGCTGCATTTCACATTCTTAGCTGTGAATTTTAGAAATAGACAGGCGCTGTCTTTTCTGATAGCCATGGTAAGCACTCTTGAGGCATTGCTCCAGAAATATCCAGAAGAGTTTGTGTGTGGATCGTGACAGCAAGTTTCATCACTGACCCGTGGGTGTGGACAACCCTGCAGTTCATGTGCTGAACTAAAATGTCTTTAACTAAAGTATCACATCCCTTCGTGTGCTGCAGACACATGAAGCCAAGAATGAAGAGCGTCAGTGAGACCGCCGTGCAGCCTCCACACTGGGACTCCCCGGGCCTTTCATTCTGGACGCTTTTCCTCTGAGCTTCAGAGACTGCATAGCTTTGCTTGGATGTTGTTAGAGTCTTAACATCTGTGGCCTCAGCTCACCTGAATGCAGCTCCAAGTATATGACCTGACTTCTGAACCCCCAGCAACACGCAGCCTTCCTCTCTCGACTGCGTAAAGTGCGCTGTAGCACCAGTGGGTGTTGCTGTGTCAGCCACTGTGATATTCTGTGTGATTTAAGTGTAAGGCCGATAAAAGTGACCTTAAGAGGAATTTGGCTTGATGGTTTGGTTGCCTTTGAGTAGATTAAATGCTACAGCTGTTCCATATCTAAGGGAGAGATGCATCAAAAGATTTCTGGGAGGAAGTATTTGGATTGAATGTAACAACTTTTAGGATGCTCCTGAAGGGTTGGAAGGAACATAAAAGTGATGGAGACAGAGTGTACCTTCCAGAATCTTAAAATTCAGAAAGAGCAAGTGATTAAAAAGGGGATGTATGAAAAAAATAGCTTTAGCATAGGCTGATACAAGGCAGCTGGAGAGGTGCAGAGGACAGAGACTTAGGGAAGTAGGAGAGCACGTGGGGGTTATGAAGAGAGAATTCATGGAGGTGCTTACCTTTGACAGGAGCTTGGATGCAGGAAGACAGGCACGCAAGCAGGTGGTTGACACTGGGGGCATGGTTGGGCAGTAACGCCCAGTGCAGTTTGCCTGGAGTGTAACACAGGGAGGGGCTCATACAGCAGAAACTGTATCGAGAGAACCTGACGTTTCCTGATAAACCCTGAATAGCTAGTTTCAGCCCAGGAAGTACACTGATGTGAGCACTGGTTTAGTCAGATGAGCCCTGGGTGCAGGAGGAGGAGGGGAGGGGAGGCTGTAACCCGTGGACCAGCCCCGGACAGTGGAGCCCTGACGTAGCCTGCTGGCTGGAGAGTATTGTTATCTGCTTCCTGAGGAAAGACGATTTAAAGACGTTTTAGTTTTAATACGTTTTACTTTGCTTTTTAACAGTTAGCCTTGTCAAACTGCAAGGGGCTCTTGTCTCAGATTCACTCATTTATTCACTAAGCAAGTATTTATTAAGCAATTACTGTATACACAGTACCAGGGATACAATAGTGAAACAGAAACTCTTGCCTTCCTGTGAGAATTATTTCGTATATAGAATTTTTCTAATAAAATGTCTTAGTGTGATGTTTGTGCTGTGTTTGAGGTTTATGTTAGCTAAAAGCTTAAAGTGACATTATGATGCCAGATCTATTTTGTCTCCTAAAAGATATTTAAACTGATCATTAGACTTTAAACTTATTGCTCTGGTAAAGAGTTTAACATCCTAGTCATTTGATTTTAATGATGAACATGCATCTGTTTATTTTTCAAGGAATTTTAACAAATATCTCTTTCAGATATTTGTCTGATACTTTATAGACATTGCATTGACTATAACAGATCCTCCCAGTTCCATCTCTCCCTCCAGTGAATAGATAGATGGGTGTTAGTAACGATCCCAGAAGCAGGGGTTCTAACGTGGTTCTGCCCTCCACCGCAGTCGCTGAGACTCAGGAGACCCAGGGAGGCCCCACGTGCTGTGTGTTAGCACACAGACCCCGACGGAGGTGGAGTGCAGCAGGAGGGTGTGGCATTCTGTCGAAGTCAAACTTCTGTGAGTCTTCTGAGTGGAGACTAGTCCAGGGTCCCTACTTTTTCTTGCTGATGGGTAGAAGGGGAAGCTGTCCTCTCTTCATAACTGATTTGAAAGCATCTGGGGGAAAATCCACTTTTCCCCAGAAGTGGTTTCTGCTGGTCTTCTGATCTCTGGAGTCGTATCAGGGGCCCAAGGTGCAGAAAGCCGCACTGACAGCAGAGTAGGGTTTGTTCAGGTGCCAAGCTGGCGAGTGGGGGGCAAGCCTCAGGGCCTCTCCTGCTTGGCTTTTTAGTCGGGGGTGTTTGTAAAGGGGGTGGATCAGGGAGGCTGGGATTAACATCATCGTGTGACTTCCTGGAAACCCAGTGATTCCTTATTCTCATCAAATATCCTTTAAAGGATTCATCTTTCCAGTCATACATCATGCGCTGTTTTTTCCCCCGAGTTTGTTAGTTTGCCTCAAACTGCAGATCAGATTGATATATTTAAGTTTCTTAGTCTGGCAAGTCCTCTTTCACCTCTGTTTTTCTTGTGATTTATGTGTGGGAGAAACGGGGTCTTTTCCCTCCCACAGTGGGCGTTTTGCTGATCAGCCTCCGTCCTCTGCCAGTCCTTTGTCTTTGGCATTTCTTATATATGTGGGTAGTTTTGATTAGCTGGTAATTCATGTAGGAGAGGCGACTTAATTTTTTCCTTTAATTTGCCGGTTTTCAAAATAGCGAGTTAATTCATTAGCATCCTCTGGTTGTGTCCAGTTAGGGTTGCAGGGGTTGAGGGGGTCCTCACAATATATTCATGAATTTAAACATATGTATTGGGTTACCCCAAAAGTCCATTTGGGTTATTTTTGTAACATCTATGGAAAAACCTGAATGAACTTTTTAGCCAGGCCAAGAAGTATATTTCTGTCCATTGCAGTCGTTAGCTTTTGATGAAAAACCTCTTCCAGTTGGTCCCTGTGTCTTTTCTGTGATACAGCTCTAGTCATATGGTAATTTCCTTGAGACTTGGGCTGGTAGTTGTTTTAAGCTCCTCTTATACATTGCCTGCCCCAGACCTGTGTCCATTTTACTAGGGAGCCCTGGTGCCTTTTAATGGAAAAGGGTTAGGGTTAGTTGCCAAGTCATGTCTGACTCTTTTGCGACCACATGGACTGTAGCCTGCCAGGCTCCTCTGTCCCTGGGATTTCCCAGGCAAGAATACTGGAGTGGGTTGCCATTTCCTTTGCCAGGGGATCTTCCCAACACAGGGATTGAACCTGTGTCTCCTGCATTGGGAGGTGGATTCTTTACCACTGAGCCACCTGGGAAGCCCATTTTTATATATGCTAGTACATAAAAAATGGGGAGGGTACACGCAGATCACATTTACAGTGAAAGTCTATTGCTATGGCTTTCACATTATCACTTTGATTTGTGAACAAAGCAGTGGGGAGGTTATAATAGGGGTTCCCTCTAGGACTTGGTATTCAGAGCATGGTCTTGGCAGTGGGGGTAGGATTCTGTGGGGGAGTCTGTTTCAGACCTGCTTCCCTCAGTCGTCTTTCCTCTTTCCTGTTTCCCTAACCTCCTTTCAGAGGAGGAGGAGGAGGAGAAGGAGGGCTGGAGGACACGGATCTGTAGTCATAGACAACTGTCCCGGAGGTGTTGGCATCCTCAGACTGCAGTGGAATGTTTACCAATATGTATAATCATGGTAGTCTTTTTATTCCAGTTTGTGGGAAAACCATGCTAATATTTTCCAGTTGTTAAATTTTCTACCATGTGATTTTTTTAAATAACAGCTTTATTGAGATACACTTCACATATTGTAAAGTTCACCGATTAACATGTACGGTCCAGAGGTTTTTAGTGTATTTTTAGAGTTGTACAGTCATCACCAGTGTCATTTTAGAACATTTTCATCTCCCTCAAAAGAAACGCCATAGGCCTTAGTAGTCCCCCATTCCCCCCATGGCAACCACTGGTCTTTCTGTCTGAATTTGCCTGCTCTTGCCGTGCATGTCAGTGGTGGCTTACTGGGTACTGTTTTGTGGATGGCTGCTTTCACTTAGCATAATGGCTTTGAGATTCACCCATATCATATACTTTATTCTTTTCTTGCAATATGTTTTTGTTGTTGCAGTTTTAGAGCAAAGAAATAGTCATTCTGTCATCAACAAAATTATGAGTTGTAATAATTTTTTTTAAGTTTCATGTTTTAATGATGCAAGAGTAAGAAGAACCAGAAGCAGCTATTAATAGGGAGATATTTTAAATTGGGAGTCAGTATATACAAACCAAATATGTTCTGTGTTCACACATATTTCATTCAGAGAATTTTGTCTAGTTCAGGTCTACGTACTATCAAAACCAGAAACATGGAATATAGTTTTGAGTTTTTTATTTCAATACATTTTGAAAATTTTAATGTAGTTTCTTACTCTCCCTTTATTCTTCTTGACTGTAAGCATAAAATGACTTGAAAATATAAAAAAATTTAAAAGAGTTGCTTAGACCCAGGTGATAAATAGTAAAAACTGTTTATCCTGATAAAGTATTAAGTGAAAGTGTTAGTATCCTGATAAACTGAGGGTTAAATTGACTGCTGATGGGAGTGTTTGTGATGCGGTTTTTATTCGCACAGAACGTGTTGAGGCTGCATCAGAACAGTATTACTATGTCTAAGGTTTAGAACCAGGGCACCATATGCATTGGTGGTGGTGTTCGGTTGCCAGGTCGTGTCTGACTCTTTGCTGCCCCGTGGCCCACAGCAGGGCAGGCCTCCCTGTCCCTCACCATCTCCCGGGGTCTGCCCACTGCATCGGTGATGCCATCCAGCCATCTGTCACCCTCTTCTCCTTCTGCCTTCGATCTTTCAAATGGCGTACACTGTTCCTTACGACTAAATTCTCCTAGTAAGAAAGGTGTGTCCTGAGCTGGCCGCCGCATGCCTCTGTGAGAGGAGGTTTGGGAAGGCTTGGCCCTGTTCAGCCAGTGGACTGGAGTCAGAAGCCTCGTGGATCTGTGTTCCTCCCACCGGGCTCTGCGGGGCAGTGGCTTCACCTTCTCTCTCTGCTTCACCTTTCTGTTTGCTTTCTTTCCACAAAGAGGTCTAGTTCAGTACTGGGCCTGACAAATCTTTAGGTTTTCAGATTTAATATTTTATCATATATTTGAGGCTGATAGGATGTGATGGGGGACTGAACGTTACGATCTGAGTAGAAACATAAAAACTGATTTTAGGAATATCTTACTGTGACTAAGGGAACTTGAGCTAAAATACACACCAAATAGTAATTTATCAAAACCAAGCAATATCTATTGGATTTATCGACAGATATTTATAGATTTTCATATCGTGTTTCTATATAGTAAAATGTATAGAAATAGTCATGATTGGTCTGAGGCTTTGTAAAGAGGAGGAAAGGAGGAAAAACTGTGGATTTAATGGTGAAAAGTATGATATGTCTTGGGCTAGAGACCAGAGAAAAATTGGAAAAAGTTTTATATTTTTTAAGATAATTTTGAGCCAGTGAGAGAATTTCCACCTAGGACAGTCTAGCAGATATTTGTGTGTGTGTGTGTGTGTATGTGTGTTTTCCAACTTAATTATACAGAGTGAGTTAGTTTACTTTCTTATAAATAAGCATTATTTAGAAGCCTGCTCTTCACCACTATGGAAGAATCCTTAAATAGTATTTAAATCTCCAGATTCCTCTTCATTTTAAATAGGCTGAACAGTCACATGCAGGTGAGCTAATCAATACAGCCAGTTACTGTAGTTTAAGGGAGTGATTAAGTTCTCAGGTGGTGGTGGTGGTGTTCAGTCCCTCAGTCCTGGCTGACTCTTTGCGACCCCATGGACTGCAGTACGCCAGGCTTCCCTGTCCATCACCAACGCCCGGAACTTCCTCAAACTCATGTCCATTGAGTTGGTGATGGCATCCAACCATCTCATCCTCTGTCGCCCCCTTTTCTTCCTGCCCTCTTCCTGCCCAGCATCAGGATCTTTCTCAATGAGACAGCTCTTTGCATTAGGTGGCCAAAGTAGTATTTGTAAAGAATCCACCTGTCAGAGCAGAAGATGGGGGTTTGATCCCTGGGTCAGGAAGATTCCTGGAGGAGGAAATGGCAACCCACTCCGGTGTTCTTGCCTGAAGAGTCCCATGGACAGAGGAGCCTGTCAGGCTCTAGTCCGTGGGGTCTCAGAGTTGGATGTGACTGAGCACGCATGCATGTTCTAAGGGCGTGACTACTAGCTGCTGAACTGAATTCTCAGAGAATCCCAGTTCGACTTGTCCATCCTGTCCTCAGTACAGCCCGGTGTCACAGAGCATCACTCCAGGCAAGCCTGGAATTGCTGTTGGCACTCTCTCCCCATCTTTTTCAAGATGTTCAGTTTCTTAAAGGGACAATTTAACAGAATTTGAGAAAAAGCTTTTGAAGTTATATTGAGTATATATCTATCTGAAAGCAATATTTTGTAATTTCTTCAAGTTTTCATTCTAAAAGTTAGGTCTTTAACTTCTTAATCTTTTTATTGAAGTATCACCTAGAGATCTGACGTTTATAGCTTAGTGAGTGAGTGCAAGTTTGTCCGCTGCGCATATCACAGACAGACCCCTGTGGCATCTCTGCACTCTCCCGGCCCTCTCACCCAACCCCTTCTGAAGGTAATCACTACACAGATTTCTCTCATTTCAGATAAGTTTTGCTTGCTTTTGAATTTCATGTGAATGAAATCAGATACTTTTTCCAGATCTGGTTTTGTTGCCAAAGCAAACTTGGGTCCACTTGCCCACACGCAGTTAAAACCAATCAGGGTGTGGTGAAGGAAAGTGCGGCGTTTATTGCAAGCCCCAAGGAAGGAGTCCAGGGGCAACTATTGCTCCAAAGCCCTGGACTCCTGGTGGGTTTCAGGGACGCACTTCTAAAGACCAGGTGAGGGGGTGGTTGCAGGTCTGTGATCTGTGCTCAGCTCACGCACAGTTCTCTGGTTGCTTGATGGTGAGGTAACAGGGTGGTGTCACGGGGTTAACGTCATCGTGCTTCAGACTCTAGTAAGTTTGGGGGCTACGTGCTCATGGTCTTCAAGTTAATACATCTTTTCAATTATCAGTTCCTGAGCCGGGCTTTTGTGACTCAGGGAAGGCCTGGGAGACTTCAGCTTTTCCATGCACAAGAAGCAGGCAGGGGACATAGGGGGAGGGTCTGTCTCAGGAAGGCCTCATGAGGTCCTGCTTTGCTACGGTTTATTGCTTGTCGTTGTGACTGTGAGAGTCGTCCGTGTTGTTGTGTGTTCTTTTCTTATTGCTAGGAATTACTCTGTTGTCCATGTGCCAGACTTAGGTTTTCCATTCTGCTGGTGGTTGGATGACATGGGTAGTTTTTAATTTAGGATTTTGATGAATGAAGCTGCTGTGAACATTCTTGTGCATTCCTTTTCATAAACATAGACATAGCTCATGGGGTATACACCAAAGGGGAGATGCTGGGTCCGAGGGTTTATGTTCAGCTTTAGTCTTTGTGCCAAAGAGTTTTCCAAAGTGATGGTACCAGTTTATATTCTCTTCAGTATTGCATGCTGGTTACAGTTGCTTTATGTTTTTTACCAAAGCTTAGTAGTGTCACTTAAAAAGAAGAATCTGGTACATGTATGCTGCTGCTGCTAAGTCGCTTCAGTCGTGTCTGACTCTGTGCGACCCCATAGACGGCAGCCCACCAGGCTCCCCTGTCCCTGAGATTCTCCAGGCAAGAACACTGGAGTGGGTTGCCATTTCCTTCTCCAGTGCACGAAAGTGAAAGTGAAGTCGCTCAGTCGTGTCTGACTCTAGCGACCCCATGGACTGCAGCCCACCAGGCTCCTCCGTCCGTGGGATTTTCCAGGCAAGAGTACTGGAGTGGGGTGCCATTGCCTTCTCCGTGGTACATGTATGGAAACTAGGATTTTTGTTGGTTGGTGCTAATTAACTGTCTAGAATGTCCTGGCAGTTGAGAGGTTACCTTTAAAAGAGTAAATAATTTAATCAGCTTGAAACAATTTTGAGTACTGCATGAAAGTTCTTTCAGCCAAGATGGTTTGTGCTCGTCTTACTGTTTTACCTAGTTTAAAAAAGAAAGAATTGAGCGACTGGAATAAGAATTATTGTCTTACAGAAAGCAGTAGCAAGATGATAGTAACCTTATTTTGTTAGTTAAATAACTATATGCTAAAAGACCCTCAGTCCTAGAAGAAAAAGGAACCAGCCAAAGCTGTAATGGCGTCTTAATTCTTACTCATTGTTAAAGTAACTAGGATGATACAGAGTGTGTAAGTTGAGGCATAAAACTAGATTTCAGGTTCAGTTATTGGCTTACAGGAAATTGGAAACTTTTTTTTTCTTCATGAAATTTCTAAAATGTTTTTGCAATCGTTTAAACCTTTATTGCAAGTGAGGCAATAAAAAGGGAAGAAATCCAATTACTTTGTGTGCAGAGCTTTCATTTCCTAGTTAATGAAAGAAAGGAAAACTCTGGTCAGTAAGAGCACGTATGCGTTACAGTCCCTCACAGTAAATTAAAATTTCCTTAAATAGGAAATAAGAGAAATATTTCCTCAGTAAATGCTTTGATGAAAGGTAGTCTTCCTGGGTTAAAGCCTGTGCTTAAGAACCTTGCAGCCAAATGGAAGGATCGACAGTTAGATTTGATGGGTAATTGCGGGTAATAGAAACGGTCCGTGCTTTCTGGTGCTTAACTCTGCAGGGCATTGTTCTGAGCCTTCAGCATGTATTATTTTATTTCATAGTCCTCACAGCAGCTCTGTGAGCTCGACACCCTTCTTGTCCTCGTTTACTGCGGAGAGCCTGGAGACGCACCTCTGGTGACTTATTCCTGGTCACACAGCTATTGAGTAGTCAAGCTGAGATCTGAGTCTGAACTTCCTGCCTTCAGAGTGTTTGCTCTTAACTGGGGCCTCTCAGTGTGTTACTTTACAGCTGAAAGTGGAGGAAGAAGGGGGAGAAAGGTCAGGGGATTCACTGAGTGTCTGCTAAGTGCAGCATTTTATGGGTGCTGGACAATTCTCACAGAAACCCTGCATTGTCATCCTACGGTCATTACACTAGGAGAAACAAAAGATTCAGAGTGAAACTTACCTAGAGTCCCACAGTAATCAAGCAGGTCTTCCTAAAAAGGAGGTCACTGATAGAGAGTTACTGTCCTCTACTGAACGTGTGCTGTGAATTAACTGAAACAACTGCTAATACCCATCAGGAGATAGCAAGTTGTTTGTGTCTTAGGTCCATAGTTTCTAATAGTGTTTCTGGAATGAGTCAGCATTCCATCTCTGCTAAGTAATGGCAACATGGTACCCTGAAAAGAACATGAACTTTGGTGTCAGAAAGACCTCAGTGTTTATGATTAAAATTTAATTTTAAAATAGTAGCTAAAAGAGTTTATAAGCATATTTGGATGGGCCACTTACCTGCCCAATCATGAGGATAGACTCAATTTATTCAGCAGATGCGTAAGGAATGCCTGCTCTGTAACAGACATGGGTGTAGGGTCTTGGGGTCGGCAGTGAACACCTCAGACAAAAATCCCTGTCCTTTAAAGCTTGCAGTCGAGTCAGGTGTGTTTAGTTGTGATTTGCTCTTGGGAAACTGATCGTCTTGATACGGTCTTGTTCTTGTTCTGGCAGCCCCATGGGTCAGGGGCCAGTCTACCTGAGAGAGGTCGTTTCCATCAGCCTCCAGGGACAAGGCATTAGGTTCCGTCTGTGCTAGCTTTCTCCAGAACCGTCACTCCATGTCTGTCTTTGCACAGGTGTCCTCAGTGCATTACGTATTTATTGAACATCTGTTATGTGACAAACCCTGTTCTAGCACTGGGGCTGTAAAGATGACATCAGAAAAAAGCAAGTACCCACTGGGAGCTTGTAGTCTGGAGAAGGATGAGGAGCAGAGGAAGAAGAGAGGAGGAAACCTGTCTCTGCTGGGAGTGTCTCCCCGAGCCTGCCCTCTGCTCTCTGCTTCCCTGGAAGCTAGTCAGACCCTACGAGCAGGGGCATGAGGCTCACTGTGCAAGTCCTTAAGTTCTGTCCTTCCCTCTTCCTGACCCGTGCTGATCCTCAAGTCTTCTTGGGAGGGAGGGTAGGGGGAAGACGTATGTGTGTGTGTCTGGCTCATCTTTAGATTCACTTGATGTTTTCACGCTGCTTCCCCATCATCCTGCTTTTCTGGTATTTTTTTTTGCCTTGCATACTAGCCATTGTATGTAGGAGGTTCTTAGGGAAAAATCTTCACTCTCTGGTCACTGCAGTTGAGCCCCCATAATATGAAAGGATTCCGTGCAGATAATGTAGTTGGAAAACGGCTCTCACGTGCAGGTCACGGTCGCACAAGGATTTGATCAGGGAAAGCCAGGTACAGTCAAAGGGGAGACCATTCCCGAAAATGGGCCCCAGGATGGAAAGCCACATGGCGTGCCCCGATTCAGCTGCTCGGTCCTGGACTGGCCGCGTGCTGTGTGCCCCGCTCAGCCTGGCCCGCGGGGCCCGACCCTGGCCGGCCGCCCTGACCCACACCCTCCGCTGAGCAGCCTCTGCCTGCCGCCTGCTCTTGGGTCTGGGTCGTAACTGCAGGTCTCAGTGGGCCTTGATGTCGCCTTACTGTCCAGCTGCTCTTCCCTCCTTCCTGGCCTGTTTGGGTTCTGGTTTTCCAGAGTTATATCACGTTTTCTCTCCCCTGTAAACAGATTCCATGTCCCGCTTCAGTGGTGTCTCTGTTTCCCGTGGACTGAGGAGCGGATGGCCCTCCCGTTCCCCATCGGGCCAGACTGCCCCGCCCGCCCTCCTCTCCTGAGGGGAAGGCCGCTCCATGGACCAGGACTGTGCCTGCTGCAGGGACGCTTTCCTTCCCAGGTCCTGCTGCCTCATCCCCCACGCGGCTGCCCTGGTTTTTCCCTCTCTACTGTGTCTTATTATCTCCAACTATGATCACCTCCAGCTAGCACTTTTTTTGAAAGGGTCATCTGATCCTTTTTACTACCTTCTTTTTTGAGGTTTCCCCCTCACTGCATTCGACTCACGTTTCCGTCTGCACCTCTGTCCTGACGGTCTCCCCAGATTGAGGTTGCCAGTTACCTCCTTGTTGCCAAGTCCCATGGAGTTTTCTGCTTGCTGAGTTCTCATCAGTTTTCTGTACAGATGACCACTCGCTCTTCCTGACCACATGCTCTTGTCTTGGTGTCCACGAGCCTCTTTGTCCTGGTTGTATTCTCACTTCTTTCCTGTTCTTTCTCAGTATCCTCTGTTGGCTCCAGCTCACCTCCCAGATCCCGAGAAGTGAGTCCCCAGGTACCTGCTGGCTCCCCTCCTCTGTTCCCTCTGCCAGCCCTGCAGCTTTATCCGTCCCGTGTGCACAGACAGGCTCCTCGGGCCGTATCTGGGCTTGGCTAGGGTTCTCTGTTTAGTGTTCCTCTTGTCACGGCTGTGTACCAGAGGTGTGGCTCCTCCTCTGCCTGCTGCTTCCCCCGTGTCAAGATGCCACCTTACTCCAAGGCTCAATGAGTTGCTTAAGGCAAAAGTCAGAGTTGACCCAGTGCCCCTGCGCCTTCGACTCTTCCTTCCACCAGTGAATCCCAGCGTCTGCCTCTGTCCATCCTTGCTTTTCCCATCCCGTGCTGGCCGCCGCGCTCTGTCCCCAGGCCTCTGCAGTAGCTTCTGAATGCACTCCCTTCCCCCACCCCCGAGTGCTCCTCCTTCCCCTCTAAGCGCGCCCCCTTTCCCCCCAAGCACACCCCCCTTCCCTCCCCCCCGAGCGCACCCCGTTTCCCCCCGAGCGCTCTCCCTTTTCCCCCGAGCGCTCCCCCTTTCCCCCCGGGCATGCCCCCTTTCCTCATGAGCGTACCCCTTTTCCCTTCGAGTGCACTGCCCTTTTCCTCTGAGCTGTCTTTTTGAAGATAAATGGGATCATGTCCCATTTATTCTGTTGTGCACAGAATGGTATCAGCTCCTCAAGCCTTGCCCTCTGTGGTCCCCACACATGTCTCACATCCGATCTCCCCTCCTGTCCTCACTCTGCCTCAGCCACCCCCATGCTGTGTCCCCAGAACAGCCTGTCTCCACCTTCCCCTGCCTGGGATGCTTTCCCACATCTTCTCCTGGGTGCTGCCTTCTGGTCGTTCAGTTTACTTTATTTTTTATTTATTTATTTTTTTTCAGTTTACTTTAAACAGCACCTTAGACACAGGCCTACCCTGAGCACCTAATTCAAAGTATTCAGAGGTCTCTAGTCATTCTTGACTGTGATGCCTTATTTTAACTTACCCCCTGACACCTATGCAAGAGAATTCCAGAAGAACGTCTACTTCTGCTTCATTGACTGCGCTAAAGCTTTTGACTGTGGATCACAACAAACTGTGGAAAATTCTTAAAGAGATGGGAATAACAGACCACTTTACCTGTTTCTTAAGGAACTTGTATGCAGGTCAAGAAGCAACAGTTAGAACTGGATGTGGAACAATAGACTGGTTGCAAATTGTGAAAGGAGTACGTCAAGACTGTATATTGTTACCCTGCTTATTTAACTTACATGCAGAGTACATCATGTGAAATGCCGGGCTGGATGAAGCACAAGCTGGAATCAAGATTGCCAGGACAAATGTCAACAACCTCAGATATGCAGATGATACCACTGTAATGGCAGAAAGCAAAGAGGAACTAAAGAGCGTCTTGATGAGAGTGAAAAAGGAGAGTGAAAAAGCTGGCTTAAAACTCAGCATTCAAAAATGAAGATCATGGTATCTGGTCCCATCACTTCATGGCAGATAGATGGGGAAAAGTGAGAACAGTAGCAGATGTTATTTTCTGGGCTTCAAAATCACCGTGTCTGGTGACTGCAGTCTTGAAATTAAAAGACGCTTGCTCCTTGAAAGAAAAGCTATGACCAACCTAGACAGCGTATTAAAAAGCAGAAAAATCCCTTTGCCGACAAAGGTCCATCTAGTCGGAGCTATGATTTTTCCAGTAGTTGTGTACTGATGTGAGAGTTGGACTATAAAGAAAGCTGAGCGCCGAAGAATTGGTACCTTTGAACTGTGGTGTTGGAGAAGACGCTTGAGAGTCCCTTGGACTGCAAGGAGATCCAACCAGTCCCTCCTAAAGGAAATCAGTCTTGAATATTCATTGGAAGGACTGATGCTGAAGCTGAAGCTCCAGTACTTTGGCCACCTGATGGGAAGGGCTGACTAATTGGAAAAGACCCTAATGCTGGTAAAGATTGAATGTGGGAGGAGATGGGGACGACAGGTGAGATGGTTGGATGGCATCACCGACTCAATGAATGTGAGTTTGAGCGAGCTCCGGGAGGTGGTGATGCACAGGGAGGTCTGGCGTGCTGTGGTCCTTGGGGTCACAAAGAGTCGGACGCAGCCTAGTGACTGAGCAGCAGCAGTGGCCCTGAACACTGCCTGCTGCTTCACTTGTGGTTTATTTGTTTCCCTCCTCTGTACCTCCTCCACACATCCCCACAACGCAGACTGTAGTGTGTCATTGCCTCAGACGTCGCTGAGCACCTGTGCTGAGGCTTGATTATTGAGTGAATGCCTGTTG
Organism: Bubalus bubalis; assembly: GCF_019923935.1. Taxonomy (NCBI): domain Eukaryota; kingdom Metazoa; phylum Chordata; class Mammalia; order Artiodactyla; family Bovidae; genus Bubalus; species Bubalus bubalis. The sequence continues at coordinate 94,164,441 of NC_059166.1, read as the reverse complement.
GTAGAGCCAGCATTTGTTGTGGAAAACGATGATGTAGAAATGGCCCTCTTGATGATGGGCTGGTGGGGAGGCTGCGTGGGAAGTGGACACGGTGGTTCAGGGGAGTGGGGGGGCTGAGGGAAGAAGGGCACTGGACCTTCAGACTAGAGCCGAGTTGCACTCTCCGCTGCTGGCGTTGCTTGTGGCGCAGACAGCTCCTTGTCACATCACTTGACCGCCCAGTGAGTGTTGGATGGACCAAGGCCTCAGAGGTGCTTAAACACATAACTGACCAGTGAGCCTGCAGGGAGCATGTAAACAGCGTCGTGTTCAGGATGCTTTTCCCTCCAACTAATACTTTTAAGTACCCGCCATGGGGCACTCCTTGGGGTTGCGAAGAGTCGCACACGACTGAGCGTTTGAACTGAACTGATACTTTTAATTACCCACCACGGGGTAGTCTTTTTTAAAATAAGGGAAAAAGGTAAAACCACCTTTGTAATACTGGAAAGTATTTAGCCAGACTATAGAAGATATTTTTAAAAAGTAGTATCTGTAGCTATTATACTGAAGAGTTGCTAGTGAATGAATTGTTAATAAATTTGCAGTGCTAAGAGGGTTAGTTAATATGGTACTAACAGCTAAACTAATTTGTCTTTAATAATCTTAGAATACTTACAGGGGCTTTGCCACTTTAAAAGGAGTTTTCCTGCACTCAGATTCTGGTGCACTGCTGGTAGGCTGTGTGGAAATGTGTCACGAGGCCTTAGGGACACCCAGCTGTACATACACCCACCCAGGTGTTCTGTAGAGACGAGGTATTTAGGGCCCGTGTTTGGTTTTATTTGCCCAAGGCTGGTAAGGACGCAAGCACCTGGGGACCGAGTGTGATGAGACGGTCTGGAAGCGCTGCCCGGGCTCCTGGCCTGACGCCCTGCCGGTGGTGAGGTGCTGTCGGTCACGGGGACCTGGAGCACGGGGGCCGTGCATGTGCAGCGGTGCAGGCGGTCGTTTCTGTCGGTTACCCCCGCCTGCTGGGGATCCTTTGCAGCTTTAGTTTGGGTCTCTCCCTTTGGAACTGGAGCAGTAATTTTTCATACCCAATAATCTTTCATTGTTTGTTGGTAAAATACCTGATAACTTGTATGGTGTGTTGCCTTGAAAGTTTTTCCTCTCATCCCTCCCTGTGTAGTGGCACTAAACCGAGGGCCCACATTTCTCTGGCAGAACAATGAGATAGGAGATTGGGGTTATCTATCTTTCCTCTGGTTTAAAAGAAGACATAAAGCTTGGAAGTGAAGTGTTGAAAGACAAGCATTGTGTTTTTCTGAAGTAGCCACAGCCAGATGCCAAAGAGAGAGGATTTCCGTCATCTAGGAGAAAAGGAAACAGGCAGCTTGGGTTGGCAGGTGGGTGTGGGGAGCAGAGGGGAGAACTAATTATAGCAGTGTGTAATAGGGCGGGATGACGTTAGGCATTGTAGCAGCGTGTAGTAGGGCGGATGACCTTAGGCATTGTGGCAGTGTGTGTTGTAGGGCGGGATGACGTTAGTAACTTAGTGGCAAGAAGGCAGCTTGGCTCACTGTGTTTTGTCCAAAAGAGCAGTCTCCAAACCCTTAGGTGTAAAGGTGACTCTAAGATCTTATCACTAACTAATAAAAGTAAAAAAATTAGAACATGGCTTTACTGCATGTGAACTTAATACATAGTTGTTAGTTGTGGTTGTGTTGGCTATAGTAACGTGAAACTATCTTTGGTTGGATTTCTTACCAGATTACTAGAATACTTTAACAAGAATTTGACATAATAAATATCAGATAATGTTATCTTGCTAATATATAAAGTATCATTCTGAAAGTACCTACAGAATATCAGTTCTGTTCTTTGCTAACAGTGATTTCATTTTATTAACGGGTATTTTACTTTATTAAAACCAAGAACCTTAAATAGAGAAACACTACATCTGTGTTTGAGAACCGAGTGAATGGTTTCTGGTGCTGAATTTCCGTTTCTGCTGTAGACTGAATGTATCATCTTAATGCAAACAGTGAAAGGATGCAAACCTCTGGGTTTCCTGTGAGTTAGTGATGAAGAAGAAGTGAAGTGAAGTCGCTCAGTCGTGTCCGACTCTTTGCGACCCCATGGACTGTAGCCTACCAGGCTCCTCCATCCCTGGGATTCTCCAGGCAGGAATACTGGAGTGGGTTGCCATTAGTTAGTGATAAGTTGCTGTAATTTCTAGAGAGCTCACAGTCTGCCTGTGAAGGAAATCTTGAGACAGTACATGGTATCTGATAGAGGAGGCTGACGTTAGTGTCGTGCCACTGGAGCGTGGCTGGTGATCCTGTGTTCCCGCCTAGTACCTGGTGACGTGAAGATACATAAAGCCAGCAACAAAGAGTCGAAAGAGTCAGGTTATAATGGTACCATTTAAATCTCAAATGTTTATAATGTATTTTCATTTTTATAGTTCACAAGGCAGTGCTGTAATCATTATCCTATTTTATCCTCTCTTGTTCATCCTGATTTTCTCCCTTTATGTAGTTCTGAGTTTCTGATCTCCATCATTTTCATTCATTCTAGAGAGTTTCTTTTATCATTTCTTGCACGGCAAGTCTGCTGGCAACAAATTCCCTCAATCCTTGTTTGTCTGAGAAAGTCTTTACTTTTCAAGGATAATTTCACAGGATAAAGAATTCTAAGTTTATGGGGTTTTTTTCTTCCAACAGTTTAAATATTTGATATTTGAGTTGGGTGTCTTTCTTGCTTGCAAGGTTCCTAGGGAGCAGTTAGATGTAATTCTTCTCTTTGTTCTTTTTTAATAGGTTTTGTTTCCTCCCTCTGGCTTCTTTCAGGAGTTTTTCTCTGTGTTTGATTTTATGTGCTTTGAAAATGACGTGCCTCGGCATAGTTGTTTTTAGCGTGTATCTTGCTCGGTGTTCCCTGGCCTTCCTGGATCTGCAGTTGGATATCCAGCATTAATCTGGGGAAATTCTGTCAGTGTGGCCTCAGATGTCTCTCCCACTCCTGTTTCCCTCTTTCTTTTCCTTCTGGTGGTCCCCAGTGTGTGCAGATTGCATCTTTTATAGTCGTCCCACTTAGATGTAGTCCCCTCCCCGCCCCAGTCTCTTTCACATTGGAAGTTTCTGTTGATGTACGCTTAAGCTCAGAGGTCCTTTCCTCAGTCATGTTCAGTCTGCTGCTGCTAAGCCCATTAAAGGCATTCTTTATTTCTGTTACATGTTTTCAATCTGCCATTTTTGGGTTCTTAAAATTTCCATTTGTCTGCTTACATTACCTGTCTGTTCTTGGCATGCCATCTACTTTTTCCGTTAGAGCCCTTAGCATAGTAAATATAGTTTTAAATTCAGTCTGATAATTCCTCATCCCTGCTGTATCTGAGTCTGGTTCTGATGCCTAGTGTATCTTTTCAGACTGTGTTTTTTGCCTCTTTGTAGGCCTCATTTTTTCTGAGGCTGAATGCAAGTGATGTACTGGCCAAGGAACCCCAGTCTTGTGGTTCCTGCGGGCCTGTGGTAACAGGTCGGGGCTGTGGGGCGGGGCAGCGTTCTGGAGACTGTGGTTAGGTCTCATCTTTGGGCGAGGCTGCATCCCTGCGCTGTGCGCTGTGCAAGTGCCTCGGGCTCCCCACTGTAGGTGGGACGGGACGGTCAAGGGCACTGCAGTGGGCTGTTTCCCTTCCCCGTATCATTGTGTTCCTGTGGCTTTCTCTCCTCCCAGTTAGGAAGGACACCTGCACACAGGAGACTCATTTCCTGCTTTCCGGTGCACAGCGGAGGATCAGAGGGGTCAGGAGTCCTTATTCTCTCCCCCCTCACCCCCCACTGCTATTTCTCACGCAGCGTTGATTTAGAATAATCAGTATGTCATTGAGGCATATTTTGGGGTAGCCTGTCCTGGGCCCCAGCTCTACCCTGGTGCTGGTTTCAACTCTTGTGAGTTACGATTCTCTGTATTCTCCTCTCTCTCCAGTTTGGGTGAGGGTTGGGGAGACCCTGTGGTCTGCCCTGTGACTTGCTTTTAGTTCCTTGTAGTCCCGTGTGTTGTTGGAGTAGACCTGTGTCCAGGGGCCGGCACTGTGGCACAGGGTCCCGAGTTGCAGCCTGTTAGGAACAGTGCACAGAAGCGGCTGTGCTGTTCTTGCTTCCCTTCTCGATACGCGCATATTCTGTGAGGAGACTGAGAGGGGAGGGGACCATGGGAGGTCCTTGGCAGAGGCGAGAAAGGAGTTCTGGGCCTATCTTGTGTCTAGAATCACGCCCTTGCCGCCGTGTGCTTTGAGAGGCGACGTCACAGCCCCGGGGTGTCAGGCCCGCCTCTCCGTGTGCCTTGTACTCATCCCACGAGGGGGCCCGGGGTGGCGTTCTGTGCCCCGGTGAAACAGGGCCGCGAGGAGCCACCCGAGGGGCCGCACACGGCCTCTCCTGAGATCAGCCTGCAATCTCTTGTCCCATTGTGTTTGCAGAATCACATTCAAAGAGAAGATGGTGAATTTCCAGATACAGCGTCTGAGTGTTAAGCCTGTGTGGGCTCTCGGTGGGCTCTGCAGGCTGTAGCTGCTCAGAGATGTTAGTGACCTGTTGACTGTTCCACACAGCTGGAAAGGGTCCAGGCTGGGTTTGAGGTGTGGGTGTTGGTTAATGCTTTCCTTTCCCTCCCTCCTTTCCTTCCAAACCCTGGTGTCGAGGGCTGACGTTCAGCAGGTCGTGGTGAGGGTAACCCAGTCCAGAAGCAAGGGGCTGGAGGCTTTGGCACCAGGCCCCCAGGTGTGTGCAGGTGTGATGGCTGAGGGCTGGCCCTTTCAGCGGGCCCCGTTTAATTGTCCTTTCTTTCCTACTTTTGCTGTAATCAGTAAGTGGTGAATTACAAAAAAAAAACTATCCTCTTTTCCCTTCCCTGCAAACCTCCAAACTACTGTGCATACAGGGATAAGAAATCGGTGTGGGTATTCCAAACTGGGTCCTTTTACGGGTGGAAGCTGACGTTGGACCCCCAGGCACTGAGTGGGGGTGTCCCAGGCAGCCGGGCCATAGGGCCGCCCGTCGTAGGACGGTGCTCAGACACGGCTGAGCCCTGCGCCGGGGCCCCCGCCGAGCTCTTCCTCCATCACCACGCTGGGCCACACCGAACTGCAGTTAGGTCTGCGTCCGTTTGCTTCACTAGAATGAATTCTTTTTAAGCTTAGGAATCACGTTTTACTCATTTTTGTGTCCCTAATACTTATGATTCTGGCAGGGATTTCTAAAAGGTAGCTCCACAGCCACCACCAGCTGCCAGTTTTGAAGCGCCTATTATATACCAGCTCTATGAAAAAGACTATATGTTATTTTAATCCTCACAAAAACTCCTGCACAGTATTTTAAGGGAACTTACTTGCGTAGGTACTCAGTGTTTGTGTGGAGCACTGAGAGCCTTGGCGGGCCTGGCATGTGAAGCATGTAGACCACTCTTTGAGATGCTGTCCAGACTGAGACCTAAGACAGGAGCCAAGGGTTTAGAGAGAGGCAGATGCCCAGAACTTTAGAAGGAAAATGTAAGTGGGTTATGAGTGCTTGTACCATTGAGCTTGGCGTGAATTCTGTGCAGAATGTAGACGGAGTTCTCTTTTTAATTTGCTCCTTTCTTCAGAGTGTCAGCCACATTCACTAGTTACCTTAGATTACCTAAGAACAGTCTGTGTCAGCCTAAGCTTAGTGGTCGCAATTTTCAAATCTGCTTCTGGTCCAAATGTAGGCAGTGGGGCCTGGTAAACAGGTTCTGAGTGGACAGCTGTGCCCAGAGGAGCCCAGAGAGAGAAGGGAAGTCAGTGTCGGTGGAGCATGATTAATTCTGCAGTCTCAGCCTCAGACTTCATTCTCTTCACCGCTTTTATTAACTGCATGTATCACTGTCACATTGTTCACATTTTCAAATGACAGGGCAACAGAGATGAGTTAGTTAAACTATTACGTGACAGAATCAGTTCCTCTGGAAATCTTAAACACAAAATACCAGCAGATTAGGTAATAATCAGTTCAGTTCAGTCGCTCAATCATGTCCGACTCTTTGCGACCCCATGGACTGCAGCATGCCAGTGTTCCCTGTCCATCATCAGCACCCAGACCTTGCTCAAACCCATGTCCATTGAGTTGGTGATGCCATCCAAACATCTCATCCTCTGTTGTCCCTTTCTACTCCTACCTTCAGTTTTTCCCAGCATCAGAGTCTTTTCCAGTGAGTCAGTTCTTCCCATCAGGTGGCCAAAGTATTAGAGTTTCAACTTCAGCATCAGTCCTTCCAGTGAATATTCAGGACTGATGTCCCTTAGGATGGACTGGTTGGATCTCCTTGCAGTCCAAGGGATTCTCAAGAGTCTTCTGCAACACCACAGTTCAAAAACATCAATTCTTCAGCAGTCAGCTTTCTTTATAGTCCACCTCTCACATCCATACATGACTACTGGAAAAGCCATAGCTTTGACTAGATGGACCTTTGTTGGCAAAGTAATGTCTCTGCTTTTTAATATTCTGTCTAGGTTGGTCATAGCTTTTCTTCCAAGGAGCAAGTGTCTTTAAATTTCATGGCTGCAGTCACCATCTGCAGTGATTTTGGAGCCCCAAAAAATAAAGTCTCTCACTGTTTCCCCATCTATTTCCCATGAAGTGATGGGACCAGATGCCATGATCTTGGTTTTTTGAATGTTGAGTTTTAAGCCAGCTTTTGCACTCGTTTTGACTTCCATCAAGAGTATACTGCAGTCAGTATTGCTGACTAATGACTGTATCAACACCTATGACACCACCAGAGCTTTGGCGATTTTATGTTTAGTTTGATTTCTCCAGACAGAACTTTTACAAATCATTGAAAGTAATTGACATGCTGTTACTATACACATAGCAAATGTTGCTGTATTACTGAAAACCATACACTGTCCACAATACCAGTCCTTAAAAAAGGGAAAGTGTCTGTAGTCTTGGATTTAAAGGAGTGGCAACATTTCAGGTCTTCTTGGGTGGAAGAAAGTAGCAGAGAGAAAGTCCACAACCAGGTATGGTGGTGAGTTCTAACAAAATGTTGTCCTCTGGAAATGGCAGTGGTAAACCACGTCAGTATTCTTGCTTGATGGCGGAACAGAAGGACATGCGCTCTTCTCCTGCAAAAACTCCAGAGTTACAACTCGCTGCTGAGCAGCCGTCGACAGGAGAATGTTGGATCCCACCAAAAAAAGATACCCCGCATCCAGGGGCAAAGGAGAAGCCCCAAAAAGACGGTAGGAGGGGCAAAATCTCATTTAGAATCCAACCCCATACCGACCAGAGATACTCAGATGGCTCAAGCAAAACCTTGTGCTCATCAGGAGAACCCTCAGAGACTGAGCCAGACCTGCCTTTGAGTGTTGGAGTATCTCCTGCAGAGTTCCGGGTCAGCAGTGGCCTGCAGCAGGGGCTCTGGGTGCAGCAGACCTGGGTATGGCATAAGCCGTCTTGGAGGAGGTTGCCATTAACCCCGCCATAGAGCTGCCAGAGCTTACACAGCTGGGAAAGAGTCTTAGAGGGCACAGACAGAACCTTGTGCCTACCAGGACCCAGGAGAAAGGAGCAGTGACCCCACAGGAGACTGACCCAGACTTGGAGAACAATACAATTCTGAAATGAATGAGCTGGACCTGAAAGTGCCCTGAATATAATGGCACAAAAGACGACCTCAGAGGATTTTAGGTGGCAGAGAGCTGGGTGGGAAAAAGTGGTCTGCTGGGGCTGCTGAGGGGTGTTCACTCTTCATTCCTCTGCTGAGTGGCAGTGTTGTGGAGAACAGGGATAAGTGAGTAGATGGGACAGGCTGCCTGAAGAGAACCTTTCTAATGTTTAGATTTTCTGCATGTAAAATGTGCTGTACCATCGTGTCCACTGAATCCACAGTACCGGGATTTTTACCAAGAGCGGCCCCATAGGTGAGATGTCCCAGCGATGCTTCCAGTGTCACATAGTGGCTTGAGTAAATGTTGTCTAAAGCTCTGTCTTGTTTTGAAATTTATATAAATTTTTGCTACTTATCCAGCCCAGGGAAGTTTTTTTGAGATTGTATTATAGTGTCCCTAGGCCATGAGAGCCATTTACTAAAAGATGTCCATATGAGTGGGGGCACACAATCAAATATAGGTTACAGTTCTAAATTGAACTCTAAAAACAAAATTTAAGAAAGAATATAAAATTCAGAAGCGGAGTACACTAAGTCAGGACAGCCTTAATGTGAAAAAAATCTATAAAGAATGGTAAAGAAAAAAGAAAATTTAACAAGATTCTAAATAATAAAACAGTAAGATTGGGGTAATAAGCAGCAGTCATGCGCAAGATTAATTCTCAGGTTGTATGTAATTTGATTGTGAAAGCACACACATACAAACATATGTTTATTTATCAGAATATAGTAGGAATGCCAGAGAGTGACTTGTGTTATTACTGATACCATGCCACTGAGGCACTTTAATGTGTGAACAACATGGATGACCCAGTCTGAATTCTGTTTCTGCTTTGGAATATATGATGTCATACAATCTAACAGCTTGGAGTAGCTTACCATTCATAAATTTTTACTAAAAATTGAAGTAAAGCTTAAATCCCGCTGTTGGGATTTCGTAAGGCTCTGAGATGAAAGAGTATTCTGGGAACGGCCTGTTGTTGAGCAGCTTGTTAGGGAGTGTTCAGGTTTTGGGCTGTGGGGAGGTGGCAGGTTCAGGGCTGTCTTCCCGGGCGTTGGTCTGTCTGTGTCTCAGCCACACAGCCCTTGCCCAAGGTGGCGGTGGTCGCCTTCTCCTTTAGCAGGGCCGCTCCTGTGCCTGGTGCACCACCCAGGAGTAGCTTTGCTTTTGCAACTCACCTGGAAAATTCATCTAGTTCCTAGCTCTCGTGGGTTGTTCAGGTCCTTGCACAGTGTGGCCCCGCTTTCTCAGTTTCGCCTTTTGTCGCCTCCGTACACTCGGCCTCCGGGTTAGGCGGGTAGGCCCGCTGTCTTTCCCATACTTGCTTTTCTTCCTCGGGTGCCTTTCAGTTCCTACTTTCATACGCCTTCCTGTCTTCCCTGCAGACCGCAGGTAAGTACCACTGCCTGTGTATCACTTTAAAATGAGAGCGTTGAACAGTGTGTTGTCTCATCTACCTGTGTGAGTCTGTGAGTGTTAAAGGACATTGATTATAGACAGACTAGCTAAGGCATGATTGGAGAGAATCGTTTTCAAAGAAGAATTCTAATAATTACGTCTAGACCTTAAAAAGTTGTATAGCTTCCCTATTCTTATGTATTGACACTACTATTTACGTTAGTTGCTCAACTAAGCAGAGTGCATCGCCTTCCAGAGGCTGAGCTCTTGCTTCTGTTGCATCGTAGGGTAGGAATGGTGGTGAGTGTAGGAGCGGGGAACCACGTGGTTTTGGCTCAGTTCCCTTCTATGGGGTGGCTTTATGAGCTACAGAAGATCAGCCTGGTGAGGCCTTTGCGAATACAGATTCCTCTGCTAATACAGATTTTAATCATTTGAATGAGACATTTGCTCAGTATGAATCTAAGGAAATTACATTTTATAAAATTGCTTTGTCTAAGTAAACCTGTGTTCTTGTTTATTAGGAAAGTTTGTTTAATAAATTATAGATTGCCTACTTTTGTTCTTTGACAGCCAGCTTCATTCTTCATTTATGAAAAGGCAAATTCCACATATGATATGCAGGAGAATTCGAAGTGGAACGCTTCTGTACATACTGCTTGGTGTGTTTAAGCTGAGTGTGGAACATCGACAGGGAGACAGTTCAGGAGGAAACTCGTGCTTGTCAAGCTCGTGCTTACTGTTCTCACACTGTGTTCTTTGCCAGCCCCAAATTCTAACAAGACAATAGCATTTTCCTTCTTGCTGCAAAGTCGCTTCAGTCGTGTCTGACTCTGTGCCACCCCATAGACGGCAGCCCACCAGGCTTCCCCGTCCCTGGGATTCTCCAGGCAGGAACACTGGAGTGGGTTGCCATTTCCTTCTCCATTTCCTTCTTTGGTCTTCTAAAATTTGGCTTTAAGAAACTATACTTTATATGGTAGCTGTATTTCACATATCTCAGTTTTATATCCCTGATGATTTAGCAGGTAAAGAATCTGCCTCTAGTGCAGGAAACAAAGGAAACATGGGTTCAGTCCCTGCGGGGAAGATCCCCTGGAAGAGGAAATGGCAACCCACTCCAGTGTTCTTGCCTGAAAAGTCGTGGACAGAGGAGCCTGGCAGGCTTCAGTCCATGGGGTTGCAAAGACAGACACGACTTGGTGACTAAACCATAACAACAAGCATATGATACTGGTAGGTATAATACCCAGAGCATCGCGGCAGGGCTGTGCCCCGGGCAGGCCTGTCCCGGGAGCTTGGACGTCTGTGTGCTTGTGGCCGCTCAGTCCCCAGTTCCCCAGGCTGAAGGGGAACTGTGTTTGTAGTAACACAGGTTGTCCAGTTAAAAAACAAAAACAGAGAAGGAAGGTATAGCGGTTTAAGTATTCAATTGAAAAGAATTGCTTATTTTGTTATTGTAGACTGTGTTTTCTTTGAAATTATTTTGCTAATAAGCAGGGTGTGTCTTAAACCTGTGTTGGATGTTGAAAAAGAGAATGTGAAATGGATTATGTTAAATTTCTTAGAATTATATATAGTTACAGGCTGATAATTATGTGTTTGATAAGGTTATTAAAGAATTGATATCTATTACAGTAGGCTAGTTAGTAAAAAAAATACTCTGAGAGAGACAGTAGTGACCAAAAACAAGTAAGAGGAGATATATATTCTTAGAAATTTATGTATTTGTATAGCTATCAAGCAACAAACTCATGTAACAACTAAGCTGTGAATTCTTTAGGTAGTTGAAGAAATGATCTTGTAGGAGTGGTTTGAGAAATGAATGAGTGGTAGAATGAATGTTGTATTTTCTTGGCTTAAGAGAGGTAGGTGGTATATTCAATGGAATATTTATTCAGCCATAAAAAGGAAGGAATCCTCACCGTTTATAACAATATGGATGGACTGTGAGGGTATTATGTTCAGTAACGTTAAGTCAGAGAAAGACAGATACATATACCCTCACTCGTGTGTGGAATCTAAACAAACAAGGAAGCTCGTGGACACAGAGGACAGATTGGAGGTTGCCAGAGGCAAGGATGGGGGTGAGAGTGGATGAAGTGTGCTGGGGGAGGGGGTTTACAAAGTATCAGCTTGTAGTTAGAGATATGACTCCCAAGTTTTAAAAATTCTACTGCGGCTAAAATACCATTAAACAGCCATCATAGGCCACAGAGAAACTGTTTGTGAAAGGATGAGTCAGTAGATGTGGCGGACTTCACCACTGTCTTATTTTAAGAAATTGCCACAACCACTCCAGCTTTCAACAGCCACCACTCGGATCAGTCAGCAGTCAGCAGCGTGGAGGTGAGACCCGCCGCCTACAGTGAGATTACGACATGCTGAAGTTTCGTCAGCACAGTTTGTCAACTAAGTTTATGTCATATTCTACATCCTCTGTTGTCATTCAATGATCTTCATAGCATCCTCACCAGAAGCAAATTCCATCCCAAGAAACGGCTTTCTTTGCTCATCTGTAAGAAGCAACTCCTCCTCCGTGAGGGTTTTACCCTGGGATTGTAGCAATGCAGTTACATCTTCAGGCTCCACTTCCAGTTTCAGTTCTTGTGCAGTTTCTATCGCATCTGCAGCTTCTTCCTTTATAGAGTCTTGAACCCTTCAAAGTCATCCATGGGGGTTGGCACCAGCTTCTTCCAGACTGCTGTAAATGTTGATATTTGGGCCTCTTACGAATCACGAATATTCTTAATGGCGTCTAGAATGACAAATCCTTTTCAAGTGGCTTTCAGATTCAACAGAGGCATCACCATCTATGAGATATTCTGTCATGCAGCCCATTTGTTCCACTTACAGGGCTCCGGCAGCATAGATTGAGCGTAATTTAAGGGCTCCAGGAGTTTTGAATGGTAAACGGGCATTCAGCTTTTAAGCCAACAGCTATATTAGCCCCTAACAGGAGAGTCAGCCTGTCGTTTGAAGCTTTCCAGCCAGGCAGTGACTTCTCATCTCTAGCTGTGAAAGTCCTAGATGCATCTTCTGATTGAAGGTCATTTGATCTGCATTAAAATCTGTTGTTCAGTGTAGCCGCCTTCATGCATTGTCTTTGCAGCTCTGGGTAACTTGCTGTAGCCGCCACGTCAGCACTTGCTGCTTCACCTCACACTTCTACATTATGGAGGCGACCTCTGTCCTCGACACCTCATGAACCAGCCTCTGCTGGCTTCAGAGGTTTCTTCTGCAGCTTCTCTACCTTTGTCAGCTTTCTAAGGTTGAAAGGAGGTTAAGCTCTGCTCTGATTAGACTTTGGGTTAAAGGAATGGTGTAGCTGGTTTGATCTTCTGTCCAGGCCACTAAAACTTTCTCTGGATCAACAATAAGACATGATAAGTTTTCTTATCATGTATATGTTCACTGGAGTAACACTTTCTGTTTTACATTCACAACTTGGCTGCTTGGTACAGAAGCCCTACTCTTGACCTGTCTTGGCTTTTAACGTTCCTTCCTCACTGAGCTTAATCGTTTCTAGCTTTTAATTTAAAGTGAGGGACGTGGGACTGTTCTTTCCTTGAGCACTTGGACACCCCTGTAGGGTTACTAACTGGCCTGGTTTCAGTCTTGCTGTGTTTCAGGGAACAGGGAGGCCCGAGGTGAGGGAGGGAATGGGCAGCCGTCTATTTGTGGAGCAGTCAGGACACACGTTTATTGATTGCTGCCTTATGTGGGTGTGGTTCACCCCAAAGCAGTTCCAGGGTAGCATCAGAGGTCGCTGATCACAGAGCACCATAACAGATATAGTAGTGATGAAATGTTGGCAACACAGACACACAGAGTGAGCAGATGCAGGAAAAGTGGTCCATGCAGGTTGCCGAAGACCTTCGGTTTGTGAGCAGTGGCATGTCTGCGGGGCTCAGTAGAGCGAGTGCTGCCCGTGTGTCATCTGGGTTCCAGTAGGGCCAGGGGTGCCCGCCTGTGCTGGCAGCCTGGGGAAGAAAGATGTGCTCTGCGCTTAGGCTCTGGGGCCCGCCCGGTAGCACAGGGAGCGGTACTGCTGCGAAGCGTGCAGCGTTCACGTAAAGGGTTTAGATACTTAAGAACAAGTACATTAAGATTAAAGTTCTGTATTTACTGTCTTGGGGTCCTAATATGTCCAGTTTATCATTTCAAGTTGAGTGATTGTGTTTACCAGTTTATGATAATAAACGCTCTAGGTTTATCATACTATACTTCATATGCTACATTATATTAACTTTATCAAAAGTATGCCTAATTGAGGCTTAACAGTCTTGTTCAGTTTATTTGAAAAAAAAATAATAAATCTGATTATTTACTTTAAAGCTGCAGAAGAAAGAAGACCAGCAATTGGAACCTAAAAAAAGTACCAGCCCTAAAAAAGCTGCAGAGCCCACTGTTGATCTTTTAGGACTTGGTAAGTAAAAAAAAAAACACGTCACCATTAGAGCTACGAAACAGCTGAGACCCTGACTTGCATTGATTAGCATGGCTTTATCGTCAGTGTGCCAAAGGGACCTGTTAACTGAATTTGGACATGGTGTGGTTAGTTTGCTGTGTTCCTGCAAAAAGGGAAATCTTCATAAGGGAGCTGGCATCTGTCGGCAGTGCCTTTGCGGAACTGCGAGTGCTGAGTTCCAGGGAGAGGGAGCTGCCCGAGCAGTCTCCAGGCTTGGTGGGCCATGCTGCCTCAGCACTGAAACGAGGGGTAGATGCGTTTACTCCCACCCCTCTTCTCTTTATTTAGCTTTTTGCGGGGTTGGAGGGGATCCCTTAGCAAAATAATTCTGGCATAGCCTTATTATAAGGTGCTGTCTTAAAGAAAGCTTTTTTTGGGTTAACTGAAGCAACACGCCTTGCACCTCGATCTAGTAGCTGGGTTCACGTTATGTGTGTGATGACAGTAAGAAGTGCTCAGTTTAATGTCATTTTTGTTCTCAGGGCTGACAGATGGATGTTGTCTGCCTGGCAGGTAGACAGGCTTCCATTCAAAGGGTGCTTGTATTGTCCTTATCTGCAATTGTCAGCTCTTCTTAAGTGCTTCTCCTCTTTGTTCTAAAGTAGCTTGATAAATAGTTATTTTTATCTGAGCCTTCTGCAGTAATTAATTTAGAAAAAAATCTGTTTAGTTTAGAGAAAGATTAATGGCTAAAGGAAAACAGTAAAAGATAGTTTAGTAAAAGATGGAGTTGAATGTCATGAAAGTTTTCTAAAAATTGATCTTTGTTCTTAATAAGATTGTTTTCTGTTTTAAGAATTACAATTGAATGTTTTAGTCATTTCTTCAAAGTTGGTGTTTCATGCAAATATACTCCCTATTGATAAAAAATCTTCTGTGGTGGTGAAATTAGGAGGTATATATTAGAAATATAAAAAAATAACTATGATTTTATGAGCCCTGAAAATAGGGCTCAGTCCAGGCGCTTTAAATAGAATTATGTTGAATACAAGTTCTCTTAATTTATGTATTTTACTTCCTTTCCTCTAAATGAGAGAAAGGGGAAAAAAAGACTCATTACCAAAGTAAGAATAGATCCTACTAAGACTGCATGCATCTTTGTCTTCACGGCAGCATCTCCTCTCCAGTCTAGTGCCTCGTTTACCAGTTCATAACTTAGAAATGTTAGATCGAACCCAGGCCTGACTCTTACCCTTACAGACTCACTGACCCACAGCTCTCACAAAGTGTCTGCTGGTATCCAGGCACCCAGACACTAAGCAGAGAGCTGTGAAGGAGAGCAGATGAGAATGCCTGACCTCTGGGAGCTTTCATTCTCTCTGGGGAAGCAGTGATAAAATAGTGAAGCAAACTGTGGTATGGGTCATGTTTGGTAAGTGCTGTAGCTAAAACAAAAAGGAGTGGTGGTGATTTTAAATAGGGCTAGGGGTGCTGGGGGCTCCCTGAGATCCCACTGGAGTGAGGACCTCAGGAAGTCGGGGCCCCCTGTCCGTGGGGGTGAGACAGGTGGGTGTGGTGGCCCCGTGGCACCTTGCCACCACATGAATGGGGCCAGGATGCATGAGACCTGGAGGGTGTGGGGCGACAGGGAGGTCCACTGCAACAGGACTTCGGCGTCTGCTTGGAGTGTCCTGGAAATGCACTGCAGGGATTTGAGCAAAGAAGCACCTCCTCTGACTTGAGTGTTTCAGAACTTCTTGTAGCTGCTGTGTTAAGAGTCGGGTGTAGTGAGGCGAGGCTGCCGTAGGGGCAGGGGGACCAGTAACACAGCTGGGGGGCGGTGGCTGAGGGTGGTGGTGGTGTGGGGAGTTGTAAGAAGTAGCAGGCTCTGAACCTGTTTTAAAGAAGGAGCCGATAGGGTTCGCTGACCAGTGAGCAGCGTAGGATGTTTCCCTTTGGGAGTGACTTTGTAGAACAGGCAGCCTGCTCCCTTGGGACAAGCAGAGTTGCTCTCATGAGGTCTCCAGCTGCTAAGCATGGTGGTGTGGAGGTGATCTGGGAGACAGGTGGCGGGCCTGGCCCCAGGCGTCCAGCTGTTGCCACAGTGATGCTGCATGGTCCTGTCGCCTGGCACTTGACCTCTGACCTCAGAACACGGAGCTGTCTTTGTGGAGCGTCACTTGCTGTGCTTCCTGCTTTCCAGCTGGTCACAGTTGCAGAGTGTGTCTCCTCTCAGTGTGTCCCTGTCCTCTACCACCTGGTCTCACAGTCCCTGGGCCGTGGGGGTTTCAGACTGTGGCTCCCCTCTTCTGGCGTCAGGCTCTGTGATGTCAGCCGTGGCTGGGTCTCATCGGGGCTCTGTGAGCCTGTTTCAGCGGTGGGAGAGCTTCAGGAAACTGTCCTGAGGGGAGAGCCAAGCTTTGCTCATGGTAGGAGCATGTGGGAGTGCTCGAAGGAGAGGGTGAGGACATATCTGGGGGGTTTGCTGCTGCCTGACGATTCTAGCTCTGTACTGGAAGAGTTCTGGCAGTGGCCGGGCAGGTGACGGGGTCAGAAGGAGGGCTTAGGGGTCTTGCCTATGAAGTCGCAGCAGCGGGAAGGCTGGCACCTCACCCAGAGCATGCACAGCTCTGCTCCTGCCAGTCACCAGTCACCTAAGTTCTAGAAGAGACTGTCTGGCTTTGATAGAGCAGTGCTCCTGAATGAGGATGGAGCAGCAGCTTCTTGTGGGTAAGCGTGTCACTCTGGTTCCCCATAGGTGGTGGCATGCTGGGGCAGGGGCAGCAGGCACGTGTGGTCTGCTTTATGGCCGCACGGAAAAGACGGCAGGCCTATGTGGGTGAGAGCAGAGACAGCCTTCACGTTACACGTTTGCAGGAAAGACAGAGAAAAGCCCCACAGGGTTAGTGCAGTTACCCAGCCACAGAGGGCCGAGGAATCCCGGGGTTCTGTGTGTATTCGGGGTCACATTTTAGTAGTCTCACACAGGATGATAGTCAAGGCAATTTTTTAGAAATGTGAACTTCCTATTTAAATGGGCCGTTTAGCGAACCTTTTTGTTTCAGCCCAGTGGTTCGAGATAAACCTGTTTTCCTCAGCTCCCCTTTCCTGATCTACTCCCATCCCAAAGTCATAAAATACTGTGTGCTTTTTAGCAAGAGTCAGCAATGCTTTTCTGAAAGGAAATAACTGTTTTTGGCTTTTGCAGGCCTTACAGCCTCTGGGGCAGCTGCTTCGCTTGCCCCTGTGGCGGGCACGTTGCTGTTGGCAAGAGCGTGGATGGTGAGGGGGGGCTGGGCTCTGCTGGGCATTAAAGATAGTTGGGAGGGGCCTTTATGCTCCTGGCTGTGCCTGCAAGAATGACTTCATGTTCAGGTGTTAATTTGCACTGGAAGCTTGTGGAAGCACAGTTTACTCCGCCTTACTGTCTGGTATTAGAAGTGGGGTCCATACTTGGTTGTTACCTGCCCTCTGCTCTTGGAAATGGCCAGGTCTTAGGGCCCCTCTTGGCGAGGGCCAGCCCAGCTGCTTGACTAGAGCGTGTCCCTGCTGCCTGAGAGCAGAGCTGACATCAGCTCCCGCTGCCGCCGGGGTGCTGCTTGCCTGTGCTCTGCACGTGAGGCTCTCCCAGGACTGGGGGCCACGCTGTGCGCGTCTTCACGGCCGGCCTCTGCTGGTGACGACTTGGCTTTCGTGAGACGAAAGCTGACAGACTACTTAGCAACTGGTTAGGACGGCCTCAGACTGCTTTTTCTAGAAGGTCCCATCTGAGAGCAGTCCTCAGGGCGAGCAACCACTCCAGCTGTAAGGCGTGGCAGGCCTGTGGCTGCGGGGTGAAGCATGGCCTGCTGGCTTCAGCTCGGCCTTTCCGCAGACTCCGCTCCCCAGCAGGAGGCTTCACCGCAGGCCATCAGGCGCGTGGGTGCATGGGACTGTCGGGGACAGGCCCCTGGGGAGAGCTCACACAGAGGCTGGCTGGAGCTTGGTGATGAAAGCCTGGCCCAGGGTGTTTGTACTGCTTACATGGGCGTATTCTTCTGCTTGCTCACATTCATCTAGGGACATTTCTGCCTGAACGTCTCATCAGCTTTGAGTTATTTTAAATACTGAACTACACAGAGATGTATTTAGATAGTGGGTTCCTCAGTTTTTTCTTAAGGAAAAGCTCAGAGGAACATACAGCTTTAGGCAAGTTTTAAAGTCTTCTCCTTTATGCCTGTTTCAGGAAATAAAATCATTAACTTGTCACAATAGCCAAGATCAGATGGGTTGACAATGCTAGTTTAACATAGTTTTTACTATTGTATATAACCTGCTTAATTATCTAGTAATATATGTCCCAGTTTTATATAATGAGAGAGGTGAATACACTACCTTTTTTTCTGTAAATTTTTTTCGTGTTTGTAAGATTTCTGGACAGAAACAAACTAAAGAATAAAATACTTTCAGAAAACACTCTAATTACCTTTAAAGCAGTAAATTCCTACAGAGAGGTTTCTGTTTTTCAAAGGCCATACACTGGAAAGTACCACAAGTTCGTGACTGGGCGGACTGGGCCACAGCTGAGCCCTAGCCTGAGGAATTGCGGGTGGGTGTTAGTTGTGTGCGTCCTGCTGCTGTCCGGGCAGGGAGGAGGAGAGGAGGCTCTGTCTAGCGCACATGTCTGAGGTAATTTTATAGTCTGTTACGGTTCTGTGGAAAGCTCTTAGAGAGATGGGAATACCAGACCATCTTACCTGTCTCCTGAGAAACCTATATGTGGATCAGGAAGCAACAGTTAAAAGAACCCTGTGTGGCACAACTGACTGGCTCAAGATTGAGAAAGGAGTAAGAAGGGCTGTCTGCTGTCACCCCGTTTGTTTAATCTATACACTGAGCACATCATGAGAAATGCTGGGCTGGATGAGTTACAAGCTGGGATCAAGGCAGGTGGGAGAAACCTGAACAACGTCATGTATGGGGATGATACCACTCTAATGGCAGAAAGCGAAGAGGAACTAAAGAGCCTATTGATTAGGGTGAAGGAGGACAGTGAAAGACTGGCTTAAGACTAAATCTTAAAGAAACTTTAGATCATGGCATCCTCCCCCTACTGCCTGGCAACCAGAAGGGGAAAAGGTGGAAACAGTGACAGGTTTCCTCTTCTTGGCTCCAAAATCACTGTGGATGGTGACTGCAGCCATGAAGTCTGATGATGATTGCTTCTTGGCAGGAAAGCAATGACAAGCCTAAGCATTGTGTTGAAAAACACAGACATCACTCTGCCAGCAAAGGTCTGTATAGTCAAGGCTGTGGTCTTCCTGGTGGTCACGTATGGTTTTGAGAACTGGGCTGTAAAGAAGGCAGAACACCAGAGAATTGGTGCCTTCGAACTGTGGTGCTGGAGAAGACTCCTGAAAGTCCCTTAGACAGCAAGGAGATCAGGCAGTCAATCTTAAGGGAGATCAACCCCGAATATCCACTGGAAGGACTGATGCTGAAGCTCCAGTATTTTGGTCAGATGATGCACACAGATGACTCATTGGAAAGTCCCTGACGCTGGGAAAGATTGAGGGCAGGAGAAGAGGATGAGATGCTGGATGGCATCACCGATGCAGTGCACGTGAACTTGGGAAAACTCCAGGAGATGGTGAGGGACGGGAGGCCTGGCGTGCTGCAGTCCATGGGGCCGCAAAGAGTCGGACACGACTGAGCGACTGAACAACAACAGTGGTTCTCAGATACGGTTAGAAATTAATAATATCTTGCATTGTTTCTGCTCAGAAGAGTATGTTCAGTGAATGATTAAAGACTACTTCACCCTTTCAAAAAGGGGGCCTTGGCTGTCTGTGTGTGATCACACCTATGGAGGAGGAGCAGACAGGTGTGTGCCTGTTTGCTGGGAGAGACCAGCTGTGGGCAGTTGCCACCTGCGGTCATGAGTCTGAGGGGAGGGTGGCGACCCGGCCCGCTGGAGATCCGGCAGCAGAGCCCGGGGGGAGGGCATCGCCTCCTCCAGACCCGGGCCCCAGGGACTGTGAGGCGCGTGATGGAGGGGTGATGTCTAGGCATTGATGGCACGAATGCTGGCTGTGGGCGAGGCGCCTTCCAGTTGTTGGGCATCGGGGGCCTGAACGTGGCTGCAGGGGGACTTTTAACAAGTGTCGTGTGAGCCAGCAGTTTGGGGTCAGGAGTTGGCGCCCCCTCCTGCTTCCTGAGCCGTCACCCTTGGGCCCTGCCTGGTGGTCAGCACGTGGGCAGTGAAGATCCCAGCCCCTGACCTCAAGGCCATGTCCAGACGGTGGCTTCTCAGGAGGTAAAGCTGCTTCCAGAAAATGCCCCCAGCAGAGTTCTCGGGGTCCCCTGGGCAGGGGTCCTGAGGCCTCTCTTGGTGCAGGCAAGGCCAGGCAACAGCGTGTGGCCTCTGCCATGCAGGCCAGCTCCGTTAGCGTGTCAACCACTGCAGCCCTTCGGAGGTGGGGGGGGGGGTGCGTGTCTCACACACACACACACACACACCTCTGACAGTCCTTCAGAGTGGGGAGTATGTCACGCAGACACACACCTCAGGCCGGCTTCGTTAGCGTGTCAACCTCTGCAGCCCTTCAGAGGGGGAACGTGGCACATACACACACACACAGACACACTCCTTGTCCTTCCCATTTCCTTCTGTTTTAAAACATACAAGGACACGGAAGCTGACCAAAGTTGGCTTCCAAGGCCCAGCTTCTGGACGACAACTAGGTTCAAACCCAGGTCTCCCTGACTTCAGAGTCCAGTCTCAGCTTGTAGATGAACTGAAGCTAAATGCTTTTACTCCAGTAGTTAGATTGCCATCTCGTTACTGTAAGAAACGTGGAGATGGTGCCTGCTGCGTGCCAGGCACTGCTCTGAGTGTTTACAGATGGTGAATCCTTGGATCTTCACAGAAGCTCTGAGGTTGGTGAGCTACTGTTGGTTTCACTTTACCAGCGAAGAAACTCAGGCACAGAGGTTAAGTAAGTTGTTCAAAGGCAAGCAGTTGGTAGATTACAGAGCCAGACTGGTATTCTTAACAGTTACAGTGTGCGGAGCTCCGAGAGGAAGTGAGATTCTGAGACTGCCAGGGACCGTGTCATACCAGACAGACGTGAGACCCACTTGTCCAGGAGACAGATGCGGCGTGTCACAGTGGGCCTGGAGTTAGAGGTGGTGCCAGGACTGTGCGCGGGCTCTGGGGCCTTCACCCGGCAAGGGAACACAAGCACCGCTGTGTGGTCGTCGTCCAGAGCGTGACTGAGTGGGCAGTGTGACACGCACCACAGCGATGTGCGCGGGGCAGGACGAGCGTGTCTCTGGGGCCTTGGGGGATGCCACCGCACCAGGCGGACGCTGCACAGAGCGCTGGCCGCAGGGCGAGCCAACCTGACTCACAGGAAGAGGAGCTCGGAACGGGAGGGGCAGACGGAGCGGGAGGGTTCACACCAGCTGTGAGGCCTCTCGGTCAGTTGAGTGGGTTAGCATAAAGGCCACCTAGTTAGCAGTGTGTGCGTGCTAAGTCAGTTCAGTCGTGTCCAACTCTTTGTGCCCCCATGGACTGCAGCCTGCCAGGCTCCTCTGTCCGTGGGATTCTCCAGGCAAGAAGACTGGAGTGGGTTGCCATGCCCTCCTCCAGAAGGTCTTCCCAATCCAGGGATTGAGCCTGCATCTTTTATGTCTCCTGCATTGGCAGATGGGTTCTTACCACCACTGCCACCTGGGAAGCCCTACCTAGCAGTAAGAAAAATTAACTGAAGATTAAAAACAAACAGCTTCACTTAACCCTCAGTCATCTTTTCTTAAGCTTTTGAGAACAATTTGAAGCCTGAAAATTAATATGCTTCAAATGAACGTTTATGACTTGAGTTTACAAAGTAACACACATGGGAGTTTATTTCATTTCATAAAGCCAAGTGTGTTTAAATCCAGAGGAATTCCAAGTAACATTTTTAATAAAGGAAAAAGCTTTAAATGGTTTCTTGCGTAGAAAATAAAAAAGGTTCTTTGAGTAATATGATTTATAAAGCTTTAAGGAGTTTTGCCATCAAGGAGAGTGTCTCACTATACCTCACGGAAGCAGCCTTCTTTAATCCGTTTCCACTTAGACTCGCTCCTCCCTAGGGTGATGCCTCAGTAGTTAGCAGTGAAGAATTAGAGTTGGCAGTTTTTGGTGTCCAAGGGTGTGCTCAAGGCTAAGTGTTCACACTCAGTCAGGAGCAGTAATGAGAAGCATAGCATCACTTACTTATCATGTTCTTATCTGCCTATGCCAGATTAGTGATATAAGAAATCTCATAGAACTGTCGGAGAAGGCAATGGCACCCCACTGCAGTACTCCTGCCTGGAGAATCCCATGGACAGAGGAGCCTGGTGGGCTGCTGTCGATGGGGTCGCACAGAGTCGGATCCGACTGAAGCGATTTAGCATGCATGCATGGGTTGGAGAAGGAAATGGCAACCCACTCCAGTGTTCTTGCCTGGAGAATCCCAGGGACGGAGGAGCTTGGTGGGCTGCCATCGATGGGGTCGCACAGAATTAGACACGACTGAAGCGACTTAGCAGCAGCATATAACTCTGTGACTTTTTTTTCCATTATTTGTGCAAATAGATTATGACCAGCTAATGCCACTGACATTCAGGTAAAGGATGAATTCAGTTAATATTTATTGAGCACAGGCGAGTTCATGGAGCTCTGGTAAATTCCAGAGAACGTGGCTCTGTGTGTGTCTAGTAGTACAAGTTGGGGGGGGGTGCATGTGCGTCCAATCTAGAAACGAGAAGACAGAACTGTTGCTCAGGGAAGAGTGGAAGAGGCTGGCTCTGAAAGTGCAGTGTGAAACCTGGCATAATGCTAAAGTTCGCAATTTACACGTTATTTTCCTCAATTCAGGCCTTACTTCTCTTCCTAGTTAGAGGCAGATGAGTTTTTCATGCCATGCAAAGTGACGTCAGGCAAAACCTCCTGTGTTCTAGGGTCGTGTTTAGAGTGAGTGGCAGCTGGGAAAGACCAGTGACCCCCAGACAACTGGGTCCTTGGGCCTCCCCTTTATAAATTGTCCTGTGATTTAAAGCCCATCCGCATCCTTCTCAGAGGCCATCTCAGGGAGTTGCTCAGAGCAGAGCTGTGGGAGAGGGGAGTGGGGTCGGTGCGGAGGCTGCCTGAGATGTGAGCAGGCGTGTGCGTGTGTGCACACATGCGTGAGCCGTACTGTGACTGCAGCAGTGCTCTGGGCCATGGGCAGAGTGTCACTCGAGGATGCGGTTCTGATTTAGAGGCACAACTGCGACCTCACTGCCACGGTGGCCTGGAGAGGAAGCCAGGGAGGAATTTCAGCAGGATGCAGATGCTGCGTGGAAGCCCGCGGGGTGTGGGGCTGCGGCGGGGAGACTGGGAGGAGCGGCAGGGGTCTTCATCGCAGGGGCTGCAGCGTCTTCCAGGAAGATGTGGACTCAGAGGAGGTTTCCAGGGAGGAAGGATCAGCCAGGGTCAAACATGGTGTGGTTGTGTAGGATGGGGACCGAGAGGGGTTTGTAACCATACCGCCGGGACTTTCCACACTCCGAGTCATTGTTTTTTCTCCCAACAGAAGTAGGATCACCTGCCTGCCTGTTGTTTTGTTGCAGGAAGGGGGACCCCTTCCAGGGCCCGAAACTGGGCTCTCGTCCAACACTTGGAAGTGAATTGTCCGAGGAGACACGTGCTGAAAAAGCAAGAGATTTTACTGGGAAAGGGCACCCAGGTGGAGAGCAGGAGAGTAAGGGAACCCAGGAGAACTGCTCTGCCTCGTGGCTCCCTGTTTCGGGTTTTATGGTGCTGGGATTAGTCTCTGGGTTGTCTTTAGCCGATCATTCTGACTCAGAGTCCTTCCTGGTAGTGCAGGCCTTGTTCAGCCAAGATGGACGCCAGAGAGGAGGATTCTGGGAGGTGGTTGGACAGGTGGTGTCTCCTTTTGACCTTTCCCGAACTCTTCTGGTTGGTGGAGGCTTATTAGTTCCGTGTTCCTTACCAGGACTTCTGTTGTAAAACAGCTCATGCGAATGGCGACTATGGTGCCTGGCCAGAGTGAGTGGTTTCAGTTAGTGTGCTTACCCTGACAGTTTTACCCCATGGCTCCAGTCACCAAGAAACATTCTCCTAATGTGTGTTTGGAAAGCATTTCATCAGTCGTTTTTTGAGCATCTGCTTTGTCCCGGGCATCTGTTGAGGAGGCAGCCCCCGTCTCTCTGAGAGGGCAGAGGGTGGATGGGGGTGCTCAACTGTGGGCACGGTGCCGGGAGAGCATACTCAGCGTGTTCAGATGCCGGCACAGACTGAACGCCGCGTCAGGAAGGCGCCTGCACTGGGGAGGAGTTGGGGGTCTGTCTGGCCCGCCTGCCGGGCTGGAGTGGCTGCGGGGGTGGGGTGGGGAGAGGGCCTCGGTCTCGTGGGCTCAGCCGGAAGCGGGGACTGTACCCAGCTGGGCAGGAGGCCAGCCTCACCCTTCGTGCCCTCTTCTTGGGAGGCGGGACAGCTGCTCCGAGAGCTGGTTTAACCTGGGACAAGTGAAGGGCACTGCTTCTGTTTGGGGGAACCAGCAGAAGCTGCTCAGAAGGGTTAGAGCAGTGGAGTTTTCCAGCTGTACCAGCAGAGGTGTGTTGAAATCCCAGTCTTCCTGTGTAAAACTCACTGGAGGTGATGTGAGGATTTAACTCAGACACTTCATATAAAGCATGATTAGAGTACCTGGCAATAGAACTTACAAATGTTAGTGTTAAAAAAACAAAAAACAAATGTTAGTGTTAAAAATGTTATTAAAATCCAAAGTGTTATATTCTTATTTCCTTTTAGTTTATACACAATATCATTCAAAGGCACTTGGAATAGACCAAGAAGAAGGCACTAAAGATTGTTTAAAGTGCTTTGTTTACCATTACTCACTTGGATTTTCGGTGTCAGATGAGTTCTGATATACCCAAGGTTAATAGACAGCTGCCTCGAGGGTTTCTCTTTGGTAGAAACGGCCTTCACAAGGTTGTCATATTTGTGTGCTGGGCAGACCTTCTGTTCATGTGAGCTGCAGCACTGATTTTTAACAACTTGCTTTCTTTAGCTCAAAACATTTAACCTTTCTTTTGAATTCTGGAATGTGTGCAGTGTAAACCGTCATCTACCAACATTAGTCTGAAATCTTAAGGTAAAGGAGAAAGAACAGTTACCCGCAAGCAGCTGATTGTAAACTTCATGCTGTGCCATTGAGACTGGAATTTCTTCTCTTTTAGTGCGTTGTCCTGATTTCTTCTGTTTGCTCATTGCCTCTTCAAGGGGTCCTTCGTGCTTCATTATCATTCTTTATGATGTTGTCCCAGCTAAGTTTCTTCCATTTGCCTCGGGCTTTCCTTGTACTCTGTGCTCCTATTACATGTCTTGTCCACCGGCTGCTGTTTCTGCATGTTGATGGAGCAGCATTGCTCCTCCCCAAGCAGGGAGCCCAGTCCTGACACGCTGTTTGCACAGATGGCTTCTACACACACCTGTGCACACACACACACACGGCTTCTACACACACACACATACACAGCTTCACACTAACACACGGTTTCTAGACACACGTGCACACACACACAGAGACGGCTTCTACACACACACACACACACACACACACAGCTTCTACACACACACATGGCTTCTACACACATACACAGACGGCTTCTACACACACACACACACACATAGCTTTTACACACACACACACGGCTTCTACACACACACAGACACGGCTTCTACACACACACACATGGCTTCTACACACACACACACGCACGGCTTCTACACACACACGACTTCTACACACATACACACACAGCATCTACACACACACACACGGCTTCTACACACACACGGCTTCTACACACACACACGGCTTCTACACATATACACGCACGGCTTCTACACACATACGGCTTCTACACACACGGTTTCTACACACACACATACACTGTGTTTGGCCCCCTCCTCCCTGGAAGGGGAGAGTTTTTCATTTGTCTGGGTGTGTGTGCACATATCTGTACAAACCAGATGTAACTGATGTGGATTTAATTATTTTTCTTAAATTATACCGATTTACAGTATTTAAACCATTTAATTTGAATAAGACTCGTTCTTTCTAAATTTTAAAATATTTATCTGAAAAGCTTTTTTAACACCTTGATGTTCTGTGGCCTTTGTGGTCTCTGAGCTTTCCCTTAGCCAGCAGAGCCTGTGCTGCTGGTGGGCACTTGGGGAAGAGGCCACGCTGGGCGGCAGGGCCGGTGACGGGGCTGCCTGTGTCCGCCTGCAGCCCAGCGCCTGCTGTGGCTACGCTGCCTGCTTCCGCTGTGCGCCGGGGAGGCGCCGGGCTTGGCGGAGGATGCCGCGGGGAGAGACAGCTCTGAGGCTGTGCTGTGCCGCGGTTTCCGAGCTGGTCACCTCACTGCTTCTCTTAACAACACAGATAATTATCAACTAAAAGCTGGTTTCAGATTTTCAGAGTTGGGATGGTTTCTTTGTAGTTGTATACAGTTGTAACTACATGACTTTTGTGAAATGCAGCTTAAAAGAGCCTCACTGGTCTTGGGGTCCGAAGACTTGGTTCTAGTCCAAGTTTTGCTGCTTCACTAGAGAATTGACTCCAAGTCTTTAATCTCTGGGCCCTGTGTTTCTGAAACTGGAGGTAATGAAGGGGAGCCCTTCCCATGCTTTATACAGACAGAAGTGATAGCATGTGAATATTCTTTTAAAAAGTTTAGGGAACAGGTCATGTTTATAATGATGGTAATATAATTTTCAGTTGTCCTATTTAAATCCTGAAAATAAAAAATAGAAGTGTTGTTTAAAGGTTGAGCATCAAGTTTTAATCTTGAACATTTTCTCCAGTCCTCAAATTGTTACCATGAAAAGGAATGATAAACTTCAATTTTATCATTACCCTCTTGCCATGTAACAACGCTTTGTTAGAAAATCTCCATCTGCTATGCCTGAAAAGGCAACAAAAAACCTATACATTATATTATCTAAGTGATCTATTAACAGATGAAATTTTAACCAACTTTATATCAGGAAACTATTAACAGAGGTACTTCAATCACATAGCTTCAAATATGGAGAAAAAACAGGTAGAAAACCAAGATCTTATCCTGTAGTAAAAAATAAAAGTTTTGAGGTGATTTGAGAATTCTATGTGTTCAGCAAGCCAAACGTGGTAAGTCAAATTAACCATCACTGAAATCCAGTGGGGAGATACGCTGGGATTTTGTTTGCTGATTTTCCAAGGTTGAGAAGTTTTCATTTAAGTTAAAAGGCTTTATTTTTCAACAGTTCTGTGAATGCTTGGCTTTTTAGTAACAAGGAGAATCAAGGGGGGTTTTACTCCATCATGTTAGAGGATCCTGTGGAGGGGAGACTTCAGGGGAGAGAGGAGAGGACAGCTGTGTTCCATGCTCTCTGTGAGGTGGGACACGGGCCTGGGAGCATTCTTCACCTTAGGTTTGTGGAGCTCAGAGAGGACCTTTCTCAGTCACTCGACACAGATATCAGTGTTGGCACAGAGACCACGGTCCCTAAGCAGACGCTTCCACTGCCTCATTCTAAAGGATCCCAAAGTCCCTTGGGCTCGCGTAAGTTGACTTTCATGGCAGCTTTACTCACTGCCAGAGGTGATTACAAAGAAAGCCCCACTTTGTTTTTTGTCTGGAATGCCTTTCTGAGATTTCCAAAGGCCAGTTTATAAATAAAAGGCTTCCTTGGTGGCTCAGTGGTGAAGAATCTGCGTGCACTGCAGGAGACACAGGTTTGATTCTTGGGTCTGGAAGATCCCCTGGAGGGGGAAATGGCAACCCATTCTGTATTCTTGTCTGGGAAGTCCCATGGACAGAGGGTCACAAAAGAGTTGGATGTGCCTGAGGACTGAGCACACACACGTACTTAATGGAAGGAGAGGGTGCAGCTGTTCTCCAGCGCAGTGGTGGGAGCAGAAGGCATGTTGCTGCCTGTAGAGGAAGCGAGCCCTGCCCGCGTTAGGGTCAGGACTGTGCGTGGCGCTGCTCTGGGTCTGCAGTGGTTCTGGTCTGGGAGCTACCTCCATGCCAGTGTTGAGGATTGAAGCTGCAAGTTACCGTAGGTCCACGCAGTGTCATCACATGCAGTCTGTCTGCCCCACCCACGCATACGTAACACAGTTTTATTTAAGAAAACTCTCATTGTATATACAGTATTTTAAGCATATTTTTACTCATGCTTGCTGCTGCTGCTGCTAAGTTGCTTCAGTCGTGTCCGACTCTGTGCGACCCCGTAGACGGCAGCCCACCAGGCTCCCCTGTCCCTGGGATTCTCCAGGCAAGAACACTGGAGTGGGTTGCCATTTCCTTCTCCAATGCATGAAAGTAAAAAGTGAAAGTGAGGTTGCTCAGTCGTGTCTGACTCTTAGCGACCCCATGGACTGCAGCCTACCAGGCTCCTCTGTCCATGGGATTTTCCAGGCAAGAACACTGGAGTGGGGTGCCATTGCCTTCTCCTTACTCATCCTCATAAGCATACAAAATGAATGATAGGGATTTTTTATTGGGTATAATACACATTAAAATTTAACCATTCTCATCAGTTCCAAGTTTTCATGGCATTAAGCTCTTTCACATTTTTGTGTAGCCATCACTATCACATGTGCAAGGGAACTTTTATTCTTGTGTGGTTTGCATCTTTGGCAGGAATTTGTCACTTTTACAGTAAAAACTGAATTTAAGATTACAGTCTGAGACTTTGTTGTATCTCTGTGATACTGGACAAGTTTAACATTTTTTGCCATCTGTAAATGAGGGTAGTTTTAGTACCTCTTTTATGGGCTTCCCTGGTGGCTCAGAGGTTAAAGCGTCTGCCTCCAATGCGGGAGACCTGGGTTCGATCCCTGGGTCGGGAAGGTCCCCTGGAGAAGGAAATGGTAACCCACTCCAGTATTCTTGCCTAGAGAATCCCATGGATGGAGAAGCCTGGTAGACTATAGTCCGTGGGGTCGCAAAGAGGCAGACACGACTGAGGGACTTCACTTTCTTTCCTTCTTTCACTTCACAGCATTATAATAAAGACTGGACAAGTGTATGTGTGTGTATTTGTATTTTTTCAGGCTTGGCACAAAGCAAACACTATACTGAGTGCTGACTCTTACTTTTATTAGTCACATATGTGACCCTAAGGCTGTGAAAGGTGAAATAAGACTTTGAAAACCAAATAAAGTGCCACATGTCATTTTACCGATTAGATAATGTATGACTAAGTACTGATCAGGGCTTAGACTTCAAAGTATAAAGAAATTAGTATCCTTAGTGGCATATAATGTACTGCTTCAAACAGATTTAAAATTTCTGAAGGATGTACAGTTTATAAAAGAATGAAAATAGATTATTTGCCTGTAGTAGATGAACGTCTTTGTTCTCACATATCACATCCTGAGCTTACGTAGGTGCTGTGTAAGTCAACTGACAGTTCTGTGGCAAAAAATTAGTTGACAGCATTTCTCCCAATTCACCGAAAATAATAATAGTAATAATAATGTTAATAGTATTTTCTTACACTTAAAATTTTTTGAAATATAAATTTTTCCTGATTGTTACAGTGTTTGCTGTTATGTAAAACAGCAACAAATTTTAACTGAAAAACTGAGAGTAGTTATTTAGGCTCAACTTGTCGGGTTTTTCTTTTCTTCTTTTTTTTTTTTTTTTCACTTTTCTTCCTCTTGGTCATGGTTTGTCTTGGAGGACATGTGCTTCTGTTTGTGAGGTTAAGTTGTGTGTGATGTGGTCGTGTTTCCTGCTATCACAGTGCTTCCTTGTTCTTGTGGTAGAGTGAACGAGCCTGATGAGGTGGTTTCCCCGTCCTCCGCTCTGCAGCTTAGGAGTGCAGGCACCGCTGACACGGGCGGTGTTGCCACTTGAGTTTCGTTACTGAGTTGTGGATGCCGCAGGCAACGTGTTCTTTTGTTTGTGTTTTTAACCTAGGAAACCCTGTCTTTCTAAAGTACGTTACTTGTGGTTCATTCACCGCTCCGTCTGATGTGTACTATCTGATGTGCTGCGCTGGTAGTGGGCTGAAAGACATGCAGTGGCTCTTTAAAGAGGTCTGATTTCAAAATGAATGTTGCTGTTTTGAATGAACTAGAAATGGGAATATACTTTCATGTGTAAATCATGTTTGAATTTTACGTCATGGTTGTGTGTTAGCTTAAAGTTCTGTGTATTATAAATTAGTAGTAGTCTGTGCATTGTTTTATTGCTTGACCTTTAAATTGTCCATAGTGCTTGATAGAGATCTAACATGTGTAACACATAAACATGTGTGCATTGAATATTTCTTTCTTATTGCTCTCATAGTGATATCACTGAAAATGATTGAGAGATATTTGCAGTTGGTCTCTTCCAAACTAACCTTTCATGGTTTTCATACAGTTTTACAAATTAAGTAGTAAAGATTATTGTGACCCGTTATTCCTGGAAATTAATGATGAGTTGTTTCCCTGAAGCTTAAACGGGAAAATAAAAGATACTAATTTCCATAGTTACACTTCAAGAAAGAGAAGAAATCTGTGAGTTCCTGTGGGTTTTGATAGAAACACCCAGTATGTGGTAGATCTTCCATTAAATTTGCCAGATATTTGAAGTCCTACTCTATGCAAGACATCCATCCACCTCATTTTGAAGAGGTTTTAGAAGATACCTGTGTGCCTTTGAGATATGTATGGTTCATCAGAGAGAGCAAATGAGATTGTTGTTGTTGCTGTTCAGTTGCTCAGTCGTGTCCGACTCATTGTGACCCCATTGACTGAAGTACACGAGGCTTCCCTGGCCTTCACCATCTCGTGGAGCTTACTCAGACTCAGGTCCATCGAGTCGGTGATGCCATCCAGCCATCTCATCCTCTGTCGTCCCCTTCTCCTCCTGCCTTCAATCTTTCCCAGTATCAGGGTCTTTTCCAATGAGTCAGTTCTTTGCATCAGGTGGCCAAAGTATTGGAATTTCAGCTTCAGCATCAGTCCTTCCAGTGAATATTCAGGACTGATTTCCATTAGGATTGACTGGTTGGATCTCCTTGCTGTCCAAGGGACTCTCCACAGTCTTCTCCAACACCACAGTTCAAAAGCATCAAGTCTTCTGCGCTCAGCTTTCTTTTGAGTCCAACTCTCACATCTGTACATGAATACTGGAAAAACCATAGCTTTGACTAGATCTACCTTTGTTGGCAAACTGATGTCTCTGCTTTTTAATATCCTGTCTAGGTTAGTCATAACTTTCCTTACAAGGAGCAAGCGTCTTTTAATTTTGTGGCTACAGTCACCATCTGCAGTGATTTTAGAGCCCAAGAAAATAAAGTCCATCACTGTTTGCGTTATTTCCCCATCTATTGCCATGAAGTGATGGGACCAGATGCCATGATCTTAGTTTTTTGAATGTTGAGTTTTAAGTAAACTTCTTCACTCTCCTCTTTCACCTTCATCAAGAGGCTCTTTAGTTCCTCTTTATTTTCTGCCATAAGAGTGGTGTCGTCTCTTTATTTGAGGTTACTGATATTTCCCCTGGAAGTCTTGATTCCAGCTTGTGCTTCATCCAGCCCAGCATTTCTCATTATGTACCCTGCATAGAAGTTAAATAAGCAGGGTGACAGTATACAGCCTTGATGTACTCCTTTCTCAATTTGGAATCAGTCTGCTCTTCCATGTCCAGTTCTAACTGTTGCTTCTTGACCTGCGTACAGATTTCGCAGGAGGCAGGTAAGGTGGTCTGGTATTCCCATCTCTTTAAGAATTTTCCACAACTTGTTGTGATCCACACAAAGGCTTTAGCGTAGTCAGTGAAGCAGAAGTAGATGTTTTTCTGGAACTCTCTTGCCTTTTCTATGATCCAGTAGACATTGGCAACTTGATCTCTGGTTTCTCTGCCTTTTCTAAATCCAGCTTGAACATCTGGAAGTTCTCGGTTCATGTACTGTTGAAGCCTGGCTTGGAGAATTTTGAGCATTACTTTGCTTGCATGTGAAATGAGTGCAATTGTGCGGTAGTTTGAGCATGCTTTGGCATTGCCTTTCTTTGCAATTGAAATGAAAACTGACCTTTTCTAGTCCTGTGGCCATTACTGAGTTTTCCACATTTGCTGGCATATTGAGTGCAGCACTTCAACAGCATCATCTCTTAGGATTTGAAATAGCTCAGGTGGAGGTCCATCACCTCCACTAGCTTTGTTCGTAGTGATGTTTCCAAAGGCCCACTTGACTCTGCATTCTAGGATGTCTGGCTCTAGGTGAGTGATCACACCATCATGGTTATCTGGGTCATGAAGATCTTTTTTGTATAGTTCTTCTATGTTTTCTTGCCACCTCTTAATATCTGATGTTCCTGTTAGGTCCATATCATTTCTGTCCTTTAATGTACTCATCTTTGCTTGAAATGTTCCCATGATATCTCTCATTTTTTGAAGAGATCTCTAGTCTTTCCCATTGTGTTGTTTTCCTCTATCTCTGTGTTGTTCACTTAAGAAGCCTTTCTTACCTCTCCTTGCTGTTCAGTGGAACTCTGCATTCAGATGGGTATATCTTTCTTTTTATCCTTTGCCTTTCACTTCTCTTCTTTTCTTAGCTATTTGTAAGTCCTTCTCAGACAGCCATTTTACCTTTTTTCATTTCTTTTTCTTGGCCATTGTTTTGATCACCACCTCCTGTATAATATCATGAACCTCCATCCATAATTCTTCAGGCACTCTATCAGATCTAATCCCTTGACCACTGTATGATCATAAGGGATTTGATTTAGGTCATATGTTAATGGCCTGATGTTTTCCCCTAATTTCTTCAATTTCAGTCTGAATTTGCAATAAGGAGCTCATAATCTGAGCCACAGTCAGCTCCCGGTCTTGTTTTTGCTGATTATAGTATAGAGCTTCTCCACCTTTGACCTCAAAGAATATAATCAATCTGATTTCGGCGTTGACCATCTGGTGATGTCCATGTGTAGATACGTCTCTTGTGTTGTTGGAAGAGGGTGTTTGCTATGACCAGTGCGTTCCCTTGGCAAAACTCTGTTAGCTTCTGCTCTGCTTCATTTTGTACTCCAAAGCTGAATTTGCCTGTTACTCCAAGTATCTCTCTTGACTTTCTACTTTTGCATTCCAATCCCCTCTGATGGAAGGGACTTCTTTTCCAAAACGAGATTGGAAGCTGTTCAAGTAGAAGCTTGATTGGGATGTAAGTCCCTGGAGATGGGGTTGTGATGTTCTAAGCTGTTCCTTGAGGTTGTGCCCACAGAGGACTGAGCTGTGGCCGGGCCCCATTCCCTGAAACCCCGGTCTCACAGCTCTCTGCCCTGCATCCCACCCGAGCCCCCACTTCACACCTTGTAAGTTCTGGGCTGCCATGAGGAGGGGATATGAGAGCTGTGAGGGTGAGCAGGGGGCTGATCTGGGGCCATTACTGAAGGTCACCATGTCTGAATAAAGAAAGGATTTATTTCAGTGTTTTGTGATACTTCCTACAGAATCAGTATGTAGGGTACATTTGTTTTCTTTCTATCCCTTATATAACTTTAAATTTTAACATTTC
Source organism: Bubalus bubalis (assembly GCF_019923935.1). Classification (NCBI taxonomy): domain Eukaryota; kingdom Metazoa; phylum Chordata; class Mammalia; order Artiodactyla; family Bovidae; genus Bubalus; species Bubalus bubalis. Next base: position 94,131,369 of record NC_059166.1, on the reverse strand, counting down.
AGGAATTTAAAGTCATTAATATTTACTTCCAAGGTTAGGTAAATATGATACGAAGTACTATTGGAAACACACATGTGTGCCTTTATGAAGAGGCAGTGTTTGTAGGAAGGTGGTGTCAAATCCCAGCTTAGCTGGTTCCCTCAAAAGTGGGTCTGTCTCATCCAGTCCCATATGGTTATGGGGATTAGATGAATTAATATATGTAAAGTACTCAGAACAGCACCTTACATGTAAGGAAGCATCAGGACACAGAATAGTGTGAGTAGTGCAGTAGTACCGCTGGTGAAAAGGGGGTTTACATACATACCTAGAAACCAGTGGGTAAAGACTGTTTCTTTGAGAACAAACAGAACTGAAAGTGGTTTCTTTGGGAAAGAAGGTATACCCTGGGTAAGAGGTGGGCGTATATATATATATTTTGTTTGTTTTTTTAAAGGAGGGCATATATATTTTGTTGTTAACATTCTGAACTTCTTTTAACCTTATGTTAAATTTTAGAATAATGCCGTGTTCCAGGTACTTTTAAGAGATTCTAGAACCTTTAGGACGAGACTCTGTGCTCTTTTCAGATGGGCCTGCCGAGGCGCCGGTGACCAATGGGAGTGCAGTTGTGGGGCCAGCCCTGAACGATGACCTGGACATCTTTGGACCGATGATCTCTAACCCCTTACCTGCAACTGTCATGCCCCCGGCTCAGGTATTGTGTGAGAGTGTGCTTTTACAGGATCGCTGTGTATTTCCTTTTTTGAAAGTTTCCATTTTGAATTGTTTCTGATTTGAAAGCCTCCTGATCTTTAGGCCAGGAGTTGGCAAGCTAAGCCTGCAGCTTTTTTTGCAGACAAAGTGTGATTGGAGCACAGCCACTCCTTTTACTTAGGCATTGTTTGTGGCTGCTTTCCACAGCAGAAGCAAGTTGAGAATTTGCAGCTAGGTAGTAGTAGATACTCTGTGACCCACAAAGCCTAAGTAGTCACCGTCTGAAGTTTGTTGATTCTTACTTTTTGACAGACAGAGTTTAGAATGAGTAAGTGGGGAAAGTCGAACTGTTTCAGCCTTGCGCGTGATCCACAGGGTACTTCCATAAGAGGTTTTGAACTGTGGGTATGTGAACATGTCCTAGAAGCCAGTTGCTTTTTCTCCTGCTCCTGTCGATCCAGCCCTGGACAGTGTTTCCTTCTGTTTTATAAATAAGTTTCATTTGTGTTCATTGGTGCAGGAAAACCCAGAACAAGAAATTCTAGCAAACTCAATACTCTTATTCTTTTTTTAATGAAGACAAACACATGATTTTTTAGCAAATGTTCCTTACTTTTTAATTTTGATGATTTTTAAAAAATTATTTAGAAGACAATATTAGTGATCAAGATTTTTTAAAAGTATCAATGATTAAGAAATTTTGACTTACCTTCTTAACATTACATGGAATTTCATGTTTTTTTCTTTTTTTTTGCCTTTATTCTTTTTTTAAAAAAATTAAACTATAGTTGATTTACAATGCTGTGTTAGTTTCAGGTTTATGGCAGAGTGATTCAGTTATACATATATGTTCTTTTTCAGATTCCTTTTCCTTACAGGTTATTATAAAATATTGAGTATCATTCCCCATGCTATACAGTAGGTCCTAGATGTTTCTCTGTTTTATACATAGTAGTGTGTGTATGTTAATCCCAAACTCCTAATTTATTCCTCCCCTTCTCTTTCCCTTTGGGTGATCGTAAGTTTGTTTTCTATGCCTGTGAGCCTATATTTCTGTTTTGTAAATAAGTTTCTGTTTTGTAAATGAACTTCTTTCTTATAAGTTTGTGTGGAATGAACTTATTCCACATATAAGTGGTATCATATGGTACTTGTCTTTCTCTGTCTGACTTACTTCACCAGTGGCATTATTTCATTCTTTTTAAAGGCTGAGTAATATTCCATTGGACGTCCCTGGTGGCTTGGAGAAGGAAATGGCAACCCACTCTAGTATTCTTGCCTGGAGAATCCCAGGGACGGGGGAGCCTGGTGGGCTGCCATCTGCGGGGTTGCACAGAGTCGGACATGACTGAAACGACTTAGCAGCAGCAGCAGCAATATTCCATTGGGCCTCCTTGGTGGCTTGGTGGTAAAGAATCCACCTGCCAATGAATGAGACACGGGTTTGATCCCTGGGTCAGGAAGCTCCCCTGGAGAAGGAAATGGCAACCCACTCCAGTACTCTTGCCTGAGAAATCCCTTGGACGGGGAACCTGGCAAGCCGTAGTCCATGGGGTTGCAGAAGAGTTGGACATCATTTAGCAACTAAACAACAACAAATACTCCATTGTATATACGTACCACATCTTTATCCATTTATCTGTTGATGGATGTGTAAGTTGCTTCCATGTCCTGGCTGTTGTAAATAGTGCTGCATTGAACATAGGGGTGCATGTATGTTTTCTAATTATGGTTTTCTCTGGATATATGCACAGGCGCGGGATTGCTGGATCATGTGGTAGTTCTATTTTTAGTTTTTAAAGGAGCCTCCATACTGTTCTCCATAGTGGCTGCAATTTACATTCCTATTAAATGTGTAGATGGTGGTGGTGGTTTAGTCACTAAGTCGTGTCCAAATCTTTGCGACCCTGTGGACTGTAGCTTGCCAGGCTCCTCTGTCCATGGGATTTCTCAGGCAAGAAACTGGAGTGAGTTGCCATTGCCTTCTGCAAGGGGTCTTCCCACCCTAGAGGCTGAGCCCGCCTCTCCTGCCTGTCAGGCAGATCCTTCACCACCGAGCCACCTGGGAAGCCCCAGCGGTGTAGGAGGGCTCCCTTTTCTTTGCACCCTCTCCAGCACGTATTGTTTGTAGGCTTTTTGATGATGACCATTTTGACTGGAGTGAGGTGATACTTCATTGTAGTTTTGATTTGCATTTCTCTTAATTAGTTATGTTGAGCATTTTTTCATGTGCTTTTTAGCCATCTGTAGTCTTCTTTGTAGAAATGCCTATTTAGATCTTCTACCCATTTTTTTTTAATTGGGTTGTTTTTTATATTGAGATGTTTGTATATTTGAAGATTTAATTCCTTGTCAATCACATCTTTTTTTTAGAATTATAAATTGTTAAATACTTAAAATTTTTTTTTTAGCTTTATTGAAATGTAATTGAAAAGATTCCTACCACCAACTTTACTTATCCATCATCTTACAAATTTAATTTTGTTGAAAATCCCTAAAATCTACTCTCATCAAATTTCATTTATTCAGTACAGTATAATCAGCTATGTTATGCCTTAGATCCTCAGGTCTCATTGATCTTATGACTATAAATTTGTTCCCTTGTATTTCCTTTCCTCCCGCACTGCTGGCAACCACCATTCTTCTCTGTTCCTATGGGTTTGCCTTTCTTGTTTATTTTAAAGACTCCACATATAAGGATAACATGCAGTGTTGTCTTTAAGGTGAAATATGTAAACTTTCAGGAACATGGGTTACTTTTAAGCATACAGCTTAAGATTTTAAATTTACAAATAAGGAACTAGCTTGTTTTAGTACAGCATAATTTTTGAGATAAAATATTTCCCTTTCTCTAGAAAACCTGAGCCAAATGGGAATTGGACAGAAAGTTTTACCAAGGAAGAACTCATGTCTTACTAAGACTAAAGACATAAATAAGTTTTTGTTACACATATTATCATTGTGATAGTCATTGTATAATTAACACTAGAATTCAGTGAATAGATTTCTTAGGAATCATTAGTTTAAGTGCAGCATTACTGTTTATTTTCAGAAACAATAGCTTTATTTTATGGCTTTGTCCCCTCTCTTCCCTCCCCCATCAGAGGACAGGAGGAACTGAGTTGCTAGTACTGTTTCAGTTAACGTTCACGACCTTGTGAATGTGTGCAGGCGGGGGGATGTGTGGTAGTGAAAAATCGTCTAAGGCTAATACCGTAGCTGTAGAAAGACATATTTGGGATATGTGAAAATGCAAGCATGAAAAGTAGTTTCTTTTGGTCTAGCGTGCTCGGCGGGTGAGAGCTGCCTTGCTCCTCCTGGCCGAGGCCCCGTCCAGAGTTAGAGCAGTTGCAAGCTAGAGCAGGCTCCCTCGGCGGTATGAGCCCAGCCGCGGGCGCGGCTCCCCTCTGCCCGGGGTGGGCAGCGTGAGCCCGGCCGTGGGCGCGGCTCCCCTCTGCCTGGGGTGGGCAGAGTGAGCCCAGCCGTGATGCGGCTCCCCTCTGCCCGGGGTGGGCTGCATGAGTCCGGCTGTGGGCGCCGCTCCCCTCTGCCCAGGGTGGGCAGCGTGAGCCCAGCCGTGACGCGGCTCCTCTGTGCCCGGGGTGGGCGGTGTGAGCCCTCCCATGACGTGGCTCCTCTGTGCCTGGGGTGGGCGGTGTGAGCCCTAGCCTTCAGGCTCAGGCCGTCTGCCTCTGTAGCTGGAGGAAACAGGGTGGGTTGTTAAAGCCACACCTAATTCTTTTTATGGAATGCTGTTTTTGGACCAAAGTTATGTTCCTTTTATTGAGTCCTCTAAAATAATTGGATACACAGAATCATCTTCTGTCCAAACTACATGTGAAGACTAATCCAGACATGGTTTCAAAATGATGTCTTTAAAACCCGGGGAGGGAGGGGTGAATTCAAGCACATGTTTTATGCACAGGCTGTACGTAGTCTCCTAATTTGGTGGGTTCTGAACCCCATCTTCTTGCAGTCCCGATTTTCCGAGTGTGGTACGAATTCTGGTCAGTTTGCCTTATGTGAGTATGCGCTGGGCTGGATTCCCCTCAGCTCTCCATCTGGCTGTGGGCTCTTCCCCGAGGGGCTGGAAGCCCTCAGCTGACCCAAGAGTCCACGTGTATTTCAGGTTGAGGGGAGTCATTCCAGTGTCCCCAGAGGAGACATGTGGAACCCACTCCTCACCTGTCCTGTCTGTAATATACACGTCCCCACAGCATCTAGACCCAGGCACCGTGGTTTGGCTTGGCTCCAGATCCAAAGAACCTTTGGCTGGGTCCTGCGGCCTCCAGAAGTGCACGCTGACTGTCAGCCTTGTCCTCCTTTACCTTGGAGTGGTCGTGCCAGCTCGTGGAGCCCCTCAAGCAAACAGCAGTGGGAACGCTTACTAGCCAGGCTGCTTGGTGCGGCTATGCTTAGCCTGCATCCACACGGAGGCCGGCATTCATCAGAAGAAACATCTGTGCCTGGAGCAGGAGGCTGCTGTAGTGTGAGACGCAGTCGTGGCCTCCCCAGCACTTTGGGTGTTCTCATACGTGTGTACCTTCCTTGGGGAATAGACCTCAGGGTTTGGGGCAGGTTCTCAGATTTGAACAGAAACTAAGATGGAAGATCTAGTGGATTAGATTAGATTCATAAAAATATCATGATGTTGCTTTTGAAAAACAAAACTTTTTTTTCCCCCAAAAACAACAAAATCGGTCATGTGGGACCATCTTGCAATCTGCTGTAGCTGTAGAAATGTTCTTTATTCTAAGGGATGCCCATTCCTTTGAAGCAGAAACAGAAACTAACAGAAACTAGGATGGAAGATCACTCAGGGAGGTGGTTGCTCTGTTATCTAGCAGTGTGAACAGTAGACGCCAGCATCGTGCAGAGCGCGCCTTGTGGTCCCCAGGCTCAGCTGCGAGGCCGCTCCTGTCCCCAGGCCCCAGGGAGAGCGTGGGACGGTGGCGTGATAGTCCAGGGCCTGTGGGAGCCGTGAGGCCCGCGCTCTCAGCCCTGCCTTCTGCTGCTGCGTTGGTGCTGCAGGTGTATTTTATTCAAGCCCACTGTTACCTTTGAATCCCATCATGTCTGATTTCTTACACAGTTCAGATCTTTTGCAAAGATATATGTTTTTTTTTCCTATCTTAAAATTCTTGCTTAATTTGTTAATAATAGATTGAAAATACTGTGCTCTTTAGGTTAGCTGTGAGCATGGATAGTAGTTTATTGGAAGGTTTTTTAGCGAAGACATTAAATGTTTGATTTTTTTAAAAATTCAAGCCAAATCATAGATATGATTTAACTTCTGTTTGCTGCTTACCTTATTTTATAATTTGAGAAGACGTATCCAGTTTTTACTAGCCTTCATAGATTTCTTTGAAACTCTTCATATCTAAGTCAATTCCTTATATACAAATGTGATTATTTAATGACCGTATAGATGATTAAAATGAGGTATCAGTTGTGGCTGTGTAATACTGTGTGCGTGTGCAAGATATAGGAGATTAAGTGAAAATTTTTGTTTTGTGTTAAATGTCCACATGTTTATTTGTATTTATTTGTACTTACCCCTGTCCATAGCAAGACTTCCCTGGTGGCTCAGACACTAAAGCGTCTGCCTACAATGTGGGAGACCTAGATTCGAGCCCTGGGTCGGGAAGATCTCCTGGAGAAGGAAATGGCAACCCACTCCAGTACTCTTGCCTGGAAAATCCCATGGACAGAGGAGCCTGGTAGGCTCCAGTACATAGGGTCGCTAAGAGTCGGACACGACTGAGTCACTTCACTTCACTTCACTTTTGTCCGTAGCAGAATGCAAAGTGTCAGGGAGAGTGTAGGTGGTTGCACATTTGCTGTTCCTCATTTCTGGGTAGTCTGGAAACATTCTAATGTTGTGGTTAAAATGGATTAGATTAGGTTTATAAAAATATCAAAATGTTGCTTTAGAAAAACAATACATTTTTTCCCCCAGAGATGACAAAATCAGTCATTACGGAAATGTCTTGCAATCTGCTATAGCTATAGAAATTTCTTTATTCTAAGGGATACCCATTCCTTTGAAGCAGTAATTGCTGCAGGAGATGCCCACACATCTCCCAGGAATCCTGGTCGTCGGGCAGCACCACGGCCTATTGTTGAAGCCACTGTGGTCAGGATGTGATGGGAAAGTTCTGCATCAGAGGTTCTGTCTACTTTCGTTTACATTTTCAGGTTCAAAACAGGACAGGTCAGCCCCTTATCCTGCTTGTTGGTCAGCCTGGGCTCGGGAGTGATTCTCTTCAGTGTCACCATTTAACTTCCGCGGTTGTTTAGTTTCTAATTTCACAGCTTCATTTGGATGCCAAGGAATGGGTGAGCTCTGGTTTGTGATGTGGAATTCGACAGCCTGTTTTGGTATCTGTCTCAGGGAACGTCCTCTGCACCAGCAGCTGCCACTCTGTCTGCAGTGACATCTGGGGATCTGGATCTGTTCACTGAGCAAGCTGCAAAGTCAGAAGAGGTGGCCAAGAAGCAGCTCTCCAAAGACTCCATCTTGTCTCTGTATGGCGCCGGGGCCATCCAGCAGCAGGCTGCTCCTGGTAATTCATCGGAAGCCTGCCTTCAGTGCGGCCGTTGCGGTTTTAGAACGTCAATGATGTTTCTTCCCTGTTTGTCCTGTGTAATGAGTGCTTCTGTTGTTGCAGTTTGCACAACTACAAAACTGACATGAAAGAAGCATTAGGAAATAGAAAGCGTATACAGGATGCACAAAACTTGATTCATTTGGGATTAACAGCTTGGTGTCATACTACTTAATATTGTTTCACAAGCCTTACAGGAAATGGATTATCTTTGAAGAATTATTTAAGCTTGATTTGCATGAAGCTTATAACTACACTGTGGTATTTTTTCTTTAAGTTAAGCAGTAAGTCTGAGATAACACATGAAATCAAAAGAACTCTGAGATTTTTTAAAAATATAATTATAAAGAAATACTAGCATGGTAAGATTTACTGTTTGCAGTTTTAATCTGTCATTTCCTCTGAAATAACAGGCTGCATTTCACATGTGAACTGAAATTATATGACATCCCAGCTGCTTCCATTAAAACCAGACGCTGTCAGCTCTGACTGTTTATCTGGTCGTGAGAGATGAGCGTGCAGAGCAGCAGCAGCCCCTGCTGTGTCGTCTGGCCTTCACAGGGGGCATGTTATATGGCTGCTGCACAAGATTCATCCACTCTAATTTGCTCAGGCTTGTAGCTGATTTGTCTGCTTTCTGGAAGTAACCGCCCCTGAGGGTGTGGGTGTGAGCTGGCCTGAGCTGTAGGAGCAGCCAGACCGGAATTAAAGTTTTTGCCATGGGCAGTTTAGAGGTGGTCATCCTTTGTCTGTGCTCTTTGAGGGCAGCATTGTGCAATATCTCTGTTGTCTCATGCGTTTTCTTTGCTTGGTTCTTCTGCTGCAGGTGTGTTTATGGGACCCACGAATCTACCGTTTACCTCACAAGCACCGGCTGTGTTTCCAGGCTTCCCGTCCATGGGCGTGCCTGTGCCCGCGGCGCCCGGCCTGGTGGGCAGCTCACTGGGGCCGAGCGCAGGCATGATGGTGGGCGTGCCGGTGCCCAACGGCTTCATGGGCAGCGCACAGACTGCTGTGATGCCGCTGGCGCAGGGCGTGGTCGGGCCCCCAGGGGTGGTCGCTCACTTGGGCGCAGCCCAGGGGAAATTTGGCCTGCAGCCAGCTCCGCAGAGCCCGTGGAACCTGCCCCAGGTAGGCACCTACCCCCCAGCCTCTCCAGAGTCAGACCAGGTCTGTCTGCTCAACGGGTTTGTTTGTTTTTAACTTGTAACAATCTGGCAGAAAGAATTGAGTAGGGAGAATGTTATAAAAGGTCAAAACTGTCTCATCAGATAGACAAATGAGCTGCCATTGCTCCTGTATTTAGAACATTCTGTAGAGAATGTTGCGTAGTTTTTCATTTCCAATTGCAGCACAGCTGTAACTGTTGAGTGTCCATATTTGTTTGTGTAACAGCTAGACGTTATCTTGGGCATTTTTTGAAATTAGCGTGCCGAACCTTAACCCAGCTCCCTGAGAGGGCGTTTATGTCAACAACTTAGACCAATTTATTTTCACTAATAATTTCAAGGGTTCTTGGTAACTTTCACAAATTAGGAAAAAAAAAAAAACCCAGTCTTGCATTCTCACAGCACTATTTCTGAGAGATCTAGGCTGTTCTACATGGCTACTGCACATGGATGTATAAAGAATCTTTTTGTTTAAATGTGTTTCTAGAGTTGTATTTCTTATATTATAATCACATTTATGTTTAAAAAGAATACCCACTAGTTCAGGAATTCCCGTAAGATACGAGCACATCCTTACTTGTGTCCTACACCTCATGTTCCGAGATGCCATTTCTGCCTGTTAGTTAAGAGCCGGAGATGGCATTTTAGTGTTTCCTCTTTCAAATCCATTCTGACTTCTCTCTGGCTCCATAGACAGAGACCTCAGATGTAGGTTCACCTCCCACCCTTCTTTGTATGCTTCCTGTTTGATGTTCCTCTGGTATTTGGCTGCCCTTGATTTCTGTTCTCTGCAGCATTCAGAGAATAGGACTGTATATAGTGATTTTTAATTAACATTAGCAAAATCACTGTATAGCCCATGAATATTCCAAGTAATTTTTACTATCACTGTTTAAAGGAGTGTTTATATGACATTGATCTCTGCTGTCTGGGCATTTCAAAAATTGTAAGTACCAAATGTCAGTAGGAGCCTTTGTGTGGCCAGAATGCTGGTGCAGACCCTGCTCAGGTTAGAGTGGCCGCTGAACCCGGGTGGTGGGCCGGGGCTTCCCTGCCTTATTTCCGGGCGTGCCGAAGGGGCGCTCTGCTCCAGCGCTCCCTGGCGGCATCTGCGGGCCATGGCAGGGGGGTTAAAACATCGTTTAGCACCTGGGAAGAAGTGACCTGCCCCTCCACGATACTTCATCGGTGACGTGGTTAATATTACTGTCCTTGAGGAACTGTAGACAAATGAACTTTATTTATTAATACAGTTCAACCCTGAGCACAGGTTTTGAATCCACTGTACTTTGTGGTAAATCTCCTTGCCTTTCCTTCACTCCGCATCCATCTTAGAAGTGAGAAGGGGAAGGCTCAGGAGGCTTGAGCTGCCCTGGTGGTCCTAGTGGTAAAGAATCCACCTGCCAGTGCAGGAGACAGCAGTTCAGTTCCTGGGATGGGAAGATCCCTAGGAGGAGGGCATGGCAAGCCACTCCAGTATTCCTGCCTGGAGAATCCTATGGAGAGAGGACTCTGGTGGGCCACCGTCCATGGGGCTGCAAAGAGTCAGACACGACTCAGCGCAGGAGGCTTATTATGTACACATATGACTCCAGTCTGGAAGAAAAGTACATGTAATCCTGCACCTTTTGTCATATAATGTAAATTAATTTTAGATATTTATGTAGCAAAAGAAAAATATGTTTTATGACTTTTTAATATTTAGAAAGTATATTGAGGTATTTAAGACTTGAGTAACAGGAGAACAGTTGCCATCATCTACAATTCATAATTTTGGAGTATTTTACTTTTAAACATTCCCTTAATCTTTAGTAGTTAAAGCACTCTCTTCTAGTGTAGTTGAAAGTTGGAGTAGTGTATTCAGATACGAATTCAAAGATTGCCTTGGTACTTTTTTCACTTGTGGTTCATCTTTGGGGGACAAGAAATTGAGTCCAGAAAGTGAATAAATATAAACTGATTTGAGATTACTTGATGGGCAGGGCTAACATGTGGAAGGAAATGGAGGCCAAGAGAAAGCATTGTGTGGTCGTCCGTTTTTACCCCAGGGCTCGGGTTGCTTTTCACATGGGTGAAAAGTACTTAGAACGGTTATTACACTTCCGAGTCTGACTGTGTCAGCTTCAGGTAAAGGCTACCTCTGGGAAAACAGGCTGGCCGTGAACAGTGTGCAGCAGCAGCTGAAGAAACAAGGACTGAAGTGAAGGCTTTTCTGTGTTCGCAGGTGAACCAGCAGATGGCTGGCCTGAGCCTGGGTGGCGCGGCCTCAGCGGCGGGCTTCGGGCAGCCGCCCAGCACCTCGGCGGGGGCTGCGGGCTGGTCCGGGGGTTCGTCGGGGCAGACGCTCAGCACGCAGCTGTGGAAGTGAGCCCCCGCCGGCATTCCTGCTCAGACACGCCTGGTTCCCCTGTCCATTCATGTACATACATGTTTTTTTCTTTTCCCCCATTTGTTCATATTAAGAGTTACCTGATTGACCGTGTTGGTCTGTACTGATTGAATTTGCTGTGGTGAAAAGCAGGTTGAGAAACCGTTCCATGTCGAGGGCAGCTTTGCTTACAATTCCCAGAATTTCGCAGACACAGTCTCTGGGAAGCTGCTCAGTCAACGTGCATAATCAGTTTCCCTCTCGATGAAATTATAGCTCTCATGTTTGCATATAAGGGAAGTAGTTATCATGTTAGTAATACCTCTAACAGTATGAGCCCCACCCCCAGATTAGCCAGTAATCCTGTAGGAAGGTACTGTATGATCAAATGTTTAATCATATAAATAGAATGAATGTCAGTGTATCACCGAGCACTGTTTTCTAGTGTATCCAGACTCTTTTATGTCACATTCACCTCACTGTGCTGTTGTTATGATGTGCTTAACAGGGAACGTGGTTAGTGAAAGGAAGATAAACCTGGATGTTATGACACGACTTAGTTTAACACATGTTTGAAGAAGTCAGATTTTCCTGCCTTCCTTGGAATTGGGGTCTTTTCCTATGTATACACAGTGCTAGCAAGAGGCCTTTCTCCGCACTGGATCCAAACAGGGTAACTGAACAAGCCACTCGTCCTTGAGGTGTGTCCAGGTTTATGACAGTGATTGTGTTTACATTTTATGGTGCCTAGTACTGACAGATGTCATATCCCTGTATTAAACAGATGAATCCATAGACCTTTTTTTGTGGGTTTTATTTCCTGTGACGTATACTGCCACCAGCCTGACAAAAATTACTTCACGTTGCAAAGTCACAAATTGGGAACATATTGTTGACAAAATACTTGTCATCTGTTTCAAAAACCTGTTCAGTTCTAACCAATTATAAGGCCAAACAGGGGGAATACAAGTCAGATTCTCAGAGTGGTACCCTGCGTGCCCTCAGCTGTACTGTACAGAGACTGTCCAGGTCATAGGGGAACATGCAGAACAAATGGAGGCAGGAGCTGAGTCTGCGCCCGCCCCCCCCCCCCACACCCGAGGCGCAGGGCAGCCCTGTCACACCTCAATTGTCACGGTGTCCAAGTGGTACTTGGGCTCATTGGCGAGGTTCACCTTCTCCGTCCGAGTGTGCCACACGAGGACCTGGGGAGGAGACCTGGTGGGTAGGCATGCTCAGGCAGGCACACAGCAAGGGCAGGGGCAGGGGAAGGTGGCACAAGTGAAGGGAGTACCTTGGTGCAGTTATTTGCTTTGGGTTCCAGTTCTTCAACGGTCGTGATCTGCCTCAAAAAGTCAGATTCCTGCATCCCCGGCTGGGACCCACGGCGCTTGAATACAGCTTTGGGGTTGGACAAGATGACCTGAAGGCTTACAGCAAATCCTTTGTAAGAAAAGTTAAAAAAAAGTTTAAGATACAGGTGTACTTAAAGAAAATATATACATACATATAGATAGATAGATAGATAGATAGATAGATAGATTCTGGTCACGTCAGAAGTTGTTTTTTCAGTACCTATTTTGAGCCAAGTCTTGGTTCACAGAGTTGAACCAGAGCGTTACCTGCGTGACAGTCTCAGAAGGACAGTCTGCCATTGCACCAGAGTCTGCTGCCCCGATCAGGGTCTGTGCCAGGGTTGGGGAGGGCCAACTGTAAAGTATGAAGTCTGCTCTGTTGATAAGATAGAGGGTGCAGTTCATGGAGGTCGTCATACCTCCACTTTGACCCTGTGGGAATGACTGAGGCCTGAACGCAGCTGAAAACCACACAGACTGCCCGTCCCTCGGGGAGTCCCTACCCTACGTGACCTCTGACACCTCCCTGTGTCCCTGCCGAAGCCAGCACTGCTCTGATGGCCCTTGCGGTCAGAAGACTGAGCAATACAATCAAGTCAGTTAGCTGGGAAATGAATACTCTTTAATAGTCATTTGCTGTAAGTTTTCAGTTTGAATCTGAAGGGGGTTGGGGTGTAAGTCAGTTCAGGAGATATCAGGCCATTTGATAAATTTGGTTTCTGTATTTCATTTTTCAGGGAAACAAAGTAGTGTCAATTTCCTTAAATGGTTTGGCCTTAATGAAAAGTCATTACTATCTAATCTGTAGTTTAACAAACTCAGTATTAAAGGCTCAGCCGTTAAGTGTGCCACAAGGCATGTCTGCAAGCAGCCGTCACAGACATCGTGATTGTTAGATGTCTGACGCCCGACCTCTGCTCCTCATGCCTAAGCTGACTGTAAAGCCAGGCACCTTCTACAGTTCGGAGGACCAATCTCCAGGAACGTTTTCTTAGCAAGTTTTTGCCCTTCCTTACACGAACTGGATTGATTTGTGCTGCTTTTTTGCAAGAGGATAGTTAGCCAAGTATGAGATGACTGCAGTCAGCTGTGGGGGAGCTGTGGGAACACCCAGCGGCATCCTCTTAACCTCTGCAGGTGCCGGCCTGGCCTGACCCGTGCTCGCAGCCCCGCTGCCTTTTAGAGAGACACCACTGTGCCACCTACAGACTCAGGCGGGTACAGAGGGCCTGAGTGGGGCAGAACAAGGAGATGATTGCAAATTACAGTCATCCCAGGACCAGCCCGGTGTATCCACCAGTCCCGCAGGGACAGCGTGTCCTGGCAGAACGCGGAGTCAGCAGCCTCCATTTCCTGTGGGTCCCTGTGGCTGAGAACTGGCCCAGCCACTGAGCCTTTCTTGATTCTGAAATTCCCCCCATTTTCCTCATCCACGAGAGGTGTGACACCCTCTCCCCTGATGTCTGATGTGAAATTAGGGAACAGAAGGACCCCACTAACTGCACAGCTCCGTTCAAAGGACCCTAAAGCACGTAACTGTAAATTCCATTGTAAATATTATTAATATGATGAGAGGAGGTGGCATAGGCCACCTGCATTTCACCCCACTTTGCTAACAAGTCTGAAGCCTTCCTCAGATGTAGCTCCAACAGCCACGGGTCCCCAAGAGCCAAAGGTTCAAATTAACACAATAGAGTGACTTCTACTCAGTCAACTCAAGAGTAAGAGTTAAAAGGTTTCTGGATTTCTAAATGTGTTTTCAATAAGCTTCATCCTCTTTTCCTAATTCAACATCTGCCCTTCTCAAGCAGACTGAAGGTCCTGCTGTATTTCTCACATGGCTTCAAGGTACTGATTTTATTTCCTCATTCTCATTAAAAAAAAAACAAGAACAGGATCCCAGTTGTACTGCAGTCACTGTGAAAGTTATATGATGCCACTTTGATCTGTTCCCCTTCATTTTCCCTTACTAACACATTCATCATCGTGACCACTGGAGGATTCAGTGTTTTCTCGATTTCCTTAGCTCGGGAATATCCTGCAGGCTCTTAACAGCAGTTATGAGGCAGAGTCCACCGCTCAGGCAGAGGTGATGGCCAGTGGGAAGCTACACGCTGCTTTGCTGCAAGGCCCTGTCCTGGCCCCACTGGAGTGTGGGGTGTGGGTTGGGGGACAGTTCACACCCCTCCCCGCTTTGCCAGGCCTTGCTCGGTGAGGTCTCCAAAGGAGGTGATCACAGTAGCACCAGGAACCGCTCAGTGATCAGGCCAAGCCCTGGGCATCGTCTCAACCTGCTGTGAACCTGAGTGAGGACCCACTCTCTGAAAGTTGAGCAAGCATCCTAAACATTGCTTCCAACAGTTTTTTTCATTTCCAAGTATTTATGCCTTAAGTATGTACCCTTCCTTTTTGTCAGTGAAATTGAAATGTTAGTTTAAAAATGTTTTTCAGAAGATTTTGAGACTCGAGGAACCTTACAAAAATCATGGGAGTAGGACTCTCTGTTCTGGTCAGTTGGGTAAAAAATGAAGTGCAAATGAACGCTGGTTGTTCCCTTTCACAGAGCAGGATCTCCTGGCTTCCACAGATGGAATAGGGCAGGGGGTCTAGTCCCTCCCAGTTAGAAGCTCGGGCTGGCCCAGCGTGTGTTCACCACCTACAGACATACGGCTAAAGCCACAAGGGCTGGGTTTTCTCTGTTGCCATACAAACCAGACAAAACATTTGAAAAAGTAGTTTCCAGACATTGGAAAAGAGGTGCACAGGACAGATCTCCAAGAAGAGAGACAATTGTGAGCTCCAGATTCCTGCTAGAAGCGTGTTTCAAGGCTACACGCCGGGGAGGAAAACACACACAGCTCTGCTGCCTCTGAGCCGAGGAACAGAACTGAGAACTCGGGGAGGGCAAGACACCTGGAAGTCATGGGGCCTCACCCTGGGGAGCTGGAGCGTGGCTGTCTGCAGAGCGCTTGCCCCCAGTCCCACTGGGTCTGCTCAGCAGATGCTGCTGAGACTCCCCGAGGCCAGGCCGGGAAACACTGGAAAGACGTGGGTCAGTCCCTGGAGGCCTCTCGGCGCTGGACCGGCCACATGCCCCACGGCCAGGGTGCAGCGGGCGAGAGCAGGGCACCCGGGAGAGTGCTCGCACGGCCGCTGGTCCACCGTGAGGCCAAACGAGTGCTAAAGGAAGCCTGGGCTGGTTTTGCCTACATACCTCAAGGTAAGCCTGGAAAAGAGGAATCTAAGTAACTTAATTGTATCCCAGAAAAAAAGCTAATAGTAAATTATATAACCTACAAACATAATTATATACACACCCATGTGTGTATAGTTACATATGGGTGTGTATTTTTTGTTTTTTTGTGTGTGAAGTTGCTCGGTTGTGTCTGACTCTTTGTGGTCACGTGGGCTGTAGCCTACCAGGCTCCTCCGTCCATGGAATTTTCCAGGCGAGAATACTGGAGTGAGGTGTCATTTCCTGATCCAGGGGATCTTCCTGACCCAGGGATTGAACCCAAGTCTCCGGCATTGCAGGCAGATGCTTTACCGCCTGAGCCACCAGGGAAGCCCATGTGTGTGTATATATGTATGTAAAATATTTATATATACATTTATTTTACATTCATGTGTGTATGTATGTAAAATAAGTGTATATATAAATACAATCTATTATAAATAACTGAACACATTTTTTTTTTCTAGTACCTAGCAACCAACTTGTAAATGCCTCAGATACAAAAATAACCAGATGAGCAAAGAAGCAGGAAATTATAATCCCATACTCAGTCAGCAGAAATGGCACAGACGATAGAAGTATAGAACAAGGATATTAAAACATAAAAACAGTTAAGATGTTCAAAAAGGTAGGGGAAAGGTTAAACATGCTAAGTAGAATAAAGTGAGCTCACTCTGATGAAATACAGTGTCTGAGATGAAAAATACACTAGGTGAGATTAATATAAGACACTGCAGAATAAAAGATTAATAAATAATAGAAACCTGCCAAAGGAAACACAAAAGGAAAAACACCAACACACACACACACACGAGTCATGGAAATAGAATGAAAGGTGGGAGCAGGGGATAGAAAAAAATATATTTGAAGAAATAGCAACTGAAATGTTTCTAAATTTGAAAAAGGAAAGAATATTTAAGACTTAACACTGTCAACCAACTTGGCCTTAAATTTGTCACTTAGTAAATTCTGCCTAGTCTGTCAGTCCTGTCTGACTGCGATCCCAGGGGATCTTCCCAACCCAGGGATCAAACCCAGGTCTCCCGCATTGCAGGTGGATTTTTTGCCAGCTGAGCCACCAGGGAAACCCAAGAATACTGAAGTGGGCAGCCTATCCCTTCTCCAGGGGAACTTCCCCACCCAGGAATCAAACCAACGTCTCCTTCATTGCAGGTGGATTCTTTACCAGCTGAGCCACCAGGGACCCTGCCCAACACAGCAGAATACACTTTCTTTTCAAGTGCACATGGGATATTATTAAAATAGGCCTTAGTCTGGGCCATAAGTCAAGTCTTAATTTAAAAGAATGCAAATTGCCCAAAATATTTCTCTAAGCACAGTGAAATTAAAATAGAAATCAATAATATACAGATATCTGGAAAATCTCCCAAATATCTGGAAACTAAACCACATAATTCTAAATACAAATCAAAGAGAAAAATGAATGAAAAGGTAAACTGAAAACAAAAACATCAAAATTTGTGAGAAGCATCTAAAGCAGTACGTAGATGAAAAATTATTTTTAAAAGCACTAGAGACTTCCCTGGTGGTCTAGTGGCTAAGAATCTGCCTTGCAACTCCGAGGATGCAGGTTCAGTCCTTGGTAGGGGAACTAAGATCCCACATGCCGAGAAGCACCTAAGCCCATGCACCACAACTAAAGAAGCGTGCACGTCGACAAAGGACCCTGCATGATGCAACAAAGATTTCACAAGCCAAGATGAAGATTTTGCATGCCACAGCTACGACTTGAGCCGCCAAATAAGTAGTTTTTTTAAAGCAGTAAATGTATAAAATCTTTTGTTGAGGTAACATTGGTTTATGATGTTATATTACCATAAGATCCAGCAATCCCACTGCTGAGCATATACCTGGAGAAAACTATAATCTGAGAATATATATGCCTCCACCCACCCCAGTGTTTGTGTTCATGCTTAGTTGCTCAGTTCTGTCCGACTCTGCGACCCCAGTGTTCAGAGCAGCACTATTTATAATAGCCAAGGCATGGAAGCAACCTAAATGTCCACCAACAGAGGAATGGATAAAGACGATGTGGTACATACATACAATGGCGTATTAGTCGTAAAGAGGAGATAATGCCTTTTGCTGCAACATGGATGGACCTAGAGATTATCAGACTAAGTGAATCAAGCCAGACAGAGAAAGACAAATACCATGATACCGCCTCTATGTGGAATCTAAAATATGATACAAATGAACTTATTTACAAAATGAGAATCTGACTCATGGACATAGAAAACCAATTTATGGTTACCAAAGGGGAAAGAGGGAAGATAAATTAGGAGTTTGGGATTAACATACATATACTCCTATATATAAAATGCATAACCAACAAGGATCTACTGTATGGCCCAGGGAACTGTACTCAGTATCTTGTAATAATCTGTCCAGAAAAGAATGTATATAATGGAATCGCTAAAAACATGCTTTATGCGTACAACATATTTCAACTTCTGTATACACAACATTGTGACCATTACAAAAAGCTGACCCTCTTTACCCATTTGGCCTTCTCTCTGACTGCCTTCCTCTCTGGAACCGCCACTCTGTTCTCTATATCTGTGTGTTTCTTCCATTTGGTTCATTTGTGTATTTCTAGATTCCACACACATGAGTGACATCATACCATATTTAAATGTCTTTACTTATTTCACTTGGCATAATAACTCTCAAAGTCCATCCCATGTCATAAATGGCAGGATTTCATCTTTTTTTTTAATTTTTTAAATAGCGGAGTCTATTGTGTATATATACCACATCTTTATCCATTCATTCACTGAGGGGCACTTGGGCTATTTCTGTATTTTGGCTATTGTAAATAATACTGCCGTGAACATAGGGTTGTGTATGTTTCTTTAAATTAGTGTTTTTGTGCTCCTTGGATAAATGTCCAGAAGTAGAATAGCTAGAAGTTGCTGCTGCTCCTGCTAAGTCACTTCAGTTGTGTCCAACTCTGTGTGACCCCATAGACGGCAGCCCACAAGGCTTCCCTGTCCCTGGGATTCTCCAGGCAAGAACACTGGAGTTAATTATTCTTAAATGTTTTTTTAGGAATCTCCATTCCGTTTTACATACCATAGTTGCTATGGTAGCTGTGCCAATTTACATTCCCACAAACAGTGTGGGAGTGTACCCTTTTCTCCATATCCTTTCCAACATTTGTTTTTCTTGCCCTTTTGGTGATAGCCATTCTAACAGACGTGAGATGGTATCTCATTGTGTTTTTATTTGCATTTCCCTAATAATTGGTGATGTTTAACATCTTTTCGTGTGCCTGTTGGTCACCTGTATGTCTACTTTGGAAAAGTATTCAGATCTTCTGCCCAATTTTTAATTAGGATTTTTTTGTTGTTGTTTTTGAGCTGTATGAGTTAGTGCTTATCAGATACATGATTTATAGATATCATCTCCCATTTGGTAGGTTGTCTTTTCATTTTGTTGATGATTTCCTTTGCTGTGCAGAAGCTTTCTAGTTGAATGTAGTCCCAATTGTTTATTTTTGCCTTTGTTTTCCTTACCTGAGGAAACACATCCAGTAAGATACTGCTAAGATCTATATAAAAAATATACTGCTAAGGTTTCACCTAAGAGCTTTGTAGTTTCAGACCTTAGATTCATGTCTTTAATGCATTTTAGGTTAATTTTGTATATGGTGTAAGATAATGGTCAAGTTTCACTCTTGCATGTCACTGTCTAGTTTTCCCAACATCATTTATTAAAGAAACTGTCCTTTCTCCATTTTATGTTCCTTGCTCCTTTCTTATGGGTTAATTGTCCATATACATGTGGATTTATTCCTGGGGCCTCAATTCCATTCCATTTATCTATGTGTCTATTTTTCTGCCAATACTATGTTATTTTGATTACTGTAGCTTTATAGTATAATTTGAAATCAGGGAACATGATACCTCCAGCTTCATTCTTTGTCATTATTTATTTATTTATTTATTTTGGCCATTTAGGGGTCTCTTGTGGACCCATATAAATTTTAGAACTTTTTGTTCTATCCATTTTCTGTGGAAAATGTCATTGGGATTTTGATAGGGATTGCATTGAATCTGTAGATTGCTCCATGTGATTTTAACAATGTTAATTTTTCCAACCCATGAGCATACATTAACTCCACTTCTTTGCATCTTCTTCGGTTTCTTTCATCAGTATGTTATAGCTTTCAGTATGCAGGTCTTTCACCTCCTTGGTATTTATTCCAAGGTATTCTTTAAAATTATAAATGGCATTTCTTAATTTCTCCTTCTGATAATTCATTGTTAGTGTATAGAAACACAGCCGATTTCTGTATACTAATTTTGTACCCTGAAACTTTACTGTATTCATTTATTACTTCTAATAGTTTTTTTTTTTTTTTGATGTAGACTTTAGGGTTTTGTATATATAGCTATCATATCATCTATAAGTAGTGACCATTTTACTTTTTCCTTTCCAATTTGTGTGCCCTTCATATCTTTTCCTTGACAGCTCTGGCTAGGACCTCTAATACTATGTTAATAAGAGTGGCAAGCGTGGGCAACCTTGTCTTGTCCTGATCTTTGTGATAGCTTTCAGTTTTTCACAAATATAATGTTAGCTGTGGGCTTGCCATATATAGCCTTTATTATGTTATTTATGTTCCTTCTATACCCATTTTATTGAGTTTTTCTATGGGTGTTGAATTTTGTCAAATGCTTTTTTTCCATCTATTGATTTTATATATATATATATATATGTATGTGTGTATATATATATCTTTCATTTTGTTAAGGTGGTGTATCATTCATTTTGTTAAGGTGGTGTATCATGCTGATTGATTTGCAGATGTTGAACCATTCTTGTATCCTTAGAATAAATCCCACTTGATCATGATTTATGATCCTTTTAATGTAGTTATTGTGCTAATATTTTGTTGAGATTTTTTGCATCTGTGCTCATAAGATACTGGCCTGTAATTTTCATTTTTGTCTGTTTCTCTTTTTGGTTTGGGGAACAGGATAATGTTGACTTCATTATTATCAATACTAAGTTATGCAGCATTCCTTCCTCTTCAAGTTACTTGGGAAAAATTTGAGAAGCACAGGTATTAAATCTTCTTTGAATTTTTGGTAGAATTCTCCTGTGAAGCCATTTGGTTCTGGAGTTTTGTTTTCTTGATGACTGGTTCAATCGCCTTCCTGGTGATTGGCCTATTCATAGTTTCTGTGTCTTCATGATCCAGTCTTGGAAGGTTATATGATTCCAAGAATTCATCCATTTCTTCTAGGTCAACCAATGTGTTGACATACAGCTATTCATAGTATTCGCTTATAATACTTTTTATTTCTGTTGTGTTCTTTGCAATTTCTTCTCTTTCATTCCTGAGTTTATCTGAGCCTTTTCTCTTTTTTCTTAGTGAGTCTAACTAAAGGTTTCCTTTTTGTTTTGTTTTGTTTTGTTTTTTAACATTTTCAAAGAATCAGCTCTTAGTTTCCTTGATCTTGTCTATTGTCTTGAAAGTCTGTATTTCATTTATTTCCACTATGATCTTCACTGTCTCCTTATTTCTGCTCACTCTGGGCTTTATTTGTTCTTTTTCTAGTTCACTTAGGTATAAGGTTAAATTGTTTGAGTTTTTCTTGTTTCTTGAGACAGGTTTATATTGCTATAAAATTCCCTCCTAGTGCTGTTTTACTGCATCTCATAGATTTTGGTACTTTCATCTTCATTTGTCTTCAGGTACGTTAAAATTTCTCCCTTGCTTTCCTCATTGACCCAAGAGTTATTCAGTAGCATGTTCTGAAATCTCCACATATGTGTCATTTTTCCAGCTTTCTGCTTATAGTTGACTTCTAGTTTCATACCATTCTGATCAGAAAAGATGCTTGTTATGATTTCAGTATTCTTAATTGAGACTTGTTTTGTGTCCCAACATATGATCTCTCCTTGAGAATGTTCCATGTGCACGTGAGAAGAGTGTGCATTCTGCTACATTTGGATGGAATAGTGTGTATAAGTTTATAAAGTTTATCTGGTCTAATATTTCACTTAAGGCTGCTAGTTCCTTGTTGACTTTTTGTCTGGATGATTTACCCACTGATGTAAGTGGAGTGTTAAAGCCTCCTACTATTATTGTGTTGGTGTCAGCAACACAAAAATTTTTCAGTTCAGTTCAGTTGCTCAGTCATGTCCGACTCTTTGCAACCCCATGAATCGCAGCACGCCAGGCCTCCCTGTCCATCACCAACTCCCGGAGTTCACTCAGACTCACGTCCATCGGGTCAGTGATGCCATCCAGCCATCTCATCCTCTGTCATCCCCTTCTCCTCCTGCCCCCAATCCCTCCCAGCATCAGAGTATTTTCCAATGAGTCAACTCTTTGCATGAGGTGGCCAAAGTATTGGAGTTTCAGCTTTAGCATCATTCCTTCCAAAGAAATCCCAGGGCTGATCTCCTTCAGAATGGACTGGTTGGATCTCCTTGCAGTCCAAGGGACTCTCAAGAGTCTTCTCTAACACCACAGTTCAAAAGCATCAATTCTTCGGCGCTCAGCTTTCTTCACAGTCCAACTCTCACATCCATACATGACCACAGGAAAAACCATAGCCTTGACTAGACGGACCTTTGTTGGCGAAGTAATGTCTCTGCTTTTCAATATGCTATCTAGGTTGGTCATAACTTTTCTTCCAAGATTATTTTATATTTTCTGGTACTTCTATGTTAGGATACACACACACACACACACATATCCATTATGTTTTCTTGAATTGTTTCTTATATCATTATATACTGTCCATCTTTGTGTCTTCTTGCCACTTTTGGCTTGAAGACTAGTTTAGCTGATGGGAGAATGGTTACACCTGGTTTCTTTTGACTGATTTTGCTTTGAGGATTATCTTTCATTCCTTCACTTTGAGCCTGTGTTTGTCTTTAGAGCTGAGGTGAGTCTCTTGGAGGCTGTATATACTTGGGTCTTATTTTTAATCCATCCAACCACTCTGTGTCTTTTGACTGGTGAATTCACTTCATTTGCATATAGGGTAATTAATAAATGAGGACTTAGTACTGCCATTTTAATCTTTAGTTTCTCATTGCTCTATATATATCTCCATGTTGCTTTCTCTTTATATTTGTCTGCCGTTTTAGTTTGGTGGTTATCTAAGATGTTTTTCCCAGTTCCTCCTTTTTTATGTTTGTGTTTCTGCTCTACATTTATGTTTTGTGGTTACAATGAAAATTGTATGAAATGTCTCAAATGTAAAGTAATCCATTTTCTTCTATTTGCATTTTATCTTCATTTGCCTATACCATTCCATTCTTTTTCTTTTCCTCTTTTATGTTTTTGTTGTCTTAAATTGTGTGTTCAGTCACTAAGTCATGTCCGACTCTTTGCAACCCCATGGATTGCAGCATACCAGACTTCCCTGTCCTTCACTATCTCCCGGAGTTTGCTCAAATTCATGTCCGTTGAATCGGTGATGTTATTTAACCATCTCATCTTTTGCCTGCCCCCTTCTTTGGCCTTCAATCTTTCCCAATATGAGAATCTTTTCCAGTGAGTTGGCACTTCACATCAGGTGGCCAAAGTATTAGAACTTCAGCATTAACAGCAGTCCTTCCAATGAATATTTATGGTTGATTTCCTTTAGGATTGACTGGTTTGATCTCCTTGCTTTCCAAGGGACTCTCAAGAGTCTTGTCCATCATCATAGTTTGAAAGTATCAATTATTTGGTGCTCAGCCTTCTTGATGGTCCAACTCTCACATCCATACATGACTACTAGGAAAACCATAGCTTTGACTATAGAGACCTTTGTCAGCAAAGTGATATCTCTGCTTTTTAATATGCTGTCTAGGTTGGTCATAACTTTTCTTGCAAGGAGCATCTTTTTAAATTTTATGGCTGCAGTCACCGTCCACAGTGATTTTGGAGCCCCCAAAAGAAACTCTGTCACTGTTTTCACCTTTTCTCCTTTAATTACCATGAAGTTGTGGGAACAAATGCCATGATCTTAGTTTTTTGAATGTTGAGTTTCAAGCCAACTCTTTCATTCTCCTCTTTCACTTTCATCAAGAGGCTCTTTAGTTCCTCTTCACTTTATGCCATTAGAGTGGAGTCATCTGCATATCTAAGGTTCTTGATATTCCTGGAAATCTTGATTCCAGCTTGTGATTCATCTTGGCATTTTGTATGATGTACTCTGCATACAAGTTAAATAAACAGGGTGACAGTATACAGCCTTGTCATATTCCTTTCCCTATTCAGAACCAGTCAGTTGTTCCACATAAGGTTATAACTGTTGCTTCTTGACCTGTGTACAGGTTTCTCAGGAGGCACCTAATGAGCTGTGGTAGTCCCATCTCTTTAAGAATTTTAACAGTGTGTTGTGGTCCACACAGTGAAAGGCTTTAACATAGTCAATGAAGCAGAAGTAGATGTTTTTCTGGAATTCCCTTGCTTTCTCTATGATCCAATTGTTGTTGGCAATTTGATCTTTGGTTCCTCTGCCTTTCTAAATCCAGCTTGTACATCTGGAAGTTCTCAACTTATGTACTGCGGAAACCTAGCTTGAAGGATTTTGAGCGTAAACTTACTATCATGCAAAATGAGTGCAATTGTACGGTAGTTCGAACATTCTTTGGCTTGCCCTTCTTTGGAATCGGGATGAAAACTGACCTTTTCCAGTCCTGTGGCCACTGCTGAGTTTTCCAAATTTGCTGACATATTGAGTCCAACACTTTAAAAGCATCATCTTTTAGGATTTGAAATAGCTTAGCTGGAATTCCATCACCTCCACTAGCTTTACTGGTAGTAATGCTTCTTAAGGCCCACTTGACTTCACACTCTAGGATGTCTGGCTCTAGGTGAGTGACCACACCATTGTCATTATCTGGGTCATTAATACTTTTTTTGTACAGTTCTTCTGTGTTTTCTTGCTACCTCTTCTTAATCTCCTCTGCCTCTGTTAGGTCCTTGCCATTTCTGTGCTTTATTGTGTCCATCTTTGCATGAAATGCTCCCTCGGTATCTCTAATTTTCTTAAAGAGCTCTCTAGTCTTTCGCATTCTATTGTTTTCCTCTGGTTCTTTGCATTGTTTATTGAAGGTCTTCTTATTCTCCTTGCTATTCTCTGGAACTTTCCACTCAGTTAGGTATATCTTTCCCTTTCTCCCTTGCGTTTTGCGTCTCTTCTTTCCTCAGCTATTTGTAAAGGCTCTTCGTAAAACCACATTGCCTTCTTGCATTTCTTTTATTTTGGGATGGTTTTGGTCACTGTCTCCTGTACAGTGTTATGAACCTCTAACCATAGCTCTTCAGGCACTCTGTCTATCAGATCTAATCCCTTGAATCTGTTTCTCACTTCCACTGTATAATCATAAGGGATTTGATTTAGGCCATACCTAAATGGTCTAGTGGTTTTTCCTACTATCTTCAATTTAAGTCTGAATTTTGCAATAAGGAGCTTTAGCTCTGAGCCACAGTCAGCTCTAGATCTTGTTTTTGCTTACCGTGTAGAGCTTCTCCATTCTTAGCTGCAAAGAATATAATCAGTCTGAATTCGGTATTGACCATTTGGTGATGTGCATGTGTAGAGTCGTCTCTTGTGCTGTTGAAAGAAGGTGTTTGCTATGACCAGTGTGTTCTCTTGGCAAAACTCTGTTAGCCTTTGCCCTGCTTCATTTTGTACTCCAAGGCCAAACTTGCCTGTTACTCCAGGTATCTCTTGACTTCCTACTTTAGCACCCCAATCCCCTATGATGAAAAGGACATCTTTTTTTGGTGTTAATTCTAGAAGGTCTTGGATGTTTTCATAGAACCGTTCAACTTCAGATTCTTTGGCATCAGTGGTTGGGGCACAGACTTGGATTACTGTGTTGCTAAATGGTTTGCCTTGGAAATGAACTGAGATCATTCTTTCGTTTTGAGACAGCACCCAAGTACTGCATTTCAAAACTCTTGTTGACTATGTGGGCTACTCCATTTCTTTTAAGGGATTCTTGCCCACAGTAGTATATATAGCAGTTATCTGAATTTAATTCACCCATTCTCGTCCATTTTAGTTCACTGATTCCTAAGATGTTGATGTTCACTCTTGCCATCTCCTGCTTGACCACATCCAATTTATCTTGATTCATGGACCTAACATTCCAGGTTTTTATGCAATATTGTTCTTTACAGCATCAGACTTCACTTTCACCACCAGACACATCCACAGCTGAGCATCATTTCTGCTTTGGTCCAGCAGCTTCATTCTTTCTGGGGCTATTAGTAATTGCCCTCCACTCTTCCCCAGTAGCATACTGTACCTGTCAACCTGGGGGACACATCTTCCAGTGTCATATCTTTTTGCCTTTTCATACTGTTCATGGGGTTCTCCTGGCAAGAATACTGGAATGATTTGCCATTCCCTCCTCCAGTGGACCATGTTTTTCCAGAACTCGCCACTATGACCCATCCATCTTGGGTGGCCCTCCATGGCATGGCTCATAGCTTCATTGAGTTATGCAAGCCCCTTCGCCAGGACAAGGCTGTGATCCATGAAGGGGTGTCCCAAATTATCCCTCTTAATATTGTGAGTTCCTTTCCACTGAGATAGTTACAGTTATTTTACAGTTTCTCCTCTATAATCTTTATGCTATATTTGTTTAACAACCTATCCTGATACAGAAGTTGCAATTTTCTGATTCTATTTATTGCCATAGTCAAAAAGCTCCTTTTCAGCATGTCTTGTAAGGCATATCTAGTTAGCATGAAGTCTCTCAGCTTTTTTTTTCTCTGGGAATTTCTTTACTTCTCCTTTGCTGGATAGAATTGGCTGCCAATTTTACTATCTTTCAATATTTTGAGTATGCCATTCCACTCTGTCCTGCCTTGTGGTTTCTCCTGAGAAATCTGCTGGTAGCCTACTGAGGGTTCCTTTGTAGGTGACCATCCTTTTTCCCCTGGCTGCCTTTAAAATTTCTTTTTGTCACTGACTTTGCACAGTTTTAATATAATGTGTCTCGGAGACAGTCTTTTTGCATTGAGGTAACTAAGTGTTCTCTTAGCTTTATAGACTTGTATACCCCATTCCTTCTGAGGTTTGGGACATTCTCAGCTATTATTCCCTTAAAAAACTCTCTGCTCCCTTCTCCCTCTGGGATACCCATCACCATAACATTGCCCTTCCTAAAAGTGTAGGACAGTTCTCACAGAATTTCTTCATTTTTTTCTTTTTAGATCTTATTTCTCTTTCCTCTTCTACTTGTATCATATCTGCTTTCATGTCTCCAGGCTCACTAATTCTCTCTTCCATGCAGTCTGCTGTATTTCCAGTTCCTTCTAATGTGTTCTTCATCTCCTTTATTGAGTTCTCCAACTCCAGAATTTTCATTTAGTTCTTTTTTTAGAATTTCAGTCTCTCTGGTGAAGTGTTCTTCTGTGTGTTAACTTTATTCCTTAGCTCAGTAAACTGCCTTTCTGAGTTTTTCTGGCAGCTCGCTGAATCTCTCCATGAAAACTATTTTGAATTCTCAATCCATTAGACTGCAGTATTTCATGATTTTAATTTTGGTTTCTGGAGATCTGTTGTTTTCTTTTTGTGAGGTTGTTATCATGCTTCTTAATAGTACTTGATAAGTTGTTCGTTTGTTGGCACATTTAAACTAGTGAACACCTTTCTTATTTAGGTAAAGCTTTTCAAAGCTTGATTCCAACAATTTGACAGGTTAGAAATGAGAGGCCTTTCTTTGGTTTTTGGTAGGTGGCACTGTAGCCCGTTTCTGTCCTCTCTCACCTTGGGTTCCTCTGTATTTGAGGGTCGGCACTGCCCGCCCCCGTTGCCTCTGCCAGAGCTGTCCCCAGACCCTTGTTGCCGCTGTGTCTCTGGGGTTGCTGGTTTCATGCTGTTGCCTTCATCGCCGCTGTCCCTTGCATCACAACTTGGGGCACTGATAACCCAGCAACTTGATGCTGCCTCCACTGCATCCAGGGTTGCCTGGGCCGCAGGCTCTACAGCAGCAAGGGGGTGATAGAGAGTTGGGGTTGGGGGAGTTGGGGCTGTGGGTGCCTTTGCCACATAAGGGGTGGCTTGGGAGGTGCAGCTGCAGGCAGGGGACTAGAGTCGCAGATGCTGTGGAGGGATGCTGCCATTCCTGCCTGGTTTCCTGCAGCCAAGGGCCCTGCTGCACCGGGACTCCAGGTTTGTATGCACTGACGTCCCTGCTGCTACTGGTTCTCTGGGGATGAAGGCTCACCTGCAGTGGTCAAAGGGTCAGGATCGTAGGCTCCACCTACCTTTAGATAAACAGGTGTCTGGGACTCTTTGGCATCCTGGTATGTTGGGCAGAGGAAACCTTGTTGAATTATGGATGTTTTATTGGTTGTAGACTGGGAGAGAAAGGGAGTGTCTCACACTGCCATGATGCTGACACCAGGCACTAAAGATTTTTATTAGACAAGAAGGTCTCAACTCGGTGACCTGACCACTGGTCTTTATGCACTAGAAAAAGAAGAGGAAATAAAATTCAAAGTGAATAGAAAAAAGGTACTAATAAATATGATCTGAAATTACTAAAATACAAGTATAAAACAACAAAGAAAATCAGTGAAATCAGAACCATGTCCTTTGAGGGGGGAACTCAGTAAAACTGATCAATATCTATTTTTACTTATCAAGAAAAAATAAGAAATTATCAATGCCAAGAATGAGAGAGGAGTATCAATACAGATTCTACAAACATTAAAATGATACTGAGGGTATTGTGAACAACTTTATGGAAGTAAATTTCACAGCTTAGATAAAAATGGACAAATTCCTTGAAAGGCACAAGCCATCAAGCTCAGTCATGGAAAATAATCTGAATAGTCCTGAATCAATGAAAGAAGTTAAGTTTATAGTTAAAATCTTCTCACCAAAACAAAAAAAGTAAAAAAGACCTTCCAGGCCCAGACAACTTCATTGGTGATTTCTACCAAATGTTTAAGTAAGAAATAATACAAGTTTCCCAGAGAATGGAAAGGTGAGAATACTTTTCAAATTCCTGATGCCAGAGTCAAACAGAAACATTACAAGAAAACTACAGACTAGCAACCCTCATGAACACAGAGAAATTCTTAAAGTTCTAACAAATTGAATCCAAAAATTTAAAAGATAAACAGTCAGTTTTCATTCTAATCCCAAAGAAAGGCAATGCCAAAGAATGTTCAAACTATCGTACAAATGTGCTCATTTCACATGCCAGTAAATGCTCAAAATCTTTCAAGCTAGGCTTCAACAGTACATAAACCAAGAATTTCCAGATGTACAAGCTGGATTTAGAAAAGGCAGAGGAACCAGAGATCAAATTGCCAATATTTGCTGGATCATGGAGAAAGCAGGGGAGTTCTGGGAAAACATCTGCTTCATTAACTATGCAAAAGCCTTTGACTTTGTGGATCACAACAAATTGGAAAATTTTTACCTGTCTCCTGAGAAACTTGTATGCAGGTCAAAATTTAACAGAACTGGACATGAAACAACAGACTAGTTCAAAATTGAGAAAGGAACAAGACCGTATATTGTCATCCTGCTTATTTAACTTATATTCAGAGTACATCATGTGAAATGCTGGCTGGATGACTCACAAGCTGGAATCAAGACTGCCAGGAGAAATATCAACAGCCTCAGATATGCAGGTGATACCACTATAATGGCAGAAAGCAAAGAGGAACTAAAAAGCTTTTTGGTGAGGGTAAAAAAGGAGAGTGAAAGAGCTAGCTTGAAGCCTAATGTTAAAAAAACTAAGATCATGGCATACAGTCCCATCACTTCATGGCAAATAGAAGAGGAAAAAGCAGAGGCAGTGACATATTTTTTCTTGGGCCCCAAAATTACTGTGGATGGTGACTATAGGCATGAAATTAAAAGATACTTCTCCTTGAAAAGAAAAGCTATGACAAACCTAGACAGGCATATTAAAAAGCAGAGACCCTCACTTTGCCAATGAAGGACTGTGTAGTCAAAGCTATGGTTTTTCTGGTAGTCATGTACGGATATGAGAGTTGAACCATAAAGAAGGCTGAGTGCCCAAGAATTTTATGCTTTCTAATTACGGTGCTGGAGAAGACTCTTGAGAGACCCCTGGACTGCAAGGAGATCAAACCAGTTAATCTTAAAAGAAATCAACCCTAGATATTCATCGGAAGGACTGTCACTGAAGCTGAAGCTCAAATACTTTGACCACTTGATACAAAGAGCCAAATCACTGGAAAAGACTCTGATCCTGGGAAAGATCAAAGGTCAAAGGAGAAAGGGGTGGCAGAGGATGAGATAGTTAGATAGCATCACCGAATCAATGGACATGAATTTGAACAATTTCTAGGAGATAATGAAGGACAGTGGAGCCTGGTGTGCTGTAGTCCATGAAATCACAGAGTCCAACATGACATAGCAATTGAATAACAACAAGTCATGACCAAATGAGGCTTATTTCAAGACTGCAATGTTAGTTTAACCTTACATAGAATCAATCAATGTAACTCATCAAATTAAGAGACTTAAAAAAAAAAAAAAAAGACATCTGATTATCTTGATAGGTGGAAAAAATGCACTTGACAAAATCTAACCTCTAATCATGATTTTAGAAAAGCCTCTCAGCAAAATAAAAATAGAAATGAATTTCCTCAACTTGATAAAGGGCATCTGCAAAAACCCTACCACCAACATTATACCCAGTGGTGAAAGATTGGGTGTTAATTAAACCACTGAAGGTTGAATGAAGCAAGATGTCTGTTCATGACCTTTATTCAACAGTATCCTGAAGGTTCTAGTCTTTGCAATAAAGAAAAGAAAGAAAGAAGGTAGGAAAGAAGAAAGGAAGGAAAGGGCAGACAAACCGGAAAGGAAAAAGCAAATTCCAGCAAACATCTTCTTCCCCACTCAGCCATCGTTAGTAGCATCAATTGTGGACTTAGTCTCCCCAGCATATACTTGTCTCACCAGCACATTCTCTCTTTTCTAACTAAACATAGTCTAATTTCAGCAGGGTTCCTACAAAATAAAACTGTTCCCAGTTCCCGAAAGATTGGTCTTGGCAACAATTTCTCTATTGTCTGCTCACAAGGTAGATACTACAAGTTTGTTTTTTTTCTTGAACAGTTGCTGTGGTCAGTTGTCCTAGAACACTGGGCTTTTGCTGCACTTCTGCTGTTGCCAGTAGGTATCAGGTACTTTCAAAAGTCTCTCTCTCCGCGCTTTAAACAATAATAAGAAGAAAAGATTCTAAGTTCTCACTTAAACTGAACACACACAAGAGTCTCAGAAAAATTGCCTGAGAAAGACAGATACATCTGACAACTCTTCTATCTGAGGTGGCCCACTCTTATCATAGATCTTCCCAGCAAATCTCACACTGCCTTCCGCAGTGCTGTGTGTGTGTGTGTGTGTGTGTGTGTGTGTGTGTGTGTGTATGTGGGAAAATCTTCCCTACTCTCCCTTTATTGAGATACAATTCATATACTGAAAATGACCTTTTTAAAGGATACAAATTCAGTGGCTTTGGTTCTGGGCACTTTTTTTTTTTTTTGGTAAAGACTTTTCATAGTGTTTTTAAATCAGGAAGTGTAAATCTTCCAACTTTGTTCTTTTTCAAGATTGCTTTGGTTCTTGAGTCCTTTGCTTTTCCATATGAATTTTAAGATCACCATGTAAGTTTCTGCAAAAAAATGGCAGCCAAAATTTTGAGAGTAACTGCATTGACTGTATGAACTTTGGGAATAATGCCATTTTGGTAATATTAATAAATCTTCCCCATAACATTAAGTCTTCTAAATCCATGAACATAACATGTCTCTCCATTTAGTTTTTCATTAATTTCTCTCCGTGATGTTTAGAGTTTCCAGTATACAAATCTAATACTTCATTTGTTAAATTTATTACTAAGTATTTTATTACTTATGAGACTTTTATGAGTGAAGTTGTTTTTAAATTTCATTTTCAGATTGTACAGAAATACAACTGATACACATATATTGATCTTACATCCAGCAAACTTAATAAATTCATTTTAGACTATTGGTTGTGTGTGCACGTATGTGTGTATGCATGCACATGTGTGTGTTTCTGAGGATTTACTGTGTAAGAGATTGTTTTATTATGTAAAAGATCTCCCTTTTTAACTTGGATGCCTTTTATTAATTTCTCTCACCTAATTTTCCTGTAATTTATAGTTCAGTGGTGTCAAGAGGGGTCATCCTTGTCCTGTTCTTGAACTGAGATGAAAAACTTTCATTTTTCAACTCGAGTTGAATTTTTTTTTTATAAACACTATTTATCAAGTTGAGAAAGTTCCTTTCCATTCCTCAGTTATTGACCTTCTAGTGTTTTGATAATGAGAAAATGTTTAACTTTGTCAGATCATTTTCCTGCATTTATTGATTTATGTGGCTTTTGTACCTTATTCTATTGACATAGTATATTACATTTATTAGCTTCTGCACATGAACTAATCTTACACTCCAAGGATAAATTCCACCTGGTCATGGTGTACAATTCTTCTTATATGTTGCTGGATTAACTCTACTAGTACTTTGTTTAGGAATTTTGCATCCATATTCATAAAGGATATTAGTCTACAAGTTTTTTCCTTTGTGCTGCCTGGTTTTTGAATCAGGGTCTGAAGCGACTTAGCAGCAGCAGCAACACTGGCCTGATAGAATAACTTCAAATGTGTTCCTGCATTGTTTTTTTTGGAAGTGTTTGTGAAGGGCTTTTCTTAACTATTCTTTAAATGTTTGGTAGAATTTACCAGTGAAGCTGTCTAGAACTGAGGTTTTTTTTTCTGTGAGACGTTCTTATTGCTAACTTGATATGTCTTACAGGCTTATTCAGATTTTCTATTTCAAGTCAGATTTAATAGTCTTTTGGTGAATTTGCCCATATCATTAAGGTTATCTAATTTGTTGACATACAGCTTTCCATAGTTTTCTCTTATAATAAAAATAAAATCTGTAAGGTTGGTAGTCATGTCCCTGTTTTCATCCCTGATTCCTGTAATACAACATTTCTCTTCTATTTCCTGGGGCAGTCTAACTAAATATTTGTCAATTCTGTTGATGCTTTTCAGGAACAAACTTTTGATTTTGTTGATATGCTCAGCTGCTTTTCTATTCTCTATATGTTATTTTTTTCTCTAATTCTATTTCCTTCCTGTTGCTTATTTGGGTTTTTCTTTGTGCTTCTGTTTATAGTTTCTTATGGTAAATGATTAAGCAATTGATTTGACATCTTTTTAATAGAGGCATTTGCATCTGTATGTTTCTACTAAGCACTGCTTGAGCTGTGCTCCATAGATTTCACTATGTTTTCATTTTCATTCGTCTCACAGTACTTTCCAAATTCCTTGTGCTTTCTTGGTTATTTACGAGTGTGCTGTTTAATTTCTACATACTTGTGAGCTCTATAGACTCCTTCCCAGTATCAATTTCTAATTTCATTCCAGGGTGGCCCAAGAAAATACTTTGTATACTTTTAATTATTTTAAATTTATTAAGACTTATTTTATGGCCTAAACTAATACTTATTTTATGGTCTATCCTAGAGAATGTCCAATTGCACATTTGAAAAGAATGCTGCAGTTGGATGAAGTGTTCTCTGGATGTTGTAGGTGCTTGTCAAGCGTTCTATCCCAACTGACCTTCCACCTAGTTGTTTTATTACTGAAAGTGGGATATTGATGTTTACGACTATTACCTGTAAGTCTATTTCTCCCTTTATTTCTGTTGTTTTTGCTTTGTGTATTTTGGATCTGAAAGTGCTGCACTCAATATGCCAGCAAATTTGGAAAACTCAGCAGTGGCCACAGGACTGGAAAAGGTCAGTTTTCATTCCAATCCCTAAGAAAGGCAATGCCAAAGAATGCTCAAACTACCACACAACTGAGCTCATCTCACACGCTAGTAAAGTAATGCTCAAAATTCTCCAAGCCAGGCTTCAGCAATACGTGAACTGTGAACTTCCTGATGTTCAAGCTGGTTTTAGAAAAGGCAGAGCAACCAGAGATCAAATTGCCAACATCCACTGGATCATGGAAAAAGCAAGAGAGTTCCAGAAAAACATCTATTTCTGCTTTATTGACTATGCCAAAGCCTTTGACTGTGTGGATCACAAGAAACTGTGGAAAATTCTGAAAGAGATGGGAATACCAGACCACCTGATCTGCCTGTTGAGAAATCTGTATGCAGGTCAGGAAGCAACAGTTAGAACTGGACATGGAACAACAGACTGGTTCCAAATAGGAAAAGGAGTACATCAAGGCTGTATATTGTCACCCTGCTTATTTAACTTATATGCAGAGTACATCATGAGAAACGCTGGACTGCAAAAAGCACAAGCTGGAATCAAGATTGCCAGGAGAAGTATCAATAACCTCAGATATGCAGATGACACCACCCTTATGGCAGAAAGTGAAGACGAACTAAAAAGCCTGTTGATGAAAGTGAAAGTGGAGAGTGAAAAAGTTGGCTTAAAGCTCAACATTCAGAAAACAAAGATCATGGCATCTGGTCCCATTACTTCATGGCAAATAGATGGGGAAACAGTGGAAGCAGGGTCAGACTTTATTTTTTGTGGCTCCAAAATCACTGCAGATGGTGACTGCATCCATGAAATTAAAAGACGCTTACTCCTTGGAAGGAAAGTTATGACCAACCTAGATAGCATATTCAAAAGCAGAGACATTACTTTGCCAACAAAAGTCCGTCTAGTCAAGGCTATGGTTTTTCCTGTGGTCATGTATGGATGTGAGAGTTGGACTGTGAAGAAGGCTGAGCGCCGAAGAATTGACGCTTTTGAACTGTGGTGTTGGAGAAGACTCTTGAGAGTCCCTTGGACTGCAAGGAGATCCAACCAGTCCATTCTGAAGGAGATCAGCCCTGGGATTTCTTTGGAAGGAATGATGCTAAAGCTGAAACTCCAGTACTTTGGCCACCTGATGCGAAGAGTTGACTCATTGGAAAAGACTCTGATGCTGGGAGGGATTGGGGTCAAGAGGAGAAGGGGACGACAGAGGATGAGATGGCTGGATGGCATCACCGACTTGATGGACATGAGTTTGAGTGAACTCTGGGAGTTTGTGATGGACAGGGAGGCCTGGCGTGCTGTGATTCATGGGGTCGCAAAGAGTCGGACACGACTGATCGACTGAACTGAACTGACACATTTATAACTGCTTTATCTTCTTGATTGACACTTTTATCATTATAAAACAACCTTTTTGTGTCTGGTAGCAACTTGTTTCTTAAAGTCTATCTTGTCTGGTAGCCACTCCAGCTCTGACTCTCTTTTGGTTCCTATTTAGATATGTCTTTGCTTTCAACCTATTTGTATCTTTGAATCTAAAATAATTGCCTTGTATATAGCATTTAGTTATCATATTTTTAGATATCAAATATATCATATTTTTCTATTTATTCTGCCCACCTGTTTTTTGATTGGATTGTTTAATCCATTCACATGTAATATTATGACTGATAAATTAAGATTTATATCTTCAGGTTTGCAGTTTGTCTTCTGTGTGTCTAATGTATTTATATTCCTCGATTTTTCCATTACCATCTTCTTTTGCATTAAACTGATACTTCCCAGTGTATTATTTTGCTGTCATTCTTTTACAATAGTTTTTGGAGATGTTTACTTAGGAATTGGCCTGGGGATTGCAATTGGCATCTTAACCTCTAACAATTTAGTTCAGATTAATATAAACTTAATTTCATTAGTATACAAAAATTTTACTCCTACATATTTCCATTCTTTTTCCTCCTCCTTTGTACTGTTATTGTCACACAAATCACATCCGTGAACATTGTGTGCCTTTCAACCCAGATTTCTAATTATCACTTTAAGCAGTATTTTAAGTCAGAGAAGGAAAAGAAGAGTTACAGTTAAAAGTTAGAGTAACTTATACTGGTGCTTTTACTTGTTCACATAGATTAGAGTTACAGCCGAGTGTCCTGTCATTTTGGCCTAAAGACTTCTTTTTAGTATTTCTTGCAGGACATATTTGCTAGCAGTACTTTTTCTCTTTTTTGGTATTTGTATGTTGGGAATACCTTAATTTCACTTTCATTGTTGAGGGGTAATTTTGGCAGGTATAGATTTCTTGTTTAACAGTTTTTTCCACCAATATTTTGAATATGTCAAACTACTGCCTTCCAGCTTCCATGGTTCCTGTGAGAAAACAGCGGTTAATCTTACTGAAGATCACTTACACATGATAGGTCATTTCTCTTTTGTTGCTCTCAAAATTCTCTTCATTACTGTCTGTCAGTTGTTTGATTATTGTATCTAGGTATGGATCTCTTTGAGTTTGTCCTACTAGGAGTCCATTAAGGCTTCTTGAATATGTAGATGAATGCTTTTCATACAAATTTGGGGAGACCATTTTTCTTTAAATGTTCCATGTAGTCCTTTCCTTCTCTTTTTCTGGGACTCACAGTATCTGTACAGTTGTACTTTTGATCCATAAGTCTCCTAGGCTCTCTGTTCATTTGTGTTCATCTTTTCTGTTCCTCAATCATCTCAATTGACATATCTTTAGCGTTCACTGATTCTTTGGTCTGTTCAAATCTTCTTTGACCTTCCTAAGGAATTTTTCACTTCTGTTTTTGAACTTTTCAACTTAGCATTTCTACTTGGTTCCTTTCCATTTTTAAATTTAATTGATTTTATTTTTATCTCTTATATCCCATATTTGATGAGACAGCATTTTCATATTTTCCTTTAGTTATTCAGACATGGTTTCTCTTGGTTGACTGCTGCTGCTGCTAAGTCACTTTAGTTGTGTCCGACTCTGTGTGACCCCATAGACAGTAGCCCACCAGGCTCCCATTCCTGGGATTCTCCAGGCAAGACTATGGAGTGGGTTGCCATTTCCTTCTCCAGTGCATGAAAGTGAAAAGTGAAAGTGAAGTCGCTTAGTCGTGTCCAACTCTTAGCAACCCCATGGACTGTAGCCTACCAGGCTCCTCCGTCCATTGAATTTCCCAGGCAAGAGTACTGGATATATTTAAACAGCTGTGAGAAAGTCCCTGTCTAGTAAGTGCAGTGTCTGGACTTTCTCAAGGATGGTTTTTTTTTTTTTTTTTACTTGCATATTGGCTATGCTTGTTTCTTTGCATGTCTTGTAATTGCTAATTGAAAACTGAACATCTTAAACAATAGAATGTGACAACTCTGGACATCAGATATCCTCACCTCTCTAAAATACGTTGTTGTTACTCTTTGTTGATATTACTGTTTGTGACTTTCTTGAACTAAAGTTTGTGTTCTTTGCTGTGTGTGGCCACTGAAATCTCTGCTCAATCAGCTTAGAAGCCAGTTAAATATTGGACATATGTGTCCTTAAATTACTGGAACCAAAGAGGCTCTTAGTTTGCCAAGGGGCTCTGTGTGCAGATTGGGCCTGTGTTCAACACTTAGCCAAGCAGTTTACAACTCTGCCTTACCTTTCACCACTTCCTGCTTGCTCAGAGGTCTGATCAGCTGGAGAGGAGAACTCAAGGCCTTGAAATGTTTTCTTAAGCAGATGCATAGCTCTGGAAATGCATACAGATCTAAGGATACACATGGCCTTCTAGAATTCCAGTACTATGGAAGAGATTTTTAAACCCTCTTATGGAATAAAATATTCCTCTAACATTTTATTTTAAATGTTTTGCTTAGGTTAGTGCTTACCCCAGGGAGCTGTGATGGTTAACAATCAATAATTTTATTTCTGTTTTAGTTTATTTTGGTTTGGTTTTGGTTTTGTTATTGGGAATTTTTGTATTTGTTTTTTTATTTTGAAAAAAAAAAAAAATGCCCCTGAGGAAAAGGCCATTTGCTCTGGCTGAGCTCTGAGTGAGGTCAGAGGAAGACAAATTTTATGAACAGAATTTTCTAGAGAACTATTATGTCAAATAATGGCAATTTTCTTAGAGCAGAGCTTTGGATGTGTTTTTGTTTGTTCCTTCCAGTGAATGCTGGGGTCAGTAGCTATTGATTTTTGCCTTTACTGTGGAGCTCTTGACTTTTCAAGGTTATCATGGCACTGGGGAGAATGGGTAGGAACAGGGAAAATTGAAACAGTTCACTACTCAGTGTTCTTACAAAGATAATAGCCATTTTTCTTGAATAAACACTCTCCAGATTAATGCACACCTTTGATTAATTTCCATATTACTAAAAAAGTTTATTTTGACAATTGTTGCAGTATTCTCATTGCTTCTATATAGGACAGGCTATTCAAAGATCTTTAATCTACCAATACCAAATATGTTACTGCCTTTCTTTTTTCAAACCCCAAGTCCCATTATAATCCTTTGATGTGAATAAGCATGGAAGAAGAAGCTACAGTAACATGGAACATGAAGGCTAAAAATGAACAACTGCTGAGAAATAAAAAAATTCCTTAGACAAATGAAAATACAGCATACCAAAACTTATAAGATGCAGCAAAAGAAGTTCTAAGAAGAAAGTTCACAGATATAAAGGCCTACCTCAAGAAATAAAAAGATCTCAATCTAACTTTATACCTCAAGAGAATTAAAAGAGAACATATAAAGCCAAAAATTAGTAGGTGAATGTAAATAACAAAGATCAAAGCAAAATCAATGAAATAGACTTTAAAGAAACCCCAGAAGAGACAAATTAAACTAAGCTCTGGTTTTTTGAAAAGATTAAAAAAAAAAAAATTGACAAACCTTTACAGTTAGACTCATCAAGGGAAAAAAAAGAGAAAGGACTCAATAAATAAAATCAGAAATGATAGAGGAGATACTGTAAGTGATACCACAGAAATACAAAGGATTATAAGGGACTACCACAAATAAATATACACCAACAAATTGGACAACCTAGAAGAAATGGGTAAATTCCTAAAAACATACAATCTACTACAACTGAATTATGAAGAAATATAAAACCTGAACAGGCCAGTTGCTAGTAGAAGATTGAATAGTAAACAAACCTCCCAACAAACAGAAGTCTAGGACCAGTTTCACTGGTGACTGCGAGCAAACATCTTCGAAGATTAATACCAATCTTTCTCAAACTCTTTCAAAAAATAGAAGAGGGACCACTTCCAAGCTTATTTTATGAGGGTTATGAGGCCAGGATTACCCTGATGGGCTTCCCAGGTGGTGCAGTGGTAAAGAATCTGCCTGCCAATGCAGGAGATACAAAGATTCAGGCTCAATCCCTGGGTTGGGAAGATCCCTGGAGTAAGATATGGCAACCTGCTCCAGTATTCTTGCCTGGAAAATTCCATGGACAGAGGAGCCTGGTGGGCTACAGTCCATAGGTTCACAGAGAGACATGACTGAGCGCACACACACACACACACACACATACATATTACCCTGATACTATAACCAGACAAGGA
Source organism: Bubalus bubalis (assembly GCF_019923935.1). Lineage (NCBI taxonomy): Eukaryota > Metazoa > Chordata > Mammalia > Artiodactyla > Bovidae > Bubalus > Bubalus bubalis. The sequence goes on along the minus strand of NC_059166.1, from coordinate 94,092,571 downwards.
TACCACAAGGCAAGAAAATTATATGTAAATATTCCTGATGAACATAGATGCAAAAATCCTCAACAAAACATTAGCAAGTTGAATTCAACAATACATTAAAAAGTTTATACACCATAATCAAGTGGGATTTATTCCAAGGATGCAAGGATGTTTCAACATCTGAAAATCAACTGGATCCACCACATTAATAATATGAAAGATAGAGGGGCGATCCCAAAATGGTGGAGGAATAGGACTGGGAGACCACTTTCTCCCCCATAAATTCATCAAAAGATCATTTGAATGCTGAGAAACTTCCACAAAACAACTTCTGAACTCTGGCGGACACCAAGGACCCAGAAAGGCAGCCCATTCTCTTCCAAATGAGGTAGGACAAAATATAAAAGACAAAAAGAGAGACGAAAGAGTTAGGGATGGAGAGCCACCTTGGGGAAGGAGTCGTGAAGGAGGAGAAGTTTCCAAACAGCAGGAAACCTTCCCACTGGTGGGTCTGTGGGGAGTTTTAGAGTCTAAGAGGGCAACATACCTGGGAGGAAAAAGGGGAAAAAAAAACACAAATAGGTGCCTAACCACAACTCTCAGCAATTAAGTAGCCCAGACACTCGCATCCACCACCAGCGAGCGGGGGCTGGACAGGGAGACGTGGGCTGCATCATCGGTCCTTAGGGTAAGAAGGTACCAGGTATTCAGGTACCAGGCCTGAATGCCCTGAGGGCAATCTGAGGGAGCTAACATGAGATAGCAACCCAAACTGTGGGATAGCCAGAGAGAAAGAAAAAAAAAAAAAAAGCACTTTCCTGGGAAAGGTGCTAACGCGCAGCCTGGCCTGCTCACAGAACAAGGGACTAAGCGAATACCAAAGGAGAGCTAGCTGGCTGCGGACCAGCCCATCCCCCACCAGAGGCAGGGAGGCCGGCGGGCGACAGCCAGAGCCAGAAGGCAAGGGGCAATCTTGGCCCCAGAGACAGCATCCTCCACCAAACTGTGAGCAGGCTCCCAGTTCCTAACCATGTCTTCCTGGGATCCTGGACAGTTGACATCTGTGAGGAGTGTCACAGGCGGAGATCAGCTTCCCAGAGGGGAGACACAGCACACCTGAGACGGTGCTCTCATGGCGCACCTGGAGCTGAGTGGCTGGGACTGGGGAGGTGATTAAGATACACGGCCCACCTGGAAGAGTGCGCTTGCCAAGCACCTGCTCACCTGAGCCGCTCGGACTTGGGAAGGGCACAAAGTGCACACCCAACTGAGTGGGTGCCTTTGTGGAATACCCGAGAACCTGAACCTGAGCAGCTTAGACCTGGGAAGTGCACGAAAGGCAGGGCCCGCCTTGGACAGTACCCCTACAGAGCAACCTGAAGCCTGAGCAGTTGTAGACTGGGAAAGCACACATGCTGTGAGCTGGGGCAAACCAAGTGTGGTCCATACACTGTGAGCACTCCTCACATACATCAGTGATATTTGTTTGCAGTGTTCCTCCCTCCCCACAGCGCAAGTGAACAAGTAAGCCTAAATAAGTGACCACCTTCATCCCCTTGTGTCAGGGCAGAAACTAGACAGTGAAGAGACTTGCAAACAGAGGAAGCCAAAATAAGCAAAGAAGAGGAAACTGCTCTGGAAGTGATGGATGCAACAGATTAAAACCCTGCAGTTAACATTGACTAAGCATTGGAGGGGCCTATAGACCTTGGGAACAAGTACAAGCCAGAACAAGGAACTATCTGAAACTGAACTAACCCCAGACTGCCCTCAACAGCTCCAGAGAAATTCCTAGATATATTCTTACTATTACCATATTTAAATTTTTTAAAATTTTAAGTTCTTTATTACTCCTTTAATTTTCATTTTTATAAACTACATGCTGTGAAAGTGCTGCACTCAATATGCCAGCAAATTTGGAAAACTCAGCAGTGGCCACAGGACTGGAAAAGGTCAGTTTTCATTCCAATCCCAAAGAAAGGCAATGCCAAAGAATGCTCAAACTACCGCACAATTGCACTCATCTCACACGCTAGTAAAGTAATGCTCAAAATTCTCCAAGCCAGGCTTCAGCAATACGTGAACTGTGAACTTCCTGATGTTCAAGCTGGTTTTAGAAAAGGCAGAGCAACCAGAGATCAAATTGCCAACATCCACTGGATCATGGAAAAAGCAAGAGAGTTCCAGAAAAACATCTATTTCTGCTTTATTGACTATGCCAAAGCCTTTGACTGTGTGGACCACAAGAAACTGTGGAAAATTCTGAAAGAGATGGGAATACCAGACCACCTGATCTGCCTGTTGAGAAATCTGTATGCAGGTCAGGAAGCAACAGTTAGAACTGGACATGGAACAACAGACTGGTTCCAAATAGGAAAAGGAGTACATCAAGGCTGTATATTGTCACCCTGTTTATTTAACTTATGTGCAGAGTACATCATGAGAAATGCTAGACTGGAAGAAACACAAGCTGGAATCAAGATTGCCAGGAGAAGTATCAATAACCTCAGATATGCAGATGACACCACCCTTATGGCAGAAAGTGAAGAGGAACTAAAAAGCCTGTTGATGAAAGTGAAAGTGGAGAGTGGGAAAGTTGGCTTAAAGCTCAACATTCAGAAAACGAAGATCATGGGATCCGGTCCCATCACTTCATGGGAAATAGATGGGGAAACAGTGGAAACAGTGTCAGACTTTCTTTTTCTGGGCTCCAAAATCACTACAGATGGTGACTGCATCCATGAAATTAAAAGACGCTTACTCCTTGGAAGGAAAGTTATGACCAACCTAGATAGCATATTGAAAAGCAGAGACATTACTTTGCCAACAAAGGTCCTTCTAGTCAAGGCTATGGTTTTTCCTGTGGTCATGTATGGATGTGAGAGTTGGACTGTGAAGAAGGCTGAGCACCGAAGAATTGATGCTTTTGAACTGTGGTGTTGGAGAAGACTCTTGAGAGTCCCTTGGACTGCAAGGAGATCCAACCAGTCTATTCTAAAGGAGATCAGCCCTGGGATTTCTTTGGAAGGAATGATGCTAAAGCTGAAACTCCAGTACTTTGGCCACCTCATGAGAAGAGTTGACTCATTGGAAAAGACTCTGATGCTGGGAGGGATTGGGGGCAGGAGGAGAAGGGGACGACAGAGGATGAGATGGCTGGATGGCATCATCGACTCGATGGACGTGAGTCTGAGTGAACTCCGGGAGCTGGTGATGGACAGGGAGGCCTGGCGTGCTGTGATTGACGGGGTCGCAGAGTCGGACACGACTGAGCGACTGATCTGATCTGATCTGATTACCTTGCAAGTTCAGTTCAGTTCAGTTCAGTCGCTCAGTTGTGTCCAACTCTTTGCGACCCCATGAATCGCAGCACACCAGACCTCCCTGTCCATCACCAACTCCCAGAGTCCACCCAAACTCACGTCCAACGAGTCAGTGATACCATCCAGCCATCTCATCCTCTGTCGTCCCCTTCTCCTCCTGCCCCCAATCCCTCCCAGCATCAGAGTCTTTTCCAATGAGTCAACTCTTTGCATGAGGTGGCCAAAGTATTGGAGTTTCAGCTTTAGCATCAGTCCTTCCAAAGAACACCCAGGACTGATCTCCTTTAGAATGGACTGGTTGGATCTCCTTGCAGTCCAAGGGACTCTCAAGAGTCTTCTCCAACACCACAGTTCAAAAGCATCAATTCTTCGGTGCTCAGCCTTCTTCACAGTCCAACTCTTACATCCATACATGACTACTGGAAAAACCGTAGCCTTGACTAGACAGACCTTTGTTGGCAAAGTAATGTCTCTGCTTTTGAATATGCTAAATTACCTTGCAAAAAAAGACCCTATTTTTAATGCAAACTTCATATATATGTTTATAATTTTTGTGATTGATTTTGTTTTGTATTTTTAATATTGTATTTTTGAGAGTCTAACCTCTAGATTTTTAATCTTTGCTTTTTGGTATTTGTTATCAATTTTGTACCTTTAAGAATCTAATCTTCAGTACCCATTTTCACTTAGGGGTGTGATTACTGACATGATTGGTCTCTCCCCTTCTGACTCCCCCTCTTCTCCTGGTCATCTCTGTCTCCCTCCTCCCTCTTCTCTTCTCCATGTAACTCTATGAACCTCTATGGGTGTTCCTTGCTGTGGAGAATGTTTTCACCATTAACCTAGATGTTTTATCATCTGTGCTATATGTATGGAGAAGTCTTGAGGCTATTGTAAGAATGAGACTGAAAACCAGAGGCAGGAGGCTTAAATCCAAAACTCGAGAACACCAGAAAACTCCTGACTCTAGGGAACATTAATAGAAAAGAGCTCATCCAAAAGCCTCCATACCTACACTGAAACTAAGCTCCACCAAAGAGCCAATAAGTTCCAGTGCAAGACACACCATGCTAATTCTCCAGCAAAGCAGAAACACAACCCTGAGCATTAAAATACAGGCTGCCCAAAGCCATGCCAAACCCATAGACACCCCAAAACTCACTACTGGACACTTCATTGCTCTCCAGAGAGAAGAGATCCAGCTCCACCCACCAGAACACAGACACAAGCTCCCCTAACCAGGAAACCTTGACAAGCCACTAGTCCAACCCCACCCACAGGGAGCAGGCTCCACAATTAAAAGGAACAACAAACTTCCAGCCTGCAGAAAGGGCACCCCAAGCACAGCAATCTAAGCAAAATGAAAAGGCAGAGAAATATTCAGCAGGTAAAAGAATATGATAAATGCCCACCAAACCAAACAAAAGAGGAGGAGATAGGGAATCTACCTGAAAAAGAATTCAGAATAATGATAGTAAAGATGGTCCAAAATGTTGAAAACAAAATGGAGTTACAAATAAATAGACTAGAGACAACGATTGAGAAGATGCAAGAAATGGTTAACAAGGACCTAGAAGAAATAAAAGAGTCAATCAATAATGAACAATGCAATAACTGAGATCAAAAGCACTCTGGAGGGAACCAACGGTAGAATAACTGAGGCAGAAGAGAGGATAAGTGAGGTGGAAGATAGAATGGTGGAAATAAATGAAGCAGAGAGGAAAAAAGAATTAAAAGAAATGGGGACAATCTCAGAGACCTCTGGGACAATGTCAAATGCCCCAACCTTCAAATCATAGGAGTCCCGGAAGAAGAAGACAAAAAGAAAGGGCATGAGAAAATACTTGAGGAGACAATAGTTGAAAACCTCCTTAAAATGGGGAAGGAAATAGCCATCCAAGTCCAAGAAACCCAGAGGGTCCCAAACAGGATAAACCCAACGTGAAACACCCCAAGACACAAATTAATCAAATTAATGAAGATCAAACACAAAGAGCAAATATAAAAAGCAGCCAGGGAAAAACAACAAATAACACACAAGGGGATCCCCATGAGGATAAGAGCTGATCTTTCAATAGAAACTCTTCAGGCCAGAAGGGAATGGCAGGACATACTTAAAGTGATGAAAGAGAAAAACCTACAACTCAGATTACTATACCCAGCAAGGATCTCATTCAAATATGAAGGAGAAATCTAAATATTATAGACAAGCAAAAGCTGAGAGAATTCAGCACCACCAAACCAGCTCTTCAACAAATGCAAATGGATCTTCTCTAGACAAGAAACACAGAAAAGAAAAGATTTATAAACTTGAACCCCAAACAACAAAGTAAATGGCAATGGGATCATACTTATCAATAGTTACCTTAAATGTAAATGGGTTGAATGCCCCAACCAAAAGACAAAGACTGGCTGAATGGATACAAAAAACAAGACCCCTATATATACTGTCTACAAGAGACCCACCTCACAGCAGGGGACACATACAGACTGAAAGTGAAGGGCTGGAAAATGATATTTCATGCAAATGGAGACCAAAAGAAAGCAGAAGTAGCAATACTCATATCAGATAAAATAGACCTTGAAATAAAGGCTGTAAAAAGAGACAAAGAAGGACACTACATAATGATCAAATGATCAATCCAAGAAGAAGATATAACAATTATAAATATATATGCACCCAACATAGGGGCACTGCAATATGTAAGGCAAGTGCTAATAAGTATGAAAGGGGAAATTAACAGTAACACAATAATAGTAAGAGACTTTAATACCCCACTCACACCTATGGATAGATCAACCAAACAGAAAATTAGCAAGGAAACACAAACTTTAAAAGAGACAATTTCTTTAACAAGTGGTACTGTGAAAACTGGTCAACCACTTGTAAAAGAATGAAACTAGAACACTTTATAACACCATACACAAAAAATAAAATGAATTAAAGATCTAAATGTAAGACCAGAAACTATAAAACTCCTAGAGGAGAACATGGGCAAAACACTCTCTGACATAAATCACAGCAGGATCCTCTATGACCCCCTTCCCAGGGTAATGGAAATAAAAGCAAAAATAAACAAACAGGACCTAATTAAACTTAAAAGCCTTTGCACAATGAAGGAAACTATGAGCAAGGTGAAAAGACAGCCTTTGGAATGGGGGAAAATAATAGTAAATGAAGCAACTGACAAAGAATTAATCTCAAAAATACACAAGCAGCCCCTGCAGCTCAATTCCAAAAAAATAAACGACCCAATCAAAAAATGGGCCAAAGAACAGACATTTCTCCAAAGAAGACATACAGATGGCTAACAAACACATGAAAAGATACTCAACATCACTCAGTATCAGAGAAATGCAAATCAAAACCACAATGAGGTACCATCTCACACTGGTCGAATGGCTACTATCAAAAAGTCTACAAACAATAAATGCTGGAGAAGGTGCAGAGAAAAGGGAATCATCTTACACTATTGGTGGGAATGCAAACTAGTACAGCCACTATGGAGAACAGTGTCGAAGAACTGCCATCTGCTGCTGCTGCTCTCCGACTCTGTGTGACCCCATAGATGGCAGCCCACCAGGCTCCCATGCCCCTGGGATTCTCCAGGCAAGAACACTGGAATGGGTTGCCATTTCCTTCTCCAATGCATGAAAGTGAAAAGTGAAAGTGAAGTCACTCAGTCGTGTCTGACTCTTAGCGACCCCATGGACTGCAGCCTACCAGGCTCCTCTGTCCATGGGATTTTCCAGGCAAGAGTACAGGAGTGGATCACCAGTGCCTTCTCCATATGACCCAGCAATCCCACTGCTGGGCATACACACCGAGGAAACCAGAATTGAAAGAGACACGTGTACCCTAGTGTTCATTGCAACACTGTTTACAATAGCCAGGACATGGAAGCAACCTAGATGTCCATTGGCAGATGAATAGATAAGAAAGCTGTGGCACATATACACAAGGAATATTACTCAGCCATTAAAAATAATGCATTTGAATCAGTTCTAATGAGGTGGATGAAACTGGAGCCTATTATATGAAGTGAGGTGAGTCAGAAAGAAAAACACCAATACAGTATATTAACGCATATATATGGAATTTAGAAAGATGGTAATGATGACCCTATATGCAAGACAGCAAAAGAAACACAGATGTAAAGAAGAGACTTCTGGACTCTGTGGGAGAAGGTGATGGTGGGATGATTTGAGAGAATAGCATTGAAACATGTATATTATCATATGTGAAACAGATCACCAGTCCAAGATTGATGCATGAGACAGGAGGGAGGGGAGTTTCAGGATGGGGAACACATGTACACCCATGGCTGATTCATGTCAGTGTATGGCAAAACCCACTACAATATTATAAAATAATTAGCCTCCAATTAAGATAAATAATTTTTAAAAATTCAAATTCAAAATTTTGAATTTTTCCACTTAAATTTTGAATTTCCACTTAAGTGGAAAACTAAAGAGAATAAACAACTTTCAAATGACTATATTTTAAAAATATAAACATAAAATGAAAGATAAAAATCATGATCATCAATAAATGCAGGGGAAAGCTTTTTAAACAAAAATTCAACATCCATTCATGATTAAAAAAAAAAAACTCTCAACAAAGTATACATAGAGAGAATGTACCTCAACATAATAAAGGGTATATACAACCAACCTAGACAGCATATTAAAAAGCAGAGACATTACTTTGTCAACAAAGTTCTGTCTAGTCAAGGCTATGGTTTTTCCAGTGGTCATGTATGGATGTGAGAATTGGACTATAAAGAAAGCTGAGCGCTGAAGAATTGATGCTTTTGAACTGTGGTGTTGGAGAAGACTCTTGAGAGTCCCTTGGACTGCAAGGAGATCCAACCAGTCCATCCTAAAGGAGATCAGTCCTGGGTGTTCATTGATAGGACTGATTTTGAAGCTGAAACTCCAATACTTTGGCCACCTGATGGGAAGAGCTGAATCATTTTAAAAGAGCCTGATGCTGGGAAAGATTGAGGGCAGGAGGAGAAGGGGACGACAGAGAATGAGATGGTTAGAGGGCATCACCGACTCAACGGACGTGGGTTTGGGTGGACTCCGGGAATTGGTGATGGACAGGGAGGCCTGGCGTGCTGTGGTTCATGGGGTCACAAAGAGTTGGACACGACTGAGCGACTGAACTGAACTGAACTGAACTGATGACCAGCTCAAAGCTAGTATTATACTCAGTGGTAAAAAGCTGAAAGTTTTCCTCTAAGATCAGGAATAAGAAGGATACCACTTTTATTCAGTACGGTATTAGAAGTCCTAGTCAGATAAATCAGGCAAGGAAAAGAAAGAAAAGTCATGCAAATGACAAAGGAAGAAGTAAAACTGTCACTATTTGCAGATGACATGATATTATACATTGAATTCCTAAAGACACCACCAAAAATTGTTAGAATAAACAAATTCAATAAATCAAAGGATACAAAATCAATACACATAAATCTGTTGCATTTCTATATGTTAATAACAAACTATCATAAATAGAAATTAAGAAAACAATATCCATTACAGTTGCATCAAAAAGAATAAAATATCTAGGGAGAAATTTAACCAAGAAGTTAGGGGGAGAGAGATAGATTAGGAATTTGAGGTTAACATATACACACTGCTACGTATAAACTAACCAACAAAGACCTATTGTACAGCACAAGGAACTCAATATTTTGTAATAACCTATAAAAGAAAAGAATCTGAAAACTAGATATATATGCATGTATAACTGAATCACTCTGCTGTACACCTGAAACTAACACAACACTGTAAATTGTAACACAACACTGTATTTAAATTAAAAAAAGAAACTTAGCCAAGAAGGTTAAATATCTGTATACTGAAAACCATGAGACATTCATGAAAGAAATGAGAACACAAATGGAAAGATATTCCATGCTTGTGAATTAGAAGCACTAATACTGTTAAAATTTCCATTCTACTCAAAGCAGTCTACAGTCAATACCATCCCTATCAAAATCCTAAAGGCATTTTTCTCAAAAACAGAAAAACAACCCTAAAATTTGTGTAAGACCACACAAGACCCCAAGCAGCCAAAACTTGAGAAAGAAGAACAAAGCAAGAGGCATTACACTCCCTGACTTCAAACTATATTATAAAGCTATAGTAATCAAAACAGTATGGTATTGGCATAAGCACAGAGACACAAATTGTTGAAATAGATCAGAAAGCCCTCAAATAAATTCATATATATATAATATACATATATATATAGTCAATTAATTTATGACAAGGAGCCAAAAATATACAAGGAGAAAAGGACAGTTTCTTACATAAATTGTGCTGGAAAAATGGACAGCCACATGCAAAAGAATGAATTGGGCCATTCTCTTATACACAAAAACTTAAGTCAAAATGGATTAAAGATTTTAACATGAGGCCTTAAACCATAAAACCCCTCGATGAAACTTTCCACATAGGTGGAAAGCTATCTGACATCAGTCTTGGCAGTGATAGTTTGCATCTGATACCAAAAGCCAAGGCGACAGAAGCAAAAAATAAACAAGTGGGATGACATCAAACCAAGAACCTTCTACACAACAAAAGAAATCATCAGCAAAATGAAAGCACAAATCATATATCCTATACAGGGTTAATATGCAAAATATATAAAGAATCATAAAACTGAAAGCAAAAACCAAACAATCTCATTTTAAAAATATGCAGAGGATCTGAATAGAATTTTCTCCAAAGAAGATATACAATAAAGAACAGGTACATGAAAAGGTGCTCAAAATCACTCAACATCAGGGAAATGAAGATCAAAACCACAATGACATACCATCTTACACCTGTTAGAATTTCTATTATCAGAAAGAAAAGAAGTAACAAGTGATTGATGAGGACGTGGAGAAGAGGGGGTTATTGTGCGCTGCTGCTGGGAATGCAAATGCTGCTGCAACCAGTATGGGAAATGTTATGAAGGTGCCTTAAAACTTTAAAAATAGCAACTCCACTTCTTGGTATTTATCACAAGAAAATGTACGCATTAATTCAAAAAGATTCATGCATCCCAATGTTCATAGCAGCACTATTTATAGCACTGAAGACACGGAAGACACCAAAGTGTTCACTGACAGATGAATGGATAAAAAGATGTGATATAAAACGTGAACGCGAAGTCACTCAGTTGTGTCCGACTCTTTGCAACCCCATGGACTGTAGCCTACCAGGCTCCTCTGTCCATGGGATTTTCCAGGCAATAGTACTGGAGTGGATTGCCATTTCCTTCTCCAAGGGATCTTCCCAACCCAGGGACTGAACCCGGGTCTCCCGCATCATAGACAGATGCTTTACTGTCTGAACCACCAAGTACATACATATAATGGAATATCATTCAACCATTAAAAAGGAGGAAACTTGCTTTTTGCAACAACATGGATGGACTTTACGGACATCATGCTTAATGTAGTAAGTCTGGGAAATACAACATACGATCCCGTGATTCTCATATATGTGAATTCTAAAAAACAAAACCCAAAATCAAACTCATAGAAATGGGAACAGATTGCTGGTTCAGAGGTAGGGAGTGGAGGGTGGGCTTGATGGGTAAAGGTGGTCAAAAGGTAGAAAATTCCAGTTACAAAATAAGTCTTAAGGATGTAATGTACAGCATGATTACTATAGTTAATACTGTATCATATATTTGAAAATTGCTAACAGAGTAGCACCTTAATCTTAAAAGTCCTCATCACAGAAGAAAAAAAAAAAAAACAACTTGTAACTACCTGTGGTGATAGATGTTAACTAGACTTATTGTTGTGGTCATTTTGCAATATATACAAATATCGAGTCATTATGTTGTATACCTGATGGTAGTATAATGTCATATGTCAATTACATCTCTATTAAAAATGGAAAACTCTTACTTAAGTACTTTATTTCATAATCTTATTCCTTCTAGTCTTGGCATCTTCAAACATTCAACTGAAAAGCAAATATGTCAACAATAGTGTTTCAATAATCATTTTCACTAGACTTAAATCAGATTCAGAAAGCAAAAAGGACTAACAGGAATGTGTCCTTTATCTATTTACTATCATCTCTAAATTGCCACTGTTTCATGCAAATGTTCAACTACAGATTTTCATGGTTCTAAGACTGAATGCATGCATGGCTGTGTTCTTTAATGACCATGATAAAGATTCCTGCTTCTTAACAGGCAGACAGAACTATGATTTTCACATTTACTTCCAATTATACTTTAGGATGATTTTCTTCTAGCACAGAACAGGAATGAAAAAGCATGGCCTGCCTGTTAAATAGGTCTGTTAATCTGCTCCAGAATACTGACTGAAATTTAAGATTGCTCCAGGGTAAACGTTTTTTTTTTTTTTTTTTTTTACTGTGTAGTTTTTAAAACTCCTCAAAAGCATTTTAGCATCCATTGTTCTTTGCAAAAAACATCAAACATGGTTTATTTCTAAGAAGTATTCTTTATTTAATCTATAAACAATTCGCTTAAATCTCTACTCTGAAAACAGTAAACCGTCATAGAAAACTAAATCTTCTGAGGAAGCAATCAGGATACTGAATAAGGATGGAAACCTTGATCCTCAGAGTAAAAGATAAATTCAGGAGGTTTAATTAACTGAATACTAAAAATATCCATGAATGATTTTCTAGTAAGTTGGTGGCAAGGAATAAGGCATACTAACATCAAAGATGTGTAGAGGGGAAAGTGGTTCTATTTGTTCAACAAAGGACAAGCAATGTATAAGACAACTTATATGAGAAAGCTAGAGATAAGAAAAGGGAGCGGTGATTATCAGGGATTGGGGAGGGGAGTGAGTCGGGGCAGTTTAACATGTGGGCAAAAAAATGTCACAGGCCATTTCAGTAAACAACAAATGCTTCAGCCATCAAGCCATCAGCTACTACAGCTGCCCTGATGACATGCACCCTGAGGGAGAAAAATAGGATACTGACCCAAACAGGTTACTGGCCCTAGATAGTTAAGGTGCAAATCAAAGGAATGATTTCATTGAGACAGGACTTCTGCACCTTCCTGTATAGAAAAGCATTAAATTCATTAAGTTGTATTGTGACTAGCAGTGATTTTTTTTTTTTAACTAAGGTCTTTTATTTATTTTGGCAGTGCTGCATGGCATATGGGATCTTTGTTCCTTACCCAGGGATTGAACCCATGTCTCCTACAGTAGAAGCATGGAGTCCTAACCACTGCACCACCAGGGAATTCCTAGAAGTAATCTTTTGATGCTTGTTGCTGTTGTTGTTCAGTCATTCAGTGGTGTCTGACTCTTTGCAACCCCATGGCTGTCCATCACCAACTCCCAGAGCTTGCTCAAACCCATGTCCATTGAGTCAGTGATGCCATCCAGCCATCTCATCCTCTGTTGTCCCCTTCTCCTCCCGCCTTTAATCTTTCCCAGCATCAGGATCTTTTCCAGTGAGTCCACCTTGCATCAGTTTGGTTCAGTTCAGTTCAGTCGCTCAGTCGTGTCCGACTCTTTGCAACCCCATGAATCGCAGCACGCCAGGCCTCCCTGTCCATCACCAACTCCCAGACTCACATCCATCGAGTCAGTGATGCCATCCAGCCATCTCATCCTCTGTCGTTCCCTTCTCCTCTTGCCCCCAATCCCTCCCAGCATAAGAGTCTTTTCCAATGAGTCAACTCTTCGCATGAGGTGGCCAAAGTACTGGAGTTTCAGCTTTAACATCATTCCTTCCAAAGAAATCCCAGGGCTGATCTCCTTCAGAATGGACTGGTTGGATCTCCTTGCAGTCTAAGGGACTCTCAAGAGTCTTCTCCAACACCACAGTTCAAAAGCATCAATTCTTTGGTACTCAGCTTTCTTCACAGTCCAACTCTCACATCCATACATGACCACTGGAAAAACCATAGCCTTGACTAGACGGATCTTTGTTGGCAAAGTAATGTCTCTGCTTTTGAATATGCTATCTAGGTTGGTCATAACTTTCCTTCCAAGGAGTAAGCGTCTTTTAATTTCATGGCTGCAGTCACCATCTGTAGTGATTTTGGAGCCCCCCAAAATAAAGTCTGACACTGTTTCCCCATCTATTTCCCATGAAGTGATGGGACCAGATGTCATGATCTTCGTTTTCTGAATGTTGAGCTTTAAGCCAACTTTTTCACTCTCCTCTTTTACTTTCATCAAGAGGCTTTTTAGTTCTTCTTCACTTTCTGCCATAAGGGTGGTATTATCTGCATATCTGAGGTTATTGACATTTCTTCCGGCAATCTTGATTCCACCCTGTGCTTCTTCCAGCCCAGCGTTTCTCATGATGTACTCTGCATATAAGTTAAATAAGCAGGGTGACAATATACAGCCTTGATGTATTCCTTTTCCTATTTGGAATCAGTCTGTCGTTCCATGTCCACTTCAGGTGGCCAAAGTATTGGAGCTTAAGCTTCAGCATCAGTCCTTCCAATGAATATTCAGGACTGATTTCCTTTAGGATTGGCTGGTTTGATCTCTTTGTAGTCCAAGGGACTTTCAAGAGTCTTCTCCAGAACCAAAGTTTGAAGGCATCAGTTCTTTGGCACTCAGCCTTTTTATTGTCCAGCTCTCACATCCATACATGACTACTGGGAAAACCACAGTTTTGACTACATGCAACTTTGTAGGTAAAGTAATGTCTCTGCTTCTTAATATGCTACCTAGGTTTGTCACTGCAATTCTTCCAAGGAGCACACATCTTTTAGTTTTATGGCTGCAGTCATCATCCACAGTGATTTTGGAGTCCAAGAAAATAAAGTCTGTCACTTTTTCCATTGTTTCCCCATCTATTTGCCATGAAGTGATGGGACCGGATGCCATGGTCTTTATTTTTTGAATGTTGAGTTTTAAGCCAGCTTTTTCACTCTCCTTTTTCACTTTCATCAAGAGGCTCTTTAACTCCCCTTCACTTTCTGCCATAAGGGTAGTGTCATCTGCATATCTGAGGTTATTTGCATATTTGATGTTTGACTATGGGTTTTTTTATTTGTTTGTTTCAGGTATTTTCAAAAATGCCGATGTATCCTAGCTCCTCCCTAACCTCTGGGACAGTCCCTCAGAGCTGTCTGAGAGGCTCTGGGCCAAAGTCCTTGGTATTATCTTCAAATAAACCACAATTCTCAACTTTTAGGTGTGTGTGTGTGTGTGTGTGTGTGTGTGTGTGTGTGTGTTTTCCTAGTCATCAAATGAGTCCAGAGTTTCAGCTTGTGAGAATAAGTTCTGGAGATGCACAGTGGTGGACACTGCACAACAGTGTGAATGTACTTGACCTCTCTGTACACTTAAACATAGTTAAAATGATAAATTATATGTGTATTATACCACAATTGAAAAAGCAGATTAAACTTGCATTTCCAGTGAATATAGGCAGTCTTTATATTGTTAGTGATGCTTTTCAGTTGTCATAATTTTAAGAATGATTCTACTGTGCTCAAAGTCTCTTCTTGCTTGGCCATTGGAAGTGTTTTCCATTTTATTAAGTGTTCTCAAACCTTAGTATGGTCATTTCAGGCAGCCCAGTGATAAAGAATCCACCTGCCAATGCAGGAGGTATAAGAAATACAGGTTCAATACCTGGGTCGGGAAGATCCTCTGGAGTAGAAAATTGGGACCTACTCCAGAATTCTTGGACTTCCCTGGTGGCTCAGACGGTAAAGCATCTGTCTATAATGCGGGAGACCCGGGTTCCATCCCTGGGTCGGGAAGATCCGCTGGAGAAGAAAATGGCAATCCACTCCAGTACTATTGCCTGGAAAATCCCATGGACAGAGGAGCCTGGTAGGCTACAGTCCATGGGGTTGCAAAGAGTCGGACATGACTGAGTGACTTCACTTTCCTTTCCTTTCCAGAATTCTTGCCTGGAAAATTCCATGGACAGAGGAGCCTGGCAGCCTACAGTCCATGGGGTCACAGAGAGTCAGACACAACTGAGCAGGCAGCACACAGCAGCAAACCTTTTGTAGCAGGGTGTTGTTGTTGAGTCGCCCAGTTGTGTCTGACTTTCTGCAACCTCATGGACTACAGCACACCAGGCCTCCCTGTCCCTCACCATCTCCCGAAGTTTTCCCAAGTTCATGTCCATTGCATCGGTGATGTCTTCCAGCCATCTCATCCTCTGAGGCCCTCTTCTGCCCTCATTCTTTCCCAGCATCAGGAACCTTTCCAATGAGTCAGCTGCTCGCATAAGAAACCCAAAATACTGGAGTTTCAATGTTGGCATCAGTCCTTCCAATGAGTATTCAGGGTTGATTACCCTCAAGATTGACTGGTTTGATCTCCTTGCTGTCCAAGGGACTCTAAGGAGTCTGCTCCAGCATCACAGTTTTAAAACATCAATTCTTTGGCACTCCACCTTCTTTATGGTCCAGCTCTCACAAGCATACATGACCACCGGGAAGACCATAGCCTTGACTATACGGACCTTTGTTGGCAGAGTAATGTCTCTGCTTTTCAACACACTGTCTAGGTTTATCATAGCTTTCCTGCTGTGAAGCAATTGTCTTCTGATTTCATGGCTGCAGTCACCATCCACAGTGATTTTAGAGCCCAAGAAGAAATCTGTCGCTACTCCACCTTTCCCCCTTGGTGTCATGAAGAGTCGGACACGACTGAGCGACTTCACTTTCACTTTTCACTTTCATGCATTGAAGAAGGAAATGGCAACCCTCTCCAGTGTTCTTGCCTGGAGAATCCCAGGGACAGGGGAGCCTGGTGGACTGCCGTCTATGGGGTCGCACAGAGTGGGACACGACTGAAGCGACTTAGCAGCAGTAGCAGCAATGGGGCCAGATGCCATGATCTTAGTTTAATATTTAGTTTTAAACCAGCTCTTTCACTCTCCTCCTGTAACTCATCCAGCCTGGTATTTCTCATGATGTGCTCAGTGTAGAGGTTAAACAAATAGGGTGACAGCAGACAGTCCTGTCACACTCCTTTCTCAATCTTGACTCAATCAGTTGTTCCTGCAGGGTTCTAACTGCTATTTCTTGACCCACACACGGGTTTCTCAGGAGACAGGTAAGATGGTCTTGTATTCTCATCTCTTTAAGTGCTTTCCACAGCTTATGATGATCCACAGTCAGAGGCGTTGACATAGTTGCTGAAACAGAGGTAGATGTTTTTCTGGAATTCCCTTGCTTTCTCTTTGATCCAGCAAATGTTGGCAATTTGATCTCTGGTTCCTCTTCCTTTTCTAAACCCAGCTTGGACATCTGGAAGTTCTTGGTTCATGTAATGCTGAAGCCTAGCATGCAAGATTTTAAGCATGACCTTACTGGCATGGGAGATGGGTGCAATTATCTGATGGTTAGCACATTCTTTAGTACTACCCTTCTTGGGATTTGGGATGAGGATTGACCTTTTCCAGTCCTGTGGTCACTTCTGGGTCTTCCAGATTTGCTGACATATTGAGTGCAACACTTTAAAAGCATCATCTTTTAGGATCTGAAATAGCTCAGCTGGAATTCCATCATCTCTACCAGCTTTACTGGTAGTAATGCTTCCTAAGGCCCATTTGACTGGACTGGATGCCATGATCTTAGATCTAATCTCTTGAATCTACTTGTCACTTCCACTGTATAATTATAAAGGATTTGATTTAGGTCATACCCGAATGGTCTAGTGGTTTTCCCTACTTTCCTCAATTTAAGTCTGAATTTTGCAATAAGGCATTCATGATCTGAGCCACAATCAGCTCCAGGTCTTGTTTTTGCTGACTGTATAGAGATTCTTCATCTTTGGCTACAAAGAATACATTCAATTTGATTTCGTTATTGACCATTTGGTGATGTCCATGTGTAAAGTCTTTTCTTGTGTTGTTGAAAAGGG
The DNA here is from genome assembly GCF_019923935.1 of Bubalus bubalis. Lineage (NCBI taxonomy): Eukaryota > Metazoa > Chordata > Mammalia > Artiodactyla > Bovidae > Bubalus > Bubalus bubalis. Next base: position 94,075,407 of record NC_059166.1, on the reverse strand, counting down.
TATTTGCTATGACCAGTGCATTCTCTTGGCAGAATTCAGTTGGCCTTTGCCCTGTTTGGAGGGCATCTTGTTGCTTGGAGAATTTTGTTCTCCAAGGCCAAAGTTGCCTGTTACTCCAGGTATCTCTTGACTTCCTACTTTTGCATTCTAATCCCCTATGATGAACAGGACATCTTTTTTTGGTATTAGTTCTAGGAGGTCTTCTTGATCTTCATAGAACTGGTTAGCTTCTTCAGCATCGGTGGTAGGGGCACAGACTTGAATTAATGTGATGTTGAATGGCTTGCCTTGGAAACGAACCGAGATCATTCTGTCATTTTTGAGACTGCACTCAAGTACTTCATTTTGGACTCTTGTTGACTATGAGGACTACCCACTTCTAAGGGATTCTTGCCCAAAGTAGTAGATATATAATATAATGTAGTAGAGATTTATATATATATATATATATATATATATATATATAAAAAATTCAGATGAACATTATATATATGATGTTCATCTGAATTAAATTCGCCCATTCCCATCCATTTTAGTTCACTGATTACTAAGATTTTGATGTTTTCTCTTACCATCTCCTGCTGGACCATGTCCAATTTACCTTGATTCATGGAGCTAACATTCCAGGTTCCTATGCAGTGTTGTTCTTTGCAGTACTGGATTTTACTTTCATCACCAGGCACATCCACAACTGAGCGTTGTTTCCATCTTTGGCACAGACGCTTCATTCTTTCTGGTGCTATTAGTAGTTCTCCTCTGCTCTTCCCCAGTAGCATATGGGACAGCTTCAAACCTGGGGGACTCATCTTTTGGTGTCATATCTTTTTGCTCTTTTATACAGTTCATGAGGATCTCACGGCAAGTACACTGGGGTGATTTGCCATTCCCTCCTCCAGCGGATCGAGTTTTGTCAGAACTCTCTTCTATGACTCATCCATCTGGGTTGGCCCTACACAGCATGGCTCATAGCTTCATTGAGTTATGCAAGCCCCTTCTCCATAACAAGGCAGTGGTGAAGATAACCAAAGCATGGGGTTATCTTGCCTGAAACTCCTAGAGTGACTCAACAGGGGACGCGGGAGGGGCCCAGCCTACAGACTGGACTAGAACGAACCAGAGGAGGGAACCTGAAGCTTCTGACCACCTACACCAGCCGTTCTGGTCTCTAGCTGTAGTTTATAGTCACGTCAATACCTAAAATAAATATATACACACCCCAACACCAGGCCTTTATCCAGAGGTTTAATTGGTCAGTGATGGAATCCATTTCTGGGTATTTTTCCAAAGCTCTGTAGGTCATTTTTGATGGTGTAGCCAGGCTGAGAACCACTAAGCAAGACTCTCCTTAGGGAGCTCTCTGTGGGTGCAGCTCAATATCCCCTCTTTAAAAATATCTCACAAGAGATAATGGTGATATGGTCTCAGAAGGAATAAGAAGCTATAAAACTTATAATTTTGATAATCTTTAATCTAGAAAAGAAAGACAAGTTAATATTCATGACTTCGGCAGACATTGCAGCTATTGACTGTCAGCGACAGTGCGAGGCCTGGAGAGGCAGGGGCGAACCTGTGTCCGTGGGGCCCTCTCCCCTGGCAAAGGGGGCGGGGCGGCGGGAGTCCCACTGGAGCGCCACCGTGAGGACAGGCGCGGAAAGGCAGGGCTCTGGGGAGCGCGTGGGACGTGCACCTGCTAAGGAAGGAAAATCTGGACAAACTTCCCCGGGAGAAAGTAATGCGGGGGAGAAGACGTGAGAAGACAGTGACATCCCGTATTCTGCTCTGCGTGGTGTTACTAGTTTAGGCAATGCCGGGCGAATTTGCACCAAGGTGAGATTAGTGCAGAGAGTCTGGGGTGGAGGGAAAACCTGGCTGACCTTACTGCTTGAAGCCAGATTCAGCGAGCAGCCCCGGGTTAGCAGAGCAGAGTGCCAGCCCTTAATTCTCATCATTCCCCCCAACGAACTGTTTGCCTCTTTAATAGATTCCATACGAAAATTACTTCTACGGATGTCCCCCTGGGGCACTCCAGGGAAAGTCAAAGTAGTAAAATGGACATTTCTGCCCCACCTCCTGTAGCCTGGTTAGAAAATCGTCTTAACCTTCTCCAGGAGCCATGGTATTTGTACAGAAAACAGATGCTCCCTCTTTGCACCAGTGGGGGAGGAGGGGCAGCCACACAGAACACCCTGCAAATCTACACGTTACAACTGGCATTTGCTTTTGAAAGCGCAACTGCATTTTTGTTTGTTTAGTTTTTTCAGCTGGGAAACCGCAAGAGTGAGGGCATATCTGCTCCTGAATTCTTAACTGATCTTTTTTTGGTTTGTTTTTCTCCTGTTGACCATTCTCTCTGGCGGATATTTTCCCTAAAGTTGGGGCCAATGTTTATCTCCACATGCCATCCTGCCCGCTGAGCCAATTTGCTGAATGAAGAGGAGGGAGGCCCACCAGTCAGGGGGAGGAAAAACGTCCATCTAGACCCCCCAGCAAGGGCTTTGCATGGACTTCAGTATTGACCTTTCAGGCGGATGGACCTGAAACAGACACAGGGGTGCAGACTCAAATGTTCACAGAACAGCAGGCACTCTGCACATGTCTCTTCTCCCTTCAGCATCACTCCCAAGGCAGGTGGTCTGATCTCTAAACCACAGGTGAGGAAACCAAGAAACACAGCCTGCTATGCTCAAGGAGGGGTTGGAGTCAGTGCCTCACTCCCACAGCTGCCCACAGGGATGTGACCCCCACCGTGGATGGTCCCGCATCACCGCCCCCCCCCCCTGCTGAGTGCATCCTGCTTCCTGGTTACCAATCATCTTAGTAGGTGGGTGTCTAAAGTTCTGTATCCCATGTTCTGTGTGTGAGGTCTGACTCTGGGAAGAACCCCACAGCCTCTGATTTGTGGATGAAGAAGACAGGCTCACATTCTTTGGCTGTAGGTGAGTGGGATGGGATTCAAAGCCCAGCGTCAGGACCATCTCTGGACCTGAGTTTGAACCCTGGTTCCACCATCTAATCACTGCAGCCTTTGACAAGTTACTCAGCCTGTCTGGGCCTCCACTTCCTAATATTTAAATGAGGACAATAATACAAGCCTCATGGGGCGAGGATTCAATGAGAAAGCACACAGAGCTCCTGAGGACACCTGCTGCCCATAAATGCTCAGCAAACTAATTACTAAGTCTGAGGACTTTCCTGCTATCAGGGAAAACATGGTTTTCAAAGGTCTTAGTCCTAAATGAAAGCTTGAGGGAAATCTTCAATTGAAATCTGAAATCATCAACTGAACTCTTGAGGGAAGTTGCAATCTATAAATGCAGAACTGCTCTATTTGAAGTGGGATGGGCCCTGAAAACACTCTGACCTCTTTCCTGCAGCCCCTACCTCACCCCTCCCTCTTGCCCACCCCTCCCCCTTGCCCAGCCCCAGTGTGGATATCCCATCCCCAGCTACCGCCAGGAAGGGACCCTGGTTATGGCACACAGCTGTTCCTCACCCAGCTTGCCCACCTCACCCAGAGTGGTCAGGCTGCATGTGAAAAGTGCTGAACAAGCCCCCAGAGTCAGCAAATGTCTGAGGGTTTCTGGAATATACACCTAATTCTGGAAATCTCCAGCCACCACCCCTGTCATCTGCCTGAGGTCAGGACTGGCCACTGCAGGGTCAGCCATGCTGCAATGACTCAGGGGCAGAGTCCTACATCAGTCCCCAGATCCTGTACTGAAAGGTGCTATGGGACACATCAAGCTATTCTATGGAGAACATTCATTCAATACCTTTATCTGTTTCATACAAATCACTCACAGACTGAAAACCAAACACAAATTACATACGGCTCCAAAGTGGCAAGAAGGTCACTCTCCCCATTTTCTTGCAGAGTTTATATTCACGGAGCAAAGAAAACCTTCGTCCACTGTGGCTCAGCTCATTTGGCTTTGATGATCATCTGATCTGGGCTGATACTCCTGCATGTATGCGTGCTAAGTCTCTTCAGTCATATCTGACTCTTGGCAACCCTATGGATCCAGGCTCATTTGACAATGGGATTCTCCAGGCAAGAATACTAGAGTGGGTTGCTATGCCCTCCTCCCAGGGATCTTCCTGACCCTGGGATTGAACCTGTGTCTCTCACATCTACCTGCACTGGCAGGTGGGTTACCACCAGCGCCACCCGGGAAGCCCTGATATTACTGCATTACCTACTAAAAAAGGGTCTGCCAAGTAAATTAACCCAGACCAGAGTCCTTGTCAAAAGGTGTCAAGAAAAAGAAGGCACTGTTCAACAGTTGCCTCCACTGAGCCCCCTGAAAGAGCTTCAGTGGGTCCACCTGTCATTCCCCATTCATTGTCAAGTGAACAGTCATCATTTATAATCACTTTTTTTTAAAGGTCTGCCTGCTGAGCTGGCTATGGAGCAGAGACTCTGGAGGGGAGCAGTGGTTCTTATGACACCTCATTGGAAGTAGCCAAAGTGAGTTAGTCACTTGAAAGTAACTCCCTGACTTCAAAACAGAGCTAAAAACATTGTGAGGATAGCCCTGCTTTTAGGTACTAAGAACTAGCCAGTGGCCAGAGGCCTGAGGGGTACAAATGAAAGCCTGAGGCACAAACCAGGAGAAGTAATCCCATGTCTTGCTGGCTTGGCAGAGCAGGGTGGCCACTGACCAGCTGCTAAAGACCACCACCAGCCTCCCATGCATTCCTTCCATCCTATGGGTGAGTATCTTGGTTCTTGTGTCAGTAATAATTGTTAGGTAGTTAGAAAAGGAAAAAGGAGTCCAGAATGGTGGTGGCTTAAAGACAAAGAAAGGGAAAAGCCCGCAAAAATGGAACAAAAGAAAACTTGCTGACTGGAGTGAGAACTTCAGGGGAAACAAACACTCCGTCTTGGCTAGCCTAATTTGCATAGGGCAGGCTCAGCAGGGAGGAGACAAATGAATAAAAGAAGGAAGCCAAGAAGATTGAGGCCTTTCCTTTGGGGTTGGCGTGCCCTCCCGCCTCGAGGGTGTACTTTCCTTTGCTTGCTGAGTAAAACTCTGAGCTGTAACAAAGCTGTAACACTGGTCCACCATTTCAAATCTTTGCTGTGGCAAGACAGAACCGAGGAAATTACACTCCCTCAACATATCTGGGGCCATGACTCAGATGTAACCTGGCCAAAACAACCTTGGCTTGGCCCCTGCAAGGCCGAGGCCAAGGACAGCAGAAGCCCAACTTGGTGAAAGCTCATGTGTTGGAAGCTGAATGCAAAGGAAACCCAGTACAGTGGAAGTGATAAGAAATCCATCGTGCTGGAAACCAAGACAGCAAAAACAAACTCGGCAGAAAGCTCACACAGCTCAGTCTCAGGGTCCAGAAGACCTCGAGGGCTAGGAGTTGGCTGCTACATTGATAAGTGTGGCTTTCTTGTCTTCTCCTGATCTTAGAGGACATTCTTTAAACTTTTCACTGTTGGCTGTATTTTTGTTGTATATGGGCTTCATTATATTGAGGTCCATTCCCTCTATACCAACTTTTTATGAGTTATTATCATAAATGAATGTTGAATTTGTCAAAAGCTTTTTCTGCATCTATTGAGATGATATGATTTTTATTCTTCACCTTGTTAATCTGGTGTATTACATTGCTTGATTTGTGGATAGTGAGCCATCCTTGCATCCTTTGAATAAATCCCATCTGATCATGGTGTATTTTAATGTTTTATTGAATTCAGTTTGCTAATATTTTGTTGAGGACTTTTGCGTCTATGTCCATTAGTAATGATGTCCTATAAATTTATTTTTGCTTTCTTTTCCCTTTCTTTTTTCTGTGGTGTCTGTGATGTGTCTGGTATCAAAATGGTGCTGGCCTCATAAAATGAGTTTGGAAGCATTCCTTTCTCTTTGTAATTTTGGAATAGTTTGAGAAGAATAGGCATTAACTCCTGTTTAAATTTTGATAAAAATCACCTATGATGCTGTTTGGTCCTGGACTTTTAGTTGTTAAGAGTTTTTAACTTACTGATTCCAGTTTGTTAATGGTAATGGGGTCTGCTCATATTTTCTATTTCTTCCTTATTCAGTCTTGAGAGATTATACATTTTTAGGAATTTATCCATTTCTTCTATAATATATTGTACATTTTATTGGAAACTTTTATAGTAATGACATATAGTAAAGACATTATATAGTAATGTCTTATAATCCTTTGTGTTTCTGTAGTGTTGGTTGTAAGGTCTCCTCTTTCAGTCCTGATTTTATTTATTTGGATCCCCTCTTTTCCTCTTGCTGAGTCTGGCTAAAGCTTTATCAATATATCTTTTCAAAGTACCATTCTTAGTTTCACTGATCTTTTCTTTTGTTTTTTTCTTACTCTCTGTTTCATTTATTAGTGTCCTGATCTTTATGATTCATTCCTTTGACTACCTTCTGGCTTTGTTTTTCTTTTTCTAGTTCATTTAGGTGTAATGTTAGATTGTTTATGTGAGATTTTTTCGTGTTTCCTGAGGTGGGCCTTTATGCCTCTAATTTCCCTCTAAGAACTGCTTTTGCTGTGGCCCATAGATTTTGTTACTTTATGCTTCCATTTCATTTGTCTCTGGGTATTTTTTAAAACCTCCTCTGTGACTTCTTCAAGACTCATCGGTTGTTTAGTAGTATGTTGTTTAGTAGTATGTTGTTTAGTCTCCAAATATTTGGGGTTTTTTTTTTGCATTATTTTTCCTGTATTTGATTTCTGTTTTCATACTGTTATGATCAGAAAATACATTTGATATCATTTCAACTTTCTTACATTTGTTGGAACTTTTTTTGTGTGATCTATCCTGGAAAATGTTCTATGTGCACTTGAAAAGAGTATATATTTTGGTGTTTTTTAATGAAATGTTCTGAATCTATTAATTTCATCTGCTCTAATGTGTCATTTAAAGCCAACTTTCCTTGTTGATTTTCTGTCTAGATTATCTGTCCACTGATATAAGTAGGGCATTGAAGTCTCTATTATTAATATTGTAATGTATTGTATTATTTTCTCCCTTTGTGTTTGTTAATATTTGCTTTATGTATTTAGGTACTCCTATAATGGGTGCATATACATTAACAATTGTTATATCTTCTTGATGGGTTGATCCTTTTATCATTACATAATATTCTTCCTTGTCTCATTTCTTCTTTGTTTTAAAGTCTTTCATCTGATATAAGTATTGCTATTCCCTGCTTTTCAATTCCATTTATGTGGAATACCTTTTTCCATGACATCACATTCAGTCTTCATGTGTCTTTAGAGATGAGGTGAATTTCTTATAGGTAGCATATACATGGATTTTGTTTTTTATCCATTCAGCTTCCCTATGTCCTTTGATTGGAACATTTAGTCTATTTAGTGTAATTATTTTGCATCTTTTTGTTTGTGTATTTCTTAACTACTTCTTATTGTGGATACAGACCATTTTATACTTTTGTCTTTTAACCTTCCTACTAGCTTTTTAAACAGCTGATCTATTGCTTTTACTATATATTTGTTTTTACCAATGTAATTTTTTTCCTTCTCTAATTTTCATATTTTAGTTGTGGTCTTTTCTCTTTGAAGTAGCCTCTTTAACATATTTTGCAAAGCTGGTTGAAAGTGAAAGAAAAGAAAGTGAAAGTGGCTCAGTTGTGTCCGACTCTTTGTGACCCCATGGACTATAGAGTCCATGGAATTCTCCAGGCCAGAATACTGGAGTGGGTTAGCCTTTCCCTTCTCCAGGGGATCTTCCCAACCCAGGGATCGAACCCAGGTCTCTTGCATTGCAGGTGGATTCTTTACCAGCTGAGCTACCAGGGAAGCCCAGTGGTACTGAATTCCTTTAACTTTTGCTTACCTTAAAATCCTTTCTCCTCAAATCTGAATACTAACCTTGCTAGGTAAAGTATTCTTAGGTAGAGTATTCCTGTTTTTTTTTTTTTCCCTTTTATCACTTTGAATATATCATGCCACTCTCTTCTGGCTGGCAAAGTTCCTGCCAAAAAGAAAGCTGATTGTCACATGGAAGTTCCCTTGTATGTGACTAGTTGCTTTTCTTTTGATGTTTTTAAGAGTCTCTCTTTAATAATTGCCACTTTAATTGTAACATTTTTGTGCGGACCTCATTGAGTTCATCTTTTTGGGGACACTCTGTGCTTCTTGGACCTGGATGTCGATATCCTTTCCCAGGTTAAGAAGGTTTTCAGCTACTTTTTTCTCCAAATAACTTACCCACCTCTTTCTCTCTCTCTTCTCCTTCTGGAACCCCTCTAATGTGATTGTTAGTACACTTGATGTTGTCCCAGAGGTCTCTTAAACTACCATCATTTAAATTTTTTTTTTTCTGTTCTGCTTGATTTCCACTACTCTGTCTTCCAGATCACTGAGCTGTTCCTCTATATTATCTAATCTACTGTCGATTCCTTCTAGTGTATTTTTTTTTAATTTCATTTATTGTATTCCTAAATTCTGCTCCATTCTTCTTTATATTTTCTAGCTCTTTGTTGAAATTCTCACCATTTTCATTCATTCTTCTGAGTTTAATGAGCTTGTTTGTAATTATCACCTTGAATTCACTATCTCCACTTCATTTAGTTCTCTTTCTGAGATTGTCCTGTTCTTTCATTTAGAACATATTCTTCCCTCTCCTTATTTTGCCCAATTTTGTTTATTTCTGTGTGTTAGGTGGGCTGGTTACGTTTCTCGATCATGGAGAAGTGGCCTCATGTAGGAGATGTCCGATGGGGCCCCACAACCTATTCTTCCCTGGTCTCCAGAGCTATATGCTCTAGGGGTGCCTCCTCTGTGGGCTGTGTGCCTTCTTCTGTGGCTGGGCTGGCTACTGTGAGTGTGATGGTGGGAGCCTGGACCCTGGCCTGGCTGGCTACAGGGATGTTCCTCTCGTGGGACTGTGGGGCTGAAGGAGGGCGGGGTAACAATCTCACATGGCTGGCTCCACAATACATGTGGGCCTTCAGGCTGGTGCTGGCCCAAGGGCCCAGGTCCCCATGCAGCTGTCAGTTACATTTTTAATCAGTTTGTGGCAATCCAAGCGAGGCCCAGGCTCCAATGCAGGCCCCCAATGCAACTATCACAACCTTTTTTAAAGCAGTGCTTCTCAGGCTTTCCTGGGTATAGCAGGGAAGTGGGTTTTCTGCTTCCTTCTCTCTAGGGATAGTGACTGTGTTTATCTGTCCCTTGAAAGTGAGGTGGGAAGTATCATTTGTACAAGAACACCTAAAAGATCTTCCTCTTGTCGCACTAAGAATAAATGGATTGTATGGAATCTAAACAAAGCTGTGGAATTTCAAGTTTTAGAATGAGAACAAACTGCCTCAAAGTCAGATCTTTATCTTATCAACCAAATCACTGTCACATAAAGATGTTCAAAAATATCAATAATTTGCTGAAAACTAGTTTGCAAAGCAAATTCATGTGTGAATAAAAGAATTTAGTGTTTCAAAAGTTGTTTTCTTTGAGACAGAAATTTTATTCCTATTTTAAAATAAGGGTAATTAATAAAAAATAAGCAAATACTCATTTTTTATGATAGCTCTTATGCTTTGAAATATAATAAGGGGCTTAGAAAAATCCAACTATAAGTCATGTCATGGAGAAAAGTTTCCCAGAGATTTTGGCAGTGAAAGAGCATCAAATATCTTATCACTAGCCAGCCTAAATCACAAAACCCATGTGCCTTTCTTGATTTTTGGATATATCTATTTGTATCCAAATTCTGGAGGAAGCAATGCAAAACACTCAATGGGCTTACTGTTTACTGGATACTTGATCATCTGCATAAAGTTCTTACAGCAAAATCCAGAAAGAGGTATCTATGTTATTTTCACCTTGAAGTTACCTTGCAGGGTGATGGGCAGAGATGCTCCTGGGAAGTTCAGGCAAGGCTCTGGGGACAATTAGGACCAGCTATCTGCTAGCTGGCTGTGTTAGCAGTCACACCCTCACTTAGAATCCAGGGACCTGGACTTTTCTTTGGACTTCCAAGGTAGGAAGCCAGGGAAAGGAGGAATTCATTAGAGAAGACCTGACTGGTCACTCACTCCCTCATTCTGCATGAGGAGGCCAAGTCCCAGAGAAGCACAAAACTTTTCCTAATGGTACCCAAGTCTTCTGCTCGAAGGGACACTTCTGAACAGAAGAAAAAAAAAACCTTGATTCTCAAAAGACATGTTATAAGTTATAGTCAGTCATACTTTCAGAGCCACAAACTCAGACTGCATTGAGGAGATAACTCTTTTGAGAATCCTTGAGACTTCCAAATACGGCTGACCTGCCTCTCTGTCTGCCTTCAGGAAGATGCTTTGGTTGAGATGCCAGCTCAGCTCTGGGGCTGTAAGAGCTGGGGGATGAGGAGTAAGGCTTGGGTTGGAAGAGCAATGGAGAGGTCAGGATGCAGGGAAAGGGTCTGGGAGAGGATGATCAGGGAAGGGTCACAGACCATGACACGTGGTCCCCAAATGTGTGCATTCAGGAAATGTGGAGTTAGGATGCCCTAGCTTGTCTTTTCCCGTGATGCAGGGCAGTGGAGCAGCCATCCACAAGGCTTTCCCCAGCAGCTTTATCCCTAGTCCCCTTCATGGCCTCACTCCCTCAAATTTATAGTACTGTCAGAATTAAAGTGATGAAGCCAGTCAGAACACAGCCTTCATCCCATCACAATTCTGAACGTAATGATTCTGACTACAGCTGGGAAATAACACACAAAAGATTGACCAAGCCCAGGCTGACAGACAGAGCTCTGTTTCAGACCTGAAGATGGATGAGATCAATTTTGAAGCAACTCTGCCTTCATCTTCTAGGTTATAGATGTCAGTGAATTTTTTTTTTTTTTTTTGCCTCCAAGTCTCATGTTTCAAACTGCATCCTTCTAGAGTAATCACAGGCATCATTTTATATAACCCCTAGAAAATGAGTTACTTTGTGATGAAGCAGCATTTTAGAATTTGTGGTCTACTGTAGGTTTTATTCAATTTAGTTGGTTGGTCTACAACCAACATCAAAGACAGTTTCATTTCAAAAACTTCAGAAGACAGTTATATTTAATGTTAATCTATGTTTGAACAACCAGTCATCCAATTTTATATTTTAGTTACTAAATGTATCAATAAGCCCTAAATGTATCAATAATCATTAAAATGATATAGGCTTGCCTATACCATATGCCTGTTCCATTTACCAGTACGTGGGATATGTTACACATGGGATATATTATATATATTATATATGGGATATATTATATATATTATACATGGGATATATTATAACACATGTGATTATATGATAACCAGTACACATGTGATATATTATAACCAGCTGGACTTGTAGACAAAGCACAGAGAGGTACAGGCTGCAGAGCCCATGAAGCCTGGGCCACTTCTGGCCCCCACCAGCTCTCCTCCCGCCAACCCACCCCCCTGGAAAAGGGATGGCTGATGGCTGTACGGACAGGTGACAAAATGGAATGAGCGTTTTCTAATCACTCCCAAAATCGATTTCTCCTTGAATTACCCACAAAGCCTGCTTTGAGGGTTTAGTTAAATAGTTCATCGGCTGAACGTAATACAGTCTAGAGTTGAACCGAAGCAGTCTTTCAAAGCGTCCTTCCTCCGGTGCAGTTATACACTGGAGAGGCGGCGAGGACAGCCCTGCAGGAGCAAACCCCGCCATCCACACGCCTCACCTGCCATGTCGATGGCGAAAGGCCTGTCTGCTCTCCAGCCGGTGTACCAGCCCACGACTTTGCCGTTCTCCACCAGCGGACGTTCATAGCGCCGCCCACCGACCAGGCCCACCGGCCAGACTGAGACCTTGCGTGTCGTTCTCATCTACAAAAGCGGAAAGAGATGTGGTTGAGGGTTCCTTAGGGAAAAGACCCTGGAAGGAGGAAAGGAATTTGAGCCACAGAAGAAACAGGGGGAAGGGGGAGTGGAGATGTTCAAAAGGCGCAGGTTTCTGAACAGAGCCCTCCTGCTGGTAGACGGCTCCCTGATTCCCTGCTGGGGACCACTGTCCTGTGCCGTCGTGGACTCAGTCAGGGGCTCAGGGCTGAATGATAAAATGGGTCAGTGTCTGAACATCGCTCACCTCCTCGGAAGCTAAGTTCTGGCCATCAGATATTGTCTACTTGTCTCAAAGCTGAATCTGCAACAATACTCCGTTACCTCCAGAAGTGAGGAGGCTGGCTGACCCCCAGCGAACCGCACGTCCAGTAACAGCAGGAGTTCCGCTCAGATAAATCACAGGGCTTGGCTGGCTCTGATTTTGCATTGTGACAGACACAGAGAGGTCTTGTCTGGGAACACGCATAATGGGATCCAGATCCAGAACGGACACCCTCCGGACTGACAGAAAGAAAAATGTACCCTAAGTTCACCTGCCTTTCAAAGGCAGTTTGGCCAAATTAGAGAGGCATGCCCCATGCCAGTGGCTGGAATCTCTGGTCCTCTCCAGGTACACGCTCTTGTGCTTGGTGGGGCTCTGGTCAAAGACAGCCCTCAACCAGAAGTTATCTCCTAGATTTCTTTAAGGGGAAAGATGCAAAGTTCACAAAAAAACAGTCCTCTTCTCAATTCACTCCACCTTCAGACCCGTCTCCTTGCACACTGCAGAAAACGGAGACGTTTCCATTTTTTTGTTTGATATCTCAAACATGCCAAGCATACTGAAAAACCAAATTAAATCTAATACATGTTTTTCTTACAGTGACAAAATGGCCTTGTGTCTAACAAGGCACGAAAATAGTGCTGTGTCCTTTTTTTGATATTTCTTTAAAATGCCTGTGATTTTTCAGCTCCTGAACTGCTTTTTCCTGGAGCACTAAATGTTGAAATGTGGAAAGCTGGTAAGCAGACCTCATCACAGACTTGGGTGGGTGTCCTCCTGACAACGCATAGGCTGTGCCTGCATACAGCAAAGGCCGAAACATTCTTGATAAGGATGTAAGCACCACGTGATATGTGATATGTGAGTCATGGGTAGCAAGAGATCAGGATGAGCTGTGCTATGAAGAGGTACCTCATGGGCAAAGAGGCAGACAGACAGGAAAAGAATGGAAGGAGACAGGAAACAGGAAAAGAGAAATTTCCTTAAAGAGTAAAACACACATAACTGGGAACACTCCTACAGGGGCTAGCAAATATGGCCAGACGGGTTCAATGCCTGGCTTTTCACTTTAAATAGGGCCATGAAAAACGTGAAGGATTTTGCCCACAGATTCCAGAATGGCCTAGGGTTCTGGGTAACAGGATGAAACACAGAAATGCCTCTTCACACTTCTGTGCCATGCTAGAACATGCAGGGTTTGTTTGCATGCTCCATATTCCCGAGAGTAGCTCAGACCAAACATCTGTTCATGTTTTATTTTTTCAGAGGATCGGGTGCTAAAGGAGAAGCAATGACTATTGAACACAGGTGATGTGGCAGGATTATATTTCCAAGCATGCTAAATTTTAAAATGTCAGTCATTTAAATACAGGCAGCACATCATATCCACAGTTGGTGGAGCCCACAGATGCCGAACCTGTGGATACGGCGGGTCCAGGTTGGCCCTTGAGCATCCTCAGATTTTGGTACCCGCAGTGGGTCCTGGAGCCAATCTCCCATGGGTACCTAGGGATGCCTGTAGTCTACAGCTTCAGAAAGATCCAGATGCTTTTGCCATGTATGCATGCCTCTGAGATTCAGTGTGGAATCCTGCGTCACACGGCCTGGCAGTACAGGACCGTAGCATTACAGAGTGTGCCAGGCATTTTACAGGAAAATAGCAGAGCTATTTACAGAGCATCTGCACGTCACCCCAGGGACCCATCTTTGTTCTGCATCCTTTTCATTCCATCACTGCTCCTTAAGGAGTCCTTGGCAGCTACATTCTTTTCTGAGGGGAGGGGGATGTAATGATGACTGTTCCTACTATAAGTAAAATTTTCCTATAGCTAAAATAATTCCCAATATTTAAAAGCTTTCCCACTTTCTTAGCACAAAGCAGCAGCTATGTCACAGCACAATTCCAGGTGCCTGGTGTGAGCTCCAGTTTGAAATCGAGGAGTAATGCACTGGATGTTAAGAGAGTGAGGAAGCACTTTGCATATTAATAAGATTCACAACGTTAAGACCAGGTCTGGCCCCCAAAGGCATTTTTGTCCTCTTTATTCAACACCAGAGCCACACTCTATCACTTACTCCTCCCGCTGTGACTCCCAGTTAAATGGACAGGACTCCCAAGCAACCAGCCCAAATCATGAGCAGACCCAATGGTTGGAGGACCACAAGATGTATTAGGTACATCTCTACACTCCTCCAGTCTAAACGCCTTCAAACTCCCCAGGGCAGGGGGTACTGGTTTGTCTGCATCTCCTCCAGGAGAGCAGGGAGGCAAGGAACTGCCCTGACTCCACGTCTGGTGACTCTTACCAGCAACCAGCCCCTGTTTCTTTAAGCCAACTTTGTTCCTGCAGCTTTAAGCTACAAGGCTTTGGTCCCTGTCTGGGAGACAGCTAGCGGCCAGCTGCAGGACTGGAACACTTCAGATCACACATCCGTTATCATCAGAATGCCCTTAGAGTGAAACTGAAAGTTAAACAAGTGTCTTTAGCTTCCTTTAAGACCTACTGGTAAGTGAAAGTTGTATTTATTTTTTTCCAAAGGGAAATGAGCAAAATCCTTGATCTTATGAAACATGAAATGCTATAGGCAACCTCAAGGAGTAGAATTACAATAAAGAATTTTATATCCCATATCCTTCTTTTTAAACTAATAATTTCAGTGGCAAAAAAGCCACCCCAAATCCACAATAAAAAAAAAATCACCCTCAGTGTAGCAGAATCCACGTTTAGAACTAAAGACAGACAGGAAAGAGAGCTGCAAATATGATGAAGACACAGCGAGTGTGCACCTGGAGCCCAGGGTCCTTTCCAATATTGAGCATAAACACCCGGTATTTTCCAACAGAGAAGCTATGTTTATATGATCCAACACATCCATAAATTTTCTTTGGAACAAGTCTGAAAATTAGCATCATGTCTGTTTTCTTTGTGGCATCTGATTCACCATCTATTTCTTTCAACTAACAGTTCCTTGGCTCAGCGCTATTCACTCCACACCGTGTCCTTCACATAACTGGATATTGCCCGGGATCTTTTCTCTTTTTTTCCAGATAATTTTGATTTCCGTACACAACCATTTACAGAGCACAAACTTCTGAGGGGCACAAGCTAATTACTTAAAGGAACTAAGAATTCTAGGAGCAGAAACGCCCCTAATGTTATATATTCAACCCTTCTCTTGTGTCACTGGGTAGAAGGTCTATAAGACCACATGTCACATCTCTTCACACCTCCTGTATCTTTCCACTAAATATCAGTCACATACCTCATATGTGTCCAGTGCCAGCCCCTGAGCGAGGTGGATGAGGTCCGTGCCTATGAAGCCAACGTTCCAGGAAAGAAAAATCAGTAACACAATCAACTGCAAAACAAGCTACTTAAATCTGATGCTGATAATGGCTCTAAGGGGAGCAGATGGTGCTGTGAGGTTCATTTCCGAGACTCTGGTCTGGTCTGGGACCCGCTGAGGCTTCCTCCGGGACATCTACCTGAGCTAAGCCCACAGCATGAGAAGACTGGTCACTGTGGACACGAAGCCCAAGACTTTGCAGGAAGAAGGCAACTCAAGTGCTTCAGGCCGCCGACAGGAATGTTCCCCTGCCTTCCTTAATAAAATAGATCATTTTGGACAGTGGCTGCTGGGAACCAGGTTTCCCACTGCTGGAGTGAGAACTTTCAGATGGGAAAAGAGAAGACCAGCATGACCCAGGTGGCTGTGGATGAGAGCTGGAGATGTCAGTATGCACTCATGTTTAGCTTCATATAGAGAGGCTTATAGATGGTTATAGCTTACTATAGAGACGGTTATAGATAGGGCTTCCCAGGTGGCTCAGTGGTGAAGAGTCCACCTGCCAAGCAGGATCCATGGGTCTGAAAGATCTGGAGAAGGAAATGGCAAGCCACTCCAGTATTCTTGGCTGGGAAATCCTATGGACAGAGGAGCCTGGCGGGCTACTGTCCATGGAATTGCAAAGGAGTCAGACCCAGCTTAGAGACTAAACAACAGCAACAGATAGACACATGTGCACTCTGGTTAGTACACACGCAGTTCCTTGCTATCAGCTGAGGGGCCTGGAAGCAGTGACCTCCCCAGCAGCACCGAGCCCACCTGGCTCCAGATCATGGTCCCTAATACCATGCTCTAATAAAGGGAACCAGAGGTATTCGGAGAAGCAGCTGACTCCAGGGCTGGGGCAGAAATATACAAGATGATCCTGGGCATCTTCAGAGCCAGAAAGCAAGGGAACATTCAAAAAGACAAAAACAAACAAAAAGTACACATTGATGGGGGCATATAAAAAGGCCCACAGGAGTCTACCAAATGGCCAAAGGTGGAACAATTTGATCAACAAAATTAGATTACAAACTACAAAATAAACACTAAACACAAATATAACCGAAGTATATAAACAAATGTTTGAATAAATCAGCACATGGGGGAATATACTAACTTCCCATGCAGAAGAATTGCAAATTCCAAATGTAGTTGGCCCTCCTCCCAGCCAAGTAGGTAGAGCTGACTCCCAGCTCCTTTGGTGTGGGCTGCATAGTAACTTCCTTTTAGAGAGATCAGTGTGGAAGAAACTTCACAGTGGAGAAACCTCAAGGATATCGTCCACAGTTTTTAAGTCATGTGCCCTTGATATGCTGCAAATGGCACTGTCCCTCCATGGGCTTTTCTAACTTCTGTGGATCTTTCTAATAAGATAAACCAGGGCTCCTTGGAGAAATGGCCAATTCCAGCACAGAGATGGGAAATACAAAAGATGAGCCTAAATCATCCTGCAGTGCCAGAAAGTAAGGAAGGGTTTAATTAAAAGGCAAAGATCCCACACGAACCCACATCTGTGAGGGTCTGTCTGAAGAACACAGCCAGCTGAAAGAGCTCCCAGTGACTAGAGAAGAAACAATGCAAAATAATGAGCTATACAAAAGTGTAGATAGTATGTACCCTTAACCTGATATTATGAAAATGGCACTTTGCTTCCCCCAAATCCATAATCATATTCTAATCATGGGAAAACCTCAGAAAAACTTCAATGGAGTGGCATGCTACAATATACCTGACCAGTACTCCCCTAAAGTGTCAAAGTCATTAAAAACACGGCTTCCCTGGTGGCTGAGGTGGTAAAGAATCTGCCTGCAGTGCAGGAGACCTGGGTTCAATCTTTGGGTCGGGAAGAACTCCTGGAGAAATGAATGGCTACCCACTCCAGTATTCCTGCCTGGAGAACTGCATGGACAGAGGAGCCTGGCGGGCTACAGTCCGTGTGGTTGCACAAAGTTAGACAGGACTGAGCGACTAACACTTTCAGTTACACTCCTCCAAACTGTCAAGGTCATCAAAACCAAGGAAAATCAGAGAAACTATCACAGCCAAAGAGGAACCTACAGAGACATGACTGAATGTAATGTGGTGCCCAGAAAAGGCTCCTGGAACAGAAAAAGGATACCTGGTAGATACTAAGGATATCTGAATAAAGAACAGACTATAGTGAATTTGATTCATTCATTACAACACATGTAACACACATAACATACTGATATATAACGTTAGCAACAGGGGAAACTGGCTGTGTCATATGGGGGAACTCTCTAGCATCTTCTCAGTTCTTCTGTAATTCCAAAACTGTGTTAAATATGAAGTCTGTTTTAAACCTGTGGCGGATTCATTTTGATATTTGGCATAACTAATACAGTTATGTAAAGTCTAAAAATAAAATAAAATTAAAAAAAAATAAATAAAATTTTCTTTCCAGAGCACCTGGAGTGACTACTCCTTCTCTATCCAGCCCTGATGGGTAGGGTATGATGCAGACTTATTCTCTAGCCTAGAGTCAAGTTCTCACTCACTTTCTCTGCCCTCAGTTACCATGTAGACCAGAGATCACAGCAGAGCATTTGGCCATACGTGGCCTGAGAGGTGAGTCCGGACTGGCCTGTACAGCGGTTTTGCGTTTTAAATGGAGATGTAGTAAAGCCCCAAGCCGTCCGGCCTCCTTGACGATCTGATGCACTGGGCTGGAGTCCTTTATAGTTACAGCAGCTGGATTGCAGCAGCACCAGGCCAGCCCTCCCTGCTCCCCCCAGTCCCCCCCACCCCCCACCACAGCCCCCAAAGCTGAACCTACATGTCTGTGCTCACGGGAGACAGTCCTCCCTGCAAAGCGGGCGCCTGGAAAACAGGCCCGATGAGCCACAAGTACAGTGAACCCCTACATAAGAATGAGTTCCATTCTGAGAGCATGTTCGTAAGTCCAATTTGTTCCTCAGTTCAGTTCAGTTGCTGAGTCGTGTCCGACTCTTTGCGACCCCATGAACCGCAGCACGCCAGGCCTCCCTGTCCATCACCAACTCCCAGAGTCCACCCAAACCCATGTCCATCGAGTCGGTGATGCCATCCAACCATCTCATCCTCTGTCATCCCCTTCTCCTCCTGCCCCCAAACCCTCCCAGCATCAGAGTCTTTTCCAACGAGTCAACTCTTCACATGAGGTGGCCAAAGTATTGGAGTTTCAGCTTCAGCATCATTCCCTCCAAAGAAATCCCAGGGCTGATCTCCTTCAGAATGGACTGGTTGGATCTCCTTGCAGTCCAAGGGACTCTCAAGAGTCTTCTCCAACACCACAGTTCAAAAGCATCAATTCTTCAGTTCTCAGCTTTCTTCACAGTCCAACTCTCACATCCATACGTGACCACTGGAAAAACCATAGCCTTGACTAGACGGACCTTTGTTGGCAAAGTAATGTCTCTGCTTTTGAATATGCCGTCTAGGTTGGTCATAACTTTCCTTCCAAGGAGTAAGCATCTTTTCATTTCATGGCTGCAATCACCATCTGCAGTGATTTTGGAGCCCCCCAAAATAAAGTCTGACATTGTTTCCACTGTTTCCCCATCTATTTGCCATGAAGTGATGGGACCAGATGCCATGATCTTCGTTTTCTGAATGTTGAGCTTTAAGCCAACTTTTTCACTCTCCTCTTTCACTTTCATCAAGAGGCTCTTTAGTTCCTCTTTACTTTCTGCCATAAGGGTGGTGTCATCTGACAGGGAGGCCTGGCATGCTGCGATTCATGGGGTTGCAAAGAGTCGAACATAACTGAGCAACTGATCTGATCTGATCTGATTGATATTTCTCCCGGCAATCTTGATTCCAGCTTGTACTTCTTCCAGCCCAGCATTTCTCATGATGTACTCTGCATATAAGTTAAATAAGCAGGGTGACAATATACAGCCTTGATGTACTCCTTTTCCTATTTGGAACCAGTCTGTTGTTCCATGTCCAGTTCTGACTGTTGCTTCCTGACCTGCATATAGGCTTCTCAAGAGGCAGGTCAGGTGGTCTGGCATTCCCATCTCTTTCAGAATTTTCCCCAGTTTATTGTGATCCACACAGTCAAAGGCTTTGGCATAATCAATAAAGCAGAAATAGATGTTTTTCTGGAACTCTTTTGCTTTTTCCATGATCCAGCGGATGTTGGCAATTTGATCTCTGGTTCCTCTGCCTTTTCTAAAACCAGCTTGAACATCTGGAAGTTCACGGTTCATGTATTGCTGAAGCATGGCTTGGAGAATTTTGAGCATTACTTTACTAGCATGTGAGATGAATTTCTGAGTCCAACAAAGTTAGCTGTGGTATTCAACTAATAATCGTGTATATAATACTGTACTCTAGGAGACATATAATACTTTTTACACAAACAGATACAAAAAATAAAACACCTTTACATAACAGTGCCTTGAGAAGTATAGGGCATGCAGGGGCTGGCATCAAGTGGACAGGTACGAAGAGTGACTGACTGGGGGAGAGAGAGGAGGTGGGAGATGGTAGAGCTGAAGGGTCGTTAGCGATAGGAGACGGAGGGCAAGCTGCGATTTCACTCACGCCTGACACGGATGGCACAGGTTCCTTACTCGATTCAATTCTATCTACCCTCTTGAAAAAATGGTCCAGATATATCTGGGTAGTAGCTCCTTTTCTTCTCTTCATAGGTGACATCCTGAGCTTGAAATCAAGACACTGTACAATTTCAATGATGTGGACCTGCATTTGCACGTCTCATCACACAACTAAGTTCATGGGTCTGGTGTACATTGTCATGTATGTGCATCCTGTACAAGTGGTTGTGCTTTTATGTGCTTTCCTGTACAGTACTATCTAGAGTACAGTAGTACTCTAGAAGTACTAGAGTACTTCTACTAGTATAAGTACTACTAGTAGTACTTCTACTAGTACTCTACAAGTACATCTACTTTGTCATGTGTGTGCACCCTCTACAAGTGGTTTGCTTTTGTGTGCTTCCCTGTACAGTACTACCTAGACTACAGTAGCACTCTAGGAGTACTGGAGTACTTCTAGTACTATTAGTACTTCTACTAGTACTCTACAAGTACACCTGCTTGTAGAGGATGCACACACATGACAATGTACACCAGACACATGAACTTACTTGTGTGACTGGACACACACATGCAGGTTCACTTCATTGAAATGCACAGTCGGAAGGTTTGTATGCAGGGGATTTCCTGTACACAGGGAGGCAACACTGTCGCACAGACAAGAAAGAGGGCTGTTCCTGTATATTTAATATGCAGAACAGTGTTATCAGTCAGTTCAGTCACTCAGTTGTGTCTGATTCTGCCACCCCATGGACTGCAGCACACCAGGTTTCCCTGTCCATCACCAACCCCCGGAGCTTACTCAAACTCATGTCCATTGAGTCGGTGATGCCATCCAACCATCTCATCCTCTGTCGTCCCCTTCTCCTCCCGCTGTCAATCTTTCCCAGCATCAGGGTCTTTTCCAAAGAGTTAGTTCTTCACATCAGGTGGCCAAAGTATTAGAATTTCAGCTGCAGCATCAGTCCTTCTAATGAATATTCAGGACTGATTTCCTTTAGGATTGGCTGGTTTGATCTCCTTGCAGTCCAAGGGACTCGCAAGAGTCTTCTCCAACATCACAGTTCAAAAGCATCAATTGTTCAGTGTTCAGCTTTCTTTATGGACCAACTCTCACATCCACACGTGACTACTGGAAAAATCATAGCTTTGACTAGATGGACCTTTGTTGGCAAAATAACGTCTCTGCTTTTTAACATTCTGTCTAGGTTGGTCATAGCTTTTCTTCCAAGGAGCAAGCGTCTTTTAATTTCATGGCTGAAATCACCATCTGCAGTGATTTTGGAGCCCAGAAAATAAAGTCTGTCATTGTTTCCATTGTTTCCCCATCTACTTCGCATGAAATGATGGGACCCGATGCCATGATTTTCATCTTTTGAATGCTGAGTTTTA
The DNA here is from genome assembly GCF_019923935.1 of Bubalus bubalis. NCBI lineage: Eukaryota > Metazoa > Chordata > Mammalia > Artiodactyla > Bovidae > Bubalus > Bubalus bubalis. The sequence continues at coordinate 94,054,015 of NC_059166.1, read as the reverse complement.
AGCCAACTTTTTCACTCTTCTCTGTCACTTTCATCAAGAGGCTCTTCAGTTCTTCTTTGCTTTCTGCCATAAGGGTGATGTCATCTGCATATCTGAGATTATTGATATTTCTCCCAGCAATCTTGATTCCAGCTTGTGCTTCATCCAACCAAGTGTTTCTTATGATGTACTCTGCATAGAAGTTAAATAAGCAGGGTAACAATATACAGCCTTGATGTACTCCTTTCCCGATTTGGAACCAGTCCATTGCTCCATGTCCAGCTCTAACTGTTGCATTTTGACTTGCATACAGATTTCTCAGGAGGCAGATGAGGTGTTCTGGTATTCCCATCTCTTTGAGAATTTTCCAGAGACTGTTGTGATCCACACAGTCAAAGGCTTTGGTGAAGTCAATAAAGCAGAAGTAGATGTTTTTCTGGAATTCCCTTGCTTTTTCTATGATCCAACAGATGTTGGCAATTTGATCTCTAGTTCCTCTGACTTTTCTAAATCCAGCTTGAACATCTGGAAATTTGCGGTTCATGTACTGTTGAAACCTCACTTGGAGAATTTTGAGCAATAGTTTGCTAGTATGTGAGATGAGTGCAATTGTGTGGTAGTTTGAACATTCTCTGGCATTGCCTTTCTTTGGGAGTAGAATGAAAACTGACCTTTGCCAGTCCTGTGGCCACTGCTGAGTTTTCCAAATTTTCTGACATATTGAATGCAGCACTTTCACAGCATCACCTTTTAGGATTTGAAATAGCTCAAATGCAATTCCATCACCTTCATGAGCTTTGTTCATAATGATGCTTCGTAAGACTCACTTGACTTTGCATTCCAAGATGTCTGGCTCTAGGTGAATGATCACACCATTGTGGTTATCTGGGTCATGAAGATCTTTTTTGTATAGTTCTTCTGTGTATTTTTGCCACTTCTTCTTAATATCTTCTGGCTTCTGTTAGGTCAATACCATTTCTGTCTTTTATTGTGCCCATCTCTGCATGAAATGTCCCCTTGGTATCTCTAATTTTCTTGAAGGGATCTCTATAGTTTCCCATTCTATTGTTTTCCTCTATTTCTTTGCATTGATCACTTAGGAAGGCTTTCATATATATATATAAAATACCCCATTAGAAACAATAACAACTATGAGAAATATATGGGTAAGGGACGTAATTAAAAACATTAGTAAATGAAAATAAATCGGGCTGAAGTTTTAGTCCTTTAGTTTTAATACAAAAAAAAAGAGTACTGCTCAACACCCAGCCAGATACACTTAATTATGTCACTTGCTTGAGGGCACTTAACTGTGAGTCCTGGGGGGAGTTGGCTGAGCTCTACCTATCACATATGAAGACACCGTGGTGTCTGTGTAAAGACAGACATGGAGGTAAATGGAAGAGATGACAGAATTCAGAAATAGCTCTTCCCACATACGCCTGGCTGACTTGTTTCCCCTAAGATGCCAAGACGACTCAGTGGGGAAAAGGATAGTCTTTAACACACTGTGCTGGAACAAAAGGACCTTCACGGGTGAGGGAAGGGAGGGAACCATCTCCACCCCTCTATCTCACAATATTAATAAGGGTTACCTCAATGGAATCATGGACATAAGCACAAAAACGTAAGCTATAGAACTTGTAGAGAAAATAGAAAAGAAACCCTTTGTGGAGGGGTGTGGTAAGGATGGATTTGGAGTTTGGGATTAGCAGGTACAAATTAGTGTTTTGCAACAAGGTCCTACTGCCTAGCGCAGGGAACTGTATTCCATAACCTGTGATAAGCCATAAAGGAAAATAATATATATGCATATATACATATATATATATGCATAACTGAATCCCTTTGCTGTACAGCAGAAATGAATACAACATTGCAAATCAACTATACTTCAATAATACTAATTTTTTAAAAAAGAAACTCTTTGTGGAGGGGTGGGGGAAGGATGAATTGGGAATTTGGGATTACCAGATGCAAACTATTATATATATAGGCAAATATTCCTCAGAAACGTCTTACAAATATGAACCCTAAACAATTCACAAATTGGACTTAATCAAAATTAAAATTTTTAACTCTCCAAAATATACTGTTTACCAAATTTTAAAGTAAGTCACCAACTGGGAGAAAATATCCCATATTTTCTCACATATATCCTACATATATGTGACAGAAGACTTGTGTTGAGAACACACAGAATTCTCACAGCTCAATAAAAAAGCCTAAAGCTTAGCCACTACAGACGGTTTAAAAACTGGCCAAAGATTTGAACAGACATTTCATCCGAGAAACATGAATGATCAGTTAGCATACACCCTCAGTCATTACAGAAATAAAAGCTGCAGTAACATACTATGGCACCTCACTAGATGGCAAAAATTAAAAGACTGCCAACACCAAGTATCAATGCAAATGTGGGGAAACATTCCCTACAGGAGTGTAAAAATGGTCTGGGAACCCCCTGGGCAGTTTCTTACCAAGTTAACAAATATCTTGATCCACTCATTCTATCTCTATGTATTTACTCAGTACTCTTGCCTGGAAAATCCCATGGACGGAGGAGCCTGGTTGGCTGCAGTCCATGGGGTCGCTGAGGGTCAGACATGACTGAGCAACTTCACTTTCACTTTTCACTTTCATGCATTGGAGGAGGAAATGGCAACCCACTCCAGTGTTCCTGCCTGGAGAATCCCAGGGACGGGGGAGCCTGGTGGACTCCTGTCTATGGGGTCGCACAGAAGTGACTTAGCAGCAACCCAAGGGAAATGAAAGCACCTGTCCACACGAAACTTGTACATTAATATCCACAGCAGTTTTACTCATAACAGCCATAAGCTGGAAATGGCCCCAATACAGCTTTTAAACAGAAAAACAGATCATGATCCATACAATGGATACAGCATTACTACTCAGCAATGAAAGGCAATGAGCCACTGATATTCATAACAACATGAATGATTCACAAAAATACAATGGTGAGCGAAAGAGAGCAGACGAAGGCTACATACTATATCCTTCCTCGTCTATGAAGCTTTAGAATCGGCTGACTCATCTGTAGAGACCGAAAGCAGATTAGACCACCACACACTGCTGCCTGCAAACAGGTATCTCCGGTGGTGTGCACCACCTGTGGAGGGGGGTTAAAATGAGCCAAACTCTACTCTTAAAATGAGTGCATTTTATTGTCGGTAAATTACACCTCAGTGAAGCTGGGGTTTTAAAAACAAAATCCATTTGGAGGTTTTAATACGAACTCATGATTAAAAGTCCTAGAACTATTAACACCCCAACAGCAATAAACACACCTAACACCAAGATCTTGGTTTGTGAATACCATTCTACACTAAAGGGGACTAGGGCTCCTTGGAGAAGTGGCTGATTCCAGGTCCCGCACGGGGACAAAGTGTGACTTTAGGATGTTTTGCATCAAAGAGACAAAGGAACTGCTCAATGACAGATGATAAAGACAGGCTGCTGGCCAAGCTGTAAACAATTCGAGCATCAGAATGAATGACACTGACAGATTAAAACACACTGGGCGGGGGGCTGGTTAGAGACAAGCTGTCCTTTAAGAAGGATACCAGTGAACAAGTGCCGAAGGACACAAAGAGAAAAGCTCCGCTGGGTGCCCCCAAAGCGTGGCAATAATAATTCAAGCAAGAATCATCACTGGATGCTCAAACTCTTGGGTAAAAGTTTTCCGGAAAGAAGATATTCACACCGCTTCAGAGTGTCCATCTATGGGGTACTTACAAATTATAAAAGAAAAATGTGCCTCTACCACGGAGAGACTTGGCGGTCACCCCCTTGACCAAGTGGTCCACTTTGGCCTCAGCATCCATAAGATGACCTGACCGCTGGTGCCACGTAACTGGACACAGGAGAGGAGGGAATGTCGTATCTGTGGTACCCTTGCTAAAAAGCTTTAGCCTGAATGTACTTGTGAGGAAGCAGATGAGTGTCAGCGAGACCAATCAGTCACAGGGAAGTTTTTTTGTCCGTGTGGACTTCTCATAGCCAAATCTAGGACTATTTAAATTTCTGTTTTCCTCAGGGGCTTCTAGAAGCCTTCACAGATGGCGCTAGCGGTAAAGAACCTGCCTGCCAATGCAGGTAGATGTAAGACAGTACCCTTACGTTTCATGTAAGGGTTCGATCCCTGGGTGTGGAAGATCCCATGGGGAAGGAAATGGCAACCCACTCCAGTATTTTTGCCTGGAGAATCCCATGGATAGAAGAGCCTGGTGGGCTGCAGTCCACAGGGTCACAGTCAGAGTCAACTGAAGCTACTTAGCATACACGCATGCCGGGCTTCCAGAAAAGGAGGCACTGGTGCAGAAAAGAAATCCAGCCTCAGGGTAGAATGCTTCTGTGACAACACCGGCAAGAGAACAGGGCCCTCTCTGGAGGCGCGTGCCCCCCACAACCTGAGCCGTCCCCTCTCCTGCCAGCAAGGTTAAGAGATGTTCCTTCTAAAAACTCAAAATAAACCTCGTCTATTCCAGTACTCCTTGTATAGACCTATATACTTCAGTAAGATTGGATGCTTACTGAAAATATAAATATAATTAATTCATTGCCAACAACCCTGCTAATCCTTACTTGGATATCAAAAAGGAAAAATGTATATAAAATCAAATGTATAAGATGCGGAAGCAACCTAAGTGCCCATCAACAGATGACTGGATAAAGATGTGGTACATAAACACAATGGAATACTACTCAACCAGAAAAAAGAGTGGAAAGTTGCCATTTGCAGCAACATGGATGGACTTGGAGGATACTGTATTAAGTGAAATAAGTCAGACTGAGGAAGACAAACACTCTATGACATCACTTAAATGTAGAATCTAAGAAATACAACAAACTAACAGAAAAAGAAGCAGACCCACAGATACAGAGAGCGATCTAGTGGTTCCCAGTGGGGCAGGGGATGTGGGGGGCAGGGTAGAGGTGAGGGGGTGGGAGGGTCTAAGACTGGCTACAGAACGTATGTACAGCATGGAGAACACAGCTATTTGTAATAACTGTAAATGGAGTACATTTAGTTTTGTAAATGCACTTTAAAAATTGTAATAAAAGTTTTTAAAGGCAATAGTAACTGAAAAATGAAAAAAATCAAATATATTGTTAGGTTTACAGAAAACTTTCACAAATCAGCATGCTAATGTATTTCAATGTACTAAGTAGTTTCCCCCTTTGAAATCTACTCTTTTTGCTCGCATTGCAAGAGTCCTGAGGTCTTTAATGGCAGACAGCACCTCACTCACCTCTGCACTGTATGCCCGGTCTATAAAGGACGTGTTTGTCCAACTGCACAGCTCACTTAGTTCCGGCACCTGGAGCGCCAACCCACACCTGATGGCTACGCGCAGTAGTCCACCAGCCTTTGCCTGTAACAGACGGACTTTGATACAAAGAAGCTAACGCACACTCAGGAAAGAGTTATAGACTAATACTGCAAACTGAAAGCATTCAAGAAATGAATACAGTCTCAGAATACATCTTATGGTGCTGTGTGCGTGCATGCATGCGCGTGCGTGCGTGTGTGTGTGTGTGCAGGGTGGGGATTCTGGGGGCCATATACTGGATTTTTAAATCCCTTCCATCAGTCACTGCATGGGAGACGCAGAGTTCCCTACGGCTGTGCCCTTGGCTGTGCTCAACCTATTTTTCTGAACGAGCATTGACCCTAAAGACCTCTATTCTGGTTTCCTCAGTACTATGAGTATGTGAGGAAATTAAAATTCTTTTATTGTTTCTTAATTTTTCTATATAAAAACCAACTACCCATCTCCCATTTTTTCTCAGAGAGAATAGTGGGGGAAAAGAGGTCCCCCAAACACTAAGATATTCTTAAAAGATGTTGTTAATGGCAAGCCACTCCAGTATTTTTGCCTGGAGAATCCTGTGGACAGAGGAGCCTGGAGGGCTGCTGTCCATAGGGTAGAACAGAGTCAGACACGAATGAAGCGACTTAGCAGCAGCAGCAGCAGTTTCAGCATCAGGTTTAATATTCTGGGACATTAAAGAGCTCCCCTGTCACACACAGCAGTGTCTTAAAGTGAGTTCTAAGAAAGACACACAATCCTCCTTTCCCCCTAGACAATGAGATGTAAACTCTCTTTTCACAGAAATGGAATATAATAAAATACTGTCTGTCTTCTTACTCTTCAATCCTGTCCCCTGTTCCATTCAACATCCTCTGGGTTTCTTTCCCAGGATTTAATTAACATCTAATGTTATTCCAGAAAGGGAACATGGAAACTTACAGAGATACACAGATACCAGAAAATTGAACAGAGGTGACTAATAACTAATAGCTTCCCTATATACCAGCAAATACCATGGAAAATAACATTGCTGTAGCAAGATCAAGTAACTAATGCTAGGCGTAAACTCACTGAGCAAAGAGCAGGAACCAAATGAATAAAATCACAACCTTTACCAAGGGTCAGAAATGATGTGAAAGACAGCAGAGGCTGCAGCAGACATTGGTGGCTGCCTGCTCAATGCCTACTCTCTCCTCTTCCTTACTGGCTGAGCTTGCAGCCACTTACAGTCAGCAGGGACTGGTCTTCTCCACCCCCTTGCCAAACATGACTGAGGAGAGGGCGACCCTCTTCCAAGAGCAAGAATAAATCCTAACTTATCAGTGATTACTCTGAATGTTGGCAGTTCCAGTCATCAGCGGAAGGGCACTGGGCGCTGGGCTGCTTGTGGGCAAGGTTTTCCCACTCCTAAGGAATTCAGCACAGAGCCATGTCTGGATGTGATGGCTGGAACTGCAGCAGCCATGTCATAACTGGTAGGAAAAGAGCTGGAACACAAAGCTGACATTCTGAGCATGCAGAGAGATGGGCCCCTGGGCCCCTGATGACACCACTGAATCTCTAAGTCAGCCTGAACCCTGCCCTCCATCTGGACTTCCTGATATGGACTTACACGTTGGCTGTGTAAGTCAGTTCCTTCTCTGGTCCTTACAAACAACTGGGGAAATCCACCATGCATGACTTTGCGTGGGGGAGGGCCAGGGGACATCTTCCCTGGGGAGTTAGTCCCAGGAGCTAGAGGTACTGGTCATCACTGTGCAAGATTCATATCCACTCAGACATAATTCACCAGAAAGTGGGAACTTTACCATGCTTTTGGCGAAGTCTTTGACAAAATGGTCTCTTAGCAGCAGGTTTGGGATTATAATTTTTTTCACCAATTAATAAGGCACTAGAGTGCTACGATGATCAATACAGCAAAGTACCTCATGACAAATTGTAATTTCCCAAATAAAGAGTATTTATGAGAATTTCAACTTTTAAAAAAGCTTCACAGTTAGAAGCAGTGGATTAGAGATGCATACTGAACTGAACTGAATAGGAATTAAAAATACATCTTTTTCTGTGTTACAACACAGAAAAATAGAAAAAAATATATTCCATAATGCCATTTAAAATACTGCACACAAAGCACTATATATAAAGACACATACAGAGGAAACAATCCACAGCACATATCCTAGAATAGATGCCTGAAGATAAGGATAAAAGGAAATACACAACAGAGCAGGGAGACACGTAGGAAGATGCTGACAGCAGGTCAGACCTGAGAAGTAAGATCAGCTCCACCTCTGTACCTGGAATCTAAGGAAAGGAAAAAAATTGCTGACTCTCTTGGTAGAAAGCATATTCAGAATATGTGACAAATAAATAAAAGAGAAACAGGGAGGGAAGTCTCCACTCTTACACAAGCAATTAAGGACTTCCAGAAAATATTTACTTTATTTATTTGGCTATGTGGGATTTCTAGCTGAAGCATGTGAACTCAGTTGCAGCATGTAGGAGCTAGTTCCCGGACCAGGGATTGAACCCGAGCCCCCTGAACTGGGAGCCCCCTGAACTGGGAACAAGACTGGAACTGGTCCAGTCTTGGCCACTGGACCACCAGAGAAGTCCCCCAGAAAATATTAAAAAGGAAGATTATGATAAGACATTCCCTAGAACAGTAAGTAGACTCTTTGTAGCCTCAGTAAAAGGTTATTTTACAAAGTTATCATGACCAATCTTTACTTTGGTGGAAAGTAAAAATATAGGTGAGTCTTGAAAGGTAACCTAATTCAGAAAGTCTAAAACACAACAAAATACAGAGGCTGTTTACTCACACAAGATTCACAGCAGGGGTTATTTAAATAGGGCTTTGTTTAGTGACTGTTAAGTCTTTAACTTGAGAGAAGAGTATCGGAAAAGCAAATGGATAAAGAAACAAGAAGCAACATTATGCTATTTACAACTGATACACTTCAAACATAAGAAGAGAGACAGGATGAAATTGAAGGATGGAAAAAGGAATATCATGTAAACAGTCTGCATATGATAGCTATTGTGGCTATACTCATATCAGATAAAATAGCTTTCAAGACAAAGAGATTACCAGCAATAATGAGGGACAGTTCATAATGATGAAAGGGTCAGTTCATCAAGAAAAAAATAAATCTGAAGTTGTGGGCACCAAATAACATAGCTTCAAAATAGGTGAAGGAAAAATAAATGTAAAAGGAGAAAGAAAAATTCACGGTGAAAGTCAGAAATGTTAACAAGAACATTAACTATTAGTAGGGATACAGAGAATTTAAACAGCGCTTGACAAATTGATGTGTATAAACTCTATGCCCAGCAACATCAGAGTAAACATTCTTTTAAGGCACACATGGAACAAGCATGAAAACAGCTGTACGCTTGAATACAAAGCAAATCTCGATAAATTCCAGTTGAGTGAAACTAGACTATGCTTTCAGACCACAAAGAATTGAACTAGAAATCAGAACCAAAGATTATAACAAACCTAAGTATTCAGAAATTAAGTAACATGCTTTGAATTATTTGTAAAATTATAGAAACTATATGAAAAAAATAAATCAGTGGAAACTAGAAAATATTTGAAATGAGCAATATGAAAGCACAGCAGCAAAATTTGTGGGATACAGTGCTTAGAGTGACGTGTATAACTTTATGCAGACATTAGAAAAGGAGATAGACGACCCAGAGGGATGGTATGGGGAGGGAGGAAGGAGGAGGGTTCAGGATGGGGAACACATGTATACCTGTGGCGGATTCATTTGGATGTTTGGCAAAACTAATACAATTATGTAAAGTTTAAAAATAAAATAAAATTAAAAATAAATTAAAAAAAAAGAAAAGGAGATAGAAAAATTAAAGATCTAAGTTTTCATTTCAGTACATTTTTTAAAAGAAGAAAAATAAAATCAAAAGCAAAAGAAGGAAGGAAATAAGGGAGCAAAATGAAACAAAAACAACAAAAAACTGAACTAGAGATAGGCGAAAGAGAAAAAGCAGAGTGAAAAAGTGAATCCGTGAAACCTCCTCTCATCATTCAAATCTGTTTCAGCACGTTAGCTGTGTGGCCTCAGGCCATAGGTAAGGCTCTCTGAGCTTCTTTCCACCCATGTAAATAGATATGGTAACATTTTAGTGGCATCTCATAGGGCTATGACTCTGGAGCGTAGGTAAGTACAGTATGGGTGCCAGCTATCACCATACTGCTCAGAGACAGAGTCGTCAGCCTTAGCCTGGACACTGGGACCCGTCAACAAAGAAATCCTTTGCTTACATGTTTAAGAACCAAAAGACATTTAGTTTTTAGGAAAAACTGTACCAAGTAAATTTCACAAATCCAGGCCTGGAATAAGGGGTGCCCTTCCTTCTGTGTTTCAGGACAAGTTCATCTCTGATGATGTTTGAGGTCAGCCCTGGATGTGAACGTGAACAAGAATCAAGGCATTTAAAATCACATCTAGACAGACCTGGAGAAGCAACCAGTCTAATACTGGACTGGCAGCCCAGTCCAGTATTCTTGCCTTGAAAATCCCATGGACAGAGGAGCCTGGCAGGCAGGCTACAGACCATGGGGTCACAGAGAGTTGACACCACTTAGAGACCGAGCACGCACGTACCAGACAGGCCTCACCAGAAACCACTCTTCCATGGAACACAACTCAGAAGACCCTGAATTATTTTATCTGTGTGTATCCTCATGAAATGTGTAGCACTTTGTGTGCTGTTCTTAAACATACATGAATGGCGTTATGGAATAGATTTTTTCCATCATTTTTTCTCTGCTGTACCATATTTTTAAGATCTACTTATGCTGCTCTGTGCACCTGAAGTGTCTCTCAGTCCTGGATTTTTTAGTTCTACTAGTAGCATACGATAATATATTTCAGAGATGGGACAGAAACCCAAACTAACTTATTAAAACCCCTAACAGGTAGCATCAAAAAGAACAAAATTATTAAGAATAAACCTAACCAAGGAAGCAAAATATTTATACACTGAAACCCATAAAACCCTGCTGAAAGAAATTAGAGAAGGCATAAAAAAATGAAATGATATTCTGTGTTCATGGGTTCAAAGACAATATTGTCAAGATACCAATACTACCCAAGGCAATATGCAAATTCAACACCATCCCTATCAAAACTCCAATGGTTTTTGCAGAAATAGAAAGATCCATCCTAAAATTCACATGGAATCTTAAGGGAACCCAAACAGTCCAAAAAAACCTTGAAAAAGAAAGTTGAAGGACCCACACTTCCTGATTTTAACACTTGCTAGAAATCAATAATAACTGAAACAGAACAGAACTGGCAAAAGACAAACATACCAACTAGTTGAGTAGAACAAAGAGCCTAGAAATAAATGGCCACGTATGTATGGTCAAATGACCTTATACAAGGCTGTCAGGACCATCAACGAGGAAATGACGGTCCTTTCAACAAAGGTGCTGGGGAAAGCTAGATATCCACATGCAAAAGATAATATGTAATACTGTGTACAAAAATTAAGGACGTTTGTTTCTTGGCAGGAAATCTACGACAAGCCTAGACAGCGTGTAGAAAAGCAGAGACATTACTCTGCTAACAAAGGTCCATATAGTCAAGGCTATGGTCTTCCCAGTAGTCATGTATGGATGTGAGAGCTGGACCATAAAGAAGGCTGAGCACCAAAGAATTGATACCTTTGAGACTGGAGAAGACTCCTGAGAGTCCCTAGGACAGCAAGGAGATCAAACGAGTCAATCTTGAGGGAAATCAATCCTGAATACTCATTGGAAGGACTGATGCTGAAGTTAGAACTCCAGTATTTTGGTCATCTGATGCAAACAGCCGACTCACTGTAAAGTCCTTTACACTCGGAAAGATTGAGGGCAGAAGGAGAAGAGGGCATCAGAGGATGAGATGGCTGGATGGCATCAACAATGCAATGGACATGAACTTGGGCAAATTTCGGGAGATGGTGATGGACAGACTGGCCAGGCATGCTGCAGTCCATGGAGTCTCAAAGAGCTGGGACACGACTGGGCAACTGAACAACAACAACAAAATCAACATTAATGACCTAAACAAAACAACTAAAATTACGCAACTGTTAGGAGAAAAGCTTCATGACATTGAATTTGGCAACAATCTCTTGGACAGGACACCAAAAGCACAGGCAACAAAAGGAAAAATAGATAAACTGAACTCCATCAAAATTTAAAACTTTGGGGCATCACAGGACACTATCAATGAAAATTAAAAAAGCACCCTTCATGCTCAGGGCTGGTGCACTGGGATGACCCTGAGGGATGGGATGGGGAGGGAGGTGGGAGGGGGCTTCAGGATGGGGGACACATGTACACCCATGGCTGATTCATGTCAGTGTATGGCAAACCCACTACAATATTGTAAAGTAATTAGCCTCCAATTAAAATAAATTAATTAATTAAAAATAAAAAAGCACCCATCAAAATGGGACAACATATTTGCAAATCACATATCTGATATAGACTACTATCCAGAATATATAAAGAACTTCTAAAACTCAACAAAAACAAACAAAACCAAGCCAAACAACCTAACTGAAAAATGGGCAAAGGACATGAACAGACAGTTCTTCAAAAAAGGTATACAAATAGTATAAGCATAAGAAAAGATGGTCAGCATCACTAATTACTGCTGCTGCTGCTAAGTCACTTCAGTCGTGTCCGACTCTGTGTGACCCCATAGACGGCAGCCCACTAGGCTCCCCTGTCCCTGGGATTCTCCTGGCAAGAACACTGGAGTGGGTTGCCATTTCCTTCTCCAATGCATGAAAGTGAAAAGTGAAAGTGAAGTCCTCAGTCGTGTCCAACTCTTAGCGACCCCATGGACTGCAGCCTACTAGGCTCCTCTGCCCATGGGATTATCCAGGCAAGAGTACTGGAGTGGGGTGCCATTGCCTTCTCCAAGGAAGTGAGATAGAAAAGGACAAACAGTGTATGATTCTACCTTATACTAGGCACCTGAAATAATGTAACTCACAGAGACAGAAAGTAGATTATAGGTTATGAGGGACTGGAGGAGGGAACACGGGAAGCCACTGTTTAAAGGGTACAGAGTTTCAGCTTGGATGAAGACAAAGTTCTGGAGATGGAGAGGGAGATGGTTGCACAGCAGAGTGCATACACTTAAATGCCCCTGAACTGCACACTTAAAAATGGTTAAAATGGTAAATTTCATGGAATATATATTTTACTAGAATACAAATTACAATAAGAATACTCAATTTTTGTTTCTCCCCCACAGCCCTTCACAAAGAGGGAAGAAAAGACCTAATAAGAAGCAGAGAAGAGGCATTTATTTTTAAATCTCACTGGAATTGAACCCAAAGACAACGGGTTTTCAGAGGAAAACTGGACTGCTGTAAAGCCCCAAATCGTCACCTGCAGAAACCACAAACATTGTCAGTCTGACTTTATCTTAATTTTTTGTGGGTGTTTGTAAAATTAATTTTTGTTGGAGTATAGTTGCTTTACATGTTGTGCTAGTTAGTGCTGTACAACAAAGGGGATCAGTTATACAGTGCTTTCTACATATACCCACTCTTGTTTAGATTCTATTCCCTTGTGGGCATTACTGAACACTGAATAGAGTTCCCTGTGCTATACAGTAGGTTCTCATTATGTTTTTGTTTTAAAATCTTTTTTTTAAACCCCTAAGACAGAGGGGGAAAGGCAAGGCGGGAACAGGTTTAAAAAAAATCACAAACCCTGTCTTTTCAGTATGTACAGCAGGGGTCACGGGCACGAAGCCTAGGGTCAGGGGATGAGGCCCAGCCCCAGCTCTGGGGACCGGGGTGCGCGGGATGGGGGGGACCTGCCTGAGCATCCCAGCAAAGCAAGGATGCAGCTCCTCACAGAGAGACGTCCCAAGGACGCCTGGAGCACTTTCACCAGTGAGAACAGATGCAATGGAAGAACTTTCCAAAGTTACAAAAATATCCCCAAACTGTCGGCCGACCTTTAAAAACGACAGTGGCATTTTAGTCTTGCAATGCCGAGTTTATCTAGATGATCACGTGCCCACACGTGGACCCTGGAGGCTGACCGCTGGGACCACGCAGCGGGGACAGCGAGGGGCCCGGTGGATCCTGTCTTCTGCCCCCTCTCCCCGCTCCTGGGGCCAGACCCCAGGGAGAGCAGGTGTCCAGCCCGGCAGGGAAGCTGCCTTTCTGACCCATAGGTATCTCCCTCACCGAATCCTCACAATTGGACACATCACAGGCCCGCCATACAACTGACCGTCATTTGTAAAAAGGGCTTTGTGGTTCCTAACTTCAGACACGTGATGAGAAGGAACCATCTCAACACCGAGAGGGGGAGCCTAGCACACAGTGAAGGATGAACACCCCTGCGAGGTTAAGGCCGGAAGGCTTGGGCTTGGCTGGGTGTAGAGCCCACAGTTTCCAGTTCCTAACTTCATGCTCCTCTCACCAAAACAACCGTTTTCAGACTGGGTGTGCCTGGGCCCTGGATGTCTATAAAGATTCTCATGGACCATATGAGCACAGACAGCTTTAAGGGGACACATCCCAGCTGCTGGGAAACTCTCCATATGCTCCCCCCGAACTGACCTCTTGGATGGAGTGGTCAGTCCTGCCTTTCATCTTGCTTTGTCCCAACTGCCCTGCTCCAGCTTCAGTAGCTTCAGTCGTGTCGGACTCTTTGCGACCCTATAGACTGTAGCCCGCCAGGCTCCTCTGTCCATGGGATTCTCCAGGCAAGAATACTGGAGTGGGTTTCCATGCCCTCCTCCAGGGGATCTTCCCGACCTAGGGATCAAACCCACTTCTCTTACATCTCCTGCATTGCAAGAGGGTTCTTTCCCACCAGTGCCACCCGGGAAACCCCATATCCATCCCAGATCATATTAAATATATTGTCTCACTGTGATCAAACCTCCAAGACCAAACACAGATGATCAGAAATACTGCTGTCTTTATTAAGAAAGTTCCTCTCTCTAATGAATGGGTAACCTCATCCTTTTAGAAGACAGAACATTTCTAATTAGCTTTTTCAACAAAATAGAAGAACTGATGTTATCAATAGATTATTAAAATCATTTCTGCTAAGAGATCAACATACTGTCTTTGGCTTAGAGCTCGCAGGTTCAAAAAATTGGAGAACACTGCTGGAAGAAAATGCTTTCCATCATGGTTATTTTATGGGAACAAGTGTGACCTAAAGGGAACCAAACTTACGCTAAACCCCATCACTTTCCAGCAATAAGTAATACTGTCGATGACACAGAGTATGCATCCTTAGCAACAAAATGCTTCATCTATGTCTGTAAGAAATCAAGTTCCAAGAAATGTAGCTTTTATACTTAATAGTTAATTATCCAACTTTGCGACATTTATATTATTTTGATAACTTGATTACTGCTACTAAATATACCATTGAAAGTGAAAGTGTCCGACTCTTTGTGACCCCATGGACTGTAGCCCGCCAGGCTCCTCTGTCCATGGAATTCTCCAGGCAAGAATGCTGGAGTGGGTAGCCAGTCTCTTCTCCAGGGGATTTTCCCAACCCAGGGATTGAACCCGAGTCTCCCACATTACAGGCAGATTCTTTACTGTCTGAACCATCCGGGAAGCATACTGTTAATTCAAGTATAAAAGTGTTTTTTAAGTATAGTTGATTTGCAGTATTATACCAGTTTCAGGTGTACAACATAGTGATTCAATATGGAAATCACATGCTTTGCAACAATTTTACATGATTTTTAAAATGTAGTCATCAACTTGAAAATATCCTAGAAGGTATGCAGTTTTATCAAATTCTTTTAGGCGTTATATGAACAGAAAATGCCAAGGACCCCTGGGGGTGGCCACACTTCAGGGTCTGTGGAGAAAGAACAGGGAGAGGAAAGAACTATGTGCCTCCGCACAGCCCAGGGGCCTGCAGATGGAAGGACACATGGACACACACACACACATGCTTTCTCTCCCCAGCTGCTGCGTCTTCCTCAAGACGGCAGGAAATGGGCTTTAAGATGCTTTTATTTATGAAAATGTAAGCAGTATTTTAAAAACAAGAAGGTGGTTCAGGGTGGACCTCCCAGTCGGTGCCAGGCAGTAGACGCCCCAGCGATCCAGTCTAGACTGGAGGGGCCAGCACAGGAGAGTCTGTCAGACTGGAGCCTCCCTGCCGCCTCGGCCAACTGGTACAGGAGAGACCCATATGCTGAACCTTCCCATCCAGCAAATGACCTTAAAAATCAAGTGATTGCTTCTAACCATGTGCTTTAACAGAGAAAACCATAATTCCAAAAGATACACACACCCCGGTGTTCACAACAGCACTATTTACAACAGCCAAGACATGGAAACAACCAGGATGTCCACAGACAGAGGAATGGATAGCGAAGCTACGGTCCAGATATGCAGTGGGGTATTGGCCACAAAATGGACAAAATGGTACCATTTGCAGAGACGTGGACAGACCTCGAGACTGTCATACAGAGTGAAGTAGACCAGAAAGAGAAAAACATATCATATATTAATTCATATGTGTGGAATCTAGGAAAATGGTTCAGAAGAGCCCACGTGCAAAGCAGAAATTGAGACACAGACATAGAGAACAAACATATGGACAATAAAGCGGGGAGCGGGGTGGGATGAACTGGGAGATTGGGATAGGTATATATACACTGCTATTTATAAAGCAGATTAACTAGCGGGGACCTGCTCAGTGCTCTGTGGCAACCTAAATGGGAAGGAAATCAGTAAAGGGGGGTGCGGTATTTGTATATGTATAACTGATTCCCTTTGCTGAACAGCGGAAACTAACACAATGCAGTAAAGCACCTATATTCCGGTAAAAAAATTTTTTTAAATAGATTCATTTCATTCCTACTAAGCTGCCCTCTCCTTTGTAACAGACTATCTCCTTGATTCATTCATTGATGCTAGAAAGAATCTATTATGCGATGCATCTCAGGTCCACACCAGGGGCAAGGGCTGCGAAGGTTACAGACAGTCACACCCAAGAGCTGCAGGAAGCTGCATGTATGTCCTTCTCTGAGACCCATGCACCCAACCTGCAAGCTCTCACCCGGTCCCTAACCAGCTCCACACCCACGAAGAACACTTGTGCTACCTCCTTCTAGCCTAAAACCTCCTTATGATGCTTTTTACTTTCTCACATCTTGCTTCCTCCAGGACTCCTTATAGACGCTCAGTTGTGTCTGACTCTTTGCGACCCCATGGACTGTAGCCTACCAGGCTCCTCTCTCCATGGGATTCTGCAGGCAAGAGTACTGGAGTGGGTTGTCATTTCCGTCTCCGTGGGATCTTCCTGACCCAGGGATTGAACCCAGGTGTCCTGAATTCCAGGCAGATGCTTTAACCTCTGAGCAACCTGCGAAGCTCCTTATAGACAAGCCTTGTTTAACTCGTGTCTTTCTCATTGTCCTAACCCAGTGGTGTAATTCAAATCACCAATCTACTGGTTCCTCCTGACATGGAGTAATTTGGGAAAGTCCTGTACCTTTGCCCCATCCTCCTCTCCAGGCTTCCAGAAGCACAGTCTAGGTTTCAGGAGCAGAGGACTCAGAGGCATCTCCCCAAGCGAGACAGCGTGGCTCCCTGGGGGACCCATCACTTGGGCAGTCACTAGTAGAGAAGCAGGGAAAAGAACATTTATAACCCTCCTCTGTTCAGTATTTCTTGGAGCCATCGGAGGCAGGTAAACCTCTCAGATGTCCCATGACCCCAGGTGATGAGGCTGGACTTGAACCTGGGGCTGTTTAAGCTGCAAGCTCCCACCTGAGCCCCCCACCAGCCTCCCACCTCTCATGTGTGGAAAGTAGGTCAGACACCGTGTGGGCTCGCAGTCCCCCCAACACCCTCTCCTTGCTCTCAAGCATCCACGGGGATGCCTGGCTACAGACTAAGGTTCCTGGTTCTCTCTCCCCATCTCTCCTTCTTTGCACTGAAAGCTCTCAGAGTCAGAGCAGGAGCCAGTTTTTCTTCCAGTTACTACTTAGAGGTCTCAGTATAACCCTAGTTACACGAACAAACTTCAAGGCGGTGGTCCAACAATCTCTGTTTCCAGAAATAGCTTCCTTTGGGGACGGACCCCCTTAGCTCCAACGTTTCCTACAATCCACTCCTTCATTCAGTAGGTATTGAATGAACACTTACAATATGCTGGGCACTAGAGACACAGCAGTGAACAGAAGAAACTACCTACCTTGACAGAGTTTAAATTCTAGTAGGAGAGCAGTGAACTTCAACACTGATGTTAGCTGCTAAGACGAATCACGACCGTCTACATTAATGATTCCTTGGTACAACCAGATGTGCATTATATATCTACAATTTTTCTATTGATCTAGGATCTACCTTATCCAAGTTCTTCTTAAAAAATTAGAGATTAAAGATTTGCCTGCAGGGGGATCTAAAAAGCACACGTGAAAAAGTAAAGGCATGCCCTTCACACTGCTGTGTAGCACTTTCTAAATTCACAGACTGGTTCAAATGCAGCTCCCTCTGCCCCCTCCCCTGCCAGACCCCCTCCATCCTTTAGATGTCAGCTCAAATGTCGCTTCCTCCACAACCACAACTACAATTCATGACTGCATCAGGGGCTTCTGCTGTACACGCCCAGGCACCTGTGCTTTTCTCAGCAGGCTCTGATATTAGCATACAGATTAGGTCCAGAGGCTTAAATGAAGAGGGCAGGGGTACTCTGTGTTCACAGGAGGGCTCCATTCTGCTGTAATTAACACAGAGTCTGGCACATAGGTGTGCAACTAACACTTGTTAAGTAGGAGAGAAGGATACTGATTTGTTCCTTTCAAACATCTTCTAAACATGGTCATGTTTAAGCTGAGCTGGGAACAAGGAATCTGGTGGAGTGATACACTATTGAGGATAATTTAGATCAGGGAGATCTCAGTGGAGAATGTTCGGCATTTAGCATGTGCAGCTTTCACTAGACAGATGAAGATGCAATTGACAAATACCTACCATGCAGACTGCAGTAAGGACAGTCTTAGATACTGCATGTAACTTGTTGCTGTTTGTTGTTTGGTCACCAAGTTGGGTCTGATTTTTTTGCAACCCCATGGACTGTAGCCCACCAGGCTCCTCTGTCCATGGGATTCTCCAGGCAAGAATACTAGAGTGGGTTGCCATTTCCTTCTCCAGGGGATCTTTCCAACTCAGGGATCGAACCCACATCTCCTGCAATGGCAGGTGGATTCTTTACCACTGAGCCACCAGGTACTGTCTCCACTGACAGAGGAGATGGACAGAGGGAGAAAAAAACTACTGAGTTTTCAGTTATTTGGGGGAAAAGACCATATAATCTGACTTGGGGTAAGGAGCATGTTCACCCTTCCCTTAGCTCAGCCATCCTCAAGATTTTCCTAGCATGCAGAAATTCACAATTTACTAATTTTGTGTTTAATCCAGAGAAATTTCTAGTCCCCAAAGAACCAAACAGGACAATCAACAAACCTCCCACCCACAAGGGAGGAGGCAGGTGAGCCGGGCGGTGTGGCCAGCAGTGGCCAGCATAACCAGACCAACGGCTCCAACAAGCTCGTCCTGTGCTCCAGGGGCAGCTGCCCCATAGCCCCTCCGCCTGCCACTCATGTCAGCGTCAGCTCAGATTCACTGAGGTCCCCAGCCCCTCTCCTCCACCCCGATGGCAAGGCACCCAGCCCACCGGAAACAATCCAGTATCACCCCCATTTCCATTCCATCCTGAAATGTATTCTTCCCTTTACTCTGTCCACTCTGACATGCTCAGCAGATTACCATTGCTGACGTATGTACATCAATCGAGGGAAAAAGTTAATGCTGCATTTTCTTGCAGAAATTAATTATTTAAAAAATTATTATTATTATTTTATTTTGGGTTGTGCCCCACAGCTTGTGGGATCTTAGCTCCCTGACCAAGAATCAAACCCATGCCCCCTGCATTGGAAGCACGGAGTCTTACTCACTGGACCACCAGGGAAGTTTCCCAGAAGTTAATTCTTACTTGTTCCCAGGAATGGACAGTTCAAAAACATAAAAGACTTCAGGTTATTATGCTTATTTAGCAGTTTTCAGCTGACTTGAAAAAAGAGTCTAAAAGTCAAATGGTCCCTTAGTGAGATAGTGAGGAGATGACGTTTTCATAAATCCAAGTTACATCAGGAAGAAAAGGGCAAGAGAGAAAATCACAAGTTGATACAGCCAAGAAGACAGACCTATACGTATAACTGAGCCACTCTGCTGTACACCTGAAAGGAACACAACATTGTAAACCAACTCTGCCTCAATAAAGAATAAATTTAATGAAAGGAGACAGATCTGCCCGAGTTCAAGTATGGCAGTGGCTAGAATACCCGACTCCAGTACTTTTGCCTAGAAAATCCCATGGACAGAGGAGCCTGGTAGGCTGCAGTCCATGGGGTCGCTAGAGTCAGACACGACTGAGCAACTTCACTTTCACTTTTCACTTTCATGCATTGGAGATGGAAATGGCAACCCACTCCAGTGTTCTTGGGGACGGGAAGCCTGGTGGGCTGCCGTCTATGGGGTCACACAGAGTCGGACACGACTGAAGCGACGCAGCAGCAGCAGCAGCAGAATAGTATGAGAGACAGAGGCTTTACTCATAGCAGTGGATGACATGCACCCATCGGACGGTACAGGTTAGTGAGATGGGCTGCACGGTACCCAGAGGGCAGGCTCCAGACCCGGTCAGGAGATTTTGTCTCAGACAGCTGCTTGACCCTTTAGGTGACTTCCTGCTATGGCAGCTCACCTATAAAACGGAGATACTGATTACACTGATCAGCGTTATGACCATCTTAGATTCGGGTTGCATTTTTAAAAATCCCTGTATTCATCAAAGAATGGTGTTCACACCTAAATATCAGCACTATAATGGGGGCCACTGGGGGCCATACTAGAACCTATCCAGCAGCTGTCATGATGATCAAATGAGCGAATCACGTAACACCCTAAATGTGGCTCCCAGGCCATAGTAAGTGCTCATTTTGCTTGTATCCATGATAAGGAGTATTTTACATGTTTATTTCCAAGTTGTACACAAAAATTACCTGGTAGGACCAATGGAGTATTTTAGTGTATTTCTATGAATTGGAAATCTATTGTAAACCTACCTATTTACCAGCCTACCTACTTACCCATGGATTGGTATGACAATTTTGTGTTTCAGGGTGAAAACTTGAGAACGATGTAAAACCTAAACTGCATGCTTCGACAGCACTACAAATCAAATATAAATAATGTTATCTTAATTTATGCAGACCAAGCAAATAGTTCATCAGAGTCCAGAAGGTCTGAGTAAACATATCTGAATATTATTAAATTCTGTCCTGAAAAACCCACTATTAGAGTAGCACCTGGAATAGTTAATAAATAAGGCTGTTGACTTTGGTTCTCCTATTCTGCTTTTGCAGCACGCCTTCAAAGCAATTACTATTCCATTACTGTTCACACAAGAGAAAATTTACTAGCCTGCAATTTAGAGGTAAGTGGGATAGACAGAAGAAAATGGAGTCACCCACCAGGATCCAAGAAGCTGTAGACAACAGTCTAAATGCTTAAAAGACACACATTCATTGCCACACACAATAACCCGGACTTGTCTTCATGTCTATTCATGAGAAAGAATAATCAGTGGAAGGCAGGTTGGAGGAAGAAGGAAGATGGAAAAAAGACAACAGGAAGAAGGGAGAAGGCCTTTGAAACCTGAGGAGTTATTTCTGATCCATTAAAATATCAAGATCCAGATGAAAACTGCTGGTGTCCAAGGAAAACCCTGTCAAAAATGAGCCACAGCTCAAGTACCATACATCCAGGGAAAGTAAAGAAAATGTACAGATTTAACACTGATAGACTAGGAAAGCTGTCCATCCTTCTAGACATCCATTTCGCAAAATTCTCACATTTGATCAGACTCACAGCGTGACTATTAACATGCTCTTAGGAGGGAAGAAACATATGAGGGGCGTGTTTCGGGTAAAATCATCTTTGGATGGTGCTCTCTAAAAGCATCTTTGAGGTTTCTTCACTTCGAAAAGATAATCACTCTACACTAACTGTGTCAAGGGGAAATGGAAAGGGAGCTCTCCTGTCTCCTTCTGGGAAATACATTCGTAATCTATTATTTAGGGGGGGAAGTGCCAAACTCTGTAAATCTCAATATCCTTTGGATTATGGCTCCAATGAGCTGCACGTAAAGGGTGGAACGTGTAACTAAATTATCAGAAAAGGGCAGGGTAAACTCATGCCTCACCTCCCCCACTCCCAGCCCCTGCCCAGCACCCAAACAGCTTAACTGCACTCAACACAAGATCCAAAGGACCTCTCTAGTTCACTACTTACCAGAAACATCTTCCAAATGCAATCTCATTAACTGAGACCTTTCCTAAGCCTGTAACCAGTTTCGAAGTCAGCTTGTCTTCCAGCCTCACCTCGTTAAACTGAAAGTTAAATTTTTATAAGTTCTTTCCTTGCTTGGAAAGTGATATTTTTTAACCTTTCATTTCAACTGGTTTCCCCAAGGTGGAAAGCAACTTCATCTGAAAAGTGGCCTCTTTAAACTCAAGAAACTCTGGAAGGTTTTCTAGCAGAGGACAGAAATCTGATCAATAGTGTTATTGAAAAATGTGACCAGCTACAGTCCCATTTGTTTGTGGCTGTTGCTTCTGTGAAAGCCGGACAAATCCTTAGCAAATAAGCTTTTCCGGAGAGCTAGATGGATGGGGTGTGCAGGCCTCAGGCAGCTAGAATTACCTGAGAGCCACAGTGCAAACTCCTATCAAGGCCACGAGAAGAGGCCGCTGGGAACCAGATAACTCCAAGCACCTCCATCTCTGATGGGCAGCTCAGCTTTGGCCACAATTCACACAGCTTCCTTTGCAAATGGATTTGGCTGTTAAATGTAGGGTTGTCTGATGCAAATATTTCTTTCCTGGCCGCACAGCTCAGTTGAAAGGGGAGCCTGAAAATTGGCTGGCTGGCTAGCTGGATGGGAGAAGAAAGTTCAATTCCAGCTAAGCTACCACGGAGGATTAATTGCTCCAGAGTGCCTGTTGTGCCTTAAATTTAATTTGGAAACCTTTCATCTTTTACTTTCCTTCATTGGCAGCCAATGCTTAGAGAGCTAATTTGTACCTGGTTCATTTTCCTCCTTTTATCTTATCTACGTTAACATCAACCATGGAAATGAGAAGCACCATGAATAAAAGATGAAGCTTGCCTCGGGACATTCTTTCCTGAGGTACTGTGAATTACTTAAAAACTAATTTGTGTGTGCACCATAGAAAGGGCTGAGATGTATGCCGGGCCCTCCAGCATCCCTGATCAGCATCTTCCCTTCCCCCAAGGAGTTATAGTGTTTAGATGTCTTAACTGGTCCTACCTTTTTGCCAAGACAGCAATGTCTAGACTGCAGTACATGTGAAATCATTAATCTAGGACTGGTGGAGGGTAGGACATCCCATTAATATACAAGACTAAGGATGCATAATTTCCCCTAATCTGACTTCTTAGAGAGTTCAATCTTGCTTGCCATGCAAATAAAAGAATGTGCTGTAATAAAGAAAACTTAATGTCTCAACATACATGCCTGGTGAACAGAGAGAGATGCCTTTTTTGGTTCAAAAACATTATGTTGGGGGAGGGGTGGTGGCCGAGGAAGGGATTAGTACTAAAACTCCTGCCTGGGAGGAACCCCGAGAAGCTACAGGACTTAAATTCTAAGTGTATCATGCATATTATGCTTTAAAAAAAATCCCTTCTGTTGTGTATTTAGTATACTTGGCACCTCTCCATAAATAAGAGACACACATGTTCGTAAGTTTATTTTGAATATTTCATTACTTCCAACCATACAAAACATTAGTATCTTATAAGTTTAGCATTTTTTTTTCCCTATATAGTTTCCTCTCGGCTGACACTTTTTTTTTTTTGTCCCCATCCTCTCCTCTTTATCTTCTCTCTTTCTTTTCCCCAATGGAGCAATGAAAAAACCTCTTGCTGCTTCATATCCTCCACGAACAAGACTTCTTTCAGTTTGGGAAGCATCAAAGAAAGACTGTGTTCTGGGCCATTTCTCTGGCCAACTCCTCCCTTCAGTCCAGCGCCTCACACCAGCGGGCTGGAAGGGGGGAGCAACTGAGACCTACTGCCCTTCACAGCCCATTCGCCTAAAAGGTTAATTAATAAAAATGTGCCCTGTTTTTCTTACCCAAGACTACACGTTTTCACAAGCAGAGCAACTTCCAAGTTGTATAAGAAGAAAAAAGACTTTGGGGGTTAAAATGATGGTGTTCTGAAACATAAGGGTCTTGGCTTCAGAATACAAACCATGTCTTTTGGGGGCAAGAATATGCAGGCAGAATCATGATAAAACCCAACTTAAAAAATCAGCTGATATTTCGAATCTTGGATATAATGAAGACCATAGTATACAATGACAAGCTAATTGATTTCTTCAGAAGAAATACAGGAAGAAAGTCCTCCATCGTGAAAGCATGGAAGAGAGGAGAACAATTACTGGTCCTTTTATTCAAGAAGCAAGAGAGGATGGACAGAAATGAAGGCAACAATTGCCCCCAAGAAATGGATTTTTAAAGCCACACAGGCAGAAAAATGAAGCTGGAGAGACACTGAATAGCTCTATCCTGAGGTTATGAAAGCCAAATTGAGATATTAGGATGAAAGCATCGGACGTTTGTGATTTCTGTGAAGAGTGTGCTAAGTCGCTTCAGTCCTGTCCGACTCCGTGCGATCCTGTGGACTGTAGCCCGCCAGGTTCCTCTGTCCATGGGATGCTCCAGGCAAAAATACTGGAGTGGGTTGCCATGCCCTCCTCCAGGGGATCTTCCTGGCCCAGGGATCAAATCCGCCTCTCTTATGCCTCCAGCATTGGCAGGCGGGATCTTTATCACTAGCACCACCGGGGGATGTCTAAACATACAGATCGCCCAGTTTACTTAGGGGAAGGGAAGGGATGATGGAGTCTCAGAGTCAGGATGTCGGGGACTTGGGGAAGAGGAAGGCAACAGTCGCAAGGCATGTCAAAAAGTCCAAGGTCTTTTCCCGCTATATTTGTGGAGGAGGAACAAGAAAACTGTCAAAACCAGGCAACCCAGCCTCATTTGCAGAACGCACACGCATGCGCACACACTCAGGCTGCAAAGCAGCAGCCTCAGGGACGAACGCGTGTTCCAACCCGGTGCCTGCTGGCTTCAGGCGGCTCTGGGCTCCAAGGGACACTGTGCCATCCCAGCACCAGCGGGCCAGGCTGCGCTGGGGACCTCACGGCGAGGACCAAGCAGCAATGGCCGGTGCAAAAGTGGCCAAAGAGGGGCCTCGAGAAGGGCAGGAGAAGGAACCCGGCAGTACTGCTGATAACCTCGGGCTGTGAAAAAACAGAACCACAGGGCAGTCCCAAACTTAGTTGGCAGAGGGATTCCTCGAAAAGGAGGTCATCTTTAGAGTCAAGAAGGGCCTTTGTGGGGTACAGGGAGAGATGGTGGGGAAGAATTCCCTATAAGTCAGTGTTTTCACTAGTAACCATTTCCAGCCCACCAAACTCTAACAGGGAAATGGGTGTCTGGCTGATTATTAGTTACCATCTTCAGCGTCCTCCTGATATGGCTCTAGACTCAGAATCACACCTGCGTGCACTGAAAAGGCCGTCAGAGACCACCTAGCCTGCCCCCAGGGCGCAGAACCCCTCTCCTTGCAGCCCAGCCTCTCGGGGCTCCATCCTCAGGCCGGCCAGAGCCCAGTTTCTAGAAATCCTCCAGGAGCCTCACAGCTGCACCACCGCTTCAGCCCAATCGCGGGGCCGGTGAGTGAGTGAGTGAGTGAGTGAGTGTGTGTGTGTGTGTGTGTGTGTGTGTGTCTCTGTGTGTGTGTGTGTTGTGGGGGAAGGAGGGGGAAGCAAAGCTCCCGCCAGACTCTCTCCAGGAGTCCCGGAGGTCCTCCCACCCTCCTCCAACCCCGGGGGATCAGCGAGAGCCGCGGCGCGGCGCCCGGAGTCCCGAGTGGACGCGCGGGGAAGGGCAGCCGTGGCAGGACCAGCCCGAGGGGTGTCCTCCCGCCCGCCCGGGCCTGCCGCTACCTCCTGGAAGAGCTCCAGACTGTAGGTGTTGTCGTCGTCGGCGAAGAAGAGCACGCCCGGCTGCGCGCGCTGGTGCCCGTGCCTCTGGCGCAGCCAGGCGAGGCCTGCGTTGCGCTGCTCGGTAGCGCGCGGCAGCCCGGGCCGCTTGTAGCGCCGGGGCGTGGGGACGTGCAGGTGAGTGCTGGGCAGCCCCGCGCGCGCCAGGAAGCGGCTCACCAGCTCGCTGCGCGCCGCCGCGTCCTCCACCAGGATCCAGTGCAGCTGCGCCACCTGGCGGAATGTGTTGGCCAGGCGGGTCAGCTCGGCCTTCTGCACCGGGCGGCTGTAGGTGGGCGTGATGGCATAGATGGTAGGCAGCGGCGGCTCGGGCGGCGGCGGCGGCGGCCGCGGCCACGATTCGTTGCGTGGCTCCCGGCCGCGCCCCGGGCCGCCCCGGCGGAGCGGGAGCCGGGCGCCCCCGCGGCCCCCGGAGTAGGGCGCGAAGTAGGGGCGCGGGGTGAGCGGGGGCGCGGGCCTGCGCGTGTCCACGTCGAGCATGATGATGACGATCAGGATCCAGGGCAGGAGGATGAAGAAGCGGCTGAACAGCACAGACTTCATGGTGCGCTCTCCCCCGACCTCTCCGACGCCCCGAGCGGGGCTGAGCCGGGGGACCCCAGCGCGCAGTTTGGACGGCGCTGGCGTCCGCGCTCAGGAAGCCGCGGCCGGCGCGCACTCCATGGAGCGGCGGGGCGCTGCGGGGGCGCGGAGCCGGGCGTGCGGGGTCCGCGCAGGTGGCGGGGAGCTCGGGCTTACAGGGCGTGCAGGCAGGCGGGCTGGCGGGGAGGTCCCTACTCCGGGTAGTCGGCGGGAAGCGGGACTCGGTCCAGCCGCGCGCGCCGCCGGCTCCGGAGTTGTGCGGGGCGCCGGGAAGGTGGTGATCCAACCGCGCTCTTTCCGAAGCGTGGGAGCTAGGAGCCGTCCCGCGGCGCCGCAAGCAAAGGGACTCCAGCCGTGGGTCCCTGGTGCGCTCTCGGGGTGAGGAGACAGGCGTGGGAGACAGGCGACGAGCGCTCTCCTTCGTTACATCCCAGCCGAGGCGACGAGCACCGGAAGCGGAGCTTGGGATGTCTTGCGCCCAGCTCGGTTCGCGCGCCGCCGCGGAAGCCTGTGCCCGGGTCTCTTCGCTCAGCGCTGCTCTCGGTAGAACCTCTCCGGGCTCCGGCAGCAAGATCCCAAAGCCTGGAAAGAAAGAAAAAGCGAGGGGGCGGGGGCGCTGCAGACTCCAGAGTCCCCCCCAGCCCCCAGTCCTGTGGGGAGACAGCAGCGCTGCTACTGGCGGCGTGGGGCTGCGCGGGGAGGCGGGAAGGCGGCCGGGCGAGCCGACTCCGGAGGCGGCTGCCGCACCGCCGAGTGGGAGCGGGAGGAGGGTCCCCGTCGGGCGCCGCGGCCTCGGGGAGGGGCTGGATGCTCGCTCGCTCGCTCGCTCCCCCGACCTCCACGCTTTTAGCTTTCTGAAATGCGGCAAGGTCTTTGGAGACCAGCCAGGAAAACACAGGCACGTGCCGAAAACGCGGGAGACTTCGGGTGGGGAGTGAGAGGAGAGGGGCGGCGGGAGAGGGCGTAGGATACCTTCTCTGGCGCCCGGCGCGGGCTTTGTGTGCTGGGGTTGGACCGCACCGCGCAGACAAGAAGCGCTTTCCGCGAAAGGCAGAGATCATGGACATCCCCGAGAAACAGAGGGGTGCCCCTACGGGTGTTTGACTAGTGAGATGGCCCAGAAGAAAGGATCTATCCGAACCTTTGCTGCCTGGCTGCAGTTGATCATTGCGGGGAAATTCCTAAAACTCCAGCTGAGTTAGCAGGTCTAACTTATTTTCCTTCTGTACTCTGGGTCACAGTTCCTGACAGTCGGCTGCCACCGGAATGATTTCGTTTGACCCTCTCGGCGATCCTTTCGATGAGGCCTGGGAAGTAGAATCACCTTCATTTTCTGGATGAGGAAGCTGGGACTCAGAGTTGGCAATGATCTCGCCGAGGTCAGTGGCGATGGCCCAGCGGAAAGGAGACGTAGGTGCCCGGAGTCTAGCCGGTGGCTTCGGCCTGCAAAAGCCACTCTCAGCACAGCCCCCCGGCGGGCGGCCCTCCTGGCGGTAAACAAGGTGCATTCAGAACCAAACGGAGTGCTCGGTGACATGTGGAACCATGACAGCGTCTGGAAGACGCGAGTAGACGCAGGCTCTTGGTTTGGGTGTTTGCTATCTAGCGGACCCGCTGGCTGAGCCTCTGGCTGCCTGCGATGGGGCAGATGAAAGCGGGATCGCGCTCCCTGGGCACGTGCAAGGGAGGTGCTCGCAGAGCGGCAGCAAAGACTTTCCCCAGCCTGTGATAAATAATTTCTGAGCCCATCTTCCCTCGCTGTCTGTCTTCCTCAGTCGTCTTCACAAATAAACCCCGGCGATCGCGCTCTGAGTGTCGGCACGGGGAATGAATGCTCTGGGACCGATGCTCGCGTGTCCAGCGGCTCTGAGGCTCCTGGTTTCTCAGCTCTGTCCTGGCTGCTCCAGCCTGGCGTCCGGTCTTGGCGCGTCCTGAATTTCCCTTATTTACAGCCCAGAGTCTGAAGCCCGAGAGTGAAATGTATAATAATAACCCCACACGCCGCCCTCACTAGGGATCACCTCTTCCACCTTCCAGTATCAGCTACTAGCTCATACTTTAAATCACAATTTAGATCAGTGCCTCCAAACATAGGAAACAATGAATCCATCAGAATCCTTCCTATGGTCGCCGATAGCTTAGCGGGCAAGTCAGGCCCCGGGGTGCGCCTGGGGAAGTCAGGGTCAGCATTTTGGGGGAGGCAAGGGAGGACGGTTGGGGAGGGAATTCGGTGGAGGCGTTTCTCGAAGCAGCACACACACCTGCCCACCCTGCAAAGATGACTGAAGTCTCTTTCATCCTGTTGGAATTTTTACACGTAGTTGAAGAGAAATGCCTCGTGTGTTAACTGAGTAAAACTGAAGTGGTCACAGAATTGAACTTAAAAGCATCACTAAACTTCATGAGTAGGGACCTTGGTTATTCCCTCTCAACCTTGAAACCTATTTCCTGATTGCTTCTTTTCCAGCAACCAGGACTGCTCAGAGAAGAAACACTTGCAAAATCATCACCTTTTGGAATTTATTTTGAGATTTTGACTGGGGCCCAGGATTCACAGATGTCATACAACACAACCCTTAACCAGCACACAGGAGGTCTGTGCATCTTTTCTGTTATCCTTAGTCAGCATTTCCCCCAGGTGTACATCACTCACTCATCTGCTGGGAACATGATGGTTCTTGGAGTAGACCCGGGTTTTATCCCCAGCTGGGTTGGTTGGGCAACTTTAGAAAGTCAATGAGCTTTTCAGAGTCTGTGTCCTCATCTGGAAAAAAATGGACTTAATAGAACACACTCCATCAAAATCTTGTAAGGATTAAATAGGATATGTTAGGTAAAATATTTTGCAGAGCAGCTGGCAACATATAAGTAGTCAGTAAATGCTATTTAAATACAGGTTAACACTTTCTCAAAGGAATATCTTACACCAGGGGATCTAGGTGATCATCATAACAATGCCTCAAAATAGGGCCCCACCTGAGGAGATATTAATGTGTGTGGTAGAGCCTTCTCCAGTTGGGGTAGAGAGGGGAAGAAAGAGGAAGTGAACTCCTAGTACACGATGCCCCTATCACACGGTAAGGATGACATGATTCCAAGTGACATTTATCTCAAGTGGCTGAAAATGCCATTCAGTGACTCAAAAAATGTGGACCTACATCTTTCATGATCAAATGTTGGCAAAGATACAAAGATATAAAAATGAAGAATGTCCATTTGAAGCCAAAAATCAGGATAGAATACTACTAAGTGCAAAAATATATTATGCTTTAAAAATATTGAGAGAATTTATCAGGGCACCAGAATGGAAACAGCTTCTTTAAATGCAAGCATGAACAAAATATTTTTCTGAAGCATAATCACTGATAGCTATGGTACGTTCCCATAATGTTTATGATACTCTTACATAAAACAGTTTAAACGTGATCTGTGGCTGCTAATGAAGGTTGGTAAAGTCACTAGAGTAATGAAAATAATTACCTAACTCAGAGCTTCTGTACAACCTCTTGGTGTTTATTTTCATCTAATCTCTCTAATTATTTGTGTTACAAAGTGAGCATTGCTTCATCTGTACTAATGAAGCCTTGGATTGTTGGCATCAGCTGCTGTGTTTCAGCATTCAGCTGTTGTTCTCAAGTAAACAAACAAAGGTTAAAAAAACCTCATCTGGGGAGTTAACAAAAAACATATTGCAGAATCACTAAACGTTTACATTTTGCTTTGATGAGTAATATGCAACTGTTACTTTGGCACCAGAAAGACTGCAACCCGATTAGAGCTCTGTATGGAGCTGATCCCATTTGACTTTTGAGCCTGTGGTACTGCTACTGTGAAAAATTAACCTTCACAAGAGCATTTGGGTACATCCTTGATATTCTTAAGTGGGAAGGCGATCAAGAAAAAAAAATCTATATGCAATTAAATACTTGTCAATATCTGTATGATAATATAGGTATGCAAAGCAGATTGTAAAAGGAATCAACTAACTCATGTGGGAGGAATAATGTAATGGGAATGTATTGATAATCAATACCCACCTCATGTGAACATAAATATTTTCTGTTATGATATCAGATACAATTATGTGGAAGAACAATGTCAAAATAAATAATTTAGATAGCCCCAAATTCCAGGGATACATGACAATTTCATTGATAACTGTCAGAAAAATGATACCCAAACCACAAATTAAATGGCTCATTTGTTTTATTTTCATGTATCTGGATCCTTTCCAACCATCAGTTTTGTCCTAGAATTGTTCTAAATTTTAATGCTTCTTTAAAATTTTAGATATTTGGAGCTATTATATACAAAATGTGACATTAGAGGAGTTTGACAGTAAAACTCTATTTTTATAGGTTGGTTTGGGATCAAGTTTATTCAGTAAAAGTTTTCTTGAAAATTAGAAATTGGCAATTGAGCCTAACAATTTTATTGAAAAAAATTTCATTTAGTTTGAATAATAACTGAAGATAAAACATGCCAGTGTTCCTCCTTTTCTCTTTATTAGTGAATTAGGATGCACACACACACACAAATGCATAAAGGCATATTATCATCTTTTATATCTCTTCCCCTCACTATCTTAAATATTGGCATTTACATTAAAATATTAACTTGTTAGAAAAAGGATTTTACTGTAAAACTACGTAGTCTACCTTTCATAGTTTTCATGAGAATCAAAGGAAATAATGTTGATGAAAGTATTTTAAACACTGTAAAGTCGTTTATACGTGTAAAATGGAAGAGAGACGTGAAACAAGATTGGCCATGAGTTGATGCTGAAACTGGGATATTACACATGGGAGCTACTAATATTATTGGACCTACTTATGCATGTTCCAAGTTTTTCATAATTAAAGGTTAAACTACATTAGTGATTGTATACTACCATTTGTTTACCAAGCTGGGACTGTTGGACCAGAAGCTGGGTGGGTAGTTTATTCTATATCACATGAATCAGTCTCTTAGTCCTGAGATTGGTCAGTCAGTTAAACAGTTATGTCCTATTTCAGGAGGCAATGGTGTGGGTGGAAGTTGCGGGGTGGGGACATCTAAATTAGGCCTTTACATAATGTGGGTAACAGTCATTTAATAATGGGTATTTCTATGGAAACAAACAAAGGTTAATGATTAGAATAAACTCAATGTTTGAGTCCATCAAAGGACTCAGGGCAGTCAGTTGAGAACTTTTTAGATGTTGGGCTTGAAGCATCTTTATTTTACTTTTTAAAAAAAGATGTATTTATGTATTTAGGCTCTGGTGGGTCTTCACTGATGAGTACGGGCTGTCTCTAGTTGCAAAGAGTATCGGCTAATCTTGGTTGAGGCATGCGGGCCTTCACTGTGGTGGTTTCTCTTGTTGGGGAGCAGAAGCTCTAGGCTCGTAGGCTTCAGTCGTGCTGGCTTCTAGGCTCTAGTGCACGGGCTTAGGAGCTGTGGTGCAAGTGCTTAGTTCTGTGACGTGTGGGGCCAGGGATTAAACTGGCCTCCCTTGCATTGCAAGACGGATTCTTAGCCACTGGATCACCAGGGAAGCCCCTGAAGCATCTTTAGATGGTAGAATGAGAATAGGGAAGGGCAATCTAAAATTTCTTTTTTGTAGGTTGACCATCTCTGGTGATGGCATCAGGTAATATCATGGTGAAATTTCTGAGTGGCCTACAGCAGGCATGAAGGCTGTATCCAATACATGATCAGTTTTGATGATTTCTTTGAAATTTATATCAAGTCATCCAGCTTCAGCTTGCAGGCTGATAAAGGGCAATTTTAGTTTACAGTGATGTCAAGTTAAGAAGGTGGGAGAAAACTTAGAAATATTAATTAATGACAAAATGCACAAAATGACAGGAACCAGAAACAAAGAGGAGAAAAGGCCCAGTTAGTGAAAATGGCACTGTTCAACCAAGAGGGTGTGTTACAGCTTTTACTGAAACATAATTTTCCCCAGTGAATCAACCCCATTTTTATCAAAGATAATTGAAGGAAGATGAATTCATTTGTAAAACAAGTCTACTCTAGTGAATCTTGGCTTCATCACGTGCCAGAAGAATAGTGATTTATCATATAGGCTCTTTAAAAGTCTGTTTTGCTGTAATTTTTAAAAAGGAATCTCAAAAAAGTGGCCAAGAGGGCCGAAGAAAAAGACCCTGAGCTCCTTCGAGGAGCTCAACAGAATTACAGCTGTCTACAGAGCAACCGTCAGTGAAAAAGACTGAGACCTCCAGAAAAGATGTTCTACAACTAAAGACAGGAAGGAGGAACTACAGTGAGATAGGCAGGAGGGGCAGACTCTCAGTACAGTCAAGTCCCACATCCCCAGGTGGCTAACCCACAAACTGGAGAATAATTACATTGCAGAGGCTCTCCCTCAGGAATGAGAGTTCTGAGCCCCAGGTGGGGCTCTCCAACCAGAGGTTCAGCAGAAAGGGGGGGGAGTCCACAGAGCATTTGGCTTTGAAGACCAGTAGAGCTTAGTTTTGGAAGACCCACAGGACTGGAGGAATTAGACTTCACTCTTCAATGCCATACAGCATCTCACAGACACCAGGACCCAGGATAAAAGAAGTAATTATTCAATAAGAGCCTGGGCCACACCTACCTGATGGTTCTGCAGAGTATCCTGAAGAGGTGGCGTGATGGTGGGGCAGCTGTGTCTCATCCTAGGGACAAAGACATTGGTGGCAGACATACTGGAAATAGGCATACTATTGTAAGAACACTGCTGCTGGCGTCTGCCATCTTGGCTCATTATTGTCAAGGCTAAGCCCTGCTCAAAAGCCTGTTAGCTCCAGTGCTGGGAGGCTTTCAGGGAAGCAACTCTCTGGGCAGGGACGCAGCTCCACCAATCAGCAGACAGGCTGCTTAAAACTTCTTGAGCCCACAGCCCCAAGACATGGCTCTGCCCACCAGAGAGCTAGCACTCAGCTGCAAACACCAGAGGGCAGGCACCAGTCCCTGCTACCAGGAAACCTGCTTAATTTTTAGAACAGCTTCACCCACCAAATCTGTTGTTCAGTTGTTAAGTCATGTCTGACTCTGCCATCCTGTGAATTATAGCATGTCAGGCTTCCCTGTCCTTCACTATCTCCCAGAGTTTCTCAAACTCATGTCCATTGAGTCAGTGATGCCATCCAACCATCTCATCCTCTTTTGTCCCCTTCTTCTCCTGCCCTCAGTCTTTCCCAGCATCAGGGTCTTTTCCAATGAGTCAGTTCTTTGCATTAGGTGGCCAAAGTATTGGGAGTTTCAGTTTCAGCATCAGCCCTTCCAATGAATATTCAGGACTGATTTCCTTTAGGATGGACTGGTTGGATCTCCTTGCAGTCCAGGCGACTCTCAAGAGTCTTCTCCAGCACCACAGTTCAAATGCATCAATTCTTCAGCACTTAGTCTTTTTAGTCCAACTCTCACATCCATACATGACGACTGGAAAAACCATAGCTTTGACTATATAGACCTTTGTTGGCAAAGTGATGTCTCTGCTTTTTAATATGCTGTCTGGGTTTGTCATAGCTTTTCTTCCAAGGAGCAAGCCTCTTTCATGGCTACAGTCACCATCTGCAGTGATTTTGGAGTCCAAAAAAAATAAAGTCTGTCACTGTTTCCATTGTTTCCCCATCTATTTGCCATGACAGGATGGGACCAGATGCTATGATCTTGGTTTTCTGAATGTTCAGTTTTAAGCTAACTTTTTCAATCTCCTCTTTCACTTTCATCAAGAGGCTCTTTAGTTCTTCTTCACTTCTACCATAAGGGTGATGTCATCTGCATGTCTGAGGTTATTGATATTTCTCACAGCAATCTTGATTCCAGCTTGTGCTTCATCCAGCCCAGCATTTTGCATGATGTATTATGCATAGATGTTAAATAAGCAGGATGACAATATACAGCCTTTATGTACTCCTTTGCCAATTTGGAACCAGTCTGTTGTTCCATGCCCAGTTCTAACTGTTGCTTCTTGACCTGCATACAGATTTCTCAAGAGGCAGGCCAGGTGGTCTGGTATTCCCATTTCTTTCAGAATTTTCCACAGTTTGTTGTGATCCACACAGTCAATGGCTTTGGTGTAGTCAATAAAGCAGAAGTAGATGTTTTTGTGGACTCTCTTGCTTTTTCGACGATCCAACAGAAGTTGGCAATATGATCCCCGATTCATCTGCCTTTTCTAAAACCAGCTTGAATGTCTGGATTCATGGTTCATGTACTGTTGAAGGCTGACTTGGAGAATTTTGAGCCTTTACTAGTGTGTGAGATGAGTGTGGTAGTTTGAATATTCTTTGGCATTGCCTTTGTATGGGATTGGAATGAAAACTGACCTTTTCCAGGCCTGTGGCCACTGCTGTGTTTTCCAAATTTCCTGGCATATTGAGCACAGCACTTGCACAGCATCATCTTTTAGGGTTTGAAATAGCTCAACTGGAATTCCATCACCTCCACTAGCTTTATTTATAGTGATGCTTCCTGAGGCCCACTTCACATTCCAGGATGTCTGGCTCTAGGTGAGTGATCATACCATCATGATTATCTGGGTCGTGAAGAGGTTTTTTGTGTAGCTCTTCTGTGTATTCTTGCCACCTCTTCTTATATTCTGCTTCTGTTAGGTCCATACCCTTTCTGTCCATTATTGAGCCCATCTTTGCATGAAATGTTTCCTTGGTATCTCTCATTTTCCTGAAGAGATCTCTAGTCTTTCCTATTCTATTGTTTTCCTCTATTTCTTTGCATTGATCGCTGAGGAAGGCTTTCTTATCTCTCCTTGCATTTCTTTGGAACTGCATTCAAATGGATATATCTTTCCTTTTCTCTTTTGCCTTAAGCTTCTCTTCTTTTCTCAGCTATTTGTAAGGCCTCCTCAGACAACCATTTTGCCTTTTCACATTTCTTCTTCTTGGGGATGGTCTTGATCACTGCCTCCTGTACAATGTCACGAACCTCTGTCCATAGTTCTTCAGGCACTCTGTCTATCAGATGTAATCCCTTGAATCTATTTCTCACTTCCACTGTATGATCATAAGGGATTGGTCATACCTGAATGGTCTAGTGGTTTTCCCTACTTTCTTCAATTTAAGTCTGAATTTGGTAATAAGGAGTTCATGATCTGAGCCACAGTCAACTCCAGGTCTTGTTTTTGCTGACTGTATAGAGCTTCTCCATCTTCAGCTGCAAAGAATATAATCCATCTGATTTTGGTATTGACCATCTGGTGACATCCATGTGTAGAGTGTTCTCTTGTGTTGTTGGAAGAGGGTGTTTGCTATGACCAGTGCATTCTCTTGGCAAAACTATGTTAGGCTTTGCCCTGCTTCATTTTGTACTCCAAGGTCAAATTTGCCTGTTACTCCAGGTATCTTTTAACTTCCTACTTTTGCATTCCAGTCTCCTACTGTGAAAAGGACATCTTTTTGGGGTGTTAGTTCTAGAAGGTCTTGTAGGTCTTCATAGAATTGTTCAACTTCATCTTCTTTAGCATTACTGGTCAGGGCATAGATTTCAATTACTATGATATTGAATGGTTTGCCTTGGAAACAGATCATTCTGTCATTTTTGAGGTTGCATCCAAGTACTGCATTTCAGACTCTTTTGTTTACTATGATGGCTACTCTGTCTCCACAGTAGTAGGTATAATGGTCATCTGAATTAAATTCACCCATTCCAGTCCACTTTTGTTCACTGATTCCTAAAATATCAATGTTCACTCTTGCCAACTCCTGTTTGACCACTCCAAATTTACCTTGATTCATGGACCTAACATTCCAGGTTCCTATTGTCACACGAGTGTATGTTCCTCGGTTTTTTGTCTCATCACAACAAGGATTTGGAGCGACGGACATTAAAGCCCTCTGTGCGTCACAGCTCTCGGGTCTTGGACAAACCGTGTTACAGCTCTTAGGCAAATCAGTGTTACAGCTCCATTTTATTTAGAAGATAGCAGGAGAATCCAAGACTTGAAGAGAAGAAAGTGGAGGAGTGTGTGGGGAGGGAGGGAGGGAGAGAGAGAGAGAGAAAGCGAGAGAGAGAGAGAGCGTGTGCACGCACGCACGCGGGAGATAGAGTCCGTGAGAAAGCGCTTTGGCTCCTCCTTTTATATGTTTTTTCCTCCACCTGGGCCTGCCCTATGCAAATTGGGCTTAGCCAGGAGTGCTGTTCTGCCTGAAGTTTTCACTCTGGTCCTCGGACCTTCCTTTGACCTTCCTTGTCTTCTAGCCACCACCATTTTGGACTCCTTTTCCCTATTCTACCTACTTAACACTATGCAATATTACTCTTTACAGCATTGGACTTTACTTTCATCACCAGCCATATCCACAACTGGGTGTTGTTTTTGCTTTTGCTCCATCTCTTCATTCTTTCTGGAGTTATTTTTCCACTGATCTCCCATAGCATATTGGGCACCTACCGACCTGGGGAGTTCATCTTTCAGTGTCCTATCTTTTTGCCTTTTCATACTGTTCATGGGGTTCTTAAGGTAAGAATACTGAAGTGGTTTGCCATTCCCTCTCCAGTGGACCATATTTTGTCAGAACTCTGCAACATGATCCGTCCGTCTTGGTGGCCCTACATGGCATGGGTCATAGTTTCACTGAGTTAGACAAGGCTGTGGTTCATGTGATCAGATTGGTTAGTTTTCTGTGATTGTGGTTTTCATTCTCTCTGCCCTCTGATGGATAAAGATAAGAGGCTTATGGAAGCTTCCTGATGGGAGAGACTGCCTGAGGGGGAAACTGGGTCTTGTTCTGATGGGCAGGGCCATGCTCAGTAAATCTCTAATCCAATTTTCTCTCGATGGGTGGGGCTGTGTTCCCTTCCTGTTGTTTGACCCGAGGCAAAACTGTGGTGGAGGTAATGAAGATAATGGCGACCTCCTTCAAAACATCCCATGCACTCAGTGCCACACTCAGTGTCCCCAACCCTGCAGCAGGCCACTGCTGACCCTCGCCTGCTTCAGAGACTCCTGGACACTCACGGGCAAGTCTGAGTCAGTCTCTTGTTGGGTCACTGCTCCTTTCTTCTGGGTCCTGGTGCACACAAGGTTCTGTTTTTGCTCTCCAAGAGTCTGTTTCCCCAGTCCTGTGTAAGTTCTGGCAGCTCTATGCTGGGATTAATGGCAACTTCCTCAAAGAGGGCTTATGTTATGCTCTGGTCTGCTACATCCAGAGTCCCTGCCCCTGTGGCTGGCCACTGCTGACCCATACCTTCACAGGAGACACTCAAACACAGTTCTGGCTCAGTCTCTGTGGGGTCTCTGGGTCCTGGTGGGCACTTTTGTTTGAGCCCTCTGAACATCTCTGGAAGGTAAAGGATTTGATTCTAAATGTCATTTTGCCCCTCCTACCATCTTGCTGGGGCTTCTCCTTTGCCCTTGGACATGGGGTTTCTTTTTTTGTTGGGATCCAACATTCTCCAGTTGATGGTTGTTCAGCAGTGAGTTGTAGTTTTGGAGTTCTCACAGGAGAAGATGAGCTCATGTCCTTCTACTCAGCTATCTTTCTGGGATAATAGAATAGTGGAATTCACTGCTGCTTAACAGACAACTGAATGAAAATAAATGAGGACAGTTTAAGAGACAACTCCCAGCCCCACCCCCAGCCCGGGGACAAGATCAAGCACGCTTAATATGTTTATTACAGAGATCCCAAGAGGAGGTTGAGAGAGAGAGAAAGGACCTGAAAAAATAGTTGAAGAGATAGTAGCTGAAAACTTCACTAACCTAAGAAAGGAAGATTAACAAGATTAACCTGCAGAGGAACACACCAAGACACATTGTAATCAAAATGACAAAAGTTAAAAATAAAGAAGGACTATTAAATGCAGCAAGAAAACACAACAAATAGACAAGAGAACTCCTACAAAGATATCAGCTGATTTTTTAGCAGAAACACTGCAAACCAGAAAGGACTGACATGATAAGTTTAAGGTGAAAGGGCAAAAAAAAAAATACAAACAAGATTACTCTACCTAGCAAGGATCTCATTCAGACTCATCAGAGAAATCAAAAGGTTTACAGACAAGCAAAAGCTAAGAGTCCTGCACCACCACATGTTAAAGGAGCTTCTCTAGGCAAAAAGAAAAAGCCACAGCTAGAATCTACAAAACTGGAAAAGCTCACAGTAAAGGCAAACACACAGAAGGTAGGAAATCATCCGAATACAAAACTAGTAGGGAGGTTAAACAACAAAAGTTGTAAAAGCAACTTGTCTCCAATAAGCAGTTAAGGGATGCACACAAAATTAATATGTAAAATATGATATCAAAACAGTAATATTGAGGGGAGGAGAGTACAACATAGGGTTGTCTTTTTTTTTTTTTTAAATGCATTTGAAATGAACAGATCGGCAACTTAAAATAATCAAGTATAAATAGATAGATAGATAGATGGTAATATAAAAATCTCATAGTAACTGCAAACCCCAAATCTATAACTGATATACAGACAAAACTATAAAAGAAATACAAACATAACATTAAAGACAGTCATCAAATCACAAGGGGAGAGGACAAAAGAAGAATAAAGGGAGGGAAAAGACCTGCAAAGAATGTCCAAAAATATTAATAAAATGGCAATTAGAACATACATATTGATAATTACCTTAAATGTAAATGGGTTAAATATATCAACCAAAATACATAGAATGGCTGGGTGGATACTATATTTCAATAAAATGAAGAACCTAGAAAAAATGAACAAATTTTTAGAAAGGTACAATCTCTGAAGACTGGATCAATAGGAAACAGAAAACACAAACAGGCCAATCACAAGTAATGAAATTGGATCTGTGATTTAAAAACTCCCAATGACAAAAGTCCAGAACAAGATAGCCTCACTGGCAAATTCTATCAAACATTTAGAGAAGAGTAGTTAACACCTATCTTTGGAAACTATTCTAACAATTTCAGAGGAAGGAACACTTTAGAACTCATTCTGTAGGGCCACCATCACCCTGATAACAAGACAAAATAACTGCCAAAAAGAGAAAATCACATGCCATTATTACTGTTGAAGTTCACACAAATATCCTCAAAAAAATACTAGCAATAGATTAAAAAGATCATATACAATGATCAAATGTTATTTATCCCAGGGATGCAAGGAGTTTTCAGTATCTGTGAATCAACTAGTGTGATACATCACATTAACAAATTGAAGAATAAAAACCAATGATCATCACAATAGATATAAAAAAGGCTTTTGATAAAACTCAACATCCATTTATGATAAAAGCTCTCCAGAAAAAGGGCATAGAGGGAGCCTGTGCTGTGCTTTTCCTAGTCACTCACTGTGTCCAACTCTTTGTGACCCCATCGACTGCATGCCACCAGGCTCCTCTGTCCATGGGGATTCTCCAGGCAAGAATACTGGAGTGGGTTCCATGCCCTTCTCCAGGGAATCTTCCCAACCCAGGGATCAAACCCAGGTCTCCAGCACTGCAGACAGATTCTTTACCAACTGGGCCACCAAGGAAGCCCAAGAATACTGGAGTGGGTAGTCTATCCCTTCTCTAGGGGATCTTCCTGACCAGGAATCAAACCAGGTCTCCTGTTAGCTGAGCTAACAGGGAAACCCAGAGGGAGCCTACCTCAACACAGTAAAGGCCATATATGACAAGCCCACAGCTAATATCATACTTGATGGTGAAAAGCTGAAAGCATTTGCTCTAAGATCAGGAGCAAGACAAGAATGTACACTTTTGCCAGTTTTATTCAATAAAGTTTCAGCAGTCTTAGCCACCGTAATCAGAGAAGGAAAAAGAAAAGAAAGTCATATAGGAAAAGAAGTAAAATTGCCACTGTTTGCAGATGATGTGATACTATACCTAGAAATTCCTAAAGAGGCAAACTTGGAAGAAAAGCTATGATAAACCTAGACAGCATATTAAAAAGCAGAGACATCACTTTGCTGACAAAGATTCGTATAGTAAAAAC
The DNA here is from genome assembly GCF_019923935.1 of Bubalus bubalis. Lineage (NCBI taxonomy): Eukaryota > Metazoa > Chordata > Mammalia > Artiodactyla > Bovidae > Bubalus > Bubalus bubalis. The sequence goes on along the minus strand of NC_059166.1, from coordinate 94,013,995 downwards.
TATGGTTTTTCCAGTTTAGTCATGTATAGATGTGAGACTTGGACCATAAAGAAAGCTGAATGCTGCAGAATTGATGCTTTTGAACTGTGATGCTGGAGAAGATCTTGAGAGTCCCTTGGACTGCTAGGAGATCAAACCAGTCAATCCTAAAGGAAATCAGCTCTGAATATTCATTTGAAGGACTGATGCTGATGCTGAAGCTCCAATACTTTGGCCACCTGATGCGAGAGCCAACTCATTGGAAAAGACCCTGATGCTGGGAAAGATTGAGGGTTGGAGGAGAAGGGGATGACAGAGGATGGGATAGTTGGATGGCATCACTGTCTCAATGGACATGAGTTTGAGCAAACTCTTGAAGATAATGCAGGACAGGGAAGCCTGATGTGCTGCAGTTCATGGGGTTGCAAAGAGTCAGACATGACTGAGCAAATGAACAACAACAACAAAGTTGCAACCAGAAAACTACTAGAGCTCATTAATGAATTTAGTAAATTTCCAAAATTAATACATAGAAATCAGTTGTATTTCTGTATACTGACTATGAGAAAAGAAATTATAGAAAAAAATCCCACTTAGTATCTCATCAAGAAGAATTAAATACCTAGGAATAAACCTAACTGAGGAGGCAAAAGACCTGTACTCTGAAAATTATAAGATGCTGATGAAAGCAGTTGAAGATGACACAAACAGATACAAAGATGTACTATGTCATTGGATGGGAAGAGTCAATATTGTCTTCAAGTCTTCAATATTGTCAAAATTACTATACTCCCCAAAGAAATATACAGGTACAATGCAGTCACTATCAATTTACCAATTTTATTTTTCACAGAACTAGAAAAGATAATTTTACAATTTGTATGGGAACACAAAAGATGCAGAATAGCCAAAGCAATCTTGAGAAAGAAAAACGGAACCAGAGGAATCAGGCTCTTTGATTTCAGACTACACTATAGAGCTAGAATAATCATAACAGTATGCTACTGGCAGAAAAACAGAAATATAGATCAATGGAAGAGGATAGAAAGCCCAGAAATAAACCCATGCATCTATGATCAATTAATCTATGACAAAGAATGCAAGAATATACAATGGAGAAAAGACAGCCTTTTCAATAAGTGGTGCTGGGAAAACTGGACAACTAGTTATAAAAGAATGAAATTAGAACACTCCCTAACACATACTTAAAAATAAACACAAAATGGATTAAAGACCTAAATGTAAGACTAGATTCTTTAAAACTCATACAGGAAAACATAGGACTGTCTTTGACATAGATATCAGCAAGATTTTTTTGGCTCCTTCTCCTATAGTAATGGACATAAAAGCAAAAATAAGTGAATGGGACCTAATTAAACTTAAGAGCTTTTCACTAAAAAGGAAAAACCATATACAGGATGAAAAGACAACCCTCAGAATGGGAGAAAATATTTGCAAATGAAGCAACTGACAAAGGATTAATCTCCAAAATATACAAAACAGTTCATACAGTTCATTGTAAAAAAAAAAAAAAAACAAAAAACAAACAAACAAAAAAACACAACAAAACAAAGAACCTAATCAAAAAATGGGCAGAAGATCTAAACAGATACTTCTCCAAAGAGCACATACAGATGGTCAAAAGACACGTGAAAATATGTTCAACATTGATAATTATGAGAGAAATGCAAATCAAAACTACAGTAAAGTGTCACCTCACACCAGTCAGAATGGCCATCATCAAAACAACCTGCAAATAATAAATGCTGGACAGCATGTGGAGAAAAGGAAATCCTCTGACTCTGTTGGTGGGGATGCAAATTTGTACAGCCACTGTGGAGAATAGTATGGAATTTGCTTTAAAAACTAAAAATAGAGCTAGCATATGACTTTGCAATCCCACTCCTTGGCATATATATACATAGAAAACCATAATTAAGAAAATACATGCACCCCAATGTTCACTGCTGCACTATTCACAATAGCCAATACATGGAAGAAACCCAAGTGTCCATCAACAGAGGAATGGACAAAGATGTGGTACATATATACACTGGAATATTTCTCAACCTTATAGAGGAATAAAATAATGCAATTTGCCACAACATAGACCTAGAAATTATCATACTAAGTGAAGTAAGACAGAGAAAAATAAATATCATATGATAACACATATGTAGAATCTGAAAAAATGATTCAAATGAACTTATTTACAGAACAGAAACTCACAGACATGAAAAAAAGAACTTATCTTTACCAAAGGGGAAAGGGATGTGGGGGAAGGGATAAATTAGGAGTTTGGGATTAGCAGATAGAGAATACTATGTATAAAAATAGATGACTGCTCCCGCACCTGCTGCACACAATGAGGTGTCACTTGCTTCATTACCTCGCTTCAGACAGAGATCAAGCCCTGAGCCTTTGGAGTGGGAGCATTCACTCCAAGACCCTAGACCACCAGAGAACTCCTAACCCTAGGGAGTATCAAATAGTGAGAATTCCCACATAGGAAGCCACTTGAATACAAGACCTGGCATCACCCAATCACCAGTAGCACCCTGTGCAGGATGCCTCATCCAAACAAACAAGGCAAAAATACAAATCCAGTCATCAGCAGAATGGATTATCACCTCACTTAGCCCTGCCCATCAGAGGAAAAAAACAAAACAAAACAAAACCCAGCACATATCTCACCCTATACGAAACTTACACAAACCACTGGAGCAACATTACGAGGGCAGAAACCAAAAGGAAGAAAGAAGCAACCTTGAAGCCCAGGAAAAGGAGACCTCAAACACAATAAGTTTAAAAAAAAATTATGAAAAGGCAGAGAAGTACTGCACAAATGAAGGAACAAGCTAGAAACACACAAGTCCAAATAAATGAAGAGGAAATAGGCAAACTACCTGAAAAAGAATTTAGAATAATAATAGTAAAGATGATCAAAAACCTTGAAAACAGAATGGAGAAAATGCAAGAATCAAAAAAGACCTAGAAGAATTAAAGAATAAACATACAGAGAAAAACAACATAATTAGTGAAATTAAAAATACTCTATAAGGAATCAAGAGCAGAATATATGAAGCAGAACAGATCAGTGAGCTGGAAGGTACATGGTAGAAATCACCACTAAAGAGCAGAATAAATTAAAAAGAATGAAAAGAACTGAGGATAGTCTCAAAGACCTCTGGGACAATATTAAATACACCAACATTTGAATCATAGGGGTCCCAGAAGAAGAAGAGAAAAATAAAATTTTTTTATTATGAAAAAATTTTTGAAGAGATTATAGTTGAAAATTTCCCTAATATGGAAAAGGAAATAGTCAATAAAGTCCAAGAGGTATGAAGAGTCCCATACAGGATAAACTCAAGGAGAAACATGCCAGGACACATACTAATAAAACTAAAAAAGATTAAACAGAAAGAAAGAATATTAAAAGCAGCAAGGAAAAGAAACAGCATACAAGGGAAACCCCCTAAGTTTAACAGCTGATCTTTCAGCAGAAACCCTGAAGGCCAGAAGGGAATGGCAGGATGTATTTAAGTATTGAAAAGGAAAAATCTACAGCCAAGGTTACTCTACCTGGCAAGGATCACATTCAAAACTGATGGAGAAATCAAAAGCTTTTCAGACAAGCAAAAGTTAAATGAATTCAGTGCCACCAAACCAGCTTTACAACAAATGTTAAAGGGACTTATATAGTCAGGAAATACAAAACAAGATAAAGATCTACATAAACAAACCCCAAACAATTAAGAAAATGGCAATAGGAACATATATATCAACAATTACTTTAAATGTAAATGGATTAAATGCTCCAACCAAAAGACACAGACTGGCTGAATGGACATAAAAATAAGACCCATATAAAAGCTGTCTACAAGAAACCCACTTCAGACCTAAAGACACATATAAACTGAAAGTGAGAAAATTGAAATTGTATCAAGCATCTTTTCTGACCACAAGGCTATGAGATTAGATATCAATTACAAGAAATAAAAACTGTAAAAAACACAAACACATGGAGATTAAACAATACATTTCTAAATAACGAACAGGTTACTGAAGAAATCCAAAGGGAAATTAAAAAAATCCTAGAAACAAATGACAATGAAAACACGACAACTTAAAACCTATGGGAGGCAGCAAAAGCAGTTCTAAGAGGGAAGTTTATAGCAATACAATCCTACCTCAAGAAACAAGAAAAACATCGAACAGACAACCTTACTTTACACCTAAAACAACTGGAAAAAGAAGAACAAAAAACCCCCAAAATTAGTAGAAGGAAAAAAATCATAAAGATCCGAGCAGAAATAAATGAAAAAGAAATAAAACAAGCAATAGTAGAGATTAATAAAACTAAAAGCTGGTTCTTTGAAAAGATAAACAAAATTGACAAGCCTTTAGCCAGACTCATCAAGTAAAAAAGAGAGAAGAATCAAATCAACAAAATTAGAAATGACAAAGAAGTTACAACAGACAATGCAGAAATACAAAGGATTATAAGAGACCATTATGAACAACTATATGACAATATAATGGATAACCTGGAAGCAATAGACATATTCTTAGAAAAGTTCAATCTTCCAAGACTGAACCAGGAAGAAATAGAAATTATGAACAACCCAATTACAAGCACTGAAATCGAAGCTGTGATCAAAAATCTCTCAAAAAACAAAAGCCCAGGACCAGATGGCTTCACAGGTAAATTCTACCAAACATTTGGAGAAGAGCTAATGCCTATCCTTTTAAAATGCTTTCAAAAAATTACAGAGGAAGGAACATTTCCAAACTCATTCTATGATGCCACCATCACCCTGATATCAAAACCAGAAAAAGACAACACAAAAAAAGAAAACTACAGGCCAATATCACTGATGAACATAGATGCAAAATCTTCAACAAAATTTTAGCAAACAAAATTCAGCAACACATCAAAAAGCCCATACAGCATGATCAAGTTTAGTTTATTCCAGGGATGCAAGGAATCTTCAATATAGACAAATCAATCAGTGTGATACACCATATTAACAAATTGAAGGATAAAACCATATGATAATCTCAGATGGAGAAAGAAACTTTGACAAAATTTAGCACTGGTTTATGGTTAAAATTCTTCAAAAAATGGGCACAGAAGGAATCTACCTCAACATAGTAAAGGCCATATATGATAAGCCCACAGTAAACATTTTCAATGGTGAAAAAAATAAAGCATTCCCTATAAGATCAGGAACAAGACAAGGGTGTCTACTTTCACCACTATTATTCAACATAGTTTTAGAAGTCCTAGCTATAGCAATCAGAGAAGAAAAAGAAATAAAAGAAATGCAGATTGGAAAAGAAGTAAAGCTCTCACTATTTGCAGATAACATGAAATAGCTGTCTGAGGAAGCCTTACAAATAGCCGTGAAAAGAAGAGAAGTGAAAGGCAATGGAGAAAAGGAAAGATATACCAATTTGAATGCAGAGTTCCAAAGAATAGCAAGGAGAGATAAGAAAGCCTTCCTCAGTAATCAATGCAAAGAAATAGAGGAAACAATAGAGTAGGAAAGACTAGGGATCTCTTCAAGAAAATCAGAGATACCAAGGGAACATTTCATGCAAAGATGGACTTAATACAGGAGAGAAATGGTATGGACCTAAGAAAAGAAGAAGATATTAAGAAGTGGCAAGAATACACAGAAGAACTATACAAAAAAGATCTTCATGATCCAGAAAATCATGATGGTGTGATCACTCACCTAGAGCCAGACATCCTGGAATGTGAAGTCAAGTGGGCCTTAGAAAGCATCACTATGAACAAAGCTAGTGGAGGTGATGGAATTCCAGTGGAGCTATTTCAAATCCTAAAAGATGATGCTGTGAAAGTGCTTCATTCAATATGTCAGCAAATTTGAAAAACTCAGCATCAGCCACAGGACTGGAAAAGGTCAGTTTTCATTCCAATCCCAAAGAAAGGCAATGCCAAAGAATGCTCAAACTACCGCACAATTGCACTCATCTCATACGCTAGTAAAGTAATGCTCAAAATTCTCCAAGCCAGGATTCAGTGATATGTGAACTGTGAACTTCCAGATGTTCAAGCTGGTTTTAGAAAAGGCAGAGGAACCAGAGATCAAATTGCCAACATTTTGTGGGTCATCAAAAAAGCGAGAGAGTTCCACAAAAACATGTGTTTCTGCTTTATCGACTATGTCAAAGTCTTTGACTGTGTGGATCACAATAAACTGTGGGAAAATCTGAAAGAGATGGGAATATTAGACCACCTGACCTGCCTCTTGAGAAATCTGTATGCAGGTCAGGAAGCAGCAATTAGAACTGGACATGGAACAACAGACTGGTTCCAAATTGGCAAAGGAGTACTTAAAGGCTATATATTGCCATCCTGCTTACTTAATTTCTATGCAGAATACATCATGAAAAATGCTGGGCTGGATGAAGCACAAGCTGGAATCAAGATTGCCAGGAGAACTATCAATAACCTCAGATATGCAGATGACACCACCCTTATGGCAGAAAGTGAAGAGGAACTAAAGAGCCTCTTGATGAAAGTGAAAGTGGAGAGTGAAAAAGTTGGCTTAAAGCTCAACATTCAGAAAACTAAGATCATGGCATCCAGCCCCATCCCATCATGGCAAATAGATGGGGAAACAGTGGCTGACTTTAGTTTTCTGGTCTCCAAAATCACTGCAGATGGTGAGTGCAGCCATGAAATTAAAACACACTTACTCCTTGGAAGGAAAGTTTTGATGAACCTAGACAGCATATTAAAAAGCAGAGTCATTACTTTGTCAATAAAGGTCCATCTAGTCAAGGCTATGGTTTTTCCAGTAGTCATGTATGGATGTGAGAGTTAGAGTATAAAGAAAGCCGAGTGCTGAAAAATTGATGCTTTTGAACTGTGGTGTTGGAGAAGACTCTTGAGAGTGCCTTGGACTGAAAGGAGATCCAAGCAGTCCATCCTCAAGGAAATCAGTCCTGGGTATTCATTGGAAGGACTGATGTTGAAGCTGAAACTCCAATATTTTAGCCCCCTGATGCGAATAGCTGACTCATTTGAAAAGACCCTGACATTGGGGAAGGTTGAAGGCAGGAGGAGAAGGGGATGACAGAGGATAAGATGGTTGGATGACATCACCAACTCAATGGACATGAGTTTGAGTAAACTCCGGGAGTTGGTGATGGACAGGGAGGCCTGGTGTGCTGTGGTTCATGGGGTCACAAAAACTTTGACACAACTGAGCAACTGAACTGAACTGAACTGATGCTACATGTAGAAAATCCTAAAGATAGTATCAGAAATTTACTAGAGCTAATAAGTGAATTTAGGAAAGTTGCAGGATACAACATAATTACACAGAAATCACTTGCATTTCTATATACTAACAATGAAAAATAAGAAAGAGAAATTAAAGAATCAATTCTATTCACCATTGCAACAAAAAGAATTACATATCTAGGAATAAACCTACCTAAGGAGACAAAAGAACTGTATTCAGAAAATTATGAGACACTGATGAAAAAAATCAAAGATGAGATAAACAGATGGAGAGATATTCCATGTTCCTGGGTAGAAAGAATCAATATTGTGAAAATAACTATACAGCCAAATGCAGTCTACAGATTCCATGTGATCCCTATCAAATTACCAATGATATTTTTCACAGAACTAGAACAAAAAGCTTCACAATTCATATGGAAACACAAAAAACCTTGAATAGCCAAAGTAGCCTTGAGAAAGAAGAATGGAGCTGGAGGAATCAATCTTCCTGACTTCAGATTATACTACAAAACTACAGTCATCAAGACAGTATGGTACTGGCACAAAAACAGAAATACAGACCACTGGAATAAGATAGAAAGCTAGAAATATGGTTACCTTATTTTTGACAAAGGAGGCAAGAATATACAATGGGGGAAAGACAGCCTCTTCAATAAGTGGTGTTTGGAAAACTTGACAGCCACATGTAAAAGATGAAAATTAGAATACTTCCTAACACCATACACAAATGTACGCTCGAAATTGATTAAAAACCTAAATGTAAGACCAGAAACTGTCTTACTGTTAGAGGAAAACATAGGCAGAACACTCGATGACATAAATCAAAGCAGATCCTCTATGATCCATCTCTTAGAGTAATGGAAATAAAAACAAAAGTAAACAAGTGGGATCTGATTAAACTTAAAAGCTTTTGCACAGCAAAGGAAACTATAGGCAAGGTGAAAAGACAACCCTCAGAATGGGAGAAAATAATAGCAAATGACACAACTGACAAAGGATTAGTTTCCAAAATATACAAGCAGCTCATACAACTCAATACCAGAAAAACAAACAATCCAGTCAAAAAGTGGAAAAAAGACCTAAACAGACATTTCTCCAAAGCAGACATACAGATGCCTAGCAAGCACATGAAAATATGCTCAACATCTCTCATTATTAGAGAAGTGCAAATCAAAACTACAGTGAGATATCACCTCAAACCAGTCAGAATGGCCATTATCAAAAAGTCTACAAACAATAAATGTAGAGGGTGTAGAGAGAAGGAAACCCTCTTACACGTTGGTGGGAGTGTAAATTGACCCAGCCACTGTGGAAGGCTCTATGGAGATCCTTAAAAAACTTGGAATAAAACCACCATATGACCCAGCAACCCCACTCCTGGGCATACACCCTGAGGAAACCAATATTGAAAAAGACACACATATCCCATTGTTCATTGCAGCACTATTTACAATAGCTAGAACATGGAAGCAATCTGGATGTCCATCAACAGATGAATGGATAAAGAAGTTGTGGTACATATACATAATGGAATATTACTCAGCCATAAAAAGGAAGCAGTTGCATCAGTTCTAATGAGGTGGATGAACCTAGAACTTATTATACAGAGTGAAGTAAGTCAGAAAAAGAAAGATAAATATCGTATTCTAATGCATATATATGGAATCTATAAAAATGGTACCGAAGAATTTATTTACAGGGCATTAATGGAGCAGCTGTGAAGAGATACCCCACGTCCAAGGTAAGAGAAACCCAAGTGAGACAGTAGGTGTTGTGAGAGGGCATCAGAGGGCAGACACAGTGAAACCATAATCACAGAAAACTAGCCAATCTGATCACACGGACCACAGCCTTGTCTAACTCAATGAAACTAAGCCATGCTGTGAGGCCACCCAAGAAGGACGGGTCATGGTGGAGAGGTCTGACAGAATGTGGTCCACTGGAGAAGGGAATGGCAAACAAACCACTTCAGTATTCTTGCCTTGACAACCCCATGAACAGTATGAAAAGGCAAAAAGATAGGATACTGAAAGAGGAACTCTCCAGGTTGGTAAGTGCCCAATATGCTACTGGAGATCAGTGGAGAAATAACTCCAGAAAGAATGAAAGGATGGAGCCAAAGCAAAAACAATACCAAGTTGTGGATGTGACTGGTGATAGAAGCAAAGTCCAATGCTGTAAAAAGCCATACAGCATAGGAACCTGGAATGTGAGGCCCATGAATCAAGGCAAATTGGAAGTGGTCAAATAGGAGATGGCAAGAGTGAACGTTGACATTCTAGGAATCAGCGAACTAGAATGGACTGGAATGGGTGAATTTAACTCAGATGACCATTATATGTACTACTGTGGGCAGGAATCCCTTAGAAGAAATGGAGTAGCCTTCGTAGTCAACAAAAGAGTCCAAAATGCAGTACTTGGATGCAATTTCAAAAATGACAGAATGATCTCTGTTCGTATCCAAGGCAAACCACTCAATATCATGGTAATCCAAGCCTATGCCCCAACCAGTGACACTGAAGAAGCTGAAGTTGAATGGTTCTATGAAGACCTACAAGACCTTTTAGAACTAACACCCCCCAAAAGATGTCCTTTTCATTATAGGGGACTGGAATGCAAAAGTAGGAAGTCAAGAAACACCTGGAGTAACATGCAAATTTGGCCTTGGAGTACAGAATGAAGCAGGGCAAAGACTAATAGAGTTTTGCCAAGAGAACACACTGGTCATAACAAACACCCTCTTCCAACAACACAAGAGAAGACTCTACACATGGACATCACCAGATGGTCAACACTGAAATCAGATTGATTATATTCTTTGCAGCCAAAGACGGAGAGGCTCTATACAGTCAGCAAAAACAAGACCAGGGAGCTGACTGTGGCTCAGATCATAAACACCTTATTGCCAAATTCAGACTTAAATTGAAGAAAGTAGGGAAAACCACTAGACCATTCAGGTATGACCTAAATCAAATCCCTTATGATTATACAGTGGAAGTGAGAAATAGATTTAAGGGACTAGATCTGATAGATAGAGTGCCTAATGAACTATGGACAGAGGTTCATGACATTGTACAGTAGACAGGGATCAAGACCATCCCCATGGAAAAGAAATGCAAAAAAGCAAAATGGCTGTCTGAGGAGGCCTTACAAATAGCTGTGAAAAGGAGAGAAGTGAAAAGCAAAGGAGAAAAGGAAAGATAAAAGCATCTGAATGCAGAGTTCCAAAGAATAGTGAGGAGAGATAAGAAAGCCTTCCTCAGTGATCAATGCAAAGAAATAGAGGAAAACAACAGAATGGGAAAGACTAGAGATCTCTTCAAGAAAATTAGAGATACCAAGGGAACATTTCATGCAAAGATGGGCTCGATAAAGGACAGAAATGGTATGGACCTAACAGAAGCAGAAGATATTAAGAAAAGATGGCAAGAATACACAGAAGAACTGTACAAAAAAGATCTTCATGACCCAGATAATCACGATGGTGTGATCACTGACCTAGAGCCAGACATCCTGGAATGTGAAGTCAAGTGGGCCTTAGAAAGCATCACTATGAACAAAGCTAGTGGAAATGGAATTCCAGTTGAGCAATTCCAAATCCTGAAAGATGATGCTGTGAAAGTGCTGCACTCAATATGCCAGCCAGTTTGGAAAACTCAGCAGTGGCCACAGGACTGGAAAAGGTCAGTTTTCATTCCAATCCCAAAGAAAGGCAATGCCAAAGAATGCTCAAACTATCACACAATTGCACTCATCTCACAGGCTAGTAAAGTAATGCTCAAAATTCTCCAAGCCAGGCTTCAGCAATATGTGAACTGTGAACTTCCAGATGTTCAAGCTGGTTTTAGAAAAGGCAGAGGAACCAGGGATCAAATTGCCAACATTCGGTGGCTCATCGAAAAAGCAAGAGAGTTCCACAAAAACATATATTTCTGCTTTATTGACTATGCCAAAGCCTTTGACTGTGTGAATCACAATAAACTGTGGAAAACTCTGAAAGGGATGGGAGTACCAGACCACCTGACCTGCCTCTTGAGAAACCTATATTCAGGTCAGGAAGCAATAGTCAGAACTGGACATGGAACAACAGACTGGTTCCAAATAGGAAAAGGAGTTCGTCAAGGCTGTATATTGTCACCCGGCTTATTTAACTTCTATGCAGAGTACATCATGAGAAACGCTGGGCTGGAATCAAGATTGCCGGGAGAAATATCAATCACCTCAGATATGCAGATGACACCACCCTTATGGCAGAAATTGAAGAGGAAATAAAAGGCCTCTGGATGAAAGTGAAAGAGGAGAGTGAAAATGTTGGCTTAAAACTCAACATTCATAAAACGCAGATTATGGCATCTGCTCCCATCACTTCATGGGAAATAGATGGGGAATCAGTTGAAACAGTGTCAGACTTTATATTTTTGGGCTCCAAAATCACTGCAGATGGTGACTGCAGCCATGAAATTAAAAGACACTTATTCCTTGGAAGAAAAGTTATGACCAACCTAGATAGCATATTGAAAAGCAGAGACATTACTTTGCCAAAAAAGGTCCATCTAGTCAAGGCTATGGTTTTTCCAGTGGTCATGAATGGATGTGAGAGTTGGACTGTGAAGAAAGCTGAGTGCCAAAGAATTGATGCTTTTGAACTATGGTGTTGGAGAAGACTCTTGAGAGTCCCTTGGACTGCAAGGAGATCCCAGCAGTCCATCCTAAAGAAAACCAGTCCTGGGTGTTCACTGGTAGGACTGATGCTGAAGCTGAAACACCAATACTTTGGCCACCTCATGCGAAGAGTTGACTCATTGGAAAAGATCCTGATGTTGGGAGGGATTGGGGGCAGGAGGAGCAGGGGACGACAGAGAATGAGTTGGCTGGATGGCATCACTGACTCGATGGACATGAGTTTGAGTAAACTCTGGGAATTGGTGATGGACAGGGAGGCCTGACATGCTGCTGTTCATGGGGTTGCAAAGAGTCAGACAAGATTGAGCAACTGAACTTAATTGAATGGAGAAACAGACATAGAGAATAGACATATGGACATGGGGAGAGGGGAGAAGAGGGTGAGATGTATGGAAAGAGTAACATGGAAACTTACATTACAATATGTAAAATAGATAGCCAATGAGAATTTTCTGTATGTTTCAGGAAACTCAAACAGGGGCTCTGTATCAACCTAGAGGGGTGGGATGGGGAGGGAGATGGGAGGGAGTTTCAAAAGGGAGGGGATATATGTATACCTATGGCTGATTCATGTTGAAGTTTGACAGACAACAAAATTCTGTAAAGTTATTATCCTTCAATTAAAAAATAAATTAATTAAAAAAAATAAATGGACAAGAACCTACGGTATAGCCCAAGAAAGTATAGTCAATATTTTGAATAACCTAAAATGGAAAATAATCTAAAAATAATCTGTCTATATATGTGTATATATATATATTCTTTTCAGATTCTTTTATATAAAATATTTTATATTTTAAATATTTTATATTTATATATATGACAAAATTACTGTGCTGTCTACTTGAAACTAATTCAACATTAGTTTCAACATATCTATCTATCTACATATGTATATATAGCTAAATCTCTGTGCTATATATCTGAAAATAACACAATATTATAAATGAACTATACTTCAATTAAAAATAAAATGGGAATTTCCTAGTTGTCAAATGGTTACGACTCCCTGCTTCCGGTGCAGGGAGTGTAGGTTCAATTTCTGGTCAGGGAACAAAGATAGCTGCATCTTGTGCATGACAGCTAAAAAATTAAGAAAAAAAAAAAACAAAATAAGAAATAGCTCTAACCAGTGCTGGTGTTATTACGGTTGAATGAGATCCCCCAAATGGTTGCTGCCAGCATCTCACTTCCTAGGGGGACTCCACATGCTTCCGGCCTCTGCAGGACTATGTCCAAGGTCAGAAAGTGAGAGTGACGGAGGCTCCTGGCAAACCATTGCGTCTGTGCTGGGACTTGGGGCATGTGAGCTTCTGCACATGCCCTTTAAGAGCACAGTCTGTTGCCTACTGTCCTTCTGCTCCCCCAAGCCCAAATCCTACCTGTTTTCAAAGCTGGACTTTCTGGGGGCTCATTCTGCATGTTGGGAGCCCCAGGCTCCTCACTCTCGGTAAGGATGTTGATGTTTGTGGTTTCCCTCCACTTGTGGGTTGCTGACCCCAAAATTGTATCTTCACTCCTCCTACCCGTATTCTGGCTCCTCTGCACCTTTTCTTCTAGTGTTCAGGAAATGGACAGTCGCTCTGCAAGTAGCTGCAGTTTTGGTGTTACCATGGAGAAGGTGAGTTCAGGGTCTTCCTACCCCATTGTCTTGATCCCCCACCAAGCAGAGCTGCATCTTTTTTGTTTTAACTGAGAGCAAACGAGATACTAGCTTTTTATCAGTATATTATTGAGCTCATTTAGAAAACTCATAAATAAATCCACTTCATCTGAGTCATCTTTGACCTTGCAACATAAAAAAACTTTTCCCCCATAGATCTTCTGCAAATTCCTAAATATATCCATTTAGATTTTGTGCTAATCATTTTCATTTCTTGTTTCTCGGGCCTGGAACAACCAGTCACTTTATTTTAGGACAAAATTAGTCTTTTTTTTCCCTTAATAGAAACAAGGCATTCATATCTCATGCCTTCCCCCGCCTCATTTTTTAATTAAAAATACATACTACTTTCCTTTCACCTTTCTAGTTTCTAGTAGTTGCCTTTATATTTATTTATTGCCTATCATAATACTAGCATTCTATAGCAAATGAATACATTTTATGAATATATCATTTCATAATTTGTAGGTACATATTTTTCTTTCTTTTTTTTTAAATTTTATTTTATTTTTAAACTTTATTGTATTGGTTTTGCCAAATATCGAAATGAATCCACCACAGGTATACATGTGTTCCCCATCCTGAACCCTCCTCCCTCCTCCCTTCCCATACCATCCCTCTGGGTTGTCCCAGTGCACCAGCCCCAAGCATCCAGTATCGTGCATCAAACCTGGACTGGCGACTTGTTTCATATATGATATTATACGTATTTCAATGCCATTCTCCCAAATCATCCCACCCTCTCCCTCATATTTTTCATAATACAAATTTTCCATGTGACAAAAGAAATATATATATCAGCAGACTCAAATATCCTTTGGCTCTGTAAAACTTAAGAAGTCAAGAATAGATACACTTAGGTTTAGAAATTAGTGTTTCAGTATTTTCTGGAAAGGGCCTTGATATTCAATGAATATCCATCATTTAACTTAAGTTAGTGTAACTTTGAGGCTTTAAGATACTAAAAAAGGTTTTGAAATTATTTTTAACATATTTTATAAAAAATTATTGTTGAGAAAGTTCATTTATATACTTTTATCCCATTTACATCCATTTAATTCATTTGTTTTTTAGCAAACTGTGCTTGAATTGCTCATCAAAATTTCATGAGACATTAAGGAAAGCTATCCATCATCTTGAGTTACTTTTCTTGTAGACAAATCAGAAAAGTATGAAAAAACCCACACAGAAGCAAAAAATCTAAAAGTTGGAACATATGGCTCTTCTTAAACTTTTTATTGCCTTGCTTGAAATACATTCATAATTTACTTTTTATTTTGTGTTTAAGTCTTACATTGAATTTATAATTTCACAATCTTCAACATCTAATAGAGATAACATAAGCTTGTTTGACTAGTAAACCTAGGTAGAAAAATTTGCATGACTGCAGTATGTTTAATGAGGACAGATCTGAAGTCATGCCTATTTTTATTAAGCCAACAAACTTAAGCTGGCCTTTTAAAAAAATTTTATTGGCGTATAGTTGATTTACAATGTTTTGTTAGTATCAGGTGTATAGCAAAGTGAATCAGTTATATGTACATATACTACTTTTTTTTTTAAAAGATTCTTTTCCCATATAGACCATTACCAAGTATTGAGTAGAGTTCCTGTGCTTTACAGTAGGTTCTCTGTGCTCCCAATTTATCCCTACCTCCCTTATTCTCTGGTAACCATAAGTTTGTTTTCTACATCTGTGACTCTACTTCTGTCTTGTAAATAAGTTCATTTGTACAGTTTTTTTTTTTAAGATTCAGCATATGAGATATCATATGATATTTGTCTTTCTGTGTCTGACTGACTTCAGTATGACAATCTTTGGCTCATCCATGTTGCTGCAAATGGCATTATTTGTTCTTTTTTATGGCTGAGTCATATTCCATTGTGTAAACACACACACACATATGTATCACATTTTCTTTATTCTTTCTTCTGTTGATGGACATTGAGGTTGCTTCCATGTCTTGGCTATTGTAAATAATGCTGCAATGAACATCGGGGTGTATGTATCTTTTTGAATTATGGTTTTCTCAGGATGTATGCCCAGTAGTGGGATTGCTAGGTCACATGATTGTTCTATTTTTAGCTTTTGAAGGAAATTCCATACTATTCTCCATAGTGGATGTACCAGTTTACATTTCCACCAACAGTGTAGGAGGGTACCCTTTTCTCTCCACCCTCTCCAGCATTTACTGTTTATGGATTTTTTGATGATGGTCATTTTGACTGGTGTAAGTTGGTACCTCATTATAATTTTGACTTGCATTTCTCTAATAATTAGTGATGTTGAGCATTGTTTCATGTGTTTGTTGGCTATCTGCATGTCTTCATTGGAGAAATGTCCATTTGGACATTTTTTCTTAGGTTTGTTTGTTTTTTTGATGTTGAGCTGCATGAGTTGTTTGTATATTTTGGAGATTAATCTTGTCAGTGAGTTGTTTGTATATTTTGGAGATTAATCTTGTCAGTAGTTTTGTTTGCAAATATTTTCTTTCATTCTGAGGACTGTCTTTTTATTTTGTTTATACTTTCCTTTGCTGTGAAAAAGCTTTTAAGTTTAATTTGATCCTATTTGTTTATTCTTGTTTTTTATCTTCATTACTCTAGAATGTGGTTCAGAAAAGATCTCACTGTGATTTCTGTCAAGGAGTGTTCTGCTTATGTTTTCCTGAAAGAGTTTCATAGTGTTCATTCTTACATTTAGGGCTTTATTCCATTTTGAGTTTATTTTTGACTAGGGTGAATCAACATGGTATATCTCTCCATCTGTCTATGTTGTCTTTGATTCCTTTCATTAGTATCTTTTAGTTTTCTGAGTACAGGTCTTTTGCCTCCATAGGTAGATTTATTCCTAGGTATTTTATTCTTTTTGTTGTGATGGTAAATGGGATTGTTTCTTTAATTTCTCTTTCTGATCTTTTGTTTTTAGTGTATAGGAATGCAAGAGATTTCTGTGTATTAATTTTGTATCCTATAATTTTAACAAATTCATTGATGAGCTCTAGTAGTTTTCAGTAGCATCTTTAGGGTTTTCTATGCATAGTATCATGTCATCTGCAAACAGTGATAGTTTTACTTCCTCTTTTACAATTTGTATTACTTTAGTTTTTTTCTCTGATTTCTGTGGCTAGGACTTCCAAAACTATATTGAATAATAGTGGTGAGAGTGTACATCTTTGTCTTATTACTGATTTTAGAGGAGATGCTTTCAATTTTTCACCATTGAAAATGATGTTTGCTGTGGGTTTGTCATATATGGCCTCTATCATGTTGAAGTATGTTCCCTGTATGCATACTTTCTGGAGAACTTTTATGATAAAAGTGTGTTGAATATTGTCAAAGGTTTTTCTGTATCTGTTGAGATGATCATATGGGGTTTCCCCCTCAATTTCATAATATGGTGTATCACATTGATTTATTTGTATATATTGAAGAATCCTTGCATCCCTGGGATAAACCCTACTTGATGATGGTGTGTAATCCTCTTTATGTACTCTTGGATTCTGTTTTCTAGGATTTTGTTGATAATTTTTGCATCTAAGTTCAACAGTAATAATGGCCTGTAATTTTTTTTTTTTTTGGTGGATATTTTTGTCTAGTTTTGGTTGGTGGATTCATAGAATGAGCTTGGGAGTGTTCTTCTTCTGCAATCTTTTGGAAGAATTTGAAAAGAATGAGTGTTAATCCTTATCTAAATGTTCGATAGAATTTGCCTGTGAAGCCATCTTTTCCTGGACTTTTGTTTGTTGGAAGATTATCAGTCACAGTTTCAATTTCATTACTTGTGATAGGTCTTTTATTTATTTATTTATTTTCCTGATTACATTTTTTATTTTATTTTATTTTAAACATGTTTTAATGCCATTCTCCCAAATCATTTCCCCCTCCCTCTCCCACAGAGTTCAAAAGAATGTTCTATACATCAGTGTCTCTTTTGCTGTCTCGCATACAGGGTTGTTGTTACCATCTTTCTAAATTCCACATATATGCGTTAGTATACTGTATTGGTGTTTTTCTTTCTGGCTTACTTCACTCTGTATAATAGGCTCCAGTTTCATCCACCTCATTAGAACTGATTCAAATGTATTCTTTTTAATGGCTGAGCAATACTCCATTGTGTATATGTACCACAGCTTTCTTATCCATTTATCTGCTGATGGACATCTAGGTTGCTTCCATGTCCTGGCTATTATAAACAGTGCTGCGATGAACAGTGGGGTACACGTGTCTCTTTCCTTTCTGGTTTCCTCAGTGTGTATGCCCAGCAATGGGATTGCTGGGTCATATGGCAGTTCTATTTCCAGTTTTTTAAGGAATTTCCACACTGTTCTCCATAGTGGCTACTTATGATAGGTCTTTTAATATTTACTCTTTCTTCCTGGTTCAGTTTAGAGAAGATTGTATCTTTCTAAGGCCTTTGCTTCCATGTTGCCCATTTTATTACGATACAGTTGCTTGTAGTAGTCTCTTATGATCCTTTACACTTCTGTGGTGTCAGTCTTAACTTCTCCTTTTTAATTTCTAATTTTGTTGATTTGAATCCTCTTTTTTTCCTCAATGAGCCTGGCCAAAGGTTTATCAAATTTATCTTCTCAGAGAACGAGCTTTTAGTTTCATTGATCTTTGTTATCATTTCTTTGTTTCTTTTTCATTCATTTCTGCTCTTACTTTATGATTTCTTTCCTTCTGCTAAATTTGGGCTTTGTTCTTCTTTCTCTTGTTGCTTTAGGCATAAGGTTGGGTTGTTTGAGATTTTTCTTAATTCTTGAGGTAAGATTATATTGATATAAACTTCCCTCTTAGAACTACTTTTTGCTGCATCCCAGAGGTTTTGGGTCGTTGCATTTTCATTCTCATTTGTCTCTAGGTGTTTTTTATTTCCTCTTTGATTTCTTCCGTGACCCATTGGTATTTAGTAGTATATTGTTTAGCTTCCGTGTGTCTTAGTTTCTTTCAGTTTCCCCCCTGTAATTGATGACTAATCTCATCGCATTGTGGTCAGAAAAGATGCTGGATTACGATATCAATTTTCTTAAATTTATTGAGACTTGATCTGTGACCCAAGATGTGATCTATCTTGGAGAATGCTCCATGTTGCACTTGAGTAGAAAGTTTATTCTCCTGCTTTTGGATAGATTGTCCTATAAATATTAGTTAAGTCTATATGGTGTAATGTGTCATTTAAAGCTTGTATTTTCTTATTAAGTTTCTGTTTGGATGATTTGTCCATCGGTGTAAGTGGAGTGTTAAAGTGCCCCACTATTATTTTGTTACTGTTGATTTCCCCTTTTATGGATGTTAGCATTTATCTTTTATATTGCTGCTGCTGCTGCTTCTAAGTTGCTTCAGTCGTGTCCGACTCTGTGTGATCCCGTAGACGGCAGCTCACCAGGCTCCCCCGTCCCTGGGATTCTCCAGGCAAGAATACTGGAGTGGGTTGCCATTTCCTCCTCCAATTCATAAAAGTGAAAAGTGAAAATGAAGTCGCTCAGTCATGTCTGAGTCTTCGTGACCCCATTGACTGCAGCCCACCAGGCTCCTCCACCCCTGGGATTTTCCAGGCAAGAGTCCTGGAGTGGGGTGCCATTGCCTTCTCCCATCTTTTGTATTGAGGTGCTTCTATGTTGGGTGCATAAATAATTCAATTGCTATATTTTCTTCGTTGATTGATCCCTTAATCATTATGTAGTGTCCTTCCTTGTCTCTTATAACAGTCTGTATTTTAAAGACTATTTTGTCTGATATGAGTATTACTACTCCAACTTCCTTTTGATTTCTATTTACATGAAATATCTTTCTCCATCCCCTCACTTTCAGTCTGTATGTGCTCCTACTTCTGAAGTGGGTCTCTTGTAGACAGCACATATAGGGGACTTGTTTTTGTATACACGCAGCCAACCTATGTGTTCTGGATGGAGCATTTAATCCATTTACATTTAAGGTATTATTGCTGTATATGTTCCTATTGCCATTTTCCTAATTGTTTTGGGAGGCCTGTTTTCTTCCCTTCTTCTCTTGTTCTCTTTTGTTTCTTGCCTGGAGAAGTTACTTTAGCAATTGTTGTAAAGGTGATTTGGTGTTGCTAAATTCTCTTAGCTTTTGCTTGTCTGTAAAGCTTTTGATTTCTCTGTGGAATCTGGGCGAAAGCCTCACTGGGTAGAGTATTCTTGGTTGTAGATTTTTCCCTTTCATCACTTTAAATATATCCTGCCATTCCCTTCTGTCCTGCAGAACTCCTGTTGAAAAATCAGCCGATAACCTTATGAAGATTCCCTTGTATTAACATACATTGCTTTTCTCTTGTTGCATTTATTTATTTATTTTACTTATTATTTTTATGAAACTTGTTGCTTTTAATATTTTGTCTTTGTATTTAATTTTTGTTACTTTGATTAATATTTGTTTCAGCATTTTCTTCCTTGGTTTATCGTGTATGGAAATCTCTACACTTCCTGGACCTGGTTGACTATTTCTTTTCCCATATTTGGGAATTTTCTAACTATGATCTACTTAACTATTTTCTCAGGCCCTTTCTCTTCTTCTTCTTCTTCTTCAGGGATCCCTATAATTCAAATGTTGGTGCATCTCATGTTGTCCCAGAGGTCTCTGAGACTGTCCTCATTTCTTTTCATTATTTTTCCTTTATTCTTTTCCATGCAGAGATTTACACCATTCTATCTTCCAAGTCATTTATCCATTCTTCTGCCTCAGTTATTTTGCTATTGGTTCCTTCTTTGCTGTTGATTCCTTCTATGTTTTGCTGTTCACAAACCAGTTGCTGCTCTCCCTTCTTAGACTCTGAGCTCCCCCTCTGTCCAGTCTAATTTCAACACTGGTGAGGGGCCTTCCCAGGGGGTGGGTATCTTTCCTTTTTTGTAGCTCCCTCCCCAGGGCACAGGCCTTATCCTGACTTCTTTTTCTTTTCCCTTTTGTTACATAGAGGTTTTAGTTACCCTTTAGTTACATAGAGGTTTTCTTGTCTTTTTATACATCTGAGGTCTTCTGTCAGCATTCAGTAGCTGTTCCGTGTAAACCATTCCACTTGTAGATTTATTTTCAATGTTTATGGGGAGGAAGGTGAGCTCTGCTTCCTACTCCTTTGCCATCTTGATCCCAACCTAAACTAGTCTTTATTTATTGAAAATTATCCCAGACCACACGAACTTGAAAAACATTGGGATTTATTTCTATGCTTCTGAGATTTATATGAATACTTAATTTGTATAGCTCTTATTTTTCTTAGGGCTTCTCAGGTGGCTCTGTGGTTAAGAATCCACCTGCCAGGGCAGGAGCTACAGGAGATGTGGGGTCTATCCCTGGGTTGGGAAGATCCCCCAGAGGAGGAAATGGAAACTCACTGCAGTAGTTTTGCTGGGATAATCCCCTGGAGACAGAAGCCTGACAAGCTATAGTCTATGGGGTTGCAAAGAGTTGGACAAGCCTGAGTGGCTGAACTTGAACTCATGAGTTAGGTATAAACGGAGAAACACATTTACTAATTTATATAAGAGTTGATCCTCATCTTTGCCTTGTTTTTTTCCCTTTCAATCTGATCTTCCCATAAGTAATAATAGGACATTTATTTCGGATATGCGTGCTGTGCCACCCTGTGGACTGTAGCCCACCAGCCTCCTCTGTCTGTGGGATTCTTCAGGCAAGAATACTGGAGTGGGTTGCCCATGCCCTCCTCCAGGGGATCTTCCGGACCCAGGGATTGAACAGGTGTCTCTTATGTTTCTTGCATTGGCAGGCAGGTTCTTTAACACTAGTGCCACCTGAGAAGCCCCTTGTTTCAGATGGCAGCCCTCTAAAAAGTTGTTTGAGATATAAAAGTTCAAATCTTGCGATATATATCTATTTCAATGTGACTCCAGGCCAAGAAACCTTTTTATGGCTTAAAACCAATAAGACTTTCAATGGCTTCCCTATGGTCCCATGAGCCAACCCCAAAGATGATGCAAAAGCTGCATCCCTCTCAAAGTTCAGAGCTACTCCCACTGGCAGCCAAAACAAAGACTTCGGCAAAGCTCCCAGAGAACTCCTAACTGCAGTAGGATGCCAGCAGCAAATGGAGTGCAGCCGCATTCTGCCCTGCCCATTCTTGGGGCCTCCACTCTGACCACTGGCAAGTGCAAAGCCCATCAAGCTTTTAGTACATAAACACACATGGAGGAAAATGTCCCTGAGAGGGAAAGGATCAGTCGTCTCTGGGCACCCAAAACAAACTCACAAGTGTTGCAATGCAGAGAATTAATTATTTTTACAAATGTTTTTCTCCTGCCAATTTGACCATGGAACAGAAAGGACAAGAAGAAAATTCTTCCCTCTTGATCAGTGCTAGAGACTCGGGAGAGCTGACTTTTTAAGAATTTTTATGTTCTGCCAGCTTTTGTCAGTTCTCCCAGGACCCCTCCCCACAATCCCTTGAGACAGTAAACAGGCTCTGAAGGCAACACCCTCATTGTCCAGAAACTGTGGGGAAGGCAAAATGTAGGGTCTCTGGCTGACCCTGAGAATTAAATAGGCGTAAAACTGATTGAAAAGAAACAAAGTTCATAGGAAAAGAGGGAAAAAACAAAGTTAATGTGTAAGTTTTATGTGACATGGCAGCCCATGACGATCTCAAAGAAGTGGCAAAATGAAGCTTTTATACTAGCTTGAACAGAGAGGCTTATATGTGGGGATGATAACGGAAGATCCCAATTATTTTCCCAAGGTCTGTTTGTACAGATTTCCTCAACCTCAGCTCCTCATCTCTGGTAATAAGAATGTCTCCTTTCTACTGGTATAGGGAATACATCTTTCACAAGGGAGATTTATCTCCTTCTTTCAGGAAGAAAGGGGGGCAAATTAGAGGGTCTCCCTTCTACCTGCTGGCTTTCAAGTGCCTTTAGCTTGAAATAGTCCTTATGTCAAAGTGATATATTTTTAGGTGGCATATTCTGCCAACCTTTAGACTACTACACCAAAGTAACCAATAGTGGGTGATTTAAATAATAAAATTTATTTGTCATGATTCTGAAGGCTGGTGCCAGCAGATTTGGTGTTTGGTGAGAGCCCTCTTCGGAGAAGGCAATGGCACCCCACTCCAGTACTCTTGCCTGGAAAATCCCATGGACGGAGGAGCCTGGAAGGCTGCAGTCCATGGGGTGGTGAAGAGTCGGACACGACTGAGTGACTTCACTTTGACTTTTCACTTTCAGGCATTGGAGAAGGAAATGGCAACCCACTCCAGTGTTCTTGCCTGGAGAATCCCAGGGATGGGGGAGCCTGGAGGGCTGCTGTCTATGGGGTCGCAGAGTCGGACACGACTGAAGCGACTTAGCAGCAGCAGCAGCAGCAGCAGCAGAGAGCCCTCTTCTGGGTTGCTGACTTCTGACTTCTCATTGTATCCTTGTAGGGCAGAAAGAGAGTGGGAGAGTTCTCTGGGGTCCCTTTTACAAGGGTACTAATCCCACATTTTTTTTAGTTGAGGTATGATTGACATATACATTATATGTTTCAGATATACAACATAATGATTCAATATATGCATATATTGTGCAATGATAATGACAATAAGTTTAATTAACATTTATCACCATATAAGTTACAATTTTTTTGTGTATGTGATGATATCTTCTAAGATTTAAACTAATCCTGTTCTTGAGATCTCTACTCTTATGACCTGATTTCCTCCCAAAGATCTCACTACTGAATACCATCACATTGGGAGGCTGGATTTCATCATATAAATTTTAGAGGGACACAAACATTTAGTACACTGCACAAGGTTAAAGAGGATTTGTAGCATCTTCTTAAGTAAGAAAATATCTCCTGTATGTTTTAAAGGTAAATTTTGTTCCTGTAGGTAAAAACATGTTATATAAGCATACCACCTGCCAAATATAAGAATTAAAATAATAGAATATTGTCAATGTTTCAAGTATAATTTCTTCTAAATATGGTGGCCCATTAGCTTGAATTAGTTGCCTCTATTTTCATAAAAAAGTGAATTTATGAGCCTGCAGTTGGACACCTGAAGTGTCTACATTAGTTTCTGTTTTTGAAGTGCCAAAAATAATATGACTTGGCTTGGATGTGTATTCAGGGTTTTAAATGAAATATGAATCCTTTAAACACAATGAACAGGGGGTTTATGCTTTTATTCCTCTGCTCATCAGAAGTTTATAGCCTCAATCTAGGAATTTACCCACACAGATTTAGTCAGAAAAGACACTCATTAAAAGCTCTTGATTATGAAGCAGAAATAGAATTAAGGGCTGCAAAGTTGAGTCCATTATTTTTCAAGGAAAGTGCTTAGAATTCGATTTAAATAGAATGCAATTAAGCCTGTGCAATTATTGTTCCCAAACTATCGTATAGTTGCTTAGAGTCTCTCTTTAACTAACTAAAAAAAAAAAAAAAATCCCTCAAATTCCAAATGAAATCCACATTCTGATACAATCTTCAATCACCTAGGTGTCAGGGCTGTTGCAGTCA
The DNA here is from genome assembly GCF_019923935.1 of Bubalus bubalis. Taxonomy (NCBI): domain Eukaryota; kingdom Metazoa; phylum Chordata; class Mammalia; order Artiodactyla; family Bovidae; genus Bubalus; species Bubalus bubalis. Next base: position 93,989,903 of record NC_059166.1, on the reverse strand, counting down.
AGGTGCTGTCACTCTGTAGCACTTGATTACTTAGAAAGTGGCAGTAATAAAACACAGATACCTAAGTGTGGGGATGCTGTCTGCCAGCCCTGCTGGCCACAGAGTTTAGAAGTTACCTGAAACCCAGGTCAATCTTGCCAAGTGGGTGGCACATGACACTCAGGATAAAGAACTGCTTCAGAGCAAGGGCTTCCCTGATAGCTCAGTTGCAAAGAATCCGCCTGCAATGCAGGAAACCCTGGTTTGATTCCTGGGTTGGGAAGATCCTCTGGAGCAGGGATAGGCTACCCACTCCCGTATTCTTGGGCTTCCCTTGTGGCTCAGCTGGTAAAGGATCTGCCCGCAATGTGGGAGACCTGGGTTAGATTCCTGGGTTGGGAAGATCCCCTGGAGAAGGGACAGGCTGCCCACTCCAGTATTCTGGCCTGGAGAATTCCATGGACTATACAGTTGATGGAGTCGCAAAGAGTCAGATACAACTGAGCAATTTTCACTTCATTTCACTTCACTTCAGAGTAAGAAGACTTGAGTTGTTGACATCCTGGATGCCCACTCACTGGTTACCCTTATGATGAATTTGACACCATCACTCACTACCTTCTATTGCTCGTAAAACTAAGAGATGCTATGTAAGGATTATCACAAACCAGGTTCTGTTCAGTGCACTAAACATACTCCACACAACAACCCTACAAGGTCAAAACAGAGAGTGAGAAACTTTTTGAAAGTCATACAGCCAGTAAAAGTGGACTGAATTTTTATCCAATTCCTTTTTTTAATTCCACAGCTAACACTCTTTTTTAGATAGCTGTTCTCCACAGATGTAAAAAGGGTTGAATGGATAATAAGAATCTGTAAGTGTAAGTTTGCCTGGGATTTCTTTAGAAGGAATGATGCTAAAGCTGAAACTCCAGTACTTTGGCCACCTCATGAGAAGAGTTGACTCATTGGAAAAGACTCTGATGCTGGGAGGGATTGGGGGCAGGAGGAAAAGGGGACGACAGAGGATGAGATGGCTTGATGGCATCACTGACTCGATCGACATGAGTTTGGGTCAACTCCGGGAGTTGGTGATGGACAGGGAGGCCTGGCGTGCTGCAATTCATGGGGTCGCAAAGAGTCGGACACGACTGAGCGACTGAACTGAACTGAACTGAACTGTAAGTTATTTTAGCATTTAAACTCTTTGTGATTGAGTTGATAGGTGTCAAACCCTTAGAACAATAACATAGTAATTGTTCTGTAAGTGTGGCTGCAGCTATGATATTGATGATAATAATCATCATGTAGGGTTCACTCTTGGCTTCTGAATATGCAGTGTCAGTGACAGTTAGAATCGATTACACATATTTAAAAAAATCAGTTATCAAGTGGTCATTGTTATACAAAAGCACAAGTTGGAGAGAGAAAGAGACCTGGATTTGAGGTCGGATGATAAATTCGAGGTCAGATGATCAGGGTCCCAGTTTTGACCTCTTGCATTTTGTCACTCAAAACAAGAACTACCTGGGGGTCTTCATGAGGATTTTTAACTACATGTGAGATTCTATTTGTAACTGGAACAACAATTTAACAATGCCGGTCAATGTTTAGAGAAAGTAATCTCTTTGGGGCCTAAGTAATCTCTTTGGGGCCTACTGCTTTCTCTTTGTTGCTGCCAGCAGAAGGGGTATTTACACACTGTCTGTAACTCATGTAATGTGGCATACAAGGCTTGGGTTTAAAAAAATTAGTTCCTTTTTTCCAGTTTAACAAGGGCATTTGACTATTAGTGGACAACCTCCAGTAATACATATTTAAAATTCGTTTAGCATGTTGTTTGTTGATACGGTGGAGTTCTTCAAATAATGCTCATGCTTGATAAGAGCTGTGTGTTAGCTTGTGTTATTCATGCTACTTTTAGATAAATTGACCAGGAGGGATGCTTTACACTGTTTTTGTCCTCCTTCAAAGACATATGTTGAAGCTAATCCCCAGCATGATACTATTTGGAGGTGGGACTTTGGGGAAGTGATTCAATTTGGATGACACATTAGGGGAAGAGCCCTCATGATGGGATGGTGCCCTTACCAGGGGATGAAGAACTAAGAGCTTTTTTCAGCATGTGAGGGTACAAGGAGAAGCCGGCTGTTCACAACCTGAAAAGAACTCAACCCTGACCATGCTGCACTTGATCTTAGACATCGAATCTCCATGACTGGGAGAAGTAAGTGTCTGTGGTTGGTAAGCCACTTATTTTACAGTATTTTGTTAAAGCAGTTCAAATGGACCAAGACAGAAGCAAATAATCCTAGCCAGCTCTGCCTGCTCCAGAGACTCTTGTGACGGTGACATCACGCGCGGTGATGGGTAATGAGCAACTGTGCGTTTTGCACACAAGTAGTGAGGACAGTGCCTTTGTACAAGTTTTGAACACTATGGACGGATGTTTATAAGTTATACAAGAGAAGCAGCCATGGGAGAGAGACAGTTCGGGTGTTGAAGAAAGGAGAAAACTGGAGAAAGAGTGGCCAAGGCTGTGCATCCAGCAGGGTAGCCACTGGCCGGCACGCATGGCCGGTGAGTGCCTGGAACGCCCTCGTTTGGACGGAGACCTGCTCTCAGTGTAAAATGACGCATAGATTCACAGTCTTAGTGCAAAGTCAGAATGTGAAATATCGCACTAATTATTTTCTTGATGGTGGGTTGACGTGATCCTACTTTGGATGGACTGGAGTAAATAAAATATATTTTTAAAGTTAGTTTTACTTGTTCCTTTCTACTTTTTTAATTGTTTAGGAAATTTGAAATAAATCCAGGATCCTAGAGATTATCATACTCGGTGAAGTTAAGTCAGACAGAAAAAGACAAATATCATATGATAATCATTTGTATGTGGAATCTTAACCAATGATACAAATGAACTTATTTACAAAACAGAAGTAGGCCAACAGACATAGAAAACAAGCTTATGTTTACCACGGGGGAAACGAGAGGAGGAATGAACTAGGAATTTGAGATTATCGGATATACACTGTATATATAAAAGAGAAACAACAAGGACCTACTGTGTAGCACAGGGAATGATACTCAATATTTTGTAATAACCCTTATGGGAAAAGAGTCTGAAAAAGTATGTATGTATATATATATATATACACACACACACACACACACACACATACATACATATATCCTTATATATAACAATCACTTTGCTGTACACCCAAAACTAACACAACATTCTAAATCAACTCTACTTCAATAAAAAACAAACATCCACTGCTCACATTATGCTACTATGTGGTGGGGTGGGGGGGGGGGGCAGCACTGGGCTGAAGAAAAGGGATGTGGGAAGGGCACTGAACAGACTTGGGCGAGGGACGGAGTCACAGTCAGTCCTGGACACGCGGGTCCCAGGACCCACAGAGCCAGGCACCCAGGTTTTAGGACAGCGCTTCCTTCTGCACCCCCAGTGCAGGCACCAGCAGGACTGCTGCCAACCTGCCTGGAGCTGGATGAAGTGAAATCAGGTCATCAACTCTGGCCCAAGAGTCAGAACTTCTGAATAATTCCTGAAACTTGAAATTAAATTCTTACGTTTGTCTTTCATTAACACCCCCCCACCCCCTTGCCCAAGGACTCTGTGACTCATACTATACCCACTCAAAATAATTATGAAAAGGCCCTCTAATAGCACAGGGAACTTGATTCAATACTCTGTAATGGCCTATGTGGGAAAAGAATCTAAAAAAAAATGGAAAGAGTGGACATATGTATAACTGGGGCTTCCCAGATAGCTCAGTTGGTAAAGAGTCCACCTGAAATGCAGGAGACCCGGGTTTTGATTCCTGGGTCAGGAAGATCCACTGGAGAATGGATAGGCTAACCACTCCAGTATTCTTGGGCTTTCCTTGTGGCTCAGCTGGTAAAAAATCTGCCTGTAATGCGAGAGACCTGGGTTTGATCCCTGGGTTGGGAAGATGCCCTGGAGAAGGGAAAGGCTACCCACTCCAGTATTCTGGCCTGGAGAATTCCAGGGACTGTAAAGTCCATGGGGTTGCAAGAAGTTGGACGTGACCGGGCGACCTTCACTTTCATGGATAACTGACTCGCTTTGCTGTATACCTGGAATTAGAGCAACATTGTAAATCAACTGTACTTCAATGAATTTTTTTTTTTTAAAGCCTCTGTCCCCATGACCCAGCACTGTGATGGCAATTAGCATGCCTGCTATGTATTTTTGTAGGTGGCCCTTAAATGTCTGTTCAGTGCTTGAATGAATATTTGGAAACCCTGAAACAATGAATTCAGCCACTATATCAATGCATTCTCCGAGTATTAGCAATAAAAGCCTTAAGTCCAAGCACTCATGAGTGACCCAAGTTCCCAGGAGCACGGTTGACCAGCTCCTGCTGCTTTGACTCCTGGCCTGTGAGGTTTCACAGAGGTTTACTGAAGGTGGTGGGGCCTTCCTCCATAGTGGGTATCCCTCCTGTCTTCCCCTAAAAAGGGGCTAATCTCTGCTGTTAGGCTTATGGGTGAAATTTTGTCCATGTTATGGCCGCTGCTGCCGCTGCTAAGTCGCTTCAGTCATGTCCGACTCTGTGCGACCCCATGGATGGCAGCCCACCAGGCTCCCCTGTCCCTGGGATTCTCCAGGCAAGAACACTGGAGTGGGTTGCCATTTCCTTCTCTAATGCATGAAAGTGAAACGTGAAAGTGAAGTCGCTCAGTTGTGCCCGACTCTTAGCGACCCCATGGACTGCAGCCCACCAGGCCCCTCTGTCCATGGGATTTTCCAGGCGAGAGTACTGGAGTGGGTTGCCATTGCCTTTGGCAAGGGACCCCCAAAATCTTGACCCCTGCCTACCTCAGTGATTACCAAGGGAACCCCACACACAGAAGCAACAGAATGAAAACACATGTGTATCGCTGTCTGGACAACCACTGGTACTCCAGAGCTGAGCTCTGATACACAGCTGGGTTGGGAGTTTTGAAAAGGGGCCTTCACCTCATCCGTGTAAACCTGGGGACCTTCAGGATAGGCATGGCCAAAGGGCACACCAAGAGAAAGGAGACCAGCTGTCTGTATTCCTAGGAAAGCACAGTCACTTCCATCCCATATGCGTGCCCAAGAGAGGTAAGCTGATGGCTTACCTGACCTGCCTGGCTGCCTGGCCACCTCGATCCCCTCTGGGGGCAGCAAGAGAACCAGGAGAGGTGGGTGCAGTGTCTCAGGGTGCCCCTGAGGTTACAGGAGCCCTGCAAGGCTTGGGTCTCAGACCAATCAGATCAGAGCTGCTCAGCCAGGGTCGGCTGGATCGAGAGCCAAGGCCCCGGCTGGCACAAGTGTGGATGAAGTTTCTCTTCTGGAACAAGTCAGGAGGCAAAACACAGCCAAAGGGATGTTGGTCACCTCCCCAGGGCACTTGGAAAAGAGCCTGGATCCAGCCCAGCTGCGGGAGGCAGGCACCAGAAGCCAGCTCCTCCCAAGACTCCATGAAGGTCATAATCATTCGGTTCCACTGGGTTTAACGGTTTCCTCACTTTTCTGTTTGTCTTTCCCTCTCGCCCTCTCCCTGCTGCTTTTTACTTGTTTCCTTACAAATACACCTTTCTATACCTCAGAATTTACTGTGGCTTGCACAGAGTCGGACACGACTGCAGCGACTTAGTAGCAGCAGCAACAGCAGTGATGCCATTGTTTTAGTGATAGATTTTTATTTCTAATTAAAAAAAACAAGGTTAATAAATAAAACATCCTTAAGCCTCAGTTTTATTTTTTGAAAAATAAACTGGTAGACTAGCTAAAGTTTAAGCATCTATGAGGCTGCAAAATTCTATTTTTCCTTTAAAAGTATGCACGTGGGCTATGAAAATCACATTTTTATGTATGCATTCAGAGGTAGATGTATTTATATTTTCTTTAGGAGTAGAACATAAATTTCTGGTCCTTTGTGAATGTTTAAAAATTGATCCTTTGACAACATTTTTAGGCTTCTTGTAAATAAACTATTCTTTGCTGCTGCTAAGTTACTTCAGTCGTGTCCGACTCTGTGCGACCCCACAGACGGCAGCCCACCAGGCTCCTCCATCCCTGGGATTCTCCAGGCAAGAACACTGGAGTGGGTTGCCATTTCCTTCTCCAAACTATTCTTTAGCAACAAAAAAAAAAAAAAAAAAAAAAAAAAAGAGAGAGAGAGAGAGAGAACCAGTTTGAGTAGTTATTATGTATCAGTCACTGTGGTAAGCACTTTAAATGTGTCATGTCATTGAAGGGGCTTCCCAGGTGGTGCAGTGGTAAAGAAGCTGCCTGCCATTGTAAGAGATGCAAGAGACACTAGTTTGATCCCTTGGGTTGGGAAGATCCCCTGGAGTAGGAGAGGGCAGCCCACTCCAGTATTCTTGCCTGGAAACCTCCATGGACAGAGGATGCATAGTACAGGGGGTTGCAAAGAGCTGGGCATGGCTGAGAGACTGAGCACATGCACACAACATTAATTCTCAGAGCGACCCTACCTACTTTACAGATAGGGAAACGGAGGCCCTGAGAGGCCGTTGCACTGCAGATGGCGGAGCGGCCACATGAGCACAGCCCACCTGAATCCTGCACGTGATTTGAAACTCCTGCAGTGCTGCCTGTATCTCTCCAGTTCACGCTTCCTGCATCCTCATTGTCTTTTCAGTTCAGTTCAGTCGCTAAATTGTGTCTGACACTTTGTGACCCCATGGACTGCAGCACGCCAGGCCTCCCTGTCCATCACCAACTCCCCGAGTTTACTCAAACTCATGTCCATTGAGTTGGTGATGTCATCCAGCCATCTCATCCTCTGTTGTTCCCTTCTCCTTCTGCCTTCAATCTTTCCCAACATCAGGATCTTTTCCAGTGAGTCAGTTCTTTGCATCAGGGGGCCGAAGCATAGTCTAATTTTACTTTCTTCTTAAAAAGTTTGCTCCCTTTCTGTTTTCCTTCCTTCCTTTTGTCTTCAATTCTTTGTTTATTCCTCTGCTAAATTTACCTTCTCTTTATTGTCTTGTTTAACATTTTTCCTTCCTCCCACACTGTTACTTTTCTTGATTGTTTAAAGCAGCCTTTAATGGTCAGTGGGATAAATACAGAAGGGGTGACACAGGTGAAGCCGTACACCCACCCCTCCCCCGGCTCCAGCAGTGGCCTCTCCTTCCCTCCATGGCGATGGTGCTCAGATGTGAGCATGCATCAGAAACAGCCAACCGCAGGGCTTGCTAGAGCACAGTGTCCAGAGCCCGCATGTCCAGAGCTCCTGATTCAGCAGGTCTGCCGTGGGGATTTGTGTTTCTCAGTAGTTCCCAAGTGATACAGCCACTGATCCAGGGTCCATGGTTCAGGTAGCATTGCTCCATGGGGTTCCCATTATGCTCAGAGAGTGCATGCTCTGTTGCTTCAGTCGTGTCTGATTCTTTGCCCACCAGGCTTCTCCGTCCATAGGATTCTCCAGGCAAGCATATTGGAGTGGGTTGCCATGCCCTCCTCCAGGGGATCTTTCTAAGTCAGGGATTGAACTTGTGTATCTTGCGTCTTCTGTATTGCAGGTGGATTCTTTACTGCTGAGCCACCAGGGACTCCCCATGCTCAGAGGAATTTCCCTAAAATACCTCCAGCAAGTCTCACAAGACCCACAGGTGTTAATCTTTAATTTTATTTATTTTTCTTTCTTATTTATTTTAATTAGAGGCTAATTACTTTACAGTATTGTGGTGGTTTTTGCCATACATTCACATGAATCAGCCATGGGTGAGGTGTTAATGCACGGGTTTCATTCTTAGATGATGGCTCCTGAAAGTCATCTTGGTTGTGTGTCTTAGAACCCCTGATCTCTAGTACCTAAACTCTTTGATATCTGGACAAATTGGGCCCACGATGGTGTGAGCCAGAAGGCAAAGTCACATGGGCAGGGGAGAGGTCAAACTTCTGTGCACAGACTCTGGTCTGACCTCAATGACCAGTTGGTTCTGGACCCAGAAGATATGGCAGAGAGTCAGCTCAGGAGTTAATATAGTGTTCCTGCCTCTCAGTGGCCTGGTTCCTTGTTGGCCACTCTCTCCAATGGCAGCGCCATCATAGATAGTCTTGGTATATGGCTCCCTCATAGGAAACTGGCTTAAGCAAGTGTTAAATCTGAATAACTAGCTCCATTCTGCCTATGCTGGTTGGTTTTCTTAACTAATTAGGATTTAGTTCTGGGCCTCTGCAAACCTCAGAAGACCCAGGTATAAAGAAAAGGAAAGGAAGGTCTAATCCTGGGGCTCTGGCACTTGTAGGGAAGGTTTTCGGGTTCCAGGAGGCATCTGAGTCTGGATTTTTCCAACCTTTTGGTAGCCTGCTGAAGGGTACAGCCCCTGAAGGTTGGACCAAGTCTCCAACTTGGGCATTTTCTCCCAGTGGGTATGTGAATCTTTTCCCAAGACCCTTGCACTGGTGGGCTGTGTCTGACTGCGTTCTGTTTGACCTGATTGTTAAACCTCCCATCCAGCCTCAGGAAAGCCCATCAATTGAGGCTGAGGAACTGCTCCTCAGTTCACATGTGTCCACTACCTCCTCCTATTTTATTTTCTCTACAGTCCTGGATAACATCTGTTGTTAATGTTCAAGAAGGTTATAGGATTTCCTGTGGTTGCCACATTAGAAGGATCTCAGTCCACAAAACTGCCCCCACTTCCCACATCAGTTGCAAACTTGGGAGTCCAAGACCATCCTTAGATCCGATACTTCACAAGAAGGACCCACAGAACTCACTGAAAGTTAGACTCATGGTCCTGGTTTATCAGATCTAAAGGATACAGATTAAAATCAAACAGGGAAGAAGCTCTTGGGGCAGAGCTTGGAAAGATCCAAGTTCAGAGTGTCCAACTGTCATCTCCTCATGGACAGCATCACTTTCCTGGCGTTAGTGAGGGACACAGACATAGTGAACTGCCCACTAGGAAGCTCACTGATGTCTTTGTGTCCAGAGTCCTTACAGGGGCTCAGTTGTGTAAAGCTGGCTGTCCACCCACAAGGCTGACCTCAACCTCTAGCCCTCTGGGAGGTTGAGCTGATACCACTGACAAAAAGCCCCTGCCCTCTAAATCACATTGCTGGGGTGACTCAGAGCTCCCTGGTAAACAGTTTCATGAGGCAGGACATTCCAGGGGTTTAGAGATTACCTTCAGGGTCCAAGGGCAAAGGCCAAACATCTCCTTGTGTACTTAGTCAATTAGTCGTGATGACTCTTTGTGACTCCATGGACTGTAGCCCACCAGGCTCCTCTTCCTTGGAATTCTCCAGGCAAGAGTGCTGGAGTGGGTTGCTATCCCCTTCTCCAGGGGATCTTCCTGACCCAGAGATTGAATCCGGGTCTCCTGCACTGCAGATTCTTTACCCTCCGAGCCACCAGGGGCAGCCCAAAACATCTCCATGGACAAGGAGAAATCCTTTATTGACACAGCTACTGAGACCAGTCTGGTTATGGTGTGCCACCCAGAGTGGCAGGATTTGGAGAGGCAGGTTGCATAGTTTGCACTCCATCCCATCCCATCCGAACCTCTGGAAGAAGATGTATTAGTAAAACCCATCCCCACTAAGTCTCTGAACTTAACAGGCAGCATAGAGATACCGCCTTTTAAGGGGTATAACCTCAGACTTTCTATGAATCAACAGTTCTGCTGAGAGAAAGGATGTTTATGGCAATGGCCAAATGAATGCAGTGTTCACACAACCCATGAAGCAAGCAGGCCACCTCCGAAGCTTTGCCTGGGTGGGGGGGGTCTCACCCAGGCACGCTTCTAGCTCAGGCACACGAGTGCACACATTCTTATATACACATGAGGACAGAGTCTTGCTGTCTTGTAGGGAGATACCTAATCTTTCAGATTTGTGCAACTAGCCGTTGCCAGCTACTTAGAACAAATAAACACTGTATGTGCCATTTAAAATCGAAAATGAACTCAACGCCGTGTCACTGGAAGTGCTTGTTTGGGAAGATACACCACAGATTGAGGTTCTGATTAATTGGAACTCCAGGGAATTCAGCCAATCAGAAGCCACAATGCCCTGATTATGCCTTGGTCATCACACAGATGTCAGCGCTCAGAATTCAGTCACTAAAGGACAGTGGTAATGAATGTAGCACTAGATAAGCAACACGGGTCAACTAAAATGTGAATTAAACTAAAAAGTGCCCGTGGTTGGGACAAACACAAAAATAAGATTGTATATGTCCCCAAATATCTGTATTTGGGAAAGAACTTCACAAGGACAAAATATATTATTAATATAAGGCTTGTTAAAATAATTAAAAAAAAGAGAGACAAATTTAGAAGACTATAAATTTCTCATATAAGATGCAAAGCCTCATTAACTCTTAAGTCTTTTATTTTTTTAAGTAAGGACATGGTTAGGGTCAAATTTTCAAACAGAATGAAGAGTAGAAATAAATTTTCTTTGTCAATTTTTTTTTTTTTGATGCGGACCATTTTTAAAAAGTCATTAGTGAATTTGCTACAATATTGTTTACTTTTTAGTATTTGTTTTTGTCTTTTGGCCCCAAGGCATGTTGGATCTTAGCTCCCAGAGCAGGGATTGAACCTGAAACCCCTGCACTGGAAGCGGAAGGCTTAACCACCGGAGCATCAGGGAAGTCCCAGAGGCTCCTTGTTGTTCCACTTTCATGTGAGCTCTCTGGCCACCAGCCTCTCCTCCTCTCTGTGCTGAGTTCTGGCCCCTCTGGTACTAGCATCTTTGAGTGTCATTTAAGTGTGTACTTTCCCCACTGTAACCCATCTTTACAGCAGGCTGGGCCATCTGAGAGCTAGAGATGTGAACTGCACTGATGCTTCCTTCTTGTATTTGCTTTGGCCACACTGCCCTTTGCCCTGATGCAATCAGCCTAATAAGCAGAGAATTATTATAAGGTGAGACCTTGCCCATTTTTGCTGTTTGAACATCACTGAGAACCTAGTTCCTTGCCTCCCAGGGCTCTCTCAGTGAAGAAGACATGTGAGGGAAATTTGTCTCTAGTCTCAGAGCTGGGGATGGTTGAGCTTCTTCAGATTCATTTTCCTCTAAAGGGCTGTGGCAGTGGCGATGCCCACATAAGACATTACTCTCAAGCTCAGTGGTGTAAAATGATCGGTTATGATGCTTAGGAAGTTTGCGGACCAGGAAATTTGCCAGGGCACAGTGAGGTGTCTTGTCTCTGTTCACCATGTCTGGGGTCTCAGCTGGGTGTTGGAACCCTCTGTGAGCTCATCCCTTTGATGCTGGCTTTGGCTGTGACCTCGGTTGGTGCTGTCAGCTGGAACCCTTGTATGTGGCTTTTCCCTGTGGCCTGGGATTCCGCATACGTGGTGGCTGGGTCCTTAGTGTGAGAGAATCCCTAGAGAGAGAAAGAGATTGCTGGGAGGGGATGTATCAGCTTTAATGATCTAGCCACAGACACCCCATAGCATCACTTCTATTGCCTTACACGTGCTGGGGCAGCTGGCTAGAGAGTCATTCCCAGGCTCAAGGGGAGGGGAAGAGAGCCCGCCTCCTGACTGGGAGTGAGGAAATGCTGCTGTGACCATTTTGGGAAAGTTTGATGGGCCACAAGGATTCTGGCATGTGGTCCACTCTCTTTACTAAACTACTCAGAAGCCATAGAGGCAAATCTGTGGACAGGACATCATGTCTGCCTGATACACAGCCACCTCACTGCTATCCATGAAAAAGTCATCAGTGGATCTAAAAAAGAAACGGAAAATTTTATTTGCGCCAAATTGAGGAGTACAACCGGCGTGGGGCGGGGCGTGGGGTGGGGGGCTGTCAAAAGCTCTGAGAACTGCTGCGCCCGTTAGAAGTCAAGACACGGTTAGACAAGTTTGTGAGACTAAATGATGTATTACTGACAGTTTACCCAATGCAGATCTAAACATCATCGTGGCCCCTCACAAGGTCAAGAAAGGACATTATCTGTTAAAGCAGTTGTCTTGTTGATGTTAGGAGAATATTGCTTTTTATGGTTGATCAGGTATTCCTGCGGGCTTCCCTGGTAGCTCAGCTGGTAAAGAATCTGCCTGCAATGTAGGAGACCCCGGTTCGATTTCTGGGTCAGGAAGATCCCCAGGAGAAGGGATAGGCTACCCACTCCAGTATTCTTGGGTTTCCCTGGTGGCTCAGTCGGTAAAGAATATGCCTGCAATGTGGGGACCTGGGTTTGATCTCTGGGTTGGGAAGATCCCCTGGAGGGGGGCATGGTAACCCACCCCAGCATTCTTGTCTGGAGATTCCCATGAACAGAGGAGCCTGGTGGGCTACAGTCCATGGAGTTGCAAAGAGTCGAACACAACTGAGCGACTAAGCACAGCACACAGGTATTCCTGATGATGGGGAGGTTTGATCGAGGCATAATGCATATATATGATGCATGGTTAGGGGGAGAGGAGGCCATAGGGCAGTGAAGAATTTTTTATGTTTAGATATTTCTTGTGTTGACATAAAATATAAATTTTTATTTCACAGGGCTTTTCTCTCCTTGCTTTCCTTTCCTCCTCATCAACTTTTATCTTGCAACATTTTATGCATCTTTCTGAATCACTGCAAATAATTTAGGGGGAAGACTAGATACAAATGAACTAAAATGGACCTGGGGGGGGGGGAGCGGAATTTCTCAGTACCAAATTAACTAGAAAATAAGAGCATGAAATTCAGGAATCAAATCCCAACAAATATTCTCTGTTATCTAAGCTTTAACCTTAACTTACATTGTTTTAGGATGGAAGCCCAGGAGAGTAATTCAACTTTTTCAATTTCTTAAGCCCCACAATGGAATGATTTTGATTTGTCACACTGGGGAATTATGTTAAATAGGTGAATTCATTTCCTAATTGTTATGCAGTTTGGAAATATGAATCTCAAATGGTTCTGTGATACTTATATCATCTACTTAAAATGCTTTGTATTGCACCACTTAAAAATAAAATATAATTTTTTCCTGAAAAGTTAAGCTAAGAATTTATTAAGATTCTGGCATTACTTTTTACAAAGAAGATAACACTATTTAATTTTTCAATGAAGCAATTATGTCATCTTCCTATCTTTTCCACTAATGATGAGATACTGTATAATTCTCCTGTGGTACAATTAACATTTTATTTGACGCATCTATATTAACAATTCCTTATCTATGAAAAGCCATGAGTTTTATTAAATATGTCATCCAACATATCAGTTTTGTTATCACGTTTCATTCTGCTTCATTTGCTTACTGCACTACTTCTGGGCTGCAAAACCAATTTTCTCCTCTGTATATAAATTGAGTATTTCAATGAAGAGGTAGCCACTGTAACTATTAAGTGCAAAATGTACCATAACAGATGCTGCAATTGCCAATTTGGACACACCTAAACTGGGAAGCTAACATGTGACTCTTCTGTGAAAGGGATTAATTTAACAGCTTCGTGATTATTTCTCATGGACATTCTTCAAGGTATCTGGAAATTTACCACACCAGAATGCTGCAAAAAAGGCAAGTTAATGTTCTCAGTGCTTAGTCGCTCAGTCATGTCCAACTTTTTGTGACCCCATGGACTGTAGCCCACCAGGCTCCTCTGTCCATGGGATTCTATCAGTTCTAATGAGGTGGATGAAACTGGAGCCTATTATACAGCGTGAAGTAAGCCAGAAAGAAAAACACCAATACAGTATACTAACGCATATATATGGAATTTAGAAAGATGGTAACAATAACCCTGTGTATGAGACAGCAAAAGAGACACTGATGTATAGATCAGTCTTATGGACTCTGTGGGGGAGGGAGAGGATGGGAAGATTTGGGAAAATGGCATTGAAACATGTATAATATCATGTATGAAACAAGTCGCCAGTCCAGGTTCAATGCACGATACTGGATGCTTGGGGCTGGTGCACTGGGACGACCCAGAGGGATGGTATGGGGAGGGAGGAGGGTTCAGGATGGGGAACACATGTATACCTGTGGCGGATTCATTTCGATATTTGGCAAAACTAATACAATATTGTAAAGTTTAAAAATAAAATAAAATTAAAAAAAATAAATAGAAAACAACAAAAAAAGAATACTGGAGGGGGTTGCCATGCCCTCCACCAGGGGATCTTCCCAACCCAGAGATTGAACCCAAGTCTCCCACATTGTAGGCAGATTCTTTACCGTCTGAGCCACTGCTGCTTCTGCTAAGTCACTTGAGTCGTGTCTGACTCTGTGCGACCCCATAGACGGCAGCCTACCAGGCTCCTCTGTCCATGGGATTTTTTCAGGCAAGAGTACTGGAGTGGGGTGGCATTGCCTTCTCCGCCGTCTGAGCCACTAGGGAAGCCCAATAAGAGAGTCTCAGGTGGCTTGTAAATAACACACCACTCTATCTTCCCCTAGAGTGGGGAAAGGTAACCTCAAACCAGCCCATGAAAATTTATATGTGAAGCACTGAATCTTTCATGGCCTTAGCATAAAGATTAGAATTAATTACTTAAGGTTTTACTGACATTTTGGGGTAAGTTGCAAGACCATTAAGTCTTTTACAAACAAAATCCGACAGAAGTCACGTGACTGTAATAACCAAGAGGATACATTCAGTCACTGTTCTCACCAAAGACTTCCCACTCACTTTCCTGCCTTGTCAAGTCTGCCCCTGCCGCCTTGAGATGCCCTCCTCTGCCACCTTGTACCCTCCTGTTGGAGTCCTAATCCGGGTTCCACGTCTGGATCCTGTGTGGACAATCGAGGGCTCCTCTCTGCTTCCTGCGTGGCAATCTCTCCTCCTGGGCACTCTGGCGACAGCATGCATTGGCATGTTCTGCTCGGTACTTTATATGTGTTTGCCATTTTCTTGCAAACTCCTCTGAGCTCCCCAACTTCCGTGAGTTACTGGGGGCGGGTGGGGGGAGTGTTTGTGTATTTTTGTCACTCCCACAGCACTGAGGCCAAGGCTCTGCACGTAGAAGGTGGTCAGAATTGTTGACCGGATTATACATCGTGGTTTGTGCCACGTTCAAGTTGACAGGAAAACGTGTAACACCAAACCATCACGAGATGTTGGCTAGATTAGCATTATTGCACTTGGGCGACTGGATCCAAGTTTGATTCTGTAACATTACTGTCTGTGAGCCCACTGGGTCTGGCTGAATGTGCGTGCATGCATGCGTGTGTGTGTGAGACAGAGAGAGAGAGAGAGAGAGAGAGAGAGAGAGATACCATTAGGTACCATGTGGAGCCTCTTAACACTCATGCTTGCGCCTTCTAACTGCTCTTGTTTGGTCCTTATCAGTGGCCTTGAGAGTGGAGAGACTGCAGTGTGAAGGGCCCTCTCCTGCCTTCCAGGACTCTGCGTCCTCCCCTCCCCTCCTTGTACCTCCCCTTCTTGTACCCGAGTACTCCCCTCCCCTGCCTTGCACCATTTAGGGTCTGAAAGGGACTTCAGACAGCCAGGATTCCCTCTGTCGCTCTCCAGAGCCCAACACTTCTTTAGCAGGGAGGGAATCTCAAATGATATTCTAAGTAATGGGATATTATAATGTTTCCTTCCCCTGACACTGGGAAAGATTGAGGGCAGAAGGAGAAGAGGGTGTCAGAGGATGAGATGGCTGGATGGCATCACTGATGCCGTGGACATGAACTTGGGCAACCCCCGGGAGATGGTGAGGGCCAGGGAAGCCTGGCTTACTGCATTTCATGGGGTCACAAAGAGTTAGACACGACTGGGTGACTGAATGACAACAACAAAGTAATAGGAATGGGATTCATTATTTGGAATTAATAATATTACTTTCTCAATATTCATAATATTCTTTGAAAAACTACTGAAGTGGATTTCCATACGTGGGTCTTATTATGTTTTACTTTGTACTGGTTGAGTTTCTGCTGGTTAGGTTTTTACCTTTGAGGCTCTTTTTAGACTGTACGAAAAGCAGACAAAATAGAATCTTCTCAATGAGAGTGTTTCATAGTGACAGAGGAAGGAGGAAGTTTGCCCAGTGGGTGGTCAGGCGCAGGTGCCTCTTTCTCGGCTGTCTGATTTGCTAAGACTGGTGTCTCTGCGGGTTGGAACTGACTGGATTCAGGGGACACAAATCCCCTCTGTGAGACCCCACTCCCCACCCCTCACACTATGCTTCTGGGGCATGTTGATCTGTAAAGACTGTAGGAAAGTTTTGTCCTGTTTAATTTTCCTGTTGGAATCTCAAAGGCTGGGTTTTAGCTAGTTTTTATGGGTGCTTGCTACCTTGAGCTCTATTTGGTTTTCTATGAAACTGAAGAATTCTAGAGCAAATACTTGGTTTCTAAAGGGTTGAAGTTTATTATAGTTTATACTTCCAAATGTGAAGGTTTTATAGCCTAACTTTTTGTGCCTACCTCACTTCTGGTTCCAGTTTAACTTTTTTTAACTTTTATTATATATATGTCTTGGTCTTTTAAAACCTATCTGAATGTATTTTACTTTGTTGTATTACTTGAATTTTGTAAGTAGTCAAGTCTTTTCTGCTATAAGATGGTTATCATAAACAAATTTCAGAAAGCACATATATAATAGATTTGACATTTGAAGAACCACATGAAAATATTTTTCAAGAGAGAATAAACTGATGATAAGACTTTGATTGATTCCAACTTGATAAAGAGGTAATTCTGGTCAAATGTACCCCAAGATTAAGTCAGAGGAAATCAGAAGACCCTTGTGATTGAATCATTGCTAAGAAACTTCTTGAAGTTACCATGCTGCTCTTTGACTCTAGTCAGTGGAAAGTATTGAACATAATTGATTTTTTCCTAGGTGACTAAGGCTCTCACAGTGGATGTCACTGTGAATATCCATTTGAACTGAGCCACAACTGGAGACTGTGGACATTATCTTCATTACCCCTTCCACAGTTTGGTCTCAGGTCAAACAACAGGAGGGAACACAGCCCCTCCCATCAACAGAAAATTGGATTAAAGATTTACTGAGCACCCATCAGAACAAGACCCAGTTCCCCCCACAATCAGTCTCTCCCATCAGGAAGCTTCCATAAGCCTCTTATCTTTATCTGCCAGAGGGCAGACAGAATGGAAACCACAATCACAGAAAACGAATCAAACTGATCACGTGGACCACAGCCTTGTCTAACAATGAAACTATGAGCCATGCCATATAGGGCCACCCAAGACAGACAGGTCATGATGGAGAGTTCTGACAAAACAGTCCACTGGAGAACAACAAACCACTTCAGTATTCTTGTCTTGAGAACCCCATGAACAGCATGAAAAGGCAAAAAGATATGACACTGAAAGATGAACTCCCCAGGTCAGTAGGTGCCCAATTTGCTACTGGAGATCAATGGGGAAATAACTCCAGAAAGAATGAAAAGATGGAGCCAAAGCAAAAACAACACCCAGTTGTGGATGTGACTCGTGATGGAAGTAAAGTCCAGGGCTGCAAAGAGCAATATTGCATAGGAACCTGGAATGTTAGGTCCATGAATCAAGGCAAATCGGAAGTGGTCACATAGGAGATGGCAAGAGTGAATGTCGATATTCTAGGAATCAGTGAATTAAAATGGACTGGAATGGGTGAATTTAATTCAGATGACCATTATATTTACTATTGTGGGCAAGAATCCCTTAGAAGAAATGGAGTAGCCCTCATAGTCAAGAAAAGAGTGTGAAATGCAGTACTTGGGTGCAATCTCAAAAACGACAGAATGATCTCTATTCATTTCCAAGGCAAACCATTCAATATCACAGTAATCCAAGTCTATGCCCCAACCAGTAATGCTGAAGAAGCTGAAGTTGAATAGTTCTATGACTACCTACAAGACCTTCTAAAACTAGTACCCAAAAAAGATGTCCTTTTCATCATAAGGGACTGGAATGCAAAAATAGGAAGTCAAGAGATACCTGGAGTAACAGGCAAACTTGGCCTTGGAATACGGAATGAACCAGGGCAAAGGCTAACAGAGTTTTGCCAAGAGAACACACTGGTCATAGCAAACACCCTCTTCCAGCAACACAAGAGAAGACTGTACACATATACATCACCTGATGGTCAACACCAAAATCAGATTGATTATATTATTTGCAGCTGAAGATGGAGAAGCTCTATACAGTCAGCAAAAACAAGACCGGGAGCTGACTGTGGCTCAGATCATGAACTCCTTATTGCCAAATTCAGACTTGAGTAGTGAAAGTACTGAAAGTAGTGAAAGTAGTGAAAACCACTAGACCATTCAGGTATGACTAAATCAAATCCCTTAAGATTACATAGTGGAAGTGAGAAATAGATTCAAGGGATTAGATCTGATAGACAGAGCACCTGAAGAACTATGGACAGAGGTTCATGACATTGTACAGGAGGCAGGGATCAAGACCATCCCCAAGAAAAGGAAATGCAAAAAGGCAAAATGGTTGTCTGAGGAGGCCTTACAAATAGCTGAGAAAAGAAAACACATGAAAGACAAAGGAGAAAAGGAAAGATATACCCATTTGAATGCAGAGTTCTAAAGAATAGCAAGGAGACATAAAAAGCCTTCCTAAATAATTAATGCAAAGAAATGGAGGAAAACAATAGAACAGGAAAGACTAAGATCTTTTCAAGAAAATTAGGGATACCAAGGGAAATTTTCATGCAGAGATGGGCACAATATAGGACAGAAATGGTATGGACCTAACAGAAGCAGAAGATATTAAGAAGAGATGGCAAGAATACACAGAAGAACTATACAAAGAAGATCTTCATGACCCAGATAACCATGATGGTGTAATCACTCACCTAGAGCCAGACATCTTGGAGTGCAAAGTTAAGTGGGCTTTAGGAAGCATTACTAAGAACAAGCTAGTGGAGGTGATGGAATTCCAGTGGAGCTATTTCAAATCCTGAAAGATGATGCTGTGCAAGTGCTGCACTCAATGTGTCAGCAAATTTGGAAAACTCAGCAGTGGCCACAGGACTGGAAAAGGTCAGTTTGCATTCCAATCCCAAAGAAAGGCAATGCCAAAGAATGATCAAACTACCACACAACTGCACTCATCTCACATGCTACCAAAGTAATGCTCAAAATTCTCCAAGCCAGGCTTCAATAATATGTGAACCGAGAATTTCCAAATGCTCAAGCTGGATTTAGAAAAGCAGAGGAACCAGAGATCAAATTGCCAAAATCTGTTGGATCATAGAAAAAGCAAGAGTTCCAGAAAAACATCTATTTCTGCTTTATTGACTACACCAAAGCCTTTGACTGTGTCGATCACAACAAACTGTGGAATTCTGAAAGAGATAGGAATACCAGACCACCTGACTTGCCTCCTGAGAAATCGGTATACAGGTCAAGAAGCAACAGTTAGAACTGGACATGGAACAGCAGACTGGTTCCAAATTGGCAAAGGAGTACATCAAGGCTGCATATTGTCACCCTGCTTATTTAACTTATATGCAGAGTACATCATGGGAAATGCTGGACTGAATGAATCACAAGCTGGAATCAAGATTGCTGGGAGAAACATCAATAACTTCAAATATGCAGATGACATTGCCCTTATGGTAGAAAGTGAAGAAGAACTAAAGAGCCTCTTGATGAAGGTGAAAGAGGAGAGTGAAAAAGTTGTCTTAAAACTCAACATTCAGCAAACTAATATCATGGCATCCGATCCCATCACTTCATGGCAAATAGATGGGGAAACAATGGAAACGGTGACAGAGTTTATTTTATTGGACTTCAAATCACTGCAGATGGTGACTGCAGCCATGAAATTAAAAGATGCTTGCTCCTTGGAAGAAAAGCTATGACCAACCTAGACAGCATATTGAGAAGCAGAGACATTACTTTGCCGACAAAGGTCCGTCTAGCTAAAGCTATGATTTTTCCAGTAGTCATGTGTGGATGTGAGAGTTGGACCATAAAGAAAGCTGAGAGCTGAAGAATTGATGCTTTTGAACTGTGGTGTTGGAGAAGACTCTTGAGAGTCCCTTGTACTGCAAGGAGATCCAACCAGTCCATCCTAAAGGAAATCAGCCCTGAATGTTCATTGGAAGGACTGAAGCTGAAACTGCACTACTTTGGCCACCTGACGTGAAGAACTGACTCATTGAAAAAGACCCTGATGCTGGGAAAGATTGAAGGTGGGAGAAGAAGGGGACGACAGAGGATGAGATGGTTGGATGGCATCACCGACTCGATGGACATGAGTTTGAGCAAGCTCTGGGAGTTGGTGATAGACAGGGAAGCCTGGTGTGCTGCAGTACGTGGGGTCACAAAGAATCGGACACAACTGAGCGATTGAACTGACTGACAGTCAGAGTTGTCTACATGTTAAAAGATGTGGCTGAATTTCTACTGACTCCAGGACACATCATAAGTTGATCAAAAAAACTTAAATTTCTTCTTTCAGTTTGGTTGTTAGCCACTCATTTCTTTTTCCTCATAGTGATTGATAGCAAATCAAATCCCCTCACCCCTCCATTGCAAGGAAACACAGATACTTAATTAAAGACTTTCTTGTTGAGGTCACTTTGTTTGATTCATTGGTTATTTTGATTGAGACTATTATTCACTGGTTTGGGGCTGTTGGCAGTACCATTAGGGAAGAGATCACACCTTCCTAAAGTGGAGTGGAAAACTTGGAATGGCTCTATTATGCTCAATTTGTCTGTGGTAACTCGGTAAAATATTGCTTGGGAATTTTCAAATTAAGCGAATCATGTATTTTTGTGCAAAAGAGAATTTTTTTTTTTATTTAGAAAAAGTGCTGAGGTCCAGCCCTGGCTGATCCAGGGTATTCGAAGGAGAGACGGCTTAGCCGACCTATTCAAATGTTAATTAGAGATATAAAGAGTAATAGAAAGAGGATAGCTCAGTAGGAAAATTCAGTGGAGAAAAGAAGCTGAGTGGCTTGGTTTACGCGGAAAATCAATATAACCCGTGACACCAGGTTAGCTCTGACCACGGAGGCCGCAGGTGCCCTCTTGAATAGTGGAAGGTGCCCCACCTTAGACACCTTCTCGAGTGGGTCTTAGAAGCCCAGGCAAGTAAATGGTTGCAGAGGATATCTGCGCTCCAGATGGACACTCAGCTGGAAGTTAAAGGGAAGAATGACATGGGGAGACCAAGCGTTGGTGAGCAAGGCCCATAGCTTTATTTTCAACAGGGGCTTATATACCCTAAGTTACACATAGAGGATAATAGGGGATGCAAAGTCAGCAGTTTTTGATCCTTATCAAAAACCAGGGTTTCTTTCCTGCAAATTTATCGTATACAAATGGTTTAGGTGATTTACATCATCTTCTGGCCAGAAGGCCTATTAACATTTTATGACTCTTGACAACGACTTATCAACAAAGACTTATTTTCTCTAAGAGTAATTATTTTAAGGTTTGGCGCCATCTTTCGAAGATAAAATTACATTCCTATAGGGCAGATGTGTAATGGGTTTACAAAGGAAAGAATTTATTACCTTAAGGGTCCAAAGTTACTAACACCAAGGCCACTACTTATTTCTTCTACATACCAACTATTAATTAATACACATTCAAGGATACAATTCAGGGGATGTGAAAACTTGGCAACAAACATTGGCTCATCAATGAAATCTTTTACTAGTTTTATTCTGACAGTTTCTAACTCTCTGAGAGGCTCTAAGCTATTTGAATATCTTAAGCTTCCCGTGCCTCTCGAGGCTGGGAGACTGTAAACAATTGTATGAATAGCTGTAGGTGTCCGGGTAAACTTGTCAGGCGAGTTAGAGAGCCATCTGAGGGGTTTGGATTTAAACACTCCTAATTGCCCAGGAACTTTATTAATTGGAGCTGTAAGTTAACTCTTTGACAGAGAGAGCGAGATGGTGGTGGGAGACAGCCCCCAGTAAAGTCAGAGGTGAGAGCACAAAGCAATAAAGTAGGCAGACTCTGGTTTTTTGGGGGTAGATGCTTGAGAATATCTGGGGGGACTCCCGAGGCTCGATCCCGCCTTTGCGTATGCCGAGCCTCCTTCCTCATGACCTTTGTCACGAGTGGAATGTCTCTCACCGGCTCCCGGCAAAAAAGGACTCTTGTTGGCCAATGAACAGGATAATTAGATCCCAGTGAGGATAGCTGGTCTCTAATAAGGAAGGACATTTCAACTCATTTACTGGATGGAGATAAAAAGTCATCTCTGTCAGGTGGTGGGTACCTGACCCTCTGAATGATGTTCCATTTCCCCCACACGTTGCAGTTTAAGTAGGAAGGTCTTCTGAGAGCTGAGGACGTTCTACAAGGTGGATTGGAACCCATCTCAGAATGCACTCTGAACTATCTTAAGACGTGATTTAGCAAGTTTTAGTGTTTGGTTCCTCAGCTTTTTGGTGACCTTCAGCACTTCCTAGGGTTCAGAAAGCAGGCCATTAGAAGGAGTGAGGGAGAGAGAGACAGAGAGAGATGATGCGTCTTTCATGTGAATGTGAGATGTCGTGAGTGCACGACGCCTGGGGTTGAGCATCCCGAGGAGTGGGCACCATTGTGACAGACAGAAAAATGGAATCTCCAATTATACAAATACCCTCACTTAGGGGATTTTACGTACGTCTGTTATCAGCACTTGTCCATTGTTTTTAAGTGAGGTGCTTGGTCAGTGTGGCCACAGGAGCAGTGGAAGAGAACTCAGGAGAACCAAGGTGTTGACACACTCAGGTCCTGAGGCAGGAGGCACACACATGTCGGGCCGAGTGGCAGAGACACCGGGTGGTCAGGAGATGGGTGACCGGGGTGGGGGCACATTACCCTGGGACCTTTACTGAGGTTTCCTGAAGAGAGGCAAGGCAGGCAGAAAAAATGGGTTAGGAATGGCTAGTTTATTCAAACTTCAGTGGCTTTGGGCTATAGGGGTGTGTCTAGTTGCTTGGTACTTGCCCTGGGATGATGGAGACACAGGACTATTGCCTCCCAGGGCTCCTAGGGACATGGGCTTTGGGTTTCTTACTTTGCTTGTCAAAGGCCTGCTCCCAGCTGTACCCTTTCCTGTCTCTTAATGCTGGCCGCCCTGGGAGGCCAGACTCTCCCCAGCCACAGGGGTTCTTTAAGATGCAAAGACATCCTAATATACAGAAAGCTAAGAATAATACCATACAGCATGGTAGGTCACTGCTGGGAGTTCAGTTCAGTTGCTCAGTTGTGTCTGACTTTTTGTGCCCCCATGGACTGCAGCACGCCAGGCCTCCCTGTCCATCACCAACTCCCAGAGCTTGCTCAAACTCATGTCCATTGAGTTAGTGATGTCATCCAACCATCTCATCCTCTGTCATCCCCTTCTCCTACCACCTTCAATCTTCCCCATCATCAGGGTCTTTTTCAATGAGTCAGTTCTTTACATCAGGTGGCCAAAGTATTGGAGTTGCAGCTTCAGCATCAGTCCTTCCAATGAATATTCAGGACTCATTCCCTTTAGGTTGGACTGGTTGGATCTCCTTACAGTCCAAGAGACTCTCAAGAGTCTTCTCCAACACTACAGTTCAAAAGCATCAATTCTTCAGCACTCAGCTTTCTTTATGGTTCAACCCTCACATCCATACATGACTATTAGAAAAACCCTAGCCTTGACTAGATGGACCTTTGTCGGCAAAGTAATGTCTCTGTTTTTTACTATGCTGTCTAGGTTGGTCATAGCTTTTCTTCCAAGGAGCAAACATCTTTTAATTTCATGGCTGCAGTCACCATCTGCAGTGATTTTGGAGCCCAGTAAAATAAACTCTGTCACTATTTCCATTGTTTCCCCATCTATTTGCCATGAAGTGATGGGACCAGATGCCATGATCTTCGTTTTCTGAATGTTGAGCTTTAAGCCAACTTTCTCACTCTCCTCTTTCACCTTCAAGAGGCTCTTTAGTTCTTCTCTTTCTGCCGTAAGGGTGGTATCATCTGCATATCTGAGGTTATTGATATTTCTCCTGGCAATCTTGATTTCAGCTTGTGCTTCATCCAGCCCGGCATTTCCCATGATGTACTCTGCATATAAGTTAAATAAGCAGGGTGACAATATACAGCCTTGACGTACTCCTTTCCTGATTTGGAACCAGTCTGCTGTTCCATGTCCAGTTCTAACTGTTGCTTCTTGACCTGCATACAGATTTCTCTGGAGGTAGGTAAGGTGATCTGGTATTCCCATCTCTTTCAGAATTTTCCACAGTTTGTTGTGATAGACACAGTCAAAGGCTTTGGTGTAGTCAATAAAGCAGAAGTAGATGTTTTTCTGGAACTCTCTTGCTATTTCTATGATCCAGTGCATGTTGTTGATTTGATCTCTGGCACTGTTGGGAAACACAGCAATATAAGGAGAGCAAAGTCTATAAGGAAATCAAGCATAGATTCCCCAAAGCAGAGACCCGCACATGTGTTGGGTGGATATCTTTCTTATTTATTCATTTTTGAATGTTTCATAACTTTTTACTATATCATTCACATTTAAAGCAAAATTCCTCTTAGTTGAGGTTGACGGCTTAGTCATAATTGCTTTCTTTCTTTTAAAAAATTTTTTGTTGGGTTATATTTGATTTACAATGTTGTGTTAATTTCAGCTGTATAGTAAGGTGATTTAGAGTCTTTTCTTTTACAAGTTATTACCAAATACTATTTTCTTGGTTTCCAAAATCACTGCAGATGGTGACTGTAGCCATGAAATTAAAAGACACTTGCTCCTTGGAAGAAAAGCTATGACAAACCTAGACAGCGTGTTAAAAAGCAGAGACATTACTTTGCCAACAAAGGTCCATCTAGTCAAGGCTATGGTTTTTCCAGTGGTCATGTATGGATGTGAGAGTTGGACTGTGAAGAAGGCTGAGCACCGAAGAATTGATGCTTTTGGACTGTGGTGTTGGAGAAGACTCTTGAGAGTCCCTTGGACTGCAAATAGGTCAAACCAATCAATCCAAAAGGAAATCAATCCTGAATACTCATTGGAAGGACTGATGCTGAAACTCCAATACTTTGGCCACCTGATGTGAAAAACTGACTCTTTGGAAAAGACCCTGATGCTGGGAAAGATTGAAGGTGGGAGAAGGGGATGACAGAGGATGAGATGGTTGGATGGCATCACTAACTCAATGGATATGAGTTTGAACAAGCTCTGGGAAATGAAGGACAGGGAAGCCTGTTGTGCTGTATTCCATGGTGTCTCAAAGAGTCAGACATGACTGAGTGACTGAACAAAATATAGTAGGTCCTTGATGATTATCTGTTTTATATATAGTAGTATATATAAATTAATTCCAAATTCCCAATTTATCCCCTTCCCTCACTTTCCCCTTTGGTAACAATAAGTTTGTTTTCTATGTCTGTGAGTCTATTTCTGTTTTGTAAATAAGTTCAATTCTATCATATTTTAGATTCCACATATAAGTGATATCATATGGTATTTGTCTTTCTCTGTCTGACTTCACTTAGCATGATAAGATGTAGGTCCATCCATGTTATTGCAAATGGAATTATTTCATCCTTTTTATGGCCGAGTAATATTCCACTGTGTATATGCACCATGTTTTCCTTATCCATTCATCTGTTGATGGACACGTAGGTCGCTTCCACGTCATGGCTTCTGTAAACGGTGCTGCAGTAAACATGGGTGAGCGTGTATCTTTTCAGCGTAGAGTTTCCTCTGGATAGATGTGCAGATCTCTTTCTAGGGTGAGTTTGCCTGTATGTGCTGTGTGTGTCCTTAAGTCTCATCACCTCAGCTACAGTCTTCATTCCATAAAATGTTATTTATCCAAGCATAACATTCCTACTGATGATAAACACATTATTTATATAGTTTTCAAGATAAGTGGTACATATGTTGTAAGGGTATTATTGTTTCCTGCCTTTATGGAAAAATTAGGTTTGCTATACCTGAGGTTGGACAAGGCAATGGCACCCCACTCCAGTACTCTTGTCTGGAAAATCCCATGGACGGAGGAGCCTGGAGGGCTGCAGCCCATGGGGTCACTAAGAGTCAGACATGACTGAGCGACTTCACTTTTGCTTTTCACTTTAATACATTGGAGAAGGAAATGGCAACCCACTCCAGTGTTCTTGCCTGGAGAATCCCAGGGACAGGGGAGCCTGGTGGGCTGCCGTCTATGGGGTCGCACAGAGTCGGACACGACTGAATCGACTTAGCAGCAGTAGCAGCAGCATACCTGAGGTAAGGTCTCTGAAAAGAAGGTTTACTACTATTTTAATGTTTAAGAAAGTAGAAAATCTGCACGAAAGTATGCCTAAACATTTTGTAAATTCTATAGCTGACTACCTCTATGTCTGTGTTTGCAGCAAATTATCGAACCAGGCCAAAATTTTTTTCATAGCTTCCCTCCAAAAGGTGCTGGAATATTCACATCCCACCTGGACAGTAACGCGAGTAAGTGAGCACTGAAAAAAGCACTGATTGATGCCTGGCACAATTTAATATTTTATTTTAAACCTTCACCTTCATAGAAAAAAATGGATGTCATCTTTCGAGAATGTTTCTTTTCACGCATTTCCAGGTGTGTCATTTGAAAGGCTTTTGTGGGGGTTAAATGACAGACTTGAGCTGAGCTGGTGAATAATGTGTGTTTAATCAGAATGCATTCTTTGTTCACCAAATCCTCTGCCTTTGTTAAAGTTCTTTCTTCCGCCTGATAAGCTGTGTGCCCTACTTCCTTTTATAAAAGCGGCTACTCTACCCAATCTGTTCGATATTTTCGTTTTAGGTAATGAAACATTAATAATTGCAAAAAAAAAAAAAAAAAAAAGATCAGGCTCTCCCTTTATCTTCACCCACTGGGAAAACCTAATGGGGTGAATGTACTGTGGCAACTTAGGAGATAGAGAAACAGTGAAGTTAGTTGACTCTGCTCAGATTTGGAGGTGGTTTTTGACAGCTTGCATTTTTTATGACAAACATCACTTGGATCGCTAAGACTCACTTTGGATTTTCCTGTTAGCTAATTCAGATGAAAGGAGAGAAATAACACTGTGTAAGCCACACAAAATAAATGGAAACCAAGAAAGTATTGTTGTGAAAAGAAATAACATTGAACTATATATATACCAAAGTCCCCATAAAAAATGAGGTCTCTGAGATATGTTATGATTATAAAGGAATTCAATTTGTTTAAAAAATGTATAGTATCAACACTTAGACCTCCATCCAAACAAAACAGACAGATGGCCAGAAGACACATGAAAAGATGCTCAACATCACTAAATATTAGAGAAATGCAAATCAAAACTACACAGAGGTACCACCTCACACTTGTCAGAATGGTCATCATCAAAAAGTCTACAAACAACAAATGCTGGAGAAGGAATGGAGAAAAGGGCATTCTCCTACACTGCTGGTGGGAGTGTAAATGGGCGAAGCCACTACGAAGTATGGAGGTTCCTTAAAAAACTACAAACAGAGCCAACATATGATCCAGCAATCCCACTCCCAGGTATATATCCAGAGAAAACCATAATTCAAAATGATACATGCCCTCCAATGTTGCACTGGTATTCACAATAGTCAAGCCATGGAGACAACCTAAATAATAATTGACAGATGAACGGATGAAGAAGATGTGATTCACACACACACATACTCATGCAATATTAGCCATAAAAAAAGAATGAAATAATGCAATTTGTAGCAACATGGATGAAGTAGAGATTATAATACTAAATGAAATAAGCCAGACAGAGAAAGACAAATATCATACCATATGCTTATATGTGGAATCTAAAAAAATGATATAATTAATCTATGCAAAACAGAAACAGACCCACATATATAGAAAATAAACATATGGTTACCAAAGAGGAAAGAAAAGAGTTAATTAGGAGTTTGGAGTTAACAGACAGACACACATTACTATATATAAAACAGATAACCAGCAAGAACCTACTATACACCCCAGGGAACTATACTCAGTGTTTTATAATAGCCTATAACGGAAAAGAATCTGGAAAAGAATATATACACATATATATTCTTTTTCAGATTCTTTTCTGAATACATATACATGTATTCAGAACCTATATAGAATTCATATATATTCTTTTTCTGAATACATACATAAAAATAAATGTATTCATGCATACACATATATGTGTAAAAAAATTACGCCTCCAAAGTTGACTTTGCCGCCCTCAGAACTCCAGCAGTGTTGTCCAGAGAAGAGTGACCTTTAAGCCCATACAAGCAGGTCACTATTCTGGCTCCCCACGCGCCTCCAGGCCACCTCCAGGCCACCTCCAGGCCACCTCCAGGCCTCAGTGTCTTCAGGCGTCAGTGATGAGGCTCCCTCTCGGGCACCAAGGACCCAGTGACTATGCTCCAATGGCCACAAACACTAGCTCTCTGCTCCTCTTCTGCCTGAGATGGGATGGCTCAAAGCATGACAGTGAGAGCAGGAGAGAATTTGTTAACCGTCTCCTAGCCCGTCTCCCATTTACCTCACTTAACCATGTGTCAACTCTTCGCATGAGGTGGCCAAAGTACTGGAGTTTCAGCTTTAGCATCATTCCTTCCAAAGAAATCCCAGGGCTGATCTCCTTCAGAATGGACTGGTTGGATGTCCTTGCAGTCCAAGGGACTCTCAAGAGTCTTCTCCAATACCACAGTTCAAAAGCATCAATTCTTCGGCGCTCAGCCTTCTTCACAGTCCAACTCTCACATCCATACATGACCACAGGAAAAACCATAGCCTTGACTAGATGAACCTTTGTTGGCAAAGTAATGTAACCCTGTTTATTTAACTTATATGCAGAGTACATCATGAGAAACGCTGGACTGGAAGAAACACAAGCTGGAATCAAGATTGCCAGGAGAAATATCAATAACCTCAGATATGCAGATGACACCACCCTTATGGCAGAAACTGAAGAGGACTAAAAAGCCTCTTGATGAAAGTGAAAGTGGAGAGTGAAAAAGTTGGCTTAAAGCTCAACATTCAGAAAATGAACATCATGGCATCTGGTCCCATCACTTCATGGGAAATAGATGGGGAAACAGAGGAAACAGTGTCAGACTTTATTCTTCTGGGCTCCAAAATCACTACAGATGGTGACTGAAGCCATGAAATTAAAAGACGCTTACTCCTTGGAAGGAAAGTTATGACCAACCTAGATAGCATATTCAAAAGCAGAGACATTACTTTGCCAACAAACAAATAGAATAGCCCTTAATTAAAAAAAAAAAATTAGACCATAGTCTTAAAAAAAGAATATTGCCATGATCTTCTTACCTTCAGGGTCTCCGTGCAATTCTTTGCTTTTGTGTTCTCAATAAATGCCCTCCCTTAGATTTACTGAGGTATAATTGGTATATAAAAGCTGCACATAATATAATTTGGTGAGTCTGGATGTATGTAGACCTCATATTATCATCACACAGATGATAATCAAGTAACAAACATATCCATCACCTTCCAAAAGATTTTTGTCTCCCTACTTTTTTGTGGTAAGAGCACCACATCTGCGGTGCACAGTGTCTATTTTTCTCCGTGCAGGGTCCGCAGTGCTCTTTGATCAACGCCTCCAGCCCAGCTCTGAGGCGCTTCCTGATGTCGTCATCAGACTTCTGCTCGCTGGAATGCAAGCGTTGCTGTTACCGTCTCGTGACAGGTCACATTTCCTTACACGGGCTTCACGGATTTGGACTAGTTGGGCTTTTCACTAAGTTACATCTTCAAATTCACTCCACACCTTTGTCTTAGCTGCCCTTCCCCATGGGTTCTTCTGTTTATACCACATTTCTTTTCCGTGACATGGAAGTCGACAAACACGTTTGCCATGGACAATGGTGAAATGTCACAATAATGAAGAAGCTTACATAAAAGGAAAATTGATGGATGCAGCAAAATGTTTTGTGATTAAATCAAAGCCAACTCAAGGCTGCCTAGCAATCCAGCCTGATTAACTGTTTTCCAGATCCTGATATCGTGCAAAGTAATTGACAATGACAGGGACAAGGGGGAAAAATAGAGGCAGAGTTTGGTGTATCACTGGCAGATTGATAACAAAACAAATTGCCCGTGTCTTCCAGAGTTTCCAGAGTTCTGGGAATAATTGTTTCTCTGGCCAAACTTACTTTTACAGACAATAAAATAGTTTGCAGTATCCAGAGGATGGAAAAACATTAAGCTGTTAGTAAGAGCCCATCAGCCAATCTGGACCACACGTCTGGATGAAAGGCCAGTTTTCTCATATTCTGTTCAGTTGCACCTACTAACATCATCATCATGAGCTCACAGATTATCCTGGAATTGTATTAATTCCATAGTTTTCAATGATAATGATGTTGATGTTAATAAAAATAAATCCAAATAGCTGGTAAAAGGTAGTATTTATTAGGTGCCAATAAATCTAACAGGCATTCTTTTATATCTGTTAGATTTCTAATCCTCCCACTCGTATTCAGTAGAAATTACCTCCATTTTACATACAAGAAAGCAGGGAACTTCCCTGGTGGTCCAGTGGTTGAGAATTTGCGTTGCAATTCAGGGGACATGGATTCGATCCTTGGTCAGGGAACTAAGACCCCACATGCTGTCCACATGCAGCAAGTAGAGAAGCCCCCACTCACAGCAGCCAGAGAAGAGCCCTCGCACCATGATGAAGACCTGGCACAACCAAAATAAATACATTTATTTAAAAAAGAGAAAGCAGTCTCAGGTTGTTGAATACTTTGCACATAATAGTAAGGATTGGCACAGGTTTGTCAGATCCTAAATCTCATGCTATTAATATTTCCACTCTGCTATGATCCCACTTTATTCTTGTGGCATCTCCATAGATTTGTGAGCTATAAATATTTTTGCAGCATTTTTGAAATTTATTTCCAATATTATTCTAACAGATTCAGGTAATGAACTCAGCACTGGTAAGCCACTGAATTTCTTTTTTAAGACAGAGGCAGGGGAAAAAAAATACAGGCTCCAAAGACCTGGCCCTGTCACTGATCGGCCCCAAACTTTAGTTAAGTCACTAATTCCACAGAATCCCAGTTTTTGTGATTTTTAAAAAGCAGTGTGTTATCAAGTGGGTTTGCAATGATTAAATGAGTAACAGGAACCAAGGAGTTTTTGCACAGTTAAAAACCTTCTGCAAACGTGCATTATTAGCATTAAGCAGAAGACTGTTCAGTAAGTCAGAGCAAATCGTTAGTAAGATTGATCATGGCCTTTGGGAGCCTAGGAGATGCTTCTAGCTGAGAGGAAAAGACACGGCTTAACATTCATTACACCCTCTTGTTCTCACTCCTAAGACATGGACACACTTGTTCTTTTAAACATCTTCAGCAGTTTCATCAGTGCCACTTGTAAAGCCTCTAGAGACCCTTCCCTGAGACAAAGGGCATCAGGGAGTGAAGTCACGCTGGAGGGTGGGGTCCCAATTCAGCAGGGAGAGTCTGGGGGAGGTGGGTAGCCCGGGACTGCGCATGCCCAGTGGCTGGGGGTGCGGGGTCCCGAGACTTCTGCACAATCCGTGCTGCTCATCGACTGTTCCTGGCAGACAGACCCCGTGGAAACAGAAATGGAGGTGCTTCTGGAGCCCAGGCCCCGGGGCGGGGGGACTCAGGGAGACCCAGCAAAAATACCCAGAGGAGCCGAGCAAAGGTAGGGGGTTCAGGTGCCCAAGATGGACAACACTTTGGTCAAACGACAGCTTTTTTTTTTTCTTTACAGAAATACAGAGATATGTTTCTAATCACTTTCAGAGGCACTGTTTTGGAGAAGGAGGAATAAAAACATTAGGTGGCGTGATCAGAGTTCTCTATGGAGTTGTTAATTCATATGACTCCAAAGACGGCCGAAACACAGAGCAAGGAACAGATTGCTTCAGCCATACTCATGAACCCAACACTCGCCTTGCGCATCTTCGCACCGAGGCCTTTGGCCGGCCCTCAGGTGCTCGGGTCTCCCCACAGGTGTGTCAGTCTCAGCAGGCTTTCCTCCTCTCACTTATCCCGCGGCGGAAAGTGGGCTGCAGAGGGGGCTTCTCTTCAGCTACGCAGTCAATGGCCCTGTAGCTGTTTCCATTTGTCAGGGTGACATGCCAACGGGCTGCTGAATTATTGACACTCCTTTCCAAAGCGAGTTAACCAGACAGTTCAAAACGGGTGAGAAGGGGGTCAGTTCAGTTCAGTCGCTCAGTTCTGTCCGACTCTTTGCGACCCGATGAATTGTAGCACGCCAGGCCTCCCTGTCCATCACCAACTCCCGGAGTTCACTCAGACTCACGTCCATTGAGTCAGTGATGCCATCCAGCATCTCATCCTCTGTCGTCCCCTTCTCCTCCTGCCCCCAATCCCTCCCAGCATCAGAGTCTTTTCCAATGAGCAACTCTTCGTATGAGGTGGCCAAAGTACTGGAGTTTCAGCTTTAGCATAATTCCTTTCAAAGAAATCCCAGGGCTGATCTCCTTCAGAATGGACTGGTTGGATGTCCTTGCAGTCCAAGGGACTCTCAAGAGTCTTCTCCAACACCATAGTTCAAAAGCATCAATTCTTCAGTGCTCAGCTTTCTTCACAGTCGAACTCTCACATCCATACATGACCACAGGAAAAACCATAGCCTTGACTAGATGGACCTTTGTTAGCAAAGTAACATCTCTGCTTTTCAATATGCTATCTAGGTTGGTCATAACTTTTCTTCCAAGGAGTAAGAGTCTTTTAATTTCATGGCTGCACTCACCATCTGCAGTGATTTTGGAGCCCCAAAAAATAAAGTCTGACACTGTTTCCACTGTTTCCCCATCTATTTCCCATACGTGATGGGACCAGATGCCGTGATCTTCGTCTTTTTCACTCTCCACTTTCACTTTCATCAAGAGGCTTTTTAGTTCCTCTTCACTTTCTGCCATAAGGGTGGTGTCATCTGCATATCTGAGGTTATTGACATTTCTCCCGGGAATCTTGATTCCAGCTTGTGCTTCTTCCTGCCCAGTGTTTCTCATGATGTACTCTGCATATAAGAAGGGGGTGGTCCGTCTCAAATGAGGTTAACCCCGTCCATCCTGTGGACGGGAGGCTGGTGGCTGCCCCCAGCCAGCCCAGTGTATTTATGTTGCTGCAGAGATAGGCTCTCAGGCCCCCAAAGGAAAGCACACAACGGAACGACACGATTCGTCTTTTTACAGAAGACGCAGATTGCTCTCCAAATAAGCCGCATTTACTGGCCAATCCCCCCACTTCCCCCCAGCAAAATGTGAGAAGCAATAGTCAGAAGGGGAGTGCCATCACAGTCTAAGAAATGCCAGGATAGCCTTGAATTACTTGGATTTTGACATGAATTTGCCTTTCAGTCCTAAGGAGAAGGTGATCACTGGGAACACAGAGGCTCACCTCTAACTAAATTCCTACTAATTTTCTACTGGGTGTTAGGATGCCAAGAGTGAGTGTGAGGTCTGACAATGGGTTGATTTTACTGAGCAGTGTCTTGGAACATCGCAGACTTTCTCTTCCATATTCAGTGTCAGAAATTATGCTCTTTAGGGGGTACATTTATTGTTATGCAGCGTGTAAACAGCCGCTTTATTTTATACACAGAAGTGCCAGGAGGTACTTGTTTGGAAGCTGTGGGTGCTCAGGTTGGCAGTGTCATAAATAAATGCGCAAGTTGTATATTTCCATTCATTTGGATGGACCTTCTGTTCAAGGGCCTGCCAAGACGCATGCAAGGCCAGGATGGTGAAAGGATTGACTTTCATAAATTTTCAGCGTTCCACATCGTTCCGCCTGTTACTTTTCAGTCTTCAAGCCCAGAGAACTGTTACAAATACGGGTCTCCAGCGCCATCTAGTGGACAGGAAGTGGGGGGGGTGGTGGCGCACAGGCACCAGGTTCTAAAACGTGAAGGCGGGGTTCTGGGTGTGGCCCGGTCTTCCTATTCCTTTTGGAGTGTCTTGGCCATCCTCCGAGCAGGATGAAACCTGAGAAGGATGGGAGGAGCCCCTGCTGCAGCTTGGCTCCTTGGAAGGCCTGGGAGGTGGGGCGGTGCATTGATCTGTGCGTTTGATCAGTGGAGAAATCAGTTATTAATCAACAAAGAACTATTGATTTCCCAGCCAGGAAGCAGTGTATCCGCTGTGCCTATTAACAGCCAGTGTGCTGGGAAGTTGCCCAAGAGCTTCTGTGCCCCAGGCTTCGGTCAGCAGGTCATTAAGGGTAGGGGATCCCGAGTCTCCAGAGTGATGACCGGGGGAGGCTGAGGCATTCTAAACAAAAGACAGAACGAATTTGCATTCTGTAGTTCTAATGGGGCTGGTTATTCATTCTCTTTACATAAAAAAAGAAAGTGAAAACTGCATATTTATGGCATGTGGGTTCTCTTACTTAGCTAAAAATGGAATTACTAGGATGAAGGGGAAAAAAAACCAGTCATCAGCAGATATTTATCTAGTGCCTACCCAGGTCCAGATACTCCGCTAGGGAACAGACGATGCCATCCCTGCCCTTTCTTATTTATTAGTATTTAATACTCTGGGTCGGGTGATATAGACACCAGGCTGCCACCACTGTTTTCAGGGTTTCTCTCATTTTGTATAAACATGTTTCAAAGGTATATTAAAATAGCATTATGGAGTGAGATATGTGTCTCTAAAGAGAAACAATAACCAAGCACATTCAGTTTTGCTGTCTCGTTTTTCCCCTACATCTATCTTTCATGAGATTATCCTTACTGAGAACATGAAATGTTTGGGCCTGAAGGTTTCCTTGTGACAATTATCCTCTGAAACCAGTCTGGGGCCAATTATAGATAAATGACTATCTAGTCCTCAAGCTGTTGGACAAAGGCCAGTTCCCTAAACACTTGCTCACTAGGTCCATCGCCAAGGAGAAGAAGTTGGTGCTCAGGCTGCCTGGCTAGGTGAGCAGGATTTCACAGTCTGTTCTTTGGATACAAAAGCAGTTGTCCTGCCAACCTTTTCAGGGTTGACATCCATGTAGAATCTGGCAATTAAGGGAGGGCTGGATGAACAGTGTTAGGAGGAAAGTTACGGTGGTCTTTTAAAAAATAATGTCATGAATAGGAGTATAAAAAGTCAGGAATATGACTTACTTCTTGCTGAATTTGCAGAAGAGGTTGATAGACTTGTGTGCTCTGGACACTGAGAAAATAAGGATGAGATTCCCTGCATGTGAGGCTCTCTTTGTCAAGCAGTGAGGAGGAGGAACCACAGGTAGTTACAACGTGTTGTGAGGTAGGCTGGTGGCATGACCGTGGTGCTTTGAACGTGAACTTGGATATGTATCTGAATCAGCTTGTTAAACTACAGATTGTTTTGCTCTGTGGCTGGAGGTTCTGCCTCAGAAGGTCTGTGGTGGGTTCTGAGAATTTGCATTTCCAAAAAGTTTCCTGGTGATGCAATCCTGTCTGGGGACCACTGTTTAAGAGGCGGAGAAGCAGGAAATGCTTCAGGTTGTGGCATCTCTGCTGGGACGTGCGATCGGTGTTGGAAGTTTGGTCGATGGGGATGGTTCTGAGCAGCCAAAGCAGAGATGGTGTGAGAAGGCACACTGGGGGGTGGTCAACACTTCGGGGTCTCTAGGGCCCTGGGTACATGGCAAGTGGTTAGGAGTGAGGCCCAGGAGGCAGGCTGGCCAGTTCTGAAGGGCCTCGGCTGCTGGGTACAGGGAGCCATCATCGGGTTTTCAGGAAAGTGGCACGATTAGACTTGTTTCTTAGAAAGGACATTGTCTACCATTTGAAGAGAGAACCAGAGGCAGGAGAAGCAACTAGAAAGCTGCTTCAGTGGTCCAGGATATGGACAGTAAGGGCCTTCACTGAGGTCAGGACTATTGGGGTGAAAAGGTAGCAGCAAATGAGAAAGGTCTGTGGGGCGGGGCAGAACCCATCATGATTAGAAGCAGCTAGGACAGTGCTGCATTTAAGAGGTGGAGAAGGAGGAGCTGGGGATGGTTTGTAAGGCACCACTGGGGACCAGGTGTGGAAAAGCTTTGTATGAGTGGAGAAGCTGTAAGATAAAGAGCAGTATTTGAAGGAAAATGTTTTAATCCAGTTTTGGAAAGATTAAACTTGAAGCACTGCCAGTAGAAGAGAAAAAAGAAAAGAAAAATGAATGAGTCTAACACAGTACCTGTATTCAACTGAATGAAACTAATGCTTGGTGGCAAGACTGATATTTATATGCATGCTTTACATATTAAGCCATTGACATAACCCTCCCAAACTTCAGACTATACTACAAAGCTACACTAATCAAAACCGCATGATATTGGCACATAAACAGACATATGGGCCAATGGAATGGAACAGAGAGCCCAGAGATAAATCACACACCCATTGTCAATTAATCTTTGATAAAGTAGGCAAGAATATGCAGTGCAGAAAAGACAGTCTCCTTACCAAGTGGTGTTCGGAAAGCTGGACGACTGCATATAAATCAATAAAGTTAGTATGCACCCTCACATCATACATAAAAATAAAGTCAAAATGGCTTAAAGACTTAAATATAAAACAAGACACCATAAAATTCCTGAGAGAACGTATGCAAAGCATTCTCTGCCATAAATTGTACCAATATTTTCTTAGAGCAGTCTTCCAAGACAATAGAAATATAAGCAAAAATGAAAAAAATGGGGCAAAATCAGGCTTACAAGCTTTTGTATAGCAAAGGAAACCATAAATAAAAAGACAGAGTACAGACTGGGAGAAAATCTTTGCTAACAAGCAGTCAACAAGGGCTTAATTTCAAAATACAAAAATGGCTTCTACAAGTCAATGACAAAAAACAACCCAATCGAAAAATGGGCAGAAGACCTACTAAGTAGATATTTCTCCAAAGAAGACAGGCAGATGGCCAAAAAGCGCATGAGAAGTCGCTCAACATTACTGATTATTAAAGAAATGCAAAACAGAACTACAATGAGCTGTTACCTCATACCAGTCAGAATGGTCATCATCAAAGAGTCTACAAATAGTAAATAGTAACTCCTATACTGTTACTGGGAGTGCAAGTTGGTGCAGCCACTGTGGAGAACCATATGGAGCTTCCTTAAAAAACTAAGAGCGGAGCTACTGTATGACCCGGCAAGCCTATCCTGGGCACTTAGGGATTATCATACTAAGTGAAGTAACTCAGAAGGAGAAAGACAAATGACATCACTTATATGCAGAATCTAAAGCTACACAAATGAACGTACTTATAAAACAAAAACAGACTCACGATATAGAGATCAGACTTGTGGCTGCTGAGGGCGAGAGGAGTGGATGAGAGTTGGATTGGGAGGCTGGGATTAGTGGATGCAAGGTATTATAAACAGGATGGATAAACAACAAAGCTGTGCTGTATAGCACAGGGAACAGGATAAACTGTATTTATCCTGTGATAAATCATGATGGAAAAGAGTTTGAAAAAGAATGCATATATATATATATGTATATATACGTGTATATGTATAACTGAATCACTTTGTTGTGTAGCAGAAATCAAGACCACCTTGTAAATCAACTATACTTCAATTAAAAAGAAGAAGCTAATATTAAACCAAAGAAGATAGATTTCCTTTTCCCTTTTATTTCAACAGACCTAGTGGAGGTCAGAAGTTCATGTAATCAGGGCTTCTTTAAAGAAATGACTCATCCTACTACTCACAGACTTACTACTTACAATATGCTTAAAATATGATTGGGGGGAAAGGCGAGGGCTCTTGAAATGATAATAAAGTTAGACTTTAACTACATATCCAATGAGTGATTTAGATAAAGGCGAGATTTCTAATTGAAATATTCATAGAAACTGCAAAATCTCCTCCTGCTCCTTTATTATCTGCCTTTATTCTTTGACACTCAACAGACAGCTATTTTACCCCCTCCTTTGTTCTTGTCCCTTGGCTTGTGTGTCTGAGCAGAAAATATCACTGGGACATAACCCAACTGTGTTCAGAGGCCCAGAAAATTCTAAGCAGCTAGAAGCTAGAGGTCAGGTTGATGAGAGCAGAGCCTCTGCGTTCACAGTGCACAGGAATCACCCGGGGATCTTGTTAAAATGCAGATGCTGATTCTCTCCAGGGCCGAGACCCTGCATCTCTCGTGATGCTTCAGTGCTGCTGGTCTGTAGACCACACTGCCAGCAAGTGCTAGGGCACTGTCAGGCTGGTGTAAACGACTGGCTTTAGACTGAGATGGGCTTGAGGTGGAATATCGGGCCTGTCAGTTATTAGGCAGTTGACCTTGGATGGTCAACCCCACCAGGGCTTCCCAGATGGCTCAGTGGGAAAGAATCTGCCTGCAATGCAGGACACACAGGCAGACACAAGTTCTATTCCCAGGTCGGGAAGATCCCCTAGAGAAGGGCATGGCAATCCATTTCAGTATTCTTGCCTGGAGAATCCCATGGACAGAGAATCTGGTGGGCCACAGTCCATGAGGTCGCATGAAGTCACGACTGAAGCGACTTAGCACACATGCGTGACCCTGGATGAGTTATTTAACCTCAGTTGAGGTTTCTTCTGTAACAGTAACATCTTACTTCAGGGTTGTCGTTATCCACACGTTTGCTGGCATCTTTGAGAATGACTTTTATATACAAGTAAGAGTTTTCAGGGACCGTTTGGTATTACAAACTAATATTTAAGTTAATTAGAGTTGTGAATTCAGAACTTTAGGAGCTTGGACCCAGGAGGCAGAGGCTGTGCTCTGAGTCTGAGCTGTACCACTTAGTAGCCCCATCCGTGGACTACTGACTTGTCCTCATAGATAGCAACTCGTTATTCAATCACTACCACAACCCTGTGTAGATGATATCATCACCGCGGCTGGGTCTCAGTTTCCACACCTCTAAACTGGAATACTAACGGGGTGGTTGTGAGTTCATGTGTGAAAAGCACCCAGAGAATTCTTGGCATGTGAGAAAGCTTGCACCAGCTCTGTTCCTTAAGCCCTTGGGTTCAACTCATAAGTCTTAGCTTTCTGTTTATAAGCCCAGAAAGTTTAACAAAATTGTTTGTTAAATACCTAAATGTGGTGTTGCCCATGGATTAGGAGTTTCCCCCTTACCCCCGAGCCATGCGCCTACACAGGCAGGTGTCCAGTGATTTACTCAGTTCTGACACTATCTCCCTGGATATAGCATCAGATCTCACAGGTTAAGGGTTCATTTTCACAAGATTGCTCACCCCCTTCAGATGCTAGTCAGAAGTCTGAGTTATCACCTTCTGACTAATAGATCAGAGGTTCCTATGAGTCCCTCCTTGGGTTTGATTGATTTGCTAGAGGAGCTCACAGAACTAAGAGAAATGTTTTACTTACTAGATTACCAGTGTAGTATAAAAAGATACAACCCAAGAACAGCCTGGGGCTTCCCTGGTAGCTCAGATGGTAAAGAATCTGCCTGCAGTGTGGGAGACCCTGCTTTATTCCCTGGATCAGGAAGATTCCCCTGGAGGAGGGCAAGCCAACCCACTCCGGTATTCTTGCCTGGAGAATCTCCATGGACAGAGGAGCCTGGAGGGCTACAATCCACAGGGTCGCAAAGAATTGGACACAACTGAACGACTAATCAAGAACAGCTGATGGAGGAGAAGCACAGCAGAGGCACTGGCATCCATGCCCTCCCCAGGAGAGCCGCTCTTCACACGCTTACCGACCTGGTAGCTCTCCAAACCTCCTCCTCTTGTGCTTTTATGGAGGCTTTGTTACAGTCATGCGTGGGTGCTCAGTTGTGTCTGACTCTTTGTGACCCCGTGGACTGTAGCCCGCCAGGCTCCTCTTACCATGGGTTTTCCCAGGCAAGAATACTGGAGTGGGTTGCCATTTCCTTCTCCAGGGGATCTTCCCAACTCAGGGACTGAACCCACATCTCCTGCATTGGCAGGCGGATTCTTTACCACTGAGCTACCTAGAAAGCCAATGTTAAACAGGCAGGATTCATCAAATCATTCATGAGTAGTGAAGTTGTTCAGTCATGTGCAACTCTTTGTGATCCCATGGACTGTAGCCCACCAGGCTCCTCCATCCATGGAATTTTCCAGACAAGAGTACTGGAGTGGGTTGCCATTTCCTTCTCCAGTGGATCTTCCTGACCCAGGGATCGAACCTGGGTCTCCTGCATTGCAGGTGGATGCTTTACCCTCTGAGCCATGGGATGGCAGGGGTGGGGGTGAGTTGGGGTGGGGATGGGGAGGAAGCCTATGTGCTAATTGAACTCAAGCACCTCTTTCCTTCCTCTTAGCTTCCCAGCTGGCGCTAGTGGTAAAGAACCTGACTGCCAGTGCAAGAAACATAAGAGATTCGAGTTCCATCCCTGGGTTGGGAAGATCCAGAGGAGGGCATGGCAACCCACTCCAGTATTCTTGCCTGGAGAAGTCTGTGGCTAGAGGAGCCCAGAGGGCTACAGTCCATGGGGTCGCAAAGAGTCAGACACGATTGAAGCAACTTAGGATGCTCGCATGCCCCTTTCCTGGGAGGTCAAATGTAGGATAAAAAATTTAAACCCTCTAACCACATGGTTGGCTCCTCTGTTGACTAACCCCAGCCTTAGGAGACCTATGGACATTCCAAAAGTCACCTCATTAACATGAAAGATGACGCCTTTATACCAAACTTAGAAATGAAGACCAGATCAAATATATATGCTTCTTATTATAAACCTCAGCATCACAACAGCTTAATTTACTGTATATGCTCTCAATTGCATTTCTAAGTCCAGGATTTCTTATTTTCTTTAAGGAATTCATTTATCTATACAACAAACCGTATCAAGCACCTAAATATATCTCATGAATCTAAAACATTAAGCTTATAAATATGGAGCATCTTAAGCAGTGGTGTATCTGTGGGGGCTGGTAAGTGTAGTCTGCTCTGGGTACAGGCAACAAAGAGGTTCATTATCCATAAAGAATTAAAAACAATAATAAAACCAATAAAATGTTTATTAGCCTTCTTTCTATTACCCCTGTGGTGGCATGCTAACAGTAACCGTGATGAAACACCCCTCTGTGCTGGGCTGGACCACACCTACTATCTGTGCCTCTTGGTGTATCTATCCTCATCTTAATTTCTCTCTAGTGTTCCCAAACTACTTAAAATCTTAGACACATTCCAAATTCAGTGGAAAATAAATCTAGTTTCCCTAGGCTTATGTATTGATTACTATGCCATTAAATATTATAAATAATTAAAATATCAGATATTCAGTAACTTTCCCCCTGAACATCGCTCAGAGTATTAATACCATAGGTCTGATTTATATCACCATTTATACAGTTACTTACAAAATTTCCCAGGATCTTATAAGGCTGACCTAATAGTGAAACACGTCATAGTAACAGAACAGTGTAGTGAGTTATGATTATAGAATCTTGGTGCAGACTGCCTGGCTTTGAAGCTTGGCTCTGCTGTTATTAACTGTGTGACCCTGGGCTGGTTATATAACCTCTCTGTTTTGTCTTTTATCAAATGGCGATACTAATAGCAAGTAGTTCTGGGCTTCCCTGGTAGCTCAGCTGGTAAAGAATCCACCTGCAATGCAGTAGACCTCAGTTTGATTCCTGGGTTGGGAAGATCCCCTGGAGAAGAGATAGGCTACCCCTAGTATTCTTGGGCTTCCCCTGTGGCTCAGCTAGTGAAGAATCTGCCTGCAGTGTGGGAGACCTGGGTTAGATCCCTGGGTCCGGAAGATCCCCTGGAGAAAGAAAAGGCTACCCATTCCAGTGTTCTTGAACACCACTGAGTGACTTTCACTTTCACTGCAAACTTATTAGTATATGTTAAAAATTGACTGATCTTTTAAATATGAGTTTATTTTTTGAATTCTCTTTTCATTTTATTGATTTATCTATTTTTAGACCAATACCATCCTGCCTGGATTTTTGTAG
Source organism: Bubalus bubalis (assembly GCF_019923935.1). Taxonomy (NCBI): domain Eukaryota; kingdom Metazoa; phylum Chordata; class Mammalia; order Artiodactyla; family Bovidae; genus Bubalus; species Bubalus bubalis. The sequence goes on along the minus strand of NC_059166.1, from coordinate 93,948,112 downwards.
CTTGATATTAAGTCTTGAAATCAGGTTGTATGAATTCTCCAATGTCCTTTTTTGAAGCTGTTTTGGCTGTTCTTCATTAGTGAAGCTATCTGGACCTGATGTTTTCATTGTAGGAAGGCTTTTGTTTTTAAATTCAATTTCTCTAACAGATATTGGGCTATTCATGTTTTTAAAAAATTTTCTTATTATGTCAGTTTTGGTAATTTGAATCTTTAATATTTTATCCACTTAATATGGGTTGTCACATTTATTGTCATAAAACTTTTTACAACAATTCTCATCATCCTTTTGAAAAACATAGTTTTTGTAGTGTTGACCTGAAATAGACTGCCAGATGTGTCTCCAGTGAAGGTGCGTTTATCCAGGACTGCAATTTGGGGTCTGCAACCATGTGAGCAGCCTGCAAGTCGTCCCTCACTCCCTCCACCCCCACCCCCAGTAAGGGAAAGAGATCTTTACAGAGGGGAAATGAAGCTGGGAGGGCTGCAAAGAGTCCCCTGGCTTTTCACGGCCGAGTCCTTGCCAGGAAAGACAAGAGTCTTTCTCCTTCCTGCTGGGCTCTGGCACCATCATCAGTTAAGTTCAGTTCAGTCGCTCAGTCATGTCCGACTCTTTGCAACCCCATGGACTGCAGCACGCCAGGCCTCCCTGTCCATAACCAACTTCCGGAGTTTACTCAAACTCATGTCCATTGAGTCAGTGATACCATCCAACCATCTCATCCTCTGTCTCCCGCCTTCAATCTTTCCCAGCATCAGGGTCTTTTCAAATGAGTCAGTTCTTTGCATCAGGTGGCCAAAGTATTGCAGTTTCAGCATCAGCATCAGTCCTTCCAATGAACACCTAGGACTGATCTCCTTTAGGATGGACTGGTTGTGTCTCCTTGCAGTCCAAGGGACTCTTAAGAGTCTTCTCCAACACCACAGTTCAAAAGCATCAATTCTGTGACACTTAGTTCAGTTCAGTCGCTCAGTCGTGTCCAACTCTTTGTGACCCCATGAACTGCAGCACGCCAGGCCTCCCTGTCCATCACCAACTCCGCTCAGCTTTCTTTCAACTCTCACATCCATACATGACTACTGGAAAAATTATAGCTTTGACTAGATGGACCTTTGCTGGCAAAGGAATGTTTCTGCTTTTTAATATGCTGTCTAGATTGGTCATAACTTTTCTTCCAAGGAGCAAGCATCTTTTAATTTCATGGCTGCAGTCACCATCTACAGTGATTTTGGAGCCCCCCAAAATAAAGTCTGTCCTTGTTTCCCCATCTATTTGCCATGAAATGATGGGACCAGATGCCATGATCTTAGTTTTTTGAATGTTGAGCTTTATGCCAACTTTTTCACTCTCCTCTTTCACTTTCAGCAAGAGGCTCTTGAGTTCTTCTTCGCTTTCTGCCATCAGGGTAGTGTCGTCTGCATACCTGAGGTTATTGTTATTTCTTCCAGCAATCTTGATTCCAGCTTGTGCTCCATCCAGCCCAGCGTTTCTCATGATGTACTCTGCATATAAGATAAGCAGGGTGAGGATGCTTTCCCGATTTGGAACAAGAGCTCCCCCTGCTGGTTTCCCAGCTCTGTTTGTATGTGCTCAGTCGCTCAGTCCCACCCTTTTACCCCATGGACAATAGTCCCTCAGGTTCCTCAGTCCACGGGATTTTCCAGGTAAGAATATTGGAGTGGGTTTCCATTTCTTCCTCCAGGGAATCTTCCCGACCCAGGGATGGAATATGTGTCTCTCGTGTCTCCTGCACTGGCAGGCAAGCTCTTTACCACCAGTGCCACCTGGGACTCTACTTGAGGCTTGTATTACTAATTTTTTTTTTTTAAATACTAGTTAGGCACCATGCTGAGTATTGGTAATTTGTGTTTTGTGTTTCCTTCTTCTTCTTGACTGACCTCACTAGGAATTTACAAATCTTGCTATCTTTAAAAAAACAAAACAACAAAACAAGGAACTCGGGGCTTCCCAAGTGGAGCTAGTGGTAGAGTCTGCCTGTCAATGCAGGAGAGGCAAGAGATGCAGGTTTGATCCCTGGATCAGGAAGATCCTCTGGAGTAGGAAATGATGGCCCCCACTGCAGTATTCTTGCCTGGAAATTCCATGGGCAGAGGAACCTGGTGGACTCCAGTCCAACGGATCACGAAGAGTTGGACACGACTGAGTGATTGAACACACACAAGTTGAAAGGGAATCTAAAACAGAGTGGATATATGTGTATACATAGCTGATTCAGTTTGCTGTAGAGCAGAAACCAACACAACAGTGTAAAGCAAATATAGTCCAACAAAAATTAGAAAGAGAACCAAGTTTCCCTTCATTGATTTTCTCTATTACTTATCTACTTCATTGGTGTAGTAATGTCTATTTTATCCTTATTAATTTCCTTCCTTTTATTTACTTTGGGCTTACAGGGCTTTCTTTTCCTAGGTGTTTAAGTTGCAAGTTGAAATCATTGACTTTTAGCCATTTTGTGTTTCAAGCATAAGCAAATTAAGCTATAAATTTCCCTCTCAGAACTGTTTTAGCTGCATTTCACACATTTTCATATGTTTTGTTTTAGTTTTTGTTCAGTTCAAAACATTTCCTAATATGTATTGTGATTTCTTGGATCTGTGGGTCATTTAATAGCCTGTTTGCTGATTCTTGTGTTTCCTGTGGGCTCTTACCTTTTCTTTCTGGGCAGTCTTCCTGTCTATTGTACTTGCAGTTACTTGTGTTTATATGAGATGCGTAGGGATGAGTGGGGGAAGTAGATGTAGGTGGTGAAAAAGTACAGCCTTCCAGCTATGAAATGATTAAGTCCTGGGATGCAGTTCTCAGCATGATGACTAGTTAATGTTATTGTATTTCATATTTGAAAGTGGCTGGGAGAGTGAATTTTGAAAGTGCTTATCACAAGAAAAAGAATTTTGTAACTACATATAGCGACAGCTGTTAATTGGATTTATTATGGTGATAATTTTGCAATATGTACAAATATCAAGTAGAAAAAGAACTCTATTGAACCCTAAAATAAAAGAAGGTGAGGAAAGGCTGTTGCTCTGAGGATAATTATTAAACTGATTAGTCAATCCAAGTGAAGTATTGTTGGCTAGATGTTGCTCTGTGATCTTCCTTACCAAAAACTTCTGGGGCTAGCCTCCCAGTTAGAGGTAGAGAATATGTTCCTGGAGCCTTGATTGTAAATGTTTCTGGTTTCTAGGGCTGAAGACACCTGCATCTTTCTTTGAGAAGGTATTTCCATGGTCCATATTGTTGGCACACTGTTGGTCTCTAGTGTTATTTTGACTATGTGGTGAGACATGTTCTAATATGTTGAGGGCCCAAGTCTTTACCTTCGTTTCCTCAAGGGACAGAAATTCTGATCCGAGTCAAAGACAAAGTAGAGTGCCTAGGGCCCCCTAGGACCGCCAGTGGGAGAGTGAGCTTCTGTGTCCAGCTGTGGATCCAGAGGCCAGAGGGCAGGATGCTCAGCCTCTGTCTCATATGGGCCTTTTGAGAAGTCCAGGAAACAGTTCTCTGAGGGTGGTAGACTTGCTGGAGGGTTCTGCTATAAACACTTGTGAGAATTTCAACAGGATAGGAGCAGTGGGTCTCTGTCACCGTCTCTTCCTCTACATGACTGACATGAGCAGGCTACCAACAACAGCCAAGAATGAGAGCTAACAGTTACGAGCCCTTTCTATGCACAGGGGCTGGGCTAAGTCGTCCGCATCTTACTTAAATCACACATAGCTCATAACTACATACTGTTGTTATCAATCTCTTTACACTTAGAAATTCAGTGACTTGCCTCAGGTCACTTATAAGGACCCTTTCAACAGACATGGGGCTTTCCATGTGCTGGGATAATCCCATGGACAGAGGAATCTGGTGGGCTACAGTCCATGGGTTCACAAAGAGTTGGACACGACTGAGCGACTGAGCATGTGCTTATGCACACATTGCAGGTATGTTTGCATCCAATTTGTTTGTCTGTTCAGTTGCCAAGCTGTGTTCAACTCTTTGCAACCCCATGGACTGGAGTATGCCAGGCCTCACTGTCCCTCACCATCTCCCAGAGTTTGCCCAAGTTCTTGTTCACCGAAATGGTGATGCCATCCGACCATCTCATCCTCTGTTGTCCCCTTCTCCTTCTGCCTTCAATCTTTCCCAGCATCAGGGTCTTTTCTAATGAGCTGGCTCTTCGTATCAGGTAGCCACAGTATTGGAGCTTCAGCTTCAGCATCAGTCCTTCCAATGAATATTTAGGACTGATTTCCTTCAGGATGAACTGGTTGGATCTCCTTGCAGTTCAAGTGACTCTCAGGAGTCTTCTCCAGCACCACAGTTCAAAAGTATCAATTCTTTGGCATTCAGTCTTCCTTATGGTCCAGCTCTCACATCTGTACATGACTACTGGAAAGACCATAGAATACATAATTTGCACCCAATACAGTTCATCAAATGGAAGAGACTTTCCTCCCCTTCCTGGGCATCTGGTCACTTTCTGTAATAGAGCCGACATTGGTTCTGGGGCAATTGGAACTCAATATATTTTGAAAATATAGAATATTCAATAGAATAAGCATCATGATGATTGAAGAATCTTCTTCAGCTTGTGTGGCATCAGTTGCACTGCAAAATACAGGATGCAGAGAAACCCAGGGTTTTCCCCACCAGCTGCAGACTGATCGATGAAGAGCAGGCACATCTCCAAATTTGCTGCATGCTAATCTCAGAGTGCATCAGTTTGAATTTATTCCCTGAAGAGTAACTCCAGGCTTCAGAATTCGTTCTTACTCTGGAGGGGAAATTTCCATATCCTGCATTAATAATCATAGAAATTCAGTAGCAATGTCACTAAGAACCCTTAGAAGATTATTCTGTTCTCTTATATAGAGACAAGTCGATAATGAACTGAAAAATAGGACCTTGGAAAATAAAAAATTGCAGCATAAATCTTGTCATTCAAACATTTTTGATATGATGACTCTAATGATGTATCTCCTAAACATGTATTATGATATTAAATAGACAAGAGAGATGCTGGTGAGGAAGAGCCAGTCTTTGTGTTCCAGTTTTCTCCTTTAACAGCAGACTCCAGAATGCAGGGCTGGCTTCACGGTGCCAGTGATTGCGTCAGACCCCAAACTTCAATGGTCCCCAAACTTTAATGTTCTGCTGTCATCAGGAAATTCTTAATACTTTTATCCCTGAGCTTGTTTTTTGTCAGGTGGGTCTGGGCCCACACACATGCAGTGTTGATGCCCAGGAACACGGAATTCCAGGGAGCATGGAATTCAAGTACATGGGGCGTTGGGAGTTGGAGGAGGACCTGGTATGCACAAGGCTGAGCACATGGAGATGCTGCTCATATGGAGATGGAGAGGCTGCATTTCCGTGTGAGCTAGAACTTGCTTCAAGCCCAGAAGGGAGACGCTAGCATTCTAAATGTTACCGTCCAGGGTTCTTGGCCTTCCCCAATCAACAGAAATTGATTAGAGGTCAGACAAGAAATTCAGGCAAGGTTCTTTTGGGACCTCTGCTACAGCAGGGAGGAGCAAGAACAAGCAACAGGTTCCATTGCTTCCTTGATCCCTTAGGTAGGGCAAGCTTGTTCCTTGCATGGGGTGAGGGTAGGCAGGTGTCCAGAGGTTGGGCCGGAGGGGTGGCTTAAGTGTTTTGCCCACCGCGTAGGTGGTGTTGTGTCCAGGGAGCATGCTCAGTATGCCGCTTTTGTTCCTGACACTGTACATTTGCTCCAGGCTCCTCGAAAGTGGCAGGTGGCTTTTTTACCTCTCTTTGTAGCTTTTGTCCAGAATTTGCCCTAACTGCACATGCATGCGTTGCTTTTGGTCCCATACAATTTCTTTTGCATTTTGTTTCTCAGAAGAGGTGTGTCCAGGTGCAAGCACTGAGCAGAAGATCCCAAGGCGCAGGCCTGTCTCATAAGTACGCGGATGACCAATAAACCCAAGCACATCCTTTTCCCCTCAGGTCACTTCCTTATGTTAGCCAACCACTCACGGTGATATCAATGACATAACGGAAAGGGAAAGACTGGGCAACCCACACTTCCTTTCCTTTCGGTGTCCTTACTCAACAGCCAGCTAAAGGTAGAGAGTGTTGGTAGAATATATGCATATTAAGAAGTGAAACAACACAGTTAAGTTAAATTTTGTGTGGCATTTCCACTGTTTTGGTAAGAACAAAATACATATGCATGCATGAGCTACAAGATATGAGTTGTGTACTTTCAGTGATTCAGCATTTGAGTTAAATGCTTTTCTATTTGCATTTAAAAGGGCATCACATGATATAAAGATAAATAGCAAAACATATGCCAGTAATTAAAAAAATTTAATTTTCTTTACTTACAGTGACATTACACAGCTTATATAAAACACCATGAAAAATCAAGAGAACATGCCGGAAGGAAAAGCTTTATGTTTTAGTACATTTCACGACACATTACCCATGCTATTTGAACAAGGGACCCTCATTTTCATTTTGCACTGGGCCCTGGCTGGATGAGTCGTCTCTGCAGCCTTTGGAAAATGGCCAGTTTCCTGTCCAGCTGGCCTTTTCTACCTTTCTCCACTAGCTTGTCCCTGGCTCTCTATAGGTGGAGAGTTGCACTGTGGCACTGGAAACATGAAAGTCTAATCGCAAAGAACAAATGTGACTCCATATTGAATCTGTTTCTTTCCCTTTAACTTTTGCCTTTTATTGCTTTTGCTACAAGTTAAGAATATTGCCTACAGCCTGAAATATACAGGGTAGTCCATTCTGAAGGCTCTGATCTTTAAAAGTATAACACTTTCTCGTTCATATAGAGATACAAAGTTGCATAACAGAGACTAACATTTGTCTTGGAAGTTTACAGAAACATCCTGAACTAATCTATGTGGCCAGCCTAAGAACAAAGGATTCCTGGGCCAAGAAGTTTGCAACAACCAGCCAGGCTCCTCCCTCATCTGACCCTTGAAAATGCTTTGCTGAAAAAGTGACTCTCACAAGGGTCCTGGAGTTGGGGGTTTAGGGGGCAGAGTCCCTTGGACTGCAAGGAGATCCAACCAGTCCATCCCTAAAGGAGATCAGTCCTGAGTGTTCATTGGAAGGACTGGTGTTGAAGCTGAAACTCCAGTACTTTGGCCACCTCATGCGAAGAGCTGACTCATTTGAAAAGACCCTGATGCTGGGAAAGATTGAAGGCAGGAGGAGAAGGGGATAACAGAGGATGAGATGGTTGGATGGCATCACTGACTCAATGGACATGAGTTTGAGTAAGCTCCAGGAGAAGGTGATGGACAGGGAGGCCTGGCATGCTAGTCCATGGGGACTTAACCACTGAACCTCTATGGAAGTCCCAGCATCTCTTGTTCTTAATTCCCAAAACAACATTTTCAGCATTTCAGGATAAAGTATATTTTCTATGTTTCTTTTTCTATATACACTTTTAATGAGATTAAGGAAGTTCCCTTCTATTCCTAGTTTGGAAAAGGGGTTTATTTTTAATCTTTAATTTTTATCTTGTGAAAAATGAAATAACTGTATTTCCATCTTCTCCATTCTTTTTTATTTTGCTCCACCACCCTTTATGTGATGATATGTCTGCTGCTGCTGCTGCTAAGTCGCTTCAGTTGTGTCCGACTCTGTGCGACCCCATAGACGGCAGCCCACCAGGCTCCCTGTCCACCTTTATATAAAACACACATGCATTTTCCTATTGGATTTATATATTTAATTGCTATTTTTATTCATTTCTGTAAAAGATAAGGACTTCAATGTGCCCCTTTATCTCTCACTGTTCAGTTCTTTTCTTCCTAAATGTTATTAATTACATCATGGTCATAGTGTCTATAGCATTTACATTTGTTTTAGTTTGATTCCTAGAGTTAGAGTCAGGATTTACTGCTAGTCTGTCCTTTGTAGTTTTGTTATCCTCTTTTGATTGGCTAAAAGATGTCCTCTAAAAATTTCTTCAAGAGATGTTCATGGCAGCAATATTCTCTGGGATATTTTTCAGTTTATACTTGAATAAAATTTGCTGGGTATAAATTCTTAGGTCATATATCCTTTTCTTAGGTCCATATATTCTTTCTTTTTGGACTTTGGACTATTGTACTATTTTTTAGGGTCCCAGGTCAAAGGATTTTTTTTTCCTTTAGTAGATGAATGTTTTGCCTTGAGGTCCACATAACTCTTTCATTATCTCTGAAGTTCAATCACAGTTTCAGGAAATGTCACAGTGTTAATGGGTTTGTTTCATTTTTTTAATTCAAGGAACATGGCACAGGGTTTCAAGTGCAGGTTCAAATCTAGCTTTTGTTTTTGAAAAATGCCTTGAATTATATCTTTCCTGTTCTATTGTGTGTGGGCGTGCTAAGTTGCTTCAGTTGTGTCTGACTCTTTTCAATCCCATGGACTGTAGCCCTCCAGGCTTCTCTGTCCGTGGGATTCTCCAGGGAATCTTTTCCACGCAGGGATGGAGCATGCGTCTTTTACCTCTCCTGCATTGGCAGGTGGGTTCTTTACCACTTACAACACCTAAGCCCCCTGTTCTATTATTTCAGTTAAATTTTTGTTTTGGTGGTGGTGGGCAAGAGATAACTATGTTAGATCTCCTTTTAAAATCTTTATCCCTGGTAGCTCAGACAGTAAAGAATACACCTGCAATGTGGGGGACCTGGGTTTTATTTTTTATCAAATGTGATACTAATAGAAAGTAGTTTCCTTATAAGGTGACTAAATAAATTATGGGCTTCCCTGGTAGCTCAGCTGGTAAAGAATCCACCTGCAATGCAGGAGACCCTGGTTTGATTCCTGGGTGGGGAAGATACCCTGGAGAAGGGATAGGCTACCCATTCCAGTATTCTTGGGATTCCCCAGGTGGCTCAGCTGGTAAAGAATCCCTCCTGCAATGCAGGGGACCTGGGTTCGATCCCTGGGTTGGGAAGATTTGCTGGAGAAGGGAAAAGCTACCCACTCCAGTATTCTGGCCTGGAGAATTCCATGGACTATGGAATAGTCCATGGGGTTGCAAAGAGTCAGACATGACTGAGCAACTTCGACTTCATGTTTATTATTTTAGCTATGATTATTTTTGGCTCTTTATTATCATTTTAGTTGTTGTGTTCCTCAGTCCTGTCTTCTGTGTCCCTTTTGCTGATTTTCCTTGTGTCTGTTATCTTTGGGACTGCTCTCAGTGTGGCCTTCACTTTGGTAATGATTTTGTTTTTCTCTTCTTTCCCAGATGCTGCTACTCCTGGTGGTGTGTTTCCAGGCTTCATTGAAGTCCTGCCTCTACTCTGAGCTTCACTTTTATCCTGGCAGCTGCTTCTCAATACATTTATGAATTCATGTTGATATATTGGCTTACAACCTCATCTGTCTCATGGCGACATTTTCATGGTGCCATGCTTTGGGAGTTCTCCTTATGTTACAGCTTTAAAAGTGTGAATTATTTTGATTTTGATTTCTCTCCTCCTGATTGATACTGGCAGCTGCAATCTCCTCTGCTGGGGTGTCACACCCCTGTCCTGTCTCACTGACTTGCTATGTCTTACACTTGCAGACCATTTATATGAGTGTTTACTCATTCCCGCCTTCTCTAATTTTCCTTTGTGCCGAATCAGGTCCAGGGAAGCTCCCGCCACTCTCACAGGCACACCCTTCCTGCTGACACTGCCCATCAGATGGTACCACTTGACAGAACCATGCTTTCTGCTAGGCTTTGAGCTCTGTGGCCATGGCTCTCCTCTCTCAGCATCCTCCAGAGCCCATCCTGACTCTCATGTATCTGACTGCTCTTCAACACTAGAGTTTCCGTGAAGACTGAATTTACATTTCTGACTTAGAGAACAAACTTATGGTTGCCTGGGGAGGAGAGGGGGAAGGGTGGAGAGAAGGGAGAGTTAAGGAGTTTGAGATCTGCATGTACACACTGCTATATTTAAAATGGATAACCAACTAGGTCTTATTATGCAACAGAGGGAACTCTGGCCAATATTGTGTGGCAGCCTGGGTGGGAGGGGAGTTTGGGGGAGAGCAGGTACATGTACATGTACATGTATGGCTGAGTCCCTCTGCTATCCATCTGAAACTATCACAGCATTGTTAACCGGCTATACCCCAATGTGTGTGTGTGCTTAGTCACTCAGTGCTGTCCGACTCTTTCGACCCATGGAAAGGAGACCTGCCGGGGTCCTCTGTCCATGGGATTCTCCAGGCAGGAATACTGGAGTGGGTTGCCATTGCCTTCTCCAGGGATCTTCCCGACCCAGGGATCGAACCTGGGTCTCCTGCACTGCAGGCAGACTTTTACTGACTGAGCTACGAGGCAAACTCTATACCCCAATGCAAAATAAAAAGTTTGTAAAAAGAGTGTGCATTTCTGTCTCTTAACCTCCTTGTTGCTTCTACATGATATTTTAGAGAACTGCTACCCTGACTTGGCTATTTAAAACTGTTTACAGGCTTCTTATTTTGCTATTTTGCTATTGGATGGCCTCATCCCGGGCCTGTCTCCCACTCCACCCCACCTTCCAGGCTGGCCTTCATTGTGGTTCAGGAAAGACGCACGCTAAGCCCCTTGCCACCTGGGTAGCCGATACTGCTTGCTGGATGAGGCTCTGAAGAGTGCCTGCGGGTATTAATCACTAATGACGGGTGGAACTTTGCCCTTTAAAAGAAAGGAAAATGTGTCAGTACTTTTAGTCACTCTTGATAAATCTAATTAGATCTTGAAACTAGTCCTATGGGATCTGAAAGCTCTGTATTTTTATATTAACAACAGAAGAGTTTGCCACTGTCTCCTTGAGAAACGGCAAATCAATGTTCAATTCTGGGCTCACTTCATCTAGAAGCTCTTCAGGCATTTCCTGCTTTCAGGTATGACATTCTGGCTGCAAGACTCATAGTGGTTCTTTAGTAATTTTCTTATGTGAATGCACAGCAGTGGTTTCCTAAACTGAGACTAATACAATCAAGACTAGTTTTACTCTTTCTGTATATAACCAAAGTCTAAGTGAAAAAAGAAAGACAAGGAGTGTTGCACAGGGGTACTGTCAGCTCAGTGCTGTGGGAGGGACGTTGCCAGGCTGATAGGACTGTAGTCCCTGTTTCTTTGTGCCTTGGTGGTCTGCATGTCTTAGAGGAGACAGGACAGGCAGGAGCCAGGGAGCCTCTTGCACATGGAGGAGGGCACGATGCAGCGATCTTAGGCTCTGGGGTCAGGATGCCTGGCTTCTAGCCCTGACACAGCCAGAAATAAAAGTGTGATTTGGGAGCAAGTCCTTAATTCTTCTGTGGAGTAGAAATGGCAACCCACTCCAATATTCTTGCCTGGAAATTCCATGGGTGGAGGAGCCTGGTGGGCTACCTTCCATGGGATTGTAAAGAGTCAGACCACAGTTGAGTGACTGAGCACACACACAACTCTTCTGTACCTTGCTTTCTTCTTCTGCAAAAAAGGGAATAAAGATGCTAATAATACTACCTCATCAGGTGTTCTGAGGAGTAAAGTAGGTAATGTACAAAAAGTGTCTGTCAAGTAATATGTAGTGCATACACAATGTTAATCTCATTACAGAGCAGGATGTTAGCTTTTTAATGAAACCCCAGGGGGAAGGGTCAGGTCTTGCTTGCGGCACATGGGCTCTCTAGTTGTGCTGTGTGGGTTCAGTAGCTGTAGCACGTGGGCTTAGTTGCCTCATGGCAAGTGGGATCCCAGCTCCCCGACCAGAGATCGAACCCACATCCCCTGCATTGTATGGCAGATTCTTAGCCACTGGACCACCAGGGAAGTCCCCAGAAGGGTCGATTCTTGATACTGAGACCCCAGAGCTGACTGCAGGTGAGAGGACTTTCAGGGGCAGGCATGGCAGCTGCATATCATGTCCCCTGGCTGTGGTCAGGGTTCATCTCTCTACGCTGGCCAGTGTCTGGGGGCTCAGGCAGCTGCCACCCCAGCAACGAAAAATGCAGCTGCACCATCACTGGCGTGACTCTTGTAGTTTATGCAGCACTTTGACGAGCACTTTCCTCTTTGCCGCTTTAACAACCCTGTGAGGATAGGTTGTCATTCCCACTTCACAAGACCTCAGCTAAATGACTCACCCATGGTTATACCCCTGTGGAGATGCAGAAGCCATACTCAGACCCAAGTCTTGGCCGTGGAGGTATCTGGAGATTGGCCACAACAGTCTCTCAAACAGAATTTCCAGCAAGCTCCTCAAATCTCAGGCTCTGTAAGAATGACCAAGAGGACCGTCAACATGTGGATTCCTAGACCCATAGCTGGAGATCTGAGGTCAGGAAGGGGCCTGAGAGCTTGCCAGCCTCTTAGAGAGGGATCTGTCAGCATCTTCCAGGCCCCATCTGAACTGAACTACATTTGGCTACCATTCCTTTATGATGGAGTGAGTAAGACGGACACAGTCAGTGCCTTTGGGGGACAATCCCCCGCCACAGTGTCACCAGGCTGGCATGTTCATCTGGAGCAGAGTGGGTGCCACCCCCATCCTGCCCCTTCTGTGGTTTTGCTTGCATGCAGCTTGTACATATCTCCTTATTTATCATTAGCACAGTCTGGGGAGACGTCTGATTCTGTGCTTATGAAAGTTCTGTGTTTGACTGTGTCGGTTGCTCTGTCGTGTCTGACTCTTTGCAACCCCATAGGCTGCGGCCCACCAGGCTCCTCTGTCCATGGGATTCTCCAGGCAAGAATACTGGAGTAGGTTGCTGTTCTCTTCTCCAGGGGATCCTGCTGACCCAGGGATTGAACTTAGGTCTCCTGCATTGCAGGCAGGTTGTTTACTGTCTGAGCCACCAGGGAAGCCCCCGTATTCAACTGACCCAATGTTTAAATTGCATCTAAATCCTGTGGACTTAAAACAGGCCCACATGTGCTCACTTGTGACACTTGCCTTGTACAGCACCATCCTGTCTTCTCAGGCACAGCAGGGAATATCTCCCCACAGCATCTTGGGTGACAAATGCCATGACCGTATGTTCAGTCCGTGACTTATTCCTTATCAAATGCTTTTGCTTATCTGTATTACTGGATTCTCAGATCGATCTGGTAAAGTGGAGAGAAGGATTAGTCATTTGTTTACAGAGAGGAGGCAGAGGCTGAGGGAAGCTTGACTGCTATTACCCAGCTGGTCCATGGAGGAGCAGCAAGCAGAGCCCTTTTCCTCTGGCTCCTGGTGCAGGGCTCTTCTGGGGACATTGGTTGCAAAACAGACCAGGGAGCACCCATCAAAGTTGCAGAGACTGGAGCCTGCTGGACCTGAACTGGCTCCTCCACCTCAGTGCGCAACTTCTGTCTCCTTTCTGTAGTGGTATCAGTGGATGACCACTCTGCCCAGTCCCCAGAGCTATGTTCTGAGTACGGATGGTGGCAAGCTGAGCAGGTTGTAAGGTGAGAACAGCAGGTTTGCCAGGCCCATTTAGCTTTGAGGAAATGAGCACCTTTAAATTTGTCTATGGGATGGGCCTTACAGGGAAACACATGCATTTATGAAAAGAGACCCAGCCTGGCAGCTGAACACCTTTGAAGTCAACCAAGAAAACTCATCTCAAGAAGGACTAGGGCTTCTAGGAGAGAGAGATGAAACATCAGGGTCTGTTCCTAGTGTTCTTTTCCTTAGCAGTTTTGACCTTTCTTTCCCAAAATAACAGTTAATAACTACCTGTATTGCTCTGAAGGTAAGTTAATTCCTTCTTGGCTCCACTTGATTATTTTTATTGGTGCACCTCTTTGTTTGAACACACAAGGCTGTGTGAATTGGTTAGCAACACACAGTTGTGAATGGGTAGATTCATTAGGGAATTGGAAGATTCGGTCCCAGGGCAAATGATGTCCAGAGCTGGGGGGAAGCCCTGTTGGAATATTTACTTTACCCATGCCCTCAACAGCAGCTGGGGATGGAGGGCATGTAAATCACCAGCTTCAGATGTGGCTTCACAGAGAACAAAGAAGTTTTATGAAAATCAATAGAGTGACTACAATTACCAAGTACATTACTTGAAAGATATTAGGAACCATAAATCAAACATGTCAGCTGGAAAATAATGATAGCTTTCTGTGTAAATGAGAAAGCACAATATCAGTTGAGGAAGTGGCCAGGTTCTCATTCTAAGGTTTCTTAGGAAAATATTAATAAAGTAGTTGCTGTTTGCTTTTTTTTTTTCCATTACTTTTGAAGCGGTTTGTCACAGTCTAACAAAATATGCAATTCTGTAATCACTGACAGACAGTTGGAAGGGAGAAGAAATCCAGTCATGCTGAAAGGTTTGGCTGGAATTGTCTCCACTCGGGTAGCCGAGATGGGTCTGGCTGGGGAGCCTTACTCAACGCCGAGGGCACCCCGGCAGCTTGACAGAGCGCAGGCTGGGCCAGAGCTGCTGCAGAGCAAGTGCCTGACGTGCTAATTAACTTGGCTCTGGGGGTGGCAAGGTTGCAGAGTCTGTAGGAAACCTCTGGTCCAAGCATCCTCATGATAAGTGCCCACAGCCCTCTTGCCTCTCCCAGGGACATCCCCACGCTCAGACCCTCGAGTTCCTCTCTCCCTCCCCTGTCTGACCGGTCGGAATTTCTGGCTTGTGGTTGAGCCCCATCGCAACCATGTGGCAGAGTCTCAAGAATTTGAAGGTCGTCTTTTTTGAGGTGAGTGTCCTTAGGTTCTCCAGCTGTTCGTAAGCTTTCACGGTTTCCAACCCCCCACTCCTGGAAGGCTGGCAGCCACGTGTGGAATATCATCGTCAGCCTGACTTGTACAGAGTGCGGTGGGACTAGCACCTTTCTCATTCCTGGTATTTCATTTTGTGTGGATAATGAACAACTTCAGGGTCTAAAGCTATCTGATAATAACCTACAATAGAAAAGAATCTGAAAAAGAAGATATTTGTATATCTCACTTTGCTGTACAGCTGCAATTAACACATCATTGCAAAGCAACTCTATTTTGGTCCTCCTGTACAGCACAGGGAACCATATTAAATATCCCAGGATAAACTGTAATGAAACAAATACAAAAAGAAGGTATATATGTGTATAACTGAGTCACTTTTCTATACAGTAGAAGTTAACACAGCATTGCAAATCAATTATACTTCACTAAAGAAAGAAATTAAGAGAAAGAATTACAATGGAACTCTTGTCAAAAACAAGGGAGCAAGAAAAGCTTGGAGTGGGATCTTTAAATGTTAAAAGAAAAAAAAAATCTTGCTAACCTAGATTAATATATTCAGCAAAATTTCCCTTTAAAAGTGAAAAAGGTAATTTAAAATTGCCCTTTGAAAGATATTTTTTTAAATAAAAAATAAGACAATAACTATATTTCAATAAAAATTAAAAAACAAAGCCTACAGGTGATGACCGATGAAATGACACTGATTTTCTCAGTATTTGTTGAGGTCTCATATGTGTCAGGAGCAGTGCTGGGCGCACATACATCTGCCTGGCAGAATTCTGCGGTATGAGAGAGCAGACGACACTAAATGTGGCTCGTTGGGAACTGGCATGAGAACGCGTGTGGCAGAGGGAATCCAGGGCTGGATTCAGACAGAGGAGCGGCGCCTCCTGCGCAGGTGGCAGCGGTGATGGGGGTGATGGGCTTGAGGAGGACGGCGGGGCGGCTTCAGGGAAGACACAGCGAGTCTGGCTGCTGGTGGGTGGTGGGAGGCGGGGGACTAGCAGGGAGGAGAGAAAAGTGAACACCTCCGAGCACCTGGGCGTTGGGCATTGGGGGTCTGGCAATGGAGGTGGAAGGAGGGGGCTGAGGGGAGCCTGATGCTATCCTTGCCAGAGGCTTTGGGTTTTACTCTGAGCGCAAAGGGAAAGCGCTGGGCACTCTGCTGACCAGGTGTGGGAACCTCCAGGGGAGCAGGGATGGAGACCTGCCAGACCCCAGCACCTGCCTGGCGGGGACCACAGGATACCAAAGGCAGACTTGGGCCTGAGTGAGTGGCTGCCGAGGAGCCTCTACACAGCTCTATATTGCCGGGGTCCAGCCCCAGCTGATCCAGGGTATTCGAAGGAGAGACGGCGTAGGTGAGGGTCAGGAAACAACTGCTTAATTAAATGTTAATTAAGGATATAAAGAGTAATAGAATGAGGATAGCTCAGTGAGGAAATTCAGTGGAGAAAAGCGGCTGAGTAGCTTGGTTTACACGGGAGACCAATAAAACTTCAAGACAAGAAGTTTGCACCACTTACGTAGGCCGCAGGTGTCCTTCTGTTCTCCCGAAGGAGAGGAGACACTGAGGCCTCCCCGGTCGGATCTTAGAAGCCCAAGCATAATTAGCAAGCATGGCGGGTTCCACGCTCCAGATGGAGACTCAGCCAGAATTTGACAGAGAGAGCAACATGGAGAGACCAAGTTTCAGTGAACAAGGCCCGCACTTTATTTTCCAAAGTAGTTTTTATACCTTAAGTTGTGCATAGAGGATAATGGGGGAAGGGGTGGAGTCATGCAAGGACAGCAGTTCCTGGTCCTAATCGAAGCCAGGCTTTCAAACTTATCATATGCAAAAGTTCAGGTAAATTACATTATCTTCTGGCCAGGAGGTCTGTTAACATTTTAAGAAACTTATTTTTCTCTAAAGGTGATTATTCCAAAGTCAGGCACCAGCCTCCAAAAAAGCATTGGACAAAGCTGCACTTTACATTTCTATACACCCATTATATCAATCAATACACTGCCAAGGACACAGTAGGTAAGGAGTATGGAGTCTTAGCAGCAAACATTGGCCCAATAAGTGAAAAACCCTTCACCAATACAATTTCTAATCAATCTTTTAACTACTCAAAAGAATCTGTGTTTAGACAGTTTAGAACATCTCCTGCCTCTCACAGTGGGAGGCTCTGAACAATCACATGTGGCCGGAAAAACCTATTCAGGCAGGCTAGAGGATTTCCAAAGGAGTTTGTAGGTTGAAACACTGTCACACCCAGGAATTATTAACTGGAGCTGTAAGCTAACTCTTTTTTCAGAGAGAGGTAGTGGGGGACAGCCCCCCATAAAGTCAGAGGTGTAGGTGAAAGCACAAGGCAGAAAGTAGGCAGAATCTGGTTTGGGGGTAGATGCTCGAGAATTTCCAGGGGGACTCCTGAGGCTTGATCCCACCTTTGCGTATGCTGAGCCTCCTTCCTCATGACCTTTGTCATGGGCGGAGTTCCTCACACTGGCTCCCGGCAGTGATAGAATTCCTGTTGAGCTATTCCAGATCCTGAAAGATGATGCTGTGGAAAGTGCTGCACTCAATATGCAATATGCACTCAATATGCAATATGCCGGCTCCCGGCATTATATGGTAATACAGGTTGCTTTGGGTGCTGAGTCTGCTGGGCACATGAAAGGGTGAGACTGTCTCTAGGTCCATCCATGTGTCTGCAAATGGCACAATTTCATTCCTTTTTTTTGGGTCAGAGTTGTATTCCAGGGCTTCCCTGGTGGCTCAGCAGTAAAGAACTCACCTGCCAATGCAGGAGATGCTGGATCAATACCTGGGTGGATCTCTGGGGTCAGGAAGATCCCCTTGGAGAAGGAAATGGCAGCCCATTCCAGTATTCTTGCCTGGGAAATCCCGTGGACAGAGGAGCCTGGCAGGTTACAGTCCATGGGATCACAAAGAGATGAACATGATTTCGCTACTCAATAACAACGAGGACATTCGATTGAATATGTGTACCACATCGTCTTTATTCATTCATCTGTTGATGGACACTTAGGTTGGACCTACAGACTGTCATACAGAGTGAAGCCAGAAAGAGAAAAACAAATATTGTACATGAATGCATATATGTGGAGTTTAGAAAAATGGCACTGATGAACCTATTTGCAAGGCAGAAATAGAGACACAGATGTAGAGAACAATTATATGGATACCAAGGGGGTAAGTGGAGGTGGGAAAGACTGGGAGTTTGGGATTGACATATATACAGTGCTTGGTGTGAAATAGATAACCAGTGAGAACGTATTGTACAGCACAGGGAACTCTGCTCAGTGCTCTTGGTGACAAAGAAGGGTACATGTACATGTGTAGCTGATTCACTTTGCTGTACAGCAGAAACTAACACAACATTGTAAAGCAACTGAACTCCAATAAAAAAATGAGGGGCATGGGCCCACAGCTCTGTGGTCCTGGAGCCCTGTGGTTTTCTCCTTACAAGAGCTGCTAAGACGTGATACTTCTGGTCTACCTCCACCAGATAAAAGGCAAGTGGTAGAGACTGTGTCCACCCACATTCAAGGGACATCATCTATTTTGTTTGCCTTGCTTGTTGAAATAAATCAAAGGAGACATAAGTAATTTCAACCTGAATACAAGTCCTCATCCTTGCCTGTTTACGGCTCTGACTTGACTCTCTAGTGTAGCCTAATGCAGAAGGGAGGTGACATCTGAATTTCCTGGGCTGGAGGCTGGGAATTGGCAGTGGCGTCTCTCCATGAGAGTGTGTTATTGTCCAGCAACAAGCAGTGGCCCAGGTGTAGGTGGGAAGAATGTCAAGGGTTTCTGGATGGCAGGGAAGGATCAGGGGAGCAGAGCAGTAGAGAATATTGGTGAATGTGTGTGCTCAGTCAATCAGTCATGTCCGACTCTGCAGCCCATGGACTGTAGCCCGCCAGGCTCTTCTGTCCATGGGGATTCTCCAGGCAAGAATACTGGAGTGGGTTGCCATACTCTCCTCCAGGGGACCTTCCCAACCCAGAGATCGAACCCAGGTCTCCCACATTGCAGGTGGATTCTTTACCATCTGAGCCACCAGGGAAGCCCAAGAATAATGGAGTGGGTAGCCTATCCCTTCTCCAGGCTAACTTCCTGACCCAGGAATTGAACCAGGGTCTCCTGCATTGCAGGCAGATTCCTTACCAGCTGAGCTACCCAGGAAGCCCAAAGCAAGGGTAGTGGTTGAAAAAAACCAGCTCTGTAAAGACCTACTCACTTCCCAACCCCTGAAACTCGTGAATATTACTGTATATGTTAAAAGCTGTGGTTACATTAACGGTTTTGAAAGGAGATGCTTATCCTGGCTTATCCAGGTGCACCCTGAGTGTCTTCACATATATCCTTTTAAGAGAGGGGTTGAGGAGACCTGAAACACACAGAGGGAGAAGGCAGTGTGGAGATGGAGGCTGAGACTGGAGTGATGTGACCACAAGCCAAGGAGGCCTGGCGCCTCCTGACCATCAGCAAGGGGCTCTGAGTCATTCTGTCTCAGGTCCCTCAAGGGGGTGTGGCCCTGGGGTGCCTTGATTTCGACTGTTGCTTCCAGACCCACGAGAGAATAAGTTTCTGTCCTTAGCCTCCATCCTTGTGGTATTTTGTTGCAGTGGCCAGAGGAATCTGATACCATGAGACAGTGGTTAAAGTAGGGAGTGTGAAGCCTGGTGAGGTAGAGGGGATGGTGCAGACAAGGAGATGTGCTCTAGTGGAGAAGATGGAGGTCTTAGTGGGCCCTGGGGTGAGGAGAGATGGTTGTAGTCGAGAAGCGTCTACATTTTAGAGAGGGAGCCCCGCAGCCTCGTGGTGGCAGTCCCTGTGGCCCTATTAGCAGAAGATGCTCTGAGATGCATGGGAGAAGGTGGAGGAAGTGAGTCCAGGGTTCTGACTGGGTGCGCACGCTCCCTGCAATAACTCAGGGTAATGGCAGGGTGTGAGGAAGGTGGAAGACAGTATCGGGCTCTGAAGTCCTCAGGGAATCAAGAGACAGTTAAGGGAGGTAGCAAGTCAGGGCGGGAGGATGGAGAGAGTTCCGGGTGGTAGAGCAGAAAGGCAGGCCCCTCAGAGGAAGCTCTGAAGAACTGTATTCAGAAGAGAAGAATCGTGGTCTGGCGGAGAGGCTGGAGCAAAGAAAATGCCACCTGTGTTCTGAGCACAGGCATGTGGGATGTTGGAAAGAGAGTAGCTTGTGCTCAAGGGAGCTCCTGGGGCAAGGGACTGGACATAAAGGTGTAAAGGGCACATTCCTGGGTCTCTAAGCCTGTTTCTTCTTTTTTGTCTTTCTGCCCATTACCCTCCCCCTCGCCCGCCATCTAGATTCATCCACCCTCCCTCTGGGAACTCCTTACTCAGACACAAGATTTCTCCTCTGTCTTCTTTCCTTCTTCGTCTAGTGACCCACTCTGCACAGGAATATGATTTGCCCATCAATACTTGTTCTTACTGAGAATCTATACTGGTTCTCAGGATCCTGGCATCTTTTCCTCAACCTTCCCAAACCATCCTTTTGAGAATTATTAATCTGAGAATCTAGTTGCAGTTTATCAGATGAATGTCTACAGTTTATAGAATTTCTAGTTTTGACAACAATAAACAGTTTTTGCCCATCTTCAGGCATCGAGCTCAGGCAGGGGGTCAGGGACCTCTGTGGGTCTTCCCGTGTTTGGGACATGGTTCATCAAGACCCAAGATTTAAGCCCACTGAGAGAAGCTAGAAGCTGTCTAATAGTCTCCGTGCCTTTGTCAGGACCCCAACTCCCATTAACAATGTCCTATCTTATTAGCAAAGGATAGCTCCCATTGACAGAGAAGACAAGAGAAGAGAGTTTTGGGAGCTGACGTTTGGTGTCCAGTAGCAACACTCCATAACCCCAGATCAATAATTTCCACTTTCCTCCTGGAGCCTGGGTAATTAAATCTTTTAGTTTACAGTTGAAGTAAGCAATAGGAACTTGAACTAAAACCCAGATTCCCCCCTTCTAGTCTATACACTTGCTATTTTTGAGTTAAATTTTGCTAATGTGTTCTTTAATTGAATATATGTTGATCAAACACACTACAAGCATTTGGAACTTTGGGTCTTCAAAGGATTTTCCAATTCTTTCTTATTTAAGGGAATTTATTTAGGGACACCTTACCAATTTATCTCATGCTATGTAGAAAAAGCAAATGGCGATATTCAAAGATTGTGGAGAATAGTAAAGATGATGTGTTGGTATAGATTTTGGCATCATTGGCATCTTGGCTAGATGGGGAAAATGGTACCAATATTTGAACACACAAAGAACATTAATAGGATAGCCCCTTAGAACCCATTCTTTGAAATTCAGCTTGAAATAAAAAAATCCAAGTAAATACAGACATAATAATTTGTTATTTTATTCTGAAATCATGCACTTTTGGCAAGATACTGCTGCTGCTGCTAAGTCGCTTCAGTCGTGTCTGACTCTGTACGACCCCATAGAAGGCAGCCCACCAGGCTCCCCCGTCCCTGGGATTCTCCAGGCAAGAGTACTGGAGTGGGTTGCCATTTCCTTCTCCAATGCATGAAAGTGAAAAGTGAAAGTGAAGTTGCTCAGTCGTGTCTGACTCTTTGCGACCGCATGGACAGCAGCCTACCAGGCTCCTCTGCCCATGGGATTTTCCAGGCAAGAGTACTGGAGTGGGTTGGCATTGCCTCATAGTCATCCACAAAACACTTTCATTAGCAAATGGGAGTGAGAATGACTTTGTCAGCAGGTGTGTCCTGGGATTGATATAAAACATGGACCAGTGATGAGTGATGGGGGCTGACAGAGATCCCAACACAGTGTTTCCTTGCTGCCTTTCACAGAAGGAGCCTCAGGTTCATCTGAGGCTGCTCCTTGTAGAGGGTCTGGAGATAGGTTCAGGAAGGTCAGATCCTGCTGGATGTTGTACATGGTTAGGTGGTGACTGCAGAGTCGGAGAAGAAGAGCTTCTTCCCACCCACACATAGGCTCAAATCCATCCCTTTTTTTCATCTATAGATAAAAAGTTCCATTATCATGGAATTTCATTCATTAATATTTATCTGTTATTCAAATAAAGGAAGAGAGCAGTGGATTAGATTATGAAACAAGCTGTGTTGGAACTTCCAGGGCAGTCCAGTGGCAAAGACTCTACGCTGCTAATGCAGGGGTCCCTGGTTTGATCCCTGGTTGGGGAACTAGAACCTGCATGCTGCAACTAAAGATCCCTCATGCTTCAATTAAGTTCAAAAATCTTGAGTGCCTCAACTAAGACATAGAGCAGCCAAATAAGTAAGTAAATGTGTGTGTGTGTTTATTTTTTTTTAATTTTTTTGGTTTTATTTCATTATTTACTAAAGTTTTAAATATAATCACATAAAAAACAAACATTTCAAAAAGTGCAAAATATTAGAAAGCTAATCAGTGCTATTAATCTTTCCATGCAAACAATCTCTCTTGCTGAGATAAGCAATACCAATTCTGCAGCTAGGAATATGTATAAAATGATACTCTACCAGAGTTTAAAAATAGGCTTCGTCAAGAGATTGCACATGATACAACTGAAGTAGTGCAAAAAATATACAACTGAATAAGGAATTTAAGTCAAGCTTAGTACCCTGTGTAAGTGCATCCATGATACCAACACAGGGGGATACACAGGATATAAAGCTCTTTTCCAGTGTGTGTGTTTTTAAAAGAAATAAGCTGTGATTTCCATGGCAGGTGGAATTCCTACGAGGGGTGAGCTCTGTTGTGGGGAAGGAGGAGGCATGTGGCAAGGAGCTGAGGGCACCCTCCAGGAGCTGAAGGCACTCCCGGGTCGACAGTCAACAAGACAAGGGCACCTCAGTCCCACAGCCACTAGGACTTCAGTTCTGCCAGTAATCTGAGGGAACTTGGCAGAAATTATTCCAAGTCTAGGTTCTAGATTATATGCCTAGCTGAAATCTTGATTTCAGCCTTAGGAGACCCTAAACAGGGAACCCAACTAAATGGTTCCAGACTACTGACCCCTGGGAATGGCAAGATAATGTGCCTGTGTTGTTGCAAGCAGCTAAATTTGTGGTAACTTACTACACAGCAATAGAAAAGGAATGCAACTGTGCTCCAGGCATTCTCTGAAATCAATTGGGCTTTCCTTAGGTCCACTTAACAGTACTCTGAGACCACTAGATGGATGGGGCAGCCTCAAAGCAGGGCTCATCAACAGTGAGAAGCCAACGTGCCACTGAAAATTGGTGTGAAAAACCTAGAAAAATTTAGCTGTCTTCCCTGGTGGCTCAGATGGTAAAGAATCTGCCTGCAGTGTGGGACACCTGGGTTCCATCCCTGGGTTGGCAAGATCCCCTGGAGGAAGGCATGGCCACCCACTCCAGTATTCTTGCCTGGAGAATCCCCATGGACAGAGGGGCCTGGAGGGCTACTGTCATGGGGACGCAAAGAGTCGGACATGACTGAGTGACTAAACACACAGCATAGAATAAGCATAGTGATCATGTGCAAGGACATTGGAGTCTGGACTCCCTCATTCTGCTATTTATTTGTGGGACGTTGGTTAAGTTACTAAAGCCCTTGTCTAAGTTGGGATACGAATATTTACCTTGTATACTTGTGTAGTTTTAGTGCAATGCAGTGTTTAGCACAGCGCCAGCATATAGTTCTCTTGCCTGGAAAACCCCATGGGCAGAGGAGCCTAGTAGGCTGCAGTCCATGGGGTCGTGAAGAGTCAGACACGACTGAGCGACTTGACTTTCACTTTTCAATTTCATGCATTGGAGAAGGAAATGGCAACCCACTCCAGTGTTCTTGCCTGGAGAATCCCAGGGACGGGGGAACCTGGTGGGCTGCCGGCTACGGGTTGCACAGAGTCAGACACGACTGAAGCGACTTAGCAGCAGCAGCAGCATATAGTAAATATTTAATACTGGTCACTAATATTATTGTTCTAATTGAGAAGGAAAAGTGGTGGGGATTGTTAAAGGACTGTGCCAGCAAAAAGGATGAAAAAAAGCAAAGCACATCCAGGGCAAAATGCATCTATCAGCCAGCCTTTGCTGTGGGTCACCAGCTGTCACAGGTACTCAGCAACCAGATTTTATTCATGGGAAAACCTTCAAAGAGCCTGGAGATAGAGCGAGTGAAAATAGATTGCATCCCCAGGTTATGTGTCAGCCGCCCGAGGTCTATTCAGATTCCATTCCTGTTTTGAATTTAACATTCTGTCTATCTGGCTGAACCCCAGGCCACTCAAAAGTGAAGCTGAAACTACCGGTGATGAAGAAATGGAGGGCACGGAAGGACAGGGACGCGAGTCATAAGACATGGCTTTCCAACCTGACCCCGCTGGCGGAGGAGGAGCAAGAGCTTTGTTTCAGAGGCTCTGGGCATCACCTCTAACAGTGAGAGCCTGTCTCTCTATTCATACAGGAGTTCAGAACTGCAAGAGGAGAAGAAGAAGCAGACTTGGTACCAAGAGATTTCCCCTCCCCCACCAAATTTAATAAGCCCAGTATACTCTGCTTTCCAAACACTGGAACAGGGAACAACAGGGTGAAGTCAAACACATTAATATTTTATGGCCATATATTTCTCATAGAATTGGTTATAAAATGGAAGATACTTGAATGTTTATGAATTTAGTGTTAATTTTAGCACTAATAAGCATATATGATATATGAATTTAACATGAAATCATTAACATATAAAAATGTGTACAAATAGAATGTGTACAACTTTTTTTTATAATTGAAGTATAGTTGACTGACATGTATATATATATATATATGTACCTTTTCAGATCCTTTTCCATTCTAGGCTATTACAACATATGAGTATAGTTCCCTATGTGATACAAAGGGTCTCTGTTATTTATCTGTTTTTTATATAGTAGTATGCATACAGGGCTTTTCTGGTGGTTCAAATGGTAAAGAATCTGCCTGCCATGTGGGAGACCCAGGTTTGATCCCTGGGTTGGGAAGATGCCCTGGAGGAGGGCATGGCAACCACTCCAGTATTCTTGCCTGGAGACTCCTCATGGACAGAGGAGCCTAGTGGGCTACAGTCCATGGGGTCGCAAAGAGTCGGACATGACTGAGCAACTAAGCACAACACAGCACAGCACAGCACAGCACAGAATGTATATGTTAATCGCAAATTTCTAATTTATCCCTCCCTCTTTTCCCCTTTGGTAATGATAAGTTTGCTTTCTATGTCTGTGAGCATGTTTCTGTTTTGTAAACAAGTTCATTTGTGTCATATTTTAGATTCCACATCTAAGTGGCATCATACGTTACTTGTCTTTGTCTGACTACTTCAGTAGTATGATCATCTCTAGGTCCACCCATATTGCTGCAAATGGTACAATGTTTTTTTTTTTCTAATTTCTGAAAACTCTCTAAGGTGCTGTCAACTTATTCTTTTCTAGCTTTCAAAGACATTCATTTTGTTTCAAGAGTGTCTACACTGTGGGTGATATCTATATAAATATTAAATATTAGTTTTCTCTAACATCACCAAACAGGAAAAAAATATAACTTTTCTGTGGGAGATTTTCGTCTTCCACAAAATCTTTATTACTTAGTGTCTCTCCTTAAAAACAAAATCATTAAGAACTGAGCAACCCTCGAAGACTAGTTCTTGTCCTATTCTTTTCTTATCTTGCCCATGTCCTTCACTAGGGCCACACAGTACTGGCTACTAAGTGTCTGTGGAAGGAATGAAATATTTCAGACTTTGTTGCCCAAGGAGGAGGGTGGGCTGAGATGCAAAGTCCAGTGGCCAGCTTCATGGGGTCTTGGCAAAGTCATGGCACCCAGGCTGTGGTTTCCTGGGCAGGGGTCTTGAAAAAACAAGATGGCAGATCTGTTCCCTTCCAGCTCTGACATGCGGGGATTAATGAAGCTAGGAAAATTCCCCAAAGTAGGACAACCATGCTTTTCCTGATTATGCAAGAAAATAAATGCCATACAGCAAGTAGGGCTTGTGGAGTGTGTGTGCATGTAGAGTGGGGCTTTCAAGTTGACTCTTGTATTTTTGACAACATCTGCCTCAGAGGTGCCAAAGAGCTTTGAAAAGTGCTCTATTTAAAAAAAGGCTGTTTTCTTCTCCTTGAAAAAGTGACCTGTGATCTACTGGTCACTGATTTCATGACTTCAGAGGACATTCCTTGGAGGTCACAGGCATTTGTAGGAGAATGTGTTTGTGCATGCTTGCCTGCCATCACATCCACATTTGTGTTGTTATAATTATGATCCGGGGAATCATCTCCATCAAACTCCTGCAGCAACAATTCACTCACAGAGCCTTCCCCCCACCGCTATTTCTCCCCTGTTTTATGTCTGCTTTGTCCTCAGGTATCAAGCATAACAGGTTTCAAGAGCAAAGGAGGAATGTGAAGGGTGACAGTGAAAGGAATCACTCTTTGAAAACTGATGTCAAGTGATAAAAATAAGCTCCTAAAAGACAGAGCACCTTTTGATACAGAGCAAGCTTTGATTCTGACAGGGCTGGCTCTTGCTGGAACCAGCAGAGAGATATGAAAGCCTTGGCTATTTCAATCCTTAGCCACCTACCCCAGAAAATGCTGCTGGAATGAATTACCAGGCATTAACTCTGCTGAAGACGCCATCTGCTCAGAGACGCCCAGCACTGACCTGTTGGCTTCCTGACCCACACAGGTCTGGGTAGGATGCAGCTCCTAATACAGCCAGTTTTCCCCAAACCTCAGGCTCCAAGTTAGTTGCACAAAGAGCTTAGATAGCTAATGGGTGAGCCGGACTGCAGTGCATCCAGAAAATGAGGTCATGTGAGCTACCAGCCCTCCAGTTTGTCTTGGGTAATGAGCTACTGGGAAATGCATTGAAATGGTCCACTTTTAAGAAGACATTGACAAATACATAATCTTTTTTTTTAACCACTGTGGCTTGTACCTTACTGTGGAAAAAGCTTTCCAAGTGAAAAATTATAAACCATGATGCAGTGAAACAGAACTGTCATTCTCGTGTTATGTGAAATCAGGTCAAAATCAGGTCACTGGGGAGACAGCCCAAGTTACTGCTCAGGCAAATGGACTGACTGTGAAAGGGACTCAGAATCTTGAATGTTCCAGTCTCAGATCTTTGCCCACTGGATACATGGATTATTTGGGAGCCTTTTGTTTGCTGAGGGAGGGAGATGAGAATGATCCTTTTGAGAAACTCTGCAGTGGAGAAGAGGGGTGAAAGCATTTGGGGAAATGGGAAGAGGAGACTTGAATGGGCCTTTTGTTCAACTCATCACCAACCCTGTCTCTTACTGGTTTCTTAATCTTTGTGCATCTCAGCATCCTTACCTCTAAGGATCCATCTCATAGAGTTTTGAAAATTGAAAAGATCATACATATATAAAAGTCTTTGAACACCCTTCCCTACAACCCTAAAGAGTAACAAGACAAATAGTGATACTATTAATACTGTAAAGTCATTTGTGGATGATCACATTTTTGTGTTGCTCAGCAAAAGATTCTTAAAAGATCATATCCAGATGCTGAAATCAGCACTCAGAGAGACTGTGTTGACATTAATAAATGCTCAGATTGAACCAAAACTTTTCCTTGCCTTTTTCCAAACTTCCAGGTGACTGAGTCTCCTTGTGGGGCATTCTCTACATTCAGCGCTACTCAGGGCACATTCGAGCTTCTCCTTCATGTGTCCAGATTTTGGGCACTGAGATTGGAGATATAGCAGGCAAATGTTCTCTTCAATCCTGGTTGATAAGTTAGTAGAAAACTGTTTCTGGCTTCTTAGGATTTCTCAGGATTCTAATAATTGTTCTTTATCTATAATATCTGGTCTCACAAATCTTGTTTTAATTTTCCAAATTACATATTTCCAAGGTCTAATTTGGAACATTACACCAAAAATAAAATTTTGAAAACAGCAACATAAAATATAATGCATTTTATTTTAATACACTCTTGAGCCAGGGAACCTTTGTGACATGCTTAGATCTCTGCAACCTAAGTTAAATTTCCTATGCTTCTGTTTTAGCAACTAAGTGTGGAAATTATAACTTGGAACATTGGATAAAATAAAAGTCCTGGCCATATTTTGAGAAGATTAAGACTTGGATGATAGAAAACAAAACTACAATCATTTCAGAGGAAGGAAATTTACCATCTTTTTAAGATAATTCTCTTGAAGTTGGAATTTTATTTTTTCTTGCTAATAATTGAAAGCAGGTCTTATTATTTAAGAATAGAAAACAAGCATGTACCATATCTATGCCTCCTTCACAGATCACAGCCTAGTTGTAGCAAAGGGGCTTGTGTAACTCAATGAAGCCATGAGCCATGCCGTGCAGGGCCACCCAAGATGGATGAGTCATAGTGAAGAGTTCTAACAAAATGTGGTCCCCTAGAAGAGGGAATGGCAAACCACTCTGGTATTCTTGCCATGAGAACCCCACAGACAGTATGAAGGGAAAGAAATATAAGAAACTGGAAGATGAGCACCCTCAGCTTGGACACCCACAGCTTGGGTGTGGCATCCAATATGCTGCAGCAGAAGAGCAGAGGGCAGTTACTAACAGCTCCAGTAAGAACAAAGCTGCTGGGCCAAGAAGAAACAATGCCCAGTGGTGGATGCATCTGGTGGTGAAAGTAGAGTCTGACACTGTAAAGAACAATATTGCATATAAACCTGGAATCTAGGTCCACAAATCAAGGTAAATTGGATGCGGTCAGGCAAGAGATGGCAAGACTGAATATCGACATCTTAGGAATCAATGAACTAAAATGGATGTGAATGGGTGAATTTAATTCAGAAGACCATTATATCTACTACTGTGGACAAGAATTCCTTAGAAGAAATGGAGTAGCTCTCATAGGCAACAAAAGAATCTGGGTTTTGAGATTGGGTGCAATCTCAAGAATGACAGAATGATATGTTTGTTTCCAAGGCAAACCACTCACTATCACAGTAATCCAAGTCTATGCCCCCAACCATGATGCCAGAGAAGCTGAAGTTGACTGCTTCTATGATGACCTACAACACCTTTTAGAACTAATACCAAAAAAGATGTCTTTTTCATCACAGGGTATGGAATGCAAAAGTAGGAAGTCAAGAGATAACTGGATTAACAGGCAAGGTTGGCCTTGGAGTACAAAATGAAGCAGAGCAAAGGCTAACAGTTTTGTCAAGAGAACATGCTGATCATAGCAAACACCATTTTACAACAACCCAAGAGATGATTCTACAACAGACATCACCAGACGGTCAATATTAAAAGCAGATTGATTATATTCTTTGCAGCTGAAGATGGAGAAGCTCTATACTGTCAGCAAAAACAAGACCTGAAACTCACTGTAGCTCAGCTCTTGAGCTCCTTATTGTAAAATTCAGGCTTAAATTGAAGAAAGTAGGGAAAACCACTAGGCCATTCATGTATGACCTAAGTCAAAGCCCTTATGGTTATACTGCTGCTGCTGCTACTGCTGCTAAGTCGCTTCAGTCGTGTCCAACTCTGTACGACCCCATAGTGGGTGAAAAATAAATTCAAGGGATTAAATCTGATAGAGTGTGAACCAGGGATGGAGGTTCTTAACATTGGACAGGAAGTGGTGACCAAAAGCATCCCCCAAGAAAAAGACGTGCAAGAAGGCAAAGTGGTTATCTGAGGAGGCTTTACAAACAGCTGAGAAAAGAAGAGAAGTGAAAGGCAAAGGAAAAAGGGAAAGATATACCCAAATGAATGCAGAGTTCCAGAGAAGAGCAGGGAGAGATAAGAAGGCCTTCTTAAGTGAATAATGCAAAGAAATAGAGAAAAACAAAGAGTGGGAAAGACTAGAGGTCTCTTGAAAACTGAAAATATCAAGGGAACATTTCATACAAGGATGGGCATGGTAAAGGATAGAAATTGTAAGGATTTAACAGAAAAAAAAAAAAAAGAGATTAAGAAGAGGTGGCAAGAATACACAGAAGAACTATACAAAAAAGGTGGCCACTCACCTAGAGCCAGATATCTTGGAGTGTGAAATCAAGTGGGCCTTAGGAAGCATTACTACAAACAAAGCTAGTGAGGGTGATGGAATTCCAGCTGAACCATTTAAAATCCTAAAAGATCATGCTGTGAAAGTGTTGCACTCAACATGCCAACAAATTTGGAGAACTCAGCAGTAATCACAGGACTGGAAAAGGTCAGTTTTCATTCCAGTTCCAAAGAAGGGCAATGTCAAAGAATGTTCAAACTACCATACAATTGTGGTCATTTCACAGGATAAAGAGGTTATGCTCAAAATCCTTCAGGCTAGGCTTCAGCAGTATATGAACTGAGAACTTCCAGATGTACAAGCTGGGTTTTGAAGAGGCAGAGGAGCCAGAGATCAAATTTCAACATTGTTGGATCATGGAGAAAGCAAGAGAATTCCAAAAAAACATCTACTTCTGCTTCATTGACTATGCTAAATTCTTTGACTGTGTGGATGACAACAAACTGGAAAATTCTTGGAGATGGGAATACCAGACCACCTTACCTGCCTCCTGAGAAACTTATATACAGGTCAAGAAACAGCAGTTAGGACTGGACATGAAACAAGGACTGGTTCAAAATTGGGAAAGGAGTATGACAAGGCTGTATATTGTCACCCTGCTTATTTAACTTATATGCAGAGTACATCATGTGAAATGCTGGACTGAATGAATCACAAGCTAGAATCAAGATTGCCCAGAGAAATATCAGTAACCTCAGATATGCAGATGATACCACTCTAATAGTAAGAAGTGAAGAGGAACTTAAGAGTCTTCTGATAAGTGTGAAAGAAAAGAGTGAAAATGCTGGCTTAAAACTCAACATTCAAAAAACTAGGATCATGGCATCCAGTCCCATTACTTCATGGCAAATAGAGGGGAAAAACACTGACAGATTTCATTTTCTTGGGCTCCAAAATCACTGTGGATAGTGACTGCAGCCATGAAATTAAAAGATGCTTGCTCCTTGGAAAGAAAGCTCTGACAAACTAGACAGCATATTAAAAAGCAGAGACATCACTTTACCAACAAAGTCTGCATAGTCAAAGTTAGTTTTTCCAGTAGCCATGTATGCAGGTAAGAGTTGGACCATAAAGAAGGCTGAGTGCCAAAGAACTGATGCTTTTGAATTGTGGCACTGAAGAAGCCTCTTGAGAGTCCCTTGGACAGCAAGGAGATCAAACCAGTCAATCCTAAAGGAGATCAACCCTGAATATTCATTGGAAGGACTGATGCTGAAGTTGAAACTCCAATAATTTGACCACCTCAGAGGAAGAGCTGACTCATTGGAAAAGACTCTGAGGTGGGAAAGATTGAAGGCAAAGCAAAAGGGTGTGGCAGAGGATGAGATGGTTAAACAGTATGACTGACTCAACGTACATGAATTTGAGCAAATTCCAGGAGGTAGTGGAGGACAAAGGAGCCTGGTATGCTGCAGTCCATGGGGTTGCAAAGAGCTGGACACATGTTAGTGACTGAACAACAATAACAAAAATACCTATGTCACAAGCTTGAAAATAGATACTGGGAAAAAAGTTGTTTCTGTTTTATTACAGATTCTTATACTGGGTATAATCAACATTCGTTTTATTGACACTTTAGAAATTTAATTACTTGCTGTAGTCACTCTCCGAAGAATAAGTGATTGGCCCCCTGTATTATTAAAATAGCTAATCCACATCCCAGCTTTGTCATCCTTTCCTTCCAATATGCTTGACAACATCTCTCCCCAAAGGCTCATTTGCATACTTGTGGTGTGTAAAATAAGGGGACTGGCAGAGAGAGCTATAATTGAGGGAAAATATTACTTTGCCCCCTCCTTTGGAAGGGCCTCATTTGAGTGTAATTTGCATTATTCTCTGGAATTATCCCCCACCACCCTCTGTGCCAGCTGGAATGTAGGAAGCCCTGCTTCCCAATATGTGCACTGATGAATGCAGGTTTTTGGAAATGATCACAGCCTCAGATAATTAAAGGGAGTCCTTTGTCGGCCCCTGTGCTCATCTAGAAAGCAGAGCTCCGTTGTAACTTCCAGGACCCAAACGGCTCCTTACGACACTCACGAGCAGGTGCTACCTAGTCCCCAGGTCAGCAGTCCAGCTGAGTGTCAAATGAGAAATCTGAGTTAGGAGAGGATTCAGACCTTTTAGGACTGTGCTAAGGATGAAATAGATCTAGAGTTAGAACCACAGAACTGGAGGGAAGCTTACAGATTATAAAGTCCTCATTTTATTTATTTATTTTTTTGTCCTTTTAATTAATTTAATTTAATTTTTTAACTTTACAATATTGTATTGGTTTTGCCATATATCAAAATGAATCTGCCACAGGTATACATGTGTTCCCCATCCTGAACCCTCCTCCCACCTCTCTCCCCATAACATCCCTCTGGGTTGTCCCAGTGCACCAGCCCCAAGCATCCAGTATCGTGCATCGAACCTGGACTGGCGACTCGTTTCATATATGATATTATACATATTTCAATGCCATTCTCCCAAATCATCCCACCCTCTCCCTCTCCCACAGAGTCCAAAAGACTGTTCTATACATCAGTGTCTCCTTTGCTGTCCTGTATACAGGGTTATTGTTACCATCTTTCTAAATTCCATATACATGCGTTAGTATACTGTATTGGTGTTTTTCTTTCTGGCTTACTTCACTCTGTATAATAGGCTCCAGTTTCATCCACCTCATTAGAACTGATTCAAATGCATTCTTTTTAATGGCTGAGTAATACTCCATTGTGTATATGTACCACAGCTTACTTATCCATTCATCTGCTGATGGACATCTAGGTTGCTTCCATGTCCTGGCTATTATAAACAGTGCTGCGATGAACATTGGGGTACACGTGTCTCTTTCAATTCTGGTTTCTTCGTTGTGTATGCCCAGCAGTGGGATTGCTGGATCATAAGGCAGTTCTAGTCTCAGTTTTTAAAGGAATCTCCACAGTGTTCTCTAAAGTGGTTGTACTAGTTTGCATTCCCACCAACAGTGTAAGAGGGTTCCCTTTTCTCCACACCCTCATTTTAAACAAAAACACCTAAGGCTCTAAGAAGTTAGGTGGCCTGCTCAAGGCCACAGAGAGGATGTCTAGTGTTGGTGACTTTTTTTGTGTGTGTGTGCAAGGATTATCATTTCCTATCAGTATACTTAACTGACAAGTTTCTGTGAAGGACAAAAAAGATTCTATTTAAAACCCATCCAACCAACCAACCAACCAACTGACCAACCAACAAACCAACCAACCTGCCTGAAGCCCCCTGTTTCTGTGTGTGTGTATGCTCTGTATACGCCTCCATATTGTCTTGTGTGCTTGCAGAGATAGGTTGGCGGTACAAAGAGGGAGGGGCTATGTCTAGGAATTTTCATGTGTACCATTAGCATCATATAGGTTATTGAATTTCCTTCCAAGAGCACTAATTACTTCTTGAGGATTAACGAACAACACGTAGGCATAGATAGCCAGCAAAATAACTCTTCAAATGATTTTGAGAACTTGTGTTGCAACTTCTGTTCGTAGCTTTCATTCATGTGTAGGTATTATTCCCAATATTGCTAATATTATAGAGATGATATAGAAATAAATCCAAAATGTTATTTGGATTTCTACAGCTCAGCAGTGTCTTAGGACATAATGTTAACAGATCAGCATTTAAAGTAATGATAACAATAATTGAATAAAATCAGTAAAAAGTATGCATCTGCACATAAGATGCCATGATCATGATATCACGATTTTTCACTTTTTCACATTTTGAGTTGTGTCCTGAAGCAACATGAAACAAACCTAAATTTGCTTTTTCTGGATATATTCTTTTTTTCCCCCAACTCCTCAGACCCCAAATGATCACAAAATATAATAATTGATAGACTTTTCCTGGAGTGTGCTCATTCGCTCAGTCATGTCTGACTCTTTGTGGCCCCATGGACTGTAGCTCACTAGGCTCCTCTGTACATGAAATTTTCCAAGAAAGAATACTGAAGGGGATTGCCATTTCCTTCTCCAGGGGATCTTCCAGACCCAGGGATTGAACCCACATCTTTTGCATCTCCTGCATTGCTTTTTTGGTTTGGATTGGGTTCTTTACCACTAGCACCAGCTGGGACGTCCTTTCCGGGGGAGCAGGTTTTAAAGATGTGTTAGTGTCCACAGAGGCACCATAACGACAGCAGCAGCCTGCCCCTGTTCACCCCAGCTCTCACAAGGGCTGTAGCTTCCTGCACTTGCTGTGTCCCAAGGGCATCTGGTTCCTCTACACTGGTGCCAGCTTACTTGTTTTGGAGCCTTTATTTTTGTAACCCTAACAAATAGAATAATAATAAATTTGAATAATAAAATATCCAGTGCACAGACTGAAGAAGTAACTGCTTAATTATTAGTCTTAAAATCATGTCCCTACTGTGAAACAATGATGAATAAACAAATTGCATTTGTACCTTGGTTTTCAAAAATCAGCTTTAATGAGTTGTTTTCTGAAAAAGCTGTTAAATACTCTGACTGTTTCCCAAAGATATTGTCTTGTTAAGTTAAAGCTACATACATATTTGGTGTCTCAAGTTAGAAAATCTTGAAATAGAGGTTTTTGGAGGGTGCTACATACACAAAATAATTTAGTGGAGTGTGTTTGTATGTATGTGTGCACGTGAATGCACATGTATGTGTGTATGTATTTGGGGAGTTTGATAGAGGACAAATAAACAAGAAATGTAAAGCTGAGTACCGAAGAATTGATGCTTTTGAACTGTGGTGTTGGAGAAGACTCTTGAGAGTCCCTTGGACTGCAAGGAGATCCAACCAGTCCATCCTAAAGGAGATCAGTCCTGAGTGTTCATTGGAAGGACTGATGCTGAAGCTGAAACTCCAATACTTTGGCCACCTCATGCAAAGAGTTGACTCATTGGAAGAGACCCTGATGCTGGGAGGGATTGGGGGCAGGAGGAGAGGGGGATGACAGAGGATGAGATGGCTGGATGGCATCACCGACTTGATGGACATGAGTTTGGGTAAATTCTGGGAGTTGATGATGGACAGGGAGGCCTGGTGTGCTGCGATTCATGGGGTCGCAAAGAGTCGGACATGACTGAGTGACTGAACTGAACTGAACGTACACAAAGGCCAAAAACCTCCTTAATAAAATCATTTTAGTGAAAACGGTGACTGTAAATACTTTGGTAAATATCATTGCTTAGGCATTTTCATTATTGAGGTTTCTTAACTGATACAAAATCATAAATAATTTATATACTATGGGAGGGAAGCCTTAGGGAGAGAGAAGAATGCTTCTCTGTGTGTGTGTGTACATGTGTATGTATGTATGCGTGCATGTATGAGCATGTGCGCATGCATATAGGTATGTATGCATGTGATATGTACATATATATGTATACATACGTGTGTCTTGTATACACGTATGTATGGGTATATGCATTTATGCATGTGCACATGTGTATGTATATGTGTGTATTGTATATATGTGTGTACATGTATGTGTATCTCTATATGTTATGTGTCTATGTGTATGTATGTGTGTATATGTAACTTATTTTCTTTCACAGTAGCCTACATGGATAGGATAATTTAATCTGCTATGTTCTTGTTGCAAAGTGATTAATTTATGAATAAATCAATAAATCCAAAATAGTCTGTCTTGAACAGCTGTCTGAACAGATGGAAGAAATGAGAGAATACCCTGCTGGTGGTAGAGGGGCTGAAAGGGAGGAGAAAGAGCAGAGAAGAGAGATAGGCTCCCCCTGGGTGGAATTTAAACCTTGGAATTCTGTGATTCTTTCATCACCACCCTCTGTTTTGCCCAAATAAAAAAAATACTTTAATGCTTATTTCCCTTTTTCTGAATTGATATATTTCTATGATAAGCTATTTTTTTTACATTGTAAATATAAAAGCATATCACATGATAGTCTAAAGCTACATAGGATGTAGTTATTCAAGACATAGAAAGAATGCTTTGAATATTGATTCGCTCATTACCTTCACAGTTTCTCTGTGTTAGTTTAAAGAGGAACTGCTATTTCATGCTGCAGAGATGTCAGTGCAGGGGTGAGTTGATGATGATGAGGTATAATGTGTTGGCATACACTTCCAGTTTCTAGTTGGTGTAAATTTCCAGTTTCCAGGAAAATTGACTATGATGGGGTTGAAATTCTCAAGATACTTAGAATCATCCGACTCTGACTTAGTCAACAAGATGAAAACAAAGGTGGCTTAGAGGGTGGGGGAGGAAGTGCAGGGGAGCGGTAAGGCACACTCTGGTTTGAGAACTATGATGGAATATAAATTCACTTGTGGGATTTGGATTTATCTCAACTGTCAGAAAATATTGACCCCAGCTATTAGAAAGTAAAACAGCAAGTCAATTTCCCCCAACTTTGTATCTTAATCTTTCCTATGACACTGTATTTTGATAAGTGAGACTTGAAAGGACTGAGTTTCTATGTCTGGTTTATTGTATATTTATTACATCTAAATAACTGGTGAAATGTGTTTCCTCTCCTCAGTGGAAACATACTAAATATTTTATGTATTCTACATCTGAAATGGAAGGTCCCACAGGAGTTCTATGAAAACAAATCCTGGATCATTTCCAAAAAGTGATAAAAACAACATTATGCAATCATTATCGTCATTTGTAAATATAAATATGATAAATGCAACAGCTGCTTGAGTGAACTTAGGATAGTTGCATTTTATTAATGAGGGAAACCATTCACTGCAGCACTTGGAATAATGTAAGCTCTGCTTGGTCGTGACCTGTTAATTGATCAGAAAATCTAAGTAGAGTAAATCTAAATACTATCTTCCTACACAATAATTTAAAAACCACTTACTTGCTTTCGATGTTGTCTCTGATTATTGACCTCAATACATAACAGGATATGGACTCATGAACATGACTTCCATTAGCATAGTGTAAAGTGCCAGAGTTCACCCCAGACGTGAGTCTCTGAAGTGTATCTGGAAGCCGCAGCTGCTGGAATGCATTTACAAGTGATATCCTAACTAGTTTACAGCTTCTGTTTGTAACTCTATATATTGGTATGAATACATCATTACTCATTGTTAGTATAGCAATTTTAGTATAATAGTTTGGCTAGATCTTTGTTATGATTCCTATCTCATAATATAACTTATAGAACATTGTAACAGTAAAAATTATAGATGGCATTTCAGAATAATTAAAATTGGTGGGATGTAGTAGGCAGGATTTTGTAGGGTTTTTGTTTGCATGTTTGTTTTTTGAGCAGAGAAAAGTTTATTGTAGGGCCAAGCAAGAAGAATGGGTGGCTCGTGCTCAAAAAACCTGAACTCAGGATTTTGTGCATTTTTGAAGACTTGAGAAAATATGGCCTTGCATCTATTCTCATGGAAAGCCAGCAAGCTGTATCGGTCCCCAGCCTGCAGTGCCGACAAGTCCGGATGCTGGTCGTGCTGAGAACCAAGCTGACAGGGCTCACCACAGAGAAGAAGGCAGGCCGCCTGAGCATTTCCCCACTTGAGCAACTAGATTCTCTTTTTTGTTCCTCTAAGTCCAAAGTGGGAAGCTGTCTTAGGTCCCCCATTCAGGCTCCATGTACTGAGGCACATGGTTGAAAAGTAGATTTGTCCTTGTTCTCTCCAGTCCAACCATGAGCAGCGGTGGCCTCTCTAGAATGGAGAAAGCCATAATGCTTTAGGAAGGGTCAATGGTTTTTCTTTGAGTGGGAAATTCTGATCATATTGAGAGAGTTAGCTTAGGCATGTTGACAAGGAGTCCAAGCCTAAAGCCCCTTTAAAGAGGAGGTGAACGTTCTTTCTTTTTCACCTTCTTTTGCCTTAGACAAGTAGGCCTCATAGGCAGCAGTATCTCTTGTTCAAGGACATGCCTTTTTTTGAGCTCAGAGTGTATGTTATGGGAGAAGGTCTGGGTAAAACTTCCACAGCCTTGAGCTCTGGGTTAACCCGCTCCTTCTGATTGATCTCATGCTGATGTCATCCCAGGATGTATGTTACAGGAAGGGGTCTGGACGAAATTTTCACAGCCTTGAGGTATTTTTTTTTCCTATTCTCAGCAGCTGGAAGAAAAGTATATAACACCCTGCTTAAAATTAGCAAGGAGGGCAATCTTTTTACCCCCTTCTGAAGTCTACATCAGAAGCTTTTTTTTGTCGCTATCACTTTAACAAAGTTTCTACTGCACAAAACTCTGAGTGACAGTCTGTCTTTGGTCCTGGAGTTAAATCTTCTTTGGAGACAACGAATCTGGCAGAACATCATAAATGTTCATCTATCAACACGTAGCATTTCTTTAGGAAGTGAACAGATGCTTTAATCATTGAACACAAGCAGGGTGTTAGTTAAGTTCAGTTCAGTCACTCAACTGTGTCCAACTCTTTGCAACTCCATGGACTGCAGCACGCCAGGCCTCCATGTCCACCACCAACTCCCGGAGTTTACTCAAACTCATGTCCATTGAATCAGTGATGCCACCCAACCATCTCATCCTCCATTGTCTCATCCTCCTGCCTTCAATCTTTCCCAGCATCAGGGTCTTTTCCAATGTGTCAGTTCTTTGATCAGGTGGCCAAAATATTGGAGTTTCAGCTTCAGCATCAGTCCTTCCAATGAATATTCAGGACTGATTTCCTTTAGAATGGTCTGGTTGGCTCTCCTTGCAGTCCAAGGGACTCTCAAGAGTCTTTTCCAACATCACAGTTCAAAATTCTTAAAGAATTTCATCAATTCTTTGACACTGAGCTTTTTTTATAATCCAACTTTCACATCCATACATGACTACTGGAAAAACCATAGTCTTGACTAGATGGACCTTTGTTGGCAAAGGAATGTCTCTGCTTTTTAATATGCTGTCTAGGTTGATCATAACTTTTCTTCCAAGGAGCAAGTGTCTTTTAATTTCATGGCTGCAGTCACTATCTGCAGTGATTTTGGACCCCCCCCCCAAAAAAAAGTCTGTCACTGTTTCCCCATCTATTTGCCATGAAATGATGGGACCACATGCCATGGTCTTAGTTTTCTGAATGTTGAGCTTTAAGCCAACTTTTTCATCTTTCACTTTCATCAAGAGGCTCTTTAGTTCTTCTTTGCTTTCTGCCATAAGGGTGGTGTCATCTGCGTATCTGAGGTTATTGATATTTCTCCTGGCAACCTTGATTCCAGCTTATGCTTCTTCCAGCCCGGCATGTCACATAATGTACTCTGCGTATACATTAAATAAGCAGAGTGACAATATACAGCCTTGACATACTTCTTTCCCAATTTGGAACCAGTCTGTTGTTCCATGTCTTGTTCTAACTGTTGTTTCTTGATCTGCATACAGATTTCTCAGGAGGCAGGTCAGGTGGTCTGGTATTCCCATCTCTTTCAGAATTTTCCACAATTTGTTGTGATCCACACAGTAAAAGGCTTTGGTGTAGTCAATAAAGCAGATGTTTTTCTGGAACTCTCTTTCTTTCTTGATGATCCAGCAAATGTTGGCAATTTGATCTCTGGTTCCTCCACCTTTTCTAAATCCAGCTTGAACATCTGGAAGTTCATGGTTCATGTACCATAGAAGCCTGACTTGGAGAATTTTGAGCATTACTTTACTAGCATGTGAGGTGAGTACAATTGTGCAGTAGTTTGAGCATTCTTTGGCATTGCCTTTCTATGGAATTGGAATGAAAACTGATCTTTCCCATTCCTGTGGCTGCTGCAGTTTTCCAAATTTGCTGGCATATTGTGTGCAGTACTTTCACAGCATTATCTTTTAGGATTTGAAATAGCTCAACTGGAATTCCATCACCTCCACTAGCTTTCTTCGTAGTGATGCTTCCTAAGGCCCCCTTGACTTCGCATACCAGTCTGGCTCTAGATGAGTGATCATCCATCGTGATTATCTGGGTCATGAAGATCTTTTTTGTATAGTTCTTCTGTGTATTCTGGCTACCTCTTCTTAATATCTTCTGGTTCTGTTAGGTCCATACCATTTCTGTCCTTTGTCTCATCCATTCTTGCATGAAATGTTCCTTTGATGTTTCCCATTTTCTTGAAGAGATCTTAGTCTTTTCCATTCTATTGTTTCCCTCTATTTTTTTGAACTGAAATAGAGGAGGGTGTATGGACATTTAATTAGAACTCTGTGTCCCTTCAAGGTTGAGTTTTCTGCTCTAGTCATGTCAACTCTGGACTCAGGGCTGGATTTGAATCTTGTCCTGCACAGAAAGTGCTGAATGTGGCTCCCAATGTACATATTCCTTTCTGAGCCTTTTGATAAATCCTCCCAGTAATCTTATGTGATACATGCCATTGTGATCCCTGTGATAGATAAGAGGAAATTGAGGTCCAGAGAAGGAATGCAGCTTACTGAAAGTCATACCAACAGTAAGAATTCAAACCCGGTTTTGGCCCCAGGCTGTGGGCTTCCCTGCTAGCTCAACTGGTAAAGAATCTGCTTGAAATGTGGGAGACCTGGATTTAATCCCTGAGTTGGGAAGATTCCCTGGAGGAAGGCATGGCAACCCACTCCAGTATTCTTGCCTGGAGAATCCCCATGAACATAGGAGCCTGGTGGGCTACAGTCCATGGGGTTGCAAAGAGTCGTACAGACTGAGTGACTAGACACAGCACAGCACAGCACAGTCTGGCTCCCAGAGTTCAGATTCTTAATTTCTTCCCATGTCGTGCTGTTACTCATGTTTCCCTGATAAACTGCTAAGGTTAAAAAAAAGCCTTTAATCATGAGAAAGAACTGATGTCAACTCCACTCGACACTAAAATTGGAGGGTTATAAAAGGATATTCAGAATGTTGCAGAATCTTTTAAAGAATGCGACACCTCTTGTTTCCAGTGACATTGTCTACAGGTGACACACTTGTGGTCATGCGATGCCTTTCCTGGTGCTCCAGCCATGTTCAGGGTGCTCCGACCTAAACCGCCAGCCTGAAACAGTTCTCATCACAAGGAAATGGAGATGGGCTTCAGTGGGGTTGCAGGGGCCAGCAGTGGGGAAAGGCTGATCTCTCTGGCTCCCTCTTCCTTTCTTTTCAATTTATTTTATTGAAGTACAGTTGATTTTCAATGTTGTGTTCATTTCTGCTGTACAACAAATTTACTCCATTTTACATATGTTAATATGTACATTCTTTTTCATATTCTTTTCCATTATGGTTTATACGGTGGGACCTTGTTGTTTATCTATCCTCTATGTAATAGTTTGCATCTGCTAATTCCAGTCTCCCAGTCCATCCCTCTTTCCCTCGCTCCTTGGCAACCATAAGTCTGTCCTCTGTGTCTGCGTCCAGCCCCCTCTTCTGAACTTGTGTCTCTAATAAGATGACCAGCCTTGACCCAAAGAGAGTAACTGTAGTGGTTCTCTGCCTTCTAGGCACTCACAGTGGACATGGGGGTCATCTTTGAATATAATTTGTGAAAAGAATTGAAGAATGTTCTGAGGGAAAACGCTAGGGCATTTAAAGCTTTTCCTTAATTTTAAAAAAATTTTCTTTTGTTTACAATTCAAGTTAGCTTCTGTGGGTTAAAAAGTCAAAAAGTATGGAAGAATGTTCATTTTTTCCTCCTCTCATCCTTGCCCTGATCTGCTTTGCTCCTACCTTCTTCTGCCTAGTCACCGCTATAGTTGCAATATCAATTCTTTCAGAGATTTTTATCTCTGAAATTTGTTTGAAACTTGCAAGCAAATACTAACATTGGCTTGCCCATTTTTTACACAAAATGTGTCAGAGAAGACACACTACTAAATTTCACTGTTTTCATCCAGTAAATATGTAGCCGTTCTTCCCATAATGGTACATAGAGAACTCTCCTTTTAAAAATTAGATCTATTGACACAGCATCAAATATTCTTTCTATTGCATAGATATACCATAATTTCTTTCCTTCATTGGTCCTTTACTAATGGCCATCTGGGTTGTTTCTAATCTTTTGTATTACACACAATAATGAATGAATAACACTGAACGCACATAATTTTAGTGTTGTTCAAATGTATTTGTAGGGTAAGTTCCCAAAAGCAGAGTTGCTGTGTCAAAGGCAATTCAATTTTATTTGGGCAGATATTGCCAAATTGTTAGGGGAAGCATGCTGATTGAAACCACCCACCCTGGTCAGGCACCATAGTAACCATTTGCATGAGTTGTTTTATGACAGGAGGTCCTGGTAAGGAGCAGGGAACTAATAAGCCTCCACCAACCAGAAGAGTTCGGGAAAGGTCAAAAGGAGACACCACCTGTCCGACCACCTCCCAGAATCCTTCTCTCTGGCATCCATCTTGGCTGAACAAGGCGTACACCACGAGGAAGGACTCTGAGTCAGAATGATTGGCTAAAGACAACCCAGAGACTAATCCCATCACCATAAAACCTGAGACTGCAAGCCATGTGACAGAGCAGTTCTCCTGGGTTCCCTTACCCTACTGCTTTCCACCCAGGTGCCCTTTCCCAATAAAATCTCTTGCTTTGCCAGCACATGTGTCTCCTTGGACAATTTATTTCCAAGTGTTAGGCAAGAGCCCAGTATTGGGCCCTGGAAGGGATCCCCCTTCCTGGAACAAAATTGCCTTCCATAGAGAGTTTCTTCTCAATTTATTGGAGCTTTGTATTAGCTTTGTATGTTATATGGTGGTTGTTGTTCAGTCACTAAGTCATATCTGACTCTTTGTAATCCCATGGACTGCAGCATGCCAGGCTTCCCTGTCCTTTACTATCTCCAGGAATTTGCTCATATTCATGTCTATTGACTTGGTGATGCTATCTAACCATCTCATCCTCTTCCACCCTCTTCTTGTACCTTCAGTCTTTCCCAGCATCAGGGTTTTTTCCAATAAGTAAGCTCTTCGCATTGGGTGGCCAAAGTATTGGAGCTTCAGCTTCAGTATCAGTTCTTCCAATGAATATACAGGGTTGATTTCCCTTAGGATGGACTGATCTGATCTCCTAGCAGTCCAAGGGACTCTCAAGAGTCTTCTCCAACACCACAACTTGAAAGCATCAATTCTTTGGTGCTCAGCCTTCTTTATGGTCCAGTTTTCACATTCGTACATAACTACGGGAAAAACCATAGCTTTGACTCTACAGGCCTTTGTTATATCAGTGCAACTATTTCTCTCCACTTATTTCTTTTGTTATGCAGATGGGCTCCTTTTGGGTATGTATAGTAAAATGTATCAGTCTTTTATTTCATGGCACTGTGGACTTCTTTTAATGTAAAGTTAAAAAGTGAAAAAATACCTGTGCAGAAGATGCAGAAAAATCATGAATTTTAATGTGCTCCAATGTGTATTATATTTTCCCCAAAGAAATTGATTTCTACACAACTTGCTTTGAAGTTGCCAAGAAGGTTAATGCCCCAGGCCCTGGCTACAAAGTAGGATTTAAGCCCTTGGAGTTAGAAAGCCAAGAGATATTTATCATGGATCTTTGGAAGGTGCACCCATCTCCCTGGGAGTCATTCTGCCTTCTGGCTAAACTCTCAGCCAAATGTTCATTTTGGGGAGCAAAAGACACAGGAGGAAAAAATTAAGCAGCTTGGAGAGGAATCTGCCAGCAGAAATGGAATCCTATTTTCTTTAACAAAAACCTTTGTGAGAGGTTTGCAGTAGACTCATTTTATTGTTGAAAAGCCAAGATTCCTCTCCAGATAATAGTAATGCTATCTATGAAAAGTGCTTTGCATACATTGAAAGTTTAATGATCACCAGTACTTTATGAGCTGGTTACCATAATAATTGTCATTCTGCAGACATATGAGACAATAAACAAAGCTGAGCACAGAAGAATTGATGTTTTTGAACTGTGGTGTTGGAGAAGACTCTTGAGAGTCCCTTGGACTACAAGGAGATCCAACCAGTCCATCCTAAAGG
The DNA here is from genome assembly GCF_019923935.1 of Bubalus bubalis. NCBI lineage: Eukaryota > Metazoa > Chordata > Mammalia > Artiodactyla > Bovidae > Bubalus > Bubalus bubalis. Next base: position 93,904,528 of record NC_059166.1, on the reverse strand, counting down.
AGATCAGTCCTGGGTGTTAATTGGAAGGACTGATGCTGAAGCTGAAACTCCAATACTTTGGTCACCTGATGTGGAGAGCTGACTCATTTGAAAAGACTCTGATGCTGGGAAAGATTGAGGGCAGGAGGAGAAGGGGATGACAGAGGATGAGATGGTTGGATGGCATCACTGACTCGATGGACATGGGTTTGGGTAAACTCCAGGAGTTGGTGATGGACAGGGACGCCTGGCGTACTATGGTCCATGGTCACAAAGAGTCAGACACGACTGAGCGACTGAACTGAACTGAAGACATACGAGGCTTAGAAATGTTGAGTAACTTACCCAAGTTCACAAAGGGAGTAAAGAGGGACAGAGCAGAGTGTCTAAATCAAATCTCAACTGATTCTAAAAACCAGGCTCTTAAGTACAGTCTTAGCTGCTTCTTTGATCATGAAGAGGCTTCCCTAATTTTGGAAGGCCAAGTTGCCTTTAACCAGGGAGTTTAACTTTGAAGGGAACGTATGGATGATTCTGTTTCTACCACTGGTATCAAAATCCCCTGAGGCTTTTTCTTTACTGGTCTTCAAAAAGTGATAAAAATCGTGCTATGGAAGTTTCATATCCAAGTCAGAGTCACTGTAAGCTGTCACTTACTTTCTGACTCAATCTGTGGGGACAGTCACCATTGAATTTATCTTTATGTCCCTGGCATCCAGCACCAGGGGTGGGGGGAGGCGGGGAATGGTGTGTGCGGAATGAATGTCCAAATGCATGAGTTCTACCCTCATTATCTCCCTACTTATCTAATGATTTGGGTTTTAATTTAATTTTTTGGACTAATTAGTACATTTTCATGGTTCAAAACCCAAAAGACATGAGAGTATGCAGCGACATCCTCTGCCATCCCCATTGCCTACTCCTGTGTTCCATCTACCCAGCTCCTGTCTCCACTGGCAGTCACGTTATTGGTTTCTTGCATCTTCTTCCATCAATTTAGCACATATTCAAGCAAAAATCAATAGAGATGCCTTTAACAGAATCTGGTTCTTGAAAACAGCATATTCATTATAAAGATGTAAGGCTTATTAAAAATTTGAACCACGTAGGAAAGTAGAAAGAAAAAAATTCTAATATCTAAACAATTCTTTAGAAAACTTGGAGGATGTTTTCTTCCACCTGATGGAATTATTAGGTCCCCTTTAACTACTCTGTACGTCTAATCCAGGTATTCACAAGGACTGGCCAGGTTCCAGCCGACCTGCTCTTCACTGTGGCCGCTGTGGTGGGAGGCGTTTCTCACGGTAACGCAGAAGGAGGGGGCTTCCAGGGCTGTAGTCTCTTATTTTCTGACACAAACTGTGGCAGGAGGGGGACGTGGAAGACACCATTAAGCATTATGCATCAGGTCTTGATGGAGTCCTTTTGAAGTATCCATTCTCCCTGGCAGAAATCAAGTCCAGAAACACAGAGATCTGAACAGTTGTGTGCAGTTAGGCTGTCGGCTCCAACGAAAGAACAGAGGGATGTATGTCTGCGTGTTGTGGAGATAGATCCCTGGTGTGCTGTGCACAAGAGTGGAAAAAAACAATACTGATGCAATGGCACCTCTAGTGTGTTTTTGCAAGCTCAGAGGTACGGCAAGCTTGGGACTTTGCTAGCGCTCTGATGGAGGGACTGGTAAGTTCTACCTCGCTCCTGGGTGAGTATGTTTGAACACTGGATGCAGTTACTCTGTGTGTACATTTATACCTACACATACAGACTTTCGGACTTCCCTGGTGGCTCAGATGGTAAAGCATCTGTCTACAATGCGGGAGACCTGGGTTCGATCCCTGGGTCGGGAAGATCCCCTGGAGAAGGAAATGGCAATCCACTCTAGTACTCTTGCCTGGAAAATCCCATGGACAGAGGAGCCTGGTAGGTTACAGTCCATGGGGTTGCAAAGAGTCAGACACGACTGAGCGACTTCACTTCATACAGATTTTCAAGGCATTTAACCTTTTCTGTGACAAGTAGACTTCAATCAGTTCCCAGTCATCACCTTTTTTGTTTATTGTTTTTAAGACTGGGATGAAAAACCTTTTCGTGTGTGGTTCAGATAGGTGTCAGGATTGTGGGAAGGAAACCCAACTGCAGTGACACCAGCCCAGCGTGGAGGGGCCAGGGAAGCGGCAGCCCTTAAATTCATGTCTGAGGATGGTGAAGTCCAGGCTGGGAACACCACGAGTCATGGAGGCCTTCTCTGGGGTTTGGTCTGGGGAGTCTTCTCTTTAACTTTGAGCATCAGTGGCTTGAGATGAGTATGATTGGTGGAAAGGAGGAGAAGCGTCTTCCTTGCTGCAGCTCAGAGTGGAGGAAACGCGCAGGGGGTGCATCCCCAGCAGGAATATTTCAGGTGTTGTTTACACCCTCCTGACCACTGCCCCTTCTTGCCTCTGTGCCCTGTGATGGCCGTGTTTTCCTCCATCTGCCCCAGGAAACTCCCAGCGAGGGGGCCCCAGAGCCTCACCACATGTCTGGTTCACTAAATATTTCTGGAATGAATACTGAATAAATTTGCACTAAATAAGAAATAGAGCAGTGAGGATGAAGTACCAGCGTTGCCCCAAGGACTTCACATAAATGATGGTCTTTTCGGTCCTTCCTCACTGCCCTTTATTACCTCCCTGTCCTTTGGTCCTTTGGGAGGACATCCTTCTGGGGCTTCTGGATTTACTGCCTTGAATGACTAGACTATTCTAATTACCACTGGCAGATTAGTTTTTCTAAGGAACAGATTTTATCAGGTTATACCCCTGCACAAAAATGGACCCTTCTCCTGGGAACCCCAGACCTTCTGTAATGTGTCAGTATCCTCTATACTGTTTGTGTGCCCACTCTATGCCAAACTCACATCCTGTAGTCTGGTTAGGCTGGACCACTTCCCTATTTTCCAAGCAAATCCCACACATTCCTATGTGCATGTCTGCTGCTGCCTGAATAGTTCAGTTCAGTTCAGTTGCTCGGTCGTGTCCAACTTTTTGCGATCCCATGGACTGCAGCACGCCAGGCCTCCCTGTCCATCACTAACTCCCAGAGTTTACTTAAACTCATGTCCATTGAGTAGGTGATGCCATCCAACCATCTCATCCTCTGTCATCCCCTTCTCCTGCCTTCAGTCTTTCCCAGCATCAGGGACTTTTTCAATGAGTCGGTCTTTGCATCAGGTGGCCAAAGTATTGAGTTTCAGCTTCAGCATCAGTCCTTCCAATGAATATTCAGGACCGATCTTCTTTAGGACTGAACTGCCTACACTTTCCTAGTGAAATTCTGGAGTATCTGCCATGTGAAATCTGTCAACCCATCTGTGATGCATCATCATAACCACCTATCCCCCAAGAAGGTGATCTTCTTCCTGTGTCTTACCTTCCTCTTTCAGACGTACCTCATTCTCCCCATCCTTGAACTGGACTTTTTGCTCACTTTTCCATCCCCTATAAACTTTTCTCCAACCCCCTTGGAGATCAGAATAACACAGCTTTTTGTTACTTGGAAATTCTGGTTCAGTATGTTTGGATTGGGCCTCCAGAACTTCTTGAAAAAATAAGTGTCCTGGATGATTGTTAACATCAGATGAATTTGGCAAACTTCTCTAGAGAGCTGAGCAAGACATCTCACACATATGAGCACTCAATACGTATGCATAAAGTATATTCAGTTCCCTGGGTACGAATCTTCTGCTGGATGTAGGGGCAGGCTGGACCATATGGACAAGAAAACATTGTCAGGTTTATACTTGATGTTGAATGCCCAACAGTATTGTAGGATAAGTTTAATGAGACCCTCAAGGAAGATAATAATCTGAATATGTGAACAATAATTCAATTTGGGGGCAAACATATCCCTTTGAGTGTGTAGCATATGGGCACACTCATGAACAACCTTGCAGTTGCATAGCATCATATTTACAGTTTTAACCACTCAGAAATTTTCAAATAAAGTCATTTACTTCCCCATGAGGAAGACTAATGGCAACAAGGGAAATCATGAAACTGTTTGTTTTCTAAAGGAAATTTCTGAGCTCTCCTTCACCAGCCTGTGTATATCCCACCACTCTATGTCCTTAAACACATAGCTTACAAAAAGAGAAGCAATTTACCACCCAGAACATCACCTAATGCTCTGTGGGGAAGAGCCAAAGACAAGTTGAGTTAGCTGACCCACTGAACATGCTACCACTTACCTTTGCTCTGTAGGGCTTCACTCATCCTTCCTTGAGCATCCACTTTTTTTCCCCTTTAGGTTTTGTTTCTGTGTAGTAGGAGTCTGCATGCTACCTTCTATGCTGCATGTGGTCACTTCTACCTGCCCCCACCCACTGCCCAGCTTCTTTCTGGTCATTAAATTCAAATTATTGTTAGAGGGACTCTGATAGGTCCATCTAATCCCTGTTTTCTTTCTTTCCCACTCTTTCTTTCTTCCTTGTTAATTTAGGAAGAATTTTCCCCTCCTTTCTAGGTGGCTGGGCCACTTATAGCCTAATTACCCTTTAAGTAGTGTCTTTATGGTCTAAACATCTTGGCCAAGATGCTGGGCTGTGTGGTTTAGAACATAGTCCTACTTCTGTGTGAAGTGGCAGGACCGGTGTCCTCAGCAAGAGCCAGTGGGTAGAAACAATCAGAAGGTGAAGGAGGTGAGGAGCATTCTGAGGCTTGGCTCCTGTGGGATGTCTGCCTGCGCTAGTCATAAATAATAACTTATTCTATAGTCGTAAGTGTAATTCAAAGGGCATCTTCTTGGCAAATATATTTCTCTGCTATTAATATATATATTGCTGTTGTTTAGTCACTAAGTTGTTTCTGACTCTTTGCGACCCCGTGGACTGTAGCCCCCAGGCTCCTCTGTCCATGGGATTTTGCAGGCAAGAATACTGGAGTGGGTTGCCATTCCCTTCTCCAGGTGATCTTCCCAACCCAGGGATCGAATCCAGGTCTCCTGCATTGGCAGGCAGATTCTTTACTGCTGAGCCACCAGGGAAGCCCACTATATATTATGATAGAATTTTAAAAAATATATTTCTTAATTGGAGGAAAATTGTTCTACAATGTTGTCATGGTTTCTGCTATACAACAGCACAAATCAGCCGTAATTATACATATATCACACTGTCTTGAGCCTTCCTCCCTTCCCCCATCCCACCCGTCTAGTTATGCTGACATATATATATGTGTGTGTGTGTGTGTGTGTGTATAAAACCCACTCCAGTATTCTTGCCTGGAGAATCCCATGGACTGAGGAACCTGGCAGGCTGCAGCCCATGTGGTCACACAGAGTTGGACACGACTGAAGCAACTTAGTTTATATATATATATATATATATATATATATATATATATATATATAATTTTTTTCTAGAAGATGCATGAGTCTTTAAAGCATTTAAAAATATTAGCTAAAAATAATGTTAACTAAATAACAGTATTCCAGGCTCGCTGGTACACAGAGACAGCAGGGCAGACCAGCAGGATGTGTGCTGGGTTTTCCTGTTTGTTGCCTTTTCTCTTCCTTGTTCCTCCCTGACCTTTGCCCGTGATGGGCAGGGTGCTGATGGGCAGGATGCTCTCACATTGCCATTTGCGAGTTCCAGGTGGTAGAATGCGTGGGGCGTCAAGGAGTGCCCCTGGGCTTGGTGCTTCATAGACAGAGAGCGGGGCTGGCTGTGCGCAGTGCAGGGAGGCCCGGGCTGCTGTGAGCTGCCAGGGCAGCTGAGCGCCCCGGGCCGGGGCAGGCTCTCCCGGAGGCTGGGGGCATCTGGCGCCTCCACCCCAGTTCTGTAGACCTTGTGGGGCCTCCAAGAGCCTGCCCCAGCCTCGACTTCATTCTCTATGATTTTCTCCGTGCTCCCTCACTCCTGCAGGGCCACAGATGCTGCCTCAGTCTCGGCTACACTGGTCTGTGTGCAAAGCCCAGTCCTTTCATCATTTCTTAAAGAAGTCTCAGATTTTCAGCTACATTTTGGTAGCCCATCTGAGAATTCAGGGGTTGCAAAGAGGAGTCGAATCCAGGAACCCTCAGCCTTTCATCGTCCTCCTGGCCTGCCTTCCGTTTCCTCTTTGGTACAATGGAAAGATACTTTCTTCTATGGTCTCGCATGGCCTTTCCACATCAGGCCCCCTTCAGCGGTGTATCAGTGTGTCTGCTTGTGCACTGGGGTAGTTTCACCTTAGAAGTGGGATTTGACTTCAGCTTCAACCTTCAGAGATTAATCAAAGCATTTCTTTCCAACTATGTCATCTCTAACTGATACTGAATGATAGGATAAACAAATGTTTAATAAGGATGAGGAAGAAACACAGGGATCATGGGATGTAATAGGATATAGAAGTCAGAAAAATGGGCAAGTGAGGAAAGGCAGCACCAGTGATCAGACTACTAAATGAGATAGTTGGTCATGACAGAGCGACATTAAAAACACTGGAAAGAAGGGCTCTGTTCCTCGTTCATCTCTTAGTTAATTCTGCAGACTAACTTGGGTCCCTTCTCATCTTTTCAACCTTCTCTCACCCTCTCCCTTCATCTCCTTTTAAAAACTGGAGTCATTTTGCCTAGATGACAATCTAAATGTGATATATCACATAATTTCCTATATTGCAATATGGATAAACTTATATTTCTAAGATGCGAGCGAGTGAATATGAACTCTGAAATGGGGCACAATTCAGGTATTAAAGAAGACTTATTCAGAACTGCAAGTTGAACAAAACCAGTAACCAATACCCAGCATCAGTGAGAGGTATTAATGCATCTCTGATGGTATTAACTGTATCCCCCTTCTGCAGGGAGCAGAGGAGACGGAGATTCACACTGAAACCACTTGATTGAGCACAGCCATAGTACGCTTCTGTTTGTTACGATGGCGTGTGTTTTCCTCATCATTAAATGTCCGCTCAGTTGCGTTGAAACCTGATGGAAGATTATCAGCAAAAAACCTGGAAATCTAGAAAATACTTGTGAGTGGGGAGACCAACTTTGTCACAGATGGTGTGATCCTCGGTAAGAGAGTACACCAGCCTCTGGTTGCTCCAGGTTTTTCATCTGTAAATTGATGGAATTACTGCCTCCTTATCTTAGGGGGCAAATGAGATGTTGGGATGGTCAAATCCTATGAACTTTTAATTTATGTTTTAAATTTGATTTTAATTTCATAATGAAGTTTAGTTGATTTACAATGGTGTGTTAGTCTCAGGTGTACATCAAAGTGATTCAGCTACCCATATACGTATATATATATATATATATATATTCAGTCTTTTTTAGATTCTTTTCCCATATAGATCATTACATAGCATTGAGTAGAGTTCCCTGTGCTAAACGACAGGTCTTGGTTGGTTATCTATTTTATATATAATAGTGTGTGTATGGGCTTCCCTTGTGACTCACTTGATAAAGAATCTGCCTGCAATGCGGGAGACCTGGGTTCGATCCTTGGGTTGGGAAGATCCCCTGGAGAAGGGAAAGGCTACCCACTCTGGTATTTTGGCCTGGAGAATTCCATGAACTGTATAGTCCATGGGGTTGCAAAGAGTTGGACATGACTGAACGACTTTCACTTTCACTTCATTTTTACAGTGTGTGTATATGGGGTTTCCCTGGTAGCTCAGCTGGTAAATGATCTGCCTGCAAAGCTGGAGGCCCTGGTTTGATTCCTGGGTTGGGAAGTTCCCCTCGAGAAGGAATACTCCAGTATTCTTGGGCTTTCCTGGTGGCTCAGATGGCAAAGAATCTGCCTGCAATGTGGGAGACCTGGGTTTGGTTCCTGGGTTGGGAAGATCCCCTGGAGGAGGGCATGGCAACCCACTCCAGTATTCTTGCCTGGAGTATCCCCATGGACAGAGGAGCCTGGCGGACTACAGTCCATGGAGTCGCATAGAGTTGGACACGACTGAACAACTAAGAATAGCACAGTGCGTATATGTTAATTCCAAACTTTTAATTTATCCCTCCCTGGGGATTTTAATTTACAAAGATTTCCCTTCAAATACGGCCATACGGATAACAAAAATCCTGAAAACCTATGATATAAATGGTAAATTCCTTCAAGCAGAGGTCAACTTGTACTGCTTCAAGTTAATATATTGGGGCTTTAGTCATAAAATGTCCAAACAATTTTACAGTCATGGATTTGAAATCAAAAAGAAAAGTTTTAGAAATAAGAGGAACTAGATTTTCAGATTGTTGGTCAATGTTACACTTTTTTTCTTTATTTCTCAGTTATCTCTTTACTCAACTTCTGCATTTCCATATGTAGCTTTCCTAGTCTTTTAGCCCTCAAGGCATCCTTTTTACCCTTTTAAAGAAACTGAGAACAATTGACTTTGGGGGCTATAGCTTCAGTGTTAAAGGGAACTGAGACTGGTTTCCTTTTGCCTTGGTAAAACCCAAATCTCAGATTCAATATACAGAGTTATCAATATAATCATACTAAAATTCTGTTTTTTTTTTTTTTTTAAATAACCCTCTGATTATCCAAATAAAACCAGAAAATTAAAAAAAAAAATCTCAGATGTAATGTTTTCAAAGAAGAAGTTCAGAACAGACATTTTCACTTGGGTATAATTAACATGACACTTGCTCCTAGGAAGAAAAGTTATGACCAACCTAGACAGCATATTAAAAAGCAGAGACATTCCTTTACCAACAAAGGCCCATGTAGTCAAAGCTATGGTTTTTCCAGTAGTCATGTATGGATGTGAGAGTTGGACTATAAAGAAAGCTAAGCACCAAAGAATTGATTCTTTTGCACTGTGGTGTTGGAGAAGACTCTTGAGAGTCCCTTGGACTGCAAGGAGATCCAACCAGTGCATCCTAAAGGAAATCAGTCCTGAATATTCATTGGAAGGACTGATGCTGAAGCTGAAACTCCAACACTTTGGCCACCTGATGCAAAGAGCTAACTCATTGGAAAAGACCCTGATGTTGGGAAAGACTGAGGGCAGAAGGAGAAGGGGACGACAGAGGATAAGATGGTTGGAAGGCATCACTGACTCAATGGATGTGAGTCTGAGTAAACTCCAGAAGCTAGTGATGGACACGGAGGCCTGGTGTGCTGCAGTCAATAGGGTTGCAAAGAGTCAGACATGACTGAGCAATTGTACTGAACTGATAATTAACGTTACTGTGTAGATTAAGTAAATGGCAAAAATGATTAATTTATTTTCATTGACTGTATTTCAAGTCTTCTAAGATGGTTACTGAGTGAGAATTGTGGAATTTGCTCCTGTTGAAAAAGAATGGACATAATCTACTTTTTATTATTCCAAACTGGATATGATAGCATATCTGGAAATAAACAACATGATACTGACCAGATACTGGCAGCAAAATAGCATTTCAAGTATGTAAATATTAAACCACAGATTAGAAAATGATCTTGAATCTAGGTTTATTATCTTCTTATAAAAATTATGTAAAGGAATAAATTAGCATCTTATTTAAGTGGAAGCCAAAGAGTTTCTGTAATACCTACCAAGACATAAGATTACAAAGAGAGGCGTTTTCACTTAAGGACTTATTAGTTTGTTCTGTGGAAAGCAATCTTGGGTTGCCTTTCATCACAATTCAATTGGAGATATTCTTTAAACTAAAGTGAGTAACTCATTGCACTCATCCCACACGCTAGCAAAGTAATGCTCAAAATTCTCCAAGCTAGGCTTCAACAGTACATGAACTGTGAAATTCCAGATGTTCAAGCTGGATTTAGAAAAGGTGGAGGTACCAGAGATCAAATTGCCAACATCTATGGGATCATAGAAAAAGCAAGAGAGTTCCAAAAAAACATCTACTTCTGCTTTATTGACTACACCAAAGCCTTTTACTGTGTGGATCACAACAAACTGTGGAAAATTCTTAAACAGATGGAAATACCAGCCTACCTTACCTGCCTTCTGAGAAACCTGTATTCAGGTCAAGAAGCAACAGTTAGAACTGGACATGGAACAGCAGACTTGTTCCAAATCGGGAAAGGAGTACATCAAGGCTGTATATTGTTACCCTGGTTATTTAGTGTATATGCAGAGTACATCATGGCAAATGCCAGGCTTGATGAAGCACAAGCTGGAGTCAATATCAATAACCTCAGATATGCAGATGACACCACCCTTATGGCAAAAAGTGAAGAAGAACTAAAGAGCCTCTTGATGAAAGTGAAAGGAGAGTGAAAAAGTTGGCTTAAAGCTCAACATTAAGAAAACTAAGATCATGGCATCTGGTCCCATCACTTCATGGCAAATAGAAGGGGAAACAATGGAAACAGTGTCAGACTTTATTTTCTTGGGCTCCAAAATCACTGCAGATGGTGACTGCCACCATGAAGTTAAAAGATGCTGATTCCTTGGAAGAAAAGCTATGACCAATCTAGATAGCATGTTAAAAAGCAGAGACATTACTTTGTCAACAAAGGTCCATCTAGTCAAAGCTTTGGTTTTTCCAGTAGTCATGTATAGATGTGAGAGTTGGACTGTGAAGAAGGCTCAGCACCGAAGAATTGATGCTTTTGAACTGTGGTTTTGGAGAAGACTCTTGAGAGTTCCTTGGACTACAAGGAGATCAAACCAGTTAATCCTACAGGAAATCATTCCAGAATGTTCATAGGAAGGACTGATGCTGCAGCTGAAGCTCCAATACTTTGTCCACCTAATGGGAAGAACTGAGTCATTGGAAAAGACCCTGATGCTGGGAAAGTTTGAGGCAAGAGGAGACGGGGACGACAGAGGATGAGATGGTTGAATGGCATCACTGACTTGATGGACATGAGTTTGAGCAAGCTTCAGGAGTTGGTGATGGACAGGGAGGCCTGGTGTCCTGCAGTCCATGGGATTGCAAAGAGTTGGATAGGACTGAGAGACTGAACTGAAAGTGAGTTAAGGAAGTATGCAGGACAGTCTAAGAGCCACTGAGAAGCGTTTACACAGTAGCATTTTATTAGGTCCTCTATGAAAATAATGAAATGTTCTCACCAAAATAGAAACGTTTGGGCTCTGACCCAAACTGGGTCCTTCATTATCTAACTCTTTATGAGGAGGGTAATGTATGCTCAGCGCACTCGGTTCCTCCACAGACCACACAAAAGATAAAGTGTCAAATGACAGAGTAGCAGAGGAGTCAGGGTGTAGGAAAACCCGAACACCATCATTAAACCCCAAAATGCTGTATATTTAAGTGAATATACCATGTACTTATTAAGTGAATATTATGTTTTTCTTCCAGCTCTTAAAGAGCTGAGACAAGGAGGGCTTAATATAGAAATAGTTAGACATGGAACTTGGGACGTGTATGGGCAATTATTTTTTTCTGATGATTTTCTATATATAAACATAAGCAAGATTTCTCATGAGCAAAATATACCAGGAACACACCATCTCCCATGGGAGAAAAGAATATTGCATCTGCACTATGAATTGAAGAAATAATGGGAAATTACTTTGCTATTTCCTCAACTCACTTATAAGGAGCACATGATCCCTTTTTAGTTGGGACCACAACCAAAAGAGATGATCATTCTACGTGAGGTCAGTCAGAGAAAGACAGATATCATATAATATCGCTTGTATGTGGAGTCTAAAAGAACGATACAAATGAACTTATTTATAAAATAGAAACAGACTCACAGAGATGGAAAACTATGGTTACCAAAGGGGAATGGGGTAGGAGGGATGAATTAGGCATTTGGAATTAATAGACACACACTGCTGTTGCTGCTGCTAAGTCGCTTCAGTTGTGTCGGACTCTGTGCGACCCCATAGACGGCAGCCCACCAGGCTCCACCGTCCCTGGGGTTCTCCAGGGAAGAACACTGGAGTGGGTTGCCATTTCCTTCTCCAATGCGTGAAAGTGAAAAGTGAAAGTGAAGTCGCTCAGTTGTGTCCAACCCTTAGCGACCCCATGGACTGCAGCCTACCAGGCTCCTCCGTCCATGGGATTTTCCAGGCAAGAGAACTGGAGCGGGTTGCCATTGCCTTCTCTGAGACACACACTACTATATATAAAATAGATAAGCACATGGAGCTCTGCTCAGTGTTATGTGCCAGCCTGGATGGGAGGGTGTGTGGGACACAATGGGTACATGTACATGTATGGCTGAGTCTCTTTGCTGTTCACCTGAAACTACCACAACATTGTTAATCGACTATTCCCCAATACAAACTAAAAAGTTTAAAGTTAAAAAAACCCAAGGACCTACTGTATAGCACAGGGAACTATACTCAATATTTTGTAATAACCTATAAAGGAGAAGTATCTGAAAAAGAGTATATATATATATATATACACACACACATACACACAAACACACACATATTTATATATATAAAACTGAATCACTTAGGTGTACAACTGAAATACAGCACTGTAAATTAACTATGCTTTGATAAAATTTTTGAAATATTAAAAAATTTTTTTTAAAAACCTGAAAAAAGAGGGAAAGAAAGCTAAAATTTGTGTTTCTATTGTGGTTGCTTGAGCACTACAAGTTAAACCTGCTTTAGTGTTTATGGGTGGACTTTCTCTGAATTATTGCTTGAATAATGATAGAGTAGAAAAGCCTTAAGATTATCCAGGGCAAAACCCCTCTCCCCTCTTCTTCCTCATATAATTTTTTAATCAGACGAACCCACAAGGCTCAAAGGAATTAAAGGTGCTCAAGACTGCAGAGGTTGTCAGAAGCAGAGCTGAGAGTGGAAGCAGGGTCTACCCATTCTGAGGCCCCCGTTTTTGCCCCTCTGCTTCCTCCAGGTTCTGTGTGAACCACGCTTGTTCATTTCTAGCCCCTCCCAGCAGGTGCAAAGCCACTTCCAGAGGAGTTGTGTTTCCTTTTCTCTGGCGTGTGACGCCAGTAGTTATGTGGGACCATCGTGGGAATTCCTTGTGCAGACTTCTAGGGCTTTGCTCCTTTCTCCACCCTAACCCATGCTTCTCAAACTCTCTGGTTACTATTATTAAAAAAAATTTTTAAAAATTAAAGTATAGCTGATTTACAATATCATGTTAGCTTCAAATATACTGCAAAGTGTTCAGTTTTACATATTTATCCTCTTTTTCAGATTCTTTTCCCTTATAGGTTATCGCAAGATATTGAGTATAGTTCCCTGTGCTATACAACAGGTCCTCATTGTTTATCAATTTTGTAATCATGTATATATGTTAATCCCAAACTCTAATTTATCTCTCCCCTCCTTTCCCTTTTGGTAACCATACCTTTGTTTTCTATGTCGGTGAGTCTATTTTTGTCTTGTAAAATAGTTACTATTTTTAAAATTGCCAATGTTATTGCCACGTTGGTGAGTTCTCTGACATTTGAACTCATTTAGGCCCTCTTTATTGTGGCAAGGAGCTTGTCTCATGCACTTGGCTACACAGCAATGCCAACTTGCTGGAAAAGTCTCTGAATAATTACCTTCAACTTCTGTCCTTAATAAGTGCAGACCAGCCCTGATGCATGGACCACACTCTGAGTACTCAGGTCTAAGAGGAGCATCTATGAATGAGATATCCTGAAATAATGCAAGCAGAGCCCAAGTTTCGCCCCCACCCATACTCAGACAGCATTCATTTCTCCTTGAAAATGCAAGAGCCAGCAGTCAGGGGCCTGCTCTCTGTTCACGCTGCCAATCTCATGTCTAGATAAACTAACTTCTGGTTAAATACCCTCCCTCAGGTTAAAGAAGAAAATGTGCCTCCTTAAATCCAGTTTTGTAGGCTGGTTGTCCCCTTGTTTCTTCATTTATAAAGGACATAAATCAGCACCCTGTGTGTGGTGAGTACTCAGTAGATGGTACCTGTTATAATAATAGAGACTAACACTCTCACCATTCCTCAGGAACCCGAGCCCATCAACAGTAGCCCTTTCCCTGTGACTTCAGTTGTCATGACTACAATCTCATACTTCTTATATCTGGTTTTCATGCTGCCCTACCCCCATCCTTTAGTTGGTACTCTATTAGAAATATTTAGGCTTCTTCTGCTTCCCTACCTCCCATTCATTCTTTTTTTCTTCTCACATTCTTTAAAAAAATTCTGTGTGATGAGGGAGGTGCACTGTGTTTGTTTACGCTGAAAGTAGGTTTGGAAGGCAAGGAAGACTTTCTGGAGGAGGTGACATCTAAGTTGAGGATGAGTGGGAGTTAGCCAGACTGAGGATAAAGGAGAATGCTCCAGATTGATGAAACAATGTGGAGTCTTCAAAGGCAGTTCTGCATGGGTGAGATGTGGAGTAGAGGAATGGAGGAGCCAAGGATGGTAAGAGATAGGGCCTAGACAGGCAAGAAGGGCCCTGAACAACAAAAACTGGACTTGAACCCAAGGTCACTGAGCAGACAGACACTGGGAGTACTGGCACAGAGGTACATTGTATAACTAAGATCATTTTGCTTCAAGAAGGAGCATCATGGAAAGTTTTAGGGCCAGTGAATGATTAGATTTCCCTTTTAGAAAAATCCCTGGATTAGCAGGAACACAGGAGGGTATAACATTGTGGAATTAAGAAGAAATTACTATTTTAATGGAGTGTGAAGGTGACGTTTGTAAGTGTTAAGGTGTTATTTGGGATTGCAGTTCTAGATGATCCCTGTTTCAGAAGGGGAGATTAAAGGTCCAGAATTGAGGAGCCAGAGGGGGCCTGGGTCAAGGTGGGAGAGTGGCAATCCAGTAGTACCTCCACGTCCTGAGAGCAGGGCATTTTCCAGCGCTAGCTCAGCTGGTAAAGAATCTGCCTCAATGCAGGAGACCTGGTTTGATTCCTGGGTCAGGAAGATCCCCTGGAGAAGGGATAGGCTACCCACCTCAGTATTCTTAGGCTTCCCTGGTGGCTCAGCTGGTAAAGAATCCACCTGCAATGCGGGAGACCTGAGTTCTGTTTCTGGGTTGGGAAGATCCCCTGAAGGAGGGCATAGCATGGCAACGCACTCCAGTACTCTTGCCTGGAGAATCCCCACAGACAGAGGAGCCTGGTGGGGTACAGTCCATGGGGTTGCAAAGAGCTGGACATGACTGAACAATTAAGCACACAGCATACATGCTGGCTACTGAAAGTGGATGGTGGAGTCAAGTGTCTGGGCACCTGCCAGGGTCCCCTGGCTCTGTGGCTCAGTGTGGTACAGGAGGAGCCAGAGAAGACCCTGGAGATTGACTTGGACTCCAGGGGGTCTAACTCCAGGGAGAAACCAGATGTCCACAGGGTGGGGCTTCAGAGGGCCCCTCTGGGATGAGGATAGGGGATGATGTTTGGGAAATTCGCAGAGGCTTCATTCATCTCCATTCCAAAGGTTCCTGGGGTCATGACTTCCTGTGCAGTCAAAGAGATGTGAGGAGTGCTAACCTTTTCAGAAGACTAGACACCCGGTTTCTTGTCACCGAAGATGAGTATCAAAGCTAAAGTTCCTATTGGAAATGAAGGCACTCAGGAGTGAGGGGGGAAAAATAGCATCTGTGGAGGAGTGGAGAGAGTGAGGCTGAGGAATGAACTGGAGGCAGTGGAAATAGGCTGTTAAAAGGTGAAAGGCAATTTTGAGAAATTCAGATAAAGCTGAAATGCTGAACCAGGAGGAAAAGGAATACGGAGGGAATGAGGATTTTAAAGTACCCCATGCCGAGACTGGACGCTGGGCTTTGGAGGGAAGGCACAGGTCCAGCTTCATGTGCTCAAGAAAACCAGCATCTTCAGGGAGGTCTAGGCATCTGGCATGATGCAGGAGCTTAGCCTCAGGCATTAGCAGGAGCTTCAGCCGCTTCTCCTTCCCAGCGACCCAGTGGCTGGAATGAGATGAAACCTGTTTGGAGGCAGAGGATGTTGTTGCTTATGTCCAATAAATGGGGCTGGATTTCGGAGGTATTGATTTGTTCTCTATGGAAATCACCTTTACTTGGAGTCTTTGACCTGGAACCTCCTTGAACTATTCTAGAGATGTTTCTTGGACTCACATTTGACCGTGTGGTGTGGGCTCGATTGTCCATAGCAGCACAACCCAGAGGATGAGAAAGGGGTCACTGTCCGCGCTCTCTATCGTAAGAACAGAGGCGTGGTTGACAACAAGCAAGAGGAGATGAGGCTTATCTCAACAGAGCCCTCTGAGACTAGAGTTGCTTTTCATTGCTTTTTATATCCCTGACCTTTCTATGGGAACATCGTCACTGGGGCTGACGAATGTCTTAGCATTTTATCTAGTGCAGGTCTGCTGATAACAGATTTTCTGGTCTTCTTTGTCTGTATATATTTTAATTTTACATTCATTTGTGAAAGCTCTTCTTATGGTGTATAGAATTACAGGTTACCAGTCATTTCCTTTCAGCACTTAAATGCATTATTTCATTTGCTTCCAGCTTCTATTGCCAATTCTAATGTTAAGAACCAAACTGTCAGTGTGATAGTTTTATCTCTCTCTTTTTAGTTTTTCTTAAGCTAAGCAGTCTTTTCTCTCTGGCTGCTCTTAGGAATTTTCCCTTTGTCTTTGGCAGTTTTCTTATGGTGTATTGAACTTTTTTTTTTTAATCCTTTTTGGAGTTTGTCGGACTTCTTGAGTTTTTGGCTTGTTGTTTTTAATCTGTTTTAGAACAATCTCTTAGCCATCACCTCCTCAAATACTGTTTTTAACACACTCTCTCTCTTCTCGACTAATGGGATTTAGTTTATACCTATGTTAGAACTTCTCACTGGGTCTCTTATATGTCTCTTCCCTCTCTTCTGTATTTTTCATCTTTTTTGAGTTCCCATAGTTGATGCTGAACAATTTCTTCTTACTTATTTACCAGCTACACGGATGTAGGAAGAATACTAATTCCTCCTACATCTGTGTCTGATCTTGTGCTAAATACATTAATTGAATGCTTTGTTTTGGTTTTTGTATTTTTCAGGCTAGAATTCTCAATTTGTTCTTTTTTGTATAGTTTTCAGAACTCCAAAAAATTGTCTTTTATCTCTCCCTTAATGTAAAACCCTAGTTATTTTAAAGTCTATGTCTGATAACAAAAATATTTGGCTGGAGCATCATGGGTGGAATACTGTTCTTTTGCAGGGGCAGGGGGTGGCAGGTAGGTTGTTAATTACTTATACCCTTGTATACCTTGTTATTTAAAAAAAATATTGACACATGCTATTCAAACAGAAAAGTCCATGTATAAGCATATAGCATGATAAATTTCCACAAACCAAGCATATTTATGTAACTTTCACCTAAATTTAAAAAAAAATTCATTACCAACACTCCCGAAGCCCTGTTTGAAACTTTCTAAAAACTATCTCTTGTCTTCTACTCCATCCACCCAAGCAGAGGCATTACCCTGTCATGTCATGAAATGTGTGAGTTTTTGCCTGATTTTTGGACTTTATATCAATTGTATACAAGTTTTTCTATGTTTTTTATTATGTTTGTGAGCTTCATCCATACTATTTCATGTAGCAGTTGTGGCTTTTTCATTTGCGCTGTTACTTAGTATCATATTGTGTTTATATCATAGTTAATTTAGCATTCTACTATTTACAGATTTCACTTTGAGGTTTTAACCAGCGGTGTGGCTAAGAATATCCTTGGTGAATATATGTACTGCCTAGTTATTTTTGATGGAGTGCTAGGCATTGTATTAGCAAAACTGCAAAAGAATTTGACACTTAGGATGATGTTACCTTTTCCTAGAGGAAATTTAGATTTGCTTCTGCTTAGAACCACTCCAGTACTCTCGCCTGGAAAATCCCATGGACAGAGGAGCCTGGTGGGCTGCAGTCCATGGGGTTGCTAAGAGTCGGACACGACTGAGGGACTTCACTTTCACTTTTCACACTCATGCATTGGAGAAGGAAATGGCAACCCACTCCAATGTTCTTGCCTTGAGTATCCCAGGGACAGGGGAGCCTGGTGGGCTGCCGTCTATGGGGTCGCACAGAGTTGGACACGACTGAAGTGACTTAGCAGTAGCAGTAGCAGAACAATTTTAAGAGATTCTGGTTTTAAATACACCAGCAACTTGGTATTTTAAAAATAGTTGAGCTCAAATATGTGTTAACTATGAAAGTCATAAAACAATAAAACAAATGAGAAGGCATTTGGGAGGTATTCAGACTTTGACAATGGAGCTTTGTGAGAGCTTTGTACACAGGGGATTACTCACACTGTACTAAACCCCTCAGTGTGGCGCTCTCTAGTCAAAGGCTCAGACACTTCCCCTACCCTCCTGCCCACATGCTGTATTAAATGCATATCATCTCTTAGGAATATGTTATTCTTACTGTCCACCCTGTTTGAGTCACTGACTCAATGCTACATATATTTAAAGCATGAAGTCACCCATTTGTACATGTCTTGTAGGTCCACGTGCAGAAAGTAGCCTGTGTGTGACGTGTTCCTCTATTTCTTCTTCTCTACGTTCTTACATTGTCTGTAGCACAGTGTTCAGCATAAATTCTATGCTGTCCAATTTTGCTCTCCGATTGTTTCCAGTGCACTAACTTTGTCTCCACAACTCGAAGGTGAGCTTCCTGGGTGAAAACGGTGCTCACCGCTTTGTGCTCTGTGGTGCTGAGCACAGGCCTGGAGTGCAGTGGCACCTGGAAACTGTTGTTGGACATGATTAATACTGTATGAGAAATCAAAACCTTTAGGGCTGTTGACTCTGATTCATAAAGAAGAACAAATTTAGCCAAGCAGAAATCACCTCCTCTGCCTTCCAAAAGGCACCAATGAACATGTCTTGATCTCTTAGCAAAAGCAAGTATTATACCCAATTCTTGCTCCTAAAGAACTTGTAAATGGGGAGGAGGACAGTTACTCATCAGAATGATGACTGTTGCAAAATCAGTAGCTTCCGATATACTCATGACTGTAAAATGTCTTACAGTTTCCAGCTTCTTTCATGTTCATTATGAAAATGACTATATCTGGGGTGATATCACTATATAAGCATTAGTGACAATATTGCATCTAAAAGATTCCTTAGTATGCTAGGTTTAGTGATGTTTTGCTTTTGAGGATACATACCCTTTAAATTCATGCTTTAGGCAGAAACCACCGTGCTGTTATGCCTTCATGTTCTTGTTGTTCAGTTGCTCACTCTGACTCTTTGCGACCCCACGGACTGTAGCCCGCGAGGCTCCTCTGTCCATGGGATCTCCCAGGCAAGAATACTGGATTGGGTTGCCATTTCCTGCTCCAGGAGACTGAACCCGTGTCTCCTGCTTGGCAGGTGGACTCTTTACTACTGAACCACCTGGACATCATAGGACAGCACTCAGCCTCAGCCCCTCAAAGAGATTGTGCGCTCTCCAGAGGAGATTAACAACTTTTCATTTATCAAACTGTAAAGGGAAGGGTTGTTTCTAGTTGTTCATAACATACAGCCAGACTACTGCTGCTGAGTCACTTCAATTGTGTCCAACTCTGTGTGACCCCACAGACAACAGCCAGACTAATAGAGCCTTAAATACATAGGGGTTTATTTAACTATTATTTATTTTATGATTATTATCACTTTTTTCTTCATGCAGCAAGTCCAGAGCACGTGGTGGTTCTGAGACAAGTTATATCTGAGTCCACTTTGGAGTTTTCTTCATCTCCTGCTTTGTGGTCCCTCAGTGGTTGCTGTGGCTCCTGTCAACATGTCCCTAACCCAGGTAAGAAGAAACAGGGGAAGGAGGCT
The DNA here is from genome assembly GCF_019923935.1 of Bubalus bubalis. Classification (NCBI taxonomy): domain Eukaryota; kingdom Metazoa; phylum Chordata; class Mammalia; order Artiodactyla; family Bovidae; genus Bubalus; species Bubalus bubalis. The sequence goes on along the minus strand of NC_059166.1, from coordinate 93,884,890 downwards.
GGGGTGGTGCCTGCATCAGGGAATCAGAGAATTGCTCAGACACTCCTGGAAGTCTGCTTTTATCACTTTGACTTGAACTGTGCCCAGGGTGAGATTTTTAGTGGCTTGGTAGTCAGAAAAGGTAAATTTGAACTTTGCAGCACCAATACTCAAGGCAGAAAAGGAGCTAAGGTTGAAATGAATTTGAGTGAGCCAGCCTATGTAACTTTTCACAGCAGGTTGTTGCAGAACTTTAGTTACCCCTCCAGTGCCAAGATCTACAGCAGATACCAAACTATTGCAGGCTCTTTGGCGAGAAAGATTACACCTGGAGATGGTTATCTGGGGAGGGAGTTACATGCATTTTCCAGTTGACTATGAAATCTGAAAGTGAAAGTAAACAGCTGTGTCGGATAGCAAATAAATTTCAGGATTGACTAACTTCCATAATTGATCCTGGATTTCTGTGAGTAGAGTCACACATGCATCATCCATTTAAATGATCTTTGAATCCAAGAGGGTGAGATGCTTGGCTTCACTTAGCTCGGTAATTAAGCGTTCTGACACAAAGCACAGTCACTTCTGAGTGAGTCAGGCTGACCCTCAGCTGTGCATTTTCCTGTAACTTTGTAACACAGCAGGACCCTTTGGGGCCCTCCCAGCCACACCACTGCCCCGTACTCCCTGCTCTAGCTCCCCCTGAAGTACCCAGATAAAAGTTTCAGATGCATGTCTTCCTGAGTTGTTTCACGGATGCTGAAACTCTCACCAAATGGATGATGTTAACTACTTCATGACCGTGAGAACATAGTCCCCAGACCTACTGGAGCCTGAGGATGATGAAGTTAGCCCCTGTGACACCATCTTCTTACCTCACCATCAACCAACCAGAGAGCTGTGCACTAGTTAATCACACACTTTGCAATCACACTTGTCCACTTGGCCTTTAAAAATGCTTCCCAGAAACCCACTGGGAGTTTGGGGTTTTGAGCACTAGCTGCCCTGAACTCCTTGCTTGGTGCCTGTAATGAACACTGGGCTTTCCTTCAGCACAACCCGGGGTCAGTAGGTTGACTTTACCACGTTTGTCAACTTAAGTTTGGTTTAGTGGCAACTTGGGGATATCAACCCTGGGCTTAATTCTTGGATGAAGAGGAAGATGTGGACTCTCAGATTTTAACATATCTGGAAATGGTTTTATTTTTATTTATTTAATTTTTTAAATTGTATTTTATTTTTAAACTTTACATAATTGTATTAGTTTTGCCAAATATCAAAATGAATCTGCCACAGGTATACATGTGTTCCTCATCCTGAACCCTCCTCCCTCCTCCCTCCCCATACCATCCCTCTGGGTCGTCCCAGTGCACCAGCCCCAAGCATCCAGTATCGTGCATCGAACCTGGACTGGCAACTCGTTTCATACATGATATTTCACATGTTTCAATGCCATTCTCCCAAATCTTCCCTCCCTCTCCCTCTCCCACAGAGTCCAAAAGACTGTTCTATACATCAGTGTTTCTTTTGCTGTCTCGTACACAGGGTTATTGTTACCATCTTTCTAAATTCCATATATATGCATTAGTATACTGTATTGGTGTTTTTCTTTCTGGCTTACTTCACTCTGTATAATAGGCTCCAGTTTCATCCACCTCATTAGCACTGATTCAAATGTATTCTTTTTAATGGCTGAGTAATACTCCATTGTGTATATGTACCACAGCTTTCTTATCCATTCATCTGCTGATGGACATCTAGGTTGCTTCCATGTCCTGGCTATTATAAACAGTGCTGCAATGAACACTGGGGTACATGTGTCTTTTTCCCTTCTGGTTTCCTCAGTGTGTATGCCCAGCAGTGGGATTGCTGGATCATAATTGCAGTTCTATTTCCAGTTTTTTAAGGAATCTCCACACTGTTCTCCATAGTGGCTGTACTAGTTTGCATTCCCACCAACAGTGTAAGAGGGTTCCCTTTTCTCCACACCCTGTCCAGCATTTATGACTTGTAGACTTTTAGATTGCAGCCATTCTGACTGGTGTGAAATGGTACCTCATAGTGGTTTTGATTTGCATTTCTCTGATAATGAGTGATGTTGAGCATCTTTTCATGTGTTTTTTAGCCATCTGGATGTCTTCTTTGGAGAAATGTCTATTTAGTTCTTTGGCCCATTTTTTGATTGGGTCATTTATTTTTCTGGAGTTGAGCTGTAGGAGTTGCTTGTATATTCTCGAGATTAGTTGTTTGTCAGTTGCTTCATTTGCTATTATCTTCTCCCATTCTGAAGGCTGTCTTTTCACCTCGCTAATAGTTTCCTTTGATGTGCAGAAGCTTTTAAGGTTAATTAGGTCCCATTTTTTAATTTTTTCTTTTATTTCCAATATTCTGGGAGGTGGGTCATAGAGGATCCTGCTGTGATGTATGTCAGAGAGTGTTTTGCCTATGTTCTCCTCTAGGAGTTTTATAGTTTCTGGTCTTACGTTTAGATCTTTAATCCATTTTGAGTTTATTTTGTGTATGGTGTTAGAAAGTGTTCTAGTTTCATTCTTTTACAAGTGGTTGACCAGATTTCCCAGCACCACTTGTTAAAGAGATTGTCTTTAATCCATTGTATATTCTTGCCTACTTTGTCAAAGATAAGATGTCCATATGTGCGTGGATTTATCTCTGGGCTTTCTATTTTGTTCCATTGATCTATATTTCTGTCTTTGTGCCAGTACCATACTGTCTTGATAACTGTGGCTTTGTAGTAGAGCCTGAAGTCAGGTAGGTTGATTCCTCCAGTTCCGTTCTTCTTTCTCAAGATCGCTTTGGCTATTCGAGGTTTTTTGTATTTCCATACAAATTGTGAAATTATTTGTTCTAGCTCTGTGAAGAATACTGTTGGTAGCTTGATAGGGATTGCATTGAATCTATAAATTGCTTTGGGTAGTATACTCATTTTCACTATACTGATTCTTCCAATCCATGAACATGGTATATTTCTCCATCTGTTAGTGTCCTCTTTGATTTCTTTCACCAGTGTTTTATAGTTTTATATATATAGGTCTTTAGTTTCTTTAGGTAGATATATTCCTAAGTATTTTATTCTTTCTGTTGCAATGGTGAATGGAATCGGAAATGGTTTTAAAAGGGAAGAGAAAAGCAGTTAAGTGGCTAGAGGAACTGGAACAATTATAAATGCCAGGCAATGTCCTTATAGAGCAATGAAGACAGTGTGGCAGGAAAGGGATAAATTTGATCAATTAAGAAAATCAAACTTGAATGGTCAGTGAGCACAGTGAAAAGTACGCAGTGGAGACATAAGAAATCCCCCCACCACTTACCATGGCCTCTTGGAAACTCCTTCACCACAAAACAGGTAGAGTCAATAGATCCTGCAAAGGACAGTTGCCATTTGGCTACACAGTGGCCAAATACCCTTTGGACTGCAGCCTACCAGGCTCCTCCATCAATGGGATTTTCCAGGCAAGAGTACTGGAGTGGGTTGCCATTGCTTTCTCCTTACATTCTGAAGGAGTCCTGAAATAGATGGGAGATGTGGGCCGTTCTTCTTACCTGTGGGAGCCAGCACACTCGGCAGCAAGTAGATTTTGCTGAAAAGACTCACCAGTTGCTTTGTAAGAGCACGGATGATTCCTGAGGGAGAGTCCTGAGAAGTGGAGAAAGAGGTTGAGGCAGAGCCTGGAGCCCGGGGGGGTCCATGAGCAGAGTCAGGGTGGCAGTCTGGGGAGCTCTGGGGGTGTGGTCCGGGCTACACCTCTCCCTACTTTGTTCCTTGCTTGCTCCTGGTTCTCTGGGCTCCTGTGGATTCTTCCCAAGCAGTGGGGTCAGTGGTGAAGCCCCAGGGCCATCAGAAAGATCTACTTCTCTTGGGTCCTGGGTTGCTTCTGCAGTAGACAGCTGACTGTGCAGGAAGATTGCCAAATCCCTACTTCCTTTGTGCTCTTGAGGATTCATACACCCTTAAGTGTTTAAAAATCCATCCCTGTGGGGTGTTCATTTTTACAAGCATTTAAAAGTGCTGCTTGGGACTTTGGAGTCACTCCTTTAAAAGGCAGGCTCCTTTGGGCTGTGCCTCAGTTGGCTGGGTTAACTGGTGGCAAAATACAGTGATTCTTTAGTGTGCTTTGAACTACCAGAAAGCTTATCCTTGCTGCCTGTAAAGCAGTTGTTTCTTCAGGAAAAAAAAAAAACAAAACTGAGTTCTTAAAAGTATAAAATGTGAAATTGTGTGTCCCTCCAGATTAGCCCCAGCTGGTGAGAATACATCCTGTTTATTTTTCATAAGTCTGAATAAGAATGAATCTTTGTACTTTTTTGTTTTTGGTATTCAATACCTGTATTCTGATAAATTCAATCTTAGATGTACGGGAGAAATGCACCAGGCCCAGTGCTGGCCACTTTTATGTATGCTTTTCTCAACCCTCTCAGCAACCCTGAAAATTACACAGCATCATCTTCACTTTGTAGATGGTGATCTGACATTCAGATTATCCAAAAACCAAAATTAGCTCAAGGTCACCCAGCTAAGAAATAGTGGCAATGGGATGACATGGAGGTCAGTCTAATTCTAAGACCCATGTATTTTCATTCATTTGCTTGCAGAAGTTCAGTGAGTACTTAGCCTGGGCCTGAGAGTAGCCTGAATGACAGGTCAGCATTTCTTCCCTCAAAGAGCTCCCTGACTGGTAGGTGACATAGACCCAACCACCGACACATCACACACAATCCAGTGTGGGTAATCCATGTGGGTACAGTGGGGTGGTGGGGGCCTAGAGGAGACGGCTGTCAAGGAGGGTCTCACTAGTGAGTAAAGGCTACACTGAGATGGGAACAGATGAGGGGTTGGCCAGGTGGCTTCCCTGGTGGCTCAGTGGTAAAGAATCCACCTGCAATGCAGGAGACATAAGTTTGATCCCTTGGTTGAATCCACTCCAGTATTCTTGCCTGGGAAATCCCATGGACAGAGGAGGGTGGCAGGTACCATGGGGTTGCAAGAGCTGGACATAAGTTAGTGACTAAACCACCACCACAATGTGGGAAGGGAGAGAGGAGGATGGATCTACCTGTCATCTATTTACTCACCACTCATCTATCTGTTTGGAGAAGGCAATGGCACCCCACTCCAGTACTCTTCCCTGGAAAATCCCATGGATGGGGGAGCCTGGTAGGCTGCAGTCCATGGGGTCGCTAAGAGTCGGACACGACTGAGCGACTTCACTTTCACTTTTCACTTTCATGCATTGGAGAAGGAAATGGCAACCCACTCCAGTGTTCTTGCCTGGAGAATCCCAGGGACGGGGGAGCCTAGTGGGCTGCTGTCTCTGGGGTCACACAGAGTTGGACACGACTGAAGTGACTTAGCAGCAGCAGCATCTATCTGTTATGGACTTAATGTGTCTCCCCCTTTGCCCCCTCCCCCCACCCCCATTCATATATTGAAGTCCTAACCTCACAGTGTGGCTGGATTTGCAGACAGGGCCTCTAAGACGATCATTAGGTCAAATGAGGTGATAAGGGTGGGGCCCTGATCTGATCAGACTATCAGATTTGTAGCTACATTTGTAGGGCCTCATGCTGCTGCTGCTGCTAAGTTGCTTCAATAGTGTCCGACTCTGTGCGACCCCATAGATGGCAGCACACCAGGCTCCTCCGTCCATGGGATATTCCAGGCAAGAGTACTGGAGTGGGATGCCATTGCCTTCCCCAGTAGGGCCTCATAGATCATCTAAAAATAAAAAGATACAAATGAAGTTATCTACAAAACAGAAACATACCCACATACATAGAAAACAAACTTACGGTCACCAAAGGGGAAATGGGGGGAGCGATAAATCAGGAGTTTGGGCTAAAATACACAAAGTATTATATGTAATATAGATAAACATTAAGGACCTACTGTATAGCACATGGAAGTATACTCAGTATTTTGTAATAAACTATAAGGGAAAAGAATCTAAAGAATATACATAGAACCACTTTGCTGTACACCTGAAACTGACATTGTAAATCAACTATTATTCAATAAAACTAAAATTAAAACATAAGTGGTCTCCTTTAACAGATGAGTGGGCTTCCCTAATAGCTCAGTTGGTAAAGAATCCACCTGAATGTAGGAGACCCCGGTTCAATTCCTGGGTCGGGAAGATCCCCTGGTGAAGGGATAGACTACCCAGTCAGTATTCTTGGGCTTCCCTTGTGGCTCAGCTGGTAAAGAATCCACCTGCAATGTGGGAGACCTGGGTTCGATCCCTGGGTTGGGAAGAATTCCTGGAGAAGGGAAAGGCTACCCACTCCAGTATTCTGGCCTGGAGAAGTCCATGGACAGTCCATGGGGTCGCAAAGAGTCAGACATGACTGAGCAACTTTCACTTCACCTTAACAGATGAAGAGACTGAGGCCCAAGGTGTTAAACCATTGAAGTTGCTAGTGTTACTGACTGACAGACAACTAGAACCCATGTCTCCCTAACTCTTAAGTCGCTGCTTTCCAGATCACATGTGACAAACCTTGGAAGAGAGCTTGCAAGTCCCACAATGCAAGCCATGCCTGTCTCCCCTGTAGAACGCAGCTTTCTGTCTGCAAAGCAGTTAGGAAGAGAAAAGACTTGGTGGGGAAATGACATTCCTTATGCAGAAATGCTTATGCTGGAGGTGCTTTTACAATATATATTTTTTAATGACCCTTTACTTGTTTCTGAATTTAAAATCAGGGCATTTAAGTAAGGGATACTTGTGATTTTTACTTGTTTGCCTCCTATTAGTTTCTTTGAAAGCATTTTTTTTTCAGTGTAGGCAGTTGGTTTTTCTTCAAAAGATATTACCAATGTCTCTAGCTTTTCTTAGTCTCATATATTTTAATAGTAGGAACTGCTCTTAGAAAAATTTGATTATTCATTTGCATTGCATGTCCATTTTATGTCAACCACTTCTTTCAAAGAGTCTGTTTACTGTATATCTTTTAACACATCACGCAAAGAGGTATCATCTTTTAGTTCATGCATTATTTCCTAATTAGCAAGAGAAAAAGAAAATGAATTACAGTTGCCATAAAATCTGCTGAACTGACCACAAGCAACTCAATCTATAAACCTTTAATCAAAACCTCTTAACGATGCACAGGATTAGTTTAGGGGAAGGAAAAAAAATGATTGAACGATTGAAGGGAAAGGAAACTCACATTCTAAGGATGCAATAGCTACCCCACCCCCGCCCTCCCCTGTCCCCCACCCTCCCCCTCCCCCCACTGCCCACCTCGCCTCCAACTTGTGTGTGTTGTGTGTACACATTACCGCTCTTCTGGCCGACTGCAGCATGCCTTGCAGTCACTTCCTCCTGACAAGTAGCAGCTGACACATCATGCAAAGAGGTATCATCAGCCATTACTAATTTTATAGGGACAACTGGAAGCAAGTGAAAAAGATGGTAGTTTGATAGGGAGTGTGTGTGTGTGTTAGTCGCTCAGTCATATCTGACTCTTTGAGACACCCCCCCGCCTGCCTTGAAGTAATGACCAGGGAGGTAACACTTGAGTTCCAGAGTGAGACACATTAAGGGGTGAAGAACTTCCCTGGACCATGCAGGACCTTTGGTTACAGCTGAATGGATCTATCAGAGCCGAGGGGGAGAGCACTCAGGGTGGGAAAGGGACAATTGACAAGGAAACACGAGAGCCCACCAGCCCCTCCTGACTCCTCGCAGAGGGTGGTCCCCAGTCCGGGAGCCTATGCCACCTGCACTTGTTCATGGTCTCCCACACCCCTAAGTGAGCAGCAGCTGTCTTCCCCGCTGGTCTTCACCTCCTGGCTCTGCTCCCGACTGACCGCATGATCCTGGCTGAGTGACTCCGTGGACACTGTGTCCTCAGTCTCCCCACCTGTAATAGGGGCATCTTAAGGGAATTCACCTCAGAGCATTCGTGTGTGCAAGATCTCAGGTCTGACGTACACACCAAAGCCTTAAGCATCCCTAGATGGTTAACCGAGTTTCTTTAGAAAGAAGCCTTCCATCTGTCTAGGCGTAAAACACCCCACTGTGCTCTCAGCTCTGGGATGCTGGTGAGGGGTGGTGGGTGGGGCTCCAGATGGGACTCTAGACTCTACAGGGATTTCTGTACAGACTCTCAAAGAATCTCCCTTCCTGCTTCTTTTTGTTACTGAGTCCATCCTTGTACTGCTCACCACAGAGCAGGCTAGTAAATCGAGAGACAGCTGTTGGGTCAAGGAATAGTGACTTTATTCAGAAAGGCAGCAGATGAGAAGATGGTGGACTAGCGTCCTAAAGAGCCATCTTATCCAGGCCTGGATGCTAAGATGTTCTTTGGCAAAACAAAGAGAGGTGAATTGAAGAGGCAAAGTACAAAAGATGATAAGTTGTTGCAAATATTTCCTGGTTCCAGCCAGATTCTAGAGTTCTTGTTGTTGCTGTTCAATCGCTAAGAGGTGTCCAACTCTTTGGGACCCCATGGGCTGTAGCATGCCAGGCTTCCCTGTCCTTCACTATCTCCTGGAGTTTGCTCAAACTCATGTCTATTGAATCAGTGATGTTATCTAACCATCTCATCCTCTGCCGCCTCTTCTCCTCCTACCCTCAATCTCTCCCAACATCAAGGTCTTTTCCAATGAGTCAGCTCTTTGCATCAGGTGGCCAAACTATCAGAGTTTCAGCTTCAGTATCAGTCCTTCCAATGAATATTCAGGGTTGATTTTCTTTAGGATTTACTGGTTTGCTCTCCTTGCTGTCCAAGGGACTTTCAAGAGTCTTCTCCACCATCAAAAGCATCAATTCTTCAGCGCTCAGCCTTTTTTATGGTCCACTTCTCACATCTGTACAAGACTACTGGAAAAAAAAACCCATAGCTTTGACTATACAGACCTTTGTCAGCAAAGTGATGTCTTTGTTTGCCATAGCTTTCAATACACTTTTTCTTAGCTTTCAGTATGCTGCTTGCCATAGCTTTCCTTCCAAGGAGGCTTTTAATTTCATGGCTGCAGTCACAGTCTGCTGTGATTTTGGAACCCAAGAAAATAAAACTTGTCACTGTTTCCACTTTTTTTCCCTTTTATTTGCCATAAAGGGATTGGACCAGATGCCATGATTTTAGTTTTTTGAATGCTGAGTTTTAAGCCAGCTTTTTTCACTCTCCTCTTTCACCTTCATCAAGAGACTCTTTAGTTCCTCTTCATTTTCTGCTATTAGAGTGGTAGCATCTGCATATCTGAGGTTGTTGATATTTCTCCTGGAAGTCTTGATTCCAGCTTGTGAGTCTTCCAGCCCAGCATTTCCCATGATGTACTCTCCATAGAAGTTAAATAACAGGGTAACAATTTACAGCCTTGTCATACTCCTTTCCCAACTTAGAACCAGTCAGTTGTTCCATATAAGGTTCTAACTGTTGCTTCTTGACCTGCATACAGGTTTCTCAGGAGACAGGTAAAGTGGTCTGTCATTCCCATCTCTTAAAGAATACTCTACAATTTGTTGTGATCCACACAGTCAAAAGCTTTAGCATAGTCAATGAAGCAGAAGTAGATGTTTTCTTGGAATTCCTTTGCTTTCTGCATGATCCAAAGAATGTTGGCAACTTGATCTCTGGATCCTCTGCCTTTTCTAAACCCAGCTTGTACATCTGGAAGTTCTTGGTTCATGTACTGCTGAAGCTTATCTTGAAGAATTTTGAGCATAACCTTACTAGCATGTGAAAGGAGTGCAACCATATGATAGTTTGAACATTCTTTGGCATTGCCTTTCTTGGCATTGGAATGAAAATTGACTTTTTCCAGTCCTGCGGCCACTGCTGAAACTCTAGATGAGGTGTGCCAATCTCTTACTTCCTGCAGCCATTCATAGGTGGGCCTGGTCAATATGTTTCCTGTGGGCTAAATAATGGTATTTAGGTTAATACTCATTGCATGGGAGGCAGAGTTCCATTATGTTTACTTAAGCTATGGGCAACCTTCCTTTAGTGATTATCTTGTAGCAAAAACAATAGAATACAAAAGTTAAAGTAAAAGAAACGGATGTTATGGAGTCAGAGTTGTTTTCGCCCTTTTCAGTCTCACCAGACTGTCCCCCACTCTCTGAGTCCCGTTATGCAGCAATGGAGACCCAACACAGGTTCAGAGGTTTCCTTGTGGTCCAGGAACCAATATAACCAATGGTGAGTGATGGAATGAGGTGGAAAACAACTCCAGGTTGTTTTAGAGTACACTTACCAGCTAGGACCCTAATAGTAATCTGTGAGCTACTTGGCCAAGTAGCTTAGAGATTAGGCCAAGAAATGAGTAAGTGTGAATGTGTAAGGAAGAGGGAAGTTTCAAATTATTTTAAGTGGAAGTTTAAAGACACTAGCATAAATTATCACAGTGAGGCTTCAGTTAAAAGTAATTAGATTGGGATCAACAGAGTATTATGTGGCTATGACTAACAAGCATCCTCTTCAGCTCTGGGGGGTAAGAAACACAGAGCCCACTGAGTCAGACCTTTTATTGCACAGAGAGAAAGATGAGACAGAAAGAGGTTAGGGATGCCAACCTCTGAGCCACGTCTTAATCCCAGGAAGCGCACCAGACTGTGTCGACAGGCTGGCATGCTTTTACAGCATCTCTGCTGCAGGACTGCTCCTCGTTACACATCTGATTCATTTCCAAGGATGACAGTGTGAATGCACTTTCAGGATGTTGACTGCTCAATAATTTATGTAAGGCTGTAGACACATTTCAGTACATTTAGGAAACAGATTTCCCTTCATTTTCTCCTATAGAATGCCCTCTAAACAATTTCTGGTCAATTAAACCCTTTTGTGATCAATGGTCTTGTTGTTCCCATATTTCATAATTTTCAGAAAATCTCTCCTAAAATGCACTTCTCACCATGCCATCATGTCTAAGGATTAGCTTTCTATTATTTTTTTCCCATATTGCAGATTCTGCCAAAGCCATTTCCTTTTGTCAACCGGAGCTCTAATATAATCTTTTCTCTTATAAAATATTGTGTCATCCATCATCATTAATGCCACCCATCTCCTCTTTATCATGTTTATGTCTTTCTTGTATACACAATTCTTTGATATTTTGAGTCCTCCCTGCTACCACTTCCTTATTTTAACTATGCTTCTGTAATCTCAAGAATATAGTACTTTTTTTGGTTTTGTTTTTCTTTTAAAGAAATACCGCACAGGAATCAATCTTAATATATTGTTCCAGCTATGGCTTGTATAATAGACATTTCATTTTGGATTTTCCTCTTATCTCAGTGTGACTTTTCGTTTTATTCTTCCATTTTACATTTGCCTGTAGACATATTCATGGCATGTAAGTTCTGTTTTTCTTTCTTTTTTTCGTGTCATGAATATAAATAAAGTCAATAAAGTTATTTCTTAGATTAATCATAGAATTTCAAGGTCAGAAAATGACAAATGTCATCCAGTCCAATAATCCACTGGAAGCTTAAATTTCCTCTCTGATGTTTATCAGCTGTGTTTGAATGACTGCTGTTTCCCAAGTGTGCTTCCTATATAGGTATCTGAATTTTTAGAAATTTCTTCCTTACACTGGGTCAAACCTATATTGCACCAAATTATGTCCTTGCTCTTAAGTATGTGTTCTTTGATATAAACGTCTGGCCAACAGTGAGGCTATTTGCACGTTTCCTTTTTCTTCCAGCTCTTGTAAAGGGCTCTTTTACCATCTCAGAAGTTCTCCTACCCCTCCTTCTCCTAATGAATATGGTTTTAATTTGCATCATTAAACATTATAACATGCTACTTTTCTAATTATAAAGGTTATAAAACTTAAATCAGATAAGAACAGAACTCTTTAAGTCGTATTTCCTGAAAGAAGTGATTCTACGGTGAGAATGAACTCAAGTTTGTGATGGAAGGACAGTACAGCCTCAGAAAAAGAGCCTAATTTTTCCCCCTAGACACTGCATTCATGTGTTTTGGCGCTGTTTACAAGTTAGCACAGACTTAGCAGCTTCAACAGCACGGTTTTGTTCTTAGAGTTCTGCAGGTCAGCAGTCTGTCATGGGTCTCTCTGGACTAAAGGCAGGATGTCCTTTCCAGAGGCTCGGGGTGGGGTCTCTGTCTTGCCTTTCTTGGGGGTCTCCACTCCTCGGCTGGCGACCCCTCTCTTCACCTTCGCAGCAGTAACTTCAGGGGTTTCTCAGGTGGCTAAAGAACCCACCGCCTGTCAATGCAAGAGAAATAAAAGAGGCAGGGGTTCGATCCCTGGGTGGGTAAGATCCCCTGGAGGAGGGCATGCCAAGGCACTTCAGTATACTTGCCTGGAGAATCCAATGAACAGAGGAGCCTGGAAAGCTATACAGTCCATGGGGTCACAAAGAGTCAGACACGACTTAAGTGACTTAGCACACACACATGCACGTGATTGACTTCAGCTGGATAATCCAGGCCAACGTCCCCATCTCAGACTGAACCGCTTTGACCAAGTCCTTCTTGCCGTGTAGTGTAAGGTAGTCACAGGTTCTGAAGATTAGAGCAGGGCTTCTTTGGGGGCCACTATACTGCCTGCTACAGACTCTGAGCCTGAAGCGTGGTGGTGATTGCCATCAGGGACATCCGGTGGTGCCTTGTACCTCTTTTTAATTCACTGAATGAATGGCTATGAGTGTATTTACTGTTTAAAAGGTACTACTTTAAATACTATGAGAGATGCTATGAGAAATTGATGTTGTGCTGTGTAAACCATCCCCAGTGGACACAAATCCTGCATACCTTCTCCAGTTTTCTTAATAATGCCTCTCTCTTGTCTCCTGCAGGGCTGGGCCCCACTTCTGGACTTGGGAGAGACATCACCGCAGGGAGTGGGGCTGGCCGTCTCCCTGACACTGCACAGGATCTGAGCACCCACTGAGAGCTCAGGAGGGGAGAGAAAAGGAGAGATGGGAGAAAAGAGAAAAGAGAAAAGGGAGATGGGAGGGGGTGTATGAAGAATCCCCACTCTTCTCTCCCGTGTGTGGATACCTCCTGGGGGCGCTCCTTCTGCCTGGCCGTCTTGGAGAAGACCCACGTGCTGAGTTAGCACATCTGTCCAGTGTCTCCTGCGTTTCTGCAGAGCCAGCTATGGAGACATGGCGGTCCAGTCTGTGAGGGCCACTTTCCATCACATTCTCCTTCCTTCTCCACTCACAGCCCTGGGCAGGGGCTACTCAAATAAATTGTTAGCAACATAATCCTTGCCTCAGGCTCTGCCTTCTAGAAGACCAGGACCGTGATGCCAGCTAATTCAGCCTTCTCAAAATATCAGAAATTAGAGATACAAACATTTCTAAAGTCACGATTTTTTTTTTTTAATAAATAAAGACCTTAAAATAATGGTAAGAATTAATCATAAACTTCCCTGGAGGGCTTCCCCAATAGCTCAGCTGGTAAAGAATCCTCCTGCAATGCAGGAGACCCTTGTTTGATTCCTGGGTAGGGAAGATCTGCTGAAGAAGGGATAGGCTACCCACTCCAGTATTCTGGGGCTTCCCTTGTGGCTCAACTGGTAAAGAATCTGCCCGCAATGCGGGAGATCTGGGTTCGATTCCTGTGTTGAGATCTGGATTCGATCCCTGCCTTGGGAAGATCTCCTGGAGAAGGGAACAGCTACCCACTCCAGTATTCTTGCTTGGAGAATTCCATGGATTAGAGGATCACGGCAGGCTACAGTCCATGGGGTCACGAAGAGTCTGACATGACTGAGAGACTAACGTAACACAGGAGTTAAACAGAGCTTTGCGGAGTAGGAGGGGGAGGGCAAGTTTTGAAAGAAACACTATAAACCTGCCTCTTTTCCACAGACTTTGCTACACCAGAGCAATTCATCTGTTATCAATCGCTACTTAACCTTGGCTTTTTATGGAGGATGAAATCCTTTCATAATCCCTCCAGTTATTAAAAAAAAAAGATTAAAAATTGCACTCACTTCTGCAGGCAGCATGCTTCTCTTGAGATCCTTACTTTTGCAAACAATGAAAGAATTCTGAATTCGGAGTGAGGATTTGGGTCTTGGCTCTGACTTACTAGCTGGATGACACGGGTGAGCTGCCTTCTGGAGAGTAAGGCAACTAGGCTCAGGGAGAATTAATGAGTACAAGAGAACACCAACATTTGGACTTTTTGTTGCTGTTGTTGAGTTGCTAGATCGTGTCCGATTCTTTTGCAACCCCGTGGACTGTAGCCCGCCAGGCTCCTCTGTCCATGGGATTCTCCAGGCAAGAATACTGGAGTGGGTTGCCATTTCCTTCCCCAGGGGATCTTCTCCCAGGGGACCCCTTCCCAAGGATCAAACCTGGTCTCTTGAATGTTCTGCATTGGCTGGCGGATTCTTTGCCACTGAGCCGCCTGGGAAGCCCCTGGACTTTTTGGCTGGCATCAAATAAGCAGCTCTTATAAGGGTTCCCTTCCGAAGTCTGCCCTGGTGTCTGCGGACGCATCCACCCAGGCCTCCTCTGGCTGATGGCGTCCAGTATCTCTCTGGGCCCTCAGGTGGTCTGTAGGGGTTCTGAGCAGGTTTCTGTGGCCTTTTCTCACGGGGTCCAGCAGGGTGCCTTATAAAGCAGGCAGGTGGCAATGGTTGGTTTCTTCCTGGACACAATGACGACAATCACTCATGTGGCAAACACTAAATCGAGCTGAGGAATCTTTCAAGTCCTTGCTCTGTGTGCACACTGACCAGAGAGTGAAATCAATAAAAACTTGTTCTCTCTACCCTGACTTTGATGTTCTTCTGTTCAGTTTTGAAGGTCCCTGGACGTCACCAAATGGGGAACCAGGGGTATAACTCCAGAAAGATGCAGGTACATGGTACCTGATGGATGGTGGGCATTCTTTGTGCTTTCATGTTACACAAACTCTTCAGGGATGTTCCCCTTTAGCTTTAAAAACGTTGGTCTGTGAACAGAATGTGTACTTGCTGTGTTTTATTTCTCAAAAATAGCAGCTCAAATTGTATTAATCTTGGGTGATGTTTACTTTGGTTAAAGCATGCATCGTAAAGCGGACAAATTTCTCCTCCTCAAAGTGGGATTGATAGATAGTTTTAAAAATAGTCAGATCAGCCTATCCTGCCCATCAAGCTGTAAAAATAGAAGCCAGATCTAGGCCTGACACATTCCCAAGATAGCCTTCGGTGTGATTAGCTAATACTCACAATGTTGCAGATCTCTTTAATATTAATGAGCCACTAATGTCAGCGTGAGAAACTGCACGAAGAGCGTGGAAGCTTTTGAATATAATCACCCAGGCAGCAGTGATTTACATCAGGAATTTTGCAGTAATTAGAGAAAGCCTCATGAATAAGCATGGGCTACAGTACATCCATTTTACAGAATCCAGTGTGTGCATTTGACAAGGAGAAAGATAGATGACGTTCTAAATCAAGAGTTGTTCCTTCTCCTGAACTCGCTCCCTGGTCAGTGAGTTGAAAGCGTGTCTGCTACATCACAGGGCACCCACCAGCTTCTCTGTGTCAGGTGCCCGGATGAGGAGAAACCCTCCAGCCTGGGCTCTGCATCCAGGGATGTCATTCCCAACCGTGAGGCGAGGAAGTACTCAGAGGATATGTTTTTTTTTTTTTTTTTTGCTGCAGATGAAGCACCAGAGGTCTGAGGCTTATGGGGTAGAGTCCTCTTGGCTTCTGTCTGCAGACCTGAATCAGAAGAGCTTCAAGACGAGCTCTTCCTGGAGGAGCCTCAGCTCCTTGAGTGTCCCCAGGAATCCTGGAGGAGATGGGGGTAGGCACCTCTGAGAGCCCTCCTGTATGCCCACCGTACCCTGCTGTGCTGTTGTGTCATATTCATCTCTCTCTTGCTGGACTAAAAATGCCCATTTGTTGCACGTTGATGTGCACTCTTCCTGAATTTTTAGTTTCTAGAACTTTTTAATTGTCTTTCTTAGGATAACGTGTAAAGATGAAGATTACTTAAGCTCCTCTCCAGTGTTTCAAAGTGAGAGGTAGGTATATTGAGAACTTACAAGAAAAGAGAAATAATGTTTGTCTAAAAATAAGGCACGGTAGCACTGCCCCTGTTCCTCCAGTAAGTGGAATCCTAAATCCAATCGAGGACTTATGTTGGCTCATATGAGACCAGGTCCAGACATATCAGAATATTTACAATATTTTACTTGCTTTTTTCATTATTATAAGTATCTTGTTTGTAAGTTTTATAATATATTGAAAAGTATTAAAAATCACCATAATCTCACCATAAGATAACTGTGCTTATTTTCTGTTCTTTCAGACTTTTTCAGTGTTATATATGAGCATCTGTATATACACACATATGTGTATATATATATACACATATGTGTATTCACACATGTTATATATGAGCATATATATATACACATGTATTTTTATAAAAACATTATCTTTTATCTGCTTTCAGATAATGTGTAAAACTGTGTAGAACAGTTTTTTGTAATGTGTAAAACCAGGAGTTGGTGATGGACAGGGAGGCCTGGTGTGCTGCAGTCCATGGGGTCACAAAGCGGCGGGCACGACTGAGTGACTGAACTGAACTGAACTGAAAACTGTGTAATATGTAAAACATATTGCTGTCTTTTTTCTCTTAACCTACTGTTGTCATCTTTCCTTGTGAATAAATATGTCTGTTTGTACATCATAATTTGGCATTATTAAAAAGTATTCCATGATATAGTTGTAGAATAACATATTATCATATAATACATGTACTTATAAATTGATCGATTTTCTGATTACCTTAATTATAATTATACAATTTTGTGTATAAATAGTATAAAAATAAACAAATGAGACCTAGTTAAACTTAGAAAGTTTTTGCACAGCAAAGGAAACCATAAACAAAGTGTAAAGACAACCTAGGGACTGAGCAGAAACATTTGTAAATGATGAAACTGACAAGGGATTAATTTCCAAAATATACAAGCAGCTCATATAACTCAATATAAAAAAATTCCAAACAACTCAGTCAAAAGCGGACAGAAGGGGCTTTCCTGGTGGTCCAGGGGTTAAGAATCCACCTGGCAATTCAGGAGACACAGATTGGATTCCTGATCAGGGAACTAAAATTGCACATGCCATGGAGCAAGTACTGAGCCCGAGTGCCCTGGAGCCCGAGTGCCCTGGAGCCCGTGTGCCCTGGAGCCCGAGTGCCCTGGAGTCCGAGTGCCCTGGAGCCCGTGTGCCCTGGAGCCCGAGTGCCCTGGAGCCCGTGTGCCACAACTAGAAAGTCCATGCATCACATTGGCAGATCCCGCATGACTCAATGAGATCCCACGCGCTGCAACTGAGACCCAACCCAGCCAGATAAATGAACAAATAAATATTTTAAAAAATGGGTAGAAGACCTGAATAGATATGTCTCCAAAGAAGGCATACAGATGGCCAACAGGCACATGAAAAATGCTCAACATTGCTAATTATTAGAGAAATGAAAATCAAAACTATGATGAGCTATTACCTCACACCAGTCAGAAAGACATTATTTAAAAAATCCAGAAAAAAACAAATGCTGGAGAGGGTGTGGAGAAAAAGGAACCCTCCTACACTGTTGGTGAAAATGTAAATTGGTACAACTATGGAGAACAGTACAGAGTTTCCTTAAAAAGTTAAAAATAGAGTTACCATGTGGTATAGCAATCCCACTCCTAGGCATAACCCCAGAGAAAACCATAATTTGAAAATATACATGCACCCCAATGTTCATGGGAGGTCTATTTATAATAGCCAGAACATGGAAGCAGCCTAAATGTTGTCAACAGGTGAATGGATAAGAAAGATGTGGTACGTATATGTGATGGAATATTACTCAGCCATAAAAGAATGAAATAATACCATTTGCAGCAACATGGATGGACCTAGAGATTATCATATTAAGTGAAGTAAGTCAGACAGAGAAACATGGAAAGAGAAAGAAGCATGATATGATATCACTTACATGTGGAATCTAAAAAAATGATATAAATGAACTTACTTACAAAATAGAAACTGATTCACAGACATAGAAACACTTAGGGTTACCAAAGACAGAGAAGTATCTTCCAGCTCCTGGCCCTGCGTGTTCTTCTTTTGTGGACAGAGCATCATACTGAGGACTCTGATCTAAGGTTGGTGCCACGCCACGGCTGAAGGCAGCCCATCTTTCAGAGGATGACCTCAGAGCTGGCCCTTCAGCCTTTCCCTTGGAAAGTCATTTCTGGGCCCTTTTTGAGGCTGTGTACAGTCACCAGGGCCAAGGGTGTGTGCCCTGCTGGGTGGTGCAGGAGGAGGGGAGACTGGGGTCTCCATCACCCTCCCTCTCGGGTCTGCTTTCTGCCCTTCCAGGCCTTTCTCTGTGCCCCAGGAGGCTGACCCTTTGGGATGGCATCACAGGGTTGGATTGAGGTGCTGGGAAAGGGCAGGGTGGGGAGCAGGAGTGCAGTGTTGGAGAGAAAGTAGAGAGGATGTGCAGGACCTGTTTTTATGCTGGACTTCCTGCCTTGGGACAATAGTTACCCAGGCCTGTGTGTTTCCCCCACACGATTCACAGCTGCTGCATCAGACCCCAGCTCACTGTCTCCTGGGGACAGCAATAGCTCCTCTCAGTGTCTCCTGCAAGCTTGCCCATGCTGTGTGCTCTGTCATGTGGGTCTCCAACCCAAGTGGATAAGGTGTCGTGTCAGCCCCTGGAGAGGGTGTTGGCTGAGGGTCTGAGGCAGGACAGGCAAGACCATGTGTATAATACATGTCTACCCCGGTAAAGGGAACCACTGACCCTTTCGGGATGGGGGGTGTGCAAAGCAGTCAGCTTGCCACCAAGCGGCCAGTTGTCCTCTTTGAGGGATAAACCGTATTGGGGCTCAGATGTAGCTGGCAGGATGGGTAGTCGGAGGTGGAAGAAGGGCTGGGTGTGGTCTGTGACAGCATCCATGTGCCTCAGAGCTGGCTCCAGGGTAGCTGATGACAAAAACTGGCCCAGTCCTGTGTCTTCTCACTTACTGCCTCTTCGGTGGTGGCTCATCTCTGGTGAGTGTTACAGGTGACACCGGGATCTCCAGACCTTGTGCCCACTGCCCGATGGCTATCCCCAGGCCCCCTTCCTCAGGAAGGTAGTAAGTATGGCCCTATTGGATAAGCAGATGTTAAAAGCAATTCTACATAAGGTAGCTCAAGAGACTATTACAAATAGAAGAATATCGGCTGATAAGTCTGATTGAAGTTGGGATTATTTAAGTTTTAGAAATCTCATACGTTTTGTTCTTAGAAAGCACCACCAAGCTTATGATAAAAGGGAGAGTGATGCCAAAAGAAAGAGAAGGACACAGAGAAATATGTCCTGGGTACTTCCTAGGCCTGAGTCCCGTTCTAGCTAGACCGTGCGTCCACAGGCCCAGGGAAGGACAAGACAGACCAGGTAAAAAGCCATCAGAGAGGGGTGATGGCAGGGAGGATGGTATGGCCTGAGTTTGAAGCAAAGAACTCTCTGGAGGAGCTGCCTCCTGGAAGCAAGGAGGATAAGCTCACTGTTCTAAGCCTCTCTCTTTCCACCCGCTGGAAGAGGAGACTTCTGGGCTTTTAGAGTAAGAAAACTGGTTTGAGGACTACACCATCAGGGACCCCCTCTAAGGCCCTGCTGAAAAGGCAGTGTTGGAGCAAACAGCCTGCTGTCTGTTGAGATTTGAATTTCAAATGCAGGAACTTCTTAAAGAAAAACAGTCTTGGAGCAACACAAATGGTTTGCAAACACTCAGAGACACAGGAGAAAGGGCAACAGAAGCCACATGAGGCCAAACAATTTTGAGCAATGGTTAATAAAATCTGCTCTCTTTTTCTGAAGGCCTTTGTCCCTCTCCCACCCCCACCAAGTAACCAAAAGAAGCAGGAAGGTTAATTGAAACCATGGAAGAATTTCTACAGAACTGAGAAAGGATGTGTATTGAAAAAGATGCTCTGACTGAATCGACGATTTCCATCAGGGAAATATCCCTTAGGGAGAAAGGAATTTGTGATGTCTTGTGAAGGCAGGCAGTCAGTGGTATATATTTAATTTGTAAGTGTGAAAGGTGTATGATGTTAGCCATCTCCTAAGCGAGTCCTAAAGGCCCCATAAGGTGCCTGCACAGCAATTAGTCACCACACCTTTTCTCATCCAGCCATCTGCTAACAGGGAGAAACTTCACTTGTGTCTGGACAAAGAACCACGGGGGCATCCATCACTCTGTACACACATCACATGGCTAGAAGCCACCAGGAGGTTAACTGTTTTCACAGACGGGAAAATGCAATTTTGTGAGCCACATCCGAGGAACCGAGTGAAATGAGCTGGAGGGTAGGTTTGAGGATAAATTTGAAACACGCAGGCGGATCACGGTTTTTCCATGCCTGTTTTCTTTGCATTTAATGTATCCCTACTGGTGACCCATGTTGGATTCCTGCATTTCAGGCTGCGGACATATAATTCTAGCAGTGGGAAATAAGGTTCTCGTGGTCCTATTGTGGAAAGCCAAATTGCTTCATCCCCAGAAGCCAGAAGATTTCACTAGCCAGCTGTGGGGAGCCTGCCCAAAGCTGTAATTTGCAATCTGAATCTCATTTCAAATCTCATCTAAAAAAATAGAGATTAGTATATTGAAGAAACTCCCTACCTCACTATCTAGCTTCCTCCTCAACTGTTTAGAATTCATGGGTAATGGATTTCTTGAAGAAAGTTAGTCGGAGCTAAATCGTCGCTTCCTTCTATTTTTGCATATACTGACCATGGTAAATAGGCTGTGTACGGCCATTGTGCATATTAGGGAACAATTCGTCACATTACCCAAAGGCATGAGCGCCTTTCGCATTTCACCAGCTGAAGAAAACAATTTTGCCTTTTAATAAAAGTGAATAATTTGTGTGAATTCAGCCTCAAAATAGACTGGAAGGCGAGCCCTGTATCAGCAGGAGGCTGCACGTAGGGCTCTTTCCCAGGGATGGGCAGAGCCAGGATGCAGTGAAGGCCACACGGATCCAGGCTTTGGCTCTGCTTGACTGCACGCAGCCCTTCTGCAGCCAAGTAAGAAAGAGGCTGTGGTCCCTAGCTTCCCCACCATGACCAGCGCATGGAGGAGAAGGAAACAGACCAGGGAAATCCACAACTGAGACTTGTGCTCTGAGAGTTGGAAGGCACTCCATGGGTCAGTGGAGACAGGGAGATTGCTAGACAGACTCCCCTCCTTCCAGGGTGTAGCTTGGAAACCGAGGTATGGGGCCACCTCTTAAAAGGCAAGTGGTGAACCATATTGAAACCCTCTCTTGATTTCTGGAGCTCTTCATAAATGATAAGGATTGAGCAAGTTGTGTTTTACCTCTTACTGGTTCTTCATAGCTTCTGCTGAGAATAAAAGCTAAAAAGCTGAGAAATGATCACAAATTGGACTGAACGATGTACCAGCTGCTGTTCAGCTCTGAGTTACTAAACCCTGAAGGACATACCCTGGCTGAAGTGTGTATGTGGGGTGCTGATATCATTTTGGGGGCTGGGTAAGTTTTTAAGGAAGAAGACGAGTTTATGAAATCAATAATAGGTGTGAAAGTGTACCATTATTCAGAATGAGAAATCACAAGGAATTATACATTTTTAAAAGTTGGGAACTATTTCCCTTCCTAAGGGCTGAAATTTCTCATTTCAGATATTGCACTAATCCTTTTCTGTTTTGACCGCCACCAGAGAGATGCTGTCAGGACAAGCTACAGGATTAGGAGGGCCCGAGGTAAAATGAAAAGTCTTGACTCCTTGGTTAAAAATAAAGGATTTCAAGATGGTAACAGCAGGGCATTAAACCCAGCACGGGGTGCTACTGCCTGCAGGACTCTGTGTGATCACACAGGCTGTGTGCCCTTCAAGCCCATTCTAATAACATCACAGGATACAGAAAAATAATGCAACTTTTTAAATTATAACAGACCCATGTCTACTATATGATTTCCCTACATATTTTGCTTCTGAATTCTTTCACTGCCACTTCATGTCATTACTGCTCTGCAATATAATTTTTTCATTTGTTCTTTAAAATTTTTAAAAATTGAAATGATTTACAGTGTTGTTTGGTTTCAGATGTACAGCAAAGAGATATATATCAGCTATTTTCCCCTACAGGCTCTTAGGAAGTATAGTTCCCTGTGCTATACAGTATGTTCTTGTTGGTTATCTGTTTTATATATAGCAGTGCTGCTGCTGCTGCTAAGTTGTGTCAGTCGTGTCCGACTCTGTGCGACCCCTTAGACGGCAGCCCACCAGGCTCCTCTGTCCCTGGGATTCTCTAGGCAAGAATACTGTGTATATGTTAATCCCAACCCCTAACTTATCCCTCCCTTCACTTTCCCCTCTGGTAACCATACATTTGTTTTCTATGTCTGTGGGTATATTTCTGTTTTGTAAATAATTTCATTAATACTCAAAGCAATATATAGATTTCAGTGCAATCCCTATCAAATTTACCAATGGCATTTTTCACATAACTGGAATGAAAAATGTGAAGTTTGTATGGAGACACAAAAGATCCCAAATAGCCAAAGTAATCTTGAGAAAGAAAAATGAAGCTGGAGAAATCAGAACCCTTAACTTCAGACTGTACTACAAAGTTACAGTAATCAAAAAAGTATGGTACTGGCATGAAAACAGAAATATAGATCAATGGAACAGACCAGAAAGCCCAGAGATAAATCCACACTCCTATGGTCAGTTAATCTACAACAAAGCAGGTAAGAATATTCAATAGAGAAAAGACAGTCTCTTCAATAAGTGGTGCCGGGAAAACTGCATCATTCTCTTACATCATACAGAAAAATTAATTCAAGATAAACTAAAGACCTAAAAGTAAGACTGGATACTATAAAACTCCTAAAGGAAACATAGGCAGAATGTTCTTTTATATAAATTGCATCAAGACCCTTTTGGATTTGTCTTCTTAAGTAACGGAAATAAAAACAAAAATACGACCTAATTTAACTTAAAAGCTTTTGCACAAGAAAGGAAATGATAAACAAAGTGAAAAGACAGCCTACAGAATGGGAGAAAACATTTGCAAACTATGTGACTGACAAGGGATTAATCTCCAAAATATATAAACAGCTCATGCAGCTTAAAAAAAGATCCCAATCAAAAAATGAGCCAAAAATTTAAATGGACATTTTGCCAAAGAAAGCATACAGGTGGCCATAAAGCCATTAATGAATCATGAAAAGATGCTCAGCATCACTCCTTATTCAGTTCAGTTCAGTCGCTCAGTTGTGTCCGACTCTTTGTGACCCAAGAATCGCAGCACGCCAGGCCTCCCTGTCCAACACCAACTCCCGGAGTTCATTCAAACTCACATCCATTGAGTCGGTGATGCCATCCAGCCATCTCATCCTCTGTCGTCCCCTTCTCCTCCTGCCCCCAATCCCTCCCAGCATCAGAGTCTTTTCCAATGAGTCAACTCTTTGCATGAGATGGCCAAGTACTGGAGTTTCAGCTTTAGCATCATTCCTTCCAAAGAATACCCAGGGCTGATATCCTTCAGAATGGACTGGTTAAATCTCCTTGCAGTCCAAGGGACTCTCAAGAGTCTTCTCCAACACCACAGTTCAAAAGCATCAAGAGAAATAAAATCAAAACTACAATGAGGTATCACCTCACACCAGTCAGAATGACCATCATCAAAAGTCTATAAATAAATAAATGTTGGGGAGGATGTGAAGAAAAGGGAGCTTCTGTCCTTCATCAGAACAGCTAGAAGAAAGTGAAAGTGACATCTCAAATGGAAAGATTCCCAAACTCAAGCTCCTCTGGGCTGGATTCCAAAGATACCCATGGGTACAAAACCAATAGGCAGGGGGACAATGAGATTGAGTTTGGGGTCGGGGGAGCCAGAGTGGAAAGGGACAGTACACAAAGTGGATCAGTGTTAAAATCTCTTAACTTTTGCAAAATCAATAATAATATCTGACATGGAACCCTGGAGAAGCAGATGACAATCCACCCCAGTGTTCTTGCCTGGAAAATCCCATGGAAAGAGTAGCCTGGTGGGCGACAGTAAAAGAGTAGTGACTAAGCAGCAACAACAGCAGATGTGGAATGGACCCATGCAAGCTTCATCCTCATTAGCTTCTTAGTAAATCTACCTCTGAGAATAAACCTCACCGCATTGGCATCTGACAGTCTACCCAGTTGGAGCCTGGTATCATGCCAGTCACACAGCAGAACTACAGACCGGGCTGTGCCACAGGGGATAGTGCCGGCTGTTATCTTTGATAGAGGGCAGACGACTTTGAAATCGTGTGTGGCTAGGGCTGCTTTGCCTGTTGTAGGTTTAAGTGCTTGTGTCCATGTAAGTAACGAAGAAGACAGAAGGACCATATTTGTTGTGAATAAGATGGATGGAAAGAGGTCATCCACTTATTTGACATCAGTGGCCACTTCTGAACAGATCACCTTTCTACTCCTAGAAAAGTTCTTGCACAACTGTGATAAAAGCACTTCCTAGAAAACCAAATTTCTGTTCTGAAAAGAAGTATCTCAACCACTCCTCCAAAGGACTGGACTTGTATTAAGTGAGGACTTCTCCTTGGAGAAGACCACACTGGGCAGGGCGCACTGGCTCTGCATCACTCAGACACCAGGGACCTGGTATCCCATGGGGCTGAGGAACAGCTGAGCTTCTCACACGTGGGTTTTACAATCCAGGTTCAGGTTACAAACAGGACCACAGCCTGTAACACAAGGGAAGTGGCAGCAATGACACGCAGCAGCGTGAACTGTCTTTCGAGTCCATTTCAGTTCTCGTGACCTGATGCCTGGGAAGTCAACAGTCCTCCCAGCTGGCACTGCAGCCCCACTTCATCCCCTCCTCCGTACCTCTCACCGCCTTTGAGACTGGGGGCCTATTCTGCTTCTTGAGCTTTCTTTGGTGGGCTCTGCCTGCTCCCAGCCCCCTACACCTTCCCACAGGATGGTCTTCCTGCCCCTGGGGCTCTGGCGCCCTCTGTCCACCTCAGGGGTGCTCGAAGAGGATGCTCTCAGTAGCCCACATCTGTGTCCTTTTCCCCTCCTCACCTGCATGACCCACTGGCTTCTAAAGCCTCAGCACGCCCAGGTCTTCCTTCTGTTATCACCACCCGCAGTCCTCCTAGTCACCCTTTTCAGAAGGCCTTGGTGTCACCTCTGACTCCTTGGACCTCCACCTCTGAGCTTTTCTCCCCTCTGCCCTTTGTTCCTCCGTCTCCAATCATGTCATCTTAGTTTGCACCCTCATCATTGCTCCACTAATGAACAGAACCCCTAACTACTCTCCCTGCTTCAACCTCCATCTTTTCGGTCTATTTATTTTCATATAAAAATAACATCAAATTACCTTAATCTTCTGAAGATCTCCTCTAAGTACAGTTAGAAGATCACCCTCTGCAGATCAAGCACCTTCTGTGGCTCCCAACTGCTGGTCTTCATTAAGGACAATATGACAACATTTGTGGCTGCTCTAATATGATCTCAACGCATCTTTTGAGCATGAGGTCATGTAACCCTTCGTCACTCACCCTTCAATTTAGTGGAGAGGAAGTAAAAGGTCATGTGCAGCACACAATCTCCATGTGGGTACTGAGACCTGATCACATTTAGTATTCCCTCCAAAGCAGCAACAAACATTTTGCTGAGAGATTTAATGAGACAGAACAGGTAGCTGGGTTAATGACTGAGAAATGAACAAAAGCTCTGGGCCCATAACACACATGGATGTTCTTAAATGGGACAAGCTGGATACAGAGGCTGTCCTTACCCAGGAAATGTAGAAAGGAGCTCAGTTGGTGCAGGCAGACTTTGCCAATGTCCCTCAGCATCATTCCTGGAACACCCAAATCTCATCGAAATTATTGTCAGTGGACTGACACATCCTGCCTTTGGAAATGCTGCATAATGCCTAACCTGACATGCTTTCCTTAGCTCTTCTATTATCTCTTTCTTTGCACTGATATTTTATGTCATCTTTTGTGGAAAGCTAATTTTAAGGCCGTTTTCTCCACATTATTTTTTCTCAGAAGGAGATTTCATCATTTGAGGCCATGAAAGGGAGTGAGGAAAATGCATTAGGCAAAACCAAGGCTAGCATATTAGGGAAAAGTGGTGCTGTGATAAAACACAGGCAGCAATCACTTTCGTTAAATTGTTTGTTTTTCTGTTAATTCATTGGAAGAGGAGGTACGATAAGACAATATATATTCTTAAAGACCCAAGTCCTATTTTCCTTTATCTGATGTATTTATATCAACCCCACATTTTGATAGCTTCAGGTGAACAGCAAATGGACTCAGCCATACATGTACACGTGTCCACTGTCCCGCAAATTCCCCCCTCATCCAGTCTGCTACATAACATTGAGCAGAGTTCCACGTACTATACGGTAGGTCTTTGTTGGTTATCCATTTTAAATATAGCGGTGTGTACATCTCCATCCCAAACTTCATAACTACCCTCTCTGCCCATTCTTCACCACAGCAGCTACAAGTTCATTCTCTAAATCTGTGCTTCTTTCTGTATTCCACACATAAAGGATGTTATATGATATTTCTCCTTCTCTGTGTGACTTATTTCACCCAGTATGACAATCTGTAGGTCCATCCATGTTGCTGCAAATGGCATTATTTCATTCTTTTTAATGACTGAGTAATATTCCATTGCATATATGTGCCATATCTTCTTTATTCACACCTCTGTCAATGAAATTTCTTGTTTCTATGTCTTGGCTATTGTAAACAGTGCTGCAACGAACACTGGGGTGTATGTAGCCTTTCAGATCACGTTTTTCTCCAGATACATGCCCATGAATGGGATTGCAGGGTCATATGGTAGCTATATTCTTACTTTTTGAAGGAACCTCCATACTATTCTCCATTGCAGCTGCACCAATTTATAGTCCTACCAATAGTGTAGGGGAGTTCATGAACTTTACTTCTAAGACACAAATGTGGAACTTACACACCTTCCCCAGATCCCATCACACACACACATTCACAGGCACACACATTCACACTATATTTGAGGGAATAAGATGAGTAAGATAGGCTTTTAAAGCTTATTTAAAATCTATTGATATATATTCTTAACTGACAAATGAATCCTTTTATCTTAATTATATTGGCTTTGAACAAAATTAAAAACAAAACAATGGATACATGTTAGAAATGAGGTGCATACAGTTTTAAATTTAGGAGAGGATATTTGGGTATAGTTTGTGTTAAATTGAATGGAAGAGATTTTATCACTCTGAAAAGCCATAGATATGTTTTTTTTTAATTAAAATATGCTGTGATTAATTGAATAAAATAAAGATAATTTTCAAAGTTTGCAGATTTAATCACTTAAACATCTTAAAATATTTTCAAAGTTAAAAACTAATACATAATTATCTAGCCTTTTTAAGCAAAGAAAATTAGTTTGCCAACACTTAATTATGTTTCCTACTGACATTAGAAGTAAATTAAGAATTTACTTATTATTAAATTGGTTTTACAAATGGCTAAGTTGAGACAGAGAAATATCAAGTGAATTTCCCAGGGTTAGTGGAAATTGGAACCTGTGGATTTTAATTTATATCTGTATTCTTCTAATGATTGTGTAAGTATGTCTTCTCCTAAACAGATCAATTAATGGCATCAGTTGAGAGTCATGTTTCTTCTAACTTATAAAATATTAAGAAGAGCAGAAATTAATACAGTTCTCATTCAAAGTAATAAAATATTTCAAAAATTTCTTGGGTATATATGAAATAAAAGTAGCTTTTGTGATAAGAATAGAGAATACTGACTGGTATAAGGATAAATGAAATTTAAGGCAAGCTTTGAGGGAAACCATGACCCATTCCTTCTGATCCCTCTGGGTCCCTGCACATTGTAAACTTTGCATCTTAGATTTAAATGTGAGGATTTTATGGTTTCTGATGACTTGGCGAATCCTTTCTGTCTTGCTGCCTAACAATGTTTTGTGATATTGTTACTGTTTTTCAAGGACTTTATTTTTGAGAGCAGTTTTTTTTTTTTAATTTTATTTTATTTTTAAACTTTACAATATTGTATTAGTTTTTTTAAGTTTATAACAAAACTGAGAAGGAGGTACAGAGATTCTTCATATATCCCCTTCCTCCGAGACATGTATAGCCTCCCCATTATCAACATCACTCACCAGATGGTGCATTTTTAACCAGGGATGAAGCTACCCTGACATGTTATAATCACCCAGAATTCACAGCTTTCCTTAGAGTTCACCCTTGGTGGTGTACATTTTATGAATTTCGACAAATGTATAATGACATATATCCATCATCATAATACCATACAGAGTAGTTTCACTGCCCTGAAAATCCTCCGTGCTCTGCCTATCCATCTCTCCCCACTCCCCTATCTCTGCCAGCCTACATCTGGTAACCACTGATCTTTTTACTGTCTCCATAGTTTTGCCTTTTCCAGACTGTAGCATAGTTGGAATCACACAGTATGTGGCCTTTTCAGATGGGCTTCTTTCCCTTAGTCATATGCATTTAAGGTTCCTCTGTGTTCTGTAGTGGCTTGAATTCTGCCTCTCTCTCTCTCTCTCTCTCTTTAGCACTGAATAACATTCATTGTCTGGATGTACCACAGTGGTGGTGTTGTTAAGTCGCTCAGTCGTGTCCAACTCTTTACGACCCCATGGACTGCAGCACCCCAGGCTTCCCTGTCCTTCACCATCTCCATGGGCTAGCTCAAACTCATGTCCATTGAGTCAGTGATGCCCTCCAACCCTCTCATCCTCTGTCATCCCCTTCTCCTCCAGCCTTCAATCTTTTCCAGCATCAGGGTCTTCTTTTCTAATGAGTTGGCTCTTTGCATCAGGTGGCAAAATATTGGAGCTTCTGTTTCAGCATCAGTCCTTCCAATGAGTACTCAGGATTGATTTTCTTTAGGATTGACTGAATGATCTCCTTGCAGTCCAAGGAACTCTCAAGAGTCTTCTCCAGCATAGCAGTTCAAAAGCATTGATTCTTCAGTGTTCAGCCTTCTTTATGGTCCAACTCTCACATCCATACATGACTTCTGGAAAAACCAAAGCTTTGACTATATGGACCTTTGTTGGCAAAATAATGTCTCTGCTTTTTAATACTCTGTCTAGGTTGATCATAGCTTTTCTTCCAAGGAGCAAGTGTCTTTTAGTTTCGCGGCTGCAGTCACCGTCCGCAGTGATTTTGGAGCCAAGAAAACAGTCTGCCACTGTGTCACCACGGTGTCCTTATTCCAATTATTCACCTACTGAAGGACATCGTTTGGCTTCTTCCAGCTTTTGGCAATTATGAATAAAGCTGCTACAAACATCCTTGTGCAGGCTTTTGTGTGGACATAAGTTTACTATTGTAAGAAACTGCCGTACTGTATTCCAAAGTGGCTGTACCATTTTGGATTCCCACCAGCAATGATGAGGGTTCCTGTTGCTCCAGATCCTCTCTGGCACTTAGTGTTGTGAATGCTCTGGATTTTGGTCATTTTTAGTCTGTACTAGTGTCTCATTTTTGTTTTAATTTGAATTTCTCCAATGATATGTGATGTGAAGCATCATTTTATGTGTTTTTGTATAACTTCTTTGGTCAGGTGTCTCTGTTAGGGTCTTTGGTTCATGTTTGAATTGAGCTTTTTGTTTTCTTATTCTTGAGTTTTGAAAGTTTTTTTTTTTTTAATATTTTGGATGACAGTCCCTTCTCAGATGTGTCTTTTGCAAATATTTTCTCCCTCTCTGTGGTTTGTGTTTTTACTCTTTTGGCAGGATCTTTTGCAGAGCAGAAGTTTTAATTTTAATGCAGTCCAGATTATCAATTATTTCTTTCACCAATCATGTCTTTGGTGTTGGATACAGAAAGCTATCACCGTACCCAAGGTCATCTAGGCTTTCTCCTGTTATCTTCTAGGAGTTATTTTACTTTTGTATTTTACATTTAGGTCTAGGATCCACCTTGAGTTAATGTCTGTGAAGGGTGTAAAATCTGTGTCTATGTTTATTTTTCTTGCATGTGGATGTCCAGTTGTTCGGGCACTATTTGGTGTCTTATTTCTGCTCCATTGCATTGCCCTGGTTCCTTTGCCAAAGGGACAGTTGACACTATTTGTAGAGGTCTCTTTCTGGCTTGTCTATTCTGTCCATTGCTTATTGTCTAGTCTGTCACTGATACCACACTGTTTTGATTACTGTAGCTTTAGAGTAAGTTCTGAAGTCAGGTAGCATCACTCCTCTGCCTTTGCTCTTCTTCTTCAATATTGTGCTGGCTATCTTGGGTCTTCCCATGTTAACTTTAGAATTGATTTGTTGACATCCATAACACTAGTTTCTGGGATTTTTCTTGGGATTACCTTAACTCTTAGAGCAAGTTAGGAAACGGACACCTTGACAATATCAGATCTCTTACCACCACCATGGAATATCTTTCCATTTTTTTTTAGTTCTTTGATTACAATCATTAATCTTGTTTTTTTCATCTGGATTCTTGCGGTGTGCCTTAGCACATTTTGTCATGTTGCTAGAGGTTCTCTAGTTTTTCCGTATTTCTTGCTTTCTGAACTTGGACAAGAGAAATAAGCTCTAGCCCGTTCCTTGATATTTATATGGAGGCAGATAATATCTGGGTAAGCCAGAAGTTGAGTTCGTACTCTCAGAGCTCATTAGCAGGAAGGTGAGGAAATGTGGAAGCTGGTAAAGATTCTGAAACAAAAAAGGGGGAGGGAAACTGAACTAGGGAAGCAGGGACCAGGAGGCTGTGGACATTCCCTCGAGGCTAAGACTTTCAGAGCATCCAGGTAGAAACAATGCTTCTCTGAAAGACTTGTAGGCATGAGGTATGCACTGACTCCCCATCTTGCTTCGTAATCACCAAAAGGTATCTGACAAGGTAAGGAGGTTGAGCACATCTTATCCAGCTGAGATTTCTAACATATTCAAACTTTCAAATCCACAGAGCTTAGCTCACAAATGCAGAAAGTTTCAGGATGAATTAGCCTTGTATTTCGGAGAAGGCAATGGCATCCCACTCCAGGAGTCTTGCCTGGAAAATCCCATGGGCGGAGGAGCCTGGTAGGCGGCAGTCGATGGGGTCGCGAAGACTCGAACACGACTGAGCGACTTCACTTTCACTTTTCACTTTCATGCATTGGAGAAGGAAATGGCAACCCACTCCAGTGTTCTTGCCTGGAGAATTCCAGGGACGGGGGAGCCTCGTGGGCTGCCGTCTATGGGGTCGCACAGAGTCAGACACGACTGAAGTGACTTAGCAGCAGCAGCAGCCTTGTATTTTCACATTTTATTTTATATTTAAACTTCTAAGTAGAGCTAAGTAGAATTGGAAAGCTTTTGGATATTTAAGTACTTTTACTTTGGTGATACAATCATGACCAAATGATGTATAGATACATGTGTATGCATAACTGAATCACTTTGCTCTACATCTGAAACTAAGACAACACTGTGTATTGTTGATTGTTTAGCTGCTAAATCATGTCCAACTCTTTTGCAGCCCCATGGACTGTAGCTCGCCAGGCTCCTCTGTCCATGAGATTATCGAGGCAAGAATACCGGAGTGAATTGCCATTTCCTTCTCCAGGCTATCGTCCCAACCCAGGGAACGAATGAACCCATGTCTTCTGCTTGGCAGGCACATTCTTTACCACTGAGCCACTTGAAAAGCCCTAAAGTCCAAAATAAAATGCAAATTGAAAAAAACAAATAAAACAAAAAGCAGAGCCCCGGTGGGATGAGGATTAAGGTGGGAGGAAGGTTCAAGAGGGAGGGCATATAATGTATACTTATGACTGATTCATGTTGATATTTGGCAGAAACCAACACAATTCTGTAAAGTGATTATCCTTCAATTAAAAAGATAAATAAAATTTAAAAAAGGAAACGAAACAAGCTCCTTGGTCTTTATCTGCATTCGTCTTCATTATCTCCCTGGAAACTCGGAAGGCAAGCCGCTCTTGTTCACCCTCTCACGTTAGGTGAAGTCCCTTTGCCTCTTGGCACTAAACACAGCTGCAGTGACATCCTTGTGAGATGAATGTCTAACTGCACCTCTAGCCAAAAAGAACCCCGAGGGCAGGGGGAGGTCTGTTCTGCCTTCAGTTGTATCTCCAGCTTCCAGCCCAGTGCCAGGCTCTTAGTAGGTACACAGTAAATATTTTTTGAATGAATGAATGCATATTTTATCATTAAAAATTAAGATCATGGCATCCAGTCCCATCACTTCATGGCAAATAGAAGGGGAAAAAGTGGAAGCAGTGACTTAAATAAGTGAAATAAGCAGTGACTTGAGTGACAGAAATAAGAAGTGACTTAAATAAGCAGTGAAATAAAAATAAGATGTAATTTTCTTGGGCTCCAAAATCACCGTGGATGCTGACTGCAGCCATGAAATTAAAAGACGCTTGCTCCTTGGAAGGAAAGCTATGACAAAGCTATGAGAAAGCTAGCAAAAAGCAGAAACATCACTTTACTGACAAAGGTCCAAAAAGTCAAAGCTATGGTTTTCTAGTAGTCATGTACAGATGTGAGAGTTGAGCCATAAAGAAGGCTGAGCACCAAAGAATTCATGCTTTTGAACTGTGGTGCTGGAGAAGAGTCTTGAGAGTCACTTGGACTGCAAGGAGATCAAACCAGTCCATCCTAAAGGAAATCAATGCTGAATGACTGATGCTGGAGTGCTAATACTTTGGCCACCTCATGTAAAGAGCCGACTCATTGGAAAAGACCCTGATACTGGGAAAGATTGAAGGCAAATGGAGAAGTGGGTGGCAGAGGATGAGACGGTTAGATAGCATCACCAACTCAATGGACATGAATTTGAGCAAATTCCTAGGGATAGTGGAGAATAGAGGAGCCTAAAGTGCTTTAATTCATGGGGTTGCAAAGAATAGGACACGACTCAGCAACTGAACAACAACAACAGCAATGCATAAATTATACAATGATGGTCTGGCTGTTCTGTGTGTGTGTGTGTGTGTGTGCGCGCGTGCATGTGCGCGTGCTCAGTTCCTCAGTGGTGTCTGACTCTTTGTGACCCCATGGATTGTAGCCCACCAGGCTCCTCTGTCCACGGAGTTTTCCCAACAAGAACACCGGAGGGGGTTTCCATTTCCCTCTTCAGGGGATCTTCTTGAACCAGGGATCGAACACTCATCTCTCTGGCGTCTCCTACATTGGCAGGCAGATTCTTTACCACTGCCCACCTAGGAAGCCCTATACCAGGCAATAACTATTATAATGGGGAAAACTTATAACAGTCTTTAAAACTGGCACAAATGTAGGAAGAGCAATAAGTTTCATGATAAAAAGTTGTTGATTATCACCCAGACTTCACAGTTGATTTGAGATCCCTTTTTGGAATCAGTTTGGCAAAGGCAATGATTGTCAACTATTTCTTTCTTTTTATATATTAATTTGATTCTTTCTATGGTTTTTCTTCATTTTATTCTCTCTGTCCTCCAAAGTCTTTTATTTTGATTTTCTCCAAATGTAACTATGTACTTAGTTACATAGTTATATATTTAAATTACTATTTTTTTTTTAACCAGACCAGTGGGTGATTAATTTTTAAAAAAAATTATTTATTTTAATCGGAGGCTAATTACAATATTGTAGTGGTTTTGGCCATACACTGACATGAATCAGCCACGGGTATACATGTGTTCCCCATCCTGAACCCCCCTCCTACCTCCCTTCCCATCCCATCCCTCAGGGTCATCCCAGTGCACCAGCCCTGAGCATCCTGTCTCATGCATTGAACCTGGACTGGCGATCTATTTCCCATATGATAATATACATGTCTCAGTGCTATTCTCTCAAATCATCCCACCCTTGCCTTCTCCCAGAGAGTCCAAAAGACTGTTCTTTACATCTGTGTCTCTTTTGGTGTCTCGCATATAGGGTCATTGTTACCATCTTTCTAAATTCCATATGAATACATTAGTATACTTTATTGGTGTTTTTCTTTCTGACTTACTTCAGTCTGTATAATAGGCTCCAGTTTCATCCACCTCATTAGAACTGATTCAAATGTATTCTTTTTAATGGCTGAGTAATATTCCTTGTGTATATGTACCACAGCTTTCTTATCCATTCATCTGCTGATGGACATTAGGTTGGTTCCATGTCCTGGCTATTGTAAACAGTGCTGTGATGAACATTGGGGTACATGTGTCTCTTTCTATTCTGGTTTCCTCAGTGTGTATGTCCAGCAGTGGGATTGCTGGGTCATATGGCAGTTCTATTTCCAGTTTTTTAAGGAATTTCCACACTGTTCTCCATATTGGCTGTACTAGTTTGCATTCCCACCAACAGTGTAAGAGGGTGCTCTTTTCTCCACACTCTCTCCAGCATTTATTGTTCGTAGACTTTTGGATTGCAGCCATTCTGACCAGTGTGAGATGGTACCTCATTGTGGTTTTGATTTGCATTTCTCTGATAATAAGTGATGTTGAGCATCTTTTCATGTGTTTGTTAGCCATATGTATGTCTTTTTTTGGAGAAATGTCTGTTTAGTTCTTTGGCCCATTTTTTGATTGGGTCGTTTTTTTTTCTGGAATTGAGCTGCAGGAGCTGCTTGTATATTTTTGAGATTAATTCTTTGTCAGTTCTTCATTTGCTATTATTTTCTCCCATTCTAAGTCTGTCTTTTCACCTTGCTTATAGTTTCCTTCATTGTGCAAAAGCTTTTAAGTTTAATTAGGTCCCATTTATTTTTGCTTTTATTTCCATTACTCTGGCAGGTGGGTCATAGAGGATCCTGCTGTGCTTTGTGTCAGAGAGTATTTTGCCTATGGTTTCCTCTAGGAGTTTTATAGTTTCTGGTCTTAAGTTTAGATCTTTAATCCATTTTGAGTTTATTTTTGTGTATGGTGTTAGAAAGTGTTCTAGTTTCATTCTTTTACAAGTGGTTGACCAGTTTTCCCATCACCACTTGTTAAAGAGATTGTCTTTTCTTCATTGTATACTCTTGCTTCCTTTGTCAAAGATAAGGTGTCCATAGGTGCGTGGATTTATCTCTGGGCTTTCTTGGGTGATAAATCTTAATCTCATTTTTGTTGGTTTGGTTTGGTCTGGTTTGAGTTTTTCTTTCTTTTGACCACTCAGTATCTTAGCTCCCTGAGCATCACAGTAAAAAGACGGATTTCTAACTACTAGACTGTCAGGGAACTCCCTTATGTTATGGATACCAAATTTCTGATGAACAAAATGGCAACAGAATCTCAGGGGAAAAATCTATTGTATATTCTTTTCTTGATTTGCATGCGTGCGTGCTAAGTCACTTCAGTCGTGTACAACCCTTTGTGACACTGTGGACTATATTCTGCCAGGCTCCTCTGTCCACGAGGATTCTCCAGGCAAGAATACTGGCTGAATACTGGATCCCCTCCTCCAGGGGATCATCCTGACCCAGGGATCGAACCCACATCTCTTACGTCTTCTGCACGATAAGTGGGTTCTTTACCACTACTGCCACCTGGAACGCCCTTTGATTTACATATGAAAGTTTTCATTCTTCCAAGATCTAAAATATTATAGGTACTGTATTTAATAATTTCACCCCTGCAAAACAATTTTAAGAGACATTTACAATTTCTTCCTGTCAATAAAATTTTGACAGCAGACAGAAGTCTTCTGGTGAAGCAAGGCTTGATTGAGTACCTTCCCTTGAGGGTATTTAGGTTTGAATTTTGAATTTACTGTGGCATTTTGGTCCCCTTATCACTAAGAACCTACACAATTTTATTTTATAATGTTTTCTAATGAATTTCAAAATCTGGTTATATTTAAACAGAAATTTGGGAGCTTTAAGAAAGAAATGAACGCTGTCAAGATATAACCTGCCAGGCAGATGAAAGCCACATCCACTGCAACTGATCAGAAATATAACAGGGCATTTTTAGGCCAAAGGATTTAGCCAAGATGATTATATAATATGAGGAAGGAGAAATAAAAGAGAGTCAATAAAATTGATACCTCAACCTCAGGCTTGATTCTTCTCTGAGACAAGTAAATGACATTCTCCTCTGGTTCTCAGAAATATGTCACTATGAGGAAAGATGCAAGGAAGTTTAATTTGTTCAAAATTAAATTTTTAGAAATTATCTGTTACATGGAGGGAGTACAATATGTATTTCTTGAGTAAAATAATTTTGTTTAGGGAGTGCAGTTACTCCTGGTTGCTATTTTTCCCATGTTTCTAGCAACAGTGGTTGAATCATTTCCGTGAGGTGGAGTTGAGCCTGTTTGTTCTGGAGGCCTTTGTAGTAGTGAGGTCTTTCATTCGATCATTGGTGGGACTTTGAGCAAGCTGCTCTTCTATAAAATGGAAGACCAAATCTGACTCTGTATTGGATCTGTTTCTTTTTACTGTTATATTCCATTGTTTTTGCCTCCGCTCAAGAATATGGCCTACAGTCTGAAATAAACAGGATAGCCTATTCTCAAGGCTTGGACCTTTAAAGGTATAATACTTTTCCATTCTTACAGAGATAAAAAGTTGTAGAACAGAAAATAACATTTGTCTTGTTGGAGGTTTACAGGTACACCGTGGCCAGGCCTATGTGGACAGCTGCAAGAACAAAGGATTCCTGCACTAAGAATTTACAGCAACAGCCTCCCCCACCCTTTCAGTGTAAAAGAAGCCTGAATTCTACCTTGGGGAGATGGTTCTTTCATCTCCCCAAGTTCACAGTCTTCTTGGTCATCTGGCTTTCTGAATAAACGCGCCATTCCTTGCTACAGCACCTTGTCTTCTCAGTTATTGGCCTGCTGTGCAGAAGTAGGGTGAATTTGAACTTGGTGGCACTTCCTGGGAGCTTTATCTGAGGCTTACCACCTTGAGAATTTGCATAATCTGATCTGAACAGATCTGAAGCTTACATAAGCCCAAAGTTTATCTTGGGGCTTCCCTGGTGGCTCAGATGGTAAAGAATCTGCCTGCAGTGCAGGAGACTCTCCTTTGATCTTTGGATCAGGAAGAGCCTCTGGAGAAAGGAATGGCAACCTATTCCAGTATTCTTACCTGGAGAATTCCATGGATAGATGAGCTGACAGTCTATAGTCCATGGGGGTCACAAAGAGTTAGACATGACTGATTGACTAACACTTTCACTTTCAAAATTTACCTTAATTTCATCATTGAAGTTGGACAGGATGGAGGGTGATCTCTGGGGCCTGGATAAATTGGTTACAGAAATGATGGATTACTATTTGAGTGCCTGTGGGGCTGGCTAAGGCACTCTCAATCTTTGGGTGCAAAATAGTCTTGGTCTCAGAGATACTTAACAGAGGATTTTGGAGTGTGACAACTAAGGATTAAAGGGATGTTTCTTAGGTCAAAGAATTTTTTTTTAAAGGGAATTTTATAACCTTTCTTTATAAAAGGAAGGAAGACTAGAGAATGACATGTATCTCACAAGGATTGGTTGATGATAATGTCATATATTTTGGAGGTGTTCTTGAAAAGTTGGGGAAATAATATCCTGAAAGATAATGGGTTTTGTACAGAAGAACAATTACTGGGGAAATAAAAGTCATACAGAGCTTCTATATTGCATCCACAAGACCCTTTTGTTTTATGCCAACAGCAGGACTTTCATTCATTTAGAGATCTTGGACTGGAGAGGTGTTTATTATGCAATTAATTAAGGATGACAGGGTTTCTAAAAATTCAACTGTGGCATCTTTGACTTCATTAATTAAGGCAAACATTTATTGAATACTCATCATGTGCTGGTAATTTGTTAGCTTCTGAGAATACAAAGATGTCTATTGCATTTTCTTTGCTTGACAGCAGTATCCCACTGACTAAGAAGCTCATAAAGAGGACCTGCAGTGCCTGGTAAGTCCTTATACAGCATAAAATACAATTTTTGGCTTTTCTATAATAAACTTTTTTTTTCCCCTCCCTGGACAAAACATTCCTGGAATTACAGTAGTTCTAGAAGAAGTCTTGGGTGAGAGGGATCCAGAGAAACCAGGTTATGGGAGGGATAGCAGTAGGCATGTGCAACCTCAAGCTGCCTTGGCAGGCACAACAGTCTTCTAATATTTGGAAAACTCTTGGGGGAAGAAGAGTAGTCTTTTTCTGTTGGTCAGAACTGTGAAGTCAGGTGTAAATAGCTCTATATGAGGTTGCTTCTTCCAAACAACTGTTAGGGTTTCCAACATTGGTGTTGGCTCTCTCTTGATCCCAGGAGTTCAAGCAGAAGCTGGGTACCCATATTTCAGGGTAGAAATATAGACAGGTTTCCAAATAAGGAAGAAGTAGCATTGGATGAGCTCTTCGATCTAAATAGTTTATTGTTCCAAATTTTTGGATGAGGATGAACACATGTCACAAGGCTGAAGAGAAACTGAGGAGCAGATGAGTTTGGGGGAAGCTAATTAGTGTCAAATATATACAGCAGTACACAGTGTTAATTTGCTTTTCATAAATGCTTTGTTTCCCTGGATACTTTGCAAAATTAGATAAGTAAAACCATGAAATAATGATATTGCTTATGAAAAGGAAGCCTTTCAAACACTTTCATTGCAGACCAAAGAGGTTAAAATTCACACATGGTTTCTAATTTAAGAGCAGAGAGTGGGTTTCTTAGAAAATAAGAATCACTAGGTATTAATATTCTCCTATAAATGAAAATCAAATCATCATAGTGGTAAGCCCGTAAAGTCTCAGGATATCCTGGGGAGGTTTGAGAAAATGAATTACTACAGCCTAACGATGGCAACCCACTCCAGTGTTCTTGCCTGGAGAATCCCAGGGATGGGGAAGCCTGGGGGGCTGCCATCTATGGGGTCGCACAGAGTCGGACACAACTGAAGCGACTTAGCAGCAGCAACGGACATTATGGAAGGGAACATAATATGAATCTTTTAAAAGTGAAATAGAGGTTTCAAAATATTTTAAAGGAGTCACAAATAATAAAATGTTTTTTAGCTACAAAGTGAATTTTTGAATCTAAAGTCGGAATACATATGTTTTGTACAAAATTAAATCTTTGTGTCTGTGATTGTAAGAAGCCCCTAATAGAGCTGTGAGCCCAGCAATATTGTATCCTTAGTGAGTGTAACTAATAGAGCTGAAGGACTAGGAAGGTTCAGAGTGAGATATTTCCCCTCTGATACTGTATCATCAGATTCCCAAACATGCGTGTTGTTGCCTGTGCCAGCCCATTGCACAGCCCGCCATGGGGTCTCAGAAAAGGAAAGTTAATATCAAATGGAAACATTTGCTCTCTCTACTCTTAGGACTTTCATTCAGCCTCTTGAAAAAGTACCAGTTTTTTCCAGATCTCGTGATAGACTTTTCTCCCAACTTTTGCTTGGTCCCTTTCGGTTCTTGTAATCGTTTGGTTTGGAGATACACGGTGGACACAAGGGCAAAGACGGATGGTGTATGCCGTGTGTCCTTTCTCCCCTCCAGCCAAATAGTAAGACAAACCTGACTGTGCCCAGGATGTGGGTCTATCTGAAAACCAAACAGCCCTTCTATGGCTGTGGCTCGTGGGACTCAAAAGCGCAATTTGACGGAGGGCATTGAGAGCCCTTGTTCTCGGTGCTCAGGGACCACTCCTGGGCTTTAGAGCTGGAGGTGATCATACAGGTCACACAGGCCAGTAGCTTCCAAAACTGGCTCTGTTTCAGAGTCGCTGGAGCAGCTTTTAGGAAAAATTCACACCATTGAGCTTATACCAGAACAGGTGGAGTTGAGTTCTCAGGAGTGGGTCTGGCAATATCCTCTGGTGATTCTGGCTTGGGGATCACTGATCTGGTCTTACATCTTTACTTAATAGAGGTCTGGAGAGATGGGATTGTGTATCGTGGATAAATTTAGATTTAATAGAATTAAATGACTTAGCTCTGGCAGAATTAGGGCCAGAATCTGTATTTGCTTGATTCCAATTTTCTTTTCATACCACCATCTACTCCTATGGCCAGCATCACTAGAAAGCACATAATTTCTACCCATTTGTGAATAAAAGAAGTGTACACACACACACACACACACACACACACACGCTCCAGACCTTTCTTTGGCTTTTTGATCACCTTTGACATGCCTTTATCCAATTCTATCCCTCGACATTTTAATCATCTCCTTGACAGAGTTCACTGAGCTCCATCTTTGGCTGTCTGACTCGGCCTCTTCTTAAGACTCTGAAGGCTGTCCATTGTTGCCACTCGTTTTCTGCTAAGACTGTTATTCATGGTGGGGCCGGGTTTTACCTTGTCTTACCACATTTTGTCCTATTCTGCCTTCAAGTCTAGGGTTGTTTAGGTC
This sequence comes from Bubalus bubalis, assembly GCF_019923935.1. Lineage (NCBI taxonomy): Eukaryota > Metazoa > Chordata > Mammalia > Artiodactyla > Bovidae > Bubalus > Bubalus bubalis. The sequence continues at coordinate 93,844,618 of NC_059166.1, read as the reverse complement.
TCCTATATTCATCTCCAAGTGATTTGTCTTTTCCATTATTATTTCCACATCTTCAACTGTTTGCTTTGAGCTTTGAATTATTTCTTCCACCCGATTTTGTGATTCCCTAACCTGATTCTCCAGTGGGACCTTCTTCCACCCCAATTCACCTGCTGAATGTTTTAGTCTTTATATGCTTATACGTACATATTTATATTTTCTCTAACGAATTGACTCATGTGATTATGGAGGCTGAGCGATTAATACAAGATCAGCAGCTGTATTAATTAATAAGCTGGAGGCCCAGAAATAGCCATGGTGTGGCTCCAGTCTGGTTTGAAAGTCTGATGACCAAACCATGTGTAAATTATCGTCTGAGTCTGAAGACAGGAGAAGAACACTGTTCTGGATCAGAGAGAAAGATTCTCTCTTACTCAGCCTTTTATTCCATTCATATCGGGGAGGGCAACATACTTTACTATTTAATTCAAATGTTGATCTAATCAGAAGCACCGGTGTACACACACACAGGAGTAACGTCTAACCAAGTATCTGGGCACCCAGTGGTCCAGTCAAATTGACACAAACAATTGGCAAGTTCACCTTGTGTGGTTGCACCCATACACAGCTCCTGAGCCGACACTCAATCTCCAAAAAAAGACAACACCAAGGTAGTAATTCTGCCTTGCAGGATACAACTCTCCCAAGTACAACTGGAGACTCATCCACCCCTTCTTCAGGAGAGCTTATACCCCAACCTCCTGCCTGTCACTTTGTCTTTGTTGTTTAGTCGCTCAATCATGTCCAACTCTTTGAAACCCTATGGACTGTAGCCCACCAGGCTCCTCTGTCCATGGGATTCTCCAGGCAAGAATACTAGAGTAGGTAGTCATTTCCTTCTCCAGGGGATCTTCCTGACCCAAGGATAGAACCACATCTCTTGCATTTGTGGGCAGATTCTTTATCACTGAGCCACCAGGGAAACCCAACTATCACTTTCAGATCAGATGAGATCAGTTGCTCAGTCGTGTCCGACTCTTTGCAACCCCATGAATCGCAGCACACCAGGCCTCCCTGTCCATCACCAACTCCTGGAGTTCACTGAGACTCATGTCCATCGAGTCAGTTATGCCATCCAGCCATCTCATCCTCTGTCGTCCCCTTCTCCTCTTGCCACCAATCCCTCCCAACATCAGAGTCTTTTCCAATGAGTCAACTCTTCACATGAGGTGGCCAAAGTACTGGAGTTTCAGCATTAGCATCGTTCCTTCCAAAGAAATCCCAGGGCTGATCTCCTTCAGAATGGACTGGTTGGATCTCCTTGCAGTCCAAGGGACTCTCAAGAGTCTTCTCCAACACCACAGTTCAAAAGCATCAATTCTTTGGCACTCAGCCTTCTTCACAGTCCAACTCTCACATCCATACATGACCACAGGAAAAACCATAGCCTTGACTAGATGGCCCTTTGTTGGCAAAGTAATGTCTCTGCTTTTGAATATGCTATCTAGTTTGGTCATAACTTTCCTTCCAAGGAGTAAGTGTCTTTTAATTTCATGGCTGCAGTCACCATCTGTAGTGATTTTGGAGCCCAGAAAAATAAAGTCTGACACTGTTTCCCCATCTATTTCCCATGAAGTGATGGGACCGGATGCCATGATCTTCCTTTTCTGAATGTTGAGCTTTAAGCCAACGTTTTCACTCTCCACTTTCACTTTCATCAAGAGGCTTTTGAGTTCCTCTTCACTTTCTGCCATAAGGGTGGTGTCATCTGCATATATAAGGTTATTGATATTTCTCCTGGCAATCTTGACTCCAGCTTGTGCTTCCTCCAGTCCAGCGTTTCTCATGATGTACTCTGCATAGAAGTTACATAAGCAGGGTGACAATATACAGTCTTGACGAACTCCTTTTCCTATTTGGAACCAGTCTGTTGTTCCATGTCCAGTTCTAACTATTGCTTCCTGACTTGCATACAGATTTCTCAAGAGGCAGGTCAGGTGGTCTGGTATTCCCATCTCTTGAAGAATTTTCCACAGTTTATTCTGATCCACACAGTCAAAGGCTTTGGCATAGTCAATAAAGCAGAAAGAGATGTTTTTCTGGAACTCTCTTGCTTTTTCCATGATCCAGTGGATGTTGGCAATTTGATCTCTGGTTCCTCTGCCTTTTCTAAAACCAGCTTGAACATCAGGAAATTCACGGTTCACATATTGCTGAAGCCTGGCTTGGAGAATTTTGGGCATTATTTTACCAGCGTCTGAGAAGAGTGCAATTGTGCAGTAGTTTGAGCATTCTTTGGCATTGCCTTTCTTTGGGATTGGAATGAAAACTGACCTTTTCCAGTCCTGTGGCCACTGCTGAGTTTTCCAAACTGGCTGGCATATTGAGTGCAGCACTTTCACAGCATCATCTTTCAGGATTTGGAATAGCTCAACTGGAATTCCATCACCTCCACTAGCTTTGTTCGTAGTGATGCTTTCTAAGGCCCACTTGACTTCACATTCCAGGATGTCTGGCTCTAGGTGAGTGATCACACCATCGTGATTATCTGGGTCATGAAGATCTTTTTTGTACAGTTCTTCTGTGTATTCTTGCCATCTCTTCTTAATATCTTCTGCCTCTGTTAGGTCCATACCATTTCTGTCCTTTATCAAGCCCATCTTTGCATGAAATATTCCTTTAGTATTTCTGATTTTCTTGAAGAGATCCCTAGTCTTTCCCATTCTGTTGTTTTCCTCTATTTCTTTGCATTGATCGCTGAAGAAGGCTTTCTTATCTCTTCTTGCTATTCTTTGGAACTCTGCATTCAGATGCTTATATCTTTCCTTTTCTCCTTTGCTTTTCGCTTCTCTTCTTTTCACAGCTATTTGTAAGGCCTTCCCAGACAGCCATTTTACTTTTTTGCATTTCTTTTCCATTGGGGATGGTCTTGATCCCTGTCTCCTGTACAATGTCACGAACCTCATTCCATAGTTCTTCAGGCACTCTATCTACCAGATCTAGGCCCTTAAATCTATTTCTCACTTCCACTGTCTAATCATAAGGGATTTGATTTAGGTCATACCTGAATGGTCTAGTGGTTTTCCCTACTTTCTTCAATTTAAGTCTGAATTTGGCCATAAGGAGTTCATGGTCTGAGCCACAGTCAGCTCCTGGTCTTGTTTTTGCTGACTGTATAGAGCTTCTCCATCTTTGGCTGCAAAGAATATAATCAATCTGATTTCGGTGTTGACCATCTGGTGATGTCCATGTGTAGAGTCTTGTCTTGTGTTGTTGGAAGAGGGTGTTTGTTATGACCAGTGCATTTTCTTGGCAAAACTCTATTAGTCTTTGCCCTGCTTCATTCCGTATTCCAAGGCCAAATTTTCCTGTTACTCCAGGTGTTTCTTGACTTCCTACTTTTTCATTCCAGTCCCCTATAATGAAAAGGACATCTTTTTTGGGTGTTAGTTCTAGAAGTTCTTGTAGGTCTTCATAGAACTGTTCAACTTCAGCTTCTTCAGCATTACTGGTTGGGGCATAGACTTGGATTACCTTGATATTGAATGGTTTGCCTTGGAAACGAACAGAGATCATTCTGTTGATTTTGAGATTGCATCCAAGTACTGCCCTTATGGCAGAAAGTGAAGAGGAACTAAAAAGCCTGTAGATGAAAGTGAAAGTGGAGAGTGAAAAAGTTGGCTTAAAGCTCAACATTCAGAAAACGAAGATCATGTCATCCGGTCCCATCACTTCATGGGAAATAGATGGGAAACAGTGGAAACAGTGTCAGACTTTATTTTTCTGGGCTCCAAAATCACTGCAGATGGTGACTGCAGCCATGAAATTAAAATACGCTTACTCCTTGGAAGGAAAGTTATGACCAACCTAGATAGCATATTCAAAAGCAGAGGAACACATGTATACCTGTGGTGGATTCATTTTGATATTTGGCAAATCTAATACAGTTATGTAAAGTTTAAAAATAAAATAAAATTTAAAAAAAAAAAAAAAAAAAAAAAAAACAAAAGCAGAGACATTACTTTGCCAACAAAGGGCCATCTAGTCAAGGCTATGGTTTTTCCTGTGGTCATGTATGGATGTGAGAGTTGGACTGTGAAGAAGGCTGAGTGCCAAAGAATTGATGCTTTTGAACTGTGGTGTTGGAGAAGACTCTTGAGAGTCCCTTGGACTGCAAGGAGATCCAACCAGTCCATTCTGAAGGAGATCAGCCCTGGGATTTCTTTGGAAGGAACGATGCTAAAGCTGAAACTCCAGTACTTTGGCCACCTCATGTGAAGAGTTGACTCATTGGAAAAGACTCTGATGTTGGGAGGGATTGGTGGCAAGAGGAGAAGGGGACGACAGAGGATGAGATGGCTGGATGGCGTAACTGACTCGATGGACGTGAGTCTCAGTGAACTCCAGGAGTTGGTGATGGACAGGGAGGCCTGGCGTGCTGCGATTCATGGGGTTGCAAAGAGTCAGACACGACTGAGAGACTGATCTATCTGACTGCATTTCAGACTATTTTGTTGACCATTATGGCCACTCCATTTCTTCTGAGGGATTCCTGCCTGCAGTAGTAGATATATTGGCCATCTGAGTTAAATGCACCCATTCCAGTCCATTTGAGTTTGCTGATTCCTAGAATGTTGGCATTCACTCTTGCCATCTCTTGTTTGACCACTTCCAATTTGCCTTGATTTTTATCACTTTACCAAGGATGAAATTAGAGCCTGTCTACAGCCATATTTTTAAAGAACTAGATTCATTCACTACTCTTGCCTGAAAGATCCCATGGACAGAGGAGCCTGGCGTGTTGTGATTCATGGGGTCACTGAGGGTCGGACATGAGTGAGCGACTTCACTTTCACTTTTCACTTTCATGCATTGGAGAAGGAAATGGCGACCCACTCCAGTGTTCTTGCCTGGAGAATGCCAGGGACAGGGGAGCCTGGTGGGCTGCCATCTATGGGGTTGCACAGAGTTGGACACAACTGAAGTGACTTAGCAGCAGCAGCAGCAATGCAAGGAGTAGATACGTTGTTAGTATTCATGGTAAATGCAGTGGCCAGTGATAGTATAGTTTACCAGGTCACCATGCCTCCATTTCAAATACAAGATGTCACCCTTCAGCTGTTACTCCATAAGGACCTCTTTAATGGATCCTAATTAATTACCAACTTTTACAGTCATCTGCCCGACTATGATTCCTTCCTTGCTTCTGGAGCTCCCCTAAGTGACAGCGACAGTGGGTAAGAGGTCAGTGTTGGATGACCTCTGCGCTGCTGGGGGGCGGTCAGGAGGAGCAGTGGTAGTTCCACCATGGACTGTGGGTTCTGGGCCCCAGGTGTGTGCTCAGTGTCGGTGCAAGTCTCTAGCACCGCCTCCATCCCACTTTGCCTCCTCAGTCCTTCCAACACGTTTACAGCCAAATCACTGTCACAATTCTGCTTTCACATTTTTGTTACTAATCATTCCATTCGAAATAACCAGAAACCTTTCTCTTTCCCTGGCCGGAAACTGACTGATGTATTCAGGTAGTGAGACTTACAAGAAAGAGTTTATATACATATATAAACACATATGGTGAGCTTGACCATAAGTTAGGAAAAAATAGAAAAATCTTCATATGCTCATCAAATAGAGCAGCGAGTCTTTTCAGCTCTGCATAGTAGCAGTTGGGCTTCCCAAGTGGCGCTAGTGGTAAAGAGCCTGCCTGCTAATGCTGGAGACTTAAGAGATGCAGGTTCAATCCCTGGATTGGGAAGATCCCCTGGAGGAGGGCATGGTGACCCACTCCATTATTCTTGCCAGGAGAATCCCATGGACAGGGGAGCTTGGTGGGCTATGGTCTGTAGCGTCGCAAGGAGTAGGACATGACTGAAGTGACTTAACACGCATAGTAGCAATTCCTCCAAGAGCTGATTCTTTCCCCGTGGCTCAGTCCAAGGTAACTGCACCTTGCAGAGGCAGCTATGCAGCTTTCAGGGGCTGCTTTTTCCCTGCTCTGTTCCCTGCCCTCCCTCTCTTGTGGGGTGCCCACCCTGTCCCTCACAGAAGTCAGTCAGGGTGAGACCTTAGGCTTGCCATGGGCTTGCACTCAACAAAACAGTGAGAGAGCAGAAAACACAGTATCTGTCATCTACACTCATGATATGATTGGTTAATACTGCAATGACTTTAAGTGCGTGGTCATCTCCGGCAGGCACTTTCTTCCTAAGCATTTAATCTCCAATTTGAAACCAAAACTTTTTCCCATGAAGGCATTTTAGGCATCAGGCAGAGGCTTTTCACGGTGTACCCCCAGGGATGCTGTGGCTCACAGTACTGCCCGAGCCAGCTCTGAGGCTCACCTTGAGAGGTCACAACAGCATGACTGCTTTTGTGGGGGATGAGGGGCATGATACTCCTAGAAGGCTGGGAATATGCAGATGGAGCCCCTTTCTGATTCATTCATTCACTTGTGAGAAATAAAATTACCACTATCACATAAAGCAGGCACTGTGCCAGGCACTTTTTGTTTTGAATATTCAAGATTATATGCAGCCCTATTTAATATGTTTCTAACACGAAGACTCTTGTCCTCATAACTTAGATTTCATTTCTTAGGCTCCTGCATTATTTCTACGTGTGATAATGAAGCTTCTCACAAAGCTGTATTCTACATGCTCTCTTGGTTAATGACAATGTATGGCAAAACCAATACAATATTGTAAAGTAATTAGCCTCCAATTAAAATAAACAAATATATATTTAAAAAAAAAGAGAGATATTCCTGTAGGAAAATCAGTTCACCGAGATAATAAGGCACTACTTAGTAATCAGAGAATATTCATGAGTCATCCTTGATGTGTCTTTATTTAAGACAAAGGCTAAAACATCAGGAAGCCTCCATAAGCCTCTTATCCTTCTCCATCAGAGGACAGACAGAATGAAAACCACAACCACAGAAATTAACCAATCTGATCACATGGGCCACAGCCTTGTCTAACTCAGTGAAACTATGAGCCATGCCCTGTAGGAGCACCTAAGACAGACGGGTCATGGTGGAGAATTCTGACAAAATGTGGACCACTGGAGAAGGGAATGGTAAACCATGTCAGTATTCTTGCCTTGAGAACCCCAAGAACAGTATGAAAAGGCAAAAAGATAGGACACTGAAAGATGAACTCCCCAGGTTGGGAGGTGCCCAATATGCAACTGGAGAAGAGTGCAGAAATAACTCCAGAAAGAATGAAGAGACAGAGCCAAAGCAAAAACAACACCCAGTTGTGGATGTGACTGGTGATGGAAGTAAAGTCTGAGGCTGCAAAAAGCAATATTGCATAGGAACCTGAAATGTTAGGTCCATGAATCAAGGCAAAGAGGCAGTGGTCAACAGGACATGGCAAGAGTGAACATCAACATTCTAGGAATCAGTGAACTCAAATGGACTGGAATGGGTGAATTTAACTCAGATGACAATTATATCTACTACTGTGGGCAAGAATCCCTTAGAAGAAATGGAATAACAATCATAGTCAACAAGAGTCTGAAATGCACTACTTGGGTGAAATCTCAAAAACAACAGAATGATCTCTGTTCTTTTCCAAGGCAAACCATTCAATATCATAGTAATCCAAGTCTATGCCCTGACCAGTATTGCTGAAGAAGCTGAAGTTGAACGGCTCTATGAAGACCTACAAGACCTTCTAGAACTAACACCCAAAAAAGATGTCCTTTTCATGATAGGAGACTGGAATGCAAAAGTAGGAAGTCAAGAGGTACCTGGTGTAACAGGAAAATTTGGACTTGGAGTACAGAACGAAGCAGGGCAAAGGCTAATAGAGTTTTGCCAAGAAAATGCAATGCTCATAGCAAACACCCTCTTCCAACAACACAAGAGAAGACTCTACACATGGACATCACCAGATGGTCAACACCGAAATCAGATTGATTATATTCTTTGCAGCCAAAGATGGAGGAGCTCTATACAGTCAGAAAAAAAAATAAAGACCAGGAGCTGACTGTGGCTCAGATCATGAACTCCTTATAGCCAAATTCAGACTTCAATTGAAGAAAGTAGGGAAAACGACTAGACCATTCAGTTCAGTTCATTTCAGTTCAGTTGCTCAGTCATGTCTGACTCTTTGTGACCCCATGAATCGTAGCATGCCAGGCCTCCCTGTCCATCACCAACTCCTGGAGTTCATTCAAACTCATGTCCATCGAGTCAGTGATGCCATCCAGCCATCTCATCCGCTGTCATCCCCTTCTCCTCCTGCCCCCAATCCCTCCCAGCATCAGAGTCTTTTCCAATGAGTCAACACTTCACATGAGGTGGCCAAAGTATTGGAGTTTCAGCTTTAGCATCATTCCTTCCAATGAACACCCAGGACTGATCTCCTTTAGGATAGACTGATTGGATGTCCTTGCAGTCCAAGGGACTCTCAAGAGTCTTCTCCAACACCACAGTTCAAAAGCATCAATTCTTTGGTACTCAGCTTTCTTCACAGTCCAACTCTCACATCCATACATGACCACAGGAAAAACCATAGCCTTGACTAGATGGACCTTTGTTGGCAAAGTAATGTCTCTGCTTTTGAATATGCTATCTAGGTTGGTCATAACTTTCTTTCCAAGGAGTAAGTGTCTTTTAATTTCATGGCTGTAGTCACCATCTGCAATGATTTTGGAGCCCAGAAAAATAAAGTCTGACACCGTTTCCCCATCTATTTCCAATGAAGTGATGGGAGAAGATGCCATGATCTTTGTTTTCTGAATGTTGAGCTTTAAGTCAACTTTTTCACTTTCCTCTTTCATTTTCATCAGGAGGCTTTTTAGTTCCGCTTCACTTTCTGCCCTAAGGGTGGTGTCACCTGCATATCTGAGGTTATTGATATTTCTCCCGGCAGGTACGACCTAAATCAAATCCCTAACGATTATACAGTGGAAATGACAAATAGATTCAGGGGATTATATCTATCTGATAGAGAGAGTGCCTGAAGAACTACAGATGGAGGTTCATGACTTTGTACGGGAGGCAGTGATCAAGACCATCCCCAAGAAAAAGAAATGCAAAAAGGCAAAATGGTTGTTCGAGGAGGCCTTACAAATAGCTGAGAAAAGATGAGAACTGAAAGGCAAAGAAGAAAAGGAAAGATATACCCATTTGAATGCAGAGTTCCAAAGACTAGCAAGGAGAGATAAGAAAGCCTTCCTCAGTAATCAATGCAAAGAAATAGAGGAAAGACTAGAGATCTCTTCAAGAAAACTGGAGATACCAAGGGAACACTTCATGCAGAGATGGGCTCAATAAAGGACAGAAATGGTGTGGACCTAACAGAAGCAGAAGATATTAAGAAGAGGTGGTAAGAATACACACGAGAACTATACAAAAAAACTTCATGACCTGAATAACCACAATGGTGTGATCACTCACCTAGAGCCAGATATCTTGGAGTGAGAAGTCAAGTGGGCTTTATGAAGAAGTAGTGGAACAAGCTACAAAAAAGCTAGTGGAAGTGATGAAATTGCAGTTGACCAAACTAGACAGCATATTAAAAAGCAGAGATGTTACTTTGCCAACAAAGATCTGTCTAGTCAAAGCTTTGGTTTTTCCAGTAGTCATGTACGGATGTGAGAATTGGGCTATAAAGAAAGCTGAGCACTGAATAATTGATGCTTTTGAATTGTGGTGTTGGAGAAGACTCTTGAGAGTCCCTTGAAATGCAAGGAGACCCAGCCAGTCCATCCTATAGGAAATCAGTTCTGAATAGAATATTCATTGGAAGGACTAATGTTGAAGGTGAAACTCCAATCCTTTGGCCACCTGATGAGAAGAACTGACCCTTTGAAAAAGACCCTGACGTTGGGAAAGATTGAAGGTGGAAGGAGTAAGGGATGACAGAGGATGAGATGGTTGGATGGCATCACTGACTCGAAGAACATGAGTTTGAGTAAACTCCAAGAGTTGGTGATGGACAGGGAAGCCTTGCATGCTGCATTCCATGGGTTCACAAAGAGTCAGACATGACTGAGTAACTGAACTGAACTGAAAACAGTCACTATATCTTGTGTAAACCCAACCTGCTGCCTGACCACCCAATTTCACACATTGTTTGATTTAATATTAAGTTTCTGAGGACTTGGGTAAAGGTCAGGGACAGTGACACAATGATGGTTGTATATTCACGGCTTCCCTGAATACCATTTAAAATAATAAAAGAAGGAAATAAAGTGAAACTGCTGCTGGGAATATTTATATAACACTGCTCATTTTCTAAATTAAAGTAAGTGTACCTTCTATAATATTAGAATTTTATATTCCATAGTTATAGATTCTTATGGATATTTGACATCACTTTAATTTGCCAAAATCGACTTTGTTTCCCTGTATTTGGATCTGTGCTTTCAAGCAGAGCCTGAGAGAAAGGCTTGGGTCCAGGTTTATGGAGTTTATGTCAGAAGTGAGCCTGGAAGTGAAACAGGGGGAGGGAGAACCCGGGTGAGGCTGCAGCCTGGCGTCAGCGCGGCCAGGGCTGAGGCTGCTGCACGGGGATGCTGCTGCTCAGAACTGCCACCTGGCGAGGCCAGGGGAGGGGTGCCTGCTCATCTGCACTCCCCCTGGCCGAGGGTCGCCCACCAGGTGCTGAGTCCCCTGCAGATGCCTCTGGGGCCTGCGTGTGGCAAAGCCAGCACCCACACTGGACACGGGTAGCTGGTTGCAGGAGAGAGGCTGTGAGGTGGGTGTGGGGAGGGGCTGGAGCCCCGGGAAGCTGCCTGTGATGTGTCTGTGTTCCCGGGAGGCTGATGAGGTCGGGGTCCAGAGTGTCCAAGGGCTACCAGTGTTTAGTTGCAAAACAAAAGATCAAACAGGACAGAAATGATTCGTAAGGAAAATGATCCCGTTTGAAGCTTAGCCACTTTCCTTCACTGCTAAAATCTGTGTTTCCATACTCGGTACGAAGACACCTCACCAGAGTTTGAAAGATCATTGACTCACTTAATTAAATATAATAAATCTGCTGTTTGCACACTACATAGGGTGATTAATCCTGTATTCCTGAGTCTAGCCTCATTCGGAACACACCCCTGGGGCACTTTGTTCTCACTTTTATAAATTATGAACTAAATGAACCTAATGCTTTGCTGATAATGGGTATATACTACATTAAGGCATGCTTTCTTAAACAGATATTCTTCATAACAGATAAGAAGGAGAATGTCTCTTGTTGTGGTCTAGCTTATTTTCAGGCTTCCTTGTAATTTAGGTTAGTAATTAGAGGATCGTTAAAACAGTGTGAATGCAAAACCCTCACAAATTTGAACAAAACAATCATGAAAATGAAAAGAGGAGAGGAAACTGGAATGGAAAGATATGGTGAGTGAGAAAACTGAGTGTTTCCCAAGATCCATGTAAAAGAGAAAGAAAAGTACCAATACAGTATACTAACACATATATATGGAATTTATAAAGATGGTAATGATGACCCTATATGCGAGACAGCAAAAGAGACACAGATGTAAAGAACAGTCTTTTGGACTCTGTGGGAGAAGGCGAGGGTGGGATGATTTGAGAGAATAGCATTGAAACATGTATATTATCATATGTGAAATAGATTGCCAGTCCAGGTTCGATGCATGAGACAGGGTGCTCAGGGCTGGTGCACTGGGATGACCCAGAGGGATGGGATGGGGAGAGAGGATGGAGGGGGGTTCAGGATGGGGGCCACATGTACACCCATGGCTGATTCATGTCAATGTATAGCAAAACCCACCACAATATTATAAAGTAATTAGCCTCCAATTAAAGTTAAAAAAAAAAAGTGGATTGTGAGGGAAGGACCCAGGAAGAAATCCTTGTGATTGGACATCAGTGGAGATGGTCTGTGTTACTTTGACTTTTATGCCATTCAGCACCCTCAACAGCTTCCCATTGGTTTTTAGGAGGAGCCTAGGGCCTGCCATCCTCGGGCCTCAGCCAGCTGAGCCCCATCTACCTTTTCAGACCCTATTCTGATTCCAGGGCTCACTAGCAGGGCAATATTCTCCGACTCACCGGATCCGAGCACTTCAAGAATCTAACTCACTGAACATGTGTAAGTGTCTCGGAGGCACCAAGGGGCTCACGGCTGAGTGACCTGCCCTGGAGCATCAGCTGGGCAGTGGGGGAGCCAGAGTTGGGACCTAACCTGGAGTCTGGGCTCTTCCTGGTCACGTCTTGGCAGCTGTGCTTTCCTGGCGTGGATGGTGGCGCTCTCTCCTTCCTGCCTTTGGAAGCCCACTGGTCCTTGACAGCTGACACCAGGTTCCATGTCCTTCAGAAAGCTTCTGAGGTTGGCTGGCTCCCAGCCTTCCATTTTTCCTTGGGTTGCAGAGACGCACAGGGGGCCTGGGTCACCTGAGCCCAGTCACTCATGTTCTCGTAGAGCAGCATGTCTAAACGTGTGTGTTTCTGCCCTAATCTAGGCCTGCTCCAGTTGAAGGGAGGCCAGCACCTTATTCTAAAACAAGGAGTTTTCACTTTTGGCAGAATTGAAGACAAGGAGACCAGGACTCCAGAGGATGGGGCTTTGGCTGGGTCACTTATTGGGTGCCCACTGCCCCCTCTGTATTGTGTTCAGAATTCGTGGACGTGAAGTGTGGTTGGGGCTGGGATGATTCTGGCTGCCATGGCTCCATTTCAATATTTATTCAAATGGAAGTTTAGTATGCATTCCAGATTCAAAATAAGTGCAGATTGACAATGTGAATATCAGAAATGACAGGTAATTTTGGAAACGACAAGAGCGGCAGTGGGGCTTGGAAATACTTCCCTACACTCCTTTCCCGTGGAGAAATTGTACTTTTACAGCAGTGGCCAGTGGCCACCATAACAGTATTAATTATAATTTTGCAGGCTTGAATATAAATGAAAAACATACGTACATGCGGACACAGATTTCTGGTGGTTTTTCTGCAGTGAAAATGGAGAGAGTTGAAATACACAAAGACAACATCTCTTGCCCATTTCCTGCCTGACACTTTTGGTCCAAAAGCCAGAAATGCAAATGCCTGGTGTGTCGGTGGGTCCAGTTTGCTTCCTTTATTCTTGGCATCAGCATTTCCTGGGTTTGGATATGGGGAAGGCGACCTTGGGAGGTGGCAGTGAACTTGGGACCATGCTTTCCTCACAAAGCATTGGTTACTGTCTGCATCTCAGGCCTTCCTGGCTGAAAGTATTCATCGTGCAACATCTGATGAGAGTAACAGTGGCCTTAATGACCATTGACTCCCCAGCCCATCCTAAAGGAAATCAACCCTGAATATTCATTGGAAGATGATGCTGAAGATGAAGCTCCAATACTTTGGCCACCGGATGCGAAGAGCTGACTCAATGGAAAAGACCCTGATGTTGGGAAAGATTGAAGGTGGGAGGAGAAGGGAGGGACAGAGGATGTGATGGTTGGATGGCATCACCGACTCAATGGACATGAGTTTGAGCAAACTCTGGAAGATAGTGAAGGAGAGGGAAGCCTGGCATGCTGCAGTCCATGGGGTCGCAAAGAGTCGAACATGACTCAGCAACTGAACAACAGCAACTCCCTGGCACAGGCAGTGGGTGGTGGGGTGGGGACCACAGCATATGCTCCAAGCCTGGTGTCTGAGCCCCGTTCTCTTCCTCCTTCACTGGAGACCCTGAAGCTGGGATGCTCGGGCCACCTCGGTCAGGCCCACCCATCCCCTGGGGACCAGGTGTAGCTGCTGCAGTCAACTACCAGTTTGCTAAGAAATGACCCTGCCCTGGTACTCACAAATGCATGGTGAAAACGCCTTTCCTCCACCAATGTTTGATCTTGTCTCTTTTCCTCTGCCTCTGTAGTAGTTCCTTTCAACTTGTGTCAGTTGAGTGGAACTGTAGAATGGAACAGTAGAATGGAACTGTTGAATGGAACAGTAGAATAAACTCCTTGAGTGCAGGATCTGAACTTCCTGGTTTCCCCTCCCCTTCTTGGGACGGGCTCTCTCTCTCGAGAACAGCCTGGCAGACATGTGTTATGGGACACGTGTCATCCCCAAGTGTGAATTTCAAGTAGCATCAATGGGGGAAGAGAATTGTATTAACTTTCTGCATATTTGATGTGCTGTGCTTAGTCGCTCAATCGTGTCTGACTCTTTGCGAGCCATTGGATTGTAGCCTGCCAAGCTCCCCAGTCCCTGGGGTTTTCCCAGCAAGAATACCGGAGTGGGTTGCCATTCCTCCTTGAGGGGATCTTCTGATCCAGGGATGGAACCTGTATTTCCTGTGTCTCCTGCATTGCAGACAAATTCTTTACCTGCTGAGCCTGTAGGAAATGCAATGATCTTGAAAGGCCTTAAAATTTTTTTTTTTTTTTTGGTGTAAGAATGATTTTCTTTTTTTTGGTCAAGATTGCTGACCTCAGGAAAGAACTCAGCTATTCTGACAAAAAGAGGTTTCCCACTTGTTACTGGGTGTGTGTATGTATGTCAGGGGTGGGGAGTGAGGTTGGGAATTTATTTCATCATTTCCCATTAATTTAAAATTTTATTCATTATAAAATTATGTTTAAATTAATTAACATTAATTAAAATTTAAAGTTACCCTTTATTCTATGGGCTTCCCAGTGGCTCAGCAGTAAAGAATCCACCGGCAGTGCAGGAGATGCAGGAGACATGTGTTCAATCCCTGGGTGGAAAAGATCCCCTGGAGGAGTGCATGGCAACCCACTCTAGTATTCTTGCCTGGAAAAATTCCATGAACAGAGGAGCCTGGCGGTCTACAGTCCATGGGGTCTCAATGAGTCGGACATGACTGAAGCAACTCAGCAGCAGCAACAGCATCTTTATTCTATATAAAGTTTAACTGGATACAGAGAAAATTTCTTGTAAGTAACAGGCATATCTATTACAAAAAAGGAAAATTGCTGTATCATCCAGACCTTCTCAAACTTTTCTGTTGATGTGGCCCACTTGTCAGTTCAGTTCGGTTCAGTCGCTCAGCCGTGTCCTACTCTTCGCGACCCCATGGACTGTAGCACGCCAGGCCTCCCTGTCCATCACCAACTCCTTTGACCCACTCGAGATCTTGTTAAAAAGCCATTTGGAGTCAGTGGAACCAGCACAGGGCCCACCATTCTGCGTTCCTAACAAGCTCTGGGTGATGCTCCACTTGAGTAGTAAGAAACCACACAAGCCAGCGTAACTCTTTACTTTAGAAAGTTTCATAATATGGCAGCATTCGTGCTTTTTTTTCTTTTTTTTTATCCAGGGTGGGCTCTGCATAGATAATAACAGTCCCCCTCTCAGGTTCCTGGGAGGATAAAGTGATGTCAGCCCCTGCTCTGCACTGTGTGCTCTGTGGGCCAAGACAGCAGAGACTCCGGGATCCCTCCAGAAACTCAGACACTGGGCCTGCCTGGGTGGATGGAGTCAACTGTGCTTCAGTAAGATGCTGGGGCTGTGGGCATGGTGACGTTTGGGAAGCACGGACACCATGCAGATGGAGTAGCCTGTGCATGGGAAATGAGCCACTATCCTCTGAGTCTTAAAACCTTCTGAGTTCATTCATTTTCCATTCACAGGTGAGGACTCCTCCACAATCACAGAAGTAGGGTTCCTGCCAAGACCTTTTGATTCTGAAACCTGGGCCCTAGAGAGAAGTGAGCTTCCCAAGCAGTGAAGGCCTGGGTACCTCCCCCTCCTTGCAGCACTCCCCCACCCCCTGCTGCCCCTGGTGCTCAGGCCCCTGGCTGGTCCAAGTCCAGCGGCTGCACTGGGGTCACTCTCAGACCCCCTCCTCCTTTCCCTGGGTGGAACCCCGCGCTTTGTCTCACACTCAGATGTTCCAGTAGGCTTGCTGAACACTGACTAGGTCCTTGGTTAACCTCAGGGGTGTATGATTCATGCAGGGATTTCTGAACATAAACTTTTTGCTCAAAAGAAGCACTCCTGTGGGGGAAATTCTAGACTTTGTAGGATTTGTGAGCATGTGCTTTAGGACATAAGGTGTGTGTATATATGTGTGTGTGTACTATGTGTGTGAAGTATGTGGAGTGTGTGTATGTGGAGTGTGTATGTGTGGAATGTGTGTGTGACTATGTGTGTGGAGTACGTGGAGTGTGCATGTGTGTGTGTGGTATGTCTGTGGTGTGTGTGTGTAGTAGGCATGTGTAGTATGGATGCAGTGTGTGCGGTATGTGTGTCTGAGTGATTGTGTAGTATGTGTATGATAGTATGTGTGTGTGGAGTGTGTATGTGTGGAGTGTGTGTGTAATGTGTATGTGAAGTGTGTATATGTGTATTATGTGTGTGGAGTGTGTGTGTGGAGTATATGTATGTGGATTCTGTGTGTATATGGAGTGTATATGTGTAGTGTGTGTGTGTAGTGTGTATGTGTGGAGTATGTGTGTAACGTGTGTGTGAAGTGTGTATTATGTGTGTGTGAAGTGTGTGTGTGGAGTATATGTGTGTGGAGTATATGGATGTGGAGTATGTGTATATATGGAGTGTGTATGTGTATATATGGAGTGTATATGTGTAATGTGTGTGTAGAGTGTGTGTGTGTGTTGTGTGTATGTGTACCATGTGTATGGATTGTGTATGTGTGCATGTGCTTGGCGGGAGCTGTGGCCATGGCTCCTGATCTCCACATCTCAGCTCATGGTGGAACCTGCTTTGTCTTGTGTGAGTCTGGCCTTGGGAGTCCAGACACTTGCAGAGAAGATGTTTCTTCAGGCGAAGTCAGAGCAGAAATGGATGTAGGGGATGAAGGTCAGAGAAGACTGTGGCTCTGGGGTCTGACCAGCAATATCCAGGGCATGAAAGACATGGTTTGGGGACCAGCACTGGGGGGAACAGTTATGTCATGAAGACCCCCGTCCCACCCTGATTATGCCATCTTCAATTTTATATGCAATTTTTGTTTCCAATTTTGCTTTGAAGTTTTCAGAAATAGGCTAATAGGCTGTATGTGCTCTGTGTTCCATTTAGCCACATCTCTTGGTCTTAATTGCCTTTTATCTAAACTTGAAGTCCTTTTCAATTTGCTCGTGTTTCTCACCTCATGGGCACTGATTGATTTTGTTTCTTTTTGCGTTTTTGCTAATAGGAATCAAATTGGCTTGCTGATTCTCATTAGGCCTGTTTGAGTTGATAGCTTCATTTAAAAACTGGGGGTTTTACTCAAAGTTTTTGTTTATCCTATAGTTTTTCCTCTTGGATCAAGACCACTTCTCAGATAATGAATTCAGAGCCCAGAGGAATACAGGTTAGGTCTTCAAGGCTTTCAACCTGCTTTGCCATTGTTGTAATTTTTATTTTGATGTGTCTACTTAAGAGTTTCCAAGTATGTCTTTTTGCCTTTTTATACTGTTTATGAGGTTCTCAAAGCAAGAATACTGAGTGGTTTGCCATTCCCTTCTCCAGGGGACCACATTTTGCCAGAACTCTGCACCATGACCCGTCCATCTTGGGTGGTCCTGTCCAGCACAGCTCATAGCTTCATTGAGTTACACAAGACTGTGATCCATGTGTTTCCTATAGTCAAAGCTATGGTTTCTCCAGCAGTCATATACAGATGTGAGAGTTGGACCATAAAGGCTGAGCGCCGAAGAACTGAAGCTTTCAAATTGTGGTGTGAATAAGACTCTTGAGGGTCCCTTGGACAGCAAGGAGGTCAAGCTAGTCAACCCTAAAGGAAATCAACCCTGAGTATTCATTGGAAGGATTGATGCTGAAGCACCAATAATTTAGCCATCTGATGCAAACAGCCAACTAATTGGAAAAGACCCTGATACTGAGAAAGATTGAGGATGGGAGGAGAAGAGGGTGACAGAGGATGAGATGGATGCATGGCATCACGGACTCAATGGACATGAGTTTGAGCAAACTCTGGGAAATGGTGAAAGGCAGGGAGGTCTGCTGTGCTACCGTCCATGGCGTCACAGAGTCAGACAGGACTTAGTGACTGAACAACAACAAAAAGCATGTCTTGATGTTGATGATAACATGTGGAGGAAGAGATCATTTTATAGGTGTATTTTGACAGGTAAGAGGTATGAAAACCAGCTTGCTACCCTTCTCCGAGACTGACTTGGAAAGTCACTTATTTGGGACTAAAATGTAATCGTAGGAAAAAAAAATCTGTCCTTGGTTAGTGTAAGAGACTTAGGAAAATCTACTGGTTCATATCAAACTATTTTCGTTCCAGTAATGTCTTGTGACCAAGGATTGACTGGGCCGCTATAATGAAGAAATGGAGAGAACCATTTGGAGTGCTTTCAAATTTTGAATTAAGGGGCTCAGAGTTTCTTCCTCTGGAATGCCTCCCTCTCCAGCCCCCATCAGCACTTTTTCTCCTGTATACATAGACACATATGTATACTCCTCTGCCTTTAGTGCAAATCGTTTTATAAGCAATTTGAATTTGGAAATCTATGGGAATTACTTTAATGATGTAGTACATTGGACTTGTTGTATAACAAAGCATGAAAAGTGGAAATGTTACTTGGCATAATTTGCACAGCACATACACAGGCTGTGTGTGCATGTGTTTATTTGTGGTGGGCTGAATCTCATCTATAGTCTTAGATGGGCAAGAAATGTAACTTTATATTTTACAACTCAACTTCATTTTTTGATCTTGTGCTCTGGTCCACTGGGAGTGGGTGCAGTGCTGACATCACCCCTTTCTGGAGTTCTCCTTGCCTCCCTCCCTGATGCTACTCTATCATCCAAGGTCCCTCCAGCCTCAGAATGCTGAGTGGCAGAGAGGAATGGTCCCTGGTCCCTATGTTCCCGCTGGAGTCTCAGAGTCTTGGAGCCCCTGGCCTCCTCATGGCTGACCTTCTGCTGCCTGGCACCACCCTTAGGGAATCTTCTCTGCACTGTCCATGGTTCTGTTTCCTAGAAACACAACATAGCCACCACCTTGACACTGACCACTTCTCTTTGCTCCTGGGACTCCTGGCTCTGTTTTCCTTGTTCCTCCTTCCAAGCTTGGTCTGCAACCCATCCTTATTCACGTTATGACCCCTCAATCCTCTGCTCTTGGCTCCTGGGGACTGAGGCTGGGGTTTCAGCTGGAGGGTCCATCTGCACCCTCCTGAGGCACTGGATCTGTATGTGAACAGGATGCGGAGGGAGTTGGTGGGAAAGCAGAAAAATACCTCAAAGATCAACTCTGTGCTGTCCTGGGGTCTAGATGTGTGTGTTTCATTCTGTGAGAGCTATTCCAGATCACCATGCTGATGGCTTTTCCTTTAAGTTGCAGGGTCTGCCATCAACAAGAAATCAACAAGTGTTCACACACCCTTTGTCACGTACCGAATAGCCTATTTGGTAGAAGAGATCCAAATTGTTAGCTGTGCAGTGAAATTACCATTTTATTATAAGTTTCTAAGGACAATTAATTTTAAAAGCTGGCTGGTGAATACACTGTGAAAAGAAGCGGATTGTTAAGTACTTATGTTAGGCCAAGTTTTTTTCCCTCCTAATAAGGCACTTAAAGTCTTACCTTTTAAATACACTCCTTGATTAATGTGAATTACATCTGCAGCATGACAAATATTTTTCAAAAACAAAGAATTTTCATGGAGGGAATTCAAATCAGAAGTAAATGGATGGGTGTGAAATCCTTTTGCTGCTACAATAATATGGTAATTTATGTAATACCTCAAGCATCCAAATCTTTTAATGGATTTTTTGAAATAATAAAAGACTGAAAAAAATCAGTTTTGCTAGTTCTCTCCTTCACTGAGTGTTTATTTGAAAAATTCCTAGTTCAGTTAATGTTCTCTTGAAAGATAATAGTGGCCCTGTCTGGAAGAAGGAGAGAAGAATGGAATTCTTGTGGTTTTTCTTCTCAGAAATTGCTATAGTCACTCTGGGGGACATGCTCTCCCAGTCATTCTTTTTTCTTTCAGTGTTCTGATATAACTTATGGTGCTACATCATACTTCAGATCTTTATCACAGCTTCAAATCTGATGCACCAGCTTCCATCAGCGTTCATTTATCACTTTGAGGCCCAAATCACATCCCCTCTGGATGTCCATGGTGCTTCTCAGACAATCCATGGTGAAGGATCAAGTTTCTAAACCTGAACATTCCATTCCTGTACTAATTTCCTCATAGACACAGCAGCTGGCATTGGTGTCTGCCCGCCCTTGGGGTGTTCTGGGGTCCCTCTCTGGAGCCCCCTCTCTCTGCTCACTCAGAGGACTGCTTTCTGAAATGAAGTCCTTGCTCATCATCTCATAGACCCTGCCGGTAGCATCCAACAGCATTTGGCTTGTGTTCCAGCTGCTCACCCTCTGTGACTCGTCCCCTCCTCAGGAAGCCACGTCTTCAGTGTCCAGTTGGGGAGAGACCTGTGTCCACTACACATGGCAGCTTTGATTTCTGGATGGTCCATAACATTCGGAACCACAAATGCTGCTCTAGCATTGCCTCATGTTTCCAAATGGATTGCTTATTTTACTGAATGAATGACTAATGAATTTGCAGGGGAAGAAGCAGGGAATGTTTCCAGTCGGGGAGGAGGAGGGAGGAAGCAGACCGCCTTCTGTAGGAGGGGCAGGGGTGGTGGTGTAGAGAGGGGCCGGGATGCTTCACCTGGGTCTTCAGGACTGAGGAAGAGTTTGGGCTCCCTTGTAGCTCAGTCAGTAAAGAATCTGCCTGCAATGCAGGAGACCCAGGTTTAATTCCTGGGTAGAGAAGATTCCCTGGAGAAGGAAATGGCAACCCACTCCAGTATTCTTGCCTGGAGAATTCCATGGACAGAGGAGCCTGGCGGGCTACAGTCCATGGCATCACAAGAGTCAGACACGACTTAGCAGACTTAGCGACTAAACCACCACCACCACCACCACCAAGAGTCTGGGGAGTGTCCACCCCTGATTTGAAGAAGTGTGTGTGTGCATGTGCACGCGTGCGCGTGCAGAGGGGGGCATTTATGAGGACGAGAATACCAACTTGTGTATCACCTTTTCCTAACTGAATTTTTATCGAGATAACTAGATTCCCATCGAGCGGAGAGCAAAGATCAGGGATGCCCGGCCCTGCATGCATCGCCCCCTCTGGTCACATGTTGCACAGCTCCACTCCAGTATCATGCCCAGGACATCGATGTGAATTCCACCCACCAAGTGACCTCAGATTTCCCCAGGTTTGTGTGCACTCGCTTTTGTGTGTGTGTGTGTTTAGTTCTATACAAGTTCATCACATGAAGGTTCGTGTGGCCACGACCACAGTCAGGACACAGCACAGGTCCATCGCCACCTGGACCGGTCCTGTTGGCCTTTCAAGCCACCCTCTCTCTGTTCCTCCGGCTTTCCTACTCAGGCCCGGCCACTGCGCATATGTTCTCCATTTCCACATCCGGGCATTTCAAAAATGTTACATAGATGGATGCACTCAGCATGCAACCTTCCAGGATTGACTTTTTCCCCTCAGCAGAAGTCTAATTGTTATCTATATTGATAGATATATTGTTGTATTCTAATTGTTATCTATGTTGTTATTCTAATTGTTATCTATATTGATATTTTGTTATCTATATTGATTGTAATCTATATAGATAATTTCTTTTTATTGCTAAACAGAGTTCCACAGTATGGATGCATGAGAATTTGTTTAACCATTCACCTGCCAAAGGACATCTGGGCCAATTCCAGCTTTAAAAGTGAATGTGAAAGTCGCTCAGTCATGTCTGACTCTTGGCCACCCCATGGACTGTAGCCCGCCAGGCTCTTCTGTCTATGGAATTCTCCAGGCAAGAATACTGGAGTGGGTTCCCTTCTCCAGGGAATCTTTCCAACCCAGGGATCGAACCCAGCTCTCCTGCAGTGCAGGTAGATTCTTTACTGTCTGAGCCACCAGGGAAGCCCAAGAATACTGGAAATAAGAAGTCATATAAGTATACAGGTTTTGTGTGAAAATAATCTTTATTTCTCTGGGGTAAATGCCAAAGAGTACAACTGCTGGGTCATGAGGTAGCTGCATGTTTAAACTTGCTGTTTAATATTGTTTCCGTACTCTACTTTTTTGTATTACAATTCAAAGTCCAGTTGCTGGAGCAGTTGTGGCTCTGATAAGAATCCCTGAATAAAACTTTCTTCCCTTCTTAGTCTTTTTGCCTCTTGCAAAATAGTCTTAAAACTTAGATCTCATTTTATACTTAAAGCAAATCTACAAGCTCAATGGCATTTTAAAGGAAAACTGAAACACAGAAATGTTAAGTTAATTGATTATACAGGGAATTAATGTTATGGTTTGAAGGAAATCCCAAGACCCCTAACGTAGAATTTTTTAAGCCATACCTGACACCATATTAATGGTGCATGAAATCAACAAAGATTGTCACAACCAGAAAGTTTTTATAAAGAAAGAGACTAGACTAGAATACAAAATACCATAGTGCATCATACATAATAAGAGTATATATTGTGCAGTCTTTGTGCATTTTTAGGAGACCAGTGCTTTAACCTCTGAGCTATGGAGCCACTTTATATGTATATGTATACACACATATGTATATATATGCAATATGTATATGTGTGTGTGTGTGTGTATATCAGATCAGATCAGATCAGTTGCTCAGTCGTGTCTGACTCTTTGCAACCTCATGAATCGCAGCACGCCAGGCCTCCCTGTCTATCACCAACTCCCAGAGTTCACTCAGACTCACGTCCATCGAGTCAGTGATGCCATCCAGCAATCTCATCCTCTGTCGTCCCCTTCTCCTCTTGCCCCCAATCCTTCCCAGCATCAGAGTCTTTTCCAATGAGTCAACTCTTTGCATGAGGTGGCCAAAGTACTGGAGTTTCAGCTTTAGCATCGTTCCTTCCAAAGAAATCCCAGGGCTGATCTCCTTTAGAATGGACTGCTTGGATCTCCTTGCAGTCCAGGGGACTCTCAAGAGTCTTCTCCGACACCACAGTCCAAAAGCATCAATTCTTCGGTGCTCAGCCTTCTTCACAGTCCAACTCTCACATCCATACATGACCACAGGAAAAACCATAGCCTTAACTAGACGAACCTTTGTGTGTGTGTGTGTGTGTGTGTGTGTATATATATATATATATTCCAAATCCTGAAAGATGATGCTGTGAAAGTGCTGCACTCAATATGCCAGCAAATTTGGAAAACTCAGCAGTGGCCACAGGACTGGAAAAGGTCAGTTTTCATTCCAATCCCTAAGAAAGGCAATGCCAAAGAATGCTCAAACTACCGCACAATTGCACTCATCTCACACGCCAGTAAAGGAATGCTCAAAATTCTCCAAGCCAGGCTTCAGCAATATGTGAACCGTGAACTTCCTGATGTTCAAGCTGGTTTTAGAAAAGGCAGAGGAACCAGAGATCAAATTGCCAACATCCACTGGATCATGGAAAAAGCAAGAGAGTTCCAGAAAAACATCTATTTCTGCTTTATTGACCTAGCCAAAGCCTTTGACTGTGTAGATCAGAATAAACTGTGGAAAATTCTTCAAGAGATGGGAATACCAGACCACCTGATCTGCCTCTTGAGAAATTTGTATGCAGGTCAGGAAGCAACAGTTAGAACTGGACATGGAACAATAGACTGGTTCCAAATAGGAAAAGGAGTATGTCAAGGCTGTATATTGTCACCCTGCTTATTTAACTTATATGCATCATGAGAAATGCTGGACTGGAAGAAACACAAGCAGGAATCAAGATTGCCGGGAGAAATATCAATAACCTCAGATATGCAGATGACACCACCCTTATGGCAGAAAGTGAAGAGGCACTAAAAAGCCTCTTGATGAAAGTGAAAGTGGAGAGTGAAAAAGTTGGCTTAAAGCTCAACATTCAGAAAATGAAGATTGTGGCATCCAGTCCCATCACTTCATGGGAAATAGATGGGGAAACAGTGGAAAAAGTGTAAGACTTTAGTTTTCTGGGCTCCAAAATCACTGCAGATGTTGACTGCAGCCATGAAATTAAAAGACACTTACTCCTTGGAAGGAAAGTTATGACCAACCTAGATAGCATATTCAAAAGCAGAGACATTACTTTGCCAACAAAGGTTCATCTAGTCAAGGCTATGGTTTTTCCTGTGGTCGTGTATGGATATGAGAGTTGGACTGTGGAGAAGGCTGAGCGCCGAAGAATTGATGCTTTTGAACTGTGGTGTTGGAGAAGACTCTTGAGAGTCCCTTGGACTGCAAGGAGATCCAACCAGTCCATTCTGAAGGAGATCAGCCCTGGGATTTCTTTGGAAGGAATGATGCTAAAGCTGAAACCCCAGTACTTTGGCCACCTCATGCGAAGAGTTGACTCATTGGAAAAGACTCTGATGCTGGGAAGGATTGGGGGCAAGAGGAGAAGGGGACGACAGAGGATGAGATTGCTGGATGGCATCACTGACTCGATGGACGTGAGTCTGAGTGAACTCTGGGAGTTGGTGATGGACAGGGAGACGTGGCGTGCTGCTATTCATGGGGTCACAAAAATGTGCATATGTGTTTAGGCAGAGGGTGATATGATTGGATGGCATCACTGACTCAATGGACACGAGTTTGAGTAAACTCTGGGAGTTGGTGATGGACAGGGAGGCCTGGCGTGCTGCAGTCCATGTAGTGCAAAGTCAGACATGACTGAGCAACTGAAGTGAACTGATATACATATATAATTGGTTGATATACATATATATGTATATATCAGTGATGGTTAAAATAGATATATTTATATAAAATTGAGTGATGCTTAAAAATGCTAGAAACTCTATCCCTATAGCTTCACTTTTTCCATTAAAACTCCCATATAATTACCTTGCATTTTCCCTTAATAAGAACTTGCAATACTCCAACTAGAATAGAGGTTTAATTAATAATTCTTGGTTAATATTTGTATGAAGGTAGGTTTGAAAGGAGATCTCTTATCTGATGGGAATTTGTCAAAATGTTATTTGTCACTTTATGGAACTTCATTTTCTTTTTCACTTGAGACAGATTATAGAAAAAAAGAGAAGTCTACCCAAGTCATTTGATAAAATTCACATTGATAGCAAGACATTCCAAGGGCAATATAGAGTTAGAAGTTAGAAGATGTTCCCAAGGTCACACATTTAAAGATGCCTGGAGCCAAGACCTAAGTCCAAATGTCTGACACCCAATAATACTTTTTCCCTGAGATCTTATCCTGCTTCTCTATGGGGTATTCTCAAAGAAGCATATGGTGGCTACATTGATTTTGTTATGAGCAGTCTGCATGCACCAGGATTTTTGTACAGAGGTTATTTAAGATGCAACCAAGAAGATGAGGGAACACAGACTGACCGTCTGCAGACCTTGGAAGGACTGCCATGTAGGAAAGGGGACCACACTTCTGTTTTACAACATGAGGTAGATGTAAGATTGATGTTTGACAGTGAGGAGAAGGGAAACAGGTTCATCCTAAGAAAAACATTTCTAAGTAAGCTGTTCAGGAGCAAGAGAACTGCCTGGCATGGTCTTGACCTAGTCACATGAAGAAGTACTCATGAACCCATCGGAAAACCATCCATCCTAGCCGTGGGGATACAAAATTCTCAGATTAGACCAAATGTTCTTTCAGATCTTTTCCAAATGCAGCTTCCTAGGAATCTACTGCTAAATGACTTTCCCCTCTGTTAGTCATTTATCTCTTCTAATTCTGCCCACATACCAGATTTCCTTGCAATCTGTTTAGAATTAAGGAAAGTATTTCCAATCAAAACCTTAACTGCCATGATTTTATTTCAAATAGGCATAATTTATCAAAAACTGAGTTTAGGGAATATGCATTTTTTCTCATCGTATTTTGAATTGGTTAATAAATCAATTAACTCATATTGTGGAATGGAATAGAACAGGATATGTGTACTTTGGTATTATCAATGTGAAATGGAGATTTGCCTGATCATAAGCCTCAAGATCATAAGTCTTCTCTCATAGCTCAGTGGTAAAGAATCTGCCTGCCACACAGGAGACCTGGGTTCAATTCCTGGTTGGGAAGATCCCCTGGAGAAGGAAATGGCAACCCACTCCAGTATTCTTGCCTGGAAAATCCCATGGGCAGAGGAGCCTGGCGGGCTACAGTCCATAGGGTCACAAGAGTCAGACAGAACTTAGCAACTAAACCACCACCAAGCCTCAAGAAGAAGGAGGGGCAGATATTACTCAACTGGAAATTCTGATGGGGAAGAAAAAGTGATTTGCTCAAGGTCATGGAGCTAATAAGTGATTGCACAGCAAATATATGATCATCGGGCTAATGAGTCCTGGGCTTGTTGCTCCTCTTTGATGACTTCTTGAATAAATATTAAACTTTCCACAGGAGAATATGCATGATGAGAAGCTTCTTCTAATGACAGCATTTTCAAGAGGTTATGAGTCCAACTTATTTTACAAATAAGTAAAGAGTCATCCCTGCTTTACTTATTAATATATTGCTAGACAAAATAGAAGATTCCTTTCCCTTCCATGGAGTTTTGCTTTATAGATAGATACTTCTATTGTGAAAGCAAAACATCCTGAATCATAAGATTTTACCTCATGGTTTTATATTACAAATCCCTCCACAAAAGATATTGAAGTTCATGTCAAGCGCCATCAGGGGAAAATGTGAGCATAACCGAGGTGTTCAAGTAACCCAGTCTGTACCCTTTTACATTGTGGGGTCAACTTGACAATACTGTTTACACTTCTTTTACTTTCATTTAGTTTCTATTAAAAAATTTTTTTTTGGGGTGTGCAGTGCAGCATGTGGGATCCTAGTCCCCCAACCAGGGATCAAACTTGCATCTTCTACAGTGAAAGGGCAGAATCTTAACCATTTCACCATCAGGGATGTCTCGTTTTCTATTTCATCCTGTTGCATGTGAGCTCAAACTCCTTCCTGTAGTCTGGCACCAGAGATAAGAGTGGATGTGGGCTCCAAGGTCTGACAGACGTTGTCCACAGTGTCTCTGGGACTACACTGATGACAGGAGATTTGGTGAGCTCTGATTTAGAAAGCCCTACAGACTTGATTTGAGAAGGCGTGGGTGGAGACGAAGGCGAGGATGGAGACGAAGGCCTGAATGGAGATGAAGGCGTTTCACTGTGAGAGTGGTGAGTGCTCTCTCTGTGAAGGGAGAGACCTCACAGAACGAGAGTGGCCAGGCTTTGGGGGAATGCTGTTTTCTGCCCTTGGACCCCCTGTCCCTGTTTCTGCCTGGCTGTGTGGCCCCTTGGACCATAGACAGAGGGAAGATGACACGAGGCCAACTTGGAAATAAGCTTCTGCTGCTGCCCTTTGAGCCTGTTTTCCTGGTAAACTACCATTGCTGACGGCTTCGCAGGTGTGGGACCCTGTGGATGCCTTCCAACACTCCCTAGCATGAGGCGGTGAGGGGTGGGGATTTCCAGAAATTGCTCTTTGGGGCTTATGTCTGTGAGAGGTTTAGTAAATGCCACACGTTGCCAGTGAACCCAATAAGCTACTTTTGGAAGAGTCTGGAGGACACACTTCATGGGGAACTGAGTTTCCGGGATTGTTGCTGGGGCTTTTGCTTTTGTTACATCAAGTGTTTGCAGCCGGAGCAGCAATTTCCACCTCTCCCTCTTTCAGGGAGGAATTTTGGTAGTTAAAGAAGAAGCCAAAGTGGATGCTTGTGTTAAATTCTTTGTTTTCACCTGGAAATTTTGCATAATTTCTAAATGTTCCTTTTCCTTTTAAAATATTCTTGATCATTTTTATAATCTTTTATTTATTCTATTTATTTATTTAAATTGATTTGTTTTTAAAAATGGAAGCTTCGCAAGCCGTTATAAGAAACAGTAGAGAGATCTCAGTTTCCTCCAGTGGTAACATCTTGAAAAACTCAGGCAGAAAATCACAACAGGATAGAGACATGGAACATCTCCACCACCAGGAGGCTTGCTTCTCAGCTGCTTCCTCCCCACCTCATCACCTCCTTGACTCAGTTCTCCACTTCTGCAATTTTATCAGTTTCAGATGGAATGTTATGTAACGGAATCATATGCTTTGAAAACTTTGGGGCCGGCTTTTTCCACTCTGTAACCCTCTGGGAATTCACTCAGGCTTCCAGGTGGTGTAGTGGTAAAGAATACGCCTGCCAATGCAGGGGATGCAAGAGATTCAGGTTCAATCCCTGGGTTGGGTAGATCCCCTGGAGAAGGAAATGGCAACCCACTTCAGTAATCTTGCCTGGAAAACTCCATGGACAAAGGACCACGGTGGGCAACAGTCCATGAGAACACATGTTGTGTGTATCAGGAGTTCATTCCTTTTCATTGCTATTACATGATACGGATGCACCATGATCCACCTGTGGAAAGACACTTGGACTGACTACAGGTTTTGACTACCATGAATAATCCACTTAGAAACATTTGTAGACAAGGTTTGGTATGAACATAGTTATGTCTTCTTTCTTTCTCTTTTGTATCAGTTTAGCCATAGTTTTATCAAGCTCTTCAAGCTCTTTTGGATGTTTCCTTTATCCATTGATTTTCTGTTTTCAATTTAGTGATTTCTGATTTTATCTTTTTTATTTCCTTCTGCTTGCTTTGGGTTTATTTTGCTTTCCTTTTTTTTTTCTGGGTTCTTGAAATAGGATTGATTTGAGACTTTTGTTTTTTATAACAGTTTCACTTGCTGCTGCTGCTGCTAAGTCACTTCAGTCGTGTCCAACTCTGTGCGACCCCATAGATGGCAGCCCACCAGGCTCCCCCATCCCTGGGATTCTCCAGGCAAGAACACTGGAGTGGGTTGCCATTTCCTTCTCTAATGCATGAAAGTGAAAAGTCAAAGTGAAGTCAGTCGTGTCCGACTCTTAGCGACCCCATGGACTGCAGCCCACCAGGCTCCTCAGTCCATGGGATTTTCTAGGCAAGAGTACTGGAGTGGGGTGCCATTGAGTGCTGTAAATTTCCTTTTCAGCACCGTTTTAGTTATGTCCCACAAGTTTTGATATATTGTATTTTCATTCAATAGATTAAAATCTTCTTTTGAGACTTCCTCTTTTACTCATGAGTTATTTAAAAATATGTTGGTTAGTTTCCAAGTGTTTGAAAATTTTCTTATTATCTTTCTATTTTTGATTTCTAGAATGAAATCAAAGTGGGGGTAGAGAATACACTCTGCTTGATTTAAATTATTTTAAATTTGTTGGGATATTTTTATGGCTTGAGATATGTTCTATAATGATGTATGTTCTGTGGGCACTTGAAAATAGTGTATATTCTGCTGTTGTTGGGTGGAGTGTTTTATAAATGTTGATTAGATTGTGATGAGGCTGGTGAGTGCTATATCCTTGCTGATTTTCTGTCTAATTGTTCTATCAGTTGCTGACAGGGAGTATTAAAGTCTCCTAATATAATTCAGTTCAGTTCAGTTCAGTCGCTCAACCATGTCCGACTCTTTGTGACCCCATGAATCGCAGCACGCCAGGCCTCCCTGTCCATCACCAATACCTGGAGTTCACTCAAACTCATGTCCATCGAGTCAGTGATGCCATCCATCCATCTCATCCTCTGTCCTTCCCTTTTCCTCCTGCCCCCAATCCCTCCCAGCATCAGAGTCCTTTCCAATGAGTCAACTCTTCTCATGAGGTGGCCAAAGTACTGGAATTTCAGCTTTAGCATCATTCCCTCCAAAGAAATCCCAGAGCTGATCTCCCTCAGAATGGACTGGTTGGATCTCCTTGCAGTCCAAGGGACTCTCAACAGTCTTCTCCAACATTTTTTTTGCTTCATATATTTTCTAATTTTTTTATTTGGTACATACATGTTTGAAATTCTTGTATCTTCTTGGTGAATTTAGCTCTTTTAAGTCTTTTATATCATGCTCCCTCAGTCTCTCATAGATTTCTTTGCTCTGATGTCTGTTTTACCTGATAGTAATACAGTGACTTATGCTTTCCTTAATTAACACTTGAATGATGTATATCTTCTCATTTTTAAAACTCCAACCTGCCTATATTATATTTGAAGTAAGTTTCATGTAGATAGCACATTGCTGAGCTATGTTTTCAAATCCACACTGCCAATTTTGGTCTTTTCATAGACATAATTAGACAATTTATATTTAATATAATTTTGATATGTTAGGATTTGTCATTTTATTATTCTGTTTTCTCTCTCTTTAATTTCTCTGCTTTATTTTCCCCTGCTTTCTGGGGAGTAGTACTTGAATGCAATTTAGGATTCTATTTTGATTAAGCTACAGTGTCAGACTTTATTTTTGGGGCTCCAAAATCACTGCAGATGGTGATTGCAGCCATGAAATTAAAAGACGCTTATTCCTTGGAAGGAAAGTTATGGCCAACCTAGATAGCATATTCAAAAGCAGAGACATTACCTTGCCAACAAAGGTCCATCTAGTCAAGGCTATGGTTTTTTCCAGTGGTCATGTACGGATGTGAGGGTTGGACTGTGAAGAAAGCTGAGAGCTGAAGAATTGATGCCTTTGAGCTGTGGTGTTGGAGAAGACTCTTGAGAGTGCCTTGGACTGCAAGGAGATCCAACCAGTCCATTTTAAAGGAGATCAGTCCTGGGTGTTCTTTGGAGGGAATGATGCTAAAGCTGAAACTCCAGTACTTTGGCCACCTCATGCGAAGAGTTGACTCATTGGAAAAGACTCTGATGCTGGGAGGGATTGGGGCAGGAGGAGAGGGGATGACAGAGGATGAGATGGCTGGATGGCATCACTGACTCGATGGACGTGAGTCTGAGTGAACTCCGGGAGTTGGTGATGGATGGGGAGGCCTGGCGTGCTTCGATTCATGGGGTCACAAAGAGTCGGACACGACTGAGTGACTGAACTGACTGACTGACAGTGTTTCTTGGTGTATATCTTTGTATAGTCACTTTATGGATGCTCTTGGTATTACAATTTGTATATAGAACTGTCATAGTCTATTGGTGTCATTATTTTGCTAGTTCAAGTGAAATGTAGAAATCTAACTTCCCTTTACCTCCCTTGGCCCTTCCTTATTTATAATAAAATTGTCTTACATATTTTCTGTACATACATTTAGACCCAAACTAAGCAGTATTATAAATTTTGCTTCAACTGCCAAACGTAATTTTAAAAATTTAAGAGGAAATGGAAAGCTTGTTGCTTTGTTTATTTTTGTTTGTTTACTGTATTCTTCCTTCCTGATATTTCAAGGTTCCTTCTTTTATCATTTCCTATCTGTCTAGAGAATTCCCTTTAGCTTTTCTTATAGGATAGGTCTGCTCGTGAAAAATTCTCTTAGATTTCCTTCATTTCTTGTATTTAAAAATGTCTTGATATTGCAGGGTATTTTTGTTGTGTGTGAGATTCTGGGTTGCAGCTCTTCCCTTTCAGCACTTGAAAAATGCTATAGCACTTTCTTTTGGTCTCTGTGATTTCTGATGAAAAATCTGCTCTTGTTCTAATTGCTTTTCACCTACATGTGGGGTGTGAGTTTCCTCTGGTGGCTTTCAAAATGTTTTCTCTGTCTTTAGCTTTTAGAGGTTTAATTATGATGTGCCTTGGCATAGATTTCTTTTGGTTTATTTGCAATTTGTAGGTTTATGTCTCAGTTGTATTTTTCATTTTCATTTTCCTATCATTTTATTTTCATTTGCAGTTTAAGATCTTCCTGGTTCTTGGTATGTTGAGTCATGTTTAATTGAAATTTGGACATTTTATTATCATATGGAGAAGGCATGAATCTGGATCTCAGTTAAACCTTCTGTTTAAGCAGGGAAAGGGAGGGTGTTTCCTTGTTAATGACAGGTGGAAGGGGTAGTCTGGATCCCCCACGTGGCTTCCCTTGACACCAAGTGAGGCTTCTCTTTGCGGCTGGGAGTGAGGTGCTTTCCTTGTTAGCCCATCTGAGACTTGGTATCCCCTCCCTACGATGGTGGTGATGCTGCTACATCTACATATAAGCCTCCTCTGTGGATCCAGAGTAATAATAAATAGGCAGCTGTGCTGTGTCCTGTAAGAGCTTTGCAATGGGAGGTGCTGTTAAAGGTGGTTAATGAACTTTGTGACTGAGGTTCACATAACAGCAGGTTGACAAAGCTAGAGATGCACACACTGAGGCTATTTATGAAAAAAATTCACGAGATTATAATAAAGTTTAAATGCTTGATCCCAGACCTGGTTCCTGCCTTCCCTCTGCCATTCCGTTGTCTTTTTATACAAGAAGGAAAATCACAGGGACCTAATTAAAAAGTAGACCAAAGCAAAACCACTGCCATGAGGTTTTCCAGGTAAAGAAAAGTTAAAGAAAAAAATGGGGCCTATTTAAACCAAGACATACTCATATGCCAAAGTTTATTTTCTGTCAAAAATCCTCTTAGTCTTATTCAACTCAGACAAATGAAAGCTGATGACCTAGATGTGAAAATTTGTATATTCTTCAACTTAATCTCATAAGTCATTCAACTCTAATTCCTTTGTGAATTCATATAATCCTTCACCAGTGAATTAATGGATAATATTCTTCTCAGTCAGTTCCTTGGAGAATAGAGTTTTGTGTATATAGTTAAATCCTTGTTAATATCTATGATTATACCATATAAATGAATGTGTCAAAGTTATGCCCTTGAAATGTGGAGGAAAAGTTACTAGATTATCATTTCAGTATTCAATATAGTCTTTCTTGGCAAAGTGCAGTGCTGAACTATTCTTTCTTATGAAAATAATGAGTGATACAAATGAGTGATGCAGTGATACTCCATCAGGCTGTTAGGAATTCAGGTTGGTGGGCAAAGAAACCTTCAAAAGCCTAACGACTGTCATTCTTTTCTGACATTTCTCCATTTTAAGAAATAGACTACAGCAAAATGAAGAGAGCCTACCCTGAAAGGACTGAGTCACAGCCTGGACTATTTCACATTGATGCAATTTAAAATTAGAGCTGAAAATCTCTAATTAATGGGGTTACAGGATAGAAGCCCCAGGAGGCCCTGCACTGTGTAACATGGCCCAGCATCTCTGCCGTACAAAGTATAAAGCATCAGCCCATTTGTACCTGAGCTCCCATGCATTTTGGCTTTGTATTTCAGCTCCAGGTTCTTTGAGGATGGAAGTTCAGTACCAAGTGTTTGATCTGGAAGACTCAGGCTAGAATATAGCTAAGCAGCACCTTTCTTCTGCTCAAACATCCCATTTTCTCTCCTTGTCTTCCTGTGTGTTAGTTGCTCAGTTGTGTCCGACTCTTTGCGACCCCAGGACTGTAGCCCACCAGGCTCCTCTGTCTATGGACTTCTCCAAGCAAGAACACTGGAATGGGTAGCCATTTCCTTCTCCAGGGGATCTTCCTGAATCGGGGATCGAACACAGGTCTTCCACATTACAGGCAGATTCTTTACCATCTGAGCCACCAGGGAAGCCTCTTTGCCTGCCTAATTCTCACTTAACCTTCTGGGTCTTGGCTTGGATGTCACCTATGGTGGAAAGCATTTCTGGACCTTGTGGCTTGTGTCAGGGCCTTTACTTTGCTCCTGAGACACCTGCCACCACGCAGAGCACTTATACAAGGCTATTCAATTTTCCTTAAAATATCCTTACTGTGCTCTTGACTTCCACCCAAGCATAGTTAGCACTTTCCAGTAGAACTTTTTGGGGTGGCAGAATGTTCTAATCTGTGCAGTCCAACCTGGTAGCCACTAGTCACATGTGACTGTTAAGCTCTCAAATATGGCAAGTATGACTGAGAAATGGATTTTAGATTTATTTAATTTAAACTATTTAAATTTAGATGATAGATATATACAAATGCCACAAACTAACTTTAAATAAATACTTTAAATTGCTTATTAAAATTATTTAGATTTAAGTTTAAATAGCCTCATGGTTATTTTTGGCTACCATACTGGACAGCATTGCTTTAGACTGGGAGCTTCTTGACAGCAGGGACTGCATCTTATTTACCTGTGAATTTCCAATACCAGAGAACAGAATCTAGCCTTTCTATGACTTCAAGAAATACTTGTTGACCATTGTATGAATGTCAGCTTTCTATCCTTACTGTACCATCACATTTTGTTTGATAGCTGAGACTCAGATGCCGATATTGGAGCTTAAGTTTTGGCTCCATCATTTAATATTTAGGTCAAGGGTGACACTCTCTCTGTGCCTCAGTCTCCTCGTTTTTAAAGTGAGTTATCAGTTGTTCCTACTTCATAGGCTTATAATGAGCATTAAGTAAATTTATATTTTATTCATTCATTAATGTAGTAAATACATTCATTAGAGTTGAGTGCAATGGTTGGCAGATAGTAAAGTCTACTATATAATGACGATCGTTAAATTAATTTTGTAGTGTTGTCTTTTATTGACAGAAGAAATGAGAGATAGAGAAAGATACAAATGAGAGAAAACACTACTTTGGTAGAAAGTACTGCGTTCTGTGCAAGGTCATATAAACTAAACCCTTGGCGGGGGGGTCTTCATGCCTACCTTATTTTATCTGAGAGTGATTCTTAAGCCTCAAAAGGTCTGCAGCTGTGATGTGTACCATACGAGATGAACTAGAGCCCATGACTGAGAAGCACAATAAACAGAGGTTATAAAGCAGAGTAATTCAGAACACAGACAGTGACACTTTGGGTTGGTGACAGCTGCCTTACTATCGTTTATAATAGAAATTAAGTCTAACCAACTGTAGCCAAACGCCCCTTCCAAGAATGG
Source organism: Bubalus bubalis (assembly GCF_019923935.1). Taxonomy (NCBI): domain Eukaryota; kingdom Metazoa; phylum Chordata; class Mammalia; order Artiodactyla; family Bovidae; genus Bubalus; species Bubalus bubalis. Next base: position 93,810,012 of record NC_059166.1, on the reverse strand, counting down.
CAGTAAAGATGCTGGCAGAAGGGCCCTACCCAGGAGCAGTCTCCCCTGTGGTCAGTCTGAGCCAGAACTGCCTGGCAGCCAGGGTGCGTCTCTCCCCCCCGGTGAGTAATTACAATCCCATTCTTCTTTCCTTGTTTGACATCTTCAGTACAGAGTTGATGAATGAATTAAAAAAAAATGTCTTAACTCTGAAAATCATTTCTTTCTTTATATTCAGATGGTTATTTTCATTTATTGATGTCTGTCTCCATTCAGGGAAGGAGAATCTTGGCTTTGGACAACTCAGGCTGTGCCCTCCCCATTTTGGAGGAAACTTAGAGCATTCCTACTCATGTTTTAGGATAAGAAAACTGAATCCCAGAGACATGCTGCTTGCCCAAAGCCACATGATTCAGAGTAAATAACAAAGTTTGAAACTACAAGTCTGGGTTTTGCAGTTTCTAGTTCAATGAATTTTCAATGAGTTTAGAAGATGCTGGAAGGAAAGAGAGAAGGGATGGAAAGAGCAATACCCATATGCAGGCTTTATTTCAGTGGGATTTGGCCTTTTATTTATCATAGTGAAATTCTGATATAAGTTTCTGGGCCTCTCTTCAGGAGAATGCACACAAATATTTTTTGGCTGACAAATTTGGATGATAACAGTCCCTGAATTTCACTGACGGACTCTTATTTAAACATGCTTAGTATGGAAAGAGTCTGGTTTCATTTTAAGAAATTATAAATAATGGCTACAGATCTCTGCATGTCGATATGCTCTGAAACATCTGCTAGAAAAGGGCACGTTTTTGGGGGAGAAGGATGGATTCTGAACAGGTTTTATTATTCTTGATGATTGAAAAAACTAGCTGTAGATTGTATAGCTTCTCTGGCTTTCATATTTGATGTAGTTATGATGAAAAACTGTGAAGTTATACTGTAATACCTTTTATTCTTTAATAAGAAAACATTATTATATATTCCTTCTTACCAATAACCTTTGAAGTTAGTTGTGCAAGCTAAATCACTTCAGTCATGTCCGATTTGTGACCCCATGGACTGTAGCCCACCAGGCTCATCTGTCCATGGAATTCTCCAGGCAGGAATACTGGAGTGGGTTGCCATTCCCTTCTCCAGAGGATCTTCCTGACCCAGGGATCGAACCTGCATCTCTTGTATCTCCTGCACTGGCAGGCAGGTTCTTTACCACTAGCACCACTTGGGAAGCCCTGAATTTAGTTGATGTTACTAATCGTTACCAAAGTGTATATATTTCAAAGGCATTTGCTTCCTAGGAAATAAAATATTCCAATTCCAAGAAGTAAAAGTGGAAGATGTACTAAGTATATGGTGCTTCCAAGTCAGTAAAATTGTACTAGGAAAAGAGCAAAAAAATATTTTAGATACTTTTAATAATGCTGGCATTTTCAGAATTTAAATAAGTTGCTAAGAGGAATAAAGAAATTGTGGTAAGTAACCAGAGATCTCTTTAAACGTGGATATTAATAGCAAATGTGAAATCTACTAACTACAGCAATCAGCAACCTGGTGGGGATGGAATTAAAATTTAAAGGACATTATGAAGGTTTTATTACTGGTTTAAGTCCTCATTTTTACTTCTCAATGGGGAAAGTGAAACCACTTCTCAGAACAGTAATTTTAAATTGTATAAATGAGGAATGAAATCATGGAAAAGAACTATGTGTCCTTAATACTTTTTAAGAAAAGACAATAAGCCGTTACTTATCGATCTTATATCCTCCAAAATATATAAGAAATAGCTCCAGGGCAGCTTGGACAAAATTTATCTCATCTATCATTGGAAGTGCTTTCTATTTATTTTAAAAGTAGCCACAGGGTCTTATGAAGAATTTCATTTCATTAATAAACTCGGGTTATCTTTTCTTGCAGAACTCTTTCATGCAGAGGGGGAGAGACTGAACACTCGAGTCAGTTCTCAAACAAGTCCATTCCTGCAGCGGGATGACACAGCACCGTTTTCCCGCCCCTAGAAACCAAGTCTGTAACCAGAGTTGTCCATTATTTCTAAAGACGCCATACTCTGGATACCCCTGATCACCGTTCAACTTTCTTTTTACAGCATGATTTGATCTAAGCAAACAACTTCCAAAGGACACTTGGAACACAGACAGACTCAAGAGTGGAAATATCTGGAAAGGCTTTCACTGTAGTGGTTTCATTCCTATAGGAGAACTGGCGGAAACCACGTCTTGGGGCATTAGTGTTTCTAAGAGTCTGATACAGCCAGTGCGAGGAGAGCCCAGTTCAACACCTGTTTGCTGAGCATTTTTTATATGACAGCCTCTGCACTTGGTGCTGGGGATACCAGGATGAACGGAACCCAATGTCTGCCCCGAGGAACCTCACAGATGAAGGGCAGGAACTTCATTAGAGTATGATTTTAATACAATATTTCCCTGGTGGCTCAGATGATAAAGGACCCACCTGCAATGCAGGAGGCCTGGGTTCGATTCCTGGGTTGGGAAGATCCCCTGGAGAAGGGAATGGCAACCCACTCCAGTATTCTTGCCTGGAGAATCCCACGGACGGAGGAACCTGGTGGGCTACAGTCCATGGGGTTGCAAAGAGTTGGACACAACTGAGCGACTTTCACTTCACTTTACTTAATATAATACACACAATTCTCTGAGAGATGTATGTACAGAGCATACTAAATGTGAGAAAGTACCTAGGGCAACCCTGGAGGCAGGAACGCTTGTCTTTCAAAGAAAAGGATGCGGTAGGGGCATGCGAACATCCCAGGTACAAAAGACCCTCGTGGGCAGAAGTCTGGGGCTAGAAGCAGCACAGGGGCTTTGGGAGTCCCTGGAGTAAGACGCGGCCCTGTGGCTGGAGGGACCAGCAGGGTCCATATCTCAGTCCAAGGAGGACCGCCCACGCCATGGTCTTTAGGAGTGGACTTTATTCCACGTCTCATCTGTTTACAGGAAAGAGATTCATGGGAGGCTCAGAGACAGAATCAGAGGCCTGGAGGTCATCGATGTGTTGTAGGAACTGTAGAATGGATGGGACCAGTCAGGGAGGGTCTGTACACATCAGGAGGGCACTGGAGAACCTAGACATCAGCAAGTCCTTGAGGAAGGGTCAGGAAGAGGCTGGGGAATAGGACGATCCCCATGGAGCCTGTGCAGAGCCTCAGAAAGTCCAGCAGGACCAAAGCTAGCAAGTGTATGTGGCCAGGAAGAGGTAACTGCAGCTTAGCTTCAGGGGTTAGTGGGTTGGTGGGGGAAGAGGGTCAGGAAGTTGGGAAGTGAATGGCAGGTGAGACACCGCTGAATGTGGATGAAGAAGTTCGTTTTCTCTGAACAGAGACCCTGGTGAGTTTCACGGTTGGGGGTGGGTCTGTGGGGGTGAAGGGAGGAAGGCATGCTGCTGGAGAGAATTTAGGAGGGAGTGGGATAAATATTCTATACGGTGAGCTGTCTTCAGCCAGAAGGGGACCTGTCTTCCTCTGAGACTGGACAGAAGGATGTGAAGTTGCTCAGTCGTGTCTGACTCTTTGCAACTCCATGGACTGCGGCACGCCAGGCCTCTCTGTCCATTGTCAACTCCTAGAGTTTGCTCAAACTCATGTCCATTGAGTCGGTGATGCCTTCTAACCATATCATCCTCTGTTGTCCCCTTCTCCTCCTGCCTTCAATCTTCCCCAGCATCAGGGTCTTTTCAAATGAGTCAGTTCTTCGCATCAGGTGGCCAAAGTATTGGCATTTCAGCTTCAGCATCAGTCCTTCCAATGAATTTTTAGGACTGATTTCCTTTAGGATGGACTGGTCGGATCTCCTTGCAGTCCAAGGGACTCTCAAGAGACTTCTCCAACAATGTATTCAGGAAACACTAAAAAAATGAGTAATTCGAAACTCATGCAAAATTTTCCAGCAGATAGAGAAAAAAGGAACACTTGACAAATCATCATAAGGGTTTAGTTTTTATAAACTTGACATTAAACCTGATGAGGACAGTTTGAGAAAGAAAAATCTAACTCACAACCTTGGGAGAAGGAAGTCTTAACAAATGCAGCCACTTCAATCCTACAGCGAAGAAATAGGTGAACAGAAGGGGCTTTAGGAAGAGTAAGAAAAACCACAAGTGAAGGAAGGCTGTCAGAAGCATAGCTTGAGGAGTTCTCAGGAAGTTGGAGGGTTGATAGCAAAGAGAAATCTCACTTCCTCTGTACTTTTGCCACTTATTGTTCTAACATTATAAAGTGTGAAGGAAATGAGACTTCAGACTTTTAAATTTATTTAGGCAAATATTTATTAAAGCCTTTCCATGTATAAGGTGGGCTTCCCTTTATCACAGGTGGCACTAGTGATAAAAAACCCGCCTGTCAATGCAGGAGACATAAGAGACATGGGTTTGACCCCTGGGTCAGGAGATCCCCTGGAGGAGGGCATGGCAACCCCTCCAGTATTCTTGTCTGGAGACTCCCATGGACACCGGAGTCTGATGGGCTACAGTCCATGGGGTCACAAAGAATCAGACATGACTAAAGTGACTTAGCCTGCATGTATGCATGTATAAGGTATATGATTTGGAAATTTAAAAGGTACTCCCTGAGGATCTGTGAAGAACACAGTGGTGGCTCCCCAGGTTCTCCTAGAAAACATGTAGAACAGCCAGGATAGAAAATGCCAGGGGGCAGACAGTCTTCATAACACAAATCCCAAATCCTGGGTGAGTTGTGTCAAATCACCAACAGCAACAGGACCTCCTGGGGACGGCACCTGCCCAAGCGGAGCAGAGAGAAGCAGTGGGGTGTCTGACAACCTGCTGGCTTCCAAATAACAAGCAAGGAGTTTCCTGGAAAACAGAGCAACTGGCTTGAGATCAACAGCAAACTGGGGATGTTGATGGTCCCAGAGTGTCCGTGGTGAGACTGAAGGGGCTTGAAAGGTCTGAGCTGCCTTCATCCTCAAAGCAACCAAACAGAGTCTCTCCCAGAACAAAGCTGGGTGACAGTCCACACTGAGAATAAACCGCTGAGGGGAGACTCTCAGCTGAACTTGTCGAGGACGATCGAGACCACAGGAATATGGAGTCCACCCGGGAGTGGTGATGGAGACTAGACCCAGGCCGTCTCAGAAGGCACGAGTACTCACTGCGGGATGAATAACAAAATAACCAGAAAAGGGTGGTCTAGAGACATCCAATTGGGAAAGCTACTCTAAGCCAAGCCTCCTGTTAAGAAGTTTAGAAAATCTCATTCTATAAATTAATTCTTAAACTCTTATTCTATAAGCCACAGGAAAGGACAGCTTTCAAATCATATTTAGATGTATTGCAGGATACAAAGAATAAGTAGAATCTCTATAGATAATGAAGACATCAGATATTTTATGAGATATTCTTACAAAAATGAAAACTATAATGTTCTTTCAAAATGAGGGAAAAGATACGAATATTGAAGAAAACTCAGTAATGAAGTGGTATAACTTAAGAAAGAATTAGGCATAAGAGAAAAAAAATCATTTCAGATACTAAAACTAACTAGAAATTTGTTGTTGTTTAGTCACTAAGTCGTATTGACTCTTTGGTGACACCATGGACTGTAGCCCGCCAGGCTCCCCTGCCCATGGGATTTCCCAGGCAAGAATACTGGAGTGGGTTGGCATTTCCTCCTCCAGAGGATCTTCCCAACCCAGGGATCAAACCCGTGTCTCCTGCATGAGGAGGCAGATTCTTTACCACTGAGCCACCAGGGCAAAGAGTAAATAGGCACAGTAGGTAATACTTTACAATAAATAGCTGATGAAAAGGAGGGGAAAAAATGTCCAGACTTTAAATATTATTTTGTATTGGGCTATAGCTGATTAATCAGAGAAGGCAATGGCACCCCACTCCAGTACTCTTGCCTGGAAAATCCCATGGACGGAGGAGCCTGGTAGGCTGCGGTCCATGGGGTTGCTAAGAGTCGGGCACGACTGAGCAACTTCACTTTCACTTTTCACTTTCATGCATTGGAGAAGGAAATGGCACTCCACTTCAGTATTCTTGCCTGGAGAATCCCAGGGATGGAGGAGCCTGGTGGGCTGCCGTCTATGGGTCGCACAGAGTCGGACACGACTGAAGCGACTTAGCAACAGCAGCAGCATAGCTGATTAATACTGTTGAGGTAGTTTTAGGTGAACAGCGAAGCGAGCCAGCTACACACAGACATGAATCCATTCTCCATGAATCCAGCCTGGCACATAACATTGAGCAGAGTTCCCTGTGTTATACAGTAGGTCCTTGTTGGTTATGCATTTTAAATATAGCAGTGTGTACATGATCTTCCCAAAGTCCCTAACGTTCCCTCCCCACACTGTGTCACCCAGCAACCGTAAGTTTGTTTTCTAAGTCTGTGAGTCTCTTTCTGCTTTGTAAGTAAGTTCATTTGTATCATTTCTTTTTAGATTCCATTTATAAGGGATGTCGGGCTTCCCTGTGGCTCAGATGGTAAAGAATCTGCCTGCAATGCAGGAGACCCGGGTTCGAATCCTGGGTCAGGAAGATCCCCTGGAGAAGAGAATGGCTACCCACTCTAGTGTTCTTGCCTGGAGAATCTTACGGACAGAGGAGCCTGGCGGTCTACAGTCCATGGGGTCACAAAGAGTTGGACATGACTGAGCGACTGACACTATAAGGGATATCACAGGATACTTCAAAGGAGGAAAAAATTGAAAGATTAAAACACTGAAGATGCTGGGGGCTGAGTGGGGGGAGGGGAGAGCGGGCCTTGAGGATGTTGTTTGATGGGTATAGAGTTTCGGTTTTGCAGGATGAAAGGAGTTCTAGAGATGGATGGTGATGATGGTTGCACAGGAGTGAGAAGGTGCTTAATGCCCCTGAGCCACACACTTAAAAATGCTTAAGATGGGAAATTGTATGTTATGTGTATTTTACCATGGTAAAAAATTGAAAGGGAAAAAGGAAATGAATAATGCCGGGGAGGGAGGAGGGAGGAGGGTTCGGGATGGGGAACACGTGTATACCTGTGGCGGATTCATGTTGATATATGGCAAAACCAATACAATATTGTAAAGTTAAAAAAAAATAATAAAATAAAAAAAATAAACTCAAGAGATGGAAAGTATTAAGAGGAGTGTGATAAATTCAGAAATAGGCAAGGAAAATCCAACGCATGTGTATATATATAAATATATATATATATGAAATCCATGAATAATAAATCAAAATAAGTTAGAAGTACCTAATCATACTTTCATAATTCAAGACAACTTTCATAGCATATATTTTATTATATATATTTCATAGCATATATTTTATTATAATTATGTATAGAAAGCGCACTTTGTATAGCTGGGAAACTGACCCAGAACAAATATCCAAGCAGTAGCTTTATGAGGGACAGAAGAGTAGGTCATCCTCAGGCTCTTCAAGAACAATGCCTTAGACCAGAGGAAGATAGCGCAACGTTCAGGATGTGGAAGGAAATGTTCAAGATGTGGAAGTGAGCCCAGGATTTCATATATTTACTCAAACCAAGTTTTAATTATGATGGCAGCAAATTGGCTTGAACATGTGAGACCTTGAGGGAAGCCGTTCCCAGGAGCTTTTGGTTGGGATCCCTTGGACTGCAAGGAGATCCAACCAGTCCATTCTAAAGGAGATCAGTCCTGGGTGTTCTTTGGAAGGACTGATGCTGAAGCTGAAACTCCAATACTTTGGCCACCTCATGCGAAGAGTTGATTCATTGGAAAAGACTCTGATGCTGGGAGGGATTGGGGGCAGGAGGAGAAGGGGACAACAGAGGATGAGATGGCTGGATGGCATCACCGACTTGATGCACATGAGTTCGGGTGAACTCTGGGCGATGGTGATGGACAGGGAGGCCTGGCGTGCTGCAATTCATGGGGTTGCAAAGAGTCGGACACAACTGAGCGACCGAAATGAACTGAACTGAACTGAACTAATATGGAAAGTGAGCTTCAGCCAAATGGGGTGATAGCTGAAGAGACTGGAGATGATACGTTTACACGCAGGACGGAGGAAGGGGATTAGGACTGAAGTGGAGTATGTGATGGTTCCATGCTCTGACACTAGAGATATGGTGTAATTCTGAAAAATGAGGAGAGAATGGGAACAGCTTATGAAAAATATTTAAAACAGTTTTTTAGTAACTATCCTGATAGAAGTTTTGGCATTGTGATTCAGAGAAATTTTTGTGTGACATAGAGAAAACTCAGGATCCTTGCTGTGGACAGAAGGAGACTTAGATGAAGGAGAGAAGAGCTTCCATTAATATGAATTTTGAATAAGGAGTATCAGTGTGAACACACAAGTATTTTAACTGTAAATAAATAAATAAACACAATATTGACATAAATAGTTGTCATAATATTATAAGTAATTTTTACATACTATATTGTACATATAATTACTTAGAATTATATTCCCCATAGGGCTTCCCCAGTGGCTCAGTGGTAAAGAATCCCCTTGTAGTGCAGGAGACATGGGTTTGATCCCTGGGTCAGGAAGATTCGCTGGAGAAGGAAATGGCAACCCATTCCAGTATTCTTGCCTTGGAAGTCCCATGGACAGTGGAGCCTGGCAGACTACAGTCCATGGGGTTGCAAAAGAAAATCAGACAGAACTTAGCAACCAAACAAAACACGATATTCTCCATAATGGACCAAGCTGGGAAAGAGATTTACATTCTACAGGATGAAATAGTAGATGCGATGATGTCCATTATTAGATATTATTAGAAGCCTTTTCCTCTAGCTTTCCAAGTTCAATTTCCTTCAGTCCTAAGGGCTTTAGCCACTTCATGAAGTTGTGACCTTTGCACATTTTAAAGCTTATACCCTTCAGTAGTTAATGGTCTTTTGCTTACTAACAGCTCTTTATATTACATTTTACCAGCTCAATTGATCGGTATGTTTTCTGTCTGCTGATTGGATGCAGGCTGATGCAGGCCGTGTCTGCACCTGAGGCTATGGACCAGAATCAAACATTACATGCACTGGTGAGCTGCCAAAGGACTTTGGAGAAAGCCGATGATGGTCTTCAGGCATTGTGTCGCTAAGTTAAATGTGGCTGACTTGTCTGGGAGAGGGAAAGCCAGTATGTGCCACTGAGAGGGAAAAAGAGTGATTCTGGGTGTTGGCAGATAAGATGGATAGGAGAGGAGAGAGCTGAAAAAATCCAGGAAAAGAATTAATAGGGTTTGGATTGCTCAGAGAGAGAAGCAAAGGAGATGCTGATAATTTCAAACCACAGACTTTGAATATGTCAGAGATGTCAATACTGTGAAGCCAAGGATATTGATAAGGATGTAGGGGGAAGAATCTGGTGTTGGGAGGACTGTGGTGATTTGGGTTTTAAATGAAGATGAGCTATCTGGGTAACAGTACCAGAAAGGTGGTGAGTGTAAAGGTCCGGAGTTCTGGAAGAGGAGATCCTCACAGCTCTAAGTGAAGACTGTTGATTCATTTACTCCTTGGCATTCCTGCGATGTTCTCAGTGTTGGGATTCAGAGCAGACTCAGCACATACACACATCTGAGTGGGATGCATCCTGTAACCTGGAGATGTCCTGTAATGTTCATTGGAACCTCTCCTTGTGCAGCAGACACTGACTCCTGAGGACCTCGTTGGCCACCTGCAGCTCCTCAGATGTGGCACCAAGGTTCAAAATTGAATTCAGGCATTCTGAAACACATATGCCTTCCCATCCCAGGCTGCCTTTCTGCACACGCTAGGTGCTAATACCCGCCTCACCTATCCCCACTAATTGGGAAGAAATGTTAGCTCTTTACTGAAATGACTTCTGCAGCAAGTGAGGCGCTGCTTTTTCCAGGGGAACTTTATTTTTGACAAGACATTGGAAACTTAAAGGATGAAGCTATGGTGGTGAAATTTCAAAAAGTAGTCAAGTTCTGACAGGCCCCAAGCAAGCGTCTGCTTTCTCTAAGGTTTCTGCACCCTCAGTCTGGTCCCTGGGTACAGACCACATAAAAGCAAATTAGTAAAATGGAGAAGTGCCCAAATACATCAGGATAAACCCAACACTAATGCTCCTTTTACTCATGAAAAGCTAGCATTTTGCTGACAAGGAAATAAGAGAATCCTGGTGTGTTTCTGATTATCTGGTCAACTAAAGTGAGCGAAAGTGAAAGTCACTCTGTCCTGTCCGACTCTTTGCGACACCATGGACTATATAGTCCCTGGAGTTCTCCAGGCCAGAATACCGGTCAACTAAGTGTTTTCTTATTTTATCAAGTTGAAAATGTAATTAAAGGGAACAAAAAATATATTGATGTGTTTGGAGGTAGACAGTTCAAATACCCTTTCTTTGGTTTCTTAAGAGCACATATGTTGGAATAAGATGGCCTGGTTCAAATCCTGAGCCCACTACCCACTAGCTTTGCGACCTTGGGAAAGTCACCTGAGCTCTCTGGGCTTTAGTTTCCTCAGCAGTGAAATGTGGATATATAATATTCACTGTTTCTTATGGTTGTTGTTAATCTATCTACAGTGCTTAGAGGACTGTCTAAACTAAAATAAGAGCTACCATATGACTCAGCAATCCCATTCCTGGGCATATATCTGGAAAAAACCATAATTTGAAAAGATACATACACTCCAACATTCATTGCAACACTATAGTAGCCAAGACATGGAATCAACCTAAATGTCCTTCAATAGAGGAATGGATAAAGAAGGTGTGGAACATATATACAATAAATACTGGGTTGGCCAAAAAAGTTTATACAGGGTATAAGATGTTACAAAAAAACCCCAAATGAATGTTTTGGCCAACCCAATACTACTCAGCTATAAAAAAGAATGAAATCATGCCATTTGCATCAATATGAATTGACCTAGAGATAATCATACTAAGTGAAGGAAGTCAGAGAAAGCAAAACATCATATGGTATCGTTTATATGTGGAATCTAAACAATTGTACAAATGCTATTTACACAGCAGAAATAGACCCACAGGCACAGAAAACAAACTTACAGTTACCGAAGGGGAAGGCAGGGGCAGGATAAATGGAGAACTTGGGATTAACAGATTCACACTACTGCGTATAAAATAGATAACCAACAAGGACCTACCATACAGCGCAGGGGACTCTACTCAATGTTTTGTAATAATCTGCAAAGGGAAAAGGATCTGAAAAAGAATATATATGCGTGTATGTGTGTATCACGGAAGCACTTTGCTCTACACCTAAACTAACATAACACTGTAAATTAACTATACTTCAATTAAAAACTGGTTTTAAAAAGACCAGTTCTTCTTTACCCTGAAGGAAAGAGTACCTGGCCCCTCATAAACACTATGCAAGCTTTCATACTGCAGGGTCTGTTATATCCCATGTACATGGTGTATTTGGTTTTCCTGAGTTGCCTATTTAGACTGCTGAGCCATGCGATTCAGGGATATGGTCGTACTCTAGGAATTTCACTTCGTTTGGAAAGAGATTTACACCAATGAAGAGAGAGCCCACAGTGAACATGAGTAAACATGCCAACTGCACAAGCAAGTCAGTGTTGGTGGGAGGTGGGAGGTGGGTAGGTTTTGGTGGAGACTCCTTGGGGGCAGGGTTGGCACACACACAGGTGTGTGTCTGGAGGGGCAGGGGTGGGGAAGAGAGAGAACATGAGCTGGGAAGAGGAGGCCTTGGGCTAAGCTTTCACACAGCAGGATTCTGATAAGGAGGAGAGGTCAGAGGAGAAGGTGGGAACAGCATTAGCAGGGAAGGGGTTTGAAAACCTATGTGATGACTGACGTCATCCAAGAGGACCTGGATCTCTTTCGAGATCTGGTCACCTGGGAAAAATACCAGTGGTCTCAAGGTTAGATAGCAGGAGGAGGGATGGTTATTGAGTCATTTGGTCTTGTCCAACTCTCTGTGACCCCATGGACTGTAGCCCGCCAGGCTTCTCTGTCCATGGAATTCTCCAGGCGAGAATACTGGAGTGGGTTGCCATTTCCTTCTCTAGGGGATTTTCCCAACTCAGGGATCAAACCTGCATGTCCTGCTTGGCAGGTATGTTCTTTATCACTGAGCCACCAGGAAAGCCCCTGCAGGGATGGCATCGTTTACTGAAATAGCAAAACCTGGAGGCAGAAGTGGGTTTGGAAAGGATAACACTTTTACTGCCACTGAGACTTGGTTGCTAGAGGCTGCGAAGAGAGGTGTAAGTCCATCAGCACAGTGCCTGGCACATAAGCAGTGCCTGCACCAGCCAGCCACGATCACCTCTGCTCTCCAGCGGTGCCGGGCAGCAGTTTCAGCGCCAGGCTAAGAAATGCTGGTCACCAATGTGCAGATTTTCTAAACTTGTTTGTACACTTGGGTTCTTTTTTTCTGAAATAAGCAAAATATATCTTTATAGCTGCAAGATTTAGCTTGAATTTTCACCATGGTTTTAACTGTGATTAGAAAAACTGGGATAATAAAGCAGTCAGACCACAGGACTTGCAAGAGGCCGTAGGGAGGCAAATTAGCCAACCTTCTGTCACTTTTTCCTCTGATTACAACTTTCCCCGAGAATTTTTTTTTTCTACCTAGAATAAAGGGAAAGGAAAGCTTTGACGGCCTTTAGTTCGGGAATGGTTGATGGCATTGTTAGCACAGACACATTCATTATGACTCTAAACTTGCTGAGCCGCGTGGGAAACCACCTGGGAGTGCTGGTTGCATTAGAATTCCACGTACACGGTGCAATGAGTTTAATCTGTGTAAAATAAATTTAATAATTTGTTGACTTTTGTCTTCTTCCTGGACTTAACTCCTTCGAATTGTACTTGAAAAGGCATGTACTTAAATGCTACAGGAACACTGAAACCCATACCTCCTGTCATGGACTCTGCAAAATTACGAGCCTCAGTGCAAAGATGAGGTGCAAAGGAGCAGGCAATTAACACTGTTTGTTTTAAGATGTTTTCACTGAGAGCTGGTATTTTTTTTTTAAGTAAGCAGTCTTTGTGTTTGTCGTTTTTCATGGTCAGAGCAAACTGAGATTCTAGGCTCAGTGAACGTGAGAGCTGAGGGGTGGCTTGGCGACCTCTGGGATGAGGACCACGGAGCGTGACGTGACGAGTTCAAGGCCACAGCGGACTTCAGAAGCAGGACAGAGCCTGGATCCTGCTGCCTGCTCACCTACTGCCCCCTGACCCCACGCCCCACCCCTCTGACATCACTGAAGGCTCATTTCTGGTACCCAGGTGAGGACCCTCTGAGGCATTAAAGGATTTCAGAATTGGAAGAGGCCTTTGAGAGCTTCAGCCTCAACCTGGAACACTCTGGGGTGTGTTCAAGGTCAGAGATGCAGGTGAGAGAGCTTTGCTGACTGGATCCTGGGCCATTTGCATTTCTTTAAGCCCCTTGAGGCTTGGTGAACACGATTCAGAGGGTTTCTGTCACAGTGACTGCCATTGGGCTCGTCCGCCCTGGGACTCGTGTGCCTCCTACTTCCCCACACCTCACCTCCCTGCACAGGGTGGTCTCCTCTGCACGTGGGCCACAGGCTTTTCGGGCCCAAATGTCTGGTACTTTGGTAACTCTGGGTTCAGCCTATGATGGAATTCCCTAGATTCCTTCCATAAACGTCCTGCCGAAACCAAATGAATCTTTTCTCTTTTGAACAACCCATGATGCTTTCTGCCTCTGCCCTTCTGGAAACCGGTTCCCCTTTTCCCAGAACCCTCTTCTGCTGCATTTTAATGGTATGATGATGCCCCTTGGAATGTGAACGCCAAGGGAGCAAAGTCTGTCCATCCCTAGGAGCAGTGCTTGGTGCATAGTAGGCACTCGTCAAATATTTGCTAAAAATAGGTCCAAATGACTATCGGTGCTGCTTGTCTCCCATCTTTAGGAGCCTTAATCAACCATACCTGTCTGTGGTCCCTGATGCTCAGCTGCGGGCTTGATCCCATCTTCGACGCTGCTCAATTCTCTCTGACAGAAGTCATTAGAGCCCTCGTCAGGAAAGGGTACAACTTGCCATCAAGTTCATTTTGCTGCCACTCAGCTCTGTCTGTGGGTCTTACATCTGGGGTCCGATTTCCTTCCTACTTGATTATTCAGTTGGTGAATCTGGCACCCCTCCCCACCTTGTGGTGGTTTGGTGTATCTTTTGTTAACTTTATGCTAAAAAGGGAACGCCATACCCTTGGATGTCAAGTGCTACTGGCGTCTGTCACTGACTCTGACTCTGTCCTCACGGTGCTGACCCTATCCTGGGGGTGGGTAACTCCAAGTCCCCACCCTCCCTCCCCGGTCTGTGTGGGGGGTCACCCTCCTGGTACCCTGGTAGGTGCACCAGTGTCTACTGAGATGCTGCCTTGCCCCACCCAGATTCTCTCCCAGAATTCCAGGCTGCTCTCTGCTGTGTGTCCTGGAGGGTTTGATTTCGTGGTGTGCTGCCTGTTTGAATTAGTGGTGTGGCCACCTCAGGGTTCCCTTCTTGGTGCTGTGACTCTCACGGGGTCACCCTTGCCATCCAGTGTTGAGCTAGCAAAGCCAACCACTGCCTCTGCTGTGTTTCACTGCAAACTCCACTGGCTAAACTGATCTTTCTCCCTGAACGGTAACCTTTTCCCAGTCACCTTCATGCCCAAGATCCTCATCTGGGATCGCAGTTAAGAGCTAGGTTCTGGTGTCAGAGAGCCTGGACAACAGCTGTGTGACTTAGGCAAGTTACTTAACTCCAAGCTTCGATTTCCCCATCTGAGAAATAGAAGGGAGACATTCAGTTTCGATCCCTGGGTCAGAAAGATCCCCTGGAGGAGGGGATGAAAACCCACTCCAGTAGTCTTGCCTGGAGAACCCCATGGACAGAGAAGCCTGGCAGGCTATAATCCATGGGGTTGCAAAGAGTCAGATACAACTGAGCGATTGAGCATGCAGGCAGTCGCAGAATTTTGTCTCGTGTGGTTGTGATGAGGATGAAATTAGCAGAAAGTGTAGCCTGTGAGTTTCTTACCCAAAGTTTCTGGGCTTCCCTGTCCCTCTCAGCCCTCCAGCTGCTTTGCCTTTGAGCTCCCAAGACTCATTTTCTAAACCACTCATTTTGGATTTTAGAGGTCCTATATGGCAACTGTAATTTCCAATTTTTAGACCCACGTCTTACATCTCCAGCCATGTTATCAGTTCCTTTAGGGAAAAGGCTGTGCCTGGTGCCACCTTGTACCTTCCAAGCCCAGCCCCATGCCCTGAATATACCAGATATCCCATAAAGGCTTTTTTTCTTGCTAGTACGTGTAACAAGCTCATGTAGTCTCATAGTCAGACACAACCATTCCACAACGCTGATGAGCTTTCTCCCCCTGGTGTGCATGTTTTGTGCCAAGTGTGCATTGGCGAGGACACACAGCAAGGCTGACAAAATGCTTACCAGCCACCCTGGGGGGCAGCATCCCAGGACAGCATTCCTTGTTAATAATGCTCTTAGGTGCAGGAGTGAGGAGCCACGGTGATTACATTAAAAAGCTGCCCTCTGGTCAGATCTGGAGAAGCAACAGCCCTTTAGGATTCAGCCAGCTGGGAGCTAGGACTCGCTTCCAGGGTTTCCAAATCCTGCCTCACTTGTAGCGGTGGCTCCTTCCTCATCGGGACGTTTCAGATTTGGCTGCTAGTTGATCGTCTTCCTGAAACCGTACTCTTTGGCTTTTCCTCTTGTTGACCAGTAAGAGAATAAAGGTGCCACAAGCATCATTAGTAAATCCAGTAGCGTCACGTGGACTTTCTCAGGGAAAGGAATGTAACACAGCCAACAACCTGACACATGGGAATGGCTGAAAGAAAAGCTTACTTGGGTTCTATGTTGAAAAGCGACTGACACTTGTGCTCTCACACTATAAAGTCTCTTTTTTCTAGAAAATACAGGGGGAAAAAATCTATTTTCTTGCCCTGCCCTCTACAGAAGGTCATTGTAAAGGTCATACCTGGTAACGTTCATGAAAGATCCTGCTGAGCTCCAAAGTGCGATGGGCATAGGGTGAACAAGAAGGTTCTGCTGGCTACAGACCTTTCTGGATCTGGTGGTGTTCGCAGGGCCCAGTCTGGGGTCTGCATGGAGAGGTGGGGGCAGGTGGGGGATAGGGTGCACCTCCATCATGGTGCCTTCGTGTGACTTTTTCATCTGAAGAAAGCCCAGACTTTCCCCTCTAAAGAAAGTAAGCATCACTTTTCCCCTCGATGGATGTGGGGAAATTAGCCACGATGACATGGTCAGGCTCTCTTACCCCGCGTTTTGTAAATAACGATTCTGGAACAGCTGGGCTCACTTAGGGCACTGTGCATGTGCATCACGAGTTACCTGCTTGGTCTTGGGCTACCTTGTGCGGTACGCCAGTCAAAGCTTCACCGGGAACAGCCCGGAAGGGTTGTGTGTGGTTATGTTGTGTTACATGTTATGTCTGCTGCTACGGCTGCTGTGCCAGCCAGGAGGGAATACACGTGTCTGCAGTTCCTACGGCTCCTTGCATTTTCTTCCAGCCTCTTTGTTCGCACCTTGCCGACCATGGGTTCAGCAAACAGGGTGCACAGTGAGACAGTTGGTGTCACAAACAGGAACAGTGATCCAGTGGAGTTTGCAAATTCTTTTCTAGGGACCTAGCAGCTGCTAGATCTGGGGGTGGGGGTGGGGGTCCTGCAGAAACACAACCCAGGATGAGCTTTCTCCAACTTGAGTATCTGTCCTTGGTGGGGAAGAAGTCTCTAGACACACTAAGAAATGGATGCTGGTTTTTCTGTGGCTGGTCCTCTCTAGGAAGGAGAGAGCTAAGAAAGATGGACCTAAAATTACAAAAGGGATGTTGTTCAGCAAAGTGGGGAGAAGATTTTTCTCAAGGAATGAAAGAAAAACGGGACAGTAGAGAAGTTTTATGTCTACTCCAGGGTTGGAGGTAATACACAGCCCATTGACGACAGAGGCTGGGCCGGCTTCTGGATTTTGTGAGGGAATTACCTTTCTGAGATGACTTAGGGGCATTTCATTTCAAGGTCTCTTCAATTTCTTTGCTGAGTCTATAAACTCTGTGAGGGCAGTAGAAATGTAGATCCACTTCCAGAATAACATGACAAGCTATCTTTTACTGTGAATTCTTGAATTTAAGGACTTTTTTTTTAGTACTAAGAATTCTAAGAAATGAGGAAGAAGACTGGAATTTAGAAGCAAGATGTTATGAGAACACATTAGTAACTAGTTTGTTAAGTGTCTCAGGTGGTTTCCCATGAGGCTGGTGTCTTAAGCATGAATCCCTAGAGATGTTGCCCCCAAATGTTCTTTCTAGAGAGGGTGGGGGTGATGAAGAACCAGGAGCCAAACATCTCTGGGAGACAGATAATGTCCAGATTGAAGCGATCATTGTCCATATTCCCAGGGGCTCAGAAAGAAATTGCGAACATCAAACTGTCTACCTTTCTCCAAGAGAAAGTATAAAAGAGAAAGTTCAAAGAAGGCATATAAATAACTGACCCAAATAATAGCTTTTGAGGGTCTCCAAAGAGGCTTCCTTAGAGAGAGATGCCTCTAACACTTTTTCGGAAAAATTCATCTTTCTTAACAGTGATAATAACCTCAAGACTTTAAGAAGTACTTTTAAAATTTGAGGAAAATGCCCACTTATCCAGAGGCAACGAACAGCTCATGCTAGATGATCCATTAATCCCTTAACTAGGCCTATAAATAAAATGGTTTATAGAGAAAGGAATTAAAGAATTTACAATCTTTGTCAAAACCCCCAAATAACTCTTGCTATTTCTGTTTCAAATAAAGATTCATAGGCAGATCTAAAGAGTAATGATTTTTAAATTAAAAAATTTTATGAGCTTTCCAAGCAGAGAAGTAAAGCTAGGGATCAGGCTCTTTCTCTGACAAGAAAACAGAGAGGAGCAGGAAGGGGCGATAAAGCCACATGGGGAGAAGAAATATATTTTTCGGAGAGCTCTCACAAGCATATTTATGGTGGATGATAAAACCATTGAATCCCAACTTTGTGTTAACCATTTTCTTAAGAGTGGTTCCCTAAGTAGATTAATAGTTTCCAGATGATTCCAGGTAGGACTTAAAAGTTAATTATGAGAAGGAGTCATGTTTATCATTATCAGCACAGTTCACAAACCAACAATGTCTCATGTGGTGCTTCCATGTTGACACAGAAGGCCTGGGAGTGACGCTACTTGACCACACTTTAGAGCGTTATCAGTTGGAGTTGAATGTTTATAGCAGGAATCATAGAGTGCGGGAGATGTTAGAGAAAACCTAATTGATTCTACTTCTCCTTGTGTAGATGAGAAAATGGTTCAAGACCACAGTTAGTTGGTTAAAAGGGTCTAGGACCACATTCTAAAAAGTCTTGCTCACATTTCCCTTCTCTACCATAGTAGTTTACCTAAAGTAGTCATAGAATCAGAGAATTTCACTCAGGTTGGGAGAGGCACTGAAATTCGTCCTTTTGGTAACCTTTTCATTGACAAAGACACACATACTAAAAAGTGCACAAGTCATAAGAATATAGGAAACACATTCACCCCAGCAGAGAAATGGACCTAACCTGAGCTCCAGGGAGCATCTTGGGTCTCTTTAGGTCATGGCCCACCCCGCCCCAGGGCCACACATCTCTGTGCCCAGCTGCGAAATGAGCAAACTGAGGTCTACGCTGGATAAATGATTTGCCCTAAAGCACACTATTAGTGATCTTGTGCTGCATTACTTGTCCACTAATTTAAATCTATGGGAATACCAGACCACCTGACCTGCCTCTTAAGAAACCTATACGCAGGTCAGGAAGCAACAGTTAGAACTGGACATGGAACAACAGACTGGTTCCAAATAGGAAAAGGAGTACGTCAAGGCTGTATATTGTCACCCTGCTTATTTAACTTATATGCAGAGTACATCATGAGAAACGCTGTGCTGGAAGAAGCACAAGCTGGAACAAGATCACTGGGAGAAATATCAATAACCTCAGATATGCAGATGACACCACCCTTATGGCAGAAAGTTAACTATGGCAGAAAGTTAAGAGGAACTTAAAAGCCTCTTGATGAAAATGAAAGAGGAGAGTGAAAAGTTGGCTTAAAGCTCAACATTCAGAAAACGAAGATCATGGCATCTGGTCCCATCACTTCATAGGAAATAGATGGGGAAACAGTGGAAACACCGGCAGACTTTATTTTTTTAGGCTCCAAAATCATTGCAGATGGTGATTTCAGCCATGAAATTAAAAGACGCTTACTCCTTGGAAAGAAAGTTATGACCAACATAGATAGCATATTGAAAAGCAGAGACATTACTTTGCCAACAAAGGTCCATCTAGTCAAGGTTATGGTTTTTCCAGTGGTCATGTATGGATGTGAGAGTTGGACTGTGAAGAAAGCTGAGCGCTGAAGAATTGATGCTTTTGAACTGTGGTGTTGGAGAAGACTCTTGAGAGTCCTTTGGACTTCAAGGAGATCCAAGCAGTCCATCCTAAAGGAGATCAGTCCTGGGTGTTCATTGGAAGGACTGATTTTGAAGCTGAAACTCTAGTACTTTGGCCACTTCATAGGAAGAGTTGACTCATTGGAAAAGACCCTGATGCTGGGAGGGATTGGGGGCAGGAGGAGAAGGGGACCACAGAGGATGAGATGGCTGGATGGCATCACCAACTCGATGGACATGAGTTTGGGTAAACTCCAGGAGTTGGTGATGGACAGGGAGGCCTGGTGTGCTGCGATTCATGGGGTCTCAAAGAGTCGGACACAACTGAGTGACTGAACTGAATTTAACTAAGAGTACAAAGCCCAGCACAATGTAACACTGCAGAAAGTGTCTCCCCAGTATTTGTTGAATGAATTAATGAACTCATTCTGGAGGGTCCTCCTGCTTCATACATCCGTGTCCTCTGTGTGTTTTTTTGGCCTCCCCCCACCCCCCACATGGCAGGTGTCATCATATCTCCTTGATGATTCTGGGCTATTCATGTGCTGTCACATGAGGATTCTGAAGCCGTGTGCAGGGCTGCTGTTGCCCTTCACAGGGCTTGCCTCTATTGGGTGGAAAGTGACCCAGTTCTCTGAGTAAACTCCCATGTCTGTTTCTGAAGACATTTTCTCTGGGTTATTTCCTGTTTTTACATTTTTATTTTTTAATTGGTGGAAAAGTGCTTTACAATGTTGTGTTGGTTCTGCTGTGCAACAACACAAATCAGTCATAAATATATACACATCCACTCCCTCTTGCGCCTCGCTTTCGTCTCCCATCCCACACCTCTAGGTCATCACAGAGTGCCAGGTTGGGTTTCCTGTGTTATATAGCAACTCCCCACTACCTACCTATTTTACTCATGATATATGTCAATGCTACTGTCTCAATTCATCCCACCATCACCTTCCCCTGCTTTGTCCAAAAGTCCATTCTCTACTAGATTCATCAGAACCATTTTTTAGATCCCATATGTATGCTTTAATATATACTTGTTTTTCTCTTTATGACTCACTTCACTCTATATAAGAGGCTCCGGGTTCATCCATCTCCCTACAACTGACTCAAAGCCATTCCTTTTTATGGCTGAGTAATATTCCATTGTATATATGCACACATCTTCTTTATCCATTCATCTATTGATGACATTTAGGTTGCTTCCATGTCCTGGCTATTGTAAATATTGCTGCTATCTCAACATAATAAAGGCCATATATGACAAACTCACAGCAAAATTTATTCTCAATAGTGAAAAACTGAAAGCATTTCCACTAAAATCAGGAATAAGACAAGGGTGCCCACTCTCACCACTATTGTTCAATATCATTTTGGAAGCCCTAGCTGTGGCAATCAGAAGAGAAAAGGAAATAAAAGGAATCCAGAATGGAAAAGAAGCAAAACTCTTACTGTTTGCAGATGACATGATACTATATGTAGAAAACTCTAAAAACTACTAGAGCTAATCAATGAATTTAGTAAAGTTGCAGGATATAAAATTAATACACAGAAATCTCTTAAATTCCTATACACTAACAATGAAAAATCAGAAAGAGAAATTAAGGAAATAATTCCATTCACCATTGCAACAAAAAGGGTAAAATACCTAGGAATAAACCTACCTAAAGAGACAAAAGACCTGTATGTAGAAAACTATAAGACACCGATGAAAGAAATTAAAGATGACACAAACATATGGAGAGATATACCATGTTCTGGGATTGGAAGAATCAATATTGTGAAAATGACAACAATACCCAAAGCAATCCATCCCTGTCAAATTACCAGTGGCATTTTTCATAGAACTAGAGCAAAAAAATCCACAATTTGTATGGAAACATAAAACAGCATGAATAGCCAAAGCAATCTTGAGAAAGAAAAACAGAACTGGAGGAACCAGACTCCCTGACTTCAGACTATATTATAAAGCTATAGTCATCAGGACAGTATGGTACTGGCACAAAACCAGAAAACACATATGGACACCTTATCTTTGACAAAGGAGGCAAGAATATACAATGGAGAAAAGACAGCCTCTTCAATTAGTGGGCTTCCCTTGTGGCTCAGCTTGTAAAGAATCTGCCTGCAATACAGGGACCTGGGTTTGATCCCTGGGTTGGGAAGATCCCCTGGAGAAGGAAACAGCCACACCAGTATTCTGACCTAGAGAATTCCATGGACTGTATAGTCCGTGGAGTCGCTAAAAGTCAGACACAACTGAGTGACTTTCCCTTTCACTTTCAGTAAGCAGTGCTGGTAAAACTGGACAGCTTTGTGTAAAAGAATGAAATTAGAACACTTTCTAACACCATACACAAAAATAACCTTAAAATGAATTAAAGATAAATATAAGGCCAGAAAGTTAAAAACTCTTAGAGAAAAATATAGGCAGTACACTCTTTGCCATAAATTGCAGAAAGATTCTCTCTGACTCACCTACTGCTGCTGCTGCTGCTAAGTCGCTTCAGTTGTGTCCGACTCTGTGCGACCCCATAGATCCCACTAGGCTCCCCCATCCCTGGGATTCTCCAGGCAAGAACACTGGAGTGGGTTGCCATTTCCTTCTCCAAGACTCACCTCCCAGATTGATGGAAATAACAACAAAAATAAAGAAGTGGCATGTAATAAAATTTAAAAGCTTTTGCACAACAAAGGAAACTATAAACAGGGTGAAAATACAACCCTCAGAATGAGAGAACATAATTGCAAATGAAGCAACTGACAAAGAATTAATCTCTGAATATATAAGCAGCTCATGAAGTTCAATATCAGAAAAACAAACAACCCAATCAAAAAGTGGGCAGAAGACCAAAATAGACATTTCTCCAAAGAAGAAATACAGATGGCCAATAAACACATGCAAAGATGGATTATTTGCTTTTGATAGAAAAGACTCTCTCTGCTGTCTGTGGGACATGAGAAATGCTCGTATTTTAGAAGCAGTGTGGGAGAAGTTCTGGACCCATTCCTTGTGCAGACTTTCACTGCACCCCATTTCCATCCCTACCTCTCCGGCTAGTCTCCTCTGGGGTAACCAAAAGTTGATCTGTTTTGTATTGTTGCCATGTAATAGCAGTTTGAAGCAATAACAGTAATAAACACTCTTCTGCCCTCAAATATTAAATTGGCCTAGTTCTCAATACTTGTAGTTACTGTCATTTTTGTTTAGCTTTATGGATATTTAACTGACACACTGGAACAGTCACCTACTTCGAGCGTAGGTGTACTTCTTGCTGCAGTTCATGGGGTTGCAGAGTCGGACATGACTGAGCGACTGAACTGAACTGAACTTCATGTGTACATGTAATGAATGTTGGATATTGTACACAGCTTGATCAATTTTTGTATGTATGTATGAATTTTGGAGCTGTCTGAAGATCTAGAATGGCTTTATCACCCTGAACACTTTCTTTGTGCCTCTTTGCACTGGAGCCTGCGCTCTGACTTCCAGTCCCCAGCAGCCAGGGATCTTAGTTCTCTCAGTATGCTTTTTACCTTTTATTAGTATTTCATGTCATGGAATTAAGTGGTATGTAGTCTTCTGTGTTTTCTTTCACATACTATGTTTTTGAGATCCATCCATCTTGTTTTGTGTATTAGTATTTTATTCTTTTTTTTTTAATTGCTGAGCAGTATTCCATGATACAGATATCTTACACTTTTTTCATCCGCTTACATGTTGATATTGTTTGTAGTTTTTTTTACAATTGTGCATAATGCTGCTGTGAATGGTACAAGTCTTTAAGTGGACATCATCACATTTTGATTTCTTTTAGATAAATGTTTAAAAGTAGGATTGATGAAACTTGTGGTTAAGTCTGTAAGATACTGTGATACAGACTTCAGAATGGCTGTCCACTCCACATTCCACCAACAATGGTGAGGGCTGTCATTACACTATCTACGCGTGAAGCTGCCAGCATTTTTAATTAAAGCTATTCTGGCAGGATGTCGTGTTATCACATCACAGTTGTAATTTCATTTTCTTGATGACTTGTGATGTTGAGAATCTCTTCATGCTCTTATTTGTCATCTGTTGATCTTCTTTTGTGAAATGCCTGTTCAAGTCTTTTTTGTCTTCCTGTTAATGGGTTGTCTGTCTTCTTATTGAAAGAGTTGAAAGACTTCTTTTTATATTTTGAATACAAACCTTTATCAGATATATTTTGGATGTATTTCCCTAGTCTGAAAGTATCAGTTCAGTTGTGTCTGACTCTTTGGAACCCCATGGACTGTAGCCCTCAGGGCTCCTCTGTCCATAGAATTATCCAGGCAAGACTACTGTAGGGGATCTTCCCAAGCCAGGGATCGAACCTGGGTCTCCCACATTGCAGGAGGTTCTTTACAGTCTGAACCACCAGGGAAGACTGGACTTTCCTTTTTGCTTCCCTCAATCATGTCTTTTTAGGAATAAAGTTTTAAATTTTGATGAGAGTTTTTAATCAATTTTTTCTTTTATAGGTCATGTTTATTTAAGAAATCTTTGACACAGGTCACGAGATATTTTATTCTGTTTTCTTCTAAATGCTTATAGTTTTGCTTTTTATATTTTGGTCTATTGTCCATTTTTGAGTTAATTTTTATAGATGTAATGTATGGATTGAGGCTAATGTAAAAAATAAAGATATTTAATTTTTCCAGTGTAATTCAAAGACTATTTTCCCCTGTGGATTTACCTTGGCTTGAGAAAGGACTTGGTATATTCCACAAATAGAAAGGAGGTCAGTGTGGCCTGAATAGAGAGGAGGAGAGCAGTGCATAATGGCATTGCAGAGAAAAGCAGCGGTGAAACTTGTAAGGTCTTAAGGGCCTTGATAAGAAAGTTGGATTTTATTCTCAAAGCAATATCATTGCCTCAAGGATTATAAGCAAGAGTGCTGGGTGATCTGATTCATATTCTAAAATGAAAATTCTTCACCTGTCTGTGCAAATCCATTGAAACCACTCTGAACAAGGTCACTACTGACCATGCAATAGTATGCTGAGTTTGATGAAGTTTTATTGTTTATTCAGTGGGGTTAAATTTGGCCCATAGCTCAGCAGTTCTTAAATTGCCACATGCACAGTTGCCTTTGTAGGAGTCTGTATAAAACCAGAGCTAATGCACTTTTTTGAATGCCAGCTGATATGCTGCTACTGCTAGGAATTTCTGCCAAGGATATTAAAGACGCTACCTGGTGCTTTATGTCCTTTGGCTTCTCTTCATTTTGCTATTTCTTTATCGCCAAGGTAAACACTGTGCTAATGCCAATAGGAAAAAGCTGAAGAAGACTTTTTGGCTACTAGAGATTGCCTATCCCTTGGCAATTATTACCAGCTTAAAGTATGTGAAATTAACTAAACATGAAGAATCTAGAATAGCATTTGTATAATAATAAAATTTATGAGGCACTGTGATCATCCTCCATTGGACTTGAAAATGATTAAATTAGCTTAAATACAAAAAGACTTTGATACAGAAAACTTTTTTTTCTGTATTAGAGCTGATTATGAGAGAAACTGTAGATATCTCTCATAATAGAATGGGTTTGTTTTGGGAAAATTTTGTTGAAGAATGGTTAACCAGTTAAGCTATATTTAGATTATCTTTTCAACTCAATTCTAAAAGGCTCTTTATTTAAATATGTATCTATGTTTAAACTATAGCAGTTTAAATAGATGATTTACCTTTCAGAAAACTTTGTATATTGAAGTTGAGATGAAGAAATGAAAGTTAAATCAAGTTGTATAAATAGGTTATTCTTTTTTCTTCTATTGTATGAATTCTACATGATTAATATCACAAGTTGGGCTGATCAGTTCAGCATTTGCATCATAATTACATAATTTGTCTAACATTATGAGAATTCTGGCTAGAAGGAAGGACATTTTATTCAATAAAATGTTGCTACTAGTCTTAATAACCCCAACATTCCTTAATTTTATTTTTTGATATGATCTCTACAATAATTCAATTTTTATATTAAAGATTTTAAATCTTTAAACGTAGGATTTAGTTTTAGTCTTCTAAGGTTTTAACATTTACTGAGATAGCCTTGCTAAAATGGAGTTGAGAAATTTTGTAATTTAAAGAGATGTAGAGAAACTCCCACTTCTGTTGGACTAGATATTGTGAAAATTCTCTCACTAATGGCCTCTGGAAATTATGAGATGGATTTCTTCAAATTAAAAATGGAAATTAGAGTGGTAAGTTAGCATGGAGGCCCTGATTTCCCTGGCAGCATATACAATACCAGAAACGCAGACTGGATTTTGATAACCTCATAAAGGGAACAGGAGACAAAAATCTTTGCCTAGGAAAATGGGCAAATAACTAAGAATCATGCATAAAGCTAGCATGCTCAAAAGGCTAGGCCTTCAGTGAAAGACTGAGCTGGGGAAAAAAAAAATCTGTCTCGGTAAAGGGATTCAAAAGGATACTTTTACATTCTTAGTCTTTGGCTTCGGGGGAAAAAGCCTCCCTGAAAATTAATTACCAGCCTATCTCTACATGATACTTTACAACACAGGTACAGTTTGAGAATCACCATGCTCACAGTCTAAGAACTTCCAGGTGGGTAGTGCTCCAGTGCAGTAGAATAGCCACCAGAGCAAATATATATTTGCTTGGAGAAAGGCATTCTTGTTTTCTTCAAATTAAGGTCAGCATAAGAGGAGCTTATTAGACACACAAGGAAACAAGCCACAGTGAGTAGAATCCACAAAATAGCAAGCAGTGAGTTAGAGACTTGCCTTAAGACCTGACAGAGCACATGAGACGTGGAGATTACCTAACATGGAATATAAAATAGGTAGGCTTAAAATGTTTCTGTAAAAAAAAAATATTGTGAATATGACCAAGGACTAAGACTGAGAGAATATTTGTGCAATTATATACATTTGGAAAGGAACGAAATAGAATATATAGAAGTAAAACATATTCATTTAAATTAAAAATCTGAGGATGGGCTAAACTTTAGGCCACATATAGGTGAAGAAGAATTAATAAACCAGAGAAGAGATCTGTAGAATTCTGCAGAATTTAGCAGAGAGAGAGAGATTAGGAAAGTATGGAGGATGTGTTATAAGGCATGGAAGACAGGATGAGAAGGTCTAACACATGCCTACTTGAAGGTCCAGTGTAAAAGAGTGGTGAGGAGAGGAAGAGAATGTATTTTTTCATATTCATGTTTTGAAAAATGAGACTCTTCCACAATTGTGAAAGGCACAAATTCTTAGACTTGTAAAACACAATAAACACCACGCAGAATAGATACACACTAGTTTTAATGCTGTCATGTTGTAGTCAAAGTGAAAACATTAATGACGAGAAGATTAAACGCAATTTGTTAAAATAGGCAACCTACATTCAAATAAAAATTAGACTGATGTCAGAGCAACAGCAGTGGCAGGTGAAGAGAAGAGCAACACACCTTCAATGTGCTGAGACAAAAGTTAATCTAAAATCGGAAAGTTAGCTGTCTTTCAAGAATGAGGACAGAATAAAGACATTTTCAGAAAAACACAAAGTATAGGAGTTCACTGCAACACACTTCACTGAACATATACCAAAAGGATGTGCTCAAGGCAGGGATAATGTGATCTCAGAAGGAGGATCTAACATTCAAGAAAGAATGGTACACTAAAAAATTACCAAATGAGGGTAAATATAAAGATGGACTGGATAAAAAAGTTTATTTGGGGGTAAAGGTCTAAAAACTTCATAATAAAAATGTTTAAGAAGCAAGGGGAATTACGTGTTGAATTGTATCTCCCCCCAAAAGATCTGTTGGAGTCCTGACCAGTGGGACCTCAGAATGCCACTTTATTGGGAGACAGGGTCTTTACAGAGATCATCAAGTTAAAGTGAGGTCGTCAGAGTGAGTGCAATCCACCAGGACCAGTGTCCTTACAAAAAGAAGAAATGAGCAAACAGGCAACGCACAGGAAGAGAATCATGTGAGGATGAAGACAGATCATGGTATGCTTCCACAGGCTGAGGAATGCCAGAGATTAGCAGCAGACCATGAGAAGCATGAGAGGCCTGGGACAGACTCTTCCTCGCAGCCCTTAGAAGCGACCAATCCTACTGACCCCTTGATCTCCAACTTCCAACAGCAAAACTGGTGGGTTAAGCAACCCAGTTTGTGGAACTTTGTTATAGTCGCCCTTGCAAATGAATACAGAAGTGTTCACTGTCAAATTTCCAATGTGATGAGAGTTCTAAGTTCTTTATATTACTTACAAAGACAGGATTATATATTTTTAAGCAAACTATAGGTTAAAAGTTTTCTTGGAAGTTGCTAAAAATGGAAATATAATATATATCTTTCAGAGTAAGAGAATAAATGGACGTTAAAAAATGAATTCCCATTGGAAATATGGCTGATTCTACGTTGGGACAGGAAATGTATGAGACAATCCTGGAACATCTTCATACCAGAAAGCAGGGAAAGTCAAAGACTAAAGGATTCATGAATCAATCTGATTAGTCTGCACTGGCCAAAGATGGGAAAACTTATGTGTCAACAAAGATAATGACTGTGATCAGTGGAAACACATCAGATTATTTAAATCCAGAGGTTCAAAATTATACTAAAAGTTTTGATTTATAGAAAGAAATAAATTCATTGATCACTTTTGGCGTGTACTAGAGAATATTCTCATTATTTTGGAAATTAATAGAAAGGAAAAAAATATCAAGAATTAATCTTGTATTTCCTAAAAGATTTTCTGGGTCCTCAGACTGAAAATTTGTTGTTGGAGTTTCTTTCTATATCTTTGTTTCAGAAAATAAATGTAGAAGTTAAAACAATTCAAATATCACCACTAAAATTCTCCTGATGGATGAATGGATGTAGGTGATGATCATTAATGGCAGACAGCAGATTTCAGATCCCTATTTCATACTACATAAAAAATTTCAAGTGGACTAAAGGCCTGAAATAAATATAACATCACATAAGGTAATATATACATTATGAATTCTGAGCAGAAAAGGATTTCTTATACAAGACCTAAAAGGCACAAACCAAAAGAAAGATTGATTATATTTGATAAGTGTATATTTTATAAAAGTAAAAACAGATTATATTCACAACACATACAACTGATAACTGAATCAATAAAACGCATAACTGGATCAACTAAGAAAAAACAATTACATGTAAGTGAAATCAACAACTCGCAGAAGACAAAACTAAATGTCAATAAATAAAGACAAAACCTCAAGAATAATTCGATGAATCCAATAACATAATGAGATGCTATTCACACATATCTGATCAACAGAAATTTAAAAGGGCTACAATCCCAAGTGTCAGTGAGAAGGCTGAGAGACACTCACTGGCACATATATTTCTTGGTGTAAACCTTGTACAGAAAGTCCCTCCCATTACAAAAGGGAACATATGAAATCCTTTACAGCATCATTGTAAGAACAAAGTACTGGAAGCAAATGTGTACTCTAAGCAAAATTGACAAAGAAAACTTTGTACAACTACAGGGTAGACTACTATCAGGAAATCAAAATGAACTATGGTCACAGATATCAACATGGGTGACTCTCAGAAACAATGTTGAGGAAAGAAACCAAATAACATATTAAATAAGCATCACGATAATATTTGTGTAAGGCCTATTATCTAAGCACGTCCATAAATATATGTAACAGAATGGGAGTTTAGGCTTAGCAGATATAAGCTATTTTATATAGAATGAATGTGCAGCAATGTCCTACTGAATAGCACAGGGAACAATGGTCAATAGCCTATGATAAGCTATAATAGAAAAGAATATGAAAAAGAATATATATATATACATATATACTCTCTCTCTCTCTCTCTCTCTCTCTATATATATATATATATATATATAACTGGATCACTTTTCTGTACAGTAGAAACAAACACAACATTGTAAGTCAACTATACTCCAATAAGATAAATTAGAAAAAATATATATATATATAACATAATTATAAAGAAGCCCCTTAGAATGTTAACTATAAAATCCAGAATGAGTAGTTCCAGATTAGGGATAAGGGGGCATGTTCAGAATAGGCTGTAAATAGATAGGCAATATTTTCTTTCTTAATCTGGTTGCTGGATAGATGGGTACTTATTATATTATAGAAGTGGCTCAGTTGGTAAAGAATCTGCCTGCAATGCAGGAGACCTGGGTTTGATCCCCAGGGTGGAAAGACCCTCTGGAGAAGGAAATGGCAACCCACTCCAATACTCTTGCCTGGAGAATCCCATAGACAGGGGAGCAGGGCAGGGTGAAGTCCATGGGATTGCAGAGTCGGACATGACTGTGCAACTAACTTTCACTTTCTTAAGTATTAAATTAATTAAAAAATTTAAGACCAATAACTTATTAATATAAAATAATAATGCAAACAGAAAATAGAAATTTTCATTGAGTTTTTTTAAATGTCACCTGTTGCTAGACACTGGAAAGGAACATCATGCTGAAGAAGAAAGACACTGTTCTCATCCTAACACATCTTGCAACCTATCTGGAAAGATGGCCCTCGAACAACTAGTTACCGTCACTCTGGACCACTTGCCGTTCAGCACACATATGGTTTCTAATAGATCCTGTTTTCTCTTGTCCTTGCCTGCTCTCCAGTGATCCATCTTCTACCACGCAGGTTTCCAAGACAGCAAAAGTTTCCTTAATGTTCCCCTGCAGCTTTGATTCTGCCTCTCAGGTCCCTACACTCTTCTTTTAAACCTCTGAATTGCAATTCTTAGTTTTCTTCTGTCCCTGCCAGTAGTTTATGATCTTAAAAATAGGGACCACTTTTATGATCCACCCAGCATCATAGTATATAATAAATGTTGGAAAACTGTTTATACTTGACAAGAGAAGTACTGGGATTTCCCTGGTGGTCCAGTGGCTAAGACTCCATGCTCCCAATGGAGGGGGCTTGGGTTTGATCCCTAGTCAGGGAACTAGATCCTACAAGACACAACTGAGAACTCACCTGTTGTAACTAAGGTGCAGTGCAGCCAAATGAATAATAAATAAATATAAAGAGAAGAGGACTACTGAGCCAGCTATGTAGATACCACATGGTTAAAGTAAAAGCAACATACAAAGCCCTTTGCCTCAAAAACGAAAATGTTATTGGGAAAAAATTTATTTTAGCATAGCAAACATAAAGATACCACTAAACCACTCAAGGTTTTTAAAGTTGTAACAGAACAACTGCTTTATTTTATCCTATTCTCTTTTTGAAGTTTTCTTTGTTAAAGTATGGAGTTTCCCCTGTACATGGAACTTCTTTTATATGCCATCAAAGTAAGTACGTAAATTTAATGGACAATTCAGGAAAGTTTTGATGAAAATGTTTTAGTTTAAGGACACTTTTTCTATATTTGATTCATGTTGAATTTTTTTCACTACTGACCAGTTGCCTGGAAAAATACTTTTACTTTAAAGGTATAGCAGTAAGAAAAAATAACAGAGTTTTCCTCAGCTGATACACCATAACAACTTCTTCAAGTTGATTTTTTTTGGTTGTGGCTATCAGCTTTATTTGCAGTAGCCTAAAACTGGAAACTACAAAAGTATCCTTTAATCCAAGTTGCTTTGTATGTGTAAGTATTGATATCTCATGATAGCATATTTTTAACTATAAATTTCATTACTACTTGGTATAATGTGCTACCTTGGTGTGACATAACTTTTTCCAAACTACTCCCGAGGATTAAGTCTTATGAAACAAAAATTTCAGGAAATCCATTAAGTGCTTATACTGGTGCCCCTGTGGTTAAAAATATCCCAATATGTTCTTATTTATGTTTACTTGTATGTGATAGCGACCTGGAATTGTGGTGACAGCCTTGGTATTGCGTGCATTTGTCTGGAACATATTATAAAAGATACACTCTCTGATGCTCTGTGACTAAAAATTTTTTTTTTCAAGGTTTACAATACCAAATAATCTCCATTCACATACATGTTTAAGAAGAGAGTGAATCAAATACATTAAAATCATAAACATACGAGTGAATTTAGTTTTCCATTATTCTACTGTAATAGGAATCTGCCTTCAGCCCTGAGACTTGCTCTCACAAAGGCATTTCCATTCCTGTTGCCAGGACTTCAGTGGCTTAGAATTTACCACCTCATCAACACAGAGAGAGGAGGACAGCAATTTGGTGCATGCAATACAAAAGAATTTCTCCAAGACTTCTTTGGGGTAATATCAGAAAGTTCCCTTGATTTCTACCTTAAAAGAATATTGGATATTAAGTTTAACTACTTGGAAGCACATCTTCTGTAGCATCACAAATAAAGCAGGCTTCCTGCAGGGACACTTGCCTGTTGCTCCAGCAGACTACACTTACTATACTATGCAGAATGGGGCATCACCACACTTAACTGTCTCAAAAAATGCCCCAAGACGGATGCTCCCATTTCCACTATTATTTCATGTTGAATTGGGAGTGTTGGACATTGCATTCAGACATGACAAAAGAAGCAGAGGTATGAGAATTAGGAAAAATAAAGAAATAAAACTAGCCTTACTTGCAATTGATGGCATTCTTGGAAAGCTTGAGACCAATAATAAAGTTAACACAACGTTAATTCTGTGACTTAACAAAGCGCGATTCTAACCTACAGAAATCAACAATCTCTTATAAAAAAATTATAACTGGTTAAAAGGCTTAATAGATGAAATATTTCATTTGCAGATATTAAAAGTAGAAAATACTTAGGTATAAACTTAAAAAGAAATGAGAGAAACCTATATAAGAAAAATTTAAAATACACTTGAAAGACACAAAAGTAGATTCTCACTTTCCCCCCAGGTGAAAATTTATTTTATTTATTATTATTCTAATTTATTTATTTTTTATTGAAGGATAATTGCTTTGCAGAATTTTGCTGTTTTCTGCCAAACCTCAACAAGTTTTAAGTTGAAAATCATAGGTACATTCTACACACACTCAAAGATGCACATATACATATATTTTACTATATGAGCAATCAGAAACAGACTCTTGTTCCAAAGGCCTAAGGTTAATCAGAAAAAAGAGCAATTTTTCTCTCTTATGGTCATTTTTTAAAAACAATGCAAATATTTCACTCACTTCTATATATAATGAAACAGTCTGGATCACTCTCCTATACATCTTCACTATGCTATTGCAAATCATGTTATTAATGTAATTAGTATAAGATTAGGACTTTCAGTTCAGTTCAGTTCAGTTCAGTCGCTCAGTCATGTCCGACTCTTTTCGACCCCATGAATCCCAGCACGCCAGGCCTCCGTGTCCATCACCAACTCCCAGAGTTCACTGAGACTCACGTCCATCGAGTCAGTGATGCCATCCAGCCATCTCATCCTCTGTCGTCCCCTTCTCCTCCTGCCCCCAATCCCTCCCAGCATCAGAGTCTTTTCCAAAAAATTGTTGAAGTATAGTTAATTTACAATTTTGTGTTAGTTTCAGGTGTACAGCAAAGTGATTCAGTTATATATTCACATATATTCATTCTTTTTCAGATTCTTTTCTCATATAGGTTATCATGGAATATTGAGTATGGTTCCCTTTGCTATACAGTAGGTCTTTGTTTGTTATCTATCTTATATATAGTAGTGCATGTATGTTAATCTCAAGTTCCTGCTTTATCCCTCCCCTTCTCACATTTCCCCTTTGGCAATCATGTTTGTTTTAAATATTTGTGAATCTGTTTTGTAAATAAGTTAACCTGTACCATTTAAAAAAATAGATTACACATATGAGTGATCTCATATATTTGTCTTTCTCTGTCTTACTTCACTTAATATGATAATCTCTAGGTCCATGTATGTTATTGCAAATAAGTGAGATTTATCCCAGGGATGCAAGGATTCTTCAATAGCTACAAATCAATCAATGTAATACACCACATTAACAAACTGAAGGATAAAAATCATATGATCATTTTAATGGTTGCAGGAAAAGCTTTTGATAAAATTCAACACACATTTAATATAAAAGCTTTTCAGAAAGTGGACATAGAAAGAACTTACCTCAATATAATAAAGGCCATATATGACAAACCCGCTAACATCATTCTCAGTGATGAAAAGCTGAAAGCATTCTCTCTAAGATCAGGAACAAGGCAAAGATGTCCAGTGTCATCACGTTTATTCAACATAGTTTTGGAAGTTCTAACCATGGCAATCAGAGATGAAAAAAAAAAAATAAAAGAATCCAAATTGGAAAAGAAGAAAAACTGTCACTGCAGATGGCATGATACCATACATAGAAAATCCTAAAGATGCTACCAGAAAACTACTAGAGCTCATCAATTAATTCAGTAAAGTCCCAGGATGCAAAATTAATACACAGAAATCACTTATATTCCTATACACTAACAATGAAAGTTCAGAAAGAGAAACTAAAGAAACAGTCTCATTTACCATCACATCAGAGAATAAAATACTTAGAAGTAACTCTGTCTAAGGAGAAATAAAAAGACCTGTAATCTGAAAACTGTAAGATGCTGACTAAAGAAATCGAAGATGACACAAACAGATGGAAAGATATACTATGTTCTTGGTTTGGAAGAATGAGAATTTTAATACGACTATACTACCCAAAGCAATCTAAAGACTAAAGCCTTTGACTGTGTGGATCACAACAAACTGTGGAAAATTCTTAAAGAGGTGGGAATACCAGACCACAGTACCTGCCTCCTGAAAACCTGTGCAGGTCAAGAAGCAACAGTTAGAACCAGATATGGAACAAAGGACTGGTTCCAAATTGGAAAAGGAGTGCATCAAGACT
This sequence comes from Bubalus bubalis, assembly GCF_019923935.1. Lineage (NCBI taxonomy): Eukaryota > Metazoa > Chordata > Mammalia > Artiodactyla > Bovidae > Bubalus > Bubalus bubalis. The sequence goes on along the minus strand of NC_059166.1, from coordinate 93,775,799 downwards.
GTATATTGTCATCTTGCTTATTTAACTTATATGCAGAGTACATCATGAGAAATGCCAGGCTGGATGAAGCACAAGTTGGAATCAGGATTGCTGGGAGAAATATCAATAACCTCAGATATGCAGATAACACCACTCTTATGGCAGAAAGCAAAGAGGGATTAAAGAGCTTCTTGATCAAAGTGAAAGAGGAGAGTGAAAAAGCTGGCTTAAAACTCAATTTTCAAAAAATGAAGACCGTGGCATCTGGTCCCATCACTTCATGGCAAATAGATGGGGAAACAATGGAAAAAGTGACAGACTTTATTTTCTTGGGCTCCAAAATCACTGTGGATGCTGACTTCAGCCATGAAATTAAAATATGCTTGCTCCTTGGAAGAAAAGCTATGACTAACCTAGACAGCATAGTAAAAAGCAGAGACATTATTTTGCCGACAAAGGTCCATCTAGTCAAAGCTATGGTTTTTCCAGTAGTCATGTATAGGATGTGAGAGTTGGACTATAAAGAAATCTGAGTGATGAAGAATTGATGCTTTTGAACTTGGTTTTGGAGAAGACTCTTGAGAGTCCCTTGGACTGCAAGGAGATCCAACCAGTCCATCCTAAAGGAAATCTATCCTGAATATTCATTGGAAAGACTGATGCTGAAACTGAAGCTCCAATACTTTGGCCACCTAATGAGAAGAGCTGACTCATTGAAAAAGACCGTGATACTGGGAAAGATTGAAGGTAGGAGGAGAAGGGGATGACAGAGGATGAGATGGTTGACCAGATGGCATGACTACTCAACGGACATGAATTTAAGCAAACTCTGGGAGATGTTGAAGGACAGGGAAGCCTGGCATGCTTCAGTCCATGGGGTCGCAAAGAGTCAGACACAACTGAGCAACAACCCAAGGCAATCTACAGATTTAATGCAATCCCTATCCAATTACCAATGGCATTTCTCACAGAACCAGAACAAACAACTTTTAAATTTGTATGGAAGCACAAAATACCCTGAATATTAAAAGCAATCCTGAGAAAGAAAAATGGAGCTGGAGGAATCAGACTCCCTGAATTCAGACTATATTGCAAAGCTACAGTAATCAAAATAGCATGTACTACTGCAAAAACAGAAACATAGATCAATGAAACAGGGTAGAAAGCCCAGAAACAAACACAGGCTCCTATGGTCAATTAATCTATGACAAGGGAGGCAAGAACATACAATGGACAAAAGACAGTTTCTTTTTTTAATGGTTGGGGGAAAACTGCAGCTACATGTGAAAGAAAGAAAAGCAGATTTTATTAAATGGGAACAGCATTCTTTTCCTTGATTAGAATGACAACATAAAAGAGGTAATTCTCCCCAATAAAATCCAACAAGTTTTATTTCTAGAGCTAGATAAGTTGATTTTAAAGTTTAGTATTGAAAAATAAAGAGACAAGAAGCTAGGAAAATTCTGAAAAAGAAGAGTAATTTATTTAACCAATTATTAAACATATACACACCTCTATAATTAAAATAGGGGGTATCATTGTATAAAGAGACAGAACAGTAAAAGGAATAACATACTAATTTCAGAAATAGACCAAATACACATAACATTTAATATATAATAAAAGTGGCATCTCAAATCACTGGGGAAAATGTGGGCTTTTTAATGAATGGTGTTGGAACAATCATAAAGTCGCCTCTCTTCCCATGATGTGTCAGAATAAACTCAAAGGAGAGCAGAGATCTAATGTATGAGAGAACATCAAACCGTTCAAGGACTAGGAGAGAATTGGTAAAGTGTTTAAATCACCTGTGGGTGAGTTATGACTTGAATCCCAGCTACAATAAAAGATAGATTCAAGTACACTTAAGAAGTCTGAATGACCAAAACCACCATAAACAGAAACAAATGATAAGTGGCAGATGAAAAGAAAATATTTGCTGTATTATCACAGATGAAGGGCTAAGATCTCTAATAATCCTTAAAATATGTTTTCAAAAAGACCTACAACCTCATGCAAAATGAGCAAAAGACATGAATAATCAGTTAATGAAAAAAACACACATAGAAGTTCTTTAAATATATAAATGCTTAATAACGTCTCTCATAGTAAGAGAAGTGGAAATTGAAACTATATTGAGATCCAATTTCTCATCTGTAAAAGGACAAGAAATTAAATAGCTCAACAACATATTTTGTGTACTGGGCTATGTTAAAAAGCTTCCTAGGTACTGATGGGAATCTCTATGGAAGGGCTTTGGTATTACTTAGCAAAATCACATATGCTTATATGCTTGACATGGCAGCAATTCCCACTTGTAGGGATTTAACCTGAAGATACTTTTCCACCAATTTGAGGGGCAAAAAAAACCCAAGATGTACACAAAATCATTTACTGAAGCAGTATTTTTAAAAGCAAAATACTGGAAACAACACAAATGCCCAATTACAGAAACCTGATGGAATAAATCATGGTGCATTCACGCACAGAATATTACTCAATATAGAAAAAGATTAAGGAAGAGCTCTGCAAATTGATGTGAATTCCAGGACACACTGTGATTTAGGGAAAAAAACCCAAGTGTATATATAGTATACCATGTTTTGTGTAAGAAAGAGAAAGGAAACTATATACATGTATTTTTTTGGTATAGATATAGATAGGGGTATGTGTGTGTGTTGCAAAATAGAACTACAACAAGGATAAACACTTGCTGTTTGGAAGAAAAGCTATGACAAACCTGGACAGCATGTTAAAAGGCAAACATCACTTTGCTATGTCATAGTCAGAGCTATGGTTTTTCTAGTAGTCATGTACGGATGTAAGAGTTGGACCTTAAAGAAGGCTGAGCACCAAAGAATTGATATTTTTGAACTGCGGTGCTGGGAGGAGACTCCTGAGAGTCCCCTGGACAGCAAGGAGATGAAACCAGTCAGTCCTAAAGGAAATCAACCCTGATTATTCACTGGAAGGACTGATGCTGAAGCTGAAGCTCCAATACTTAGGCCACCTGATGCGAAGAGCCAACTCATTGGAAAAGACCCTGATGCTGGGAAAGATTGAGGGCAGGAGGAGAAAGGGGCAATGGAGGATGGGATGGTTGGATGATATCACCGACTCAATGGACATGAGTCTGAGCAAACTCTGAGAGACAGTGAAGGACAGGGAAGCCTGTTGTGCTGCTGGTCATGGGGTCACAAAGAGTCAGACATAACTTAGTGACTGAACAACGAACAACAAGGATAAATGAAAAATTAATAAAAATTTTCACCCATAGGTGGTAGATAGGAGTGGAGTGGAAGGTAAAGTATTGAATCTGAGCCTCTTGGACTATTTGGTTTTAACTTTCAAATAACATGAGTGTTTTGCTTACTCAGAAATGAAATAAAATGAGAAAGAATTTAAAAAGATAAGCCTACAAATGGAAACAAATGAATCTAACTGTATACCAACTTTGACGATATAATCACACAGAAAAAAAAGTGTTCATTCAAGTGAACTTTAAACACAGTATCCTGACTGTATATCATCACTGAGTTTTTTTTCCCTAAGTACAAGAAAAACTGCAACGAAATCTTGAACTTTATTGTTAGTTTTGTTGTCAATAATGATATGGGTGCCTTATGGGTCCTATTTTGTATGTACTTTAGAAAAGAGAAAACGAGTGACTCTATCGATGTTGTTGGGAACTTACATTTTCATTGTGAGAAATGTTCTAGTTAGGAATGAGTGGAGGTGTATGGATGGAATTGTAGCTATAAGTGTGAGCTTCTGATTGATGTATATTTATATTTCAGCTCTGTCCACTGAATTAGTTTAGAAGAAGGACATTCTCTAGCCATCCACACACCCAGCATCCTGATTTCAGTTTCTAAATATGCTCCCCACTAAAAGGAATCAGGGCTGCTCCTCGCAGAAATGCCTGGTTCAGAGAAGGATCAGGGAAGTTGAAGGTGAACATGGGACATCTTTTGCCAGAAGTATGGGGACATGTCAAAAGGACTCAAGAGAGGTAATAGAATTCTGTTTGCCACATTTTGGAAAACCAGAGAATCAAGAATAATATAAGGAACAGATTACATCCTAATGAACACAAGATAAACCTGTGAATCCACAGTAATACTCATACAAAGGCAGAAGGGTATGAAAAGTGCTTCTTCACTAAAGAAAGCCAACTAATAAATGTAGAAATAATGAAAGAAATAGACCTTTTTTTTTGGCCTTGTGGTATGGCAGGCAGGATCTTAGGGATCAATCCCTATCCCCCTACAGTAGAAGCCTGTAGTGGAAGTCCAACCACTGGACTGCCAGGGAATTCCTGACACATTTTCATTTTCAAGCACCAATATAATCATTTATTTAGGCAAAAATCATGAATGGATGGTAAAACCATTGAATGTAGATTCTTAGAATATTCACAGGGATTCCTCAAAGTATTATCCCACAGCTTATATATTAATTTCAAGGTGGAAAAGATTCTTTTACAATGTGGGGATCTGTAGATTGCCACCATAAACAAGCAATTATTGTTAATATTTCCAATAACGGGACAAATTGACATTCTATACTCTCTGATTTGAAGCAGTGAGAAGTATATCTACATGGTATTCTTGCCAAAAATATTTAACATTAAATACATTTTAAAGAAACAATTAAATTGAAATTTGGGGCACTATAGAAGACAGTTGGCCTGAACTGTTGAAAAAAGAAAAGCCAGTGCATGAAAGGCCAGTAAATGAATGAATGAATGAATGATGGGGGAATTTTCCACAATGAATGAGGCTGAGGAGAAATGAACCCTACTACAGTTAGTGGTCCTTATTTAGATCCTGGAAAGTAGAACTGATACAGGAGACATTTTAGAATAATCAAGGAAATTTGAACAGAGAGTTCAAATTTGAGGGTATTACTGTATCATGTGAATTTCCTTGTGAGTGGTAGTCTCACGGTATTGCTCTTGGGAAGATACTGTGCTTATGAAATAACATGCCTGTTTTCAGGTGCTACATGCCAAATGCTGAGTACTAAGTACTAACACAAGATGGAGTACAGCTGAAAGGGAGCAAGAAATAATGGGAAGATAAAAGGAAACAGCAAATATAGCAAGATGTTAACAGTTGATGAATCTAGGTGGACTGTATGATATTCATTTTACTATGCTTTGAACACTTTTTCTGGTTTAACTTTTTAAAAATAAACAATCGAGGAAAAATAAATCAGATGGAAAAATGCTTTTTTTCTAAGCATGCTTCTATTCTGTGGAATATCGAAAGACAATTTGACATCATTTACATTCAAGTAGTAAGTAACAACTTTCCCTTAGAGATTGCGTTCAGATTGGTCCTATCCTAAATTGCAGGAGTGTATGTTTATATTCTAATGTTTCCGCTTCATCTCCTCAATCCTTAACCTCTGCTTTCAAACACAGCAACACCCTGTTCGATCTTAAATGCTCACTTCTAGTTAAGGATGGAAACTAGGTGATAGAATTTCCCTAAAATGAAGAGCCTTCATTTTTTGTCATAACTCTGAAGAGGTTTTACATTTTCAGGGAGACTATAGAAAAGATTTAAAAAAAGACTTTAAATTGGGAGCATATTTTTGAGAGCATCCAGCTCTTTTCAGTGTGCCTTTCAACAAAACACCCATACTAGGAGACTTTTGCATTGATTTAAGCACACCTGTCTCTTTAATTCATATTATTTCTTACCCTATAGGGGCAATTAAATGTGACTCGATTAGTAGTTTGCACTTCAGAAAATCATGAGTTTCTTCTTGACAATTTATAGTCACTGTGTCTTGTTTCCCGGTTGCAGAGTCGGACAAGACCGAGCGACTGATCTGATCTGATTTCTTTATGGCTTTCCCTTGAATATACTCGTCACTTCTCCAAATGGTAAAATGTATGACTATACAGCTTCCCAGGTAGCGCTAGTGGTAAAGAACCCACTTGCCTATGCAGGAGATGAAAGAGACGCAGGTCCAATCCTTGGGTCAGGAAGATCCCCTGGAGAAGGGCATGGTAAACCCCTCAGTTTTCTTGCCTGGAGAATCCCATGGACAGAGGACCCTGGCAGGCTATGGTCCATACGGTTGCAAAGAGTAGTCATGACTGAAGTGACTTAGTATAGCACAGGACTAAGCAAAGAACTGACTCATTTAAAAAGACCCCTGATGCTTGGAAAGATGGAAGGCGGGAGGAGAAGGGGACAACAGAGGATGAGATGGTTGGATGGCATCACCGATTCAATGGACGTGAGTTTGAGTAAACTCTGGGAGTTGGTGATGGCAGGGAAGCCTGGTGTGCTTCAGTCTATGAGGTCACAAAGAGTCAGACACGACTGAGTGACTAAACTGAACTGAACTGACAAGTACGCCTGAATAACTCATGACCAGGACCAAATTCATGTGTGCGGAAGAAGTGGTCGATCCTTTTGTAATTAGTAACCACTGGCCTGGTCAGTGAGATGAAGTACCAGCAGATAGACTTTTTTCCTTTTACCATCTTCTGAGGATCAATTCTGATTATCTTCCTTGTGAGAAGTAAGATAAAATGCAAAACATCATTACTCTAGGACATTGTTTTTGTTTTAGTAAATCTGAGCTTCCTTTCTTGTAAATAACATACAGTCCCAAAGTATCGCTGGGTATGGGGAGAAAGTTTCTCTTTTAGTTTTTGTCATTTTGTTCAGGACAGTGCCTAACTCAAATAAGAATGTCCACCCAAACTAGTGAAGCTGTGTGGTCACCAATGTGATCAAAGTTTTCTGGAGTCTGAGGTTCATATGATTTTTGTTTTTATGATTCCTCTTAAGAAAAATAATAAAGCTATGAGTAGGAAATCAGATACAAATATATGTATTTATGTAGGATGGGAAAGAAAAAAGTGAAATTGATTGCGTTAGTTGTTCAGTTGTGTCCGACTCTTTGAGATCCCATGGACTGTATCCCCCCCACCCCAGTTCCTCTGTCCATGGAATTCTCCAGGTAAGAATACTGGAGTGGGTTACCATTCCCTTCTCCAGGGGATCTTCCTGACCCAGGGATCAACCACATCTCCTGCACTGCAGGCAGATTCTTTGCCATCTGAGCCAGGAGTGGGAAATAAGTGATGTCTAAGTATAACTTTTAAGAGCTAATTAGTACCGGCAATGAGAAAATATCCTGAAAATAATGTATATATCTTTGAAAATACTATTTTTTCATCAACTGCCTAATGCATGTTCAATGGCTGTAATCTCTTAATCACCTTTCCATGAAACATCAACTCTGGAGTATTTTCTACAAAGACAATAGAAAGCTGAATTCCTTGAGTCTTTCCTCAAACACTGTTGATCTAAATGGATAGAATTTAATTTCTCAGAAATTTTCTTCTTCTACAACTTGTTTCTGGTCATGTCTGGAACTTGGAAAAACCTCTACCAAGTTTATTTTATGTGTGAATTGTAAGATTTTAGGTCATTGCTGAGTACAGTTTGGATAGGAGAGAACTTCTGTTTTGACTGAGACTTAATAAAAGCCAACCCTTCACTCACAGTTCTACCTGTCTATGAACTAATTAGTCCATGAACTAATCTGTTTCCAGGTCTCTCAAACTTCATTTCTCCTTTGGTACCCACCTGGTTCCAGACTGGGAGTTGTGGGCACCCTTGTAGATACGCTTGGTGAACAGTTTTAGGAAATGGTGGGAGCTTTTCTGGAAGTGATCCCAGGCAGCATAGCTGGTGGTGACTGATGGTCTAGGAGCTGACTATGAACCATGGAAGTCTGTTCCCCTAACCTGACACCTTCCACGGCTGCTCTAAGACCTTCTGCCAGGAGGGCAGGTATGATGCAAGGGATGCTGCAGGAGAAAACAATGGTAGTCTTAACTGATTATAATACAAATATCTTATTTTTGCAGATTTTTAAAAAGCACATTACCACATGTCCATATTACTATGGCTTCGTCTTCATTATTTCCATGGTAAATCCATCTCTGGCCATCTGGGCATTACAAAGTGGTCTTTCCCTAAGTCTTCAGTGAAATGTGTTGAGCAGGGACTTCCCTGGTGGTCCAGTGGTGAAGCCTTTCCCTTCCGATGCAACCTGCAATGCAGGTTGGAACCCTGGTCAGGAAGCTGAGACCCTATATGCTTCTTGGCAAAAAAAAAAACAAAAACCAAAACATAAAACAGAAACTATATTGTAACAAGTTCAGTAAAGACTCTATAAATGGTACACACACACACACACACACACACACACACACAATCTGCTGAGCAGCCAAGGATTCAGGGACCACACTGAGTGGCCCTCTCCAGCCACCCCCACACCATGCATGAATGAATAAAAGTAAGAGGAAAATATACTTTGGCTACTCTGTCACTGCATCCTTCCTTACATTTGCGCACTTGCAGAGGCAGGGATGAGTGAAATGAACAAGCTTTGGGGGTACATGACGGAATGTTGTTCAGAAGCTTCTAATTACAGAATCACTTAGGTACCTTAAAACTGTACAGAAAAATATTTCAAGGAACATTTTCAAAAGTAATAAAATTTACCGTCCAGCTGAAAAGTAAGTAGAAGGGATTAATTACTCTCTCAAAGGAAAATGGGAGGGATTAGAAATGATGCCCACAAAGGCAGAACTATGTGCTAAGAGTACTACAAAATTCAAGAGAAGTATTTGTCAAACGTAAGGGTAAATAACACTCTGTGCATTTCCCTCCTCCTAGGGGAGAAGTTTGGAGAAGGCAATGGCACCCCACTCCAGTACTCTTGCCTGGAAAACCCCATGGGGGGAGGAGCCTGGTGGGCTGCAGTCCATGGGGTGCGCTAAGAGTCGGACACGACTGAGCGACTTCACTTTCACTTTCATGCATTGGAGAAGGAAATGGCAACACACTCCAGTGTTCTTGCCTGGAGAATCCCAGGGACGGGGGAGCCTGGTGGGCTGCCATCTATGGGGTCGCACAGAGTCGGACACGACTGAAGCAACTTAGCAGCAGCAGCAGCAGCAGCAGGGGAGAAGTTATTTGTGTAGAGTCAAAAATCGGATAGGATCTTTTCTGTATGAAGGAAGTGGCTGGTGGCTGTCTGCTGGAGTATGAAAAACAAGTAGAAGCAGTTGGATGCAACCTGAAAAAATTAAGTGACAAAACTCCAAGTGGGGAACAAATTCCCCTCCTCTTGAAATTGGGGAAGATAATAAATTAAGTAGCTAAGAAATAATAATTGTCAACATAAAAGGAGATGAATCATCTGGTAATATAGGCAATGAAAAGATTCTCACCTTTCACAATACATTCAATATAGTTATCTTCTTTACTTGTGTATTTACAAATGACTGACACACCAGTCTCCTGAAGCACAGCACAGAGAGACTGACAAATACCAGCATTTTGCTTGAAATCAGTATAGTCGGATAAATGAGCCCTTTTTGAGTTTTTTAAAATGCAGGGAGCGTGTGTGTGTGTGTGTGAGTGAGAGAGAGATAGAGGCATAGAGAGACAGACAGACAGCTTTCATACCAATAAACTGAAAATCCAAAAACTTAGGCTTTATTTCTACTTAGTTCTTTCATTTTAGGGAAATTGCTTACACCAAGCCTCAGTTTTCTCATCTGTATTACGAGGATTGGCTCAAACATGTATGACTGCTTTAAGTTACAACATTCTATGAGTCTATCTGTGTCTCAGCAAATATTAATACTCTTTCATTCATAGAAATGGATGAAATAGAATTTGGGCTACTGAAAATGATTTTAAAAATGAATTAAATACTGTAAATTGATAATACTTTATTAAAATAAATTTAAAAATTTTTTTAATGGATTAAGAGGACTAGTAGCTGCAGTACCCAGTTGGTGCCATCATCTCCCCCTCTGCCCCCCTCTCTCCTCGCTCACAGGAGATGACCTTACTGCCACAATAATGAGAAAGTGAGACAGTCAAGCTCCATCCTCTTACCCCGAAACTGCAAAAGCTGCCTGCACCCTTTTTTCTTCTTTCCTCTTTTAATGCATAAAGTGGCCCTTCTCGGATGAAAAGCAGCCCCTTTACCCCAGCTTGTAGCCCCTGCTCAAGGAATCCAAGGCTTATGGAAATAGCCTACTCCCCCAGCTTCCCCAAAGCCACATTCTCCCAGAATGTAACCTACAAACTGTCCTCTCTCTCCCCTTAACTTCTCTCCGGGGCCCCCTTCTCCCTCCAACCTGTCACTGTTGGTCCAAGGCCCAGTTCTATTTTTTTTCCAACCCCCCATGTTCAGGAGGTTTCATACATTCTCCTAGCTTTGCCTTGCATCTATTTGCTGACAAATCTAAAATTTATATGCGTGGACTTACCCTAGCTCCAGCTTGTGTAAGAAACCCGCTGCATGAGGATTACTTGCCTGCTTCTCAGATACTCAACTTTAGGTCCTGTAAACTTGAATTCGGAACCCCTCGCTACCCCCGTCAGTGTGGACACAGCACACTCCATTCCTTCTCTGTGGCCTCCAAGCTCCCAGGAGCCGAGTGAGGAACCTGGGCACCAGGCTTCGGCCTTCATTCCCTGTCTGTCTCCCCACAAGTTTCAAGCCAGTGAGGCCTGTTCTCTCTCCCTCTAGGTCAGGCCACTTTCCCTTCATTCCCACTGCTGCTGCTGCTGCTCAGTCACTTCAGTCGTGTCCGACTCTGTGTGACCCCATAGACGGCAGCCCACCAGGCTCCCCCGTCCCTGGGATTCTCCAGGCAAGAACACTGGAGTGGGTTGCCATTTCCTTCTCCAATGCATGAAAGTGAAAAGCTAAAGTGAAGTTGCCCAGTCGTGTCCTACTCCTAGCAACCCCATGGACTGCAGCCCACCAGGCTCCTCTGTCCATGGGATTTTCCAGGCAAGAGTACTGGAGTAGGGTGTCATTGCCTTCTCCCTCATTCCGACTACAGGCATCTAATCCACACTACTACGTCTTCTCGGGGGGAATCCATACCCCCACCTTTATCCTTTTATAACCAATTACCCTCCCCCAATCCCAAGTATACGATAAGGATGTCACTGTTATAAAAGTGATACAAAGATATCAATTATTCAAAGAATACCGGAAGATGCCAACAGCATGGTAACACCTCTCCTCAAAACCCACCATTTGGAAATATTAGATGACTATTACCATAAATATCTCGATACATGTCTTCAGTTGGGTGAAAAGACAGCAGAGATTGTTTTATAAAAAGAGGCACACTGTTCAAGAGGATCATATGTTTCTATTTTTAGATTGTTAAAATATTAAATGATGAGTCATAATTTTTGGATTGTCTGTTTTAAACATTGTCCACTGACTTCCAGCCATTGCAGATGAGGCCTTAGCTCACTTCCACTTCCCCAAACTCCCCTCATTCCCTCGTGACACAGTAATTATTTTCATTACTTTTGGTTTCTCCTCTAGTTACATTGACATCCCCAGTACCGTGCATTTTCCCTTTCTTTCTGTTCTATTGTGCATCCTCAGTTGTGTCTGACCCTGGGACGCTATTGACTGCAGCCCTCCAGGCTCCTGTGAGAAAGTCCATGAGATTTCCCAGGCAAGAATACTGGAGTGGGTTGCCATTTCCTCCTCCAGGGAATCATACTAACCCAGGGATTGACTCGTGTCTCCTGCACTGGCAGGCAGATTCTTAACCACTGAGCCACCTGGCAATGGTGTTGTTCAGTTGCTCAGTCGTATCTGACTCTTTGTGACTCCATGGACTGCAGTGTGCCAGGCTTTTCTGTCCTTCACCATCTCCCGGAGTTTGCTCAAACTCATGTCCATTGAGTCAGTGATGCCATCCAACCATCTCACCCTCTGTCGTCCCCTTATTTTCCTGCCTTCAGTCTTTCCCAGCATCAGGGTCTTTTCCCATGAGTCAGCTCTTCACATAAGGTGGCCAAAGAACTGGAGCTTCAACTTCAGCATCAGTCCTTCCAATGCAATTCCCTTTAGGATTGACTGGTTTGATCTCCTTGCTGTCTGAGGGGCTCTCAAAAGTCTTCTCCAGCACCACAGTTTGAAAGCATCAGTTCTTTGGTGCTCAGCCTTTTTTACTGTCCAGCTCTCACATCTGTACAAGACTACTGGAAAAAAATCATAGCTTTGACTATACAGACCTTTGTAGGCAAAGTAATGTCTCTGCTTTTTAATATGCTGTCTAGGTTTGCCATTGCTTTTCTTTCAAGGAGCAAGTGTCTTTTAATTTCATGGCTGGAGTCACCATCTGCAGAGATATAGGAGCCCAAGAAAATAAAGTCTGTCACCACATCCATTGTTCACCCATCTATTTGCCATGAAGTGATTGGACCTTAGTTTTATCATCAAAACAAAGTGACCTACAGGCCAATATCACTGATGAACATAGATGCAAAAATCCTTAACAAAACTCTAGCAATCAGAATCCAACAACACATTAAAAAGATCATACACCATAACCAAGTGGGCTTTATCCCAGGGATGCAAGGATTCTTCAATATCCGCAAATCAATCAATGTAATACACCACATTAACAAACTGAAAAATAAAAACCATATGATTATCTCAATAGATGCAGAGAAAGCCTTTGACAAAATTCAACATCAATTTATGATAAAAACTCTCCAGAAAGCAGGAATAGAAGGAACATACCTCAACATAATAAAAGCTATATATGACAAACCCACAGAAAACATTATCCTCAATGGTGAAAAATTGAAAGCATTTCCTCTAAAGTCAGGAACAAGACAAGGATGCCCACTTTCACCATTACTATTCAACATAGTTTTGGAAGTTTTGGCCACAGCAATCAGAGCAGAAAAAGAAATAAAAGGAATCCAAATTGGAAAAGAAGAAGTAAAACTCTCACTATTTGCAGATGACATGATCCTCTACATAGAAAACCCTAAAGACTCCACCAGAAAATTACTAGAACTAATCAATGACTATAGTAAAGTTGCAGGATATAAAATCAACACACAGAAATCCCTTGCATTCCTATACACTAATAATGAGAAAACAGAAAGAGAAATTAAGGAAACAATTCCATTCACCATTGCAATGGAAAGAATAAAATACTTAGGAATATATCTACCTAAAGAAACTAAAGACCTATATATAGAAAACTATAAAACACTGGTGAAAGAAATCAAAGAGGACACTAACAGATGGAGAAATATACCATGTTCATGGATTGGAAGAATCAATATAGTGAAAATGAGTATACTACCCAAAGCAATCTATAGATTCAATGCAATCCCTATCAAGCTACCAACAGCATTCTTCACAGAACTAGAACAAATAATTTCACAATTTGTATGGAAATACAAAAAACCTCGAATAGCCAAAGCGATCTTGAGAAAGAAGAATGGAACTGGAGGAATCAACCTACCTGACTTCAGGCTCTACTACAAAGCCACAGTTATCAAGACAGTATGGTACTGGCACAAAGACAGAAATATAGATCAATGGAACAAAATAGAAAGCCCAGAGATAAATCCACGCACATATGGACATCTTATCTTTGACAAAGGAGGCAAGAATATACAATGGATTAAAGACAATCTCTTTAACAAGTGGTGCTGGGAACTCTGGTCAACCACTTGTAAAAGAATGAAACTAGAACACTTTCTAACACCATACACAAAAATAAACTCAAAATGGATTAAAGATCTAAATGTAAGACCAGAAACTATAAAACTCCTAGAGGAAAACATAGGCAAAACACTCTCTGACATACATCACAGCAGGATCCTCTATGACCCACCTCCCAGAATATTGGAAATAAAAGCAAAAATAAACAAATGGGACCTAATTAACCTTAAAAGCTTCTGCACATCAAAGGAAACTATTAGCAAGGTGAAAAGACAGCCTTCAGAATGGGAGAAGATAATAGCAAATGAAGCAACTGACAAACAACTAATCTCGAGAATATACAAGCAACTCCTACAGCTCAACTCCAGAAAAATAAATGACCCAATCAAAAAATGGGCCAAAGAACTAAATAGACATTTCTCCAAAGAAGACATCCAGATGGCTAACAAACACATGAAAAGATGCTCAACATCACTCATTATCAGAGAAATGCAAATCAAAACCACTATGAGGTACCATTTCACACCAGTCAGAATGGCTGCGATCCAAAAGTCTACAAGTAATAAATGCTGGAGAGGGTGTGGAGAAAAGGGAACCCTCTTACATTGTTGGTGGGAATGCAAACTAGTACAGCCACTATGGAGAACAGTGTGGAGATTCCTTAAAAAGCTGGAAATAGAACTGCCTTATGATCCAGCAATCCCACTGCTGGGCATACACACTGAGGAAACCAGAAGGGAAAGAGACACGTGTACCCCAATGTTCATCGCAGCACTGTTTATAATAGCCAGGACATGGAAGCAACCTAGATGTCCATCAGCAGATGAATGGATAAGAAAGCTGTGGTACATATACACAATGGAGTATTACTCAGCCATTAAAAAGAACACATTTGAATCAGTTCTAATGAGGTGGATGAAACTGGAGCCTATTATACAGAGTGAAGTAAGCCAGAAAGAAAAACACTAATACAGTATACTAACGCATATATATGGAATTTAGAAAGATGGTAACAATAACCCTGTGTACGAGACAGCAAAAGAGACACTGATGTATAGAACAGTCTTATGGACTCTGTGAGAGAGGGAGAGGGTGGGAGGATTTGGGAGAATGGCATTGAAACATGTAAAATATCATGTATGAAACGAGTTGCCAGTCCAGGTTCGATGCACGATACTGGATGCTTGGGGCTGGTGCACTGGGACGACCCAGAGGGATGGAATGGGGAGGGAGGAGGGAGGAGGGTTCAGGATGGGGAACACATGTATACCTGTGGCGGATTCATTTTGATATTTGGCAAAACTAATACAATTATGTAAAGTTTAAAAATAAAAACAAAACAAAACAAAGTGACGATCTTAGTTTTCTGAATGTTGAGCTTTAAGCCAGCTTTTTCACTCTCCTCTTTCACCTTCATCAATAGGCTCTTTAATTCCTCTTCACTTTCTGCCTCAGGGTGGTGTCATCTGCATATCTCAGGTTATTGATATTTCTCCCCGCAATCTTGAAGCAACAGAGTACCTGTACTCTGTCCCATCATTGACACTCTATCCTTACTTGTTACCTGTAATGTGGGCCCTCCATTCCTCTCCCTTCAGTCTCTTACTTTTGTAAACTTTGTTTCTACTTTTATATCAGCAAGATTGAAAAAAATTGTCTGATATTCTATGGCCATGGTGAAATTTTCCATGCTTTGACTTTGTTTAGCTCTTCAAAGTTGAAAAATCAACAACAAGCATTACTTTCAGTTCAGTTCAATTCAGTTGCTCAGTCATGTCCAGCTCTTTGCGACCCCATGAATCACAGCACGCCAGGGCTCCCTGTTCATCACCAACTCCCAGCATTCACTCATACTCACGTCCATCGAGTTGGTGATGCCATCCAGCCATCTCATCCTCTGTCGTCCCCTTCTCCTCCTGCCCCCAATCCCTCCCAGCATCAGAGTCTTTTCCAATAAGACAACTCTTCGCATGAAGTGGCCAAAGTACTGGAGTTTCAGCTTTAGCATCATTCCTTCCAAAGAAATCCCAGGGCTGATCTCCTTTAGAATGGACTAGTTGGATCTCCTTGCAGTCCAAGGGACTCTCAAGAGTCTTCTCCAACACCACAGTTCAAAAGCATCAATTCTTCAGTGTTCAGCTTTCTTCACAGTCCAACTCTCATATCCATACATGAACAATGGAAAAACCATAGCCTTGACTAAACGGACCTTTGCTGGCAAAGTAATGTCTCTGCTTTTGAATATGCTATCTAGGTTGGTCATAACTTTCCTTCCAAGAGTAAGCGTCTTTTAATTTCATGGCTGCAGTCACCATCTGCAGTGATTTTGGAGCCAAAAAGATAAAGTCTGACACTGTTTCCACTGTTTCCCCATCTATTTCCCATGAAGTGATGGGACCAGATGTCATGATCTTAGTTTTCTGAATGTTGAGCTTTAAGCCAACTTTTTCACTCTCCTCTTTCACTTTCATCAAGAGGCTTTTGAGTTCCTCTTCACTTTCTGCCATAAGGGTGGTGTCATCTGCATATCTGAGATTATTGATATTTCTCCCGGCAATCTTGATTCCAGCTTGTGCTTCTTCCAGCCCAGCATTTCTCATGATGTACTCTGCGTATAAGTTAAATAAGCAGGGTGACAATATACAGCCTTGACGTTTACATGATCATAATTGTGTCAAGTGCTTACACCTTCCAATTTCTAATTGCCTTTCTTCTTTTTCTTTATCCAATCCTTAGATTTGTTCTTCTGAGGATACCATCAAGTGCGTGTAATATCTCCCTTTTGATTTCATCCCTTTTTCTAGGGCCCACTTGGGAACAGAGGTTACTGCCCAGCAGCCATCTGAAGACATCTCCTCATTCCTGTCCTGGGTTAGAATCATGCTTCGTCATCTTTTCTCATTTTCTGGGCCGTTCTAAGGAATCTTGTGGAAAGGGATGCATGGCAGATAAACCTTTTGAGTCCTTAGACATTTGAAGATATTTTTATTCTTTCAACATAATCAATACTTTGGGTAGGTTAGGACTTTTAAACTCAACATCAGTTGTCTTCAGAATTTTGAAGGCTGTGCTCCATGCATGACAGCGGTCTGTGTTGCTGTCTTTTATCTCTGAAAACTCCTAGGATTTTCTCTTTAATCTTGTTATCAAATCTCTCAATATTATATTTAGGGATGGATGTTATTTCACTTGTGCTGGCTATTTCCTGGGTCCTGTCAATCTGAACACCTACATCTATACTCAGCCATGGGGTATTCCTGTCCATTACTGCTTTGATTTATTTTTCTCCCTACTTTCACTGTTTTCAATAGCCATATATTAATTTTTAAGTGTTCTTTTTGCTGTTTCAGTGTTTCTTTTTTCCTAGATCCTATTTTTGCTATATGCATACAAAGTTTTCCCTCAAATTTCTACCTTAATGACTAGAATATTTTAAAAGTTCTATTTTTAAAATTACATTTGCTTTTCTTAGGTGTTTTATCACAATTATTTTGGTTTTATTCTTTATTTTTCTCAAAAATGTAAGATAACTCATAGTTGTTCATTGCTTTAGAATAATGGAAAACTGGAGTGGAAATTATGTGTAAGTAGTGGAGAAGGCAATGGCACCCCACTCCAGTACTCTTGCCTGGAAAATCCCATGGACAGAGGAGCCTGGTGGGCTGCAGTCCATGGGGTCGCTAAGAGTCGGGCATGACTTCACTTTCACTTTTCACTTTCATGCATTGGAGAAGGAAATGGCAACCCACTCCAGTGTTCTTGCCTGGAGAATCCCAGGGACGGGGGAGCCTGGTGGGCTGCCATCTATGGGGTCACACAGAGTCGGACACGACTGAAGTGACTTAGCAGCAGCAGCAGCAGCAGTCTCAAGAGAGAAATGGGTGGTGATTTGGCCCTTAAGCTGAAGACTCCTTAATTGAGAAGATAGAATAAATTTTATCCAAGTGTGGACATCTCACTTTGGACTTTCCAGGTTATTTAAATTATTTGCAAAAGAATTGTCTTGTTCAGTTTTGATTGTTTTGGGGGCTGAAAGTAGGGAGGGACATGGGGTGGCTACTCTATCTTTACATAGTTGATTTACGATGTTGTGTTAATTTCTGCTGTACAGCAAAGTGATTTGGTTACACACACACATATATTTTTTCTTTTGCATATTTTTTTCCATTATGGTTTTTTACAGGATATTTAGTGTAATGCCCTGTGCTATACAATAGGGTCTTGTTTTTTTAATCCATCCTATATGTAATAGTTTTGCTATTATTGTTGTCTAGTTGCTAAGTCATATCTGACTCTTTTGTGACCCCATGGACTATATAGCCCACAAGGCTCTTAGGTCCATTGGATTTCCCAGGCAAGAGTATTGAGTGTATTGCCATTTCCTTCTCAAGGGGATCTTCCTGACCCAGGGGTCGAACCTGCATCTCCTATACTGCAGGCGGATCCTTTATCTCTGAGCCACCAGGGAAGCCCATATAATAGTTTGCATCTGCTAATTCCAAACTCTTAATCTACGCTTCCTCAACACCCACCTTTTTGGCAATGACAAGTCTGTTCTCTGTGATTCTGCTTCTGTTTTGTAGGTAAGTTCATTTGTGTCATATTTTAGAGTCCACACATCAGTGATTTCATTTGTCTTTCTCTTCCTGACTTCACTCAATATGATAATCTCTAGGTTCATCAGTATTGCTGAAATGGCGTTATTTTATTTTTTATGGCTGAATAATATTTTCTTTATCCATTCTTCTGTCAATGGACACTTGGATTTTGGCTGCTGTAAATAGTGCTGCCTGAACATTGGGGTACATGTGTCTTTTTGAATTGTAGTTCTGACCAGGTATATATTCAGGAGTGGAAGTCCCTTGATTTTTTTTAATGTTTTTATTATCACTTTAATCCAGTCTTGGAAGAGAGATTTGACCAACTCTTGTGCTCAATCTGTCATCTTGAATCACCACCAGAATCTACATTCTCCTTTTAATAAAAAAAATAATTATCTTTACTTTACTTGATGTTAAGGAAAGACACCAAAGCTAAGCATTTAGTTTTATGACATATGATGCTTTGTAACCATAGAACTCACTGTTGTTCTTAGTTGTATATTTAAATATTAATCACCTCCCCCCCCACCCACCCACACACACAGACACACACACATCTTCACTCCCAAGTTCTACATCTTGATTCTCCTCTTACTGGATGGATTTTATTTCAAGGAGTTAGTAAGTGCAGTATTCCCTTCATTCTTTCATGCTAGAGCGGGCCATGGTGTCTATTGCCTTTGAACCTGAAGAACCACTTGGCAGGTTATAGACTGCATGGATCACACGTCATGGTTTCATGATGCTGTGGAATTCAACGTGCTGGAATACCACTGACCACAGGTCTCTTGTCAGCTCTTGGTTGGTTGTAGTCTACCACTGAGTCGTTTTTTTGCCCCTTCCAGAAAGCTGGTGCGTGCTGTAACCAACATATTCTTTCATATTTAGAATATCCGTTTGTGGGGTTTTTGTTTTGTTTTGTTTTTTTATTTTTTTAAATTTTATTTTATTTTTTAACTTTACAATATTGTATTGGTTTTGCCATATATCAAAATGAATCCGCCACAGGTATACATGTGCTCCCCATCCTGAACCCTTTTCCCTCCTCCCTCCCCATACCATCCCTCTGGGTCGTCCCAGTGCACCAGCCCCAAGCATCCAGTATCGTGCATCAAACCTGGACTGGCGACTCATTTCATATATGATATTATACTTGTTTCAATGCCATTCTCTCAAATCTTCCCACCCTCTCCCTCTCTCACAGAGTCCATAAGACTGTTCTATACATCAGTGTCTCTTTTGCTGTCTTGTACACAGGGTTATTGTTACCATCTTTCTAAATTCCATATATATGCGTTAGTATACTGTATTGGTGTTTTTCTTTCTGGCTTACTTCACTCTGTATAATAGGCTCCAGTTTCATCCACCTCATTAGAACTGATTCAAATGTATTCTTTTTAATGGCTGAGTGATACTCCATTGTGTATATGTACCATAGCTTTCTTATCCATTCATCTGCTGATGGACATCTAGGTTGCTTCCATGTCCTGGCTATTATAAACAGTGCTGCGATGTTTGTGGTCTTTATACTTGAAGGGAGTCTTGATTGGACACAGTATTTTTTATCACATTATTTTCCTTTAGAATTTGGTAGGTGTTGCTCCCAATGCCTGCTTTTTGGAATGCTACTCTGGAGAAGACTGAGGCCAGTCTGCTTTTGTTCTTAATTTTAAGAGATAACATCTGTGTCTGGATGCCTGAAGAATTTTTTTCTCATCCTCAAAACTGAATAACAACAAGCATATGATTTTTAATGGAGAGTGTTGAATGTATTTGTTTTGGAATATGATAAGAAATTTTGAATTGTAGAGTCTCCTATTCTTATATTTTAGGATTCTTTTTCTTTTTTTTTTTCTTTTTTCTATTGGAACACTTGTTCTGATTCATGTGTTGAGTTCAATTCACAGGCAAATCATCCTGTGTAATGTCATCTTTTTCATTCCTCCATAGCCATTATCTTCTCTCTACTTCCATTAACCTTTTAATCTTCTTCCTTTGATTTTACTGTGCTTATCTCAAGACTTTCTCTGTGTATTTTCAGCCATGTCCATTTGATTCCTTTCTATATTTAATTTGTTCATTTGTTCTGTAATGGTGTTATTTGAATTTCAATTTGTATCCTTATATTTTCAATTTCCATTTTTATTTCATTCTTTGTTATCATATTACATTTAGGCTCTTATTTTATTCAATTTACGTCCTCAATAAGCTTTTCTATAGTATGAAACACTGGTGAGATGCTTTCCTGTCTTCTTTAGACTCTGGTTGCTGTAGAGTTTCTTTCATACTTGTTTTGTTCTGATTGCATAGTCCTCCTGTTGTTATTTTTCATCATGTTCATATTTCCGTTGAGTCCCATATCTAGACTTTGTATTTGTTAGTCTGGGAGAATTCTCCTTAAAATTTTCCTTAAATTCTCCTTAAAATTCTCCCTTCCCACATTCTCTGAGTTTGAGAACATTTCCCAACAAGTTATAGCTTGAGAGTTGTTTATGGAATTCTACCCACTTCTCAGTGGCCTGAGGATTTGGTGTGTGTGGTAGAAGTAGGGAGTGAACTAGCTGGACCTGGATACAGCCTAGCTGTTAAAATATTCCATTTCTTACTAGCATTTTCTACTT
Source organism: Bubalus bubalis (assembly GCF_019923935.1). Lineage (NCBI taxonomy): Eukaryota > Metazoa > Chordata > Mammalia > Artiodactyla > Bovidae > Bubalus > Bubalus bubalis. The sequence continues at coordinate 93,755,035 of NC_059166.1, read as the reverse complement.
GATCTATATGTTTCTAATTGAAGGGTTTGACATTTCTTACTATAGTTCTTGGAGAAGACAATGGTACCCCACTCCAGTACTCTTGCCTGGAAAATCCCATGGACAGAGGAGCCTGGTAGGCTGCAGTCCATGGGGTTGCTAAGAGTCGGACACGACTGAGCGACTTCACTTTAACTTTTCACTTTCATGCATTGGAGAAGGAAATGGCAACCCACTCCAGTGTTCTTGCCTGGAGAATCCCAGGGACGGCGGAGCCTGCGGTCTATGGTTCTGGGCTTGCTCTAATGTAATACTAGGTGCTTAATTGTTTTATTATCTTTTTTGTAATTCATCTTACTATAAATGTACTTAGGTTTTCAAAACTTAATGTTCAGATTTTCTCTTTGGTGTTAGGCGTAGCTCTTAAAATTAGCATGTAGCTGAATTTGTATTATTGTTGTTCCTTCTGATAGTCTCTGTCTTTTAACAGAGGAATTTTTTTTATTTATTCATTCTGACATCTTATACCTTTGGGCTTATTTCTACTACCTCCTTGAGTTTTCTGCTTACCATCCATTTTCTCTTTTTTCCTCTACTATCCTACTTTCTGTTGGATGATAAAGGGTTCTTTATTTTTCTTTTTTCTCCCCTCCTTCCATCCTCTCCTTCCCCCTCCAAATCTTATTTCATCCTCCTTTTGACTCGTATAGGACTTGGAAGGTATCAAGATTAATTCTACGTCTATATTGGTTACCTACGGTTTGCCTTTCCCCCTCTTTTATGTATAGCAAGTATACAGAAATGAGCATGTGTATATGCACAGTGTCTTTCAATGAGTTCTCACAAAGTAAACACACCTGTGTGACAGGGCCGATCAAGAAGTAGAGCATCCCCAGCACCAAAGGCCCCTGTCATGTTTCCCCTCAGTCTCTCCCCTCCCCTGCCCAAGGTTAGGCACTGTGTGTATTTCTTACCATAGACTAGCTTTGCCTGTTTTGAACTTTATGTAAGGGAATAATAAAAATATGAACTCTGTATGCATGATGCCTCTGCTCAATGCCACACTGCTCAGCTCATTTGTACCCTTGAGTGAACCACCGACTCACTCAGCTCACTGCTGTGAGCATTCACGTCCTAAACACACCACCATTTAGATATCCATCTTACAAGTGATTACGACTAATGCTGTTTTGAACATGTTTCTTTCATTCACATTTATGTTGGGTAAACCTGTAGGAGTGAAATATGGAACTGCTGGGTTTATAGGCTAGGTGTGTGTTCAGTTTTAGCAGTTTTAGCCAAACGGCTTTCTGAAGTGGCTGCGCCATATGTATTTATGTTCCCATTCATAGTGCTCGAATTTGTGTTCCATCTTCAATCACCAGATGAAAATGGTGTTGGGTACTTCGTATGCTTATTATCCACTTATCTATTCTCTTTCAGGAGTTAGCTGTTCAGCGTTCAACTTTTTGCCCACTTTTTATGGGCTATTTTGTATTAATTCACAAGAACACTTTACATATTCATATTTAGGATAATAATCTTTTGTCAGATAAAATAGTAAAAGTACCTTCTCCAGTTTTTTACTTTCCCTTTCACTCTTTTACCAGGTTCTTCTGAAAAACAGAGGCTCTTAATTTTAATTATGTTTCATTTATTAATTAAAAAGTTATTTTCTTATCCTAAGGTCATGAAGATATTTTGTTATATTTTTCATATTTTTTGATTTTACCTTTCATGAGACATATATCTGCTTTCTAATATGAAACTGATTTTTGTATGTTATGTGAAGTAGGATATCAAGATTATTTTTGCCATATGGATAAAGCAATTGACCCAGTATCCTTATTAAAAAAACAATTCTGTTCTCATTTGTCTCATGTGTGTGCTTGACCACTCAGTCATGTCTGACTCTTTGCAGTCCCATGGACTGTAGCCCACCAGGCTCCTCTGTCCACAGGGATTCTCTGGGAAAGAATACTGGAGTGGGTTGCCATGCTCTCCTCCAGGAGATCTTCCCAAACCAGGGATCAAATCCAGGTCTCCCGCATGGCAGGTAGATTCTTTATTGTCTGAGCCACCAGGGAAGTCCAAGAATATTGGAGTGGGTAGCCTATCCCTTCTCCAGGGGAACTTCCCGACCCAGGAATCGAACCAGGGTCTCCTGCATTGCAGATGGATTCTTTACCAGCTGAGCTACCAGGGAAGAACCATTTTATCTTATACTTTATCACAAAACAAATAGTCATACATGTTTCTATTCTATTCCATGAGTCTATTCTTGTGCTAATACCACACTGACTTAGGTATTGTAGCTTTGCCAATGTGTCTTGATAGCTCTCAGAGCAAGTTCTTCAATTTTTATTCTTCAAAACTGTCGTTGTTGGCCTTAGTCCTTTACATTTCCATATATAGATAAATTATGTTATATTTGTTAATTTCCATTAAATAGTAGCTTAAAGTTTTCAACATACAAGTTATAAATTAATGAATAAAATTAACTGTAAGTAAACTAAAAATATCTGAAGTTATCTAGAATTGTTATCCTCCTCTCAAATCCAAGAACCCAAGTATAATATATGTCAGTTGTAGGTTGAATATCTGTGTTCCAGAATCTTGCTTTTGTTGCCTAATAATGATATTAATTATGATGAATATATTTCCCTATTATTTTATGGCATCTATTGTTGCTGGGGAGAAACCTGCTTGGTTTAATTACCATTTTTTGCTGGTAATCTGTCTTTTTCTGTCTTCATCCAGTTTCACTGTGATGAGTCTAAGTTTGAATATTTTTTTAATAGCCCCTTCTTGGTTCTTATAGTTCACTTTCAATTTGAGGACACATGTCATTTTTCAACTTTGGAAAATTCACATCTCTTTTCTTCTTCAAGTTTTTCTTCTTTGTGATTCTCTATTTTTTCACCCTGGCAGTTTTGTTTTTCTGCCTGTCCTAGATATTTTTAACGCTTGGGTGACCTTATAATTTATTGCCCAAACTGGGACATATTTGGGAGTTAAAAGGAGTACCACTAATAATGCCAGGACACAGATGTAAATTGGAACTTTCCCAGGGCTCCCTGGTGGCTCAGACGGTAAAGAATTGGCCTCCACTGCAGGAGACCTGGTTCAATCCCTAGGTGGAGAAGATGCCCTGGAGAAGGGAAACCACTTCAATATTCTTGCCTGGAGAATCCCATGGGCAGAGAAACCTGGTGGGCTATAGCCCATTGGGTCGAAACAAGCTGGATAGGACTGAGTGACTAACACTTCCATTTTCACAGGCATGCTAGGGTGTATAATCTCTCTACCTAACATTCTCTCATGACATTGTACAGGAGACAGGGATCAAGACCATCCCCCAGAAAAAGAAATGCAAAAAAGCAAAATGGCTGCCTGAGGGGTCCTTAAAAATAGCTGTGAAAAGAAGAGAAGCAAAAAGCAAAAGAGAAAAGAAAGATATAAACATCTGAATGCAGAGTTCCAAAGAATAACAAGGAGAAATAAGAAAGCCTTCCTCAGTGATCAGTGCTAAGAAATAGAGGAAAACAATAGACTAGGAAAGACTAGAGATCTCTTCAAGAAAATTAGAGATACCAAGGGAATATTTCATGCAAAGATGGGCTTAATAAAGGACGGAAATGGTAGGGACCCAACAGAAGCAGAAGGTATTAAGAAGAGATGGCAAGAATACCCAGAAGAACTGTACAAAAAAGATCTTCATGACCCAGATAATCATGATGGTGTGATCACTCACCTAGAGCCAGACATCCTGGAATGTGAAGTCAAGTGGGCCTTAGGAAGTATCACTATGAACAAAGCTAGTGGAGGTGATGGAATTCCAGTTGAGCTCTTTCAAATCCTGAAAGATGATGCTGTGAATGTGCTGCACTCAATATGTCAGAAAATTTGGAAAACTCAGCAGTGGCCACAGGGTTGGAAAAGGTCAGTTTTCATTCCAATCCCAAAGAAAGGCAATGCCAAAAAATGCTCAAACTACCACACAATTGCATTCATCTCACACGTTAGTAAAGCAATGCTCAAAATTCTCCAAGTCAGGCTTCAGCAATATGTGAACCATGGACTTTCAGATGTTCAAGCTGATTTTAGAAAAGGCAGAGGAACCAGAGATCAAATTGCCAACATCCTCTGGATCATGGAAAAAGCAAGAGAGTTCCAGAAAAGCATCTATTTCTGCTTTATTGACTATGCCAAAGCCTTTGACTGTGTGGATCACAATAAAATGTGGAAAATTCTGAAAGAGATGGGAATCCCAGACCACCTGACCTGCCTCTTGAGAAACCTGTATGCAGGTCAGGAAGCAACAGTTAGAACTGGACATGGAACAACAGACTGGTTCCAAACAGGAAAAAGAGTACATCAAGGCTGTATATTGTCACCCTGCTTATTTAACTTATATGCAGAGTACATCATGAGAAATGCTGGGCTGGAAGAAGCACAAGCTGGAACAAGATTGCCGGGAGAAATATCAATCACCTCAGATATGCAGATGACACCACCCTTATGGCAGAAAGTGAAGAGGAACTCAAAAGCCTCTTGATGAAACTGAAAGAGGAGAGTGAAAAAGTTGGCTTAAAGCTCAACATTCAGAAAACGAAGATCATGGCATCCTGTCCCATCATTTCATGGGAAATAGATGAGAAAACAGTGGAAACGGTGACTGACTTTAAATTTTCTGGGCTCCAAAACCACTGCAGATGGTGATTGCAGCCATGAAATTAAAAGACACTTACTCCTTGAAAAGAAAGTTATGACCAACCTAGACAGCATATTGAAAAGCAGAGACATTACTTTGGCAACAAAGGTTTGTCTAGTCAAGGCTATGGTTTTTCCAGTGGTCATGTATGGATGTGAGAGTTGGACTATAAAGAAAGCTGAGTGCCAAAGAATTTATGCTTTTGAACTGAGGTGTTGGAGAAGACTCTTGAGAGTCCCTTGGACTGCAAGGAGATCCAACTAGTCCATTCTAAAGGAGATCAGTCCTGGGTGTTCATTGGAAGGACTGATGTTGAAGCTGAAGCTCCAATACTTTGGCCACCTGATGTGAACAGCTGACTCATTTGAAAAGACCCTGGTGCTGGGAAAGATTGAGGGCAGGAGGAGAAGGGGACGGCAGAGGATGAGATGGTTGGATGGCATCACCAACTCAATGGACATGGGTTTGGGTGGACTCCGGGAGTTGGTGATGGACAGGGAGGCCTGGCGTGCTGTGGTTCAAGGAGTCGCAAAGAGTCAGACATGACTGAGCGACTGAACTGAACTGAACTGATGGGACCAGATGCCATGATCTTAGTTTTTTGGATGTTGAGTTTTAAGCCAGCTATTTCACTCTCCTCTTTTACCTTCATCAAGATCTTTAGTTCCTCTTCACTTTCTGCCATTAGAGTGGTATCTTCAGCATAACTGAGGTTGTTGACATTTTTCCTGGAAATTTTGATTCTAGTCTGTGATTCATCCAGCCTGGCATTTCACACGATGTACTCTGCATATAAGTTAAATAAATAGGGTGACAATATACAGTCTTGTGTTACTCCTTTCCCAATTTTGAATCATCTGTTGTTCCATGTAAGTTTCTAACTGTTGCTTCTTGACCCGCATACAGGTTTCTCAGGAGATAGGTAAGGGGGCCTGGTATTCCCATCTCTTTAAGAATTTTCCAGTTTGTTGTGATCCACACAAAGATTTTCTCATAGTCAATGAAGCATATATTTTTTTTTAATTCTCTTGCTTTTTCTATGATCCAGTGGATGTTGGCAATCTGATCTCTCATTCTTCTGCCTTTTCTAAATCCAGTTTGTACATCTGGAAGTTGTCAGTTCATGTATTGTTGAAGCTTAACTTGAAGGAGTTTGATCATTACCTTGCTAGCATGTAAAATGAGGGCAGTTGTATGGTAGTTTGAACATTTTTTGGCATTGCCTTTCTTTGGGTTGGAATGAAAACTGACCTTTTCCTGTCCTGTGGCCACTGCTGAGTTTTCCAAATTTACTGTCATATTGAGTGCAGCACTTTCACAGCATCATCTTTTAGGATTTGAAATAGCTTAGCTGGAGTTCCATCACCTCCACTAGCTTTGCTCATCGTAATGTTTCTTAAGGCCCACTTGACTTCACACTCCAGGATGTCTGGTTCTAGCCAGGACATGGGAGCAGCCTACATGTCCATCAACAGATGAGTGGATTAAGAAGTTGCAGCATATGTATGCAATGGAATATTACTCGGCCATAAAAAGGAACAAATTTGAATCAGTTCTAGTGAAGTGGGTGAAACTAGAGCCTGTTATACAGAGTGAAGTTAAGTAAGACAGTGAAAAATGAGTATTGTATATTAATGCATATATATGGAATCTGGAGAAACATTACCGATGAACCTATTTACAGGGCAGGAATAGAGACTCAGACATAGAGAACAGACTTACGGACACAGCAGGGGAAGGAGAGGGTAGGATAAATTGAAAGAATAGCATTGAGATATTTGTAAAATATCGTGTGAAATAGATAGCTAATGGGAAGCTGCTGTATAGCACAGGGATCTCAGCTTGGTGCTCTGTGACAACCTAGAGGAGTGGGAGAGGGTGGAAGGTGGGAGGGAGGTGCAAGCGGAAGGGACATGTATATATCTCTGGTGGCTGATTCATGTTGACGTATGGCAGAAACCCACACAGCATTGTAAAGAAATTATCTTCCAGTTAAAAATAAATACAATTTTAAAAATAGGGTGTGTGACAATGTTTTGACGAGCAGGCTCACTCAGCAAAACAAAGCTTCCTCTGAATTCTGAATCGTAGTGCTCTGTGGCTGAAGATAAATGCGTTCCTTTCGTTGCTCCTCATAGGTTACACTTGCTCTCAGTTTATTATCAGCCAAAGGCTGTTGCTAGTAAACAGAACTTTGAGAAATTCCATGAATAGGTGGGGAAACCAATTCTGGCAGGTTCAAATGACTGGTTTCTAGGGACTGGCAATCTTATGTAACACTGTGCAGAAGCTGGGCTAAGACAAACCAGTCTGAATCAAATACCGAATAAGAAAGAAGGGAGGGAAGGGAGGTGGTCTGCCACACACCCTCATTTCCATGGGCTTTGTTGCTGTAGCATTAACACTGAAAAGGGTCCCTGTTGCCTCTTTAATTTCCGTGTCATTGAACAGGAATAGCTAAGGTTTACTAACCTCGGTGTACTCTTCAGCCCTTGATCCATGGGTTATCTCAACAGGGAGGAAGAGAATGTCACGTTTAGCTCCTCATGCAGGGAATTTTCCTTACATTGTCTGGTTTTATCCTCATATCAACTTTATCTCCATTTTAGTTATGCAGAAATTACAAATGGGAGGTACACAACTTGGTCATCACCTTTGAGTGTGAGCCAGGAGGGAAATTCTGGGGTCCACAGAGCATTATGGGTAAGCTCGGGGTCAGCTGAACCCAGCTCTCACTTTATTCTCTTAGTTCTGTGTGGCTTTTGTCAAGCTGCTTCACCTTGTGCCTCAGTTAACTCAATTTTGAACTGGAAAGAAACAATACTCCTACCTCCTCCTAAGGCTGCCTTGAGTTATTGAAGTAACACAGTCACAGCGTAGTTTGACACATAGGCATTTTGTATCCTTGGTGGGAGTATAAATTGATGTTTCCTCTTTGCAAGGCAATTTTGCACCTGCTTAAATGTGAAGTCTGATATATCAGAAGTATTACAATTGTTAAAATTTGTGATAGAATTGAGAGATACATGGAAAAATTAAAAATTCTAAAATCTAAATATGCATCTACTTTGACCCAGTCATTCTGATTTAGGAATTTATCCTCCAGATATATGCACGCATATGCACAAACACATTTACACAGGATGTTCATTTCATCATTGTTAGTAACAGCAAAGACTAGGAACACAAACAGAGGCATTGATGGGGGAACAGTTTAAATATAATAAATTAAGTATACAAAATGCATCATATGATCTCCAAGATGCATGTAAATTGGAAAAAAGATGTCATAGGATACAATCAGTACAACTCTGCCATTTAAATTTAAATATGTGAGTAAATATAATGTAAATATCAATATCCATAGGTGCCTTATGTATATCTTGAGTTATACATAAAAAGCTGTTTACCATTGGGAGCCTTGGGAGAAGGAGGTTGGAGAGTTTGGGACTGAAATCGGCAGAAGAATTACTTGACATTTGGTTTCATTTAATTTTTTATGCAAATTCTTTTCAATAAGAAGTCAATTTAAAAATCCTGCCATATTGCATTACTGAGCTAGGGAGAACTGTTAGCTGCTCTTATGCAGGGGGCTTGCGATAACCCCTCCGTGTACAGGTAAATGGGGCCCTCTGTGCAGCCTAGGGGGCTTGTGATATGCAGGCTACTCAGTGCTTGGCAGCTTGGAGTCACTTCTGAGAGCTGGAGGATCTCTCTGAGGGTGAAGAAGAGGCTTGGACTCACTCTACTTTTCTCTGTAGCATAATCAGGATTTAGAGCAAGCATCTAGGATGCACATCTGTGTTTCTTTCCTATCTTATGAATCTCCTCTCTAAATTCTACTATTTCTTCAGCCCCATCTTTGTATGAGCCAGCTCTGGCTGCCATAACAAAACACCACAGACTGAGTGACTTAACAGAAGTTTATTCCTCAGTCCTGGAGGCTGAGACGTCAAGAGCCAAGGTGTAAGGTGCTTGTGGATTCAGTTTCCTGATTCCTGGCGTGCAGGTGGCTGCCTTCTCACTGTGTCTTCACAAGGGTCCTGGGGTAGGAGTCTCCTCTTAGGACGGCACTCCTTCCATCACGGGGCCCCACTCTCACAACCTCATCTGAACCTGATTACCTACCAAAAGCCACATCTCCAAATACCGCATTGTGGCCTCGGGCTTCAAATATGAATTGGTGGACGTGCCCAGTGCACGTCTCCAAATTTCACTTGACCCAACACATTGGCTAAGGGTATTAAGTTTTATAATAGGATATTAACCTGATCACCAGCTCGCCGGTTTCTAAAATTTACAAAATTTCCTTAGTTAGTCATATGGAATGCCTGCACTGCAGGTCAACTGCCAAGACCACATAGCCGTAAACACCCTGCTTCAATGATTCACATGGAAAGTCTGGGAGAGGAATGAGGACAGGCTGTCCTGATCACACGTCATTTTCTACTCTATATACCGCAAATTCTCCTTCTGTGTTATTTCCTTAGAAAACCCTTCTCTGACACTAGAGTGAAGCAAAGAGGGTACCCCTCCACCCCTTAACTCTTGATAGCTGTGCTCATTTTATTCTTAGCATCACACAGTTTTTAATCACTTCATTTCTCTATCTTTTTTTACTTTACCTTCTGATTCCTCTGCCAAAATGTAATTTCTATGAAGGCATGTGACTGTTGTGTTCACAGATATGTCCCAGGACCAGCATTAAGTATGATCCAGTGTCCTCGGATCAATCAGATCACAAGAAGGCTACCTATTTGGACCATGACCGTTTTGTCATCGCGTCTGTAGGACTGTCTCTCAGTCGTTGGCCATGGGTTTTTATCTTAGGCTGCTCTCAAAGATAGTCAGGCAAATTTATCGATTTGGTGTGAAGCCAGTATTGAGGTTATTATTCTGTTCGTCGCTTGGTCATGTCCAACTCTTTGTGACCTCATGGATTGTAGCCCATCAGGCTCCTCTGTCCGTGGGATTCTCCAGGCAAGAATACTAGAGTAGGTAGCTATTCCCTTCTCCAAGGGGTCTTCCCAACCCAGAGATCAAACTCGGGTCTCCCACATTGCAGGCAGATTCTTAACCATCTGAGCCACCAGAGAAGCCTGAGGTTATTATTATATTTTATTTTCTCTGTCACACTGGAGTTATGTCTCTAACCATTTGTCATCTTATCCCACAAATACGTGAAGGCAATTATTTCGGTGGATAATAGTTAGTGACTATTTTGTGATTTATAAGTTTCCTGTTCGTCATGACTAGGAGGAAGCTCCGGGTCTTATGCTCGAACTCGGTGGCTCTGTTTGACCCCTGTGTGTCTTCCCGCACTCTCTCTTGGTTTCATGAATCTTATTGTAATATGTTCTCCTTCTTTTTTTGAATAATTCATCTCCAATACTTTCTAGATGAAATAAAATGTAAGTACATTAAAAGGATGTAAATAAATTCTATTTTTTCCCCTATCTGTGTTATTACTTTTCCATTCTACTAGGTCTTTATGGCTCACATTCGAGTCCATGACATTTTGGGTTTTGGCTCAATACTATCACCATCTGGTCTCTCCGTCCTTAATCTTCTCCCTGTTTTCTCCTTTTCCCTCCCACCAAAATGCTGTCACCAAAGGCGTCTTTCTTTCCGTGGTACCGCTGCTGCTGAACCTCCTGCACCACGCAGGGCCCCGCAGGAGCCTGGGATGCGAAACAAGCCTGTGCTCCTCCCGCGCATGCGCAGCTCTGCTGTCTCTTGCTTGCCCTGTTTATAGCATCCTCTTCATCTATTTAAAACATCTCCAATGCTCCTGTAACAAAAACTACTCCCAATGTAAAAGCCCATGTCATTTGTTTACCCTTTAATAATCCTTGAAATACACTTATAAAAATCCCCTTAAGCCTCAGAAATAATACTTATCTGCTCACCTGCGTGCTAAGTCACTTCAGTTGTGTCTGACTCTTTGAGACCCTGTGGTTCCTCTATCCGTAGGATTCTCCAGGCCAGAATACTGGAGTAGGTTGCCATGCCTTCCTCAGGAGATCTTCCCCACCCAGGGATCGAACCCATCTCTCTTATGTTTCCTGCATTGGCAGGCGAGTTCTTTATTACTTTCTTTACCACTACCACAGTCTGGGAAGCCCTTGATATTCATTTATCACTGCCCAAGGGCTCTGAATTTATAGATAACAATTATATGCTTTATTTTACTAATTGTATTGGTGAATAGTTATATGTAATTGTAAATAAAGCATTAGAAGCAGCCCCTTAAGCCCCCTCTCCCCAAACCAAAAAAATTGATTAAGGAATTATATATGTATGTGCTTCCCCAAAGTCCTTTCAGGATGCTGCTGCTGCTCCTGCTGCTGTTGCTAAGTCGCTTCAGTCATGTCCGACTCTGTGCGACCCCATAGACGGCAGCCCACCAGGCTCCCCCGTCCCTGGGATTCTCCAGGCAAGAACACTGGAGTGGGTTGCCATTTCCTTCTTCAATGCATGAAAGTGAAAAGTGAAAGTGAAGTCGCCCAGTCCTATCCGACTCTTAGCAACCCCATGGACTGCAGCCTACCAGGCTCCTCCGCCCGTGGGATTTTCCAGGCGATGAATGTAATGTAATAAATTTAGGAGAAGACAAAATCAGGATGGTGAGAGGCAATTAGAGAACTGAAAAACAGAGCATCAGTCTGGCAGGTGTTTAACTACTTTTCTGTTGAGTAGAGGATGATAAGTGAATAATCAAGTCTGAGAACAAAGTCTGAATGTTCAGCATTAAGTTTCCTCAAATGTGAAGGTATTAAAGTAAATTATAATTGGGCACTGTGCTCCAAATTTATTACTTAGTACATAACATATCAGGTACTAAATTGAATTGAAGAATGAAACTAAAGGAGGTATTATAGGAAAATAAAGTGGAGTCTTGTAAAATTAAAGACCCCATTTTTCATACAAATTGTTTAGTAGAAGTTGTTTGACTAGAAGTCTGGAAGAAAATTGTGAAGTCTCTTTACTTTAAGGCATGGTTGTATTCACTGACATGCTTCAACCTGGTAATAAATCAGCTTGGGAACCTTTAACATAAAAAGACACCGCTATAAATTAGCTTTTACATTTTATCTTAAGTGATATCATCATAAAATATTTAATCAAGACACTGAAACTGTCAAAATAGCTGGATAATTTGAGACTTGAGGTTTTAAAAAATCGAATTCTTTCCTGGTGGGATTTTTCCATGTATATAAACTTTGATGTGTGAATTTACCAGAATTTGCTACAGTAACAGTAATTTGTTCACAGATTACAACTATCACAAATGTTCGGCAATTACAGAGGCTAATTAAACACTTTGGTTAGAAAGTAACAAGAGCAGACTAAATTTAAAGAAAATAATACCCCAAAATATTCTGTTTTGTTCTGCCACAAAAAAAGAAAATATGCTCATCTTGTAGTGTTTTGTTTTTTGTGTGTGTGAGTTTAAGTTATCTGTCCATGTATTTCTCAATTATAATCACATATCGCAATTTTAACAATTATAATAATGACAGTTAGACTCCACATAGAGGACTGAATTTGATCTCTGCCACATCCTTATGCGCAAGGAGAGGAGTACCCAGAGAGAGAAAAGGGAGCTTCAGTGGGTCAGTGGGTGTCCTGCTGCTCTGGCCTTGTTCATCACGAGGAACACCAGCTCATCTTTAGGCTGTTTGCCAGGACTGTGCTCTTGCTTGACTCCTCCTGCAGTGGGTCCTGCTTCTCAGTCACCGACTCTGACCCACAGGCTTGCCCCACCTAACTGTTCCACGCCTCAGGCTCTCCTTGCCTTGTTGATCAGTATAGCCGGAAATTTCTGACTGTGACCTTTGACCCTGTTGTTCATTCTTTGCCTTTCCGTAGCCACAGAGGTCATAAGAGCCACTTCCTGCCAGCTGCCCTGGTCCCTTGAGTCTGTTTGAGCCAGACCAGCTCTGTGCAGCTTCCTGCCACCTGAGGGAGACCAGACACCCAGCTGGGGAGCACTGAAATCTAAACAATCACTGACTTTTAGAAAATGCCATTAAATTGTTGAAAATGACAACCATCACAAATTCTTGACTATTATAAGTCACTCCCAGGCTGGTTACACTGATCAAAAAAAGCTATTATTATGAATTCAGATCTGTGAGTTCCTCTTACTTTTAAAACCCAAAGTCATAAATTCCCCAGGTATAGACTTCAAGCAACATCTGTTGTCTTAATTAGGAAAGAAATGCTTCAAGGATGAATTCTTTCCCTGAGCTTGGTTGTCTTTCCAACAGATGACACATCTGAAACCACAGGTAGGGAGCAGGTGTGTGATGGTCTGCATCTTAGCTTGCATTTGGCAAAACTCTGACTACAGAGTGAAACCATTAGAGATGCTGTCAGTGAGATGGATGATGTTACACATTTTGAAACTGTCCTTGACAAACTGTATAAGAAACACCAATTCTTCTCCAAAGGCATATCATGAATTGCAGCAAAATGTAATGCCCTTTTTCAGGGGCAAGGGTTTTATTATTCAGTGAGGCACATTCAGATTGAGTTGAGACAGCTTCTGAAATAATTCTGCTAAGATAGGTCATTGTAAACAGTGAGTCAAGTAAGAAGAGAAGCATGAATGAACTAAGAGGGAGCTATTGAAATGACACAGGGGCTCTCCCAGGGTGTTGGAGGAAGTAGGTGGTCAGGACTGCAGGAAGATCATGGATAATACATCTAAATCCAGACAGCAGGTCCAGGGTGCTGACCTGAACTTCCTAACCAGATAGCTGCCCTGTGCATACAAAAGAAACCAAGGAATGTCTTCCTAGATGGACTGGGTCAAGTTCTTCACTCTCCCCTCATCCCCACTGATTGATAATTTAAAATACAGAAATAGATATATGATAAAGTGCAGTTTTGAATTTCCATAGATTTTTTAAAAATGAAGAGTAAGAATGCAAAGACATCTTATACTTGCATTGACTGGCCACCCCTCCGACAGATGATACACATCTGCCTGACTTTGACTTATGGATACTTCTAAGGACATGCTGGAAAAGAATGCGCAGATATCAAGTGAGTATGCATTCAGGTCAGAGTGGAGTCCTACCGAGTGCAGCCTGGAATGACTCCAGAGACCAAGGCTGAAATCCACAAGATGTGGATAAATATGTTACTTTAGTTCCTCTTTCACTTCCGCCTCCTTTCTTTCCCTAGAACTGGAGCAGAAAATCATTGAGTTTCAGAAGGGTTCAGAGGATTTTTCAGGATCATTTAGTCCAATCTTCTTTAAGCACAAATATTCACAAGAGTCTTCTGGACACTTTCAGTGACAGGAAACTCATTACTTGTAAGGAGAATCTTTCTTTCTTCCATGAATATGAAATGCTCAGGAAATAAAGGCTTGGTGTGAACACTGGTTTCTGTAGTCAGATTAGAAGGAAAGTTGGACTTGGAAATTTACCCTGGTTTCGAATTCAGTGCTCTTTTCATGAACCTTTAGTGTTAAGAGAAGTACTTGATTATAAAGAGGTCTAAAGGAAACTGGTTTGGCAGAGTCTTGGAAGGGAAGTTCTAATACAAGCAAGGAGGAAAGAACAAATGACATCCCAGGAAGTTATGCAATCTAACTTAGTACAGAAATACACAAAATGACTGACCACATCCTAAGACTGGAACAGAAAGTTCTTACTCCACTGTTGGGTCACAAGGCTTGTTTACTGACAAATATTTATTCTATTTTTCCTCATTCTCCTCTCCTGGCTTTGACAGTTGGCAAATAGCCCCCACACACATCATTACCTTAGGGAAAAAGGTTTAAAAACTATTGTCCTGCTTTTGAATCAAGAAGATTAAAGAATATATAATAAATCACAAGTGATTTTAGAATTCTGGAAAAAATAATCACAGTGATATAATTAGTCCCCATTGAAGAGAGTTCAACTGCAAGTCACTTTCCAAAAATATTAGGACATTATTTCAAAATGGTAAAAAAACATTTTACGTGTAGTCAAGCCATTGATTCTTCTCTTTTACATATTACAGGACTTCTGTAAATATTTTATTTGTATTTTGTACATTCTGCTCACAGTATCCATCATTTTAGGGCATTATTACCATGCCTTTAATGCCATATTAACTGAAAATCTATATTTGACGTGTATGAAAGCCAACCATACTTGGGGATGCACAGTCTGACATTCCCCTCCTGCTCACCAGCCCCAAAAGTGAAAGTTCAGACTGGATGTGCCTGGTCACCAATGTGCACGGGGCTCTCAGTCAAAACTCTTCTCATCCCATTCATACAGCAGCAGAAGGAACTCTAGTGACTGAGCCTTTTTAAAGCATGACTAGACATCCCAGGATATATATATATATATATATATATATATATATATATAGACACACACACACTGCATCTTCTTTGTCCATTTGTCTATTAATGCACACAGGTTGCTTCCATACCTTGGCTATTGTAAATAGTGCTTCAATGAACATTGGAGTGTATTTATCTTTTCAAATTAGTTTTGTTTTCTTCCTGTAAATATCCAGAAGTGGCAGTTGATCAATCCAGTCAAACCTAAAGGAAATCAACTCTGAATATTCACTGGAAGGACTGATGTTGAAGCTGAAGCTCCAATAATTTGGCTACCTGATGCCTAGAGCTGACTCATTGGAAGGGACTGATACTGTGAAAGATTGAAGCCAAAAGGAGAAGGGGGGTGGCAGAGGATGAGATGATTAGATAGCATCACCAACTCAATGGACAGGAATATGAGCAAACTCCGGGAGATAGTGGAGGACGAAGGAGCCTGGCTTGCTGCAGTCCATGGGGTCACAAAGAGCTGGGCACAGCTTAGCAACTGAACAACAACAACAATGACCGTTGTATTTAACATTTCCTGGAGCCTCCATACTGTGTTTCACTTCAACTGCACCAATTAACAATCTCAGCAGTGCATGAAGCTTCTCTGTTCTTTATATTCTTGCCAACACTTGTAATTTGTGGTCTTTTTAATGATAACCATCTTGGTAGGTGTGAGTTGAGATCTCTGTGTGATTCTAATTTGCATTTCCCTGATTATTAGTGATGATGAGCATCTTTTTATGTGTCTGTTGGTCGCCTATATGTCTCCTATGGAAAATAATCTGTTCAGGTCATCTGCCCATTTTTTGACTGTTGTTGTTTTTGATGTTTTTTTTTTTTTATGTTGAGTTATATGAGCTCTTTGTATATTTTGCATATTAACCCCTTACTGGGTATATAATTTACAAATATCTTCTCCCATTCATAGGCTGCTTTTTTGCTTTGCTGATAGTTTTCCTTCCCTGTGCAAAATTTTTTAGACTTAATGTAGTCCCATTTGTTAATTTTTGCTTTTGTTTTCCTTGCCTAAAGAGATATACCCAAAAACATACTGCTAAGACTGATGTCAAAGTGTATACTGCTTTTATTTTCTTCTATGAGCTTCGTGGTTTCAGGACTTACATTTTAATTTTAAATCCATTTTGAGTTTATATTTGTAAATGATGTGAGAAAGTAGTCTAATTTGATTCTTTTGCATATAGCTGTCTGGTTTTCCCAATACTATTTTTTGAAAAGACTGTCTTTACCCTGTTGTATACTCTTACCTCCTTTGTCAGAGATTAATTGTCCATATCAGCATGAATTTACTTCTGGAATCTCTATTTCCTTCCATTTATTTATGTGTCTATTCTTGCACCAGTACCACTGAGCTTTTATTATTGTAGCTTTCGGAGAAGGCAATGGAACCCCACTCCAGTACTCTTGCCTGGCAAATCCCATGGATGGAGGAGGCTGGTAGGCTGTGGTCCATGGGGTCACTAGGAGTTGGACAAGACTGAGTGACTTCACTTTCACTTTTCACTTTCATGCATTGGAGAAGGAAATGGAAGCCTACTCCAGCGTTCTTGCCTGGAGAATCCCAGGGACAGGGGAGCCTGGTGGGCTGCCGTCTCTGGGATCACACAGAGTCAGACATGACTGAAGCGACTTAGCAGCAGTGTAGTTTGAAGTTAGGGAGCACAATATCTCCAGCTTTGTCCTTTCTTAAGTTTACTTTGGCTATTTGGGATTTTTGTGTTTCTATATGGAGCTTCCCCAGTGGCTCAGTGGTAAAGAATCTTCCTGCAGTTCAGGAGCCACAGGAGATGCGATTTCAATCCCTGGGTCAGGAAGCTCCCTTGGAGAAAGGCATGGGAACCCACTCCAATGTTCTTGCCTGGAGAACGCCATGGACAGAGGAGCCTTCCAGGCTACAGTCCATAGGGTCACAAAGAGTCAGACATGACTTAAGCAACTTTCCACACAGGCATTCACACACATGTTTCTATACAAATTTTAGAGTTATTTGTTCTATTTTTATGAAAAATGCCACTGTTATTAATATTTTGATAAGAATTATATTGAATATGTAGATTGCCTTGGGTAATATGGTCATTTTAATAATATTAATTCTTCCAGTCTGTGAACATGGTATATCTTTCCATTTATTTGTGTTGTCCTCAATTTCTGTCATCAGAATCTCATATTTTTCCAAGTACAAGTCTTTTACTGCCCTGGTTAGGTATATTTCCAGATATTTTATTCTTTTTGATACACTTGCAAATAGGAATTAAAAAAAATTTCTCTCTCTGATTCAGTGTTACTGTAAAGAAATGCAACAGAGTTATGTTTATTAATTTTGTATTCAGAAACTTAACTGAATTGATATATTATTTCTAATAGTTTTTTGGTGACATTTTAAGGATTTTCTAAATACAGTATCTTGCCACTCTATAAACAATGACAGTTTTATTTCTTCCTTTCCAACTTTGACTCATTTTCCTTTTCTTGACTAATTGGTATGGCTAGGACTTCCAGTACAATGTTGAAAAAGAGTGGTGAAAGTAAACATCTTTGTCTTGTTCCTGATCTTTGAGA
This sequence comes from Bubalus bubalis, assembly GCF_019923935.1. Taxonomy (NCBI): domain Eukaryota; kingdom Metazoa; phylum Chordata; class Mammalia; order Artiodactyla; family Bovidae; genus Bubalus; species Bubalus bubalis. The sequence continues at coordinate 93,737,420 of NC_059166.1, read as the reverse complement.
TCTTCACTTTTTCACCACTGAGTATGATGTTGGCTGTAAGCTTGTTATTAAACATAAATGGGTATTCAGGTTTTTGAAAAGCTTTTTCTGCATCTATTGAGATCGTCATATGATTTTTATCCTTCAATTTGTTAATGTGATGTATCTCATTGATTGATTTGTGGATATTGAACAATCTTTTCATCTCTGGGATAAATCTCACTTGATTGTGTAGTATGATCCTTTTAATATACTGTTGAATTTGGTTTGCTAATATTTTGTTGAGAATTTTGCTGCATTTATGTTTATCAGGGATACTGGCCTATAGATTTCTTTTTTTGTGGTCTTTGGTTTTGGTAGGATGAGTAGGATGAGTCTGAAAGTGTTTCTTTCATTTCAGTTTTATGGAATATTTTAAGTGCTTGGTAGAATTCACCTGTGAAACTAATTCTGGACTTTTGTTTGTTAAGAGTGGAAATTTTTTGTTTTGTTTTTCTGATTCAATTTCATTATTGGAAATCAGTTTCATATTTTCTAATGTTTCTGATTCAGTCTTATGAGATTGTAAATTTCTACAAATTTGTCCATTTCTTCTAGATTGCTCATTTTACTGGTATACTATTTTTCATGTTAATCTCTCATAATCTTCTGTATTTCTGTGGTGTCAGTTGTAGTTTCTTCTGTTTTATTTCTGAGTGTATTTGGGCCCTCTCATTTCTTTTCTTCATGAAACTTGCTAAAGTTTTTGTCAATTACTTTATCTTTTCAGAGGGCCAGCTCAAAGTTTCATTGATTCTTTCCATTGCCTTTTTGGTCTATTTCACTTATTTCTGCTTGAATCTTTGTTATTTGTTTTCTTCTACTAACTTTGGGTTTTGTTTGTTTTTCCAGCTCCTTTAAGTATAAGGTTAGGCTGTTTATTTGAGATTTGTCTTGCTTACTGAGGTAAATCTTGGGCTTCCCTCATAGCTCAGTTGGTAAAGAATCGGCCTGCAATGCAGGAGACCTGGGTTTGATCCCTGGGTTGGGAAGATCCCCTGGAGAAGGGAAAGGCTACCCACTCCAGTATTCTGGCCTGGAGAATTCCACGGACTGTACAGTCCACGGGGTCGTAAAGAGTCAGACATGACTGAGCAACTTGCACTTTCACTGAGGTAAATTTTTATCACTATAAACTTTTCTCATAAAACTCCTTTTATTCTATCCTATAGACTTGGGATCATTGTGTTTTCATTTTCATTTGTCTCCAGGTATAATATGTTTTTTAACTTCCTCAGTGATCTATTTAGTAGCATATTGTTTAGCCTCCACATATTTGTGTTCTTCGTAGGTTTTTTCTTGTGGTTTATTTCTAGTCTCTTAGTGTCACTATCGGAGAAGGCAATGGCACCCCACTCCAGTACTCTTGCCTGGAAAATCCCATGGATGGAGGAGCCTGGTAGGCTGCAGTCCATGGGGTTGCGGAGAGTTGGACATGACTGAGCAACTTCACTTTCACTTTTCACTTTCACGCATTGGAGAAGGAAATGGCAACCCACTCCAGTGTTCTTGCCTGGAGAATCCCAGGGACGGGGGAGCCTGGTGGGCTGCCATCTATTGGGTTGCACAGAGTCAGACATGACTGAAGTGACTTCACTTATAGACAAGAAAAAGCTGAAAGAGTTTAGAATTACTAAACCAGCTTTAGAGAAATGTTAAAGGTACTTCACTAAGTGGAAAAGAAAAGACCATAACTAGAAATATTAAACTTACAAAAGGAAAATCTCATTGGTAAAGGTGAACATACAAAAACTATATAAGTACCACTAGCTATATAAGTACCAGAACTTATATAGCTAGTGGGAAGGTTAAAAGACAAGAGTAGTAATATCATCTATATCCAAAATAAATAGTTAAGGATAAAACAAAGCAAAGAGTTATGAAATATGATGTCAAAAACATTAAACATGGCCAGGGCAAGTAAAAATTCAGGGTTGTTGCAATGCGTTTGAATTTAAGAGCTCATCAACTGAAAATAATCATTCATATATTTATATTAACTTTTATATATGAACTTCATGGTAATAATAGATCAAAAACCTGTAATCAATACACACAAAACAAAGAGAAAGGATTCCAGATAAAAAATAATGATAGTCATAAAATTGTAAGGAAAAGAGCAAAAGAAGGAACAAAAAGTTACAAAAACAATTAACATTTTGGCTTCTCCTTGTCTATAGAAATCTTTATTTCTCCTTTAAATATGAATAACAGCCTTGGTAGGTAGAATATTCTTGGTTGTACTAATCACCTTACAAATATTGCACCACTCCTTCTGACCTACAGAATTTGTACTGAAATATTAACTGATCGTATTATGGAACTTGCCTTGCAAGTAACTAGTTGCTTTTCTTTGCTTCTTTTAAGATTCTTTGCTGGTGGGTGGTGCCTTGTCTGTGCAGTGGGCTGTGTGGCCTGGGGAATGCCAGACCTGTTGCTGACCACTGGTGGGTGGTGAATCCCTAGTGTTTATAGGCTAAAGGGAAGACTCCAAATGGGACTTGGCAGTACCAGCTTCCTCATGGGAGAAAAAGCCTCTGAATATGGTTGTGGCCATGTTTATATCCCTGGTTGGGGAGAGCGGGGTTGCTTCCTATGTCTCTATCAGGCTCTCCAAAAACAGCAAATGAGTCTGAACCAGGCTCCTTTTAAATTACTCTTTCTTTCCTGAGAGCATTAGAGATTTTGTGTGTACCCTTTAAAACTGAAGTTTGTTTCCCACAGCCCTCTGACTCTCCATATGCAACTCCTTCTGGTCTTCAAAGCCAGATATTCTAGGGAGTCTGTTGTGGGGGTCGTACTCCTTGCTTCCTATGGATTACCTCTGAAACTGTAGTTATCCCCACATTGGTCACTTACGTGGGAATGTGGGTCTTGACCATATAGAGTGTCTCCATCTGTCTTGGACATCTCATAATGGTGCCTTCTTTATATCTTTAGCTTGGAAAGTCTTCAGATCATTCTCATCAACAGTTTCTCCATATGTCACTGTAGTTTTCATTTGCCTGTGGAAGAAAGTGGGCTCAGTGTCTTCCTGCTTCTCTCCGTGAATGACAAAACTAAGGCACAGCTCTCCCTCTCCCTCTGACACATCCACAGTCCCATGCGTGCATGCATGGAACTATCTGCTGGTTCTGTAGTGCCCTCTGTGTGACAGCCTCAGCTATGTGTCCAGTGTGGTCCTATTTATTCTATCAGAAAAGACGGTCACATTCATGGCAGTCATGACACAGAATGATGGCTGCTTTAGTACTTTGGATGGAATTCAACCTTTTCAGCTTTAAATATGAAAGCAGAAACCTACTTGGATTGAAAAGCAAAAACCAGACATGCAGCAGAAAATTTTAAAAAATCAAGTTATTAATAGAGAAAGATAGTTATTTCTGCCACCAAAAAAAAAAAGAGACTGAACACAATGTAGTGCAAGAATTTAAAAATAAATTATAGGCAGGAAAAACAGAAAGAGCAAAAGTCCTAGCAAAAATACATAATTTTGTGAAGAGACTTCAGCATCTGTTGAAACAAGCACCCCTTAGACTTGATTTTATTGAAAGCTCAGAGAAATAATAGGAAAAAAAATGGAAAATGCAACAAGCACTTTTAGATAAGAGCAGAGACTGAAATATAAAGAGCTTATTGAAGAAAACAACTAAAGCAGAGTTGAATGCCATATCCAGATAAATAACACATGGACTTTTGGTCATTCAAAAGCAGATTTTTTAGAACAATGTCAAGCAAACTTCATACAGACAAAGTATCATCATGTATGCTTCCAGAAAAAACAGTAGATTTTGAAAATTTTTTTCAGCGAACAGGAGGGCCACAAGGGCCCTTAATTATTATGCTCATCAGACCTTTGTAAAAGTGAGAAACAATATAAAGGGAAGACAACATTTATGGGAGAAATTCTAGAACCACACCTTGGAAGAACACAAGATTAAATGCAACGTGAGAAATTATATGAAAGTTCCTTACTGTAGAAAAAAGAAAATCTGTTAAGAATTGGAAAACTAAAAGTAGCAGAAAAGGAGGAAACTTTCAGGTTAAGACAGAATATAATGATGCTTCTTCACACTGGTAATAATGATGAAAGAAAAAACAGGAACAGAGAGGAATCAGAAATTCTTAGTTGAAGCTTAAGAAAAATAGAAAAGTATCTAATTGTCAGTGAGATATGTTCATCATATTTAAAAGAAGTAAAGAGGAAGGGAAAGGGCAAAAGTAACAGAAGAGCACCAATGCTCATTAGACAAAGATTACTATTACTGAGTTATACTAAGAAGAATTGAAAAGAAGAATTTTGAGGCTTGAAAAACAGGTAAGTGAAAATTCATGCAAGGCAGAAATAAGAAAAACTGCTGCTGATGAAATTTTCAAGTTTCAAGAAAGAGATCTACATAAACTTGAATTGAAAATTCTTATAGACAGGCAAGTGAAAATAAAAAGAACAAAAAAGATTGGAAAATTAAAATAAAAGCAAGAAAACATATTCACATATTGCTGAAGCCTGGCTTGGAGAATTCTGTGCATTACTTTACTAGCGTGTGAGATGAGTGTAATTGTGTAGTAGTTTGAGCATTCTTTGGCATTGCCTTTCTTTGGGATTGGAATGAAAACTGACCTTTTCCAGTCCTGTGGCCACTGCTGAGTTTTCCAAATTTGCTGGCATATTGAGTGCAGCACTTTCACAGCATCATCTTTCAGGATTTGAAATAGCTCAACTGGAATTCCATCACCTCCACTAGCTTTGTTCATAGTGATGCTTTCTAAGGCCCACTTGACTTCACATTCCAGGATGTCTGGCTCTAGGTCAGTGATCACACCATCATGATTATCTGGGTCATGAAGCTCTTTTTTGTACAGTTCTTCTGTGTATTCTTGCCACCTCTTCTTAATATCTTCTGCTTCTGTTAGGTCCATACCATTTCTGTCCTTTATTGAGCCCATCTTTGCATGCAATGTTCCCTTGGTATCTCTAATTTTCTTGAAGAGATCTCTAGTCTTTCCCATTCTGTTGGTTTCCTCTATTTCTTTGCATTGATTGCTGAAGAAGGCTTTCTTATCTCTTCTTGCTATTCTTTGGAACTCTGCATTCAGATGCTTATATCTTTCCTTTTCTCCTTTGCTTTTTGCTTCTTTTCTTTTGGAAATAGATGGGGAAAAAGTGGAAACAGTGTCAGACTTTATTCTTTTGGGCTCCAAAATCACTGCAGATGGTGACTGCAGCCATGAAATTAAAAGACGCTTACTCCTTGGAAGGAAAGTTATGACCAACCTAGATAGCATATTCAAAAGCAGAGACATTACTTTGCCAACAAAGGTCCATCTAGTCAAGGCTATGGTTTCTCCTGTGGTCATGTATGGATGTGAGAGTTGGACTGTGAAGAAGGCTGAGTACCGAAGAATTGATGTTTTTGAACTGTGGTGCTGGAGAAGACTCTTGAGAGTCCCTTGGACTGCAAGGAGATCCAACCAGTCCATTCTGAAGGAGATCAGCGCTGGGATTTCTTCAGAAGGAATGATGCTAAAGCTGAAACTCCAGTACTTTGGCCACCTTATGTGAAGAGTTGACTCATTAGAAAAGACTCGGATGCTGGGAGGGATTGGGGGCAGGAGGAGAAGGGGACGACAGAGGATGAGATGGCTGGATGGCATCACTGACTCGATGGACGTGAGTCTGAGTGAACTCCGAGAGTTGGTGATGGATGGGGAGGCCTGGCATGCTGCGATTCATGGGGTCGCAGATTCGGACATGACTGAGCGACTGAACTGAACTGAACTGAAGCTTTACAAAACTTACCAAAGTTTTGGAACAATGGCCCAAAGATGCAAGACATTCAAGTTCTAGGGCTACTTTTTCATATTCTACACAAGGCTATTCTAATCTGAAGACAAAGAGAATAGAGAATATGAGATAATGAACTTGGCATACAGTTAATGAGAATGTTAATACTCAGTTATTCTGGGAAGCATAGTGACAATCAATTGATTATTCATTACATTCCCTGTGAATTGATAGATATTACATTCCCTGCTGACACTGCCATTAGTATTTCCTATTTATACAGAGAGGGCAGTTGGTTTACAGATCAGTCTATTACTGAGGTAAAAGCTATTTAAATAAATTTATGTTGCAAACATTACTCACTTAAAGCACAAATCATTTAGAAAATTTTATGGCATATTAATGGCACTTTTATGGCAAAATTCATTGGAACAAGGTTAGAGGGACATTCTGTAAACCCCAAATTTACAACTTTTAGAACCTGGATGTAAGTTAGTATGAGTCCCCAAAATGTAAAGTTTTCTTTTTTAGAGTTATAAAATAAGTTAATGCTTTTTACAAATTTAACAAATTAGTAATTAGTGAATTTTTGTATAATAAACATTTTCTATTTGCTTGATGGGAAAAAAAAGAAAGAAAATGAAGACAGACAAACAAAAAAAGCCCAAATCTGAAACACAGGAAATTTCCCCAAAATCATAAAAGAGCTGAGATTCAGACCCAGACTGTCTGGTTCTAGAGTCCAGCCTATTAACCACTATACAGATTGCCACCCGCAGCAGACGACTTTGAAGATGTGCTGACTTATAAGAAATGAACAAAATGAGAGTTGTGAGTGAAGTTTTGTTTGGGCCAGTATGAGGACTGCAGCCTGGGAGATAGCACCTCAGATAGCTCTGAGAGACTGTTCCAAAGAGGGAGGGAGGAAAGACAGTGTATATGTGACTTTGGTAAGAGGGGAATACATGGAATCACAACAAATGAAGGAAATTCTTCAAGTGATGGGAGTATCAGACCACCTTACTGTTATCATGGAGAAACCTGTATGCAGGTCAAGAAGCAACAGTTCGAACTGGACATGGAACAACAGACTGGTTCCAAATCGGGAAAGGAGTATATCAAGGCTGTATGTTGTCACCCTACTTATTTAACGTATATGCAGAGTACATCATGTGAAATGCTGGGCTGGATGAAGCACAAACTGGAATCAAGATTGCCAGGAGAAATATCAACCACGTCAAACATGCGGATAATACCACTCTAATGGCAGAAAGTGAAAAGGAACTAAAAAACCTCTTGATGAAGGTGAAATAGCTGGCTTAAAACTCAACATTCAACAACTAAGGTCATGGCATCTGGTCCCATTACTTCACGGCAAATAGATGGGGAAAGAGTCACAACAGTGACAGATATTATTTTCTTGGTCTCCAAAATCACTTCAGATGGTGACTGTAGCCACGAAATTAAAAGACACTTGCTCCTTGGAAATAAAGCTATGAAAAACCTAAACAGTGTATTAAAAAGCAGAGACATCACTTTGCAGACAAAGCTCCATATAGTCAAAGCTATGGTTCTTCCAGTAGTCATGTATGGATGTGAGAGTTGGCCCATGAAGAAAACTGAGCACCAAAGAACTGATGCTTTCGAACTATGGTGCTGAAGAAGACTCTTGAGAGTCCCTTGGATAGCAAGGAGATCAAAACAGTCAATCAGAAAGGAAATCAACCCTGAATATTCATTGGAAGCACTGATGCTGAAGCTCCAAAACTTTGGCCACCTGATGTGAAGAGCCAATTCATTAGAAAAGACCCTGACACTGGGAAAGATTGAGGGCAAGAAGAGAAGAGGGCGACAGAGGATGAGATGGTTGGATGGCATCCCTGACTCAGTGAACATGAGGTTAAACAAACTCTGGGATATGGTGAAGGACAAGAAAGCCTGGCATGCTGCAGTTCTGAGATCGCAAAGGGCCGGACGTGACTTAGTGACTGAACAACAACATGCAACCGAGTACATATTTTTTTGTAGAAAATGTCTGCTGGTCTCATGAAGCATCTGCTTGTAGCGAGAAACAATTCTCACCATGAAGGATCTTAGTGCTTTTCAAGATATGAGGAGATACAAGAATTGGGCTTATGGAATCAGCTCCTGAGAATATCTGTCTAACGATCTGTCCTGCCATTTTTCCTGGAGCTCAGAGTGCCTCACATCTGCTCCATCCCGAGCTCCTTCAGGGTGTGTGGAATGTCAGCAGCTGCAGCAGCCCGTGATTTAATCCTTATAGATGTAAATGGGAAGTGCCCATGGCAAGTGCCAATTGTGATTGACAGGCTTAAGTAATATTCTAATGTATCTTAAGAGAAGTATTACAGCCTTAAAACAAGAACAGGAAAGGTATAAATAGAGACTATAAAAAAGTTCTCCGAGGTTAAAAATCTGAATGAGAAAAATAAAACAATAAAAGATGTATGAAACAATATCCTAAAGGTGCTTCCCAGGTGATGCTATTGGTAAAGAACCCACCTGCCAATGTAGGAGACTTAAGAGAGGCAGGTTTGATCCCTGGGTCAGGAAGACCCCTGGAGAAGGGAATGGCAACCCACTCCAGTATTCTTGTCTGGAGAATCCCATGGACAAAGGAGCCTGGCAGGTACAGTCCATCGGGTCAGAAAGAGTTGGACGCAACTGAAGCGACTTAGCATGCACACAACAAAACAGCTATTGCGTGAGCATTCAGTTTAGACACCACCCCCAACCCAATGGGCACTGTTCACACGGTTATGGAGCCAGGTTCATGCTGCTGCTGCTACAAAGAGACTTGCTGTCACCCATATTCCTCAGATCACCCAGGGAACAGCTAAAAGCACCTTGCCTCCCACCCCAGCATTTCTAGTAGCTACGAGGAACTTCTCACCACAAATAAATACATGCCTGCAACAGTGGAGAAGTTACCCCATGGGACAGTCCCTGACAGGAGATAGGACTGGCTGGTACACTTCCCCTCTGGAGGGACCGTGGGGATATCCAAATGGGGCCCAGCGGCCAGCTTGGGGAGCAGCTGCGAACTTCTAAGTCATGCTTCCCTCTTCCTCGCCACATGCTGTCTTCTTTCCCTGTTTCTCTGGCAGGACAAGCTGCATAGTAGCAAGTTTTTACCAAGGTTCTGTGTCCTGGGAAATACAGTGCAGGATGGGAGACTTTGGAGGATGCAAGAGTCAGCCCTGAGGCAGCAGTTAAGAAATACTTGTTGAAGGTTGATGGAAAAAAAAATAGAGATTTATTTCTTATTATTTAAAGTTAAAGGAATCAGAAGAAAAGCTATAACCAACCTAGACAGTATATTAAAAAGCAGAGAGATTACTTTGCTGACAAAGGTCAATATAGTCAAAGCTATAGTTTTTCCAGTAGTCATGTATGGATGTGAGAGTTGGACTATAAAGAAAGCTGAGTGCCGAAGAATTGATGCTTTTAAACTCTGGTGTTGGAGAAGACTCTTGAGAGTCCCTTGGACTGCAAGGAGATCAAACCAGTCCATCCTAAAGGAAATCAGTCCTGAATATTCATTGGAAGGAGTAATGCTGAAGTTCAATACTTTGGCCACATGATGCGAAGAACTGACTGATTGGAAAAGACCCTGATTCTGGGAAAGATTGAAGGCAGGAGGAGAAGGGGATGAAAGAGGATGAGATGGTTGGATGGCATCACCAATTTGATGGACACGAGTTTGAGCAAGCTATGGGAGTTGGTGATGGACAGGGAAGCCTGGCATGCTTCAGTCCGTGGGGTTGCAAAGAGTCGGACATGACTGAATGATTGAACTGAAAATTACAAGGATAAAGGACGAGGGGAAAAATAATGGATATTAAAGTAAAGAGGAGAAGGCAATGTTCAGAATCTTAATTTCACCTTTTACACTGGAAAATTGTCTCAATGTGATAAATCATGAATCAGAAATAAAATAATATTATTGAGTGGTGAAGATAAGCTGCATAGTTAAAAAGGCTGCTACTGATCCATGGGGCCCTAGGTGAAAGTCACAGAAGGGAGCAGAGAGTTTTCTTTGTAAGCTTTCAGAACTGTTTGGTTTCTTGTGCGTATCTCACTTTTAGGAAAAAATAAACACAAAAGTCTTTCAAAAGCTATCAGCATACAGATGACAAATCAAATCATAAGAATTCCTTAAATCACTTTGAGACAGTGAAAAGTGAAGAGAGATACCAGGCTGGGATCCCAGGGCAGATCAAAGGTTAAAAGGAAAGTGCAAAAATGGAGGCAAGAGGGCTAAAGAGGAAGGCATTTGTCACCAGAAAGCCACGGGACCGGCTGGCTTGAGTGTGGCTGAATCAGAGGCTGCTGTGATGAAGCAAGCCCAGTGGGGCTGGGTGCTGGATTTGGTGGCACAGAGGTTGATGGGGGCTGGAGCCAGAGAGCAGGGTGTGGACTCGGAAGGTGAGGCACGGTGGTGGCAGGCTTGGGGGGTGCCAGAGTTTGGGGGTGAAGGAAGGGAAAGTAGGCATGTAGCAGGCGAACAATGACCCTAGATCAAAGGTCTGTTCTGTAGCTTAGATGGAGAAGGACGTGTTCACAGGCTGGTGGGAAGGTGGCCGCAGTGAAGGAGTGGTTGGAGAGGAAGGAGGTGGTAGGCAGACTCCAGGGAGCAAGGAGGAATTCTTCTCTGCGGCAGGATGAAGAAGAGGGCAGGTGATGTCCTTGTGGCTGGTTATATGGGGGCAGGAACTGGAGGAAGTGCCTTGTGACTGCTTCTAATTCCTGTGAAGGAAGGAAGAGGCCTACCCCCATCTGTGGAAAAAGGAGAAGCAAGCGTTCTCGGGTCAGGTTTGCGTCTGCTGTGTGATGTGCTCAGGGCTCAGCCATCCAGCGCAGAGGTCAGCCGGGTGGATGGCTGGCTTCCTTCAAGCTGGGGTTTTGCCAGGCAGTGCAGAAGGTGAAGAGGTATTTTCTGGGAGCACCAGGGGAGGAAGACAGAGGTGGGACAATTAGTAAAAGACTAACTCGTCAAAACCTGCTTCAGCAAATAGTGAAAAGAATTTCAATTATGTAATGAAATAAACCTTTTTTTTTTTTTTAATGCAAAGCAGGAGATAAGAAGGTTGTAATGTGCATTTCAAAGAACCACTCAGGATTTACTAACCTAACTTGGGGCTGCCCCACTTCTAAAGAAAGAAAAGTGAAGTCGCTCAGTCGTGTCCGACTCTGAGATCCCATGGACTGTAGCCTACCAGGCTTCTCTGTCCATGGGATTTTCCAGGCAAGAGCATGGGAGTGGGTTGCCATTTCCTTCTCCAGGGGATTTTCCCGACCCAGGGATCGAACCCCGGTCTCCCACATTGTAAGCAGACGCTTTTACCTTCTGAGCCATCAGGGAAGTTGCCCCCCTCTTCTAAAGCCAGGCCAATTGATGGTCTCAGAATGTAGGAATTCTCTCCGACTTAAACTCAGTCTTAGCAGACAGTACAGAAGCATTCTAGACAAGTAGATGCAGACAACAAAGAGGTGGGCCCACTGGGTGAGGAAACCTCCTGTTTATGTGCCAGTTAGGGCGGGGAAAGATTGCACGCTGCCAAGGAGCTGCTCCGGGCTTCCCAGGAGGCACTAGTGGTGAAGAACCCACCTGCCAAGGCAGGAGACATAAGGGACGTGGGTTCGATCCCTGGGTCGGGAAGATCCTCTGGAGGAGGAAATAGCAACCCACTCCAGTATTCTTGCCTGGAGAATCCCATGGACAGAGGAGCCTGGTGGGCTACAGTCCACGGGGTTGCACGGAGTTGGACACGACTGGGACAACTTAGTATGGACACATGCACGTGGAGCTGCTCCACCCACTATGATGGGAAGAATGCATGAAAATGTGGATTGTTCTGGAAAAGGGTTGAAATTCCTGGAGGGAGACCCCTGGGCATGGTGCTTCCCTGCCCTCAGCTCCCCTCAGTGGAGGATGTGGGCAGCAGCAGCTGTTGGAGCTGTTGCTGTGCACCAGGAGTGGACCTGATCCACGTCTACAGTTAGAGATGAATTCTAGCACTTCTCTGCAGCTACTGCTGGTGGATTTGGGAGTAGCGTTCAGCAATACTAAACTGATGTGTGCTTTCTGTACTAGAGGTGCAGCTGAGAGGACAGGAGAGTGGGGAGGTTCTGAGCGACCGGGCTGACAGAACTCTCAGAGGACAGGGTGTGATGGGGTTAACGTGATGCTTGGTGGGTGCTGGGGTGGTCGCTCGGTCGTGGACTAGATCATGGCCTCTTTCTCTCTTGAAGATATGTAGAGACACACGTTTCTATGTTTGCTTCTTAGTCCATTCATTCACTCCAACATTTGTTAAGGATTTTTATGTGACATTCACTGTGCTGGAAACCAGAGATGGGAACCCTAATGAAGACAAGATCCTTGCTCATGAAGGCTCAGGGTCGGATGCCTTTCTCCCGAACCCCTTCAGCGCTTTACCTGCGCTCCTTTGAAACTTTTACCTCTCCTCACTTTGAAATATAGTCATCAGTTTAAATGTTGTCTCCTTTCATGGGTGCTTGGCCAGAATTTGCAAAATGGCTGTGATGGGACCATTTGACCTGTCGTTCTCTTTTTCCCTTTTACCTCGCATAGAACTTAAAAACAAGTAACTTGGGAAATTACATATCCCATATGAAATTTAGAAGACCTCACAACACATTTTGGATTTCTGACTTGAAATATCAGAAGATCTGCGGCACCTGCGTCTGGAGCTGATGGCTGTACCTTTCATCAGAGCATATGTGTGTGTGGGGTGCTCAGTCATGTCCAACTCTTTGCAGCCCCATGGACTATAGCCCACCAGGCTCCTCTGTCTGCCTGCCAGGCTCCTCTGTCCATGGAATTTTCTAGGCAATAATACTGGAGTGGGTTGCCACAGGGGATCCTCCTGACCCAAGGCTCAAACTTGTGTCTCCTGTGGCTTTCATCACAGCACATCCTTTCCAGAAAACCTCATCCCCACCTAATGGCTCTGCCCAGCAGTCATGCCTTTTTGTCTTTGGAAATCTGGAGTCTCATTAGGAAAATGTGCTTGTAGCTTAAGTGCGAGTCAGTTAAGAACTTGGGCAGTTTCAAATGGTGACTGGGAAAAAATAAGAAGGGAAGAACACAAGAAGTACAGTGTAAAGGGAGAATTTTCAAGATCTAGTGCTGCTCCAGTTTGGCTTGGTAGGAATAGCAGTTGTGTCACTAAGCGGCTGGGCAGAGGTGATGTTTGTAGCAGGCCGGGCTGGGAGCCAGTCAGGTGCCGTGCACCAGAGAGCACGCTGATCCCCAGTTGCTTACAGAGCTGCCTGTAATTACTCAGAGTGGCCTTACTTCCCCATAAAATTGTCATCTGCTCAAAGAATGAGAGCAGAACTGCTGAGAAGGTACTTGCCGCCTGGGGAGACAGCCGCCAACGGTTCATGATTAATTGACGTGAACATACAAAACGCAGTCAGTCTGGTCTCAAGGTGGGATCAACTCATCGGTACAACTTATGCTTCAGAGTTCCCCACAGATCAGGTTGAAGCTGGACTTCCGGCTGGGACCACAGCCTTATCCAGTAGCTGCTTCCTCCACTGTCTCTGTATTCTTTTTCTCCAAAGATACTCTCTCCATAGATTATGACCCATAATCTCAGCAAATTATGCACTTCTTGGGAACCCAGCTTCAGATAGTGTTTAAGACAATATGATGCAGGTTAAAACTGGGAAGTGGCTCGTGGTGGGGGATAAGACCCAGGGCACAGCCCCACGAGTCTTTCGCAGCCATGGTTTTATCTCTGGCTGGACTCCACAGCACCTGACACACACAAAATGAGCAGCACAGTTTATTTTGTTTGTCGAATGAATTTGATCTGAGGTCTAATGAGTCGGAAGAGACAGCAGGATATCCAGGATAAGATATAGAACGAGGTGCCACAAAGTGGTTGTGGTTGCACATTTAGATTTTTCACAGGGAGAGAGAGAATTCAGGAGAGAGGTGGTAATTAGTGTCAAGTGCGAATGAAGTCTTCAGTCTTTTCAGTGTAAAGCAGCCAGCATTTGTCTTTACCTCAGTTAGGTACATAACTCCAATTAGTCTAGATCAATGCTTTTACATTCCTTTAGTAATGTTTAGGCAAAATTCCAGTTAGTGAGTTTTGCTCAATGCTAGCAAGTAGGTCTAGTAGAAAAGAGTAACATTTGATTGGGGAAAAAGTTATGGATTCTGTTTCTGTCTTCTGTTTTTATTGTCAAACAATTGAGTGAGCCACTTGATATTCTTTTAGAACAAGAGTGTGCAAAATTAATAAAATAACAAAATAAAGTAAAATATACTTATGAAGAGATTTATGCCTCTCTTCATTGCATTGATTTTTTTTAAAGCAGACATTTAAACAAACCAGACAAAAGCATTCCACTGTCCCCAAAGAGCATACTATCTTTTCAAATATGGTTCTCCAGTATCTTGAGGTAAGTGGTTTTGAATGCTTTAAATCTTGGTTGTCTAATTTCATTCCATAAACTGTAATTATAGCTCTTTATAACATGCTAAATAATTCCTCCCCTACTGGATGTTTTTACCTTTCAAATATTTATAGAGTGTCATCATTCCTTAGTCATCTCTTTACAAAGTGGTGCCTATTTTTTTCTTATAATATTTTTCATAAATCAATTTCCTCAATACTCAGCTGCTTTTCTTAGTTCTCCATTCAACTCGTCTCCATCTTTTTGATATAGTGGTAATCAAAGGTAAATGAGATATTTTGGGAGCAATTTATCCTAAGATTGTTTGAAAGGGTTTAAAATTTCCTCACCTGGATTAGTGTTCCTCATTTATATATAGCTCTGAATAGTGCTGACTTTATCAGTGTTTCTGCCATTTCGCTTTGAATGCTCATAACTAATTTCCCATGTAATGGCATTCTAAATCTCTGTGGCATTACTATTTCTTAGCTGATCATGGAATATGCAGGAATTAAATCAGTTTGGAATATATTTCTGGACTTTGCTTCTTGTTATGCAATGCTGAATCATATTTCTAAATTCTTTATATCCATAAGCTATTATGTTTCACTGTCCTTCCAAATCAGTAATAAATGGAAACCTAAATGTCATTTTCATTCTAGATTGTTCACAGAGCTATTACATTCTTTCTTGCAACTGCATTTTTAGTCTTTCAACATAATGATTTATTTCCAAAAACATTTCCATTGACCTGGTTGTGTCAATTCTTATGGGGTAGCCCTCCTCTTGCTGATTATGACTTGGTGTCCTGGTATACTGGTGGGATACCATACATGTACTCTAAGGGTAACAGAGACATAAAAATAGTATGAAATGCTCAATATTTTCTTCTTCAAGTAACATTATTACTATATTTATATATTTTATATATTATTTAATTTATATAGTTCACATTCTTTTTTAGTTTATGTAGTCTCATGTAGCTTCCCAGGTGGCTCAGTGGTAAAGAATCTGCCTGCCAATGCAGGAGATGCAAGAGACCTGGGTTTGATCCCTGGGTGGGAAAGATCCCCTGGAGGAGAAAATGGCAACCCAGTCCCATAGCCTTGATGGGATAATCCCATGACAGAAAAGCCAAATGGGCTACAGTCTATGGGGTCGCAAACAGTTGCACTTGACTAAGCACAGCTTCCTGATGCCATAACAGTGATACTCTAATTCTGCCTCTGATGGTCCTACCTGGTCGGACCCCCCTCCATCTTTCTGGGGAGTGAACTGTGTGTTCTAGCACATGCAATGAATTGTCTGTGGAGTCTTTGGAAGAAAGGATCCCCTTAGAATTAATTGCTCCCTCTTGCCACTCCTGTCGCCTTTGTTTGTATCTCTGTGATGGCTCTTACTTCCCTCTAAGCCTTACTGTTGTTTGTATATGTTGTTGTCTCCTGCACACCATGAGGTGAGCTGGTTTTATCGCTGCCCAGTGCCTCAGAAAAGAAGTACCTAATAAATGTTGAAAAGGGGCCACTCCAGCTTGTCTACTCAGGCTTCCGCGTGATGGTGCAGTTGGAGAGAGAGTTGGGAACTGGGGGCCCTGTCCTACGGCTGTGTTGGTGGAGTGAACAGCTGACATAGACTTAGCTCATCCAGCTGGGGTGGCTTTGGGTGGCTTGGTAGAGATGGTGGGGCTATGGGCCTCTGTGCACCCTGGGGTTTTGGAGCAATCGTGAAGGATTGAAGCAAGGACAGTCAGGCTCAGAACGGTGAAGGGACTGCAGAAGTCACTCTATGACTGATAGGGATCAGTGCCGGGGCACCTGTTTTCACTCGTGCTTCTGTTTCCATGATTCATTGTTCTGCTTCGCTCTGGAAGTTTCTCTGAATGCTTGCTTCTTGACTCATACTGACATCAGACAGCAGGTGACGTTTCTCTACCCTCACGCAATCGGTTTGTGTGAGGAACCGCCCTGGCTGTACTTTGTCAGCTCCGTCTTAGGCTCCCAGTCACACCCCCTCGTCTCTGCAGCACTGAGCTAGCTTTAGCCTAACTCACGAGGGATGTGCCCATGACAGGTGGGTCCCCACTAACCTCTACCTTTGCTCTCATGTGACATGAAAACTGGACGGGTGCCTTTTGCTGACGCAGATGGTCAATGATTATGAGACTCCCTCAGGAAGAGGAGCAGCCCCCAGTTCCCTTTGCTGCAGACATGTGTCTCTGTAGTGGATTTGGACTGTAACTTTGGCCCCTTCAAGTCCCCTGTACCCTTTCTGTAGGTGCAGAGTTGCAGCTGCCGATGCATTGTCATCCGCCTGATACTGCCTGTAGGTAAGTTCTCCATGATAACCTTCATGGCTATACTTTATGGAGTTGCCTGCTCCCTTTTCTCAGAGTTCTTTCTCCCAGTTCAGGGGATAGTATTCAACACTGCCCAACAGTTTCCCACCCTGACCCCATATCAGTCAGTGTCAGAACTCATTATACGTATTTCAGCTGGAAGAGATTTCACACGAGGAATTGGTGTCAACAGTGTTGAAAGGCCTGACAGAGTGGAAGATGGACTAATGAAGGGTCAGTGACCACAGCAAGTCACTCCCAGCCCTGGCTGGGGGACCCCAGGGAATAGGCAGGGTTGCCAGACATGGGCGGATGCTCACAGCAGTCACTGCTGAAGGCTGGGACCCACTCCACTGCAAAACCCCTTGTCTGCTGCTGCAGCCACGGAAGGCTATGGAAGGCACAGCTGGCTGGCTGTGGCCGGTTTGTGAGGCTGGACCTACGGACGATGTAAGAACAGCAGCCACCAGCCAGCGTCTGCAAGGCTGGGGAAGCCTAAGGTCAACCACGGCTGTCAGAAGCAGAATTGTAAAAAAAGCTTCCTTTTCCTTCAGCTTTCCAGTCTCCTCTATCACCTCTTTTTGGAAGAACCTGCCCAGAGAAGTCATCTGGCTGAGAAATCTGGGAAATTTAAGTGTTTTAACCCCAGAATATGAAAAGGTAGAAAGGAGTTTGAGAGCAAAATGGGCAAATGAAGATCACGTGCCCCGTCCCCCCACGTCTTTGGTATGATGCCAGTTCTCTGCTTTCTCCACCCATGAAATGATGGTGACAGGTTAAGTTCAAATATCAGTGCAACTTAAATTTTATAACCTAACGAAAGCAGTTTCAGCATAAACAAGATTTCTGGATGTTTCTTTAGTATTTTCTACAATATACTTCACAGAATACATCCTAAGAAAGGGTCTCTTGGGCAAATGAGTTTGGGAAACTCTGCACTTTATAACCTGTTCTTGGAATGTCACACTTCATATTAGCACATGAAAGCTTCTGAGAAATCCATTAGTCTCCAATAGAATTTGACATTTTTGACTTTGCAATTGATATGCATTAGGGAAAGAAAATGGTCACAGTCCCTGCCATCTGGAATTTACAAGGAAGAGGCAGGGAACACAGTCAGCAGAGAAACGTGCATGCGTGTGTGTGTGTGTGCGCGTGTGCGTGCGCATGTAATTTAGGTAAGTGTTATGAATGAAACAAATTGGATGTGGTGATAGAAAACATTATAGAGGGGAATGGGCCCAATTAGACTGTATGGTCAGGGCATACATCAGGGAAATGACATTTAAGCCGTGATCTTAAAGAGCAGATGGAACATACACAGGGTAACTCAGTAGCCCACATCAGCAAGCTGTTCTTGAACCCTAAGGCGATCTGTACGGAAATTGAGACTGCCCATCTGAAAACATTTGTAATGATTTGATAGACTGTCTTGATGTCTGTTCAACCTAAAAACAAAACGTCTTTATAACTTTTCTCTGGTATTCAATTTTTACTGTATTTTATAAAATAGAATTCCACAATAGACTGAGGAGGCGAGATCTGATCCTTGTTGTTCAGTCGCTAATTCACAGTGCGTGATTTAAGATGCTCTGCTTTAGTGGAAGTACCCTGTGATTCCTGATGCCCTGAAGAAGGAAAGAAGCAACTGAGTTTCAGGAACAGAGAGGAGGCTCATGACTGGGTATGTAGTTGTGTGCAGAGCCTTGAGGACGAAAATAAATAAAAAGTGGCTGGGTTTTATTCTAAGTGCAATGGGAAGTTACTGAAGAATTGGCAACAGATGCATGATACGATTTAGATTTTTAAATAATCATTCTAACTGCCATATACAGAGTGATCTGAAGTAAAGAGTACGAAACAGGATGATCAGCTTGCAAGCCTTCAGAAGTTTCCAGGAGAAGCTCTGGCAGCAATGGACAGGAGAGGGTGACTGGGGAGAACGGGACGAGGGGTGGCACAAGCATTCTTGTGGAGCAGAAGCTGGGGGAGAGGGGGATGGGCTGGGCACAGGAGGGCGAGGAGAAGTGAAGGCTGGAGGTGTCCACGGGGGGTCATCACGGCTGCCTTTTCATTCCATGGGTATTGGGACTAGATGACACCACAGAGAATGGGGAGAGTCGAGGCTGCAGGACTGAAGCCTAGAGAGGCTCTTGGGACTTTCTAAGGCCCCTGGCAATCTAGCTTAAGGAGAACTGCTGCCCCAAGGGCACAGTTGATCCCTAGACATTCAGATATATATCTTGGCACCTCTGACATGACTTCTATTCAGTAAATTTTCTGAGGAAATCTACCATTTAAGAGGTCATGGTGGGGGTGGGGAGTGGGGTGGTGGCGCACCATAAAAGAAAAAAGTCAAACAAGACCTTTTGGAATTTGCTTTATGGAAGGAT
Organism: Bubalus bubalis; assembly: GCF_019923935.1. NCBI lineage: Eukaryota > Metazoa > Chordata > Mammalia > Artiodactyla > Bovidae > Bubalus > Bubalus bubalis. The sequence goes on along the minus strand of NC_059166.1, from coordinate 93,718,429 downwards.
ATCCAAGACATGAACAAAAGCACAAGACAGATCTGATCAGTGCTTTGAGAGCTATAAAGCACCGTGGGAATCTGCAGAGCTGTAACTGGGAAGCTTTGTGAAGGAGGTGGCATTGAGGCACATGAATTTGAATCAACAAAGGTAGATAATATGTATATATACACATATCTGTGTGTGTAACATAGCTCAGTTGCTCAGTTGTGTCCAACTCTTTGCAACCCCATGGACTGCAGCACGCCAGGCCTCCCTGTTCATCACCAGCTCCCGGAGTTCACTCAAACTCATGTCCATTGCATCGGTGATGCCATCCAACCGTCTCATCCTCTGTCGTCCCCTTCTCCTCCTGCCTTCAGTCTTTCCCAGCATCAGGGTCTTTTCAAATGAGTCAGTTCTTCACATAAAGTGGCCAAGTATTGGAGTTTCAGCTTCAGCATCAGTTCTTCCAATGAATATTCAGGACCAATTTCCTTTAGGATAGACTGGTTGGATCTCCTTGTTGTCCAAGGGACTCTCAAGAGTCTTTTCCAACATCACAGTTCAAAAGCATCAGCTTTCTTTATAGTCCAACTCTCATATCCATACATGACTACTGGAAAAACCATAGCTTTGACTAGATGGACTTTTGTTGGTAAAGTAATGTCTCTGCTTTTTAATATGCTGTCTAGGTTGGCCATAGCTTTTCTTCTAAGGAGTAGACATCTTTTAATTTCATGGCTGCAGTCACCATCTGCAGTGATTAACCCCATACATGCATACTTATGATGAAGATACACATTTTACATGTATGTGTATATAAGCACATTTATGCTTATTCTATATTTTATTGGTCTGTCTGTAATATTTTGGTCTATCTAGCTATCTTTCAATCCAGTTTCAGCCCTAAACCAATACAACAGAGTTTATTCCTTCTCTGACATTTAGAAACCTGGTGCTCAGGGTTTACAGTACAATTTGTTTTTTTATTCAATCTCCTACTCTAGCTCACACAAAGTAGGTTCAGAAATGCTAACTCATAACTCCGTGAGGAGCACATTTACTAACTAGAATACTTTTTGTTTTTAGCCTTAATAGTATTCAATCAAAATGCTGCTTTCCAAAGCTATTGGGTTGGGTCTTTCCTTCCCCACGTGAATTACGTAGTGATGTTACATATTCATAGGTTAGATAAGTAACATTTGTTAGGGTTTGTATTCCATTTAGAGGTGCCCTGTACACCCTGCTATCTTTTCATTTAGAATAAACTTCACTCGTCATGGTGTCTAATTCTCTGGGTTTGACAGATGCTTCAATCCAGGCATCCACCACCACAAGCATGAGGCAGGGTAATTTATGCTGTCCCCATAAAGTTCCCTTGGCTGCCTCTGTGCAGACAAGCATGGCCCCACCTCCAGTCCAAAGCAGTCACACTTCTATTTTCTGTCTCTGGGCCATTTCCAGAAAGCTACAAAATTAGAGTCATAGACTCTATGACCTTCGGAGTCTGGTTACTTTCACTGGCAAATATATGGGAAAGTAATCAGTGTTATCACCATAGTGAATAGTTCAGTCCCTTCACCTGCTGAACAGGTGACACACCTTGGTCTTCCATTCACAGATGAGAAATCATTTGGGGTGATTCTGAACAGAGGTAGGAGAGGTGTTTGTGTGGACACGAGTTCTCAGCTCTCTCGGGTAAATACCTAGGGGATTTATTTGGGTTGGCCAAAACGTTCATTCTGGTTTTGGAAAAACCCAAATGAACTTTTTGCCCAGCCTAATAATATTTTCTTCCTCTTTGTGTTTCAGTTTATGTAATATCTGCTGATCACTCATCAAGTTCACTGATTTTTTTTGTTAAGTTTACTGACAAGCCCACTGAAGGCATCTACTGTGGCTTCATTTCTGTGGTTTGCGTTTCAGTGGGTTGATTCTTATACTTCTCATCTCTCTGCTGACCTGACCCCTCAGATCTTGCATGCTGTCCTCCTCTCCTCTTAGAGCTTTTTCACATTACTCAGAGTTATTTTAAATCTCCATCAGGTAGTTCTCACATCTCTCCATACCTGAATCTTGTTCTGTTGATTGCTTTAATTTTTGACCGGGTGTTGTCTGTTCTCACCTTTCCGCATGCCTCATAATTTTTGTTGAAAGCCAGACACCTTGTTTAGGACTCTTGAGATGAGAAAAATAGCTTGGAACTCTTGAGAGTCCCTTGGACAGCAAGGAGATCAAACCAGTCGATCCTAAAGGAAAACTACCCTGAATATTCATTGGAAGGACTGATGCTGAAGCAGAGGCTTCAATACTTAGGCCACCTGATGCGAAGAGCTGACTCACTGGAAAAGACCCTGATGCTGGTAAAAATTGAAGGTGGGAGGAGAAGGGGATGACAGAGGAGGAGATGGTTGGATGGCATCACTGACTCAATGGATGTGATTTTGAGCAATCTCCAGGAGATAGTGAAGGACAGGGAAGCCTGGCGTGTTGCAATCCATGGGGTTTCAAAGAGTCGGACATGACTGAGCAACTGAACAAAAACAAAAACGCCTGGGAATGTGTGCACATGTCCTCCTGCTAGAATTTCAGCTGTGTGACTTTGAGTTGGGCTTGGATGAGTCTAAGATTCCCTCCTTGGTGTGCCCACAGGCATCAGACACCTTAGCAACTTCTCACGTTTCCATCGAGGGCAAGTTGCTGATAGATTTTGCTCAATGTTTTTTTGGCTCACCCTCTGCCCTTGGTCCCCCTTTGCATTGCCCCTTATGGAGGATCTGTCTGTAGCCTCAGGCCCTCTTCCAGCAGCAGCTCTTCCCTCAGGTTGTGAGCTTGGTGGTGGGGGAGGAAGTTCTTTGCTGTGACACCTCCGTGTTCGACAGGCACAGTATCTGGGGCTGTGGTGTCCATAGTGCTCAGCCACATGGTGATCCTTCACCCGGAAGGAATTCTCAGGCCTTGCCCAGGCTTAGGGTAACCATCTCCTCCCAGTCTGCAGGGACTTCCCCAGTCTTAGTGCTGAAGACCCCGTGTCTGTCCAAGGTGAACTGAAACTAGGGGTGGAAGGATTATTTTCTGTTCCTTTTCTCCACTGCAACAGTTTTTCACCCACAACCAATGGGTGACAACATTTGTTATCTGACTCTCTTGGGGGTTTCCTGGTGGCTCAGAGGGTAAAGAATCTTCCTGCCAATGCAGGAGACTGGGGTTTGATCCCTAGATCAGGAAGATCCGCTGGAGAAGGGAACGGCTACCCACTCCAGTGTTCTTGCCTGGAGAATCCCATGGACAGAGGAGTCTGGAGGGCTACAGTCCATGGGGTCTCAAAGAGTTGGACACAACTGAGCAAGTAACACTTCACACTTAGACCTTAAGGCTTTTGTTGCCCAGGCGAGATGAGGGAGAAAGGTCCTGGTAGGGTGGTTTTACTCCTCCAGCAGAGACTGCTGTTCTGGTTGTCAGACCTCCACGGCCAGGGTGCTTTCTCAGTCCCCTCTGAGGTCCATGGAGAAGAGCCTGCAAAGGTGCACGCTCTCCTCCACTCGCAGTTTTCAGAGGCTCCACATCTCTCACCAGCTCACACTCAGCCTGTACCAGTTTGCTGGCTGGTCTGGCTGAGGGTCTGGTTGTGTCTGCTCTGGGGAAGCAGTGGCCGTGGCTCACCCCTCCAGGAGAAGCCTTTTAATCCCTGGGTTTGGGCCTCATTGGTGGCCTGCAACCTCAGCTCTCAGATGGGTTCTAGAAAAGTGATGGACTTACAATCGTTTTAACAGTTTTATTTTTTTGTCATGAGTGCCGAAGAAGTGACATTCTTTTAAGCGCTCTACATCCCTGAGCCAAATCTTCGGTTTGTAACAGTTGTACTAATACAAAAATTTCAGTTGTACACACACTGCACGCACAGACTCCACTCACTCAGTTCATCACGGCCGTGGGTTGGCACGTGGACCTGTAATTGGCCTCCATCGGGCATGTCCATCTCAAAGCAGGCAGGTTTGGCTGTAGTTTCACTGGACCATCCTGAAGAAGAGTCCTATCCGTGTCTCTTTTACATGCTGACCAGGAAGACTGTGGAAGGTTCTTTGGCATCTAGAAAACAGTCACCATGGTGATGGACTCTCCCTCAGTATATTAGGGCCTGTTTTTTTCCCCACAAATTCGATTTACATTGTTTATTTAGCTTTTTAGTGGCTGCAGTAGATTAATTCAAATGTATTCAATAAATACATACTGAATTCTTACAAAGAGTAAGGTGTATTAGAGATATGAAGTATATATTGAGTTTTTATGGAAAATCTTGATATCTTCATTTTGGGGATCAAGGGTGGTATTTTGTGATTTTCAACTCTGTGCAAGTCTCTGTATTAGGAAGACTTGTAGAAGAAAATTCATAGAGATTTTTCTGCTATCTGTATCACCTGGTACTAAACACGTTTATTTTTTAAATAGAAAAACATTCTAAATAACCTAAATAACAATTGAGATGGCACTAGAATTATATGTAGGCACAAAATTTAAGTTTTTATTATTTTTATCGCTATTAAAATTCTGTTAAGCTGTAAAAATAACCATAAAAATAAAAACCATAAAATAACTCTTTTGCTATCCACCTCTATGTATTTTAATTCGTGTTTGTGTGTGCGTGCATAGTCATATCTGACTCTTTGTGACCTCATGGACTGTAGCCGGCCAGGTTTCTCTGTCCAAGGGGTTTTCCCAGAAAGAATACTGGAGAGGGTATTCTTGATCAAATTGGTGTCTCCAATGATCAAATTGGTGTCTCCTGTGTCTTCTGCATTACAGGCAGATTCTTTACCACTGAGCTACCAGGGAAGCCCTAATACATGTATAGATTCAAATAATCACTAACCCAATCAAGACAGAGAACAGTTCTATAACCGCCAAAGTTTCTCTAATATTAATACAATCTCTACTCACCACTTCCCTCACCCCTAGCTCCTGCAGCTCCTCATCTGTTCTTCCTTCCTGTGAAAACAGGGAAAAAGTTATTGATCGCTCAGTTGTGTCTGACTCCTTATAACCCCATGGACTGTAGCCCGCCAGACTCCTCTATCCACAAAATTATCCAGGCAAGAATCCTGGAGTGGGTTGCCATTCCCTTCTCCAGGGGATCTGTCCAACCCAGGGATCGAACCTGCATCATTATGTCTCTTGCTATGGCATGTGGGTTCTTTCCACCCACAATGGAATATTACTCATTGTGGAGTAATTCACAATGGAATATTCACAACAGAATATTCATAAAAATGAATGAAATAGGCTCATTTGAAGAGACGTGTATGGACCTAGAGACTACCATACAGAGTGAAGTAAGTCAGAAAAAGAAAAACAAATATTGTATATTTTCACATGAAAGTGGACTCTGAAAAAATTGGTATAGACAATCTTATTTACAAATAAATAGACACAGATGTAAAGAACAAAGGTATGGGTACCAAAGGGGAATGTGTGGGTTGGGATGAATTGAGAGATTGAGATAGTCATATTTATACCACTGATACCGTGTATAAAATAGGTAACTAATGAGAAACTACTGGATAGCACGAGAAATTGTCTACTCAGTGGGAAGGAAATCCAGAAAAGAGGGGATAAATATGTACATATAGCTGATTCACTTTGCTATACAGTAGAAACTAATGCAATGTTATAAAGCAACTATACTCCAATAACATTTTTAAAAGATTGGTGAGTATGAATAAAGTTGCTAGCTTTTTTTTTTTTCCTGTGAATATGTGTTTATTTCTCTAGGTTAAATGGGATTGCTGGATCATATGGTAAGTGTGTTTTTAACTTTATAAAAAACTACCAGCTTGTTTCACAGTGCTTGTTTCATTTTGGATCTCCATCAGCAATATGTGAGAGCTCCAGCTGCTCTGTATCCTCAATACTTGGTATTGTCAGTGTTTTGTTTTTTGTTTTTTTGCTACTTTCGCAAGTAGGTAGGTGGCTTCCCAGGTGATGCCAGTGGTAAAGAACCCACCTGCCAGTGCAGGAGACATAAGAGACGGGGGTTCAATCCCTGGGTCAGGAAGATCCCCTGGAGGAGAGCATGGAAACCCACTCCAGTTTTCTTGCCTGGAGAGTCTCATGGACAGAGGAGCCTGGCGGGCTTTGGTCAACAGGGTCATAAAGAGTCAGACCCGACTGAAGCGACTTAGTACATACGCATGCATGTAATGGTATCATATTGTAATTTTAATTTGCATTTTCATAAATGGCTAATGTTATGGAACATTTTTTTTTTCATGTGCTCATGTGTCTTTTGGCCATCTGTATATTTTCTCTGGTGAAGTGCCTATTCAAGTATTTTGCCCATTTAAAAAATTGTGGTTCTTTTCTTATTGTTTAATTTTGAAGGTTCTTTATATATCCCATAGACAAGTAATTTTTTGATATATGATTTACTAACAATTTCCCCCAATCTATAGCTTGTCTCTTAATTCTCCTAACAGAATCATTTTCAGAGTAAAGTTTTAAATTTTGACCAAAAATAATTTATGGCTTTTAAAAAGTTTTATGAATTGTGTTTTTGGTTTCACACCTAAAAATTCATTGACTAACCCAAGGTGTCCATGAGAAGACAAATGGACCAAATCTCTCAGCTTGAATGAGAGATAAACAGGTAAACAAAGTCAAGAGCCCATCTTAGCCAGATGAGCAGGGAATAAGGATCTTTAAATGGACTCTCAGGGATGATTATTCTGGCAATGATATACTCCATGGGTTAGAAGAAGGGGCGTGTGTAGAATGGTAAAGAGCAACTGAGAGGCTATTAAATCCAGGCTTGCAGGGTCTGGAGCTTAAACTAGCATTGTGACAATAGGTTATGGAAACATAAAGGAATAGATGGAGAGGGCAAGCATTTTAAAGTGAAAAATGAACCCAATATGAAGATTTATCAGTATGAGAAATAAGCATGAACTAATCAAGTATGAGGCCAAGATTTTTAACTTGGGTGAGAAGTTAAGACAGTCTATGGTTTCAGAAAACAAAGGTCATGAGTTTAAATTAGGATGTCTTGAGCAGGGCTTGTGGGTCATTCATCTTTGTGTTCCAGCCCCTAGTACAGCACCTGATACTCAACACTTGTTCTTCAGATAAATGTTGCTGAGAATTTGAGATGGTGGAAAGTATCCCATAGGATTATGTTCTCATCATTCAAAGGTACAGAAGTATAGGATGGTCTTGGGGTCTAGAGACATAGCAATCATGCATAATATGTCAGTTAGGGTATTGTGATATACACAGAGACATGAATTACATGTTCATTACATTGCTCCTCTTGAGAAGTACACGTTCAGTGCAAATGGCAGTGAATGGGGCACAAAATGTAGCCTTTTCATCAACGCATGTGTTCCTGTCATACCTTTCCCTAGATTTGTGTCTCTGGTTTTCATAAACAAACCTGTAACTTACTCAGGAAGAAGTGATCAGTAGAGTTCAACTTGTGAAAAATTAAAAAAAAATTAAATACCAGTTTTCTTTCTCTACTTTTGAAACAACAATAGAACCCTCATGAGAAGACAAAGGTGAAGGTATAGAATGGTGGCCCTCAGCAGAGAGGTCAGATTTTTTTGAGCTGATGTTGTGACAGCTGATGACTTTCTTAAGGGAGTGGGTATAAGGAGAAAAGAGTCAGCAGCCAAGGAAAGGTTGGGAGATTGAGGAGAGCCTGGACAGGGGGGATCCTGAACACGGGTAAAGATGGAGCAGGTCATACCAGTGGTCACTGCAGTGAGCAGAATGACTTGTCACAGAGATTTCAAAACTTATTGCAGTGACTTCTTCCAATTTTGGTGGAGTGGTGGGGAATGGAATACCACCTTGGAGGGAATGAATCATGAGAATGTGGAAACATGTGCATTTGTGGAGGGGTTTGGTAGTGAATGGAAGGTGAAGACCGGGATGGTATCCACAGCAGCATCTGCTTAAGTTTATGACTTTTTTTGAAGCTGAGGAAGACCTGTGAGTGTGTGTGTGTGTGTGTGTGTGTGTGTGAGAGAGAGAGAGTGCCAGTAAAGTGGGAGAGACAGACAACCTTGGAAGAAGAGTGGGAGGAATTAAATCAAGGTCCCCTAGGACTTGGCAGGAAGGAGATTGCAACATTTTATTTTCTACCTCAATCTTCACCTCTGTCTTTGTAACCAAACTGTAAAACTGTTAGAGCATTTACATTCTTCTGAAGGACTACTGAAATACTGTAGGATATAACTGACTTAATAAGTGGAATTAACTCTTCAAGATCGATTTCCTCTATTGAGTTTACCCAGGTTTGCTTCTTCTCACCTTTTTTATTTTTAAACTTTACAATATTGTATTGGTTTTGCCATATATCAACATGAATCCGCCACAGGTATACACGTGTTCCCCATCCTGAACCCTCCTCCCTCCTCCCTCCTCCCTCCCCGTACCATCCCTCTGTGTCGTCCCAGTGCACGAGCTTCCAGTATCGTGCATCGAACCTGGACTGGCGACTTCTTCTCACCTTAAAACAGTTCATGTAGTATTCTGCCACCATCAATTAATATTCTTTGAGAAACTCCTGTATCAGGGGTTAAAGACAGTGGAGGCTGACTGGTGTCTACTATAAATTCCTAGGAATGACATTTTACTTATTATGGTAGAACTTTGAAAATGCTGTCTTGGGAATTATTCCATATAGATTTCCATGACTCCAAAGTGCAAGCCCAGAAATCTATTACACTCTGAGATTTTTTTGTTGTTGTTCCTTCTATCTTACAAAACATAAAAGAAGAAATTAGAGAAGAAAGTTTCCACTTAAATGGATTGCTAGATGAAGTGCTACATGAATAGGAGGTTAGTCACAACCGATGATTTGTGCCATTACTTTGGGAGGAAAAGTGACAAGATGGTGTAATAATTATTTCAAAATTTAAAAATACATTTAAAAATATTAAGCAGTTGTGGTTCATTGGTCCTTGGGGTCAGACTGGGCTCTGTGATCCCTCCAAGGATTTCTGAATGATCAACTTATAGCAAGACACATTAAATGTTTATGCTTCGTTTAATTTTTGTTGTACTTTTGAAAATCAAAACAAAAATCACTCCTTTGTGTGTTTTGTAATGGCAAAGATATCATGTCATTACAATCGCGGTGTGTGAATGTATTGTAGTTGAAGGTATTGAATGACTGTTGAAATCCATGAACCGCTAAGGGTTCCCAATGAGAAGGAGACCAGTGAGCTATCTTGGTATTAATACTCTATTTGTTAACAAGTTTTGACGAAAGTCATAGATATCAGTTTGAAGGAACATGCTGTTACTGGGTTAGTCTTGTTTGTTCATTAACCTGATAACTCATCAGAGAACATTTAAAAGTGCCTGTAATATGTCACCTACTGTGAAGGCCTCTGAGGAACAAAAATATCAACCCATTGCAATTTGCTGCCTTTTATTAGAAATAATACCTGGGGCAACAATGGTGTATCTGCAAGAACTTAGAAACTGAGCTTTCCTCTGAGAACCACATTTTGATTCAGCATTGAATAGTTTTGGGTTGAAATGAGCAATTACCACAAAGATGAAGACTTCTTAGGGAGTCTGTCCCAATCAAAGTGTTCACATACACAAGAGAGGCTGACAGTCAGCCTGTAAGGAGCTGAAAACTGAGACAGTCATGACTGCCACCCCCAGGAGTCCTGCCCTTTCCCAGCCACCCTGGAGCTCCCCAAACCCAGCAGCTGGCAGGGCAGGGGGCCTCCAGCCCTCCTGCAGGCATTCAGCTTGGCTAGAGCCTGTTTGAATGGGTCCTGAGAGACTTCCCTGGTGGTGCTAGTGGTAAAGAACCCACCTGCCAAGGCAGGAGACACAAGAGATGTGGGTTGGATCCCTGGCTTGGGAAGATCCCCTGGAGGAGGAAATGGCAATGCATTCCAGTATTCTTGCCTGGAAAAACCCATGGACAGAGGAGCCTGGTGGGCTACAGTCCATAGGGTCGCAAAGAGTCAGACACAACTGAAGCCACTTAGCACATGCACACATTAGAGACTTGGAATAGCCTCCCTGAATAATCTAACCTATGAACAGTGGATCATTCTATCACTGATGGATCTTCAGATAGAACCAGAGTCCCAGAAGCACAGAGGCCTAACGGAACAGTGCCTGGACTAGAAGGTGTCCCGCTGTGCCCCCATCACACACAAGAAGAGGCTTCAGACTTTGAATCCAATACGCAGTGTCCCTGTCCTGATTCATGCTTACTCTCTCTGTAAGTGCTGGCTCCTATGACAAAACAAGCCTCAACACGACTCTTGTTTCTCACAGTTCTAGAGGCTAATAAGTCTGAGATCAAGGTGTGACTTGAAACCTGGTGGGGGTCTACTTCCTGATTTATAAGCTTCCATCTTTTACTGTATCCTCATATGACAGAAGGTGCCAGAGAGCCCTCTGGGGTCTCCTTTAGAAGAGCACTAATCTCTTTCCTTACGGCTCCACCCTCATCCCCTAATCAACCCCCAGTACCCACCCCCCGCCAGTATCCTCACATTAGGGGATGGATGTCAACCTATGAATTCTGAGAAGCACTCACCAGGCCTGGTGGGCAGACACCGGTATATGCTAGAACTGTCAGTTACAGTTGTGAGAACGAAGAACAGGCCTCCTGGGTTTATGGAATAATCTTTTGAGAGTCCTGGTAATGAGCAAATGCCCTCAAGCTAGGTCAACTGGGTGATGCTGACAAGTTAAGAGATTCTGGGCCTGGGCTGAGGGTGGCATCTCAGACTTGCAGACGCTGCCTGTTTCCCCTCCCCCATTCCCGGGAAGTTCTCACAGTAAGAGCCAATCAACCTTTCTGATCATCTCAGCCTGCTGACTGTGAACAGGAGACAGAGACCAGCATGGGGATGAAACCCGCAGAGCAGCTGGAACCAGGGTACAGGCAGGAAGGAGAACCAAGCTGTTGACCTCATTCTGTTCCTCTGCCACTAAAAGTTTTGGGGAAAAAAAAAATTCTACACCAGCAGTCTCAACTTCCTTTTTTTATTCTATTGTCTGTTTTCACCATTCTGCAGAAACTGCTTTCACTGAAGTCACAACCTGCCAAACTCAACTACCCCATTTCCACTTTCTTGTGATGTTCCTCTGCCTGTGATGTTGGCCTTGAGAGCAGGAATGGATGTTTCCACCAGTGTCTATCACGGAGCACAGTGACTGATTCCCAGAAAGCATGCAATACATTATTTTTTGAAAGAATGAATAATTGTTATTGATGAAGGAAAGACAAGCGTCACCTCTTCTCTGGACTCCCATAGCATTTTGCTTAAGATCTTCTGTGGTCACTTATTACTCCTCATTTGTGTTCCCAAGGGGTGTACAGCATCCACTGGCTCCCGGCCTAGCACAGGGCTTGGCATATAATAGACTCTCAGGAAAAGTCTGCAGCATAAATGAAGCTGGGGACTGGTGTGACTCAGCAACGGTGCTCCAGTTACTCCAATGATTTGTAATAAATCACCCCAGGATTTAGTGACTTAAAACAATAATCACTTGTTATTTTTCTTCATGGTTTCTGCTTTGCCAAGAATCCAGGAAGGCTCGCTCACATGGCTGACAAGTCTGTGCTGCCTCTTGGCTGGGGTCCCTTGTTCCCCTCCTTGTAGGCCTCTCCACAGAGCTGCTTAAGCATCATTAGGATGTGACAGGTGGCCTCCCCCCAGGCAAGTGCTACAGGTCAGGGTGCAAGCCCTAGCGCCTCTTGTGACCTAGCCTCAGGAGTCCCATGCTATCCTGTCCCCGTATTTTACTGACCGCACATGGCCAGTCCGCGTCTGGCATGGGAGGAGACTTTGCAAGGGCCTGAATATCAAGAAGTGAGGATCATCAGAACCATCTTGGAAACTGGGCAGAGTACACGATTAGCCATTGGAAAACAATGAGACAAAGCTACTCCCTAGGCATTCATCTAAAGGCGGTTGTGAGCTCTGAAGCCTGGAAGAAACTGTTGTGGCTCTCTGAAGAGACGGCCATCTGGATGGAGGGTACCTTGCCACCAACACCCAGGCCCAAGTTCTCTTCCAATGGAGTTGCGGACTTCCAATGGAGTCTAGAAGTGACTCTTTAACCTCGCAAACAGCACAGCCATCTCCTGGGAGGCCAGTCTGCAGTCTGCGGTTGGTGAAGACTTGAAGACACTCGTCTTTGGGCAGAAGCCAGACTTGGTTCCTCTGCTGTACTGAGGCTGCCTTCAAGGCCTGGCCTAGACTGGATGCCTGCCTTTGGGTCTCCCTGCAGCCTCTCTGCGTGTCCCTGGTCTCAGTGACAGCACCTCTGCTGTTCTGCTGTGTCCTCCAGGGGCATCTGGGCTTTGAGAAGCCTGGAGGAGACCCACCCCTACAGCATGCCTCGGGGAGTCTTTTCATAAGGCGAACAGTCACTGTAAAAGAGAAGGGCAGAAACTCTGAGGAACCCACAAGAATCACACATTCCCCAGCTGTGCATTTAATAACAAGCGTCCTTTTGATCTGGTAGACAGTCCAGAATGTGTTTACATACCCATTTCTTACTGTCGCTGTAGTGTTTTTAGGTGATCAGATAAATTTAAAGGGCTACAAACAAGAATTATATAAAATAATAACAAATACTTACTGGTAATAATTGAAAAAAGGAAATATGGGGGCTACATATCTATTTTTATTCACGGAAAATAAAAAATAACTTTGGAGGTGATAGGCAAAATTTCTTTTCCTTTTTTGATTGAGGTAAAAAAATTCCAATATTTAATAGCTTCTATGCCAATTTTCTTTAAACATTTTTGAATGTTTTGTTTTCTTAAAGTGTAGCTAGAAAAGATCTTTTCATTTCTATTTTCAGTACAGTGTCTGAAATGAAAACCCAAAGTATAGGTTTAAAAGCTGCTGACTTGTTCAACTAAAGACTCCAATCACTGTTATTGAACAAATGTTATTACTTTTTAAATTTAAACATGACTCTATTTTTAGTCTACAGGCTGAATTTATTTGCATATTCATGGAAATGATGATTTACTACCAAATTCTTATCAGGTTAATTTCAACCTGCCTTCACTGATATCTTATTATACACTAATTAAACACTCATAAATTCTATGAACATTTACTTTTGCTTTATTAATAATTTTCCTGTGATTGAACAGAAGGCTTTAAGCTATGAAAATACTCAGTACAGGATATGGATCTACAGTCAGCCTTTGAATTGCAAACTGTTTCTTAGAAATAAATGAGTCCTTTAAAAATGTTAAACTTCTCTTTTAGCAAACCATCATAATGCATGAATTGTAGAATGTACAGCTCTTCACATCTAAATATCTCTAGAATAAGATGCATCATAGAATCCGTTGCTTCTTAGATTCCTTGAATATGCTGTGTTCATACTTTGGGACTTTAGCTAAACACTCCAGCGGCCTGAAAATGGCTGCAGAGGACACATGATGGACACAGCCAGGGCAGCTAACTTCCCAGGTCTGCCAAGGATGTCAGTTACTTCTCCCTGCACTGTTCCCCACCCAGGGATTGAACCCGGGTCTCCTGGATTGCAGGCAGATCCTTTACCGTCTGAGCCACCAGGGAAGATCTTTCCTCTTAAAACAACAAAACAAAAAGCGTCCCCTTGGAAATAATGGCAATGGAGTTGCTTTTGTTAAAAGAGAGTGATTTTTTTTTTTATAACATATATATTTTTTTTCCTCCATGGGTCTTCAGTTCCCAAGAGCTACTGAGACATTAACTCCTGAGGTTAGATAAAATGGCCTTTGGTCTGCCTTTTCCTTATTTGAAAAGCTCTTAAAGGAAATGTATAACAATAAACCTTCTCTATTAAAGTCCCTAAGACACAACTCACTATTAAAAAAAAAAAATTATGGCACATATGTCTTGGATTCTAGTCAAAAAAGTTTAGATCCTGAAGTAGTGGGTCCCCCTGATCGTCGCCTCACCCTTCAAGGACATGGCTGAAACCGTGACAAGGTGGGAAACAGCTGCACTGAAACGCGGCTGTAGTATCTGGAGAGCTTAGGACAGCTTCTGGGTGCAGGGAGTCAGCCGTTACAGGCCATTATGACAGTTTCTCCTCATTGCATGTATATTTATTTAATTACTGAACTCAATATTCTTTGGAGATTCACTGGGTGAATACTGATTAGAGTTAATATATGTCAATTAAAAATTAATATGTGCATGGCAACGAGTGTTGAATTTTTTTCCTATGAAACAAAGACATGCTTCTTTGGTGTCAATGAAGGAATGTTAAATACTGTCAAAGTTAGGAATAATGAAAAAATTTAGATTTTCAGGTAGGGTAATTCTTGTGTACAGAACCTAAAAGATGAGAGACCTCCAGAATTAACTTTCTTAAACACATATATTGGACACAATGTGATCAAGCATTGCTTCCAAACTTAAAAATCGCTACTTAAGGTTTTTGGCAATAGTTCATGTAAATTACATCCTTTAGAAAACACATTGCACAATGGCACAAAATCTATAGCCCCATAAAAACTGATACATTTGCCAAAAGGTGGTGGAAAAGGTAAAGACATAATTGCAGCAGTTATATATACAAATATATACAGGCTTTTACAGGTGTTTTCATTGTGCCTTCATTTGTGTAACAGGCTACTGCAAAATTCAGTGACTTTAAATAGTTTTCCCTTTACTGTTTTTCCTATTTTGAGGGTCAGGAATTTGAGCAAGACTCTGCTGGGTGGTTCCTTTGTTGCACATGGCATCAGTGGAGGTCACTAAGAGGTCAGCGGGCAGATGGGCAAGTCTGGAGGAGCTAATAAAACCCAGAAGGATGCAGCAGGGGACCCTGGAAGGTAGGACCTCCAGCTGGCAATGGTGACCAGAAGACAGATAGGGTAGCCTTTCCGGTAGTGGTCTCAAGGGAGGAGAACTTCTTAAATGTCAGTTCAGGGCTACACAAGAGTAGGTTCCCAAGGCCTCAGGGGAAGACGCGAGTTTCCTTATACCTTAATCTTGTAAATTCCAGATTTTCTGGAAAATCCTCCATATTCTGTTTTTCAAAGCAAGCCACTGGGGTCAGCCTTAATTCAAAAGGTGGAGAGTTAGACTGTACCTCTCAATGGGAGGAGCGCAACGAACACGAGGCCAATTCTAACTTACACACCTCTAGACCATTTGCCGGAGCACCCGGGCGCAGCAACTGGCACTACACTTTCTTTTCTAGGATGCCCATGGCTAGACGGACACCACTTACTTCTGCGCCACGTTCTGGCCCTCTGCCAGTGGAAGACGACGCCAAACTCCCAGATCCTAGAGCTGCCCATTTTTCCTTCACTAAGCCCTACGACCAACAAGTCTTTTTATGTCTCTGGTCTGTTTGTGTGTCTATTACTTTCAGGTCACTCATGGATCATAGTAAGTCAGGGCTACAAGGGACGCGGGAGAGAGACTCAGGTCCTATTTTATAGACGAGGAAATTTAGCTTTAAAGTAACTGTGTGACCTGGCCAAGGTCAGAAACTGATTATGGGCGGAGCCGCAGTTGCAATGCTTGAAGAGAAGCCATTCTGACTTGCCCGTGGAATGGACATCCTGTCACCTCTTCTCGCCCTAGGAGCGGCCCATCATTCTTGATGCAGTCTCCTATTACATCACGAAACATTTAGAAAGAAGCTGTTTATTTCAAGCACAGCAATTTAGTCTTATACATTGGACTTTTTTTTTTTTCAGTCCACGGTCAGCAGACAGGGTGTGCAGGTGGTCGCCTCTAGTTGGAAGGTCATGATACAAAGTTAACAGGAGCCACTCGTTCTATCAGATTGTGCTGTTTTACCTTTGAAAGTGAAAGTGAAAGCGGCTCAGTTGTGTCCGACTCTTTGCGACCCCATGGACTATTCATGGGATTCTCCAGGCCAGAATATTTCTGGCCTTTCCCTTCTCTCAACCGAGGGATCGAACCAAGGGGATCTTCCCAAGCCAGGGATCGAACCCAGGTCTCCCGCATTGCGGGCGGATTCTCTACCAGCTGAGCCACCAGGGAAGACCGCTTTAATTACTTCTATGACACCCTTTCCCTGGCTGTCCCTCCCATTTCAAACAGACAAGGGGTCAAGGTTCCTGAGTTTTTATTCTATTCCGAGCACCGATGCAGAGTGGGTATTAGCGAAACCATGCACGGATGCGTGTGAGCGTCTGGTGGTTCTCGCTGCTTTTGCTGCCTGGATGAGGTGGCTACAGCTTTGACTTTCCGTGTCCGCGGCGCTGCGAGTGTCAGCCCAGACGCAGTCCCCGTAGCTCGGGTTTGCTGCCCGGTTCCCAGCAGCTGCGAATTCTTGCCGCGGCCAATCCATCTTTCCCTCCAGGACCGGCCGGGAGAGGAGGCGGGGTGCGGACGGGAATCGCCCGCAGACGGCGACACCTCCTCTGACCCCGGTCCAAGCCCGGGGAGGGTCGGAAGCCGAGGGCAGAGGGCTTTCCGAGGGGCAGGGCGGCGGGAGCGGCGCGCGCCGGGCCGGGAGGCGGGAGCGATGGGCGGGCTCGGGCGCGGGCGGCGGCCCCGGGGCCGCGGGCTCCTCCCCGCCCTGCGCCCGCCGCTCGCCGCGCGCAGGCAGAGCGGGCCGGGCGCCGAGGTGCCGCCCAGCGCCCCGGCCGCGGCCCTGCCCGGGCCCTAGCGCCGCCGCCAGCCGGAGCCCGGAGCCGGCGCCCCGCAGCCCCGCCGCGCCCCGCGCCCGCCTCTCCGATGGGCAACCTGCTCGGCGGGGTCAGCGTGCGCGAGCCCACCACCGTGGAGGACTGCGACTCCACCTGGCAGACGGACTCGGAGCCCGACCTCGAGGAACCGGGGCCGGGCGGCGGCAGCGAGGGCCCGGGGCGGGAGCCCGCGCAGCCCCCAGAGCCCGCGGAGCCCGAGGAGCCCCCGGAGCGAGCCGGCGGCCCGCCCCGCGCCGGCCCCGCGCCGGAGCCGGACCCCGAGGCGGCAGGCGCAGAGCAGGTAGGCGGCCGCCAGGGCTTCGGGCCGGGGTGGGGCGGGGGGCGGCCGCGGGCGACCCCAGCGCGCAGGGCCCGGGCGCGCGCGGGCGCGGCGGCTCGTCCTCCTGCGGCCGCCCCGGGACCCAGGCCCTGCGCGCTGGGGTCGCCCCGGGCCGCCCGCGGACGGCCTGGGGCCTGAGCGCGGCACCGGCCGGAGGGTCCCCCCGCCACCCCGAGCAGAACCTAACTTGGCGGAGCGTCTTCTCAGCCTCCGCAGCGCAGCCGGGTGATGGAAGGCGGGGTGGGGGTAACCTGCCTGAGAATAGAGGATGGTGAAAACCTGTCTAGTGCGTGTTATTGGTTAACAAAAAAAAAAAAAAAAAAAAAAATCACCTAGAATGAGGTGGGGGCAGCGAGCCCTCTCCCTGAAGCGGGGTCTCCAGCCTTTAGGAATCTCTGGAAGGTGCCCATCCGACGTGAAAATGCCAGAGTTCCAAGTCAGGCCTCCTAACCCAGGAGTTCAGGGCATGCTCCAAACATCTTTTTTTTTTTCATCCAGAAGACTTGTTGATCCAGATATGCTGAAGTCATCTGCCTCCTTCAGTTCGGAGGAGAGGTTAGTAACCCTTCTAACCTCTAATGGACTGAAAAATCAGGAAACTTTAGAAGGGAGGACTTGCATGGCCAAGCCTCTGAAGGGCGCCTGGCTCAGCTCTAACAGGCCGGGGTATTGGGTCAGGCCCTCCTCCTCGGCCTTGAGGGGAAGAGGGTGGGAAGTGGAGACCAAGGTCTCTCGGCTCTAGCAGAGGAATCAGAGGGTATATTTTACAGGAAGGCTGCCTCATCCATCTTGACAATCATCTGTTTGGGTCAGCAGCAAACTGTGCAGGCTCTGTGCTATACACATGTTCTTTCCAACTGCAATTTTTGGAGTGGAGTGTGGTGGCAGTAGCTCTTTTGAACTCCCGTTTTGGAGAAAACTGAGGCCTAGAAAGAGAAGTTTGCCCAGGATCATCCAGGGAAAGAGACGTGCAGACCCAAGTCTGCCTGTCACCTGCTGCAGAACCCGAGACCTGATTGTCAGTTTGGCCCTGCTGCTGGTTGTCTGGAGAAGGCAATGGCAACCCACTCCAATACTCTTGCCTGGAAAATCCCATGGGCGGAGGAGCCTGGTAGGCTGCAGTCCGTGGGGTTGCGAAGAGTTGGACACGACTGAGTGACTTCACTTTCACTTTTCACTTCCATGCACTGGAGAAGGAAATGGCAACCCACTCCAGTGTTCTTGCCTGGAGAATCCCAGGGATGGGGAAGCCTGGTGGGCTGCCATCTATGGGGTCGCACAGAGTCGGACACGACTGAAGCGACTTAGCAGCAGCAGCAGCAGCTGGTTGTCTTGCCTTGCGAATTCATTGTTTTTCCCTTCCACTTGAAAAGCCTCTTGATGAAAATGGAGAGTGAAAAGGTTGGCTTAAAGCTCAACATTCAGAAAACTAAGATCATGGCATCCGGTCCCATCACTTCATGGGAAATAGATGGGTAAACAGTGGAAACAGTGTCAGACTTTCTTTTTCTGGGCTCCAAAATCACTGCAGATGGTGACTGCAGTCATGAAATTAAAAGACGCTTACTCCTTGGAAGGAAAGTTATGACCAACCTAAATAGCATATTCAAAAGCAGAGACATTACTTTGCCAACAAAGGTCCGTCTAGTCAAGGCTATGGTTTTTCCTGTGGTCATGTATGGATGTGAGAGTTGGACTGTGAAGAAGGCTGAGCACCGAAGAATTGATGCTTTTGAAGTGTGGTGTTGGAGAAGACTCTTGAGAGTCCCTTGGACTGCAAGGAGATCCAACCAGTCCATTCTGAAGGAGATCAGCCCTGGGATTTCTTTGGAAGGAATGATGCTAAAGCTGAAACTCCAGTACTTTGGCCACCTCATGCGAAGAGTTGACTCATTGGAAAAGACTCTGATGCTGGGAGGGATTGGGGGCAGGAGGAGAAGGGGACGCCAGAGGATGAGATGGCTGGATGGCATCACTGACTTGATGGACGTGAGTCTCAGTGAACTCCAGGAGTTGGTGATGGACAGGGAGGCCTGGCGGTCATGGGGTCGCAAAGAGTCGAACACGACTGAGCGACTGATCTCATCTGATCTGATCTGTATCTCAATGAAGAAGTTTGGGATGTCAAAAAAACAAAACAAAAAAAACACCTGCTCAGATTCTGTCCAGCTAACCTGGTCCATCTATATGAGACAGTTTTATAATTCATGTTTCAATCAGTTAATCACAACCCCAGTAAATGGTAGATGGCTTCAAAGTTTTCTTTTCCCCTTTAATGATTGATTTTTCTTGTCAGGATCACCATGTAATGTCTACTCTTTAATGCTGCTTTTGAATGTCCACCTTACCTGCTCCCTACTCCCCATGGTCATTTGCAAGAACTAATGGAGCTACCTTTAAACTCTAACCCAGTCTACTTTTTAGACTGCTAAAAAGTAGAAAAACTACTTTTCACCAGCTCTGTTGCTATATTCCTAGTGCAAGTGAATATTTGACAAATGATGGTGCCATTAACCAAGATGGGGAAGTCTAAGGTAGCAAGCAGCATCAGAGGTTAAATCAAGAATCCCCCTGAGTTTAATATCCTATAAAATATCCAAGGGGAGTTGATGAGTAGTTCATTATGAGTGAAGCCTCAGTCCAGGACTGGAATCGTCAGCATGTAAGAATGGAAGTATTTAAATTCATGGGAAGATCTGGGGTCATCAAGGAGCATGAGAAATGTGGACGGGCCCTGGGCACTGCTCCATGGAGACCATGTGAGGGAGAGAAGTCAAAGATGAGGCTGCCCAGGGGCGACCAGTGAGATGGAGCAGAAGCAAACCGGGGCAGGTGTGGCGTGTGACAGTGTTTCAGAAGGAGACATGTCAGTTGGCCCAGTGCTGCTGGGAAGTCACCTGGGTGGAGCACTGGGAAAGCTGCTCAGTGAGATGGGAATGTGTTAGGTGATGTTCATAAAAGCCATTTTGATGGCGTGCAGAGGATGATAGCCTGATTGGGGTGGGTTGTGAGAGAAGGGGAGACAGGCAGGGACTATGGGCAACTCTCTGGGGATGTTTTGCTATAAACCAGAGCAAAGCTATGGATCTGTCTTGAGGGGAGTTTGGGTCAGTCCTAGTTGATACATGTTTAAGATTAGAGATACTACAGCATGTTTGCTGAAGGCAATGACCCAGAAAACAGGGAAATTTTGGGGACACGGGAATTAGTGATAAAATATTAAGGAACAAAATCTGTGGCTGAGCAGGTGAAAGGGAGTGGGGAGGAGAGCCTGGAGGAGCAGGAAGGGGAGGGAGCACGGATGATGCTGGCAGGCTGGCGCATTTAGAGCCTGGAGGAGGCAGGCATTCTCAGCATAACCCTGGGAAATATAGGTAGGGCGTGAGTCATTCTCTTCATTTCGCAGATGATCAAATGAAGAGGCAGTTAAAAGCCTCACACGTCAGCAGCTGAGTTAAAGACTCAGCTGGAGTGTCCTGACTCCTAGTTTTGAACTGTTGATATTCCACCATGGTTTCTATGACAGTCCTTCGCATTGGGTGGAGCTGAAATTGATTCAGACCCAATTAGTCAGACTTGGAGCCTTCAGCCTGGGGTTCTCTGTCTGGCCCTGTTGCTGGGCTCTGGGTGATAGTTATTGAACTTTATTCCAAGCCTGGGTTCCCTTGTTTCTAAGATGGAAGCACTCCTGATGGCCTTCCAGGTGCATTATAAGAATCAAATGAAATAATATATGTGCCTGGTAAGTAGAAAAATGCTTACTTTATGCTTCTGGGATGATGAGTCATGGGGTTGTAGCATAGGCTAAAGAGATCCAGAAACCTGCTAGGCAGAGCTATTTTGAAACGTGTGGTGAAGACCAGAATATAAACTTTTCCTTGCTTATGTAAGGAGCAGCTATTGTTAAACATCAGCTAGTTTGGAGTTAAAGTAAGTCGCTCTGTACTTGTAGTAATAGTGAGAATCATGCCGCTTCAGAAACTGCTTGGCGGATGCCGGTCTGTCAGCACCGACAGGGGCGGGGGCCAATGAGGAAAGGTGGGTGAACCTCTTAATGAATATTCAGACTTCAGCTTTGTCATCTGTTTCATCTTCCTCAGCAGTCTCTTTGCCCTTCTGCGTGACTCTGGACCCAAAGCATGTTCTTGTACACTATGATAGCACGTGGAGTTAAGAGCATGAGAACTGATTATACTGACTTCTATCTTATCCTTTAAAAATTGCCGTGGGGCTGGGAATTTTGTTTAGA
The DNA here is from genome assembly GCF_019923935.1 of Bubalus bubalis. NCBI lineage: Eukaryota > Metazoa > Chordata > Mammalia > Artiodactyla > Bovidae > Bubalus > Bubalus bubalis. The sequence goes on along the minus strand of NC_059166.1, from coordinate 93,697,198 downwards.
ATTTTAAAAGTGTAAGTAAACTACCACGTACAGGTTACTACAATGTGAAGTTCAGTCCAACTGAGAATTACACTACTTTGTGTGTATATGTTTGAAATCTGCTACCTTCAAAAAGAGAATGGCTACCCAGCCCAGTATTCTTGCCTGGAAAATTCCATGGACAGAGGAGTCGAACAGGCTACAGTCTGAGGGATAGCAAAGAGTCGGACATGACTGAGTGACGAACACACACACACACACACACACACCTTATATCACATTGTATTATCACTGAATTAACACAAAGGTTATTCATGCCTTTGTGTGCCTGTTGTATACGGTAAAGGATGGAGTTTAGAAAGCTATTTAGTTTGTTTTAAAAGTCCCCTTTCCCTTCACAAATATTACTTGACTTCCAAGTACAGCTAAACATTGCAAGATTGATGACAGTCTTCTTTGTAGGATTGACTTATTATCTTAACACTTTTCATGTTATGTAAAATATTTAAAAATAAGTTTTGTCGTAAAATCACTTGTCTAACCTCTGGTCTTTAATTCATTGTAAGTTCTGTTTCTAATAGATACTGATCCATAATATTTGGCCTCTATAGGCTTTTGGTAAATAATAAAGTTTTTTATTTAGTAAAACACCTCAGAACAAATGTTACTGGCTTCAAGTCAGGAAACGAGAGAGCCAACAAATGTTGCTAGTAAGCATTATTAAAAGGACATTTAAAATATCTTCACTCAATGGATAGCTGGACACTGTTCAGCCTTTCTTTATGTGTGCTTGTTATTTCAAGTTTGTTCTGAAAATTCCTCAGCGAAAATGTCTTGCTTCAAAATGTAAATGGAATTTCCCCATTTATTTTAGGGGACTGATTCTACTGAAGCACCTGCCAAGCCAAAGAGAAGTTTTTATGCTGCGAGGGATTTGTACAAATACCGACACCAGTACCCAGTAAGACTATAGAATGATTTTTTTCCAAACTGTAAAATATTTCCCTTCTGTTTCTGTTATTTTATGGTGCCAATGAGCAAATGTACAAGGAAGGTCCTTGTGCCTTCTTTATATGTCCATATGCTGGAGATTGATTTATTTTTTCCTTTAGCAGAACTTCAAAGATATCCGATATCAAAATGACTTGAGCAATCTTCGTTTTTATAAGAATAAAATTCCATTTAAGCCCGATGGTGAGTAATCCGCTACTTTGGGAAAAAGCAAACTTTAAATAGTAGTAGTAGCACTAGCTGTTCTTTGTTTATTCCCGGCTCGGTCCATTCTCAGCGTGCTGTTTCGTTGTCTGGCTTGGCTCTGCCCTGCAGTCCGTTGTGTCCCCAGAGTCTAGACCCTTGAGCTGTGAGCATCCACTTGGCAGATTCTGGAGGAGTAACCTGAGGATTATCAATTCCTTCCCACCACCTCTTTACAGTGAGGACTCCTATCTGGAAGGGAGTGGGGGCCATTTTTGTGAGAGGAAAAAAGGAGATTTCTAGAACCCTAGGGTATCAGATTATTAAGGAACATTAGCGGAGGACAAATTCAGTTTCCTCAATTTAAAGATGAAGTCACTGGATCTTGAGGCTGGAATGACTGGTTGGTTGGTTCACTCCATCATAGACTTGGGTCTCGGTTCCAGAATTTAGCGTTCCTTTCACTGTGCCATAAGCCAAAAGTCTGTAGAGCATGATTGAACATGATGTTTCTGTTGGGATCATCTTTCCTGTTGGTTTTCAGATTCAAGGTCAGGAAGCTAGAGGAGCCTCACTTCAGCGTCTCAGTATCCTAGGGAGGGAGCTACGCACACTGCAGGTCTCCACACAACTCTGTCAGATAAGCCTGCCCTCCACAGCTCTGCAGGTGCCTTCCTAGGGTGTTTTCTAAACCTACAGTGAGAGGGTGCAGTCCCCACGGTACCTATGCCTGACTCCCCCCGGCACCAGACTGTGCTTCGTGGTGGGCAATCTCACTTTATCCAGGTCAAGCCGGAAAGACGGCTGCTCTCCATAGAGCCCTTGTCTCTGTGAGGTGACCAGATGGCCCTGGCTGCGGCTCTTTGCTCTCAGTGAAAACTGAGCCAAATTCACAGCAGGGTGAATCAGGGAATGAGGGTCATGGGTTGCAAAGCAGAACCAAGTTAGTTCTTGATGAACTAACTGCCTGAAGAAATGCCTAAGGAGTTCCCTACAGTGTACACTGGCAGACAAACCAGTTGGGAAGGAGGGTGGATTGCTGACATGGCCCGATCCACTTGACTTTAGTGATTTTCTGGTGTCCCAGAAGTCTGCTCTGATTTGGAAGGAACCCTCTAAGTGAAAATGCTCTGTTGTATTTACTAATGGTGGAAACTGCTTTATATACTAATTGAAATAAGATTAATTAATTGGTTTTTTAGGACCTGGGGTAAGAAAAACTTTTGAAGAAATGCAGTGGTAGATTGTTAATTTGACTCTGATGTGACTTTGATAAAATTTACCCAAAGAAATGTCTTCAAATACTGAACACATTGAGGATAGAGACAATGACAATGTTTAACTTAATTTTTTTTTTTTTTTTTTGTATTTCTAACTGAATTTATTTTTGAGGTAGTAATTTAGAGAAATAACTTAATTAATTTTTTGGGGGTAATCTTTATCACAAATATTTATTTGGAAATCTTATAAGACTAGTGGGGGTCAGAAGTTTTAGGTATGGTCACATAAAATGTTATTCTAGTTTATTATATAAATTACATCAGTTCACACTTTCCTCCCCAGTATGTGTGAACACACACACACACCACACTTGTTAGTAAGCATAAGCCTTCAATGACGTGTATTGGGTTGACTAAAAGTTTGTTAGGTTTTAAGTACAAATAAAAGGACTATTTTTAATTTTCATAAAGAACTTTATTGAAAAACATATTCCCTAACTGAACAAACTTTTTGGCCAGCCCAATATTTTACTTATTAAGTAGGAGGAAGGGTAGATGGAAGGGGAAACAAATGGGAAATTATAGGGGTAAATGTTTTCAATAGGCTGAGGATTAAATAGCAATGTTTTACTGAAAACCTTGAGCGTGAGATTCTGATCCAAACCGGTGACCTCTGGAGGATACGGTAGTGAGATGAGCTATGTTTAGAATGGTATTATGTAGTTGTGTCTTGGTCTGTAAAATTGACTAAGTGGCTACAGTTAATTGTGAGGACCTAGACAGATTTGGGAAGCAGAATTTTGCCCGAATAAGTTCTTCTAGGAGAAGGACAGGACATGGTGAAGAAGAGGGTTTACGTTTCAGGACCATAAAGATCTGTGTTCCGCTCCTGGTTTTGCTGGTGTGTGACTGAGCAGATCTCACTGTTTTCTCAGTAGTCTAGCAGGAGGAGCAACGCTCCAGAAATGCTGGGTTGAGATGGTGCTGGGCAGATTCAGCGGGCTGGCTGCACTGCGGGACTGGTCCTGCCACTAGGAAGCACTCAACATCTTTGCCTTTGCTTTTCCTTTCCTCCCTTTCCTTCCCCTTTTCCGACTTCTCTCTGCATTCTCTCCCTCCCACCTTTGTCCCCTTCCTTCCTTTTTGCCTGGGATACATTTCATTTTTATTTGCTCTAGTATTTAAAGAACTCAGTGGCTTTCAAGAGCAGGGGCTGGCCAACTTTATTGGTACAGGGCCATTGAATAAATATCCTCAGCCCTGTGGGCCATACCGTATCTGTTGCAACTACTCAGCTCCACGGTTTAAACACATAATACATGAATGGATATGCATGGCTGTGTTCCAAAAAAGCTTTATTTATAAAACGGATGGCAGGCCACAGTTTGCCAGCTTCTACTTTGGAGTAACTGTCCAATACAGTTTTCTGCGATTTGAGGTGCCATGATTTTTCTTTTCAATTAGGCTTATTTCACCACTGAGTCTGTGGCATAGGGTTTTCATCTTATAAAGGCATTGCTCTTGTGTGCTGTTATTACGTTTTAAAAAGTTTTTAACACAAAGCTGAAGTGATTCAGTCTCAAAATGCCTTCAACAGTGTTCTAACACCTGGTTCATGTTCTGAATTTTTCCTCTTCAGGTGTTTACATTGAAGAAGTTCTCAATAAGTGGAAAGGGGACTACGAGAAGCTGGAACACAATCACACCTATATCCAATGGTCAGTCGCCTGCTCTCTCTCCAACCATGACCTGTTTAATCACATGTGCTTCCCAGAGATCACTAATATACAAATATTATTTCTCTAAAACATAGGCTTTTCCCTCTGAGAGAACAAGGCTTGAATTTCTATGCTAAAGAACTAACTACCTATGAAATTGAGGTGAGGCAAGCTGATTTCATTTCATGCGAGTTAGCCAAATTAATGTTGCCGTTTGATGGCCCTGGTAACTGAGTCACTCCGCCGAATTTTTCTTTCTTTCATTAGGAATTCAAGAAAACAAAGGAAGCAATAAGAAGATTCCTCCTGGCTTATAAAATGATGTTAGAGTTTTTTGGAATAAAGCTGATAGATAAAACTGGAAACGTTGCCCGGGCTGTTAACTGGCAGGAAAGGTTTCAGCATCTGAATGAGTAAGTAGAGCTCCTGCAGTGAGTCCCCAAGGCACGGGGTTTTCTCTGGGTTGGAATTCTCTATGGCACATAGAGCCACAAGCAGATGGACCCATGGATTTGAATTCAAAAGCTCATCTGAAATGCACTTTATTCCCCATTCTATATTCTAAAGCAAAACTAAATAACAATAACAACAGCAAAAAAAAAAAAAAAAAAAAGGAATGATATTCCAGGTAGAAATATGGCTGCTTGACATCCCTGGTGGCTCAGACGGTAAAGCGTCTGTCTATGATGCGGGAGACTCGGGTTCGATCCCTGGGTTGGGAAGATCCCTTGGAGAAGGAAATGGCAATCCACTCCAGTACTATTGCCTGGAAAATCCCATGGACAGAGCAGCCTGGTAGGCTACAGTCCATGGGGTCGCAAAGAGTTGGACACGACTGAGCGACTTCACGTTCACGTTGGTTTCGGAACTGTTTATTTCTGCAGCCACTCTACTGCCCGCAGTCAAGTGTAGCCTCACTCCCTGTTTATACCGTGTTTCTCAGCATTTGTGGTTGTTGTTTGTATAGGCTTTTCTAGACCCCTGTCCTGGGTTGTATGCTTCTGGTAGCTCGGGCTGCTTCTCAGGCACTGTGCCTTCTTAGATCAAATCCATAATTAAGCCCATGACATATACTGTAAGTCCTCTACATGTGAACTTTCAAAGGTGCAAACATGTGTTCACATGTCCCGTGTTGTAAGTTAGCTCATGGGTCTGGTGTACGTGGTCACCTGCGTGCATTCTCTACAATTGGCGGTGCTCTTGTGTATTTTACTGAACAATACTGAATAGAGTACAACAGCGCAGGATCTTTATTTCAAGCCCAGGATATCTGGAAGCAAGCATAAAAGCGGCAGTGGTGTAGGTGGCATTTTTCAAGGTACTGTACTGTAATTAAAAATGTTTTCTTTATTTTTTTGTGTATTTTTATGTATTACTTGTGTGAAAAGTATTATAAACCTATTACAGTTCAGTACTAAATTTCCAATTAAGTTAGTTGGATATCTAGGCTAATTTTGTTGGACTTCCGAACAAAATGGACCTAGAACATGCTCTTGGAGCGAACTCATTTGTATGTAGGGGACTTACTGTAAAAACCACTTTATAAGACTGAGAGGTACTCATACATTTTAGAAAGAGAGAAAATTAGAATCATCGCCTTATAGGTCAAAATCAGAAGCCCAGCTTTTGTTAATAAATCTAAACACCTGTGAAGAAAATTTTAGCAGTTTATCTGGAACTGATTTTCTGTGTTCTTTTGCTTAGATATTTATAACTTTCATTAATACTTATATCCCAATTTAAAAAAATATTTTCTTTGCATGCAAACTGGCCTTTTCTTTTTTCTTCTTAATTATAGGGTGACTTATGAGCACTGGACTATAAAACCAACAACTTTAAAACATTTTTAGCACATTATAATTAGCTGAATGGGGCACATACCAAGAGAAAAAAAATTAAAACTAACCTAAGAAATATGTCTTTGCACCAAACAGCATTTTTGTACATTGATAAACTAATTTTTTGTGTGTATTTTTCTATAACTTTGATCTTGCTTTGGTAAAATGAGTAGAAGCATTACTGTTTGAGCCTTCTATTTATTATTTATAATCAACACTATTAAAATGGTGACTTGTAGTAAAACACTCAAGATGGGGGCATAAAACTTTATGATCTTGACTAGAAGACCTGTTAACTCATAACTGAAGTTAAATTTGATTCATAGAGAGCACTTTAGAGAAGGACATGGCAACCCACTCCAGTATTCTTGCCTGGAGAATTCCATGGATGCAGGAGCCTGGTGGGCTACAGTCCATGGAGTCGCAAAGAGTCTGGCACGATTTAGCGACTAAGTGACGACAGAGCACTTATACTGAAGCGATGCAGAGAGCTCTCCCCAAGCTCTCCCTGCACAGTTTCTAAGCACTGTGGATTACCCTCAAAGACAGCTGTGTGCAGGTAGTCTGTTGACATGAAGGATGCCAAGAGTCAACCTCAGAAGAGGATCTGATGATGTCTCATCTTCTGTGTGCTCACGAATGTCATTTGAGAGAACCTCCATTTCCAACTTGTTTTTTTTTTTTTTTCTTGGTTGGAATAGCACTCTTGTTTAGTAAATATTTGTTGAATGAATAAGTGGTGGACAAACCAGGTTTGTCTGCCTAAATCCTCCTTGGGGTTTAATCGTCTCCACTACTCTTAATTGGTGGTTGGAAGCAGAAGGCTTTCGTTAAATGACTTTCTGGCTTGGGACTCTGAGGGGAGCCTGATTGTTACCTGACCCTTCCCGCCCTGTCCTCTTTCCTTCCTTCCACCACCAGTTTTCCTTTCCATGGGTACAGCTTTTTTGTGTGTTTTAATCTGCATAGTATCTTGAGTCTTTTAGAGTAAGCAGGGAATTCAGTGTGTTTATAGTAGTCCAGTACTCTTGCCTGGAAAATCCCATGGACAGAGGAGCCTGGTAGGCTGCAGTCCATGGGGTCACTGAGGGTCGGACACGACTGAGCGACTTCACTTTCACTTTTCACTTTCATGCATTGGAGAAGGAAATGGCAACCCACTCCAGTGTTCTTGCCTGGAGAATCCCAGGGACGGGGGAGCCTGGTGGGCTGCCGTCTACGGGGTCGCACAGAGTCGGACACGACTGAAGCGACTTAGCAGCAGCAGCAGCACAGTAGTCCAGCAGAGAAAAATATTAAAAAAAAGTGAAGTGAAATGAAGTATATTGAACAAGGACCATGACTCAAAGAGGGAACATATCTCAGCCTTTCCCATTGCCCTCACCTCTGTCTGCAAGCCCAGCTTCTGTCTTTGAACTGCTAAGCCACCCAAGTCTACTCACAACATTAGGAGAGTGGGGGCGTTTTGTATTTCTTAGTGACATTTGTTTCAAATCATACTGAAACACCCTGTTTCTTTCTTGTATAATTCTGTTCCATAGTCCTGATCTTTATTCACTTTAACCTAAGTGTTCTTTTCCACTCTTACGTAAACTTTTAAATTGGAGAATGTGTTGATAGAGAAAATTTTATCTTGGTCATTCATCTTGGATTGGGTATGTGAAATTGAGCTACTTGCAAATTTTTTGTTGTGTCATATAACTCCTCTTTGATTTTTTAAAGGAAAATATTATTCCATTTTACCATGCCTCTCTTTCTCATAGACTTAGGAAGCAGACGTTGGGATTTCACTACCAAGTTATTAGACTGTGTAGCGAAAGTGAAACAGTTAGTCGCTTAGTTGGGTCTGACTCTTTGCAACCCCCTTGGACTGTAGCCTGCCAGGCTCTTCTGTCCATGGAATTCTCCAGGCAAGAATACTGGAATGTGCAGTCATGCCCTTCTACAGGGGATCTTCCAGACCCAGGGATCGAACCTGGATCTCCCTCATTGTAGGCAGATTCTTTACCGTCTGAGCCACCAGGGATGCCAGACCATGTAGATGCTACCCTAACCTAACTACTAGGTTGGTCCTGCTGATAATGGCACCTTGTCTTAACTTCACTCAAATTGGTATTGTCTCAAAAGACTGGTACTTGATTCATAAAACTGAAGCATTATCTGTGCTATGTTTTATCCTTTGGCCTTCAAAGACTATTAAGAGAACACTATTGACTATTAAGAGAATACTACTTTGGTAAACATCCAGAAAGATGGAAACATTGAAAACTGTTGTACTTGTCTTTTCCAATGTTTGGTGAGCCTGAACTGTTCAGGGTTTGTTTAGTTTGGTCCAAACTAAGTCTCAAACTATAAGGTCCTGGAACCAGGTCCTTCCACTCCTCAAATATTCAGCATCCTCCACTTTTTCCAAATAAGTTGCTAGTTATTCCTAAGTGAATACCAAGCATTTGTGGATGCCAAGGCAAGTATATGTGACGGTTGTAGAAAGTTCAATGCCTGAAGTGTAAAGAGGTTTAGGGAGGTTAGGAATAAGTAGTGGTTGTGGGGCAGTATTGGGTGAATCGGAGAAGGCAATGGCACCCCACTCCAGTACTTTTGCCTAGAAAATCCCATGGACGGAGGAGCCTGGTAGGCTGCAGTCCGTGGGGTCGCGAAGAGTCGGACACGACTGAGCGACTTCACTTTCACTTTTCACTTTCCTGCATTGGAGAAGGAAATGTCCACCCACTCCAGTGTTCTTGCCTTGAGAATCCCAGGGACGGGGGAGCCTGGTGGGCTGCCATCTATGGGGTCGCACAGAGTCGGACACAACTGAAGCGACTTAGCAGCAGCAGCAGCATTGGGTGAATAACTCACCTGGGCTATTGATGACACGTGATTAATACATGAAAATTAATCATGTATTAATGATTCCTTTTGGACACAGCCGGGTATTTGTAATAAAGCAACTCTTGGGCTGAGTGAGGTTAGGGAGGTGAGATTATGAATTGTGACAGAACAGGCTTGGAAGGCTTTCATCTGATAGTGGCCTTAGTTTTCAGACAAAGATGATACTAGTGCAATCTGGGGAAAGAAGCATCTTTGGAATCAATGGCATTAAAGGCAAAATTGTCAATTCTGTGATAGGGAAAGATGAGGCAAGAGAGGTCACAGATGGAAAAGAGTTGGGGTGATTATGTTATGATCGGTACAAGCGTGGTGGTCCTTAGTGTACCAGTACCAACACTTATATGGTTAAATAGTGTCTAATATTTAAGTTTCACATTCTCAGCGTATGGGTCAGCTTGTTTGATTCTTACAAACTCAGGGAGGTGTGGGCCCTTTTCCCCATCTACAGACTGGGATGCTGAGCCTTCGAGGTGCCATCATTTCACGCAGCTGCAGGCACGGAGTCAGGATGTGAGTTCAGTTCTGACTCCAAAGCCCACGCTCCCTTCTGTGCTAAATAAGTCAGTTTTGCAGCCTTTGTCAGAATTGTTCTAGCCAGGTAGAATGGCTTTTTCTGCTTCCCTTCCGAGTTGGTTCTTATGGTGGATTCTGCTGACCAGCTGACCCTGGAAATTGTACATTCGGCTGGTAGCTAATGCCCAGCACTGGTTACCTGTTACAGGAATGATACCTTTGTGTAGTCGATATTCATCCTCACTATATTTTATAAATAATAATTCAACATCCGTGGGGATACATATTGAATCTAAATGTTTTTCAAATGTGAAGAACTAACAAACCAGGGAGAATTTATTTTATATACTTGAGTTTTATATAGATTGGCATTACACTGAGGCACAGAGGTTTAATACCTTCTGTTTTACACTTCTTCATGGAGTCTAATGCTCCTTTTAGCAAAGTCATTACAAGGCATGTTTTCATGGTTTACACTTCCATCAAAAATACTTTCCTAGTGGTTTTCATTCCCAGGCTTCTTACCCCACCTAATTTTCTTCCTTCATTTTATTCAACCTGCTTCCAGGTCTCAGCACAACTATTTGAGGATCACTCGTATTCTGAAAAGCCTTGGCGAGCTTGGATATGAAAGTTTTAAATCTCCTCTTGTAAAATTTATCCTTCATGAGGCTCTGGTGGAAAATACTATTCCCAATATTAAACAGAGCGCGCTGGAGTATTTCGTGTACACAATCAGAGACAGAAGGGAGAGGAGAAAGCTCCTACGGTTTGCCCAGAAACATTACACGCCCTCAGAGAATTTTATCTGGGGACCCCCGAGGAAGGCACAGCCGGAGGGCAGCAAAGCCCAGAAGCCCCCCGGGCCGCCCACCGCAGCGCAGCACGGCCAGACGTCTATGCACAAAAAACCCAAAGACTCCAAAAACGCCTCCTCAGCCGCGCATGGGATCAGTAAAGCAGCTGAAGACAAAAAAGTGGCCTCTAAGGAGTCAGAAGAAGAGACGGACAAGCCCAGTGAGGAGCCAGGCAGCGAGGCCACCCAGCCCGGAGACCCAGGGCAGGACGAGGTTGCTAACAATTCCAGTCCTCGGGCAGAAAAGACAGTTACTCATCCCGAGGAGCAAAAGGAGAGTGCATCTCCCTCGAAGAAGGATGAGGCGGGTGACAACCAGAACCAAGACGGTGGAAGTCCAGGCGATGCGGGTTCCCATGATGACGCCGCGTTGCCATGAATTATCAGAAGGCCCCACGCCTGTGCACCCCCGGGAGGGGAGGCTGTGACGTGTCCTGAGGAGCAGAGGCCGCGTTTCCCAGCGGAGCTGGCGGTTGGTGATTTTTCTGTGGTCAGCATTTAGTTGTCACCTGGTTTTTAGTCTGGGTGGCTGTGAATTTAATATTTAAAAAGAAGTCTGAAGACGAGACCCAGTGAGTGAGTGTATCCTGTAACACTCTGGGGATGTGAGTTTTTGCATCCTGTACACAATTCCTTTTAAATTATTTTCAGTGTATCTGGAAGTAATCATGGAGTGTTTGATATAGCTGAGATAGGAATCAGTTCTTGGAGTGGACTGTACTATACCTGGAGGAAATTGAGAGGATAATTTGATTATGTGGCCACACCTTTGCCAGATTTAAAGGTTCCTATGTTTAAGCTGCAAGAAAAAATGTGGTCTTCTTTGAGGTATTCAGAAAGGAATTTGGATTTTTTTTTTTTTTTAACAGCACCTCAGTGTGTTTACTTGCAGGTTCTGGTAAGGAGGATGGATGTTCTTGGGGACTTGGAATCACCCTCCCCTGCTTGTCAGTCTCTTTCTCGGTCCTCTCTCTCCACCCTTAGCCTCATCCTCATCAGCCACCTGTGTCGGTGGGCCCCTGTGTTTCTAGTGTTGCCATCTAGACATTCAGATGGTCTCCTACAGTGACATTTGCACGGGACGGAAGAGAATGTCAACTGTACGATTTCAAGAATTTGCTTTGTTTAAAATAATAAACATGTTTTTCTGTATTAACGTGCTTAAAAACAAATTTTGATGCAAAAGTACAAGAAGAAAATCTTGCCTTTTATGGCTGTTCCGTATAAATTCGGTGCTTGTGTCTGAATGCAAATGACTAAAGAATTAAAAAATAAGAGGAGAAATTATTCATTTTTAAAATGCATGCATTTTGTACTGGCAACAAGGCAGTAGTCGCTGAAACCATGAATATCTCAGTGTTACGTGGACTATGAAGTTCATGTTGCTTAGCCCACAGGGTATCTTTAAAAAAAATACATTTTGCTGCATCTCAGTTGTCAGACCTTGAAATTGAGAGTAGATTTGATATCCCATGTATTCAGTTTTAGTAAGCACAGAATGTGTCAAAATTGGGTAAGAGCAAATAGCTTTATTTCCTATAATATTGTTACTAATTATTATTACACATTAGAAAACAATTAAACACTGTGGTGAAAACTTCAGCATACCTACAAATATAGTGAAAGTAATTAATAGACCTTTTTTAAAAACTTAATTTCATTTAGAAAGAAATTGCCTTGTGTGTTTCTTAGGCTTTTAAGGGAAGATCTACTCACTTTAACCCCCAAAGAATTTTTACTATTTTTACTATGTCCTGTTTTTTAATCACATCATATCATCTTCTGTTACTTTTATTGATCTGAGGATTTTTAGCAAAGGATTTCTAGAAAATAAACACACCAACAGTATGCTTTTAGAAGGATTTTATTGCCTTGAAATTTACATAAAACATCACTGTTTCTCAAATCTGACTTATTTAGTCAGAATGTTAATAACGTGTGTTATATATGTATTCCAATAAATATAGAATATTTTCTCATTATAATTTCTCATAATACACCAGTTTTATGTTTCTTCTGTTTTTTTGAAGTGAGCATTAGGATTTGGGAAACAATTCTGCTTTTGGATTTCAGTTTCTTTTTTTACTTTAATGTAAAAAATGATTTCTTTCATGGCCCCATTCTTTCTTTAATGGCCTCATCGAGCTCAATAAGCAATGTTGCAGGGTTAGGGCATGAGAGTAGGTTGTCACATTGGGCTGAATTGTAGAAATATAATACATTGGAAATATCTTACCAATTTTGCATACATGATAAAGTGTTCACACCACTTTCTAAGTACATAATGTTAAAATTTTGTGACCAGATATTAAAATATTAATAAGCAGCAGACTGATACTAAAATGGGTATAATCTGAATTACTTAGAAGCTAATAGTATATCAGAGCCCTTAGAAGTAAAAATGTTTCATTCAATAATTTAACTTTTAGAATATTCCTAATTAGGGATTTGATTAGATTGTACCATTTAATTTGAGAATATTTAGTCTCAAGGGGAAAACTGCCTGGCTTTCATTTAAAATAGGGGCCTTTTTCTACCATGCTGGTTTTGAAAGGTATATTCACATGTAACAATATCAGTTCTACATTTAATCTGTAAATAACTTATGAGAGAATTGTTCAGTGGAAAGAATTGAGAGAGTGCCATTCCTTTTGCAGATAAAAATTACAAACACCTAAATTTTTTTTCTATTAAGAATATTTTGTACATTCAGTAGTTTTAAAATAAGATCTATAGGTGTGTCTTTATGTGTGTGCTAGACATGAAACAGCCCTCTGGGTTTGACTCTGATGTGTTGTATTTTAAAAAACTACTATGTGCTTGCAGAAACTTACTGAGAAGCTATTATAAAAATGCGGTGGAGCATGGCCAAATAGCTAGAAACTATCGAATTTTTGCAATTCTATAGACTTTATCATTGTACCATGGACTGTGAGGATACTCAGTATTGGCTATTGATAAAAAACTAATTTGCGTTTCATGACAAACAGATGTTATACTGCTTGGTTAGTCTAGTATATTTCTAATATTTTGTGCATTCATATCCCAAAGGAGATAATATATGTGAAAATATTTTGAAATACTATAAAGTGATATATAATGATAAGATATATTTCTGTACAGTAGAGAAAAAGTTTATAACATTAAGAATATTATACCATTATACATTCTCATGCTCAATCTTACAAGAAATGGAAAAGAATAATGATAACTGAAAATATGTCTGCTTTCTCTGAGTCAGGTCCAGTTCTCAGTTCAAAATTATATGATATAGCTTTATTTTGAATTTTAATTGTGATAAAAAGCTTTTTTCAGCTTCAAGGAGAAAACAGAACTTATAACTCAGGAGTTAGCAGAAAAGGTCCAAGATTTTTTTTTTCTTTGCCAAGTCTTAAAAATATAAATGTTATGTTTATATGATTATCTACTTTGTTTCTCGTTTTTATACTTTAATCTGACAGAAGGAATGATCTGGTGAAAAAGGAAAACAATACAGTGTTACATCTGAGTCACTCTTTAAAAAATCATTTTAGTAAGTAAACATCCATATCAAAGTGGTCAAAAATTGATTGACCCGATGGAGAGAGACTATTTGGTTAATTGTTTAAAGTTAAATTTTCCTAGTTTATAGTATAGTTATGGTTGATTTTTAATCTACTGAGCAACTAAATCAACCCTTTTATTTTGTCTTTCTATAATTGAGACACTTATAAAAGCTTTATTTTCTAACCTGAGGAAAGGACAGACAGTCTTGATCTTGTTTGGTTGTAATTGCATCTGTGGACTCGCAAGTTTATTTGGGGTGAGTGGGGATTCTTTGTTATAGGAATAATTTTGAAGATTTCTATTTTGTTTCCCACTTTAAAAATATCCATTTTGTTTTCTCCTGGGGTATTTCTGTTTAAGGTAAGCTGGAGTTAGACACACTGGAAATCATTTCAAATGTAGGTGTAGTTGTAGAGAAAGATGGCACAGGTTAGTAGAATATGGGAAGTTAGGGGTACACATGTGTTGATGTCTTTTACTTCTGAATTCTGTTTGTTCCATGAGCAGATCTGTGTGGGTATCTCTAGGGTAACAGTGAGTACACCCTGCCTCCTTCCATGTTCCAGCCCACCCAGCAGACTGTGCTGGGGGACAGACTGTATTTTAGAAATTCCTAATTACTGAAGTTGATAATAATATAGTTATAAATAAATGAATGCCTGAGGGTGTCCAGATGTGCCTTAACTAATGTGATCAGGCTTTCATTCAGAAGTTTAAATTTTTACTCCATTATAAAATCTTAAGGAACATTCCAAACCACGAAGATCAGTTATTTTAGTGAAATTTACTTTGGTTGGTGCTTTTTCATTTTGGAGACATTTCCATTTGTATCAGTAACATCAGTTCAAAAGTGAGTATACTTAGCCACAGTGTTCAAACATGTGTTATATTTGACAAAAGGCCTTTACAGTAAGAAAGATTAGCTACATGGTTACATTATTTATGCTTCTCCTTAATTTTGCTACATGCTATAATTTTCACTATAAACATCTCTCAGTTTCTACAAGTAATATTTATCTATCTGTTGTTTTTAGATGCAGATGGGTGTAGAAAATGGAATTAGAGAAATGATTTAGAAGTTTAATTCCAATAGATGTTTGGAGGAATCTGAAATTAATTTGGACTTTTATGCTGTAGGTTTATTAGAAACATTTAAACAGTACTGTTCTTGCTTTTTACCTTAGGTTGGAGAAAATATTTTTTTGTCATCTGCTTTTTTTCTTCTTTTGTTGAGAAGTTTACTGTTTTAGTTATTTGTGGGAAATGGCTTCTTAATATGTTTGTTTCCTTGAATTAACATGTTTGTGTGGAGGATACAGTTAACTGCTTTGTTTTATGGTCCAAACTCTGCCTGGAGGTTGAGTTCAGAGAAGGGGAGTTGGCTGAGAACCATCTGGGTGAAGGGGAGCCGACCCTGGGTGCAGGCCCTCCAGTGGAGGAAGGGTCCCCGGAACCTCCTCTGAGTGGCCAGGGTCTCGCTCTGCAATTACTGACTTCTGAGGCGTGGGGGCCACCTGGGACTCCATAACTCCATACACTGTTTCAGTGGGTGTCAGTTTTCATAAAAATACCTGGTGTAGTTCATTTGCCACCATTTTGTAGTTGCTTAGAAAATTGTGAGCAATTCGACACCTGCTGTGTAGATTACAGCTAAATGTATCTCAGGAAACATTGAAATACCAGTTCTGCCTGCTCCTCCCCCCCAGTTCAAAACTTCTGATCTCCAATCAAATATTGCTTGGGTTGTTCTTTCAGAGGCCTCTGTATAAAAGTCTTCATAAAATGGTTCAATGTAAAGATGAAATGAAAGGGAAAAGGCACCAGTGCTGTCTTGTTATGCTGAAAGACCTTGATGTATATATAAAAAAATCAGAAACCTTATATATTTTAATATGTAAAATATATGGAAGTTATAAAGTTTATCCTATTTTCATTTTTAAATTATAATGGAGTTTGTGGAACAGTTAACATTAACTAGAGAGATTAGTTGTGTAATAAGCTCTGGTCCTAAGAAACATCCAAGTTCTGCACTCAGTGCTCAGATGAACACTTTTGTCAGTTCTGCTGGGTTCAGTGCCATGTGGAGGACAGGAAAACACGATTGAAACACAAAGTTAGAAGACAGAGACTCCCTGCTGAAACGAAGATGTAACCGATTGTAGGTCTGTGCAGTGCCAGAGTGGCTGCAGTGAGGACGAGATGAGGCAGGGTCTGCAGAGCTTTCCAGCGGGGACGTGCCCTGAGTTACACGTGCCGAGGGGATCAGTACCTATCTGGAAACAGTCCCATTCCTGCTCTCCTTTTAAGCCTGAATTCCGCTTACTCCACGGTAGACTGAGACCTTGCACCGACGGAGAGAAATAATCACGTGATCCGGAACCAGG
The DNA here is from genome assembly GCF_019923935.1 of Bubalus bubalis. Taxonomy (NCBI): domain Eukaryota; kingdom Metazoa; phylum Chordata; class Mammalia; order Artiodactyla; family Bovidae; genus Bubalus; species Bubalus bubalis. The sequence goes on along the minus strand of NC_059166.1, from coordinate 93,681,058 downwards.
TTTAATTCCTCTGCCGGTGCTTATAACTGGGTTAAGTGGAGGGGCTGGCTGTAGGCCCAAGCAGGAGAGGCAGTGATAGGTTGCATATGGCAAAGTAACCGTGTCTCCCGAACCATCACAACGAAGAGCAACAAACTGGACAAAGCGTTAGGTCCTTTTACAAGCCTTTTGTTTTCCTCTTTGTACGAAGTTGGTTTGCTTGTCTCCTCAGTGAGCTGGCCACTCTTCCTTTGTGCAAACTGATAAGACAGATGGCCAACGGGGTCCAGTCACCATTTCAATTGGGAAACTTTAGTGCCCTTTGTATTTTGAGTATTCAGGAGGATGGGTATGATTCTCAGAAAGATGGGTGCTTTCCTTCCAGTGTGAGCGCTGTCTCTTCCGCAGCGGCGGGCCTTCCGCCAGGCGCCGTCGTCTGCAGGATGAATTACAGAATGCTGCGCGTGTCTGTGCGCACCAATACCATGTGTATGTGGTAGGAGCTGTAACCAGTTTCTGGATATGTCTGGTACTACGAAACACTTATTTTATAATCCTGTAACTGTATGGCAGTGTTATGCCAAAAATGTATAAAGAGCAATAGTTTCTCTTGTTTACTGCTGTGTTTAAAAAGATCGTTTCTGAAACTATATGTTTAGAGTCCCTTCAATTATTTTTAATAACTAGTGCCAAATATACGTCCTGTAAAATGACTAAAAGCCACTTCATCTTGGTTAACATTCTGGCCTTATGTTAGAGTACATTATGTTGATTTTGCATGATTAAACTATTTTTAAAGAGCTGGAACAAATGACTTTGCTGTTTTTCTATGATTAGACTTTCATATGGTTATTGTATGAGATCAACATTATTCCCTTTTTATCCTCTAAAATAAATGTTGTGTTTTGCAGGGTGAAATCTTATTTACACAGGCAGTTATTTTCGTCAGGGATGATTGGAGGGCAGCTCACATGTGTTATATGTGACTTGGCTGTTTATGGCTCTCTTTCACTTTTCTCTAATGCAAAGATTTAAAAGTATTTTTAATATAAATGAGTGCAACATGAATAATGGATGGAACAGATGTTTTTCACTTTAGTAGGGCTACTCTTTTAACATTTTTTTTTTTGATTAAGAAAAATGCAGCTGTGAGGTGCAAGTGAGGAGGCTGCTCAAGATGCCACAGGACAGTGGGGTTGAAGATGAGGAAAAGCATTACGTTGCAGTGTGGCTGTGCAGATCTGCAGAGGCAGGTAAAGAGTGGATGGCAGAACAAAGAATAAACTGTGGTTAAGATTGAAATTAGGGCTTCCGGGGTGGCTCAGACCGTAAAAAATCTGCCTGCAATGCAAGAGACCCAGGTTCAATCCCTGAGTCGGGAAGGTCCCCTGGAGAAGGGAATGGCAACCCACTCCAGTATTCTTGCCTGGAGGACTCCATGGACAGAGGAGACTGCTTAGGTACAGTCTACGGGGTCTCAGAGTCAGACACGACTGAGTGACTAACACTTTCAAGAATGAAATTGGAATGAAATCATATTGTGCATAAATGAGAAACGCAGCGAGAGGAAAAGAACAGATCACAGCTGCGATGGTGAATGAGCAGGATTGTAACTGCCTGACCTTGGGATGAATTGTTTAGGGAGAGAGCAAGGCGCGCAAGCAATTACCATCCTAAGGGAGGAAGGGACATGTTCTGGTGACAGAAAATAGAGAGGTTTGCTTTTCCCCAAAGGTCAAAGTCAGAGGGCAGGCAGTCTTAGGAGGATAGAGAGTCTCAGTAGAGTGAAAGCGTCATGATGGAGTCTTCATTTCCTCAAGATGCAAAATCTAGTCTGGGAGAGAGTTCACAGAAGAGATTTACAATAAAACACATTCCTTATTTTAAGCCTCACATGCTCACAGAGCAGGCGAACTTGGTGTCCGGGGACAGAAGGAAACCTCAGCCAGGGGAAAAGTGATGACAGGCAGTTTGGCCTCTCTTGGTTGAGTTTCAGTTCAGTTCATTTCAGTCACTCAGTCGTGTTCGACTCTTTGCGACCCCATGAATTGCAGCACGCCAGGCCTCCCTGTCCATCACCAACTCCCGGAGTTCACCTAATTTCATGTCCATCGAGTCGGTGATGCCATCCAGCCATCTCATCCTCTGTCGTCCCCTTCTCCTCCTGCCCCCAATCCCTCCCAGCATCACAGTCTTTTCCAATGACTCAAACTTCACATGAGGTGGCCAAAGTATTGGAGTTTCAGCTTTAGCATCAGTCCTTCCAAAGAACACCCAGGGCTGATTTCCTTTAGAATGGACTAGTTGGATCTCCTTGCAGTCCAAGGGACTCTCAAGAGTCTTCTCCACCACCACAGTTCAAAAGCATCAATTCTTCGGCACTCAGCTTTCTTCACAGTCCAACTCTCACATCCATACATGACCACTGGAAAAACCATAGCCTTGACTAGACGGACCTTTGTTGGCAAAGTAATGTCTCTGCTTTTGAATATGCTATCTAGGTTGGTCATAACTTTCCTTCCAAGGAGTAAGCGCCTTTTAATTTCATGGCTGCAGTCACCATCTGCAGTGATTTGGGAGCCCGAAAAAATAAAGTCTGACACTGTTTTCACTGTTTCCCCATCTATTTCCCATGAAGTGATGGGACCGGATGCCATGATCTTAGTTTTCTGAATGTTGAGCTTTAAGCCAACTTTTTCACTCTCCTCTTTCACTTTCATCAAGAGGCTTTTGAGTTCCTCTTCACTTTCTGCCATAAGGGTGAGTTTAGGCCCCTGGATTGTGACTCACTGAAGAGTCAGGCTGATTACACTGAGCAAAGAAGGATGATCCTCTCCTTGGGATTATCCCCATGAATATTTGGGATTAATCGGAAGAGCATTTTTAAAATAGGTTACCCATGGGAGAGATTAGAGAGCCAGTGTGGACCTGACTTCACACAGGAAGACTTCGTTTATTAATTCTGCTCTAATAGTTCAGTTCAGTTCAGTTCAGTCACTCAGTCGTGTCCGACTCTTTGCGACCCCATGAATCGCAGCACGCCAGGCCTCCCTGTCCATCACCATCTTCCAGAGTTCACTCAAACTCACGTCCATCGAGTCAGTGATGCCATCCAGCCATCTCATCCTCTGTCATCCCCTTCTCCTCCTGCCCCCAATCCCTCCCAGCATCACAGTCTTTTCCAATGAGTCAATTCTTCACATGAGGTGGCCAAAGTACTGGAGTTTCAACTTCAGCACCATTCCCTCCAAAGAAATCCCAGGGCTGATCTTCCTCAGAATGGACTGGTTGGATCTCCTTGCAGTCCAAGGGACTCTCAAGAGTCTTCTCCAACACCACAGTTCAAAAGCATCAATTCTTCAGTTCTCAGCTTTCTTGATAGTCCAACTCTCACATCCATACATGACCACTGGAAAGACCATAGCCTTGACTAGATGGACCTTTGTTGGCAAAGTAATATCTCTGCTTTTGAATGTGCTATCTAGGTTGGTCATAACTTTCCTTCCAAGGAGTAAGCGTCTTTTAATTTCATGGCTGCAGTCACCATCTGCAGTGATGTTGGAGCTCTAATAGTTAGCATACCACTATTTTTATAACCTTAGTGTATATTCAGCACTACCAAAGAATATACAAATATGTTCTCAAATGGTGTAAAACCAATTTTATTGGGATTCAAATAGCTTGCTTGTTCTACTCTCAGCTTGAGAGAAGGAAGAGGTTAGAGGGAGAAGCAATAAACAGCGAAGGGGTGGATGATGTGAACCAAATAAGGCCTGACAGCTCACCTTAGGACCCTGAAGGTGTCTGAAATCCCTGAGTGGATGATTTCACTATTGTTGGGAAGGGAAATTCAAGGAAAAGCCCCAAAGGAGGAAAATGTAAAGGCGAGGAGGTATTTTGCTTACTTGGGAGAGCTGGCCTGGAGGCCAGATGGACTTGGGTCCCTATGGCAACATTGTCCAATTTGGCTGTGTGGCTTTGCATGGGTCATGTGAATCCTCGGAGTCTCTGGTATCTCTGTTGGTAACAATGTCTACTTTGTGAGTTTCTTGGGAGGATTAGAGTGTAGCTGAAATGCCAGGGACATATTCAAGACACCTCTGTATAGTAACTGCTAGCATTCTAGAAAAAATCTAAATGCGTGGTCACTGCAGACATTGTACAGCTTTTCTCTCAATGGAGGTCATCTGACCTTATCTACATTTCCCAAGCTCATAGATCAAAATAAACATGGTAAGCTTTGCTTATTATTTTATTGTAAATCTTACTATAAAAGCTACCAAGTATGGAATGGATGATTTTATATTAGACATACTGATATTGATAGGATAGAAAAATTCCCTTATTGTGAATATAATAAATGTACAAATTAGCCCTTTATTACTTACTGAATAACTTTCAACTGTTTTCCCTTCTCTGCCAAGAAAGAGCTGGCATTTGGGGCAGAGCTGAAGCCTTTTGGTCAGGATTAGGAGATGATCTGAATTTATTTTAGGACACTATCAGCACTGATTGTTGCTGAAGGCAGGAAATTTTAATTTAAAATCCTTCAAATAGACATTTGCTTCATATCTCAATAGAAGGCCGTTTAACAGTTAACACTGTTTAAAAATGTGTATATAATCAATTCTATGAACTTGGAGGCCTTCTTGCCATTGTTTTCTGACAACCAGAATTAGGAGGATGAATCTTCTGCTAAATAAACACTCTTTCAAAATTCTAACCTGTAGGTACCTTTACACTGTGAAGTTAAAACGGGGTCACCGGAGTTACAGGGCTGCCATCTTGTTCAACCATTAATCCTTTCAGAATGCACCCCACAGACACACACTATAAATAAGATAGGAAATGAGTTCTCATTGACATCATAGAAGTTGGACATTTCCTTTTATCCTTTAGCTTTCACTTCAAGCGATTACCCCTCATGTTATCTGTTTGCACGTCCAGAAATGAGAAGGGGTATTTCAGACTCTTGTAATCGACAGTGAGTGTGGCTGCTAACGTCATAGGCAGTGTAAAAGGGACAAGACTGCCTTCCTTCAGATGCTGCAGGTGCAAGCCCCAGGCTCTCAGTTCCATGTGTTTGCCCTTGAACCCGTGAGTGCCCTTTGGGAGTCAGAGGGACGCAAAAGCGTCAGCCTGGACAGCGGGGCCAGTGTGTGCAGCGCTGTCAGCCAAGGCTAGGGTCCTGTCTGAGGAGGAGGCTTTCTCACCCCCCCGGGCACTTGCTCTGAAGCTGGGTCAAAGGTTTCCCTTTGGGAAGAACCCACGGTGCAGTCTGACTGTGGTTGCCTCCCACATGTGCCTCTCTGCACAAGCTGCTCCTCGGAACTCATGCTGGAGTAACTCAGACCTGGGTAGCTTTTATGCTCCCTGATATTCCTAATCTCATTGAATGGCATCAGCTGATCCCCTCAACAAACTGGAAACCAGGAGCTGTGTCAGAATATTCATTCCTCCCATTATCTGGTTTGACAGTGGGCTTCCCTGGTAGCTCAGTGGTAAAGAATCTGTCTGCAATACAGGAGACATAGGAGATGTGGGTTCGATCCTTGGGTCGGAAAGATCCCCTGGAGGAGGAAATGGCAGCTCACTCCAGCATTCCTGCTGGCAAATCCCATGGACAGAGGACCTTGGTCGGCTACAGTCTCTAGGGGCTGCAAATAGTCGGACACAACTGAGTCACAGCACACACACACCGGTTTGACAAAAAATTCTGTTGATTCTCCTTCTGGAACTTGTCTCCCACCCACCCCTTTGTCTGCACCCTTGTTTCCTCTATAGGCTTTATCCTGAGATAATGCAGGCTTCCCAAGATGCCACAGTGTATAAACACTCAATGAATGGCCACTGAATAAAAAGACATTTAGCAGTGACACCTTGGAACAAGATGCATAAACTAAGGTATAGCTATTACTGGATCCATTTCTGAAATAAGATGTCTTCCACAAGACAAACAGCTTTCAAAATAAATCACTTGTATGACAGTACAAAGATAATATTGAAACGTTTCCTAAGTATTTAATGCTTTGTTTGACAAGCCTAGCTCATAATTTTTTTCTTCCTGGTTTCTTGGGTCACTTAGTAACAAATGTCATTAACTGGTTTTAAACTGATTTAATAGAAGTTCCAAATAGGAGGTTTAAAAAAAGAAAGGGAAGTACGTGGCCCTACTTGTCCTGCTTGGTTTGAACTTTGAGATAAGATGGAGTCATTTAAAAATCACATTTGGTGGATTAGCAGACTACCTGTTTCCGTGCCTGGCTGAGTTGAATGTGTGGAAATAAGTGCAAGTGAGACATGGAAGTATTCCTGTAAGGAAAGCATCTGGAGCATTTGGCAGAATAAAGGCAATTCCTTGGCAGTTCACAGCAGAGCTCACTTTTTCTCTCTATTTTACATTTCAGACCAAAATTCTAATTGACATAAAAGGCTACACTTTAAGAAATGGCTTTTCCCCTTAATGTTTAATTTTATGATTGTATTGCTTCTGTGATGTGAGTTTTTCTTTTTCCTCCATGTTAACAACCAAATTGAAACTTCGACTCACTTATCTAAAGATTTCATTAGATGGAAATGTTATGGAACTCCTCAGGGGTGGAGTAAGTTGTCACCCAAATTCCTTTAACCTTCAGAACATGTGTTTACAAGCCTAAGAAAGGCTTGAGTATGTTATATACTCAGAAAAGCATCTGAGCTGAACTTGACTTTGCGAAGAGGGTGGTTCCTTGTTTTGTTTGTCCTTTTTTAGCTTATTATGGAGAAGACAATGGCACCCCACTCCAGTACTCTTGCCTTGAAAATCCCATGGATGGAGGAGCATGGTAGGCTGCAGTCCATGGGGTCGCTAGGAGTCGGACACGACTGAGCGACTTCACTTTCACTTTTCACTTTCCTGCATTGGAGAAGGCAATGGCAACCCACTCCAGTGTTCTTGCCTGGAGAATCCCAGGGATGGGGGAGCCTGGTGGGCTGCCGTCTATGGGGTCGCACAGAGTCGGACACGACTGAAGTGACTTAGCAGCAGCAGCTTATTATAATGAAACTCAAATTCTGAAATTGTTATGAAGTCACAGAATCATTCGCAGTACAATCAGATGTGTAGAGAAGATGGAGCATCGATTTCTTTCTAGCTTATCTGAACTTCTTCATGAGCCCCACCTCACTGATTGATGGGGATGTCGTAGGCTTGCCAAATGGAACTATCTTTGTCACTCTTGTTCACATTTCTGTGTGTTCTGCCAAGTCACTTCAGTTGTGTCCGACTCTTTGCAACCCTATGGATTGTACTTTTGGTTTAAACATTCCAACTCTTCAAAATCTGGATCGTAGACGGAGTGACAGCCTCTTTGGAATGACCCTATTTGTTTTGGTTAAGCACGAGTCATTCGTTTTTTATACCCCTCTCTCTTTTCTTGCTTAAGAAGGCTATGGGGGATGTTGAGGTGGTCTCAGTGGAAATTTTTGACAGCAGAGAACAGGTGAGAAGATGCCTGGGGTATCCTCTGGGTGCCGCTGTGGAGTGGCGGGCTAGGCTGTTACTGAGTTGGTAACTGCTGACGTTCATGGTCTCAGCTGGGGATTTGAACTTGGGCCAGGGGTGCTGGTGATGGAGGTGATAGGCTTCGGTGTGGAGCAGCAGCCACACCATTTAGGTTCCAGACCTCCTCGGGCTGTGGACATGTCCTCTCCCCTGGGCTCTCCTGGTCAACAGGAAACCAGAAGTACTGATGGGGGCTGCTTTCCTGCCCACCTTCTGTGGTCATCTCAGCCTCGGTGGAAGCAGCCGCTGGGAGCGTCTCCTGGAGGCTCAGCCCACAGAGGTCACCCAGGAAAGAGGGGAACCTGCCTGGACTCCATCTTCTTTATACGTCTCTGATGTTTCCAAAGACTCTGATATGAGTTGAAAATATTTCTCATGTAAGACTCAAAAGTGGAAAGAATATTACCCCTGTAATAATAGGCACATTTTTGGGGGGTAAAATCTAGAGTTGGAATAGACTTTATAAGCATGAAGTCCAGTATCTGCATTTACTTATAAAAAACAGGTTTTTTTAAAAAAAAAAAAAAAGAAAAGAAAGAAAGAAAGGAACAGGTTTAAAGATTTTCCTTTGATTTTGTGACAATCCGATTTGGTAACTCCCAGCCCCAGCTCTGTGCACTTCCGTGATGCATGGCTGCCTTTTCTGTATGTGTGGGTTCCTAAATAGATGCAGGTTGGAAGACTTGTGAAACTACATGCTGCTGTTGCTAAGTCACTTCAGTCATGTCCAACTCTGTGCGACCCCATAAATGGCAGCCCACCAGGCTCCCCCGTCCCTGGGATTCTCCAGGCTAGAGTCTCCCTTTTTATTCACCCTATGGTTGAATTCAGTTCAGTCACTTAGTCATGTCCGACTCTTTGCTACCCCATGAACTGCAGAGCACCAGGCTTCCCTGTCCATCACCAACTCCCGGAGCTTGCTCAAATCCATCAAGTCGGTGATGCCATCCAACCGTCTCATCCTCTGTCGTCCCCTTCTCGTCTTGCCTTCAGTCTTTCCCAGCATCAGGGTCTTTTCAAATGAGTCAGTTGCTCCCATCAGGTGGCCAAAGTATTGGAGTTTCAGCTTCAGCATCAGTCCTTCCAATGAATAGTCAGGACTGATTTCCTTCAGGATGGACTGATTTAAGCCTTTTGCAGCCCAAGGGACTCTCACGAGGATTCTCCAACACCACAGTTCAAAAGCATCAGTTCTTCAGTGCTCAGCTTTCTTTATAGTCTAACTCTCACATCCCATGACTACTGGAAAAGCCATAGCTTTGACTGGATGGACTTTGTCAGCAAAGTAATGTCTCTGCTTTTTAATGTGCTGTCTAGGTTGGTCATAACTTTGCTTCCAAGGAGCAAGCGTCTTTTAATTTCATGGCTGCACTCACCATCTGCAGTGATTTTGGAGCCCCCCAAAATAAAGTCTCTCACTGTTTCCATTGTTTCCCCATCTATTTGCCATGAAGTGATGGGACTGGATGCCATGATCTTCATTTTTTTTAAAAAATTAATTACTTAATTTTTTTTTTTTACTTTACAATATTGTATTGGTTTTGCCATACATCAACATGCATCCACCATGGGTGTACACATGTTCCCCATCCTGAACCCCCCCTCCCACCTCCCTCCATTTTTTTAATGTTGAGTTTTAAACCAACTTTTTCACTTGGTTGAATTAATTAAATATTTTGCTTTTAGAGGCAGCTATGTGTGAGAGAGCTGGTTCTGTGATTTGAGTCCCGTTTCCACAGTTGGCCATGTGACCTTGGGCATGCCACTAGGCTCCATGAGCTCCAGTTTCTTTGTAAGATGGGGACAGTAATATTGACCTTGGAGAAGTATGAAGTTATAGAATTGCAATGTTTATTCCTGAAACAGAGCAGTTAATATAATTGTTGTTGGTATTTCTTAAATATTTGTTGGTTCTGGGTTTTTCTTTGAAAGCCCAAAATTTAAAAGAGAGAAAGAAGGAAGGAAAGAAGAAAGGGAAGGAAAATAAAACACCACATAACCAGGTCTCTGTATAACATTTCAGATTGCTCTCTGCATTGTCTGTAGGGTTGGTTTCATGATTTGATAATAACACCTAATCCTTCTTTATCTAATTTGATAGTTAAGAGGAAATCATTGATATTACAGAAGAAGCACTGTGTAAGTTAATGTGATATTGTTATATTTGTAATATAATTCTTTGAAGAATCTTGAATAATCTACTTTTTAAATGAAGGAAAATCTATAAATTGCCCATCAGGGAATTTGGTGAGAGGAATAATACAATATCTGATGGTTCCTCTTTATCATAGTTTCCTCTTTATCATCAATATTTTTCTGTGGAAAGCAAAAAGATGAGTGAGGTGGTTACATTTCCTGAAAGTGTTTTCAAGAGAATTTTGTGCATTTAGGTAAAGTTCTGCTGATAAACATTTCTCTTCATCTTTAGTCTTCTACAAGTGTTCTTTAATTGCACAAATGCTATCACCAATTCAAACTGAAATATGGAAATTTTGCAAAAAGAAATATCTAGCCCTAGGGAAAAAAAGTTCCAAGTGTCCAAATCAGATAATTTTTTTCGTGGTAACTCCCATTAGATCTGTAGACTGGGTAATCCATAAAAGAGCTGCTTTCAGCTTTAAAGACCTAATTACTTTAGCAAGTAGCTTCAATATTGACATCTACACTTGCTCACATCTGCAGTCTCCCTTGAAGTGTGTGTATTGACCTTCTGATAAGTGGGGTGGAATGAGCTTTCATCCAGAGATCTCTTTTTCTCATACAGACAGGGAATTATCTTGTAACGGAAAAATGCTTCCCATGGGAATGACCTTTCCCCAAGTACCACCCCTCCTCCACTACCATCAATTTGAAGAAATTGTTATTCTGGGAATTAAGCTAATAAAATTAATAAGTAATGGAAGATTGCCTTCTCCAGTAGACAACTGCTAAGGCAGGCTGTTTGAAATACTGGGGGATAAATTTAACAAAACATGTGTAAAATACATACATTGAAAACTGTAAAAGATTTAGAGAATAAAAACAAAAAAAAAGGGATATTCTGGAACTAGAAAACTCATATTGTTAAGATGTCATTTCTCCCCAAACTGATCTCTAGATACAATGGAAGCCCCAGGACTTCTTTGTAGAACCTGAAAGTGATTCTAATGGATATATGGAAATACATTTGTCCTAGAATTGACAAAATAATGCTTAAAAAGAAAAATAAATTTGGAGGGCTTCCATTTCCTGATTTTAAAGCATTACATCAGAGCTAAATAATCAAGATTGTGACCTTGGTATAAGGATAAACAAATAGGTTGGTGGAATGAAAAGGGGAGTTAGGACAGGAAATAGGCCAACATTTACAGAATCCATTGATCTTTGACAAAAGTGTCAAGGTAATTTGATGAGGAAAGAACAGAACTGTCATTAGATAGTGCTGGGACACCTGGATATTGAAATAGAGGGAAAAAAAGAATCTTGGACACTACTCAGACTGTACACAAAAATAAACTCAAAGTGGGTCAGTTGCCTAGAGTAAAATCTAAACTTGTAAAACTTCTAGAAGAAAATGTAGGGATTTTTTGAGATTTGAGGGCAGGCCAAAATTTTGTAGCGAGACCATAACCCCATCCATAAAAACTTATAAATTGGAATTTGTTAAAATCAAAACTTTCTGAACTTACAAAGGAACCACTAAGAAAATGAAAATACAAGACACATATCAGGAGAAAATATCTCCAACACATACACCCAAAAAAGGACATATCCAGAATTTGCAGAGAGCTGAAGAACTCTTGCAACTTAAAAATAAGACAAATGGCAATAAAAAGTGGGCAAGATTTGAATATACACTTCACACACACACACACACACACTATGTTGTTGTTCAGTCACTCAGTTGTGTCCAAATCTTTGCGAGCCCATGGACTGCAGCACACCAGGCTTCCCTGTCCTTCACTATTTTCTGGAGTTTGTTCAAACTCATGTCCATTGAGTCAATGATGCCATCCAAGCATCTCATCCTCTGTCGTCCCCTTCTCCTCCTACCGTCAATCTTTCCCAGCATCAGGGCCTTTTCCAAAGAGTTGACTCTTCAGATCAGGTGGCCAAAGTATTGGAGCTTCAGCTTCAGCATCAGTCCTTCCAATGAATATTCAGGATTTCCTTTAGGATTGACTGGTTTCATCTTCTTGCAGTCCAAGGGACTCTCAAGAGTCTTCAACATCATAGTTTGAAAGCATCAGTTCTTCGGTACTCAGCCTTCTTTATGGTCCAACTCTCAGATCCATACATGACTACTGGAAAAACCATAGTCTTTTGGTTTTTGACTTTGACTATATGGACCTTTGATGGCAAAATAATGTCTTTGCTTTTTAATATGCTATCTACGTTTGTCATAATTTTTCTTCCGATGAGCAAGTGTCTTTTAATTTCGTGGTTGCAGTCACTGTCCACAGTGATTCTGGAGCCCAAGAAAATAAAGTCTATGACCGTGTCCATTTTTTCCCCATCTATTTGCCATGAAGTGATGGGACCAGATGCCATGATCTTAGTTTTTTGAATGTACACTATATATAGTTTTTTGAATATATACTATATATGTATATGTATGTGTGTATATATATATATATATATATGTATATAACACACGTATATATAGTGAGGACAGGAAGATAAAGACATGAACATATCATTAATTATTAGTAAAATGCAAATTAAAGCTGCAGTGAAACACTACTACAAACCTGTGTGTGTGTTAGTCACTCAGTCATGTCCGACTCTTTACAACCCCATGGATTGGAGGCTGCTAGGCTTCTTTGTCCATGGAATTCTCCAGGCAAGAATACTGGAGTGGGTTGCCATTCCTTTCTACAGGGGATCTTCCTGACACAGGAAGTGAACCCAGGTCTACCAGAATGTTAAGATTGGAAAAGATTGACAATATCAAGTGTTGGAAAGGGTGCGGAGCAACTGGAACTCTCCCACACTGCTGTTGGAATGTTAAACACTATAACAACTTTGGAAAACAGTTTTTCAGTTTCCTGTAAATGTAAACATAAATTTCCATATAAGTCAGGCTTAGGTGTTTACTCAAAAGAAGTGAAAATCTATGCCCACAAAGAGTCTGTAAACTATGTTCAAACAGCTTTATTTGTAATAGCACCAAGATGGAAAAAACCAAGCATCCACTTATGTACAGATGAATGGACAAACAATATGTGGAATATTCAGAGATCATATTCAGTAATTTAAAAAGAAAAATACTATATATGCAACAACAATGATGAATCTCAAAAACATTCTTAGCAAAAGAAACCAGGCAGAAAAGGATATATGAGTATGATTGCATTTCCATAAAGTTTTACAACAGGTGAAACTAAATCCATAATGTCAGGGGTCCAGTCAGCAGCCGCTTGAGTAAAGATTGGAGTTGACTGCAGAGTTAGGAGGGACTTTGGGGCAAAATGATGACAGGAATAGTCTGTATCTTAATTTTGGTGATGACTGTACAGATGTATAATTTGTATTTATTAAATTTACCAAATTTACTAAATTTGTATGTATTAAATTTACCAAACTTAAAATTGGTGCATCTTATTATATGCAAAACATAGTCTGATAGGGTAAAATAAATTAAATAGACTACCTTCCAAGCCTAGAAGCCCCTCTAACCTATTTCAAGTTTGAAGGACTGAAAAAAAAGTCAGAAACGGAAGTGTTAGTCACTCAGTCATGTCCAATTCTTTGTGACCCCATGGACTGTAGCCTGTCAGGCTCCTTTGGAATTCTCCAGGAAAGAATCCTAGGGTTAGTCTCCAAAATATACAAGCAGCTCATGTACTCAATACCAGAAAAACAAACAACCCAATCAAAAAGTTGGCTGAAGACCTAAATAGAAATTTTCCCAAAGAAGACACACAGATGGCTAACACATGAAAAGATGATCAACATCACTCATTATTAGAGAAATGCAAATCAAAACTACAAGGAGGTGTCACCTCACACTGTTCAGAAGGGCCGTCATCAACATATCTACAAATAATAAATGATGGAGAGGGTGTGGAGAAAAGGGAACTCTTTGCACTGTTGGTTGGAATGTAAATTGATACAGCCACTATGGAAGACAGTATGGAGATTCCTTAAAAAACTAGAAATAAGACCACCATATGACCCAACAATCACATACTGTGCCTGAGAAAACCATAATTGAAAGAGGCATACGTACCCCAATGTTCATTGCAACACTGTTTATAATAACTAGGACATGGAAGGTGCTCCTCTGGTGTTTCAGTGTTTAAGAATCTGCTTGCAATGCAAGAGCCACAGGAGACACAGGTTTGATCCTTGGGTCAGGAGGATCCCCTGGAGGAGGACATGGCAACTCACTCCAGTATTCTTTCCTTGAGGATTTCATGGACAGAAAATCATGGGGTGCCATAGTTCATAGGGCTGCAGAGAGTCAGACATGACTGGAACCATTTAGCATGCACACACGCAAGACATGGACGCAACCTAGATGCCCACTGACAGATGAATCGATAAAGAAGCTGTGGTACATAGATACAATGGAATATTACTCAGCCATAAGAAGGAATTCATTTGAGTCAGTTCTAGTGGGGTGGATGAACCTGGAGCCTATTATAGAGAATGAAGTAAGTCAGAAAGAGAAAAACAAATATCATATATTAATGAGCAAATATGGAATCTAGAAAGATGGTACTGATGAACCTATTTGCAGGGCAGCAATGGAGACGTTGACATAGAGAACAGACTTGTGAACACAATGGGGGAAGGGGAGGGTAGGATGAATGAAAAGAGTAGCATGGGAATATATACACTACCATATGTAAAATAGGGAGCCAGTGGAAATTCGCTGTCTGACTCAGGGAGTCAAACCTGGTGCTCTGTGACAACCTAGAGGGGTGGGAAAAGGTGGGAGGTGGGAGGAGTCTTAAGAGGGAGGGATCATATGTATAATCTATGGCTGGTTCTTGCTGATGTATGGCAGAAACCAACACAATATTGTAAATCAATCATCCTTCAATTAAGGAGTGGTGAGTGCATGCTAAGTCACTTCAGTCAAGTCCAACTCTTTGCCGTCCCATGGACAGCAGCCCTCCAGGCTCCTCTTTCCCAGGTATTCTCCAGGCAAGAATATTGAAATGAGTTGCCATACCTTCCTCCAGGGGATCTTCCAACCCAAGGATCAAATCGAGTCTCCTGTGGCTCCTGCATTGCCATAGGACAATTCTTTGCCATCTGATCCATCAGGGAAGTGAGGGGGATAGTAATTTTCTCTCCATCAGTATCCTCTTCATATCCGGGACACTCCTGCACCCTTCCAAGGGTTTCAGATTTACTGCCTGTCATAGTTTACAAAATAGTTAAACATCTTTACAAACATCAAATCAAATGGCTAAAATTCAAATGTATTTCTTGTTATTTTCAATTTCAAATGTGTTTTGTTCTGTCTTCTAAAGTGTTATATTTTTGACTTCATATTTTTTTTTTTTTGCTTTAGTTGATTTTATTTTATTTATTTATTTTTTTTTAAATTTTATTTTTAAACTTTACACAACTGTATTAGTTTTGCCAAATATCAAAATGAATCCGCCACAGGTATACATGTGCTCCCCATCCCGAACCCCCCTCCGTCCTCCCTCCCCATTCCATCCCTCTGGGTCGTCCCAGTGCACCAGCCCCAAGCATCCAGCATCGTGCATCGAACCTGGACTGGCAACTCGCCTCATACATGATATTCTACATGTTTCAATGCCATCCTCCCAAATCTTCCCACCCTCTCCCTCTCTCACAGAGTCCACAAGACTGCTTTATACATCATCATATTTTAACGGCATTTTCAATATAAATGATTGGATCATGTTCAACATAGGCAAAGAATTTCTTGAATTTGCTTTTTGATCATTTCTTTCATGTCTGTCTTGTCCTAGCTTCCTAACTAGTTTCTAACTAGTATTCCTACCCCCACAAACTGGAAAACAATTATACCAAAGAGGTTCTTGCACTTTTTCAAAAGTTCTAGGGCCCATAACAGATTTCCCAACCTGGGAATCAGCAAAGGGACTGAGAGCCATCAGGGAATTTGAAGGCTGCTGCTGCTGCTGCTGCTGCTAAGTTGCTTCAGTCATGTCCGACCCTGTGCGACCCCGTAGACGACAGCGCACCAGGCTCCCCCGTCCCTGGGATTCTCAAGGCAAGAACACTGGAGTGGGTGGACATTTCCTTCTCCAATGCATGAAAGTGAAAAGTGAAAGTGAAGTCGCTCAGTCGTGTCCGACTCTTCGTGACCCCATGGACTGCAGCCTACCAGGCTCCTCCATCCATGGGATTTTCCATGCAAGAGTACTGGAGTGGGGTGCCATTGCCTTCTCCGCTTTGAAGGCTAGTGGGATTTAATCTTCTCCTGCAAGAACTCCAGAATTACAACTTGCTACTGAACAACTATCAACAGGAGAATGTTGGAGCCCACCAAAAAAAGATACCCCACATCCAAGGGCAATGTAGAAGCCCCAGCAAGATGGTAGGAGGGGCAAAATCACATTTAGAATTAAACCCCATACCTGCTAGAGACACTTGGAGGGCTCGAACAAAAACTTGTGCGCACCAGGACCCAGAGACCCCACTACTGAGCCAGACCTATTTGAATCTCCTGTGGAGGTATGGGTCAGCAGTGGCCAGCTATAGGGACAGGGGCTCTGGGTGCAGTTACCTGAGTCATAGAGCCTGTGGCATAAGCCCTCTTGGAGGAGGTTGCCATTAAGCCCTCCATAGAGCCGCCAAGCAGACAGCCCACAAACTGTAGAACAATTATACCAAAGAAATTCTCGCACTGTTAAGAAAGTTCTAGGACCCAAAACAGATTTTCCAACCTGGGGAACTGGCAAAGGGACTGAGAACCCCCAAGGAATTTGACTTTGGAGGCCAGTGGGATTTGATTACAGAACTAACTTACACAGGGAAACAGATTCTTGAGGGACACAAACAAAACCTTGTGCAGGACTCTGGAGAAAGGAGCAGTGACCCCACAAGAGACTGAGCCAGACTTGCCTGTGAGTGTCCAGGAGTCTCTGTGAAGGCGTGGGTCTGCAGTGGCCTGCTGCAGGGTGGGGGGCACTGAGTGCTGCAGTGCCTGCACAGGACCTTTGGAAGGAGGTCCCCATTATCCTCATTACCTCCACCGTAGTTTGGCCTCAGGTCCAACAACATGGAGGGAACACAGCCCCACCCATCAACAGAAAATTGGATTAAAGATTTTCTGAGCACAGCCCATTCTGAAGGAGATTAGCCCTGGGATTTCTTTGGAAGGAATGATGCTAAAGCTGAAACTCCAGTACTTTGGCCACCTCATGCGAAGAGTTGACTCATTGGAAAAGACTCTGATGCTGGGAGGGATTGGGGGCAAGAGGAGAAGGGGACGACAGAGGATGAGATGGCTGGATGGCATCATCGACTCGATGGACGTGAGTCTGAGTGAACTCTGGGAGTTGGTGATGGACAGGGAGGCCTGGCATGCTGCGATTCGTGGGGTCACAAAGAGTCGACACGACTGAGCGACTGATCTGATCTGATCTGATCTGAGCATGGCCCCGCCCATCAGAACAAGACCCAGTTTCCCCTACAGTCAGTCTGTCAAGAAGCTTCCATTTGCCTCTTATCCTTATCTGTCAGAGGGCTGACAGAATGAAAAAATCACAGAAAACTAATCAAACTGATCACATGGACCACAGCCTTGTCTAACTCAATGAAATTATGAGCCATGCTGTGTAGGACCACCCAAGATAGATGGGTCATGGTGGAGAATTCTGACAAAATGTGTTCCATTGGAGAAGGGAATGGCAAACCACTTCACTATTCTTTCCTTGAGAATCCTACAAACAGTATGAAAAGGCAAAAAGATATGACACTGAAAGATGAACTGCCTGTCAGTAGGTGCCCAATATGCTACTGGAGGAGAGTGGAGAAATAACTCCAGAAAGAATGAAGAGACAGAGCCAAAGGTAAAACACCCAGTTGTGGATGTGACTGGTGATGGAAGTAAAGTCTGATGCTATATAGAGAAATACTGCATAAGAACTTGGAATGTTAGGTCCATGAATCAAGATAAGTTAGATGGCAAGAGTGAACATCGACATTATAGGAATCAGTGAACTGAAACGGACTGGAATGGGTGAATTTAATTCAGATGACCATTATATCTACTACTGTGGGCAAGAATCCTTTAAAAGAACTGGAATAACCCATTTGCAGTCAACAAAAGAATCTAAATGCAGTACTTGGATGCAAGCTCAAAAATGACAGAATGATCTCTGTTCATTTCCAAGGCAAACCATTCAATATCACAGTAATCCAAGTCTATGCCCCAACCGGTAATGCTTAAGAAGCTGAAGTTGTATGGTTCTATGAGACCTACAAGACCTTCTAGAACTAGCACCAAAAAAAGATGCCCTTTCCATCATAGGACCTGGAATGCAAAAGTAGGAAGGAAGTCAAGAGATAACTGAAGTAAGAGGCAAATTTGGTCTTGGAGTACAAAATGAAGCAGGGCAAAGGCTAACAGAGTTTTGCCAGGAGACTACACTGGTCACAGAAAACACCCTATTCCAACAAGACAAGAGAAGAACCTACACATGGACATCACCAGGTGGTCAATGCTGAAATCAGATTGATTATGTTCTTTGCAGCCAAAGATGGAGAAGCTCTACACAGTCAGCAAAAACAAGACCCGGAGCTGACTGTGGCTCAGATCATGAACTCCTTATTGCCAAATTCAGACTTAAATTGAAGAAAAATAGGGAAAACCATGAGACCATTCAGGTATAACCTGAATCATATCCCATATGATTGTACAGAGGAAGTGACAAATGGATTCAAGGGATTAGATCTGATAGAGTGCCTGAAGAACTGTGGATGGAGGTTCATAACATTGTATAGTAGGCAGTGATTAAAACCATCCCCAAGAAAAAGGAGATGCAAAAAGGCAAAATGGTTGTCTGAGGAAGCCTTACAAATAGCTGAGAAAAGAAGAGAAGCTAAAGGCAAAGGAGAAAAGGAAAGATATACCCATCTGAATGTAGAGTTCCAAAGAATAGCAAGGAGAGATAAGAAAGCCTTCCTCAGTGATCAATGCAAAGAAATAGAGGAAAAGAATAGAATGGGAAAGACTAGAGATCTCTTCAAGAAAATTCGAGATACCAAGGGAACATTTCATGCAAAGATGAGCTCAATAAAGGACAGAAATGGTATGGACCTAACAGAAGCAGAAGAAAAGGTGGGAAGAATACAGGAGAACTATACAAAAAGATCTTCATAACCCAGATAACCACGATAGTCTGATTGCTCACCTAGAGCCAGACATCTTGGAGTGCAAAGTCAAGCAAGTCTTAGGAAGCATCACTATGAACAAAGTTAGAGGAGGTGATGGAATTCCAGTTGAACTATTTCAAATTCTAGAAGATGATGCTGTTAGAGTGCTGCACTCAATATGCCAGCAAATTTTGAAAACTCAGCAGTGGCCACAGGACTGAAAAAGGTCAGTTTTCATTCCAATCCCAAAGAATGGCAATGCCGAAGAATGCTCAAACTACCACACAATTGCACTCATCTCACACGCTAGCAAAGCAATGCTCAAAATTCTCCAAACCAGGCTTCAACAGTATGTAAGCCAAGAACTTCCAGATGTTCAAGCTGGATTTAGAAAAGGCAGAGGAACTAGGAGAGCAAATTGCCAAAAGCCACTGGATCATAGAAAATGCAAGAGAATTCCAGAAAAACATATTCTTCTACTTCATTAACTATGCTAAAGCCTTTGACTGTGTGTATCTCAACAAACTTTGGAAAATTCTTTAAGTGATGGAAATACCAGACCACCTGACCTGCCTCCTGAGAAATCTGTATGCAGGTCAAGAAGCAACAGTTAGAACCAGACAGGCAACAAGAGACTGGTTCCAAATTTGGAAAGGAGTATGTCAAGGCTGTAAATCGTCACCCTGTTTATTTAACTTATACACAGAGTACATCATGCAAAATCCTGGACTGGATGAAACACAATGTGAAATCAAACACAAGCGGAATCAAGCACAAGCTGGAATGAAGATTGCTCAGATTTGCAGATGACACAATCCTAATGGCAGAAAGTGAAGAGGAACAAAAGAAACTCTTGATGAAAGTGAAACAGGAGAGTGAAAAAACTGGCTTAAAACTCAACATTCAAGAGCTAAAATCATGACATCTTGTCCCATCTCTTCATGGCAAGTAGATGGGGAAACAATGGAAACAGTGATAGACTTTATTTTCTTGGTCTCCAAAATCACTGCAGATGGTGACTGCAGCCATGAAATTAAAAGACACTTGCTCCTTGGAATAAAAGCTATGAGCAACCTAGACAGCTTATTAAAAAGTAGAGACATTACTTTGTTTACAAAGGTCCGTCTAGTCAAAGCTATGTTTTTTCCAGTAGTCATGTATGGATGTGAGAGTTGGTCCATAAAGAAAGATGAGCACTGAAGAATTGATGCTTTTGAGCTGTGGTGTTGAAGAAGACTCTTGAGAGTCCCTTGGACTGCAAGGAAATCTACCCAGTCAATCCTAAAGGAAATCAGTCCTGAATATTTATTGGAAGGATTGATGCGGAAACTGAAGCTTCAGTATTTTGGCCACCTGATGCGGGGAACTGACTCATTGGAAAAGACTCTGATGTTGGGAAAGATTGAAGATGGGAGAAGGAGACAACAGAGGATGAGATGGTTGGATGGCATCATCGACTCAATGGACATGAGTTTGTGGAAGTTCCGAGTGTTGGTGATGGACAGGGAAGCCTGGCGTGCTGTAGTCCAGGGTTTTGCAAAGAGACAGACACAACTGAGGGACTGAACTGAACTGAACTGAAACCTACCCCAACTCCAGTCTACAAACCACCATGTGAATAATCCTTCTGAAGTCTTTCCTTGATCAGATCACCACTGCCTCACTTCTCAGAGGCCTTCACTTTGCTCCCTGGGTAACACCAGAGTCATTTGTTTTCTAGTCTGGGTCCTGGCTATCTTGCCTAACTGGCCATGCACTGCTCCCCTGTGATGGCATATTCTAGCTGAATCCGACCCTGAGTCATTCCTTTTCATCTCCTTCACTGCCTCTGTCCTTTGCACTTGGGACACTTCCCCTCTGACCTGGCCTTCCACACCAGCTTGGAGGTCCCTCCACCACTGCACATGTGGGACGTGGCTCCACCTCCCAGAGCATGTTCCTTCCTCCTGCAGCTGCTCCTCTATTTGCCCATAAACTCCTAGAAGCTCAGGCTCTGTCTCCAGCATCTTTATTTTTCCCAGAGCACTGGCTTTGTGTCTAGTAGGAAGAATACACCAACTGAATGAATCTGTGGAATCATGTGGGTTCTGGTGGTTGAGAAATAGCTGAGTGAGGACCAGTCTTCTCTCCCCCATTCCTTGCTCCATTACCTTTTCCACCAGGGTGCTGGGCAATTCTCCCACAGGACTTTTTACTGCCTCCAAGAGAAGGACAAGGAGAGCACATGGCCCCAGACACTCAGAATTGAGTCCAAGAAGGTAGTGGAACTTGCTAGGAGAGCCATCCTGGCAAAAGATGAGCTTAGATGCATTTTCTACTTCTAATCTCATAAAGTGGTAGAGCAAATGGACCATAAAGTCCCCTATGGGTCCTGTGACTCTTCGCTAGATCTTTTTATATACACTTATTTTTCCTTTCTAAATGGAGCTCCTCTGGAGCCTTACAGAATATTTTGCATATGATCCATATTTTTAAAATTGGTCTCAAACTCTTCTGTGTTTAGGGAATGCTTTTACAAAACAGAATTTTGGATGACACATTTCCCACCTGTGGACTCACTGGCACACTCCTGACGTCACCCTCCAACATCATGATGCTGTTTGGGAAGAAGTGTGCTCATCTTGATCAGCCTGCTCACGCCCTTGCGTGTTCCGGTATGAATTTGGTCTGTCTCAGCTTTGGCACGACTTTCTCTGCAGCTCCTCAACCTCACACCAGATTGCACCTTGTCGACGTTCTTTCTGACAAATTTTACTAGAAAGTTGGCTTGGAAGCAGCAAAAATACATTTCTTGGGTGGATAAAAATGTGATCATTTGCCTATGATGTGACACACATGAGGATAGATGCTACTTTTAAAAGATTAAAGTTAAGACAAGGGGACCAAACAAGCACTGCGGGTGATGAAGGCTGTTGCCTGTCCTCCGGATTGCATTCTCCCTTGTTCCCTGGGAGGAAGCTGTAGCTGAACCCATGGTTCAGTCAGTCTCAAGTCCCAGACGCCTTACCACCCCATGAGTCTAGCAGGGCGAGAGGCGAGGGACGCGGCCTTGTGCACTTGGGTCTGCGCTCTCTGCCTTTCCTGAGCTGGAACTTCCAAAGGCCCACCACCCTGCTTCCAGCACACACTGAGGTCCACGCCTCAGAGCAGAGGTGGCAAGCTTTTCCTAGAAAGGGCCGACTGGTATATATTTCCAGCTTTGCCACCAGACAGTCTTTGGCTCATGTTGTGAAAGCACCCAAAGAAGATACGTAAACAGATAGGCATGACTGGATTCAAATAAAATGTTCTTTACAAAAGCAGGTGGCAAGCCGGATCAAGCTCACAGGCCTGAAGTTTTCCAACTCCTGCCTCACAGTGGAGACTGTGGATAGAAAGAGGTGCCCAGGTGAGGGCCTGGGGCTCCCCACAGACCAGAGCCCTCTCCTCTGGGGCCTGTTTCGCCACCCAGCACATGAGCGGACTTGCTACCTCTTCTCAGGCTCAGTTCACAAGGAGACTTGAGCTGAGCTCTAGCCTCTGGAGATGGACTGACTCATCACCACCTCTTACTTCTCCCAAAGTGAAACTGAAAAGTCACTCAGTCGTGTCTGACTCTGCGACCACATACAGTCCATGGAGTTCTCCAGGCCAGAATACTGGAGTGGGTAGCCTTTCCCTTCTCCTAACCCAGGGATCGAACCCAGGGGATCTTCCCTGCCCAGGGATCAAACCCAAGTCTCCTGCATTGCAGGCAGAACCAGCTGAGCCACCAGAGAAGCCCAAGGAGGTTTGCCCAAGGAGGTTCTCCCTAGGAGATTCTTACTTCTCCCAAGGAGGTTCTAAGTGACTCCTTCCTCTCTATTTCATTTAAGGAAGAGAGACTAGTGTTCTCAAATGCCACCTGTCCCTCTGGCCTTTTGTCTTATACTTTCTTGAAACTAAGACACAGGTTCCAGTGGCTGCTCTGAAGTCTCTCCGGCTTCCTGGGGAGCAGATTCACATCTAGATATAACACGTGAAGGAGGTAAAATCTTGGGAGGGGGGTGGGATTTTTCGGTCCCTCCTCTATCCAAAAGCCTCTGTCCCCTCCTATGATGTCTCTTCTACATTCTAGCCTTGGATCAGTGCCTTTTCCCAGCTTTAAGTTAAAGGGATAGCTCATAAAACATTTTCCCCATTTGATTTGTTTTTGTTTTGCTTTTTCCAACCATAAACTCTATGAACTTTAGGGAAAATCTGGAAAATAGAAAGTTGAAAAGTTATGCGTGGTGCAACTCCCACACATAATCATAGTTACCAATTCTGGTGTATTTTTTATTTGTTTTTGGTTTGTTTCATTCTGTGTTTTCAGTGGCTAAGTCAAGTCTGACTCTTTGGCAACCCCATGGACTATAGACTGCCAGGCTCCTCTGTCCATGGAATTTCCCAGGCAGGAATACTGGACTGGGTTGCCATTCCTTCTCCAGAGGATCTTCCTGACCCAGAGATTGAAACTGCATCTCCTACACTGCAGGTGGATTCTTTACCACTGAGCCACCAGAGAAGCCCTTTGGGTTTGTTTTTAAGCATAATTTAAGAAAACTATTTAAAATCAAAAGGGATGAGAGTCAATTATTAAAGAAATTGGAATTGGTGAATAACACACAGCCATGTCAGATATTTCTACCTGAGGGCTTGACAGAAGGGGTAACATTTCAGTTTGGTCTTAGATTTTAGAAAGCATTATGAAGAAGAGAGAATAAGGAAAAAATCCTATGATAAAAGAAAAAAGCATAGAAGCATTAAAGTATACACACATATGAATAATTTAATGGCCAACTGTGGTCTTCAGAAATCTATTAAATTTTGTGCTTCAGTTTGTTTATGCATTGGGGATAGTCATATTTGCCTTTTTACCATCCTAGAAAATGGAATGTTAAGATAATCCATTTTCAAGTACTTCAAACACTTCAAAGGAAAGGCATCTAAAAATCAGCATAGTTGAGGTATCAGATTTTTATGATTCTTACTATTATGATTTTATTAACTGTAATAATATAACATAATCCTCCTGGTCATTGCTATGAAAAATTTGCAATAAAAGGGTATTGCAAGCTTTTAATAAATACTTGTTTTTATTATCCAGGCTTTTATTCATAAGGAAAATCTATTAGGAAACCATACCTACTCTAGGTTAAATGAGAATAATATTACAATTTTTTTTTCTGGATGTTTCTGACTGTGATTGTAATGTCTCACAATAACATTTAAAGTTAATTTTCAATTTTAATCATGATTAATTTGGCTCTCTCAAAATCAGGCTGTGTATTATTCAAGTAACACTTTTCAGTGTCATGAAAACAGGAGCACAGCTGTGTGTTCAAAAATAAACATTTCAGTTGCAGACACTTGCAAATAGTTCAGGGAATGTGTTAATATGACAGTAGTAATATTTCAGGTATTTCTGCTTACCTTGTGAAAAAAATAGCATCTAAAAAGCAAGGTAACAAAGAGAAAAAATGACAAGTAATCTTAAATGCTCACATGAATACTTGGAAATGTCAGATATTTAATCATTATAATCTTGAATTCCCCATGTTTCATGTGAGCATTATAGCTTACATAAAATGTCATATAAAATTATACAGGATTATATCCAAACTTTATATTTTATTCTAATGTTCACATGGGTTAAATAAAAATCTACTTGTTTAGACCCACATGGGAGTAATCTCACTTTTATTTTGCAGTTTCAATTTTATAGTTTCATCAATCAAAAATAGATTTATTTTGAAAAGAAACTATATATAGTTCAGGTGTGACAGGTATGGAAATAAACTCAAGCATACAGGAAACATCCCAGTTCTTATGGCATTTAAATCAAATTGAAAAGACTGACTCCAATATTTTCAGACTTCTAGGAATACTGTGGAGGCCCCAGATTCCCTTTGGGTCCTTCTCCTGAAGAGAGCTTTCTGGGCCCTGCTCCACAGCAAGTGAGGTGGCAGCCAGCACCTAGGACTCCTCCTGGTGACCAGTGACCGCAGATTGTCCTGAGTCTCATCGCATCTCCCAGGGTCGCTGGGTCATGGTGTACTCCATGTCCATCTGCACAGAGGGCTGGATGGACCATAGGGATTGAAGGCCTGTATGCTCATGGGCCCTGATTGGCACAGGCTGGGCAGAGGCCTCATCTACATGGAAGCCCGTTGCTTTTGTCCTGCATCTGGTGGAGGGGGACATGCCTCTTTCTGTTTGAACAAAAGCTTCTCCTGTGGACTTAGCAGGGCTTCTTTCTCCAGCACTTCCTCCTCCCTGCACTTCTTCCTTCCTCCATGTCCTCCTCCTGAGCTTCCTCCTCTGGTGCTTCCTCCTTCCCACATTTCTTTCTCTTGCACTTCCTCTCCTGCATGTCTTCATTTTGGCCTTTCCTCTTCCTCTCCAGCACTTCCTCCTTCAGCACTTCCTCTTCCCCACATTTCCTCTCTCACGCTTCCTCTCCAGCACTTCCTCTTCCACACTTTCTCCTTTGGCCTTTCTTCCTCCCCACAATTGTTCCCCCCAGCACTTCTTCCTTCAGCCCTTCCTCCACCCCACACTTCCTCTCCAGCACTTCCTCCTATGCACTTCCTCTTCCCCACACTTCCTTCTTTGGCCCTTCCTCCTCCCCACAATTCCTCCCCCCAGAAGTTCTCCCTTCAGCCCTTTCTCTACCCCCCTACTCCCCCTCCAGCACTTCCTCTCCCACACTTCCTCTCCAGCACTTCCTCCTATGCACTTCCCCTTCCCCATACTTCCTCCTTTGGCCCTTTCTCCGCCCCACACTTCCCCTCCAGCACTTCCTCCTATGCACTTCCTCTCCTGGTACTTCCTCCTCCCTGCCTTCCTCCTTCCCACATGGCCAGGGAGCCCAGACCCAGGGGCTGCCCTTCACAGCTCTCTGTCAGGTCCTCTCCCCCTACCCAGAAAGGCAGTCTCTTCTCTAAGCAGCCACTTTTCACAAGCAGTGTTCCTCTCATTCTCCTCAGGGGCCCCCAGCACAATCTGTTTTTGAGGATCTAGGACTTTGCAAAAGAGCGAGAAGGCTTTGGATACTGGCTTGGGCTCTCTGCCCGTCTAAGTATGGAAGCCCTCATGAAAAGGGGTTGCCAGGCCTGACTGCCAGCATGGGACAGGGGACAGGGGTAAATTAAGATAGTGTCATGTCAAATTCCCACCACACAGGTATCATGGGGCAATGCCCAGGGATAATGGTCATGATCTGCCGTTCCTCTCACTTTAAAGGAGGAGGAACTGGGTTTTTGTCAGACCGTTCATCTTGAACGTGAGGTGCTGTTCAGGGTAAGAAGGATGGGGCTGCTGCTGCTGCTGCTGCTAAGTCACTTCAGTCGTGTCCAACTCTGTGCGACCCCATAGATGGCAGCCCACCAGGCTCCCCCATCCCTGGGATTCTCCAGGCAAGAACCCTGGAGTGGGTTGCCATTTCCTTCTCCAATGCATGAAAGTGAAAAGTGAAAGTGAAGTCGCTCAGTTGTGCCTGACTCTTAGCAACCCCATGGACTGCAGCCTACCAGGCTTCTCCATCCATGGGATTTTCCAGGCAAGAGTACTGGAGTGGGTTGCCATTGCCTTCTCCAAAGGATGGGGAGAGAGCCCCAAAGTCATAAAGGCTAGAAGAAAGTCAGGAAGAGTCCAGTGATGAGGACAGCAGAGGAGGAGTCCTGAGGAAGAAGGGGAGGCTGGCCTGATGATGGGGTTGGGAGAGGCTGCCCCGAGTGTCCTGCAGGACGTCCTGCTGTGCAGTGTGTGTCCTGGTTCTTTATCTCCTCCTCGAGAGATTTTCCAGGCTTTGGGGGTGAGATTTGTTATTTGTAGGTCATATTACCGGAGAAGGTAATGGCACCCCACTCCAGTACTCTTGCCTGGAAAACCCCATGGACAGAGGAGCCTGGTAGGCTGCAGTCCATGGGGTCGCTAAGAGTCGAACATGACTGAATGACTTCACTTTCACTTTTCACCTTCATGCATTGGAGAAGGAAATGGCAACCCACTCCAGTGTTCTTTCCTGGGGAATCCCAGGGACGGGGGAGCCTGGTGGGCTGCCGTCTATGGGGTCGCACAGAGTCGGACATGACTGAAGTGACTTAGCAGCAGCAGGTCATATCACTGTGCTGAGACTGTCCTCCAGAGTGATTCTGTACATTGCCAAGCAGTGTGCTATACCTCACAGCCACAGGAAAGGCTGCGTTAGAGAGTAAGTCAGAGATGAGCTAAAATCCCTTATGAGAATGGCTGCAATTAAAAAATGGAAAGTACCAAGTGTTGGTTGAGTTGTGGAGGAACTGGAATGCCTCTTCACTAACAACAGGATGTAAGTTGGTGTAACCACTTTGGAAAGCCCGTTGTCAGTAGCTGTTAAAGGGAACACATGTATACCCTGTGGCCCCGCACTGAATTCTTAGGTGGATGCCCAATGGAAGTGCACATATGTGCACTGAAGGACATAGACTATTCATAACAGCCTCAGACTGTCCATCAAACTGCCACTAAAAGTCATAAGTAAGTGGAAGTGTGTTTATAAAATGGGATTCTATATAGTAATGATCAGGAACCATTTATAATTACACATAGCAATAGAGCTGATTCTCACAAGCAGAATATTAAATGAAATAAGTCAGATATGAAAGATTATATCCTCTGTGACTCTATCCTATAGAGACAAATACAGGCAAAACCATGTCAGTGGGGTTGCAAGTTGGGGTGGCAGTTATCATTGTGGAGGGGATGGTGACAGGAAGGAAGTACAAAATGTTGCCCATGTTCTATTTCGTTATCTGGGTGCTGTTTGGAGTTCGTGAAAATATAGCAATCCGTATAGTTATTATGTGTGCATTTTTCCTTATGTTTCTCATACTTCAATAAAAAGGTAAAACCAAAAAAGTGAATTTAAACTTTGCTGCACTTTAGATACTGACTTTTTATCAAGACTGTAGTTCTGATAAAAATATTGAATAGGAATAGAATTGAATATGAAATCATTTTGTATCCATCAGCCCCTCATACAAAGAACTGAAAAATATCACTAGTGGAGATACAAAGAACTGAAAAATATCATTAGTGGAGGAACTTGGGGAGTGGAATTATCTATTCTCAAAGAGAGTCGGCATCAGAAATTGGCTGACATTTTTGTTTCTCCCACAGCAATGCAAAGATAAAGACAAAAATTAAATGAGATCATGTTGTAGATGACAAACAAAGCCTTGCATGCAGTGTGCACGCTAAGTCGCTTCAGTCATGTTTGACTCTTGTGACCCCATGGACTGTAAGCCCACCAGGCTCCTCTGTCCATGGGATTCTCCAGGCAAGAGTACTGAAGTGGGTTGCCATTTCCTCCTCCAGGGTTGTGCACAGTAGCACTGAGAAAGTGGAGCTGTCTCTGTTTCTAAGGGCTTTAACTGTGTGGTCCAAGCAGAGAGGCACACATTGATCAAGATAACATCCCCCAGGTAGGCTTATTGATGTTGCCCACCTTGGACCTGTCTCCAGTTTAAGTGTGTCTTGGAGCCCCAGTGTGGTCTGTTGGAAAGAGTTTGTTCTTAAGGACTCTAGATGAGCACCTAGTGTTGGTCCACACTTATGGAGTGTTTTGTGCCAGCTGTTGGTCAGAGCAGAGCTGATTGGAAGGAGGGGAAACTTGTACAAATCACTAGGAGCTCAGTTCAGTTCAGTCAGTTCAGTCGCTCAGTCATGTCCGACTCTTTGCGACCCCATGAATCGCAGCACGCCAGGCCTCCCTGTCCATCACCAACTCCCAGAGCTCACTCAGACTCACATCCATCGAGTCAGTGATGCCATTCAGCCATCTCATCCTCTGTCATCCCCTTCTCCTCCTGCCCCCAATCCCTCCTAGCATCAGAGCCTTTTCCAATGAGTCAACTCTTTGCATGAGGTGGCCAAAGTGCTGGAGTTTCAGCTTTAGCATCATTCCTTCCAAAGAAATCTCAGGGCTGATCTCCTTCAGAATGGACTGGTTGGATCTCCTTGCAGTCCAAGGGACTCTCAAGAGTCTTCTCCAACACCACAGTTCAAAAGCATCAATTCTTCGGCTCTCAGCCTTCTTCACAGTCCAACTCTCACATCCATACATGACCACAGGAAAAACCATAGCCTTGACTAGACGAACCTTTGTTGGCAAAGTAATGTCACTGCTTTTGAATATGCTATCTAGGTTGGTCATAACTTTCCTTCTAAGGAGTAAGCGTCTTTTAATTTCATGGCTGCAGTCACCATCTGCAGTGATTTTGGAGCCCCCAAAAATAAAGTCTGACACTATTTCCACTGTTTCCCCATCTATTTCCCATGAAGTGATGGGACCGGATGCCATGATCTTAGTTTTCTGAATGTTCAGTTTTAAGCCAACTTTTTCATTCTCCTCTTTCACCTTCATCAAGAGGCTTTTTAGTTCCTCTTCACTTTCTGCCATAGGGTGGTGTCAAGTGGTCTGGAAAGGTGGCCTAGGGTGTGTGGATGTTATAAATGCAAGTCTTAGATACATATTTTAAGTTGGATGACCCTGTTGATGGGGTCTTTGTTTGTTTGGTTTCCCACCCTTAGGTAGTCTTGTATTTCACAGAGGAGGGAAAGTCATAGAAAGGTTAAGTAGTTGGCTCATTGTCACAAGGGTAATCAGGGGCCTAGCCAGGATCTGAACCAAGGGTCTAAGACGTTAGCAAGGAAACCATGCTGTTGAGTAATGGTTCATGTTTATATCACCGAGTCCAGACAGAACAGAATGGCTCAGCCACAATTCAAAGACAGAAGGGTCCAGATGTTAGAGATTAATCCAGACAGTAGATGATGTCTAGCTCGAGGAGTCTTGGAAGTCTCTTAAATATTTTGCTGGAAGATTTTGGTACAAATTAATAAAGAGGAATCTCAATTAAATAGAGGGGAGAGACCAGCAGGGGGAGCTCTCACACCCTGTGATGATCACATAACACACCAGGCAGAAGAAAGACTCCTCTTTGCTAGAGGGGACTCATTGCTTAAGCTCTCATACCTTCCTTTTCTCTCTATTAAAGGTTTCATCTTCCCTTAATGGGAATTAGAGGAGGGGCCTTCATGCTGCTCATCATAGTTTCAGACTTTGAATTGCAATTCTCTGCTGATCCTGATTAAACCCATGTTCACTGGAGAAATACCTGGCAGTCTATTTGTTTCAGGTCAAGAGTTTCCTCCCCTGGAGTAGGAAATGGCAACCTACTCCAGTATTCTAGCTGGGAAAATTCCATGGATAGAGGAGCCTGGCAGGCTATGGTCCATAGGGTCGCAAAAGAGTCAGATACTACTGAGTGCACACACACGCACACACGCAAGTTTCAAACATAATTGAAGTTTATTTAAAAGTCTAAAATAGTTTCTTACAAACAAGAAAAGGCTCCAGCGTAATCAACTGGATACATGTTAATAGCAAATGGTCATTTAAGCTCTTCTATATTATTAGAACAGTTTTAAATCAATATTCTGAGATAATACACTTAAGTTGCCAAAAAATTTCTTTTTGCATTTCTTAGTAAAGTATTATTTTTTCTGTCAAGCAACATTTAAAATGCATTTCTTTCCTATTAGTGGAATTTCATGAGCCTGTTCAGTACCACGTGGAAGTAATCAAGTCCCATTATGAACCCAACACCAATTTCAAAGCAGCTTAACCCACTTGTACCAGCAGCTGTGCACTTTTTAACTCACAGTTGAACTTTTTAAATCCCTTTGTTTTCATTTCGAGTCTGCTTCTCTGATGTAAGTTAATTGCTTTGGCAGGATTTGGGTCCTGCTGGGGTTTTCACAACTGGGACCAGCACTCACTCCACTGGGGGCTGGCAGTAGATGGTGGGCATGGTGCCTGGGAGTGAAGCTTAGTGTCCTCTGGTGGACAACCAGCGCTCTCTTTGCTTCCGGGGCTCTTGTGGGCTTTTATAGATCACTCAGGCTTGGGTGAAGAGTTATTTCAGTGACTGAGAGCATGGCTGCAGGCCCCCACCGGCCTCATTCTCTGGCGGAGTCCTAGCCAAGAGGCATGGTTCCTTGACCATGAGTGCTGAAGTTGGGCCTCATGGAAATCTCCAGTTTAGTCTTTTCTCCCGATCCTGACCCTGAATCCAGGTCAAGGGACCCTGGTGGCTGGCAAAGGCAGCACTAATGAAGGGAAACCAGAAGCCTGTCCAGGGCTCCCCCAGTGAGCCCACGAGGATCTCAGTAATGACCCTGAGAAAGTCTGGACTCACCTGCTGTAGCATCGCCTAATATCCTTAGTTGAGTGTCACTCGAAGAATTGATAGGAACAATTTCAACATGGGACATCGCAGCCCAGACAAGGCCAAACTACCTTCTGAAGAAGGGCTCGGTCACTCCCTGTTGCTTTTGGAGGAGCTGACTTGCTTGCCTTGCGTGGGGGAAGACTTGCCTGCCCAGAGCTGGCCTGCAGCCCATCCTGCTGACTCAGGTGCCTTCCTGCTTCCTTCTGAGTTTGAAGAGCGCTGCCCTCATTTACAAAATCCTATATCTGCATCGTCAGCAGAAGGCTCTTCCCCTTGTCCACGGCTCTCAGTCTGGAAGCCAGCTCGTCTGTGGACATCCGGTCTCTGTGACTGTGCCCCTCTGGCCACCCACCCTGATGCTGTCCACCCCAGCCAGCTGACATTCTGCGCACTCTGCTTGGACTCTGGGCACACTGAACTGTGTCCTGCTCCTATTACTGTATTGTAGAAACTAGGTCTCATTTTGAAATCCAAACATTGCATAAGAGAACAATAGAGAAAGGAATTTTCCGAAGACTTAGTTTTAGGACAGATGAATATTTTTAAAGGCGCAACATGGCTTCATCAGAGAAAAAGTAGCTTCCTTTGTTCCCATTATAAAAGCGATTCAAGATCTCTGAAGAAGACTCCGGGAAATGCTGGGTGCTAAGATACCATGCTAAGCACTGCACATGGTCATTCCCTCACTCCCTCATTCTTTGATTCAGCACAGGGAGGAGAGTGGAAAACAAATGGACAACAGCTCTGCTCCCACGGGTCTTGTATTCCAATGCAGTAAATAGGCAACAAAGAAACAGAGGGTTGCAGACAGTTCAGTCAGCTCACAAAATTATATATCATTAAGAAATTAATAAAGGGCTTCCGAGGTGGTGTTAGTGGTAAAGAACCCACCTGTCAATACAGAAGACACAGGGGCCACGGGTTTGATCCCTGCATCTGGAAGATCCCTGGAGGAGAAATGGCAACCCAGTCCAGTGTTGTTGCCTACAGAATCCCATGGACAGAGGAGCCTGGTGGGCTACAGTCCACAGGATCCCAAAGAGTTGGACACGACCGAGGCGACTGAGCACACAAGGAATAAAGAGTGATGGTGCGGGGTCTAGTAAGGAGAGGCAGTAAGCCTGAGGAGGCAGCATTTAAAGAGACCTAGCTCTGGAGGCGGAGGAGAGAAGCATGCTGGGTACGTGGTGGGGGACATGCTCGTGTGAACTGTGATGGGCTGGATGTGGGGTGAGGGAAAGGTGTGGACAGTGAAACTCAGGGTGAGCAGTTAGGTGAATAACATTAAGATTTCCTGAGGCGATAAAAGCCTCATGTGTTCCTCACAGTGGTCCTCGGAGGTGGGTTCTATTACGCTTCCTAATCCTATCCCTGTGTTCGTCTCTCAGCTGTGTCCGACTCTTTGTGACCCCACGGACTGTAGTCAGCCAGGCTCCTCTGTCCGTGGGATTCTCCAGGCAAGAATACTGGCATGGCAACCCACTCCGGTATACTTATCCCACCCTAAACCTCCGTGTACCTTTACACTGAAACTGTATCTCTCCTAAACTATCCCTATAGCTATTACAACACACAGGAAGACTAAACCCAACGGCTGGAAGGTAACTTGGCTCGGGACCTGTGATTAGGAAGCAGTGAGCCGGGGTTTGAGCCTGTTCTGACTGGACCCAGGGTCCACACCTTTCTCCACTCTAAGATTACTCTTCACTTACCAACCACCAACCACCGTTGTCAGCATCTTGACTTCCTTTTGGCCTTAACATGTATTTCTGTCTTTTTAAAAACAGACCTGTGACATATAACCTTATGAACTATCCCATAAACCATTATAATATTAGAGCATTATTAAACACACTTTATAACATCTTCCATGCAAACTATCATCTTTCAAATGTTTCTTTTCAAGAGAATAAGGCTTTGGGCAACAGTTTTGGGGGGGAAAACAGGTAAATGGCCTGAGAAAGTTTTCTCAAGGGCAGGAGATGGGGAGTGAAGAACAAATAAATGTTGTTTTCCTTATTAAATGTATGTTTCTCTAAGATTCTCACCTGGATGTGAAATGTTGTTGCTTTAGTTGCTAAATTGTGTCTGTTTCTTTCGCCACCTCATGGACTATATCCCACCAGGCTCCCCTGTCCATGAGATTTCCCAGGCAAGAATATTGGACTGGGTTGCCATTTTCTTCTCCAGGGGATCTTCCTGACTCAGGGATTGAAGCTGCATCTCCTGTATTGGCAGGCGGATTTTTTTTTTTACCACTGAACCACTTGGGAAACCCAATATATAAACATACATTTGAAAAATCATCGCATTATATAAAGCATCTTACTGTACATTGTGTATTAGTAAACTGATTTAAGAATTATTTACTTTTATTCTTCAAAATTACCTTCAAACTTCAAAATAAATCTTTAGGTCTGAGCTCTGAGCCAGAGTAATTTGCCTATTTCTTGCTTGCCTATTTCTTGGTATCTAATTTGAAATTACAGCATGTACTCTGCCTCATTGTTTGATTCTGGCTCCTGTGGTTTCAAGTAGTGGAGACCCAATCAAGCTAGTTCAAGTAACAATAGTGGTTACCTTAGATTGAGTTAGCTGCAGAGATTGAAAGTGAAAATCTATCAGTCATGTCCGACTCTGTGATGCTATGGACTGTAGCCTGCCAAGCTCCTCTGTCCTTGGAATTCTCCAGGCCAGAATACTGGAGTGGGTAGCTCTTCCCTTCTCCAGTGGATCTTCCCAACCCAGGAATCAAACCGGGTTCTCCTGCATTGCAGGCAGATTCTTTACCAGGCGAGCTAATCCACCTGCAATGCAGGAGAACCCGGTTTGATTCCTGGGTTGGGAAGATCCACTGGAGAAGGGATAAGCTACTGACTCCAGTATTCTTGGGCTTCCCTGATGGCTCACATACTGAAGCAAGCAGGAATTTTAACACTGGAAGATGACTTGGGAGGAGCAAGTCCAGGGGTGTCAGAGTCTTGGGAAGAAAGAAGCTCTGCAGAAAATGATGTATGATGGGTTGTGATACAGCGCACTGTGGCTTCTGCTCTGCGGGAGCCTGACGGACACAACAGGTCTTCTAGGGAACCTCCCCCACCCACTGACAGGTCCGAAGGATAAGTTGGGGCTTTGAGGGTCCAGGATGCAGGAAGGAGGGGTTTGCCTGCCTGGCTCCTGCTCATCCTATCCCCCTGATAAGAGTTTGTCCCGGGGGCTTCGACTCCCTCTCATTTGCAAGTTGTCAGGAGGCACCTACAGTGACTGGTTGGGAAGTTTGGTTCAGCACCTGGGATTGTGAGTCGGGGAGCGGGCCCTGCTCACCCTGCAATGTGGGCTATTGGGAGGTGGGTGTTGGAAGGCTCTGACGTGGCACCTAGTACTTGTGACTGACACATCTGAATAGCACTGGGCTGAGTACTATGCCTGGATGATCCTGTTGAAACCTCATCAAAACCCTCTGAGGTATCTAATTTGCACTTGACTTATAGTTAGAAAAATGTAAAGGATAAGTGGTGGAACTGGAATTTTCATGCAGGAAGGTGGACCTGAGAGTTCACACCTTAACCATTGCGCTGCCCTTCTAAAAGCTCTGGAACAGCACAGAGGGGCCTGTTAAAGCAGTGATATTCCAGAGGAATAGACAGTGGGTGCTCTTGGGAATTGGACCCCCCTGGAAGCCAGGCCATCTCAGAGGTTTCAGAGTCAGGGGCCTTCCTGGCACACCTGCTCCCGTCTGTGATTCCTGACCTTTCACGCATTCCTCGCGTCATCTTCCTCTGCCCCTCCTTGTCTCCAGTTTTGCATCACAGCCAGCTTCCCCTCACTCCCGAGCCTTCTCCAGGCCCCGAGTCCTGGCATCCTCTCAGACTCTCCCCTTGGGGTATACTGTTTCTGTGTCTTGGTTTTCCGTTTCTGTGTTACTCGGGAAAGCATTGGCCTGACATAGTTGTTAGAGTGTGTTGGCTATAAGCAACAGATTAATAAGTTCTATTTAAAGTGAATTCTTTAGAAACTTCCCTGGTGGCTCAGATAGTAAAGAATCTGCCCTCAGTATGGGAGAACCAGGTTCTACCATTGGGTTGGAAAGATCCCCTGGAGAAGAGAATGACTACCCACTCCAGTGTCTCTTGGCTAGAGAATCCCATGTCCAGAGGCGCCTGGCAGGCTACACTCCTTGGGTAGCAAAGAGTCAGACGTGACTGAGCTACTAACACATTCACTTCACTTCACAGGTAGATCACAGCAGTGCTGTTTGGAACTTACGGGACCTACGGATCTCTAGAGAGTCTCAGAAGGCGGCTCTGAAGGACACTCCTTGTATGTGCCATCTTTGGAATGTTCTTTTTCTTTTCCGCCTTTGTATGGCATGGCCTGAAATTTGAAGTTCTCACGAAGAGGATCTGATTGGTCAAGTGTCTGTGATGTACCAGCCCTCAGCCCTGCCAGGAAGTTTTACCAGGAAGTTAGTTGAAGGAGCTTCCGGTGATTCCTGGATTTGCGCTCCCCGCAGGATTGCAGGTGATGAGGGAGGGTGATTTCCCAGGTCGGTGTTAGGATGCTGTAAGGGAAGCAGGGGATGAAAGTCAGGTAGACAAAGTATGACAAAGGTTTCCCGTGCCCGGCTCACCCTTTCTCTCATTGCAGCACACGCCCCTCTGGGGCTGGTCTGCAGTGGGTGGTGGTGTAAAGTTGTAGCCAGCCTCAGTGTGTTTCAGAGTATAATGTAAATGACTCTTCAATTATCTGCTATTTTGAATTATTTATGCCACCACTTCCTCTTGAAGAACATATCTAACACGACTGTATATAAAACACAGTTAAAATAGATAGGCAACAAGTTCCAACTGTACATCACAGGGAACTATACTCACTATATTCACTATCTTGTAATACCCTATAATGGAAAAGAACCTGATTAAAATATATATATATATATTTTTTTGTTGTTGTTTAGTTGCTAAGTTATGTCCAACTCTTTGTGACCCCATTGACTGTAGGTTGCCAGGCTCCTCTGTCCATGGGATTTTCCAGGCAAGAATACTAGAGAGGGTTGCCATTTCCTTCTCCAGGGATCTTCCCGGTGCAGGGATCAAACCCGAGTCTTCTTTACTAGTGAGCCACTCAGAAGCCCTGGTTGGGCTTATATATAAATATAAACTAAGTCACTTTGCTGTGTGCTTGAAGCTAACACAACATGGAAAATTAAGTATAATTCAATTAAAAAATAAACTAATCTTGAAAGAGTATATTTGATCTGGGAGAAAGAGAAATTTGTAACGTGGCAACTAGATGATCTATGTCCAGATTAATTTATCTAAAGTGTAATTTTTGCCATGGATTCTTTCCAGAAGCTAGGACAGAGACTGGTGTATGACTGCCTCTTCTACTGTGTGCTGGGCACAGGTGCCACCCCAGGTCTCTACCTGGGCCAGGCCTCCTCTGAGCCTTGCAGGGGCGGCCACAGACTGGCCATTTGTAAACAGCACATGCCTGGCCGCCTGTCTCCTGCTCTCCTTCCACTGCTAATGTCACAAAGTGCCTCTGGCAGGATAAATAACTTTATTACTAAGCTGTGAAGTAGAGCAAGTTATTAATATTGTATGATTTGTATTCTATTCCATTTTTTCCCTCTAATGGAGAGATCTCACTATATTCTGGAAAACATATCTTTAAAACTGCTGACTAGCATGTCTTGCATGAACTGAATTAGGGAGTCCCTTTGCTGTTGGAATTTTGATTGGAAGTTTGTTTTAATAAGTCCATGTTTACTTCTGAGATGCTCATTTTCTTTTGGAATTCAATTGATTACGGCAGCCTAACTCTCAGTGGTAACTACAAGAAATTAGATTTTGCTGTGAAGCATAAACAGGCCCACAACTGATGATCTGATGCTCCGAGCATTATCAGGAGGCCGATAGAGGCTTTGTGTTGGAGGTAATTGACGCTGAAAGCTTTTGAAAATTGAAGTTTACAGGAGCAGACCCAAGTTGGTGATGTTTGTTTCATCTGAGGTTTTTGAATAAGACATGTTCTAGTACCATGTTATAAAGCACAGGTTTAGCTAAGATACTAAACTCAACATTCAAAAAGCTAAGATCATGGCAACCAGTCCCATCACTTCATGGCAATAGGTGGGGAAACAGTGGAAACAGTGACAGATTTTATTATCATGGGCTCCCAAATCACTGCAGACAGTGACTGCAGCCATGAAATTAAAAGGCATTCACTCTTTGGAAGGAAAGCTATAACATACCTAGACAGTGTATTAAAAAGCAGAGACATTACTTTGCCAGCAAAGGTCCATCTGGTCAAAGCTATGGTTTTTCCAGTAGTCATGTACAGATGTGAGAGTTGGACCTTAAAGAAGGTTGAGCACTGAAGAATTGATGCTTTCAAACTGTGGTGCTGGAGAAGACTCTTGAGAGTCCCTTGGACTACAAGCAGATCAAACCAGTTAATCCAAAATGGAATCAACCCTGAATATTCATTGGAAGGACTGACGTT
The DNA here is from genome assembly GCF_019923935.1 of Bubalus bubalis. NCBI lineage: Eukaryota > Metazoa > Chordata > Mammalia > Artiodactyla > Bovidae > Bubalus > Bubalus bubalis. The sequence goes on along the minus strand of NC_059166.1, from coordinate 93,643,441 downwards.
GAAGCTGAGGCTCCAATACTTTGGCTGCCTCTTTGATGCAAAGAGCCGTCTCATTGGAAAGGACCCTGATGCTGGGAAAGACTGAAGGCAGAAGAAGGGGGCAACAGAGGATGGGATGGTTGGATGGCATCATCGACTCAATGGACATGAGTTTGAGCAAACTGTGGGAGATAGTGAAGGACAGGACAGTCTGGCGTGCTGTAGTTCATGGGGTTGCAAAGACTTGGACACGACTGAGCGACTGAACAACAACAACAACTAACCTCCTTAGCAACAGCAGAAACTAAGTTAGGAAGAAGAAAAGTAAAATTCCCTCCAGACCAGAGTGATTACTCTTTGAGGAACAGAGCCCGAACGGGGTCTGCTTATACCGCAGACTGAGCTAGGTTTGATATGGGTGTATTGCCCTTGGGCCATTCATAACTAGGAATGTAATTTTTTCCTTTTATTGATGTTCAGAAATCAAGAGTCTGTCTTATCTGTTTTATTAGTTGATTAAAAGATGAAACTCTCTGAAAAGACTCAGGAGATTGGTGTTAATCCTGGTTTTCCCCCAGCTCAGGTGACTGTCGCCTTTGCGTCCCCAGCAACAGAAACACCTGGCATGTGGCCTGGACATGCACACTCCTGCCCCAGGGGGTGCCCGGGTTGGGGCTGTTCCTGGCTCACCTCCCGGGAACAGGCTGACACCCTTCTCCCCCGCTGACCAAACCTCACTACTGTCTTAGTGGTGACGCACGATAGTGACACAGCTCCAACTGATGGGAATCCGTCCATCAGGCACCTTCACCCGGCAGGGATCTGCTCCTCTGGGCGGCCTGTTGTTGTTCAGTTGCTAAGTGGTGTCTGACTTTTTGCGACACCAAGGGCTGCAGCACTCCAGGCTTCCCTGTCCTTCACCGTCTCCCGGAGTTTGCTCAAACTCATGTCCACTGAGCCATTGATGGTGGTCTAGCAAGCCAAACCAGGCCTCTGTGTATTTATATCAGGCTGACATAAGGAGTCACCACGATGATTAAGTCTCCGAGGTTCTTCCCACACCAGACTCTGAATTTGACAGTGGCCCTGAAATCTGATGTAGAGCCTGTAGTCATTCTGTCTGGTATTCAACTCTAGGGGTATGACTGTTCCCTTGAAAATGTTCTAATTTTCCGTAGTGTCCATGTTGATTCTACCAGTAGTTAATACGTAATGAACACAACTGTATTATGATGTAAACATTAGCATGGGTTAAATAAAAAGGTACAGTCACAGTGCGTGCCAGCTATCCAGGCACTAGCCTACGAGTTCCACGAGAGCCTGGCCTTTGTTCACGCCCTCATGGCCTGGCTCAGAGGAGAAGTCCAGAAGTATGTGTTGAGTCAGCTAGCAACTCCTACAGTAATGATAATATATAAAGTGATGGTGTCTTTCATTGTTTGTACTATCGTTGGGGGGTGGGGGAAACCTGCCTTGAGTGAACTTAATCAGAAAAAAAGATGCTGTCCCGGATGAAGGGTAGGGCTTGGCCTTAGGATAAACTCTCAAGGACCCAAATCAACAGGCTTTGTGTGTCCATCTCTCAGCCCTGGTTTGCTCAGCGTGCTCCACGAGTGACTCAGCCACAGACAACACCTCGAATCACGTTTCAGGTTTACTGTCAGGGAGGGACCACCCCCTTAGTTTTAACCCTGCCTCAGATTTTACCCAAACTCACAGCGGCAGGGAAGAGTTCAGTGGAAGACCTTTTATCAAGAATCTGTTAGTCCATGTTTAAAAACAGGTTAAAGAACAGAAAACTTTAGCGTATATTTCTTAAACATTTCATACTAACTTGAGTTAAGTTGCCAATCTTTCAATGTAAAGCCAAGACTTTTTTTTTCCCAGTCTGGAAATATTGTTTGGATATCCATCCTGTTCTTGAAAACAATCAGACCTTCATGCATTATCCTTTCCAACTGTGATTCCTTTAAGATGGAACAAAGACTCAGAGATACTTGCTGTCAGTCTGAGTACAGAATCCCTCCAGATGTTTGAGTCCCCTCAGCTGTGGACAGTGGTATTTCTCATTATTTATTTGACAGATCTGTGTGTGTGTGTGTGTGTGTGTGTGGTGTGTGTGTGTGTGAGATTCGCCATCATCTGTTTTTCCCAAAACTCTCAGGATATATTTCACAAGAATAAAATTTTCATTTCTGAGGCACTCATTTTATATTTGCTCAGTATTTAATGACATTGCATACTTACCAGAACTGTAAAACTGATGGGCATAAATGAACCTGGCTCTTGGTTAGTACACACCTTAAAAGGGACAAGAAGTGCGTAAACACTCTGAATGACAGCAACCAACCACCTTGCTCGGCAAGCCCTGGGCACTGGCAGGTCTGAGGAGCAGGATTAAACACTGTTGAGCTTAACAAAAGTCACATCACACTGCCTCTGGGTCCCCACAGTGAATGGAGGGACAGACGGGAGCATATGAAACATGGAACACGGGCTGTGTGTAACAGCATCTTAATGAAGAACAAAGAGGAGGCGGTCGCTATTTCTGCCTCAGGGCTGGAGGTCAGCGGACCTGCATTTTAAGAATGGCAGAGGAAGAAGGGAATGTTGAGAACCATACCAGGGTTAGGGTTAGGGGTATAATGAAAGGAGAGTGGAGAGCTTGTGGCAGAGTCCCACTGTCGAAGGTCCTGGATCATTGAAAACTTAAGAAATATCGAAACAAATTTGTGAAAATTCTGATCTATTTTGAATGTTGACATTTAACAAATGAAGACCAATAACTTACACTGTTGCTGCTGCTGCTAAGTTGCTTCAGTCGTGTCCGACTCTGTGCGACCCCATAGATGGCAGCCCACCAGGCTCCCCCATCCCTGGGATTCTCCAGGCAAGAACACTGGAGTGGGTTGCCATTGCCTTCTCCAATGCATGAAAGTGAAAAGTGAAAGGGAAGTCGCTGAGTCTTGTCTGACTCTTAGCGACCCCATGGACTGTGGCCCACCAGGCTCCTCCATCCATGGGATTTTCCAGGCAACAGTACTGGAGTGGGGTGCCACTGCCTTCTCCGAATAACTTACACAGAAGGTGCTATTCACAAGAGATCACAGGACTGATTTTTAAAAGCCACCCAGGCACAATGGGCCAGCAGTGGGGCAGGTTTAAAATTGCATGACCGAGTTGAATCATAAGCATACTGTTGGTGTATTTATGTGACTCTAGGTGCATAGTGTTGTTTGGAGATAATTCCCAAAGCCCAGCTTTGATGCGGTTATGGATGTTCCACCACAGTTCGCGGGGCTCCCCCAGGCATGCCTCCGTACTCACTCACACCCAGAGTGTGGCACTTGAAGGTGACTGGAGACTGAAAATGACTGGCTAGATGATGAGATGCAGAGCATGTTATTTGTTTATTGGCTGTGCTGGGTCTTTGTTGCTATGCACTGTCTTTCTAATTGTGCTGAGTGGGGACTAATTGTGCTGAGTTGAGGAGCATGGCTTCTTATTGCGGTGGCTCCTCTGATGCTGGGAAAGATTGAAGGCAGGAGGAGAAGGGGATGACACAGGGTGAGATGATTGGAAGGCATCACCGACTCCATGGACATGAGTTTGAGCAAGCTCTGGGATATGGTGAAGGACAGGGAGGCCTGGCATGCTGCAGTCCATGGGGCCACAAAGAGTCGGACACAACTGAGCAAGTGAACAACAATTCTTGTGCCAGAGAACAGGCTCTAGGGAGCAGGCTCAGTAGTTGTGATGCATGTGTTTAGTTGCCACATGGCGTGTGGAATCTTCCCAGATCAGGAATCAAGCCCATGTCCCCTGCTTTGGCAGGTGGCTTCTTAGCCATGGACTACAAGGGAAGTCCCAGGGTATGTTTTAACTATGCAACAATGGGAGATAAGAGACAAATCATGAAAAGACCTTGTGGCTGTGCTCAAAAACTTGAAACAAATAAAGTCGACAGAGAACCCCATAGTTGCCCTCTCTGAAAAAACTCTTGGCAGTCACAAGCCAATCCTTGCATCTTTCCATTCTTTATATCATTTTCTTTGTAAGACTGTGATCCTCTCCTAAACATACCAGTTGAGTTCAGAATTAAATACTGAATCATTGTGGATGCATCAGATTCGAGAGCAAAACAGTGAAAAATACCCTTCATTGAGTCACTTGGTTTGTGAAATGCTCTGGCCTTAAAGATAAAATTTTGGCTTAGGTTGAATATAAAAAATGTTCAGGAAAACACTTGGCACTGGAGCTTTGCACAGATTCTGACCTTGATAAAGCATCCTAGAGTCTCCCAGTTTCCACTGTTCTCCAGGACTCCCCAGACATTCCTCATGCTGACATAACCTACCAGGGATCTGACTGGTGATGCTCCCCCTGCAGGGCCGTGTCTTTACCCTAACAGGTACATGGTGATAGATGTCATAAACACAGACAGCAGCGACCTCAAAAGGTTGTAGTGTCTCAAAGAAAAAAATAAAGGGCTGAGTGGTGCGACCTGTCAAAGAATATGATGATCAAGTCTATTTCCTCGTTCTTGTTGAGAAGTCCGCACTTTTGAAAAAGAGCAGCACCCGTTTGGAAACATCACCAGGGAGAATAACCTTTAATTGAAGGCAGAGTATCTGACAGTAAGTCGTGGGTGGATTTTTAAGAGGGACGGAGGCTCTTATAATGAGCAGCCATACACTGGAAGGAATCACGAGGTACTTGACAGCCTTTCATGCATTAGGACTTTCCTCTTGGCCCCGAGTCACGGAGTTTGCTTCTTTCAGGCCTGACCAGGCACTGACAGCACAAACAAGCTGACTCTCAACACGACTGACTCAGTGGATTAAGGAAGACTTAAAAATAGACTGGGCATTTCTAGGAGTCACGAAATGTAAAATTATTTGGAATTTTGATGCTTTTTACTCGTCTTGATGATTTTTTTCCCATAGGAATAAAAAGATCTAATAGAAATGATTCAGTTTTTCATGTCAATGATTGATCAATAAAATGATAGAAATTTTTAAAAGTCAGGCAAAATGGTAGATGTGGTAGAGGCAGTGACATGTGAAGGTCAAACGTTGAGATCTTTGCATCAATGATGGACTCAGATGTCTGAATGGGCCCTGAGGTGACACTGGACCTGGGTGACCTGCCTGCATTTACTATTTGTCTGTTTTGAACTTAGGGTGTCCACCTCTGCCCAGTTTCAAAGGAGAGGATGTGTCTGTTTCATTAGACTCCTGATGAATGGATTGTGAATGAAATGATGTCAGTGGAATTATAAATAAAATCTTGCTATACATGTTTTTCCTTTGTTTCTACTTTTTCTAAATTGTTTTGATGGAGATAAGGTTTACATTGTATCATGGGTTGCTACTGTCACTTACCAACACTTATAGATATTAATCTATAGATCTTATAGATATTAATCTATTTTTAGATGAAGGCGGTAGTTCAGCAAGGGCCATAGCTTTTACTCTGACCCACATTAAAAAATGTATTATGAGTGTGTGTGTGTGCTCAGTCGTGTCTGACGCTTTGCAACCCCATGGACCGCCGGGCTCCTCTGTCTGTGGAATTTCCCAGGCAAGAATACTGGAGTGGGTTGCCATTTCCTCCTCCAGGGGAACTTCCTGACCCAGGGATTGAACCTGTGCCTCCTGCTTTGGCAGGCTGATTGTGTACCACTGTGCCACCTGAAAAGCCCAGTGTATTATATGAAAAGTGAAAGTGAAAGTCACTCAGTCCTGTCCGACTCTTTGCGACCCCACAGACTATTCAGTCCTTGGAATTCTCTAGGCCAGAATACTGGGGTGGGTAGTCTTTCCCTTCTCCAGGCGATCTTTCCAACCCAGGGATCGAACCCAGGTCTCCTGCATTGCAGGTGGTTTCTTTACCAGCTGAGCTACAAGGGAAGCCCAATGTATTATATACCTATATATAAACACAAATTTATAACAAACATTCATATGACATGTCTGCATATTATATAAACATTTATATTATGTAAGTTAAATATAAATTATATAAGCATACATATGAAACAGAAGTCTCATAAAATGAACTTCTTTCTTACCACTAGAGATGCTCTCTGACAGGACTGATAGCGTGTGTGGGGCTCCCGCATCAGTGTGTCAGTCCCGCCCTGGCACCTACAATTCCACAAAAGAAATGCTGTGCCAGCAGGCAAGGGTGATTCCCACAGCAGGCCACCTACCATAACGGGGTCCAACCACGGGGCTCCTGGGTTATCAGTAGGCAGGATTCCTGTGGGCATCTGGTCGACCTTAGGTGGGGTGGCATGCTGTAGAATGGAGCTTGCCAAAGGGATGGGGGGCTGGGCCCCTGTTGTATACAGCAGCCCTCGCTGTGATGACTACAGGCTCTGTGAGGAAGCCCCTCCAATGTGTGTGGGGAAGGGCTGAGACTGTTGCCCTAAGATCTATTCTATTATTTCACAGTTTTAAAAAATGTCTCTAGATGGACAGTTTCTAACTTTTGTGTGCCTTTCTGTCTTTCCATCTGATGTCCTGAGAGAAGAACTTGAATGAAGTGCCTATGCCTATACCAATCAGCTGTGGATAAGCACTAGCCTCCTGTGGGCCAGACATGACCATTTCCCATCACAAACTGCCTGCAGCTCAGGGGCTGGTCTGGGCATCCTGTGAGCCAGACAGTCATGCCACGCAGCATCCTTAAGCGATACTAATATCCTTGGGGTTTTAGAGCCTGATCCTAAGCTTCGCAAGGGCTCTCCCGGGGTTACTGACAAGCAGGAAGTATTCTCTGATTTTAATGGAGGGGAAACTGAGAAAAAAAGGGTGAGTGACTTCCTCAAGGTATCATGGAGAGTCCGTGCAAGGGACAATGATAGAACCGTGGTTCCACATTGCCTGTTCAACATGATGGATCCAGAAACCTTACTGGTATTAAAACTTCTTTCTTTATATCATCTTTTTTTTTTTCTTTTTTTTAATTTTATTTTATTTTTAAACTTAACATAACTGTATTAGATTTGCCAAATATCAAAATGAATCCGCCACAGGTATACATGTGTTCCCCATCCTGAACCCTCCTCCCTCCTCCCTCCCCATTCCATCCCTCTGGGTCGTCCCAGTGCACCAGCCCCAAGCATCCAGTATCGTGCATCGAACCTGGACTTGCAACTCATTTCATACATGATATTTTACATGTTTCAATGCCATCTTTATATCATCTTTAAAAAAAATCCCTATATAATCGTAGTTAGCATGATGTTCTCCAAAAAGTTATGTTCACTGTTCAGTTCAGTCGCTCAGTCATGTCTGACTCTTTGTGACCCCATGAATTGCAGCACGCCAGGCCTCCCTGTCCATCACCATCTCCCGGAGTTCACTCAAACTCACGTCCATCGAGTCGGTGATACCATCCAGCCATCTCATCCTCTGTCGTCCCCTTTTCCTCCTGCCCCCAATCCCTCCCAGCATGAGTCTTTTCCAATGAGTTAACTCTTCGCATGAGGTGGCCAAAGTACTGGAGTTTCAGCTTTAGCATCATTCCTTCCAAAGAAATCCCAGGGCTGATCTCCTTCAGAATGGACTGGTTGGATCTCCTTGCAGTCCAAGGGACTCTCAAGAGTCTTCTCCAACACCACAGTTCAAAAGCATCAATTTTTCGGTTCTCAGCTTTCTTCACAGTCCAACTCTCACATCCATACATGACCACTGGAAAAACCATAGCCTTGACTAAGCCGGACCTTTGTTGGCAAAGTAATGTCTCTGCTTTTGAATATGCTATCTAGGTTGGTCATAACTTTCCTTCCAAGGAATAAGCATCTTTTAGTTTCATGGCTGCAGTCACCATCTGCAGTGATTTTGGAGCCCCCCAAAATAAAGTCTGACACTGTTTCCACTGTTTCCCCATCTATTTCCCATGAAGTGATGGGACTACAGTATTATAATGGCTTGTTTGATCATTTGCTCTGGTATGCGTATATGTCCAGTAGCCCCTAACTTCCTGTGATAGAAACACTACTTCCCTTCTTTCCTCTTCAGAGGTTGTGTGTGTGTGTGTGTGTGTGTGTGTGTGTGTGTGCATGCCCTTTATAATTCTTAAGAAAGCCGGCATGGTTGCTCTGTAGTGACAGCAGTATAGCAAATTGTGATCCTCCAAAAAGATACAGTGCAAGTAAAAATTATGACTCTGTGTTAAGAGAGTCACATATGACAACTAACAGATTTTACTCTGATCCTCATATCCATCACTTGGGCTTTTCCAGAATTATGTTTATAAAAGTATATTTTTAAGATGTGCGATAGACATTGGTCAAACTTGAAGAAAAGACTTTAATGCTTAAAAAAAATTAGTCAGTGGGGTTATGTCCCTGGGCATTAACTGCTACTGGTTGAGAACATTGGCAGCTTCAAGCTGCGAATTCTATAACCCTTACTGTCAGAGTCCTTGTTTCTTAGTGAATAGAGTTCTTAGTAAATAGATAAAAATCAAGACAAGAGCCCTCACTTGGTCCAAATCATGATAGCTGTCTTACACTTACTGTGTGCCCTGTTAGATCTCTACAGTGAAGAGTATTGCTTTAGGGGTGTGTGTGTGTGTGTGTATTTCAGAACACACGTCATTCAGAATGCAGGTAACTGCTTTTTTTAGGTAAAGAAGTTCTACTGCAGAAAGATCTACGAGTGAGGAACTCAGCCCGTGGTCAGGAAGGAGCCTTGTGGGAGGTGACAGCTCTGTTTTGTCAGAAGCTTGTTTCTGGTTGTTCCCATCACAGAGAGATCTGGTCTCTGCTTCAAAAGCCTGAGAACAGCTTTTCACTCTCCTCTGTTGTTTATTCTCACTACCCGTCTCTCCAAAGAAAGGGTTTCAAGTGATTTAATATTTTCTAAAACTTACTGGATTTAATTCTGCCCTTGGTGGCTGAAAAGACAGCAGCCTACATATCTGTTGCCTTCCCTAACCCCCAACAAAATCTCTTCTAGTTTTCCAAAGATGAACTTGAGATGCTTCCTAAAGCAATAATTTAATACTACCAGGGACTGAGACGCTGGGAGTGCTGAGCAAGAATTTTTCCACCGATATAGGAGGCAGATAGGGCTTCCCTGGTGACTCAGTGGGAAAGAATCCACCGGCAATGCAGCAAACATGGGCTCAATCCTTGGGTCAGGAAGATCCCCTGGAGAAGGAAAGGGCAACCCACTCCAGTATTGCTGCCTGGAAAATTCCATGGACAAGAGAATCCCTGGCAGGCTATAGTTCATGGGGTCACAAAAGAGTCAGACATAACTTAGCAATTAAATAACAACTGGAGCCAGATACACTCACAGGACCTTTCGGGCAGAGAAAGAGAGAGAGTTCTGTGTGTGTCCTTAAGCCTTTTGCTGTTTCTGGGTCTACATTTCCTCCAGAGGAACTTGCTTTTCCCTGGAAGGGCCTGCCTGGTCCAGCCTGAAAGTGGATTGAAGGGCTGGTCTGTGGATCTGTTGGCTAGTTCTCTCCACAGAAATCTTTTTCACATTTAAATTGACCCTGGAAACAAGATCCACCTGCCAAGGGGAGACTTTAGAGTGCAAGGCTGGAGTTGGTGATGGCAGAGCACAGATGTCTGGTGGTGTCTGGATAAATTATCCCAACTCACTGTAAATATTCCACCGATGTGTGCATGCTCAGGCATTCAGTTGTATCTGACTCTGTGACCCCATGGACTGTAGCCCACCAGGCTCCTCTGTCCATGTAATTCTCCAGGCAAGAATACTGGAGTGGGTTGCCATTTCCTCCTCCAGGGAAGGAAGACCCCTTCTCCCTGACCCAGGGGTTGAACCCACATCTCTTGTTTCTCCTGCATTGGCAGGTAGATTCTTTATCCCTGTGCAACTTGGGAAGCTCGTAAATATTCCACTGGATTCAGGGGTGGTTGTTACTTTCTGAGAATAGTTTCCCATAAAGGGCAAGCCATGAGGCATTGGCTTTTCACTGTCATAGTTTATGGTCCCCCAGGTGGGAAAGGAATGTCTCCCTTAGGAAGACATTATGTCCGGGTTGAGCTATCAACAAACCATTCCCTGTCTTTGGTCTAATTAAACTGTACACATTTTGGGGGATATAAAATAGAGATGCTGACAATGACAACATTTATGCTGCTGATACAAAGGTTCTGAGTGCAGTTGATGTAAGCGGTGCTGACATAAACCTTCTCCTTGAGAATAGCTGCTGGAGGTACTTTTCCACAGTCTTCCAGTGGATTGACTTGAAGCATCATCTGGAATGAGAATTAAAGCGCCCACTGTAAAATTTGGTCCCCTGATATGAAAAAAAAATAACCCCTCGATTGTTCAATGACTTACTTCTTTTATGGAATAGCCCCTTAAATTAAAGCGTGACTTTTTAAAGTTAAGCATCAGATGAAGAGGGCAGTACTGATGTTCTTTGTATGAAAGGCTTAATTTTCAGGGATCTAAAAATGACTAAAATTCCTTTAGCTTGGGATGGAAAGTGGAGGCATGGTTGTCATTGTATAAAATAATATGATATAAATTTCATGTTAAATATTGAGTTCACTGACTGTAGTCAGTCCACTGTAGATAATTCTGTACATGAATGTGATGAAACCTATTGGTCTTCAGGGAGAAGTAGACACACACTCAAAATAATACACATGTACTTAAGGGGTCTGGTCTATGACCTCCTGAAGTCACCTGTACAGCCCAGGTCAAGGCCTCCCTCTTCCTTCACTGGTTCCATTAAATGATGGAAAAGGGAGATGGCACTTGCCACCTACCTTTGGGGTGCATTGTACCGGATGAAGCTTTTAGAATATGCAGTCCTCATCAATAGTAACGTTCTTTATTGTTGATAATCAAGGATCCTGTGACTTCTCAGGATCTACTAGCTACTGGAGGTATATTAGTTCAAGTCTTCCAAGAAGCTAATGCCAAGACAGGGTTAGATGCTCAAATTCACTGGAAGGAGCACCTGTGAAGCAAAAAGGAGGAGGGGGCAGGTGAGCCTTCAGACGTGGGAGCAGATCTGATGCTGTGAGAGCAGAGAGGGAAGGAAGGCTTGGGCAGGAAGAGGCTAGACTGAATACTTTATGGAGAGCTTTAGCCAGACAACCGGAGTCCTGGTGCCAAGACTGTGTGTTAGAGGAGGTCCTCGGTGAGCAGGCTGGCTGACCTCTCTGACTCCGCCTGCCCCCACTTCGCCTGGATACAGGCAGCCACGAGAGCTGGAGCAGAGTCCTCTGTACCAGAGGCTGTTGGTCAAACATGTTCCCCTGGTGGGATTTCTCCATGGCCACCACCCTGGCGTAAGAGGGTCTTTGTAGGAGCAAAAGTGGATGTCCTTTTTTCTCCCACTTCCTTACATTTTGAGAGCAGCTACTCTTTGGCCAGTGTGATTTTGCCTGCCAATGCATCATGCAGGGACAGGTAATAGGATCTTGTGAATTTGTGGCTTAGTTTCCTGTCTCCCTATGACACCGTAGTCACTTTAATTGTTCTATAAGGGGACTGAGCAGAGTGAACATTATCCACAGAGGTTAAACACATGGATTTTTCCCCACACCTTTAACTTTTGTCTTAGAGCAATAGACATCATCATCAGCCAAATGACAGCTTGCTGTTTAAGTGTAGAGCCCAGAAAACTCAGCAACAGAAGCCAGGCTAATTAATATACCCAGTGTCTCTCTTAGCTTGCCGTCTCAGTGGAATTATTCCTAAGACTGTTTATTTTTTGAAATCTCCTTCCCCACCTCAACTGAGACCATGTGGGCTCTTGGCTCCTTTCTCTTACTTCAACAAAAGACAGATGGAGGATTCTCTTCCCTAAACCACAGAGCAAAAGAAGGACGACTCCCCACCCAGGACTCTGTTCTCTAGGGAGTGAGATGCTTCAGATGTGTTCTGCCTGGGAAGAGACAGGGTTCTAAGAGGGGAAAGTGGTGGGTTGTGGTGAGGGATGATAAAGAGGGCTCCTCTGTGATAGGAAAATGAAATACTCCCAGAACTCGGGAGTTTTAGATTATTCATTTACACATGCAACAGTCATGGGCAGTACGTATATGCTAGACCCCGTTCTGGGTGCAGGGCACCCATCAGTGAACAAAATGAATATTCCTGTCTTTTGGTAGCTTATATTCTACTGGGGAGACACTAACATGTACATTAGCAATGTTCATGGGAAACTCCATGGACAGAGGAGTCTGGTGGGCTACAATCCATGAAGTTGCAAACAGTCAGACACACAAATCCATCAGTAAATTGCTGTACCAACAAACCCATCAGTAAATTATATATCTAAATAAATATGTTACGTATAAAATACAGCTTTCTTAAAACTGACTTTTAGCAGGAATTGCCCCATCTGCTCCAAGCAGAAGCAAAGTTTCTTCTCTCTGTTTTCCTGTCCCTTTTAGGATCTTTCTTCTTGGCTGCCTGTTACTTTCCCTAGAAAGGAAACGCTTCCTTTGTTAACATTTATCTAGTGAAATTCCCAGGAAGTCACTGACAGACTGAGATGACCCTCAATATATTATTTAGTTAATATCTTTGATTTTTGAAAAGACTGTTTTTTAACTAGGTTTCAGTAAGTTTCCCAAAATCAGTCCAAAAAATGTATTGACTAAACCCAAATGTAATTGGGTTAATTACATTTGGCTAAACCCAGATTCCCAGGAGGAGGAAATGGTAACCCACTCCAGTATTCTTGCCTGGAAAATTCCATGGATAGAGGAGCCTGGTAGGCTACAGTCCATGGGGTCGCAAAGGGTCAGACATGACTGAGCACACACACACACACACACACACACACTATAACATCCAGGTCTTTGTTCCAAATTCATGGGAGTATATCTACCAGGATGTGCATGGCACTGGATACAGACAGCCACCCGTCTTGCTGATGATGACCTAAAATCCATCTAAACCTGGGATCTCTATAATAACGAGGAGTCGAGACAATAAAAAGTCAGAGCTGCGAGGAAGGCAGACATTTCGATTCTCCCTGTGGCACATTAAATAATACAGCCTGCAATACAGAGCAACAGGAGGAGAGAGCCAAGCAAGAAATGATGGTTTTAAGTGTGTGGACTCACAGCTCAACCCTGACCCCACTTCAGGGTCCATTTCCAGAGCAGCTGAGTGGACACACACCGGCTGGATTGAATGGGAGCCTCTTTTCTTTCTTTCTCTCTCTTCCTTCCTTTATTCCTCCTGCCCTCCCTCCTTTTCTTTCTCTCTCTTTCTTCTTTTGTTCGCTTCCTTCTTTCCTTTCTTTCTGTCTTTGCTTCTTTCTTTCTTGATTATTTATATTCTTGGGTTCATCTTTTTATTAATAGCAACCCCCCCAAACTATCAGTAGCTTCTTTTAGAATTAAATGATATATTTTATTTTATAGTAGGTCTTTGTTGGTTATCTATTTTAATTATAGCAGTATGTACATGATATACCTTTTTAATTTTTATTTTTCAAATATTTATTGAATTTGTTACAATATTGCTTCTGTTCTAGGTTTTGGCTTTTTGGCCATGAGGCCTGTGGGATCTTAACTCCCTAGACAGGAATTGAACCTGTACCCCTTGCAATGGAAGGTGAAATCTTAACCACTAGATTGTCAGGGAAGTCCTTACATGATGTAGTTTAAAAGAGAGTATAAATAAAGCATCAAACTATTTTTTCTCCCTAACTTCAGGCCTATACACAGACTCTATTTTTACTTTCTTCAATTAAAAATGCAAAAATTATCTTAGTAGCTGTGGGCAGTTGAAACTTTAATGAAACTTGATTAAGTCAATATTCAATTAAAGGAAAAAGGAGGTCACAATTAGAAATATTTACAGAATGAATGGAAATATCCTGCATCCTTGTTATGATTAATACTTTTAAGGGCAGGTCACACTCCGTATTGTCACTCCCTCCCTTCACTGGCTTCATTGGTGAGGATGCTGTCTCTGGGGTTACCATGACTATTGCTCCATCGACATCCCGTCTGGTGAGGATGCTGTCTCTGGGGTTACCATGACTATTGCTCCATCGACATCCCGTCTGGTGAGGATGCTGTCTCTGGGGTTACCATGACTATTGCTCCATCGACATCCCGTCTGGTGAGGATGCTGTCTCTGGGGTTACCATGACTATTGCTCCATCGACATCCCATCTGGTGAGGATGCTGTCTCTGGGGTTACCATGACTGTGGCTCCATCGACATCCCGTCTGGTGAGGATGCTGTCTCTGGGGTTACCATGAGTGGCTCCATCAGTCCTCCAGCTCTTCTTCAACACCCTGTACCCTTGGCCTCCTACTCTCTTAAGAGTTGCTCTCCTTCCTTGGTTCCTGAGATACTGTGTTTTCTTGTGTGGCTTCACCTGGTTCTCATCAGATTCCTTTATCCCCTTCTCTTTCTTAGAGACAAACTCCCAAATCCATTCACTGGTCCTTTTCTCTTTATACAATCCATCCATCATTTCCACTGCTGTGCTTTTAAGCCCTGAACTTTTCAAAAGCATCAGCTTTGAATGCACCATTATCTTCAAAGCATCTACCAATGGATGCCCCCTAAGGTATCAAGTCAAGTGTCTGAAAGAGAATTCACCTCTACCCTAATCCTACTCTCCCTGTGTTTTCAAGCAATATCTTGTTTGTGTTCTATCAGTCTCTTGGACCAGAAAACTTGGTCAATTCACCTTCAGGTCCTTATCTGTCATTCACTACAGTCAATCACCCATCTCTTCATCTCCTCTCATCTCTTCTATTTATAATGTTCAATTTCCATTACCAATGCCACTTCTACAGTCAGGCTCGCTTGAGATTTTCACTGGATCCCTATCATAAAGGCCTTTGACTACAATTCCTCTTTCTCTTTCCTTTGGCTTAAAAAATGTCACTTGGTGTTTGAAAACTTCTGTCATTATTTATGACACAGAACCAAATTAAGCCTATCTTAGAGTAGGGAACATCTTTAATTTGGGGAAATTTTTATTTTATCACTTGAGTTTTTAATTGAAAAGTGAAAGTTAGTTGCACAGCTGTGTCTGACTCTTTGCGGTCCCATGGACTGTAGCCCTCCAGGGCTCCTCTGTCCTTGGAATTTTCCAGGCAAGAGTACTGGAGTGGGTTGCCATTTCCTTCTCCAGGTTTTTAATTGAAGTGTAGTTGATTTACAACATGTAACTTTCAGGTGTACAGCACAGTGATTTAGTTATACATATATATTCTTTTTCAGTTCTTTTCAGTTATAGATATTGAATATAGTTCTTTGTACTATATATAGTTGCTGTTTATCTATTTTATACATAGTATATGTATACACAGTGTGTATATGTTAATTCCAAACTCTTAATTTATCCTTGCTTCCCTTTTCTCCTTGGTAATGGTAAATTTGTTCTCTATGTCTGTGAATCTGTATTGTAAGGGCATATGTTTATCATATTTTAGATTCCATGTATAAATGATATCATGTGATATTTGTATTTCTCAGTCTGGCTTTCTTCACTTAGTATGATAATCTCTAAATCCAAAACAGGTTTTCACTATGCCTCCCAGAAGATTGTGCTGACGGATTCACCAATGATCTCCATTCTTCCTGTCTTTCTGCTGTTTATGCTGCATCCTTCTTTCTGATTTTGCTGTTAGAAAAGCTATCTCCCACCTCTGTGTGGCACACACTCCAGTGTACGTCTTGTTGCCTGTGGAATAGAGTCAGACCTGGCCTGTGCGGCTGACCCCTACCTGCAGCCTAATCCCCATCTTCACCCAACAACAGATAACATTTCCAGGAATAACTCTCCAATATGTGGGTGCTATGTGATTTGTGTCTCATTCAGAGATTCACCACATAATCAAAAACTGTTATGCCCAACAATCCATGAGAGAGCCTGTGGATTGATTTCTGAAGGTCCTTGAACCTCCTGAAACAGGCACACTTGAGTGAATTTTTCAGGGGGATATGTTCCACACCTCCTGTAAGATTGTCAAGTGGGTCCTGACACCCCAAGAGTTTCAGAACCATGGTAAATCTCTTGAGAGCTTGGGCATTAGTTAATCAAACTTGATGTAACAATAAGATAAGAAATAAGAATGGGTGTTTAGTACCCAACAATGGATGTAAAGTACCCAACAAAATAAGAATGGATGACAGTGTTTTAGTCAGATCATAAAACAGATCTGGGGGTGATGATGGCTTGCCTGGGGTCACTTACACACTAAACAACACATTTTAGATTTAATTGTGCCTTTCTTCTCTGTTGTTTGCTGTTTCGCATGTTAATTTTACTTTTTAAAAATTAAAATAGAGTGGAAGCAACTTGAAATCAGGGATCTTTCCTTGAAATGACATGACAATGAGGATGATGATGATGAAGATACTTCTGCAGGAAACTGATGAAGTGACACAATTAAAGCTAATTGTTAGTGGATATGGGACCAAGACACAGGAAACAGCGACATAGTGCTGCTTCTTACGCACTGAAAACACTCAGTAGGCCTCTTAACATGCCTAGATAACCAGAATTTACTAATTTCAGTCAAGTGCATTTAATGGATCACGCAATTTCCAAATAAACGTAAAAGGATAGACTCATTAATTTGCAGATCTACTTTTCATGTTATGCAGTGTATTTACAGATAAATTAAAGGAAGAGATGGCCGTTTATCTGAATTCTCTTTCACAGGCTATGTGGAGCAGAGGAGCTTGCTTCAAGTTTTGCTTAACCTTTACCAGATAGTTCAAATCTCTCCATTGTCTGCTTTACTGATTTATATAAGGTTTTAGGAATAGTTTATTTTGTTAGAGAACTAAAGTACCCTCTACTGTTCCTTTTCTGTCATTACAGTCTGTTAAGACCCTTGATTTAATAGAAAAATTTAAGAAATAAAAACAAAAAATTGATTTCTGATAAAGCTAAATTGACATTGTAAGTTATACTTATAAAAAAGAAACTATCCTTGACTAAGCATTTCTGAAGCATTTATATATTTTATAACTTGATTAGTAAATAAAATCCCAGTTATTTGACTTAATCATATTTTTGTTGTTTAAATTTTGTCTTAGAGAAATGCAAATGCCACTTATAAAGAGCATTTTCAACTTTTCATATTGGTTTCAATTCATTTTATGTAACCTAAATGTTTTTGTTTGGTTGACTAATATCTTTTAAAAAAGATGAACCCAGTAGATCTTTCCAATTTAAATATGCAGAAGCATAAAGATAATTAAGAAGAGCTAGTCATGATTATATTAATGTAATTAATTAAACTTGCTACTGAGGAAGAAAATCTCCATCTTGTTGAGATGTCATGTGATTAATATTCTGAATAACTTAAAAATAGAATTATCTTACAAGTTTACATTTTTGCTTGTTGCAGACTCAAATTTTGCCTAATAATTATGCATATCTCCTTACAGAAATTTTCAAGTCAAGTCAAATTCATTTCAACCACTATTCCTAATCACATCATTAAAACATTATGTCATCTCCACATCTTAGCATTTTGTTTATCTGCATGCTGAGAGGTTTAGGATCTGTAGAGAACACTCCTTTACAATTTCATAAATCTAATCATTTAAAAACATTTTTCTCTTTCTCATTCTCTTTTCCATAGGAGTCTTTCATCATTGGCAAGGTTTTAAAATTTTTCTAGCTGTTGGTAGCTATTCAGTTCCTGCACAAAGGCACAAATCCTGGCTGCTGGCCTTTTGGCATCTGCTAATATTTTCATAGACCTCATTTGAACTTTCAGTTTGTTCATGAAACTTCAGAGGCTGAGAAAGAACCAGCTTCTATTTGTCTTTTTCACCCTTCACTTTTAATCCTTTCCATAAGACATTTGAAAGGACTGTACAAGGCAGTTCAGGGATAAAAAGGGAAAAGAAGAAAATCTACATTTCCTTCACAACATTTTGAGTCTTTGTTTTCTTTTCATCCAGAGAAAATCAAATTAAGCAAACATCAAAACTGGGGACAACAGGGTGCCTTTAACTGAGATTGGCATTGGATGAGCCTCAGACTTAGAACAGCCATTTGAGCTCCCCTGTGTGCCAGAATCAATCAGCAAAATGAGCCATAAAAGCACATACAAAAAAGTGGAGCAGAAGCAAGAGGGGCTTGCCCAGGAGTGGTGAGCTCACACTTAACCAAACCACAGCACCCCGAGTTTGCAGAAAGACTCAGGTCCTTCTGGGGCCCGTCAGGCCCTCTGGCCTTTTGGGAAGCCCTGAAAGAACTGTTGGCAGCTACCCTTTCTTACTCTAACCAAAGAAGGAGGCAGGGCCTGTCTCCCTGGTGATGGTCTTACCTGCTTCCCCAAGTCAGTGCATCCGATCCAAGCTCAGATCATCTCGGGATAGATGGGGGTCCCAGTTTGGGTAGGAGGGCATCCCGTCCCCCCGGGTCTCCCTCAGATGGGCCGCCCTGTGTCCTAGGACACGGAGCACAGCTGCGGGCAAGCTGCAGCCTCCAGTCCTAGCTACTGGTAATGCAGGTGCTGGTGGATAGCTGAGAAATGATTAAGGGCTGGTTTATAACGATGCAATTTGTCTCTGATACGTCTTCCCCAGGCTCTGAGGACAGCTGTGTTGTCAGCAGGTAGGCCTGCGGATACAGCTTTGGTCCACCTGCTTTGAGTGCTGCAAATCCTCTCAGCCAATGAGGTGTTTCTTTTTTTCTCCCTTTTATACTACCGAATGCCCTCTGCCATGTCATGGGCTTAATCGCTGTAGTTGCTCTTTCTGACTCTTGTGTTCTGCCAAAACTTTTAGACCTATCATATCAGACAAAGCATGTGAAGGTAAAAATGGGATCAGTGACAAACAAGGGAAGTTTACCCTGATGCAAATTAAAATCCAATTTGATACAACCTCTAAAGAAATGCTTGCAGGAATGCAGAATAAAAAAATCAGAAGTTCTTTAAGATCCCAAGGGTTGTTATAAACTTCATGGCAGTATGGGAAGATGGACTGAAAATCCTATCAATTATAGGTGAAAGAAACTGTGGTTTCATCGGATTTGGAGAACCAAGGAGCTTAAGTGTGGGTGCCCCAGGTAGCCTGTCTCCTTAGGAGCCAGCCCTGATGGAACCAGCCATTTCTCCTGGAAGCCTTAGTTCATCTGAGTGGGGACAAAGGTCTGGTGCGAGGTTTGCTACTCTGGTCTTTGCTCTCTGGCTCTTTCAGTAAAAAGAGCTAGGACATCTATCTACATATACCTGCATACCAATATACTCACATACATACATGTCTAAGTACATGTATATGTATATGTATACACATGTATCTATGAAGTCTTGAAAGTGAAAATGAAAGTTGCTCAGTCGTGTCCGACTCTTTGCGATCAATGGACTATACAGTCCATGGAATTCTCCAGGCCAGAATACTGGAGTGGGTAGCCTTTCCCTTCTCCAGGGGATCAAACCCAGGTCTCCTGCATTGTGGGCAGATTCTTTACCAGCTGAGCCACAAGGGAAGCCCAAGAATACTGGAGCAGGTAGCCTATCCCTTCTGCAGAGGATCTTCCAGACCCAGGAATCCAACCAGGGTTTCCTGCATTGCAGACGGATTTTTTTACCAACTGATCTACCAGGGAAGCCCATGGAGTCTTGAGTTCGCACCAATACCTCCAGTTCCAGTCCTTTCCCAAAGGGCTTCCTCCTGCCTCTCAGCATCTCATATCTGTGTGTCTTCTTGCCATAGTGAAAACTCTGGCTGCCAGCAACATCAACACATTTCCTCATTTGTTCAATGCTTTAGCACAGTAGATACTTTCAGAATCACTTTGCACATGCTATTACCATAAACACCATGCTAGGAAGAATTTGGGGTTTGTTTGAAGTTTTCGCTCCCCCTCCATCCTGAGACTGAAGGTATACAGTCAAATGTGTTTGCCTAGGCTGAAATTTCTTAGATTGGCTGATCTTCCCTCTTCCCCTCCCTGCAAGGCACCCCATTGTGTGCAGGTACCATGGTTTATTCAATCAGCTTCCTATGCTTAGACAGTGACAAATCACATTCTGTGTGGACAGCATGTGTTTTCATGTTGTTGGAGACAATGCATTCAGGATAAATTCATAGAGGGAATTCTGTGTTGAGATTTGGTTACATGTACTTGATCTGATATTCTCAAATTATCCTCCATAGAGCTCTTCTTTTTTTTCTAACTGAGAGAGATTATTTACTTTTTCTTCTAGCTTTATTGAGATATAATTGACATACAACACTGTGTAAATTTAAGGTGTTCAGCATAATGATCCGACTTACATACATCATGAAATGATGACCAGAATAAGTTAGTGAACATCCATCATCTCACATAGATACAAAGCTAAATAAAGAGAGGAAAATTTTCCCTTGTAATGAGAACTCTTAGGATTTACTCTTTTAACAACTTTCATCGGAGAAGGCAATGGCACCCCACTCCAGGACTCTTGCCTGGAAAATCCCATGGATGGAGGAGCCTAGTAGGCTGCAGTCCATGGGGTCCCTAAGAGTCAGACACAACTGAGCGACTTCACTTTCTCTTTTTACTTTCATGCATTGGAGAAGGAAATGGCAACCCACTCCGGTATTCTTGCCTGGAGAATCCCAGGGACAGGGGAGCCTAGTGGGCTGCCGTCTATGGGGTCTCACAGAGTCGGACACGACTGAAGCGACTTAGCAGTAGCAGCAGCAGCAGCAGTGTTAATTATATTTCTCATGTTGTACATTACAACCTTAGTACTTATTTATCTTATAACTGGAAGTTTTTATGTTTTGACCACTTTCATCCCATTCCTTGTCTCCCCGCACTCTGCCTCTGGTAACCACAAATTTAATGTCATTTCCTAAGAGTTTGCATGCTTGTTTGTTTCTGACATATGAGTGCCCTACCCCTCTGTGTTGGTCCATGGCTCACGACGGAGGAATGGTACTATTTTTCATATCCATCAGCCATGTATTCCTGTGCCTGTGTTTTCAGATCGTACTGTCAGGCTTTTGAATTTTGATGACTTAATGGGCAAAAAATGGAATTTCACTGTAGTTTCAATTTACATTTCTTTTTTATGTGGGAATGAAGCTGCACATCATTTTATATTATTAAGGGGCATTTTATATTTCTTTTTGAGTTTTTTTGTTCAAGTCTCTGCCTGTTCTTCTACAGGCCTCTTTCATCAATTAAAAAACAATCCTCAATAAATTGGGAACTTAACCCTTTGTCTGTGATGTATGCCCTAACTGTGTTCTCCCAGCCTATCAGTTTGACTCTAATTATTTTTTTTTGCTTGCAAAAATGCTTTGTTAATACTTAGTCAAACTTTTCAAACTTCTCTTATATGGCATCTGGGATTTTAGTTTAAAAAAAGTCTTTCCTGGGACCTCCCTTGTGGTTCAGGAGTTAAGGATCTGCCTTCCAATGCAAAGAGTGCAGGTTCAACCCCTGGTTGAAGAACTAAGACCTCACATGCCCCCGGGAAACTGAGCTGGTGTGCCCAACTACTGAGCCTGTGCATCGTAACTACTGAGCCTGTGTACTGTAACTACTGAGCCTGCGCACCATAACTACTGAGTCTGCGCACCATAACTACTGAGTCTGCGCACTGTAACTACTGAGTCTGCGCACAGTAACTACTGAGCCTGTGCACCATAACTTCGGAGTCTGAGCAGAGTAACTACTGAGTCTGCCCAATGTAATTACTGAGTCTCTGCACGTGTTACTGAGTCTGCGCACCATAGCTACTGAGCCTGTGCACTGCAACTATGGAGTCTGCGCACTGTAACTACTGAGTCTGCACACCGTAACTACTGAGTCTGCACACCATAACTACTGAGTCTGCGTACAGTAACTACTAAGTCTGTACACGTGTAACTACTGAGTCTGCATACTGTAACTACTGAGCCTGTGCACCATAACTACTGAGCCTGTGCACCATAACTACTGAGTCTGCGCACAGTAACTGCTGAGTCTGTGCACTGTAACTACCGAGCCTGTGCACCATAACTACTGAGCCTGTGCACTGTAACTATGGAGTCTGCGCAGAGTAACTACTGAGTCTGCCCAGTGTAATTACTGAGTCTGTGCACATGTAACTACTGAGTCTGTGCACCATAGCTACTGAGCCTATGCACTGTAACTATGGAATCTGCGCACCATAACTACTGAGTCTGCACACCGTAACTACTGAGTCTGCATACAGTAACTACTGAGTCTGCACACCATAACTGCTGAGCCTGTGCACTGTAACTACTAAGCCTGTGCACCATAAGTACTGAGCCTGTGCACCATAACTACTGAGCCTGTGCACCATAACTACTGAGTCTGCACGTGTAACTACTGAGCCTGTGCACCATACTACTGAGTCTGCACATGTAACTACTGAGCCTGTGCACCGTAACTGCTGAGTCTGCACACAGTAACTACTGAGTCTGCATGCCGTAACTGCTGAGTCTGCGCATGGTAACTGCTGAGCCTGCACACTGTAACTACTAAGCCTGTGCACGTGTAACTGCTGAGTCTGTGCACCGTAACTGCTGAGTCTGTGCACGTGTAACTACTGAGCCTGTGCACCGTTACTACTGAGTCTGTGCACGTGTAACTACTGAGCCTGTGCACCATACTACTGAGTCTGCATGTGTGACTACTGAGCCTGTGCACCATTACTACTGAGCCTGTGCACCATAACTGCTGAGTCTGTGCACGTAACTACTGAGTCTGCACGCTCTGGAGCCCTCGAACCAAAACGAGAGGAATGTGTGGGCCACAGTGAAAGATCCTACATGCCACAAGAAAGATTCCTCAGGCCACAAGTAAGAGCTGACACAGTCAGAAATAAATAAATGCAGAGAGAGAGAAAGAGAAAGGGAGAGAGAAAGAGAGAGGGAGAGAGAAGCCCTACCCAGGGTTTGGCACGTGCCTACCCAACAGCAGCATTAAAGACAATAGCCTTCTTTACTCACATGTGTGTTTTAGAGGAAGTCACTCATGCTTTCTTCTGATGTTTTTATAGGTTTTTTTTTTTTAATAGTTGGAACTCTGATTCATTGGAGTTTATTCTTAGGTGTGATAGAAAGAATGGGTCTATCTGCCTTGGTAGTTTTCCAGATAGCTGTCTAATTGTCCCTACATTTATGTGAAATTTAGATATCTTCCTCTTAGTGATTGAAGATACCTCCTTTACATAAACTAGATATTTAGATGTAGTTTGATTTATTTCTTCAGGTTTTAGTCTATCCGTTCATCTGATAGCATATTCTTTTGCCTGTAGTGTATGGTTTAATGAAAGAGATTTGCAGTATATATTTATACCTGAAACAGTTCCTCCTCTCCCTCCCGCCCCTCCTTACAGGTCTTCATATTTAGTAGCTTCCTAGCCATTCTTACATTTTGTATTTTTTGCTTTTAATAAAACTAAAAATTTCATCAATGTAAAAGTAGCTTTTACTATATCATCATTAATAAATCACACTAATCTTGGATTATGGGAATGGCTTTGGTAAACAAAGGAGAGTACTCATTTGATTCTTGATGGTGAAAAATACTTCACCTATTTAATCTCCATAGAGGTTAGTATAGAAGAAAATTATTTCAGTATAATACCTCCTTGAAAATTTTATTTTATTGCCTTATTCCTAATATTTCCTCATTGTTCCTACTCTCCATCTCTCTCCAATCCCTCATCCTATCCAGGGGAAAAAAAACTATGCCATCACCATGTTCTGGTAGTTTCTGCTTCACAGACATGGAATTTGCAATGGAAAACAAGATTTTAGCTTAAGAGTGTTTGGATTAATAGGACTCCCAATTGTGTATCTATGGACCTAAAGTGAACTTGAGACAATTGTAGTCCACTGCTTCTGCCTTGGGATTGGGTCTATACTGAAGAGCCTCTCCAGAGGCCAGAGATTGGCCAGCTTTAATTTCATCATGGTAATCCATGTTAAATTACAATAAGCTAAAATAAGGTTAATCTCACCTGTTTCAAAACTGCGATTCAAAAGATAATATATGCTGATCCAGTGGTCCTTGCTGGTACATTATGTCTTAAAATTCTGTATCCTATAAATCTTATGTTTATCATTATAGTACATTTTATTTGTTTCTGGCATAAATTAATATTAAAAATTGTATATCCCAGAGGATTTCCTAAAGAAAGCCATTCTTTCCATTACTTCTAGAAAAAGTTTTGTAATTTCAAGGCCAGTCACATCTAATAGTTAATCAGTAGAATTTTATACTCCACTGACATAGTTCAAAGCTTTAAAGAATGCATCTTCAGAGATATATCACATCACTTCACTCAATTTTATGTGGCAATGATAAGCCAATGGACCATCTCATCAAGGCTTAACTTTTCAATCAGTTGAGATTGTCCTCAATGCTGAAGAATTTTCATTTTAGACACCATCATGATTATTATCTCTGTTGAAATTTTTGAGCATATTATCAGTCAATTTATGTCTTCTTTTGCAAATTATTATTTGATATATTTTCCCATTTTTCTATTAAAGTGTCTCACATATTATGACTGTTTATACTGTCACTGTTATAAATTTTGCAGCTGTTTCCCCTAATAATTATTTTTCATATTTTGTTTAGCACATGTAAGATCCCAATAGGTCCTTTATCTCATGGATTTAAAAAAAATTACTTTAATTCTTGAAAGGTTTTCTCTCATCTTCATATCATATAAATATTTACCTATTTGGCTTTAAAGAAACATTTAACTTTTTAATCCAGCTACAATTTATTTGGCTGTACAATATGAGGTAAAGATTACCTTTTATTTTTCCTGTTAACCAATTGTACTATTACTATTTATTAGTCAATTTCATTGTTGTTTTGTTGCTCCATTGTGTCCAACTCTTTACGACCCCATGGACTGAAGCACACCAGGCTTCCCTGTCCATCACCATCTCCTGGAGCTTACTCAAACTCATGTCCATTAAGTCGATGATGCCATCCAACCATCTCGTCCTCTGTCGTCCCCTTCTCCTGCTTCATTCTTTCCTAGCATCAGGGTCTTTTCTAAGATTAATTAGGCAATTTATCCTTTCTCTATTGTTTTATATTGATCTTTATCATATACACAATGTTGTATGCAGGCTTTCTTTTCTCGATTTTTAATATTGTACTATTGCATTTTTAAGGGCTTCCCTGGTGGCTCAGAGGTTAAAGTGTCTGCCTGCAATGCAGGAGACCTGGTTCAACCCCTGGGTTGGGAAGATCCCCTGGA
The DNA here is from genome assembly GCF_019923935.1 of Bubalus bubalis. Taxonomy (NCBI): domain Eukaryota; kingdom Metazoa; phylum Chordata; class Mammalia; order Artiodactyla; family Bovidae; genus Bubalus; species Bubalus bubalis. The sequence continues at coordinate 93,618,277 of NC_059166.1, read as the reverse complement.
AAAGGACAATGGCAACCCACTCCAGTATTCTTGCCTGGAGAATCCCATGGATGGAGGAGCCTGCTAGGCTTCAGTCCACAGGGTCACAAAGAGTAAGACGCAACTTAGTAACTTAACTTTCATTTTCACGTTTTTGCATTTTAATTATTGTAGCTTAAAATTTTTCAATATTTGGTAAGGCAAATCTCTCTCAATAAACTTCTTGCATGTTGATGTATGGCAAAACCAATACAATATTGTAAAGTAAAAAAAAAAAAAAACAAAAAAAACCCAAAATTTATTTGATTGTTCTCACCTATGTTTTAAAATAGATGAACTTTAGTGTAATTTGATAATTTTTCATTCCAAACTAAGCACATTCACTCATTGCATTCCACGATCCTCAGCAGATTTAGTCATTTCCTTCATGCTGGTCAGTATACAGTACTTGCATGGTTCTGTAGGTCAGGTGTCTGTTTGAATTGGCTTATTCTGCACTCTGGTTTCTCAAGGCTGACTTGAAGATGACATCAAGTGTGCATCTTTTTTGGGGTTCTGGGATGGATTGCCTTCCAAGGCCATTCATTCTGTTTATACAGCTGAGTTGCAGGTGGTCCTAGGACTGTGCTCCTCAACTCCTTGTCGGCTGTAGGCTGGTGGCTGTTCTCAGCTGCCAAGGTTGTCTCCACTCCTTCGCCAGCAACCCCCTTTATCCATCCTCAAGACAGCAATGGAAACTCTTCCAGGGTTGCACTTTGAATCTCTCAGCCCTTCCCTTTCACCTCTACTCTCCTCTGCTCCCTCTTCCTCTGCGTCTCTCTGACTCCATTGTGTTTATTTTACATAAGAAATTTAAGACCAATGTATCTAGCTTTATAAAAAGTGCTTGTTGGAATTTTTATTGGAATTAGATTATATTTGTAAATTAAATTAGGGAGAACTGACATCTTGATGATGCTGAGATGTGCTAATAAAAATAAGAAATGTCTTTCCATCTTTTTAAGCTCATTTTTGTGTCTTACAGAAGTCTTTTAAAGTGTTTTATAGTTTTCTTTATATAAGATCTGAGCATTTCTTATGAAATTTGATCCTAAAATTTTATCTTTCTTATTACCTTGTGAATGCTTTTGTGCATTCATTATATCTTCTAGCTGGCTATTATTTGTATATATGAATGCTGCTGATTTTATATATTAATTTTATATCCCACTACCTTACTAATTCTTTTATTGTTTGTGTTCATTTTATCATTGATTCTATAGGATTTACCATGCATACTATCATTTCATCTGCAAACAGAGATAGATTTCATTTTTTCTAGTGAAATTTTGTTTTGTTAAAAATTTATTTATTGAAATATAGTTAATTTACAATGCTGTATTAGTTTCAATGTAACATTGTAACATTAGTTACAATGTTGTATTAGGTATTTTGTTTTTGTTGTTCAGTCTCTCAGTCATGTCTGACTCTTTGCAACACCGTGCACTGCAGAACACCAGACTTCCCTGTCTTCTATCATCTCCTGGAATTTGCTCAAACTCCTGTCCATTGACCCAGTGATGCCATCACCCATCTTACCCTCTCTTGTCCTCAGTTTTTCCTGGCATCAGGATCTTTTTCAATGAGTCAGCTCTTCACATCAGGTGGGCAAAGTATTGGAGCTTCAGCTTCAGCATCAGTCCTTCCAATGAATATTCATTGTTGATTTCCTTTAGGATTGACTGGTTTGAGCTCCTTGCTATCCAAGGCACTCCCAAGAGTGTTCTCCAGCACCACAAAGCAAAAGCATCAATTTTTTGGTGCTCAGCCTTCTTTAAGGTCCAACTCTCAGATCCATACATGACTATGGAAAAACCAAAGCTTTGACCATATGGACCTTTGTTGGCAAAGTGATGTCTCTGCTTTTTAATATTCTGTCTAGGTTTGTCTTAACTTTCCCTCCAAAGATCAAGGATCTTTTAATTTCGTGGCTGCAGTCACCATCCACAGTGATTTTGGAGCCCAAGAAAATAAAGTCTGTCACTGTTTCTATTTTTTCAACATCTATTTGCCATGAAGTGATGAAACTGGATGTCATGATCTTAGTTCTTAGAATGTTGTGTTTTAATCCAGCTTCTTCATTCTCCTCTTTCACTTTCATCAAGAGGTTCTTTAGTTATTCTTCACTTTCTGCCATTAGGGTGGTATTATCTGCATATTTGAGGTTGTTGATATTTCTCCCAGCAATCTTGAGTCCAGCTTGTGATCCATCCAGGCCCACATTTTGCATAATATACTATATAAGTTTCTGGTATAAAACAAAGTAATTCAAATATATATATATATATATATATATATATATATTCCTTTTTAGATTCTTTTCATTATAGGTTATTACAAGATATTGAGTATAGTTCCCTGTGCTCTATAGTAGGTTCTTGCTGGTATTTTATTTTATCTATACTGCTGTATATATTTGAATCTCAAACTTCTAATTTATTCCTCCCCATTTTTCCCCTTTGGTAACCATAAGCTTGTTTTCTATGTTTGAGAGTCTATTTTTGTTTTGTAAACAAGTTCATCTGTACTACCATCTCTTCCCTGGTGGCTCAGAAGGTAAAGCGTCTGCCTACAATGCGGGAGACCCAGGTTCAATCCCTGGGTCGGGAAGATCCCCTGGCGAAGGAAATGGAAACCCACTTCAGTATTCTTGCCTGGAAAATCCCATGGACGGAAGAGCCTGGTAGGCTACAGTCCATGGGGTCGCAAAGAGTTGGACACGACTGAGCGACTTTCTTTATAGGTGATAGCATATGATATTTGTATTTCTTTGTCTGGCTTACTTCACTTAGTATGATAATCTCTAGGTCCATCCATGCTGCTGAGGATAGCATTTTTAATTCTTTTTTTATAGCTGAATACTTTCCCATTGTATGTATGTACCATATATTCTTTATCTATTCATTTGTCAATGGACATTGAGGTTGCTTCCATGTCTTGGCTATTATATATAGTGCTGCTATGAATATTGGGGTACATATATCTTTTTGAAGTATGGTTTTCTCTGGGTATATGCCCAGGAGTAGGATTGCTGGGTCATATGGTAGTTTTATTTTTATTTTTTAAAGGAACCTCCATACTATTCTCCATGATGGCTGCATCAGTTTACATTCCCACCAGCAGTGTAATAGGGTACCCTTTACTCCACATCCTCTCCAGCATTTGTTATTTGTAGATTTTTTGATCATGGCCATTTTGACCAGTGTGAGGTCATACCTCATTATTGTTTTGGTTTGCATTTCTCTAATAATTAGTGATATTGAGCATCTTTTCTTTTGCCTCTTGGCCATCTGTGTTTCTTCTTTGGAGAAATGTCTATTTAGATCTTCTGCCAATTTTTTGATTGAGTTGTTTGTTTATTTTAGCTATTGAGCTGTATGAACTATTTGTATATATTGGAAATTAATCTCTTGTTGGTTGCATCATTTGCAAATAATCCTATTCTGTAGTTTACTTTTTGTTTTGTTTATGGTTTCCTTTGCTATTCAAAAGCTTTTTGTTTACTTAGGTCTCATTTATTTATTTTTATTTGAATTACTCTAGGAGATGGATCCAAAAAGAGTGTTCTGCTTATGTTTTCCTCTAGGAGTTTTTATAGTATCTGGTCTTATATTTAGGTCTTTGACTCATTTTTTGCTTATTTTGTATATGGTATTAGGGAATGTTCTAATTTCACTCTTTTAAATGTAGCTGTCCAGTTTTCACAGTACCACTTATTGAAAAGACTGTCTTCACTGTATATTCTTGCCTCCTTTGTCATAGATTAATTAGCCGTATATATATGTGGGTTTATCTCTGAGCTTTCTATTCTGTTTCATCAACTTATATTTCTATTTTTGGGCCATTACCACACTTCCTTGATGGCTGTAGCTTTGTATAGTATAGTCTGAAGTTAGGGAGCTTGATTTTTCCAACTCCATTTTTCTTTGTTAAGATTACTTTGGCTATTTGGGTTATTTTGTTTTTCCAAACAAGTTTAAAATTTTTTATTCTAGTTTTGTGAAAATTGCCATTTATTTATTTAATAGAGATTTCACTGAATCCATAGAATGCCTTGGGTAAAATGGTCATTTCAACAATATTGATTCTTCCAATCCAAGAACTTGGCATATCTTTCAATATTGCATGTGTTGACTTCAATTTCCTTCATCAGCATCTTATAGTTTTCCGAGTACTTGTCTTTTGCCTCCTTGGATAGGTTTATTATTCTTGATTTTATTCTTTTTGATGTGATAGTAAATGGGATTATTTCCTTAGTTTCTCTTTCTGATCATTAGTTGTTAGTGAAATTTATCTGTTACTCCAGTGCCTTCTGGTTATTTTCTAATTTCATTGACTATTACCACTAAAAATGTTGGATACCATTGGAGACAGTAGGCTTTTTAAACTTATTAGTGACATTAGTTGGAATGCCTCTAGTGTTTCTCCATTGAGGAAATAGCCAGCCATTATTATTTTCCTAAAATTTTTAACTAGGAATGAGAATTGAATTTTGCCAAAGTCAATTTTTAACACTTATAAATTCATTTCATTTTCTCCATAGAATTACTAAAGTAGTAAATTATACTAATTTGTTTTCTAATATTAACCATCTGTGTGTTCCTATTATAAGCCTTATTTGGTTATGGTGTCCTAGTTTTCACTGTACTATCTAAGTCAGTTCATTATTATTTTTAATTAAAATTTTGATACCAATCTCCACATGTGATATTGCTGTGTAATTTTTGTGCTATCTTTGTTAGGTTTAGATACCAAAGTCATAATTATTTCATGAAAATTTTAAAAATTATTCTTGATTTCTTGTAATCTGAGATGATATATGTAGCATATGTCTGATCTCTTACGGTTTAGTAGAATTCACTTGTGTGCTCATCTGGGCCTTGTGCTATCATGTGCAGTAGCTAGAACATTTCTGTAAAATTTGGTCTAACTTTTCTCTCTCTATTAAGGTCAGTTTCACTACACTATCTTTGCTTAAGAAATTATCCATTCCCTCTAGGTTTTCAAACTTATTTGCATAAGAATATGCAAAGGTAGATGTTAATATCTTTAAAAATTTTTTGGTGTGTCATAATTATTCCTAACTAGTAATTTCTTATTTTGTATATTTGTGATTTCACCTCATTTCCAGTGTCTTGTTTATTTCTCTAAGGAACAAAGACTTTAATATGAGACACTGTTTTTCCATTCTTTACTTGATTAATTTCTTTTCTCTTTTTATTATTTACAGTTTTTTTTTTGAGATATAACAGACATACAACATTATATAAGGGTAAAGCATCCAGTGTAATGATCTGACTTACATAACCATGAAGTAATGACCACAGTAACTTTAGTGAACATCCATCATCTCACATAGAAAGAAAAAGAAAAAAAAAATTTCCTTGTTATGAGCACTCTTAGAATTTACTCTCTTAATAATTTTCATATATAACATATAGCTATTATGCTGTTAATCATGTATTGATGATGTTGTATAATAGTACTTATTGATCTTGGATTTTTTTTTTTTACCACCTTCATTCAATTCCCCCTGTACCTACTCTTTACCCCTTATAACTACTCATCTGATCTCTTTTTCTGAGTTTGTTTGCTTTATAGTATAACTTCCATAACTTGGCTGTAAATAATGCTACAATGAAATAGGAGTACATACACCTATTTGATGGAGACGGCAATGGCACCCCGCTCCAGTACTTTTGCCTGAGGGTCCCATGGATTGGAGGAGCCTGGTAGGCTGCAGTCCATGGGGTCGCAAAGAGTCAGACACAACTGAGCGACTTCACTTTCACTTTTCACTTTCACTGCATTGGAGAAGGAAATGGCAACCCACTCCATTGTTCTTGCCTGGAGAATCCCAGGGACAGCGGAGCCTGGTGGGCTGTCGTCTATAGGGTCTCACAGTCGGACACGACTGAAGCGACTTAGCAGCAGCAGCAGCATACCTATTTGAATTAGTGTTTTTGCTTCTTTCAGATAAATACCTAGGAGTGGAATTGCTGGATTATATATTAATAGTTTTATTTTTAATTTTTTACGGAATCTCCATACCATTTTCCACAACAGTTGCACCAATTTACATTCCCACTAACAATGCATGAGTGTTTATTTTTCTCCACATCCTCATCAACACTTGTTATCTGTTCTCTTTTGGATAATAACCATTCTGACAGGTGTCATATGATATGTCATTGTGGTTTTGACTTGCATTTCCATGATGCTTAGTGATTTGTGATGTTGAGCATCTTTTCATGTGCTTATTGGCCATTTATGTCTTACTTGGAAAAATGTTTATTCAAGTCCTCTGCTCATTTTTTAAATTGAGCTTTTTGTTATTTTCTGTTGAATGGTATATGTTTTCTGAATATTTTGTATATTAATATCTTATCAGATATATCATTTTCAAATATTTTCTCCCACTCAGTAGGCAGACTTTTTATTTGGATGATAGTTTGCTTTGAAAAAACTTTTTGCTATAATTGTTTATTTTTGCTTTTTTTTCCTTGCCTGAAGAGACATATCCAAAATATTTATGCTAAGACTGATGCCAAAGTCTATGTTTTGATATAGACTATGTTTTTTTCTAGGTATTGTATGGAGTCATTTAAGCCATTAATACATTTTGAGCTTATTTTTATAGATGGTGTTTGAGAAAGTAGTCCTGTATGATTCTTTTGCCTGTAGCTGTCCAGTTTTCCCAATACCATTTACTGAAAAGGTTGTCTTTTCCCCTTTGTATATTTTGGCCTCCTTTGTCGTAAAGATTAATTTCCCATAGAAGTGTGGATTCGTTTCTGGGCCCTCTCTTCTGTTCCATTGGCCCATGTGTCTTTTTTTGTGCTAGTTCCATACTGTTTTGATTACTATAGCTTTGTAGTAAAGTTCGAAATGAGGGTGCATGACACTTATAGCTTTGTTCTTCTTTCTTAAGATAGGCTGGGTTGTTTTGGGTCTTTATGTTTCCATAAAAATCTTAGAATTATTTGTTCTAATGCTATGAAAGATGCCATTTGACAGGGATTATATTTAACTGTATATGTTTTGGGTAATATGGTCATTTCAACAATGTTAATCCTCCTAATCCATGAACATAAATTATCTTTACACTTAATGTGTGTCTCTCTTTCTTCAGTGTCATATAGTTTTCAGTGTACAGGTCTTTCACCTCCTTGGTTAGAGTTATTTCTAGGTAATTTATTCTTTTTGATGCAAGTATAAATGGAATTGTTTTCTGGCTTTAAACTGTTTTTAGGTTTATTAAATAAAACATTTTATTTTGAGGTAATTGGAAATTCACATGAAGTCATAAGAAATATTGTGTTGGCCAAAAAAAATTTTTTGTGTGTGTGTGTGTTGGATGTTACTGAAGAACCCAAATGAACTTTTGGGGCAACTGAACAATACAGAGAGATCCCCTGTACTCTTTTTACAGTTTCTCTTAAAGGTTGATCTTGCAAACCCATAATATAAATATCACAATGTTAATGTTAATAAAATCAACCAGTCTTATTCAGCAAGATCTTTAATTTTTCTCTTCTTTCTTTCATCCCTCCACCTCATACCTAAGGCATACAGCCTCTTCTCTTTAATCCTCTCCGAGAAGCACCACCTCTGAAGCAGCCACTTCAGGCTCCCCACACTTTTAAGCCCCTTCCCTATAGACGAGACTGTGAACTGCCAACTCCCAACCTGTATTTGGTATTTTTGTGTTTTACTTCCTCGCTACTGCCCCCTGGTCCTGCCTCCACCTCCCACAGGTTTGCTGGGATAGCCCCTCCCACAGGTTTGCTGGGATAGTTGCAGATATGGGAAGCTTTGTTAGAATTTGTTTCTTTTTCCCCTCATAAGTGACTTGAAGGTTGCAGTGGTTTCTATCTTCTAACAATACTTAAATCATGGGTCCTGCATAGTTTAATTGTTTCCCTTGTTGGTCTTGTGACTATTCTGAGAATGTGATGGGGACATTTGGAATCAGGCTGCTGCTATTGTTCTTCAACCTCATTTAATGTCTCTAACAGCTTTATAAGCTACCAACAACCCTCAGTCCTTTGAATAGGAGGAAACTAAGGCCCAGAGAAGTTAAGAGATACAAAGAAGTTGGTAAGCGGACACCAGGAACTGCTGAAACACATTTAACAAAGCCTGCAGACTGAAGTGATGGGAACATCTCCATTGCATGGATCACTGGTCTCATCCAGACCCACAGTGGGTACTGACACTTCTGCTTGAACATCTCTAGTGATAAGGGACTCATTGCCTTATCATGGTTGCAAATACTTTCTCCATCCTCAACCAAAATCTCAGAAGTTTACTAGAATAAAATTTTCCATTGTCTGTGTGTCCGTGCTGGTCCAGCAGAGTGATGCTGTCCAATAGGGCTGCTCAAGGATCTGCTGTGACAAAGGGTCCACTTTGACCAGTGTTTCACCAGCACAGGGGACAGGACCGTGGCGGCACTCGATGGCACTTCTGCCCATGTCTCATGGACCGACGCAGGTCCCGGGGCCACACCTCGCCTTCAAGGATGAGGAGAAATGCTACTTTCTTGTCCACAGAAGGGAAGGGGGTCGGGACTACCTGCAAACCACTCAGTGACAATTGCATTTTCTTAACTCTTTCCATTTCAGTTTCCTCTACTGGAAAATTTGGGATAATAATTCCCAACTGAGAGGGTCTTGTGAGCATGGCTGAGTGGTTCAAAGCAACCTCTGGCACCACACTACCTAGGCTGGAATCCTAGCTCCAGGCTTGTTAGTATCACCTGGGTGATTTTCTTCATCAACCTCTTGTCCCAGATTTCTTATCTGAAATATAATACTGCTACTGCTACTGCTAAGTCACTTCAGTTGTGTCCGGCTGTGTGTGACCCCATAGACGGCAGCCCACCAGGTTTCCCGTCCCTGGGATTCTCCAGGCAAGAACACTGGAGTGGGTTGCCATTTCCTTCTCCAATGCATGAAAGTGAAAAGTGAAAGAGAAGTTGCTCAGTCGTGTCCGACTCTAGCGACCCCATGGACTGCAGCCTACCAGGCTCCTCCATCCGTGGGATTTTCCAGGCAAGAGTACCGGAGTAGGGTGATACTAGTGCCTATTATTACTATTATTTGGCTGTGCTGCACAGCTTGCAGGATCTTAGTTCCCCAACCAGGGATTGAATCTGGGCCCTTGGCAGTGAAAACATAGAGTCCTAACCACTGGACTGCCAGGGAATTCCCAATTAAGTGTCTATTAAGTGTGAGGATTCAGTTATCTAAGCAAAATGCTTAGAATAGTCCCTGGTACATAGCAAGGATACTATTTGCTTTTGGCTCGCCTCGTGGCTTCTGGACCCGAGCATGTTAGTGATGGTTCGTGGTTCTCATGATGATGATGACAGTAGAATGGAGGCCACGTTGGCCGGTGTCCAGCGCTGACGTCAAGAATGCTTGTGGAGAAAAAGTCAGTAAAATCTGATCAGATTCCACCTGGTAATTGAGTGGATTATGTGGAATTTTAAGAGGTTCATGGAAGCACAGTGGTAATAATTGTAAAAGAACTGGCCTGCCAATGCAGCAGACATAAGAGACACGAGTTCAATCCCTGGAAGATCCCCTGGAGGAGGGCATGGCAACCCAATCCAGTATTCCTGCCTGGAGAATTCCAAGGACAGAGGAACCTGGCAGGCTACAGTCCATAGTGTTGCACAGCGTTGGACATGACTGAAGAGACTTAGCATGCATGCACAGAACCACCCATTCAGCAGTAAGTGCAGCAGGAACAGTGCCCCCAGACCAGAAGCTTCCTGAAGGGGGTGACATCTCTGTGTTTGCCCTGTTGGCCAGGGTCATCACTGTGCTGGTGTCCTGCAGATGTGGGGCAGGGGGGTTGTGGAGTGGGAGGGGGTGGGAGAAGGTGGGGGGCCCAACATCACTGCGGTGACTGCCCGTAACCAACACTGTCTAATCAGTGCTCCCAGGAAGAAGGCTCAGGCCCCACCCCCCCAGCAACCTCACGTGACTGGACCAGCAACAGCTCGAAAGCAAACCATCTTCAAAGGCAAAGATGGTTTTAAAGACATTGTCTTAGGAATGTCTTAGCCTGGGTGTTTAAAGTGTTCCCATACATTTACAAATTCACAGCTTTCCAGTGACTGAACTACACCTGGGTGTTGTCCTGGTATCCTGGGTCCTGGGTGTTGTCCTGGTGTCCTGGGTCCTGGGTGTTGTCCTGGGAAGTCCTGGGTGTTGTCTGATCCTTGAGTGATGGTTATCACCAAACTGCAGAAATAACTTTTACCCTATGAAACATGGAGTTTAAAATAGGACATTATATATATATATTTTTTAATCTCTGAGCCGAAAAGGAAGCATTTCATGGTCATTACTTGGTTTTTGATGACAAAACATGTGATGAACTCAGCATTACAGAATGCTTAGCATTCACTCCAAGACCACAGGGCATTTTTCTAGTCAGTCTGGAGGCCAGTTTTCTTCTTTAATTATGACTACTTTTAATGATCACCCAGATCATCATATTGATCTGTTTTAGCCAGGCAGGCTCCCAGGGTGTACACTGCAGAGGTGTGTTAACCTGAAGACTCAGGTATATACAGTTCAAATTTTCCTAAAAGTAAATTGTCATTAAGACTGGGTCAATTTACCTTGAGTACAGGGAAAACTACAATTATTCTGGTCCAATTATCCTTTTATTTTCCAATGGGAAAATATTTTATCCCTAGAATTCTAAATATATGTCACTTTTGCAATGTTTTTAAAATCTTTGTTGGGGTATAGTTGATTTACCATGTTGAGTTAGTTTCAGTGTACAGCAAAGTACAGCAAGTCATTCATACACATACACATATCTACTCTTTCTTAGATTCTTTCCCCATATAGGTCACTACAGAATGTTGAGTTCCCTGTGCTATAGGTCCTTATCAGTTATCTGTTTCATATATAGTAGCATGCACACGCCAATCTCATCCCCCTCCCTTATGCTTTGTGTGTGTGTGACTCTCCTAAGCCCCATAAGAACAATCAGAAATGCAGGCACACGTTTCCAGCATCCTGGTGGGCTGCCCTGTTACCAGATGAGAAACGCCACACAGAGCATCTTAGCACATGTGACTTGGTACATAAAGGAGTCAAGATTTTCTAGTTTGGACTGAATAGAAAAGCTCCCTCAAGCTGATGTTTGACGTTGCAACCATTTTTTTTTTTTCCTCATAAAAAATAAATCTTAAAAGATAGTTTTAAAAACCACAAAACATTCCTTCACTCAAAGAAAAGACAAAAATCCAATCATAATAAGCATTCTAAAGATGAAAATAAAAAAACCAAAGTTAGAGTCTATTTGTATTTTTGACTGTGAGTGGTAGGGCTTTTTTGCTTTCGTTGCCCAGTCCCAGGTTGCCTGGCTGTGGGGATACTTTGAGGCATCAGGGTCTCACCAGCAGTGTCTGCTTTTGTTTCTCGAGTGGCCACTGATGCCTGTGCGACCCTGGGTGAGTCAGTGAATGCCTTCACCTGCTTCCCCGAAACATGCATAGCTGAAACCGTGTGGCCGTAGATAAATGCCTTTCACCATCAGCTGTCTCACCCTGATCTTTCAGGACACTGGAAAGAATTTCTCCTATGACTGCTTGAACAGAGACTTCTGCCTGCCTAATTCAAGATCAGGTGATATGGCTTTAATTTTTTCATGATTAATTCTTTAAAACCTTTTACTAAAGTCTGTCACACAATCAGAAAAGTGAAAAAGTAAATTTTGCCTTGAAGACTTTCCAGGAAGTGTCACACCTGTGTCACCAGTCCTTAGACAAGAATGGACACGGCACCAACACCTCAGAAGACTAGTCCCTCACACCCACTTGCAGGCACTGGTCCCCCAGGCCCCAGGTCACTACATGCTGACTCCTATCACCATGAACAATTGAGCTGCTTGTGCTAAAAACTGGTATAAACAGAGACCCAGATAGCATGCCATCTCCTGTGCCCTGCTTATATCATTATGTCTGGGAGATTTACTGATAACTTCGGGTGACACTAAATCATTTATTCTTACTGCCATGTAGTATTCTGTTCCAACTCTTTGTGACCCCATGGACTGTAGTCTATAGTCCATGGAATCCTTCAGGCCAGAATACTGGAGTGGGTAACCTATGCCTTCTCCAGTGGATCTTCCCAAGCCAGGAATCGAACTGGGGTCATCTGCATTGCAGATGGATTCTCTACCAGCTGAGTTTACCAGGGAAGCCCTGTGAGTATGCACAATTCATAAATCCTGCCATTAATGGAAACTGTGGGTGGTTCCCAATGTTGGGGCTGGTCTGGATTGTGCTGCTATGCACATTCTTGCTCATTTCTTTTGAAGGACAGTCTACACATTTCTGTGTGGGAGGCAGGAGCTTGGACCTAGGACAGATGCATGATGTTCAAGTAGATGCTCCAGACAGCTTTCTAAAGTGGCTGTCCCAACTAATGCTTCCATTTACAGTTTTTCCACATCCTTTCCAACATTAGATATTTTTTTCCCTTTAAATTTACTGAGTCTAATAGGTGTGCCTTGGCATTGAGCTGTGATTTCAGCTTGCATTTACTTGATAACTAATGAGGCAAAGCAACTCTTTATGGTAATGGATCATTTGCATTAGAATTTTATTTGTTATTCAAGTCTTAGCCCACTGTTCTGCTGGCTTGTCTATCTTATTAATTTGTAGGAATTCTTTATACACTCTGGGTACAAATTGTTTGTTATATTTGTTGCAAATATCTTTTACTCTATATGTTGTCTTTTTATTTCCTTAATGATGTCTTTTGATGAACAGACTTTCCTGATATTATTATTTTCCAAATTGTCATGTTTTCCCTTTCTGGTTAGTGTTCTCTTGCAACCTTACTAAGGAAAGTTTACCTACTCCAAGGTCATAAAGATGTTCTATGGTTTTTTCTTAATAAAAAAGAGCTTTATAGTTTTTCTATAAAACTTTATAGTTTTATCTTTCATACTGAGATCTACAATCCATCTGGAATTTGCTTTTATATGGTATGAGGTGGAGACCAATAAGTCATTGTTTTCAATAAGAGTATTAAATTAATCCAGCACTGCTTACTGAAGAGACCATCCTTTCTCTAATGCGCTCAGTATCCCCTTTGTCACAAAGATGTCTTTATTCCAGTCATATATCTATTGTCTCTTTATTGCTGCACAAATGCCATACCACAGTATGACTTTATAAATAGATTTTGACTTTTGGGAGGGTACTTTATCCACCTTTTCATCAAGGCTGCCTTTGTCATTTGAATTATAAATTCTAGAATTTGCTTGTCAGCTTACTCTCTCTCTCCTGCTCAGATTCTGCTGGTCCTGCATCGCACATGCTTGGTCCACTTGGGGAGAATGAGCCACGCAACCATCCTGAGTCCTGTCCCTCACGGACATGGCCTATCTCTCCATCTTATTCAGATCTTTAATTTCTCTCAGCAATATTTAATTTGTAGGGTATAGGGCTTATAGAACTTTTTATCAGATTTATCTTTTGGATATTTGAATGTTTTGTTGCTATTTTAAATAGTATTTTAAATTTCATTTTAGTTTGTTGCTGATACACAGCAATACAACTAGTTTTTGTATATTATTCACATAGTTTTTCAGTGATAGAGTTAACCAGAATAATACCCAAGAATGATTGTCATGGGTTGATAATCTGTTCTCTGCACTTTTAAAATGAAGAGGAAAGGAGAACTATATTTAAATCCAGAGAAATCTAAGCCCCGGTTTTATAGAGATAAATTACCTCTAGGCATAAACACATTTATATTATAAAAACTTACTAATTTAAACAAACAGGGACAAGGGGACCATGAATTCATAAACAAATAATGCATACATTAGACTTTTATTTCTGTTGAGTTTTTATGACACAATTAGCTTGCAAAGAATGATCAGCTCTTTTAAATATAAATGAATGTTTATGTTTAAAAAGTTAAAAAAAAGTATTTCCAGCATTTGCTTATCAAATGACAAATACCCAAATGTAGTACAGTATAAAGACAAATCATCTTCATCAGTATCTGAAGAACTATAAGCTTGAAAAGAGTAAGGTGTATGCTAATAATTTGCTTGTACTATATACAATGATAATTGGAATATATAGTATACTTAATAAATACATATATATATACATGCATGTAAACACATTTATTTAGCCTTTTAGTTATACAACTGCTTAACAATATCTTTTCAGTAAATATATATATATGTAACATGACCTCTCAAGCATGTTTATTAATACTACTTACACATTTCACATAACAGACCAGGAACAATGAGAATATACTTGAAAGAATAATGCAAAAGTGAACAATATCATATAGATATGTATCTGGATATTTTTAACAGATAGTGAAATACATTTTTCATTCATTTCATTTCATTCATTTAGTTTTGCAAGACCGAAAAAGGCAATGATACCACTGAATAAAATTAGATAGACACCAGAATAAACAAGATGTCTATATTCTGACACAGTATACGTATCTACTCGTGGCTTCACATGAGTAAGGCTTTTGTTTCTGTTCACTGATGTATCCTCAGTGTCTGGAGCTGGCAAATAATAGATGCTCAATAAGTATTTCTTGGCTGATGGAAGGAAGGTCAGTACATATTTCAATAAGCTTTGGAACAGCTGCACTCATGACTAAAAGTGAAAATCAAGCGACTTCCTGGATATTTATACAGAATAACTAAAAAGCTATGGAAAAGCACATGGGTCATTCTCTTCCTACTTGGAGCTGTTTTTGTATTTACTCATATAATCTGTGTCTCCTGGCAGAAAGTGCAGTTTCAAACATTCACAATAACTATTTATTTGAGGAGACTGGAGAGCCTTGTCTCAGAGGGCTTCCTGGAGCCTGGAGGCAAGGCCTCAAAAGGTTGATGACTTGCCCGAGCCAGAGTTGCTCAGCCAGCACTTTGGCTGTGCAGTCAGTCCGCTGCAGCAAGCCCAGCTTTTCAAATACTTCCTTGAAATCACATGCTAAAGCAGTTGTATTCATACACCAGTTTTGTGTTTTTTTTTTGGTTACACTTACATGAGACAATTGTTCCTATTGTCTTATATTTTGCACTCAGCAAGAAGATGGAATTAAAAATTCCTCTAATACCTTTAAAGCAGTAGAGTGTCTTTTATTAATAGCTTATTTTTTTTTTCTCTAATAGCTTAAATGATCAGCATTGTTGATGTATCAAGACAACATATGCAAGCAGCCATGTCTACATTTGTTTCACAGCAAAGCAGACATTAATTATTTTACACTTTTAAGGGCTTGCTATATTAGAATATACTAATTTAAATATGCTCCTTGCAAATAAAACTTATCTATATTGGTTAGAAAAAATAACAAGAGAGGGACATAAATGTTGGGTTAAGTCTAATTCTAGACTAAGCTACTAAACAAATCTTTGATTTAAACTATTTAGAAAGAACAAGAAATGTAAAAGTTATGGGTTTTCTGGGAAGGCTGAATCCAGGAGTTAGTTCTGGATTTTTCTTAAAATTTTCCTTTTTGCATTCTATCTGCATTCTCTACAATCCAGTCTTTGCTCAAAATGTGTAACTATAAAATATTCCGGTTTTAAATAGCAGGTCCTATTAATAGTGTCCATTATTACCACACTTTAAGCCAAACTGGGGCTCCAACCTGCAAGCTCCTTGACAAAATAGCAAGTCTCAGGACTCCAGAACTTTTCCTTCAATAAAAGCTAAACTCAGCGTAGAAATGCTGTTTAGGTTAATGGAGATCATCGGCCTTAAGCTGCTTTACCCTTTGTTGCTTTTACAGACCAGACTACAGTCACCTACAAAATGTAGACTCAGCTGTGTAAGTAAGTTACCAGAATCTTCATCTCTTGGGTTTATGGTAAACTTTTTTTTCCTTTCCTCCAAATAATGTTAGACAGGTCAAAGATAAATCTCACAAATTATTTTATGTTTGTTAGCATGACTCAGTTTACTTCTTGCCCTTTAGCATTGACCTCATAAATAAATACTGGCTAGGACCACTTACACGACACATGTAAAAACACTCCCAGTCTGCTTCTCTAGTTGATTTCCAAGGCAGAGAGAGTAAACAGCCTTCTCCCAGCTTTCTCACTGTGCACAGCTGAGAGTGTAGGGTGTTTACAGTATCTGGCCCTCAGTGCTCTCCGGGGCGGGGCTGGCAGGCAGCAGCTCAAGCCTCGGGAAACCCAGCATTGTTTCAAGATACCATAAAGTGTCACGGGAGAAGACCAGAAACCACTCATGGGACTAAATTACGGTTTTCTTAGGACTGGTGTTCTCTTCCTACCTTGTATACATTAGGATTCTCCTGGGGTCTACAGCTTTGTTCTTTGTACACTCATGGATTCTCGTTAATGTAGGATTTTCTATATTCTATGATTTTTCAAAATGGTCTCAAAAGACTCACACACCCCTTAAGTGGCGTACCTTTCCTTTCTGGGTGCAGAACCCAGCTGCTCGCTTTCTGAGCGCTACAACTTTGCCTCAACTCACTCTAGCCTGTAACTGAGCAATGGGCTTGCAGACAGAAGGCCACCTGTCAGTTTAATTATTGAAAGTTAGTTACTTTAATCATGGGCTATGTAGCCATAAGTAAGTAAGTAAGTGTTAGTTGCTCAGTTGTGCCCAACTCATTCTGACCCCATGGACTGCAGCCCACCAGGCTCCTCTGTCCATGAGATTTTCCAGGCAAGGATATTGGAGCGGGGTTGCCATTTCCTTCTCCAGGGGATTTTTCCAACCCAGGGATCGAATCCAGGTCTCCTGCACTGCAGGCATATTCTTTACCAACTGAGCTACAAGGGAAGCCCTATGTAGCCATAAATTCAATCAAACGAACAAAAGTAATTATGATAAGACATAAGTTATGTGTATAAAAATGGCATACTGCAAACTAACATAATGCTGAAATTTTTTTAAAAAAATGTAATATATGGAAGGAAGCAAACCTGCAGTTCGGAGAAGGCAATGGCAACCCACTCCAGTACTCTTGCCTGGAAAATCCCATGGACGGAGGAGCCTGGTAGGCTGCACTCCATGGGGTCGCTAAGAGTCGGACACGACTGAATGACTTCACTTTCACTTTTCACTTTCATGCATTGGAGGAGGAAATGGCAACCCACTCCAGTGTTCTTGCCTGGAGAATCCCAGGGACGGGGGAGACTGGTGGGCTGCCGTCTATGGGGTCGTACAGAGTCAGACACGACTGAAGCGACTTAGCAGCAGCAGCAGCAGCAGCAGCAAACCTGCAGTTAGAGGCATATCCATGAGTGGAGTTAGTTGACACCTTAAGTCCTTTTCTATGACACATTTATTCCAAAGGTTCTTGAACTTAATCTGCTAAATTGATCTATGGTGAACAAAATGCTTGTGTGACAAAGAAAGTCAGTACTGTGTATCACAGGACAACCCTCTGTGATAGAAGAACCAAAGCGGCATCAGATTTCAAACTCACCAGACAGTGCATGCATTCATTCATTCGACAAACACGTGTGGGTGCCTATCACAAATCACCGATGTTCTAAACTCTGAGTGATGAGAAATGAATGGGATCATCCCTGACCTCAGGGAAGACACACCCTAGACTTCAGTACAGACACATGAGCTGTTGTTCGAGTGTGGCAGGCACTGTGCTGGGTCAGAACATGCTTCTCAGTCAGCAGATGCCTGGGCTGCGTCTTACAGGGGGGATGAACATAACCGAGGGTTGATGGTGCCCATGGAGGGTTGGGAGTGGTGGGCAGGGAAGGAGACGGTGCAGCTGCGAGTGTCTGAAGAACAGTCACACTGTGAGGACCTTTGAGAATCCCACAGATTGAAGCCAAATGTGAATGTGGGTGAAGGTAGGTGAGGGGAGGGCAGGACAGAAGGGGATGACATTGGTCCCCACACCCACATGCCGGGCCAAGACATTGGGGCATCCTCCCCAAACTAGGAGGCAGCCAGGCCTGCACTTGTAAGTTGACTCCAGCTGCCAGGCTGCAGGGAAGGGAGGTTAGGTAAAAGATTCCTGCAAGCGGGTGGAGGGGTGTGTGGGACCCTAACTCAGGGCAGCAGCATGAGGACACCTAGCAAACGAACCTGAGAACCAGGAAAGATGGAAACAGCAATGCTCAGTGAGAGGCTGGCTGAGGGCATGGGGGAGTCCAGGCTGGGGGCAGGGAGCACAAGGCCTTTCCTGGGGGAGAGGGGGCATATGAAGCGAGGCGTGCTGGAAGGAGCTGGGGAGAATTCCAGCTAGCGCATTCATGGATCTGCCCTGGAAGGCCATGAAGCCATGTGGAAGGTGGGTTTAACTGTCGTAACTGAAGGGATGGCGGCCTTGTGAAGGACTGATCCATGCAGGCCTGTTCTTTATTCTGTTGGTTCTGCACTAGACCAACCCTCCAGCTG
Source organism: Bubalus bubalis (assembly GCF_019923935.1). Lineage (NCBI taxonomy): Eukaryota > Metazoa > Chordata > Mammalia > Artiodactyla > Bovidae > Bubalus > Bubalus bubalis. Next base: position 93,599,826 of record NC_059166.1, on the reverse strand, counting down.
GCATAGGCCCACACGCTCTGTGGCCCCCATGGGTCACCAGGACCCCTAACACATGCCAGCTGCCCCAACCTAAAGGTGAAGGTCCATTCCTCTCTGACCATCAGGGCACGCTGCATATACTTCTACCACAGTGCTTACACTTTATTGCAAATATTGATATTTGATATTGATTTGTCTGTCTCTTGATTCAACCGTTTCATGTCATTTCACTTCATTAAAAAAAAAAAAAAGAATTCAAAACCATATAGCCAGTTTGTTTAACAGGAGGGAAGTTCCCAGTAAGTGTTTGGTGAGTGAAGCAATGCTTGAATGTGTGATACCATCTGCCACCTGGCAATCTGTTAATACTTCAGAGATAATTATTCAGGTTTTAGATTGCCAGGTGGCAGATTTACCAGTCCCTGAAACTTTGTTTTGAAACTTCCAAATACTATGGTTCCCAGGTATCCACGAGGAATTTGTTCCAGGACTCCCTCAAATACTGAAATCTGCGCATGCTCGAGTCGCTTACAAGAAATGGTGAAGTACAGTCTGCCCTTGGTACTACAGGTACCCCCGGATCCAATCAACAGCAGTTCGAAATCCGTGCCTGGAGCAACTGCAGATACCGGATACCGAGGGCAGACTGTAATTCAAGATTAGGTTGGTTGTTTTTCCCAAGGAACTCACAGCTAAGAACAGAAATCACTTCATGACAAGCAGTCATTCCTTAAATGACAGCGAAACCTTTTGGAAAGTTAACTTCTCATGATGAATGTGTGATTTACTTATTTTTTTGTGATGGATTCCAAATGAAGGGAAATCAGGGTCCAGAATCAGTACAGAGGAGAAATGCATGTAAACAGTTTATAAATGGACAAGAAAGAAAGGAAATGGCCCTAATAGTTGGGCCTGATTGTTGAATAATCATTTAAGAGTTTAAAATGTTCTAACTGGGAAGAACCACACCCAGACTAAATACAGTGATTAAAGTAATTTTCGTTACATAAAATGATGATTTTAACCATTCAGAGACCAATCTGAGAAGTTCCTGTTGTAACATGAAATCTACTCATTTTGTTCAAGTCCGGTTTCTGATTTAACAATAAACCAAACCATGATAAAGTAGTAATCTGCTTACTCAAAGTGACCAAAAGTAAATATTTATATATTTATAAATATATATATATAAGAATATATTTATTTCAAGTGTATATTACATCTGATCACATTTGGCACATTTTGTATTCAAAAAAATCTTTTAATCTATTACCTGATTAAAAAAATAAATTCTGCAGTAGTGTATCTTTCAGGATACACAGTAACTGTCTCCGAATCTCATATTTAAGTTAAACTGTAGCAGCTTTATAGTAGCCATGAGTGACTGACTTGAAAAAAACACACAAAGCACTGTTGCCACTTTGGAAGCTTCAGTGTCTCCTGGAAGCAAATTTTCTGGTCTATCCTGGGTGTTGCTACTTTCTAGTCAGGCTCCAGGTCTCCTGCCACTGCATGGTAGGGCTGCTACAGATTCCCGGGTGAGGGTGCCAGCTTGCATCTCAGGCGTGTCTCTGTAAGCTACGTGCCACCCGCTGCCTTCCCTCGCCTGGGCCACACAGTTGCCACGTCACCTGCCATTCATTCACTTCCATTTCACCTGTCCCGTGAGATGAGCATTTAACAGGGAACGTTCACATCCCCCGGCTGAAAACAAAATCCAAATCTCCCGCAGTCTTACATATTCTCAAGACATAATGAACTATGTGGAAATTTTCAGAGAATGACCTATGAGAAAAATCACAACGCAGATGCGACAAACGCACTCCTTCATTTACAGGAGTGACTTTACGGGTTCACGCTCTAGTTTGTTTGTACTTATCTGACACCCTAAGGGGGAACTGTAAGCACAGAGTGCTTCATTACAAGGTTACAGTATATGGATAATCAACAACAATGTAACTTTGAAATAGATGTAAGTACAGAATAGATTCATAAGATTCACGGACACTTGTCCAACTGAAAAATGCCGCCCAGTTTAAGTCATTTGTTTAAGAAGCTCACTCATTGTTTAATTAACTTTCTTATGTCTATCCCGAGGAGAAAGTTCTCCTTCCGGACCCCAAAGTGCTGTACTCTGAATCCATCCCTGCAATGCCTCTGTCTCAAGTTCTCACTGTAGCACCTGTTTAAATCCAGAACCTAATAAATCCTACAGCATGAGGGAATAGCTAGAAGTTTATGCCATCTTGCATAGAATGCTGAGTAGATTCACAGAGCTAGGAGATCAGTCAGTGTGATGTAACCTACTCAGTCACGCCTTCCTTACATATTCTGTGGGCTCTTCATTCATCTAATTTTACTTTTTCTCATTTACACTTGCTGTTTCATATAAGTTATTGCTCTTGGAAGGGGAAAAAAGAGAATGTGGCCTATCTAACTAGTTTCTTCTTAATTATGCAAATTTAAAGTTTAAAAAAATATTAATAGATTAAAAAAACCTTTTTAAATTAAATATGTGGATTTTCAATGAAAGTGGTAGAAAAACTGCATTCAAACAAAAAAATAATGATAATTATTCGAGTCTTCTTTCCATATATCCTGTGAGCAGAGTTACAAACTACAGATCATATTGGCAACTTATAATAAGCAATTATAGGCTTGATTAAATAACACAAAAGTAAAAGTTTCTTAATGTTGGCTGTGGCCATGGTGGTGAGAGTGTCACACGAACGGCAAAGAAGGCATTTGGGCAGTGTTGCCACACTGGGACTGCTGTTAGAAGACCTAGTGGTGCTCCAGCCAGTATTTCAGTTGAATCTTGAATATTTACTGCAGACATCTGAAATGACTTTAGAATAACTGCCACTACTATAGAGTTTCAACTTGTTATAATCCTTAGTGGCACAAATGCATATTTTGATGAAGCTAGCCCCTTCACTTCAGCCAAATTACTCTCTTCTACGTACCAAACAGAGGAGAAAGTAATCACCCATCTCTAAATGCAGTGTGTGTGTGTGTGTGTGTGTGTGAGATGGTTCTGGGAAGCTACATACCAAACTCATAGCAGTAGTTATCTCTGGGGAAATGGAGAAAGGAAGGGTCTAGGGTTGGGTAGCAAAGATTTCAACCTTATTGGAAATAATTCAGTTTTTTATAAAGAAAAGTTACTCATGAATATATTTAATTGCTGACTTAAAATTCTCAAGATTAGAACAAGTATTCAGCCAAAACTGAAGTTATGGCTTCCCCAGAGACTTAAGCTGTGACCTTGGTGACTCTCCAGAATCTCCTCTATGAAATCATAAAATAATATGTTACCAGGTGCATGGGTATGCGAGGCATGTTGTCAATAAATACACTTCATCAGAAGCATTTCATAACATGCTATTAGTCATACTATTTCCAGGTTTAGTATTAACAGTATCCTAATTCTTCCCACCATAATGAGATCTCTTTCCCAAGCTCAAGGTGGAGATGGTAAAGGTCACCGGCTCCTCCTATCAGGAGAGCTCCGGACCCAGGACACCTTTCAGGGAAGAGAATCCGGCCAAGAAGGGAGGGGTCTCTTAAGGCACAGCCTAGCTGATAAAACAATTACTTAAAAAAAGTTCTAGACAAAATAAATCATGTCAGAAAATGTTCTTAAAACAAAAGACCAAAACAAAACTGAAAACAAAAAAACAAAACAACTCGGTGCCACCAGGTGTCACTATAACCTAAAGCGCCGCGGGTAGTTTCTCTTCATCCGGAAAGTAATGGACGTGACAAGCCAACAAACAACATCTCACGAGGCTTTCCATGTCTATATATTATCATAGTTGCTGCTGCTACTGCTAAGTCGCTTCAGTAGTGTCCGACTCTGTGCGACCCCATAGACGGCAGCCCACCAGGCTCCGCCGTCCCTGGGATTCTCCAGGCAAGAACACTGGAGTGGATTGCCATTGCCTTCTCCAATGCATGAAAGTGAAAAGTGAAAGTGAAGCTGCTCAGTCGTGTCTGACTCTTCGCGACCCCATGGACTGCAGCCTACCAGGCTCCTCCGTCCATGGGATTTTCCAGGCAAGAGTACTGGAGTGGGTTGCCATCGCCTTCTCCAATTATCATAGTTACTAAACTACAGTTGCTGAACTCTACATGTATCACTGCAAGCTTCAACTTTTAAAAAATTATAAATAGGGACAATGAATGCTAAATGATTTAAAATACGTTAGTAAGTGGACCTTTGGAGGTCAAGGATTTAGTATTTTTAGTTTTGCCTTCTGAGAGGCAAGCGGAAGTCATGGCTATGCTGATCTGTCATTTGAGACAGATTTATTCAGGGAGCAAGTAAGTCCAGCCTACTGCCTAGCACTTTTCTTATTCTCTACTTGATATGGGGTATGACTCTCAAAGTAGTAAAGAATAACAGTTGGAAATTCTCGGAGCTAATAAAATTAAGATGATGAATTATAATTTCAGTTTAGAGACATAATTTATTTTAATGACTACTCATGGTTTTAAACATCACTTTTTTATACTTTTCATCACTTCTTAAGACATATGACCACTTAAAACAAAACTTATTACACTGTATTTTGGGTTTTAAAGTACAGGCATTTCATTTCATTGTACTTACTATATTGTGCTTAGCAGATACTGCCTTTTTTTTTTTTTAAACAAATTGAAGCTTTGTGGAGTCCTCTGTGGAGCAAGTCTCTTAATGTCATTTTTCAACAGTATTTGCCCACTTTTTGTCTCCCTGTTGGGCTTCCCTGATCCCCTAGAGAAGGGATAGGCTACAAATTTCAATAATCTTGCGCTTCCCTGGTGGCTCAGATGGTAAAAAATCTGCCTGCAATGTGGGAGACCTGGGCTCTATCCCTGGGTTGGGAAGATCTCCTGGAGAAGGGCATGGCAACCCACTCCAGTACTCTTGCCTGGATAATCCCCATGGACACAGGAGCCTGGTGGGCTTCAGTCCACGCGGTCACAAAGAGTTTGACACAACCGAGCTACTAAGCACATTATTGTCTCCCTGTCACATTTTAGCCAGAGAAGGAAATGGCACCCTACTCCAGGACTCTTGCTTGGAAAATCCCATGGATGGAGGAGCCTGGTAGGCTGCAGTCCATGGGGTCGCGAAGAGTCGGACACGACTGAGCGACTTCACTTTCACTTTTCACTTTCATGCATTGGAGAAGGAAATGGCAACCCACTCCAGTGTTCTTGTCTGGAGAATTCCAGGGACGGGGGAGCCTGGTGGGCTGCTGTCTATGGGGTTGCACAGAGTTAGATACGACTGAAGCAACTTAGAAGCAGCAGCAGCACATTTTAGCCATTTCTCAATGTTCCAAATTTTTAAATTATTATTATATTTGTTATGGTGATCTGTGATTAGTGATCTTTGATGTATGATTGAAAAAGATTACAATTCACTGAAGACTCAGAAGATGGTTATCACTTTTTAGCAATAAAATATTTTAAAATTAAGGTATACACATTATTTGTAGACATAATGCTGTTGCACACTTCATATACTACAGTACAGTGTAAATATAACTTTTATATAAACACTGAGAAACTAAAATATTCATATAATTTGCTGTATTGTGATATTTACTTTATTGCAGTGCTCTGGAACAAAAGCTGCAATATCTCCAAGGTATGTCTGTTTATAGATGTTAATATGTATGTTGCAATAATAGCACCAAGGATGGAGGGGAGGTAAATGGGACTATAGAGTTGCAGGGTATCTATATCTATATCTTTATCTCTATGCCTAATCTCCATATATATATATATATGTGTGTGTGTGTGTGTGTGTGTGTCTCCAAAGTTAATTTGATAATAATTTAAGTTGATTGTGATAAATTAAAGAAGTGTATTATAATCCCTATAGTAATCATTAGAAGAATAATGCAAAGGACTATAGCTATAACAAATCAACAGAATTAAAATATACTATACTATGAAATATCTAACACAAAGAAGGCAGAAAAGGAACATGAAATGCAAGAGACAAATAGCAAACAACAAAGGGCAGACCTAAATTCGACTATAACACTAATTACATTAAATGTAAATGCACCAAACACTAATCAAAAGGCTGATGTTTTGGGGCCAATCTATATAAAAAATCTTCATTAGAAAAGACCCTGAAGCTGGGAAAGATTGACAGCCTTAGGTAAAGGGCACAACAAAGGATAAGATGGCTGGATGGCATCACCGACTCAATGGACATGAGCTTGAGCCAGCTCCAGGAGATGGTGAAGGACAGGGAAGCCTAGTGTGCTGCAGTCCATGGGGTCGCAAAGTGTTGGACATGACTGAGTGACTGAAGAGCAACAACAGTTTCAAAAAGTTAGACTCAACTATATGCTATCTGCAAGAGATACTCTTTAAACATAAAAATACGAGTATCTTGAAAGTAACAGGTTGGAAAAGATATGCAATATGAATAAGTAACGGCTTCCCAGGTGGCATAATGGTAAAGAATCTGCCTGCCATTGCAGGAAATGCAGGTTCAATAACTGGGTCAGGAAGAACCCCTAGAGGAGAAAATGACAGCCTCTTCCAGTATCCTTGCCAGGAAAATCCCATGGACAGAGGAGCCTGGCAGGCAGCTGTCTATGGGCTTGCAAAGTCAGACATGACTTAGCGACTGAGCATGCATGCATGCATAAGTAAACTTCACTGGCTATATTAGGGTCACACAAAATATTTAGAATTTAAGACAAGAAGTATTGCTAAAGTCAAAGACATTTCATAACAATAAAAGAATCAATACAGCAGGGACTTGTAACATTATAAACATATATACATCTCATAATAGAACTGAAAAATACATGAACAAAATCAGACTTCGAAGGAGAAAAGACAATTACAAATACAGTCAAGTTGATGACTTAAATATGCTTCCTTCAGTAACAGGACTAGTAGACAGAAAAATCAGTAATGGCAGAGTTGTACAACAGTATGAACCAAGTTGGTTTAATTCATGTTTATATACTTTACAGTCCACAAAACAACAGCAGCACTCACATTCTTTTCAAGCACAGACAGAATATCAATAAAAATACACTCTATGTTAAACCATAGAACAAGTTGCAATATAGTTAAAAGGACTGACTTTATATAGAACATATTCTCTGACCACAAATAAATTAAAGATAGTAACCAAGATAACTACAAACCTCTAAAAAATTGTACATTAAACAATATATATGTAAATAACCCACAAGTCATAAAAGAAGTGATAAGGGAAGCAAGAAAGTATTTTGAACTGAATTAAAATGAAAACACAACATCAAAATTTGTGGGGTGCAGCGAAGACATGCTTAGAAGGAAATTACAGCTTTACATGCTCATATTTAAAAAGAAGAAAAGTCATTACTCTTAAACGAGCTTCCAAATTTCATAAGTCCAGTTCTTTTATATTCTGCTAGATGATGATGTTGAAGAAGCTACCGCCGGTTTTCAAATGTATTATGGTCGGGTATGTATTTCATTTACTTTTGTGAATAAGGGAGATGCGTAGCAAAGAAGTATGTACTAAGTGCCTATCAAGTAACAAATAGTGCATTTAAATGAAACACCTTTTTTTCTTTTGAGATTCAGTGAGGTTTTCCAGAGTCACAAAGCTAGTGAGTGATGTGACTTGGGTGAAGTTCAGACTTTAGTCTGCCTGACTTGAGAGCTCACACTCCCTTTAGATAGCACGATGCCTGAGTTCTTGATGGCTGTTCAACCTGTGGTCCACTGTGGATCCTGTGTTTCCTCTTGCTTAAGCTTTAATCTGCTCAGTTTATCTTCCATTACGATACACTGTTTGTTATTAAGTAGAGTTTCCTACAATTTATCCATTGTCAATTTATGGAAGATAGAGCAACTGCCTATCTTTGCCATTGTGTTGCCTTTTAGGTTATAAGGTCATGTGGGCAGCATTCACGTTTCCTTCATTATACTCCTCCAGGTTTGAAGTGCCTGCACTGCATGAGCATGACAACATGCTTTTATCGCTTATATTTGCTTTAGGAAACACATCTGGTACAACATGTTTCCAGGTGTAACACCATCAATTGCTGTTAACAGTGACTGCTATAAGTTCCCAAACAGTTAAAAAAAGAAAATGCATTTATTAAAAATTAATTTCACTAAATTACCCAAATAAGCCATGTCTTAAAATGGTTCTGAGTTAACATAACTGATCAGACTTTAATAATCATAACTAACATGTTTGGATGCTTTCCATGTTCCAAGCCCTGTGCTAAGTGATAAGTACCTTATTGCTGTAAATAACCCAGATGGATGAGGAAAAAGGCTTAAACTTGCTCAGAATTACACAGGAGTTTAGATCTATTCTCAGATTTACTTCTCTCAGCATCTTTATAAATATTCACATCCTAAACAAAGAAAGTATGAAAGAATGGAAGTATACTCTTGTTCTTAAAGCTTTATATGACTATCCATTGCTATTAGAAAAGCACCAGAAACTCAGATGTATCTGGAGACTTTATAGTCTCTTACAATTGTGTGTCATGCTAGATGACATTTAAAGTTAATTAGCTGAGGCTCATGCAATGTCTTTATCATTCCTTGCCTACTGGTATTTCAATGTTCAGTAATGAAATTATTGATGAGCATATAACTCCCCAAAGAATAAGTTCAAATAATAAAATATAGAGGTCACTATATTTATAATCAAGAAATTCAAGTAAAATAATTTTCTGAGTTAGCATTTTGCAGCTACTAAATTAGCCAAATTCAAACATATACACAGAGCTTCCCTGGTGACTCAGTGGTAAAGAATCTGCCTGACAATGCAGGAGACACAGGTTCAATCCCTAGGTCAGAAAGATTCCCCTGGAGAAGGAAATAGCAACCCACTCCAGTATTCTTGCCTGGAGAATCCTGTGGACAGAGGAGCCTGGCGGGCTACGGTCCATGGGGTCACAAGGAGTTGGACACTGAGCATGCATGCATGCACGCAAACATATACACAGTATAGGCACAGCTGCAGCAGATCTGTTATACCCATATGCAGCTAAAACTCAGCTTTTTTCCTGGTGCTATTGCTTAAAGGAATTTATTATGAGAAAGTGGTAGCACCAAAAACTGTATGAGAATATTAGTTGTCAAAATGAAAACAATTCAAACAGTGATTTGGTACATTACCATATCAACATAATGTAATCGTTTAAGTGACTGAGTAAAAATTTAAGTATAATATAATATTGTTTAAATAGTCACGTGATTTTCATCTGCATAAAATGAACAGGCACTACGAGGTAATAACTAAAGGCAAAACCTAAAATATTTGGGTGTGAATAGTAGGATTAGGAATCATCTTTCTTTGAGGACATTTTGGTTCCTGTTTGCTCGATGCTTCAACAATATTTAAGAAGACAAAAAGGATACAAGAGTACTTTTGCATTCCCTGAGTCATATGGCAAATTCCTATTGGCGATCTATTTTTCATGTGGTAAATTTCCATATTACTTTTTCCATACATCCAACCTCGAGGGGTGGAATGGCAAGGGAGGTGGGAGGCACATTCAGGAGAGAGGGGACATATGTGTACCTATGGCTGATTCATGTTGATGCTTGGCAGAAACTAACAATTCTGTACAGCAATTATCTTTAAATTAAAAAGATTAATAAAAATAAAAATACAGCTAAATTTTAGCTATATTTTCTTCAACTAGAGATCACTTCAAGAAAATTAGAGATACCAAGGGAACATTTCATGCAAAGATGGGCATAATAAAGGACAGAAATGGTATGGACAGAAGATATTAAGAAGAGGTAGCAAGATTACACAGAACTATACAAAAATGGTCTTCATGACCCAGATAACCATGATGGTGTGATTACTCACCTAGAGCCAGACATCCTGGAATGTAAAGTCAAGTGGGCCTTAGGAAACATCAGTAACAACATAGCTAGCGGAGGTGATAGAATTCCAGTTGAGCCATTGCAAAGCCTAAAAGATGATGCTCAGCAAATTTGGAAAACTCAGCAGTGGCCACAGGCCTGGAAAAGGTCAGTTTTCATTACAATCCTAAAGAAGGGCAATTCCAAAAATGTTCCTACTACCGCATAATTGCACTCATTTCACACGCTAGTAAAGTAATGTTCAAAATTCTCCAAGCCAGGCTTCAACAGTACGTGAAGCTTCAGATGTTCAAGCTGGATTTAGAAAAGGAAGAGAAATCACAGATCAAACTGCCAACATCTGTTGGATCATAGAAAAAGCAAGAAAATTCCAGAACATCTCCTTCTGTTTTATTGATTTTGCCAAAGCCTTTGACTGTGTAGATCACAACAAAATGTGGGAAATTCTGAAAGAGATGGGAATATCAGACCACCTCACCTGCCTCCTGAGAAATCTGTATGCAGGTCAAGAAGCAACAATTAGAACTGGACATGGTACAACAGACTGGTTCCTAATTGGGAAAGGAGTACATCAAGGCTGTATATTGTCACCCTACTTATTTAACTTATATGCAGAGTACATCATGTGAAATGCTGGACTGGATGAAGCACAAAGTGAAATCAAGCACAAGCTGGAATCAAGATTGAAGGGAGAAATATCGATAACCTCAGATATTAAGAGGACACCACCCTTATGGCAGAAAGTGAAGAGGAAACAAAGAGCCTCTTGATGAAAGTGAAAGAGGAGAGTGAAAAAGCTGGCTTAAAACTCCACATCCAAAAACCTTAAGTTCATGGCATTCTGTCCCATCACTCATGGCAAATAGATGGAGAAACAATGGAAACAGTGATGGATTTTATTTTCTTGGGCTTCAAAATCACTGCAGATGGTGACTGCAACCATGAAATTAAAAGACTCTTGCTCCTTGGAAGAAAAGCTATGACCAACCTAGACACTGTATTTATTAAAAAGCAGAGACATTACTTTGTCGACAAAGGTCCGTCTAGTCAAGGCTATGGTTTTTCCAGTGGTCATGTATAGATGTGAAAATTGGACTGTGAAGAAAGCTGAGCGCCGAAGAATTGATGCTTTTGAACTGTGGTGTTGGAGAAGACTCTTGAGAGTCCCTTGGACTGCAAGGAGATGCAACCAGTTCATCCTAAAGGAGATCAGTCCTCGGTGTTCATTGGAAGGACTGATGCTGAAGCTGAAACTCCAGTACTTTGGCCACCTGATGTGAAGAACTGACTCAATGGAAAAGGCCCCAGTCCTGGGAAGGATTAAAGGCAGGAGGAAAAGGGGATGACAGAGGATGAGATGTTTGGATGGCATCACCGACTTGATGGACATGAGTTTGAGCAAGCTCCAGGATTTGGGGATGGACAGGAAAGCCTGGTGTGTTGCAGTCCATGGGGTCACAAAGAATAGGACATGACTGAGTGACTGAACTGATATTTTTAAATAACCAAAGTATAAAATAAGCTGCATATATTATAAAGAAGTAAAAAAAAAAAAAAAAGAAAGAAAGAAAAAGTACCTTTGCCTTACAATGGTCAAACTTAAATAAATAATGTAATGCTCTTTTAGGTTGCTGATTATATTCAGTATAATCTGAAGAGGGAACACCTTATATTTTGAGAAAACTTTTGAAAATTATTTCTTTTCAGCAGCACTGAGGGTGGTATCCTTGTGCAATTTTTTGCTGCTATTGTACATTAACATGACATAATTATTTTTTTGATAAAAAACAGAAACCAATAGAATTGGGCAAAAAGGAAAATGTATAGTAATTTTTAAGGCAAATTAGTTAAGATATTTTTGGGCTTTGTTCTATTTAGTACTTAATCTTTATGTCTTTCTAATTGTATTTATGCACATGGACTAAATTTATCACAGCTATTTTTTCCATTATATTAAAAGATATACCTTGAGAAAAACCACAATTCTAAAAGACACATGTATCCCAATGTTAATTGCAGCACTATTTACAATAGCCAGGACATGGAAGCAACATAGATGTCCATCGACAGATGAATGGATAAAGAAGATGTAATACAAACACTCCAGTGTTCTTGCCTGTAGAATCCCAAGGACGGCAGAGCCTGGTGGGCTGCCATCTATGGGGTCGCAAAGAGTCGGACACAACTGAAGCAACTTAGCAGCAGCAGCAGCAGCAGTACAAACACACAGTGGAATATTACTCACCTATTAAAAGAACAAATTTGAGTCAGTTCTAGTGATGTGGATTAACCCAGAACCTGTTATACAGAGTGGAGTAAGTCAGAAAGAGAAAAACAAATATTGAATATTAATGCATACATATGGAATCTAGAAAATGGTACTGATGAACCTGTTTGCAGGGAAGGAGTGGAGGTGCAGATATAGGGAAGGGACTTGTGGACACAGGTGGAGAGGGAGAGAGTGTAACAAATGGAGAAAGTAGCATCGACATGTGTACACTCTCATGTGTAAGGTGGATAGCAGGTGAGAAGTTGCTGTATAACACAGGGAGCCCAGCCTGTTGCTCGGTGATGACCCAGAGGGGTAGGGAACTCAAGAAGGAGGGGATATGTGTCTAGTTGTGGCTGATTTGAGTTGTTAAGCAGTGAAAACCAACCCAGCATTGTGGAGCAATTTTCCTCCAATTAAAAAAAAAAAATTGAAAGTATGTTTCAGATAAAAAAAAAAAACTTATGATAAAAAGTCTCACAATAAAAGAATGTTATCTTGTTAACCTTTGCAAACTCAAGCCTCCTCCACTCTCTTTCTTCCCCACCAAGAAAATCTTTGAACAAAGATGAAATCCTATTACCTGGAAATTTATCTGAGAACTGTACATTTCCTTTCCAACTCAGCTAAAGGCTGAGGAGTTTTCAAGGGAAGCAAGAAAAATTTCAGATGCCCCAAGAGAAATCTGACTTGGCTCCATGTCTACTTGCTTAACTACCAATGCCTGAGTGTCTCCAAGAGCCATGTGTGGGGATGAAAGGAGCCTGATTTATAAACTTGAAAGATGAGTCCCTCCCCCATCTGTCCTCTCTCCAAAAGGGAGGAAAATAAAGCAATACAAGGTTAATCTTGAGGAATGAGCGGTCACTGGAGAATTAGGCAAAAGAAATAAAAAGGAAAATGAGTTGGCCATGTCTTCGCCCTCCACATTAAAACTCTGTGAAGAAAAACTGGAGCCCTTGATTGAAATGCAACCTTCAGATGAATCGTGGTTGATATTCTGGCCTTATTCACTCTGATAAGCAGGTGCTTGTTATAAAGTTTAATGCACTGCCCTTTATGTTCATTATGCTTTCTCTATAAAGATATACCAATAAATATTTATAAGATTAATTTTTTTCTATTTGGAGGCATTTTAAGGAGTTGCCTAAAGAAACGGGGTCAGCAGATCTGGGTATGGATCTTGGTTCCATGTGCCACTTGTATGACCCTGGGCAAGCTCTGAACTTCAACAGACTAAGCTTTAAAGCAGAGATAATGATCACAGCAGACCCCTCACTAAGATAAACCTTAAGGTTCGGAATGGTCAAAACAGGCACTTAATTAAAAAACAACAACAACAAAAACTGAAGGATTTATTATGTGACAGGCACTGTTCTAAACCATAGGGGTGAATCAATGAGTCCCTGATCTCAGGGTATGCACAAAGAGACAAAGAAAAACAATAAATAAATTAGCATATAATTCAACAGGTCTGATAAATGCTTCAAGAGAATGCATAGCAGCTTAGGTGATCAGGTGGGCGGGATAACTATTTTAGGCAGAAGTGAAAGAGGAGAGTGAAAAAGTTGGCTTAAAGCTCAACATTCAGAAAACTAAGATCATGGCATCTGGTCCCATCACTTCATGGGAAATAGATGGGGAAACAGTGGAAACAGTGTCAGACTTTATTTTGGGGGGGCTCCAAAATCACTGCAGATGGTGATTGCAGCCATGAAATTAAAAGACACTTACTCCTTGGAAGAGAAGAAAGTTATGACCAACCTAGATAGCATATTCAAAAGCAGAGACATTACTCTTCCAACAAAGGTCCATCTAGTCAAGGCTATGGTTTTTCCAGTGGTCATGTATGGATGTGAAAGTTGGACTGTGAAGAAAGCTGAGCGCCGAAGAATTGATGCTTTTGAACTGTGGTGTTGGAGAAGACTCTTGAGAGTCCCTTGGATGCAAGGAGATGCAACCAGTCCATCCTAAAGGAGATCAGTCCTGGGTGTTCATTGGAAGGACTGATGCTAAAGCTGAAACTCCAATACTTTGGCCACCTCATGCGAAGAGTTGACTCATTGGAAAAGACTGATGCTGGGAGAGATTGGGGGCAGGAGAAAAGGACGACAGAGGATGAGATGGCTGGATGGCATCACTGACGCGATGGACACGAGTTTGAGCGAACTCTGGGAGTTGGTGATGGACAGGGAGGCCTGGCGTGCTGCGATTCATGGGGTCGCAAAGAGTTGGACCCAACTGAGCGACTGAACTGAACTGGGGCTCAGGTACAGCCTTTCTTATGAAAGTGACATTTGACCAGCAAAATGAGTAAAGCAAGAGAATAAGTCCCATGTAACCCGGCTGCCACATATCTGCCTAATTTCATTTAGGCAAGTTTCTACATCTATGTGTGACACACATTTGTACAGGAAGCTGCTGTACAGACAATCAGGGGATTGAAAGAAGCCTGAGAAGTCAGGAGACCAGCAGGAAAATGTATAAAGAGGAAAGAAAACAGTGATAGTGAGAAAAGGAAATATTTATTTTCCTTTGGCCAACTGGGAAGGTCTCATGTAGCTTCTGAGTTTGATTACAAACAATAGAACCCCAGGTGGAAGGTACGCTGAGCACCTGGGTGGGCTCCTGTAGGGACTGAGCTCCAGAGGACAGATGAAAAGTGTAAGTTGCTGAGTCGTATCCAACTCATTGCGACCCTCTAACTGTAGCCCACCAGGCTCTTCTGTCCATGAGATTCTCCAGGCAAGCGTACTTAAATGGGTAGCCATGCCGTCCTCCAGGGGATCTTCCTGACCCAGGGATAGAACCCGAATATTGTGCATTGCAGACGGACTCTTTGCCATCTGGACCATCGGGGAAGCCCAGAAGGGGGATGGATATTACTTTTATTTGCAGCCTTGTAACTAAACTTTACACCCAGGGTCAAGCTACCCTGGAAAAGGAGAAAAGGAACTGAGTTACTGCTAATCAGGCTGATCATTTTCTGTTTCTCCACCTGCAGTCCTTTTGGGATGGTGCCTGGGGTATGATTAACTTTGAAGTCTGTATAAGAGTCAGCCCAGGTGTAGCACACACCTAAACAAAGGAGGATTTTCAGAAAATGGTGATTCCAAGCCCTCAGGACAAACAGTGGGAGAGATAGGTATTGCCTAAGTAATTCTCTGAAAGCTCTCGGAAGAACATTAGGCTTAGGCAACGTAGTACAAAATCGATTCATTGTTCTGCTAGGTGTTTCCCCCCCCACTGTGGCAAGAGAGTCAAAATCCTTATGTGGCAATTCTAAGTTCAAAGACACTGACTTCAGATGACAGTGCCATTTGTACAGTATCTTAACCAGTGTGTGTGAAAGCTATCGCTTGCATGCACTTGAATTACCAGCATGAAAAATCTACTAATCCCAAATGTTTTAGAAAGCAATCTGCTGCACATTTCAGCTTCTGAGGCGTTATGTGTTACATGGTTCAACTAGTTTCCCAATCTCTCTAGATTTTTTTTTTTTCCACAATATTATTAACTTGAAAAGCTTCCACATGTGCACATGCTGGTGCCTAGCTCTGGTCTGTCAACCACTGACCACAGCTCCTCTGCCCACCCTTCAGCGCCTCTGAGGGCAACTGGGCAGGAATGGCCATTTCTAGGGAGACAGGACGACATCTGGCTTGTTCACAGCTGTATCCTAAACTCTTAGCACAGGCTTCCATTCAGAGCAACTGCTTAATAAATATTGACTAGATGAATAAAATGATGTCTGGCATCCTGTGTCTTAGGTACAGTTTATCTTTCATCTTCTCTGAGAAGGATCTAAGGGAGAAGACAGGCATGTATTGATGTGATACAGGTGTTGATTTTTACTTCCTCCCTTTCTGATAGGCTTACTGGACTGTAGACAGGCAAAGTCTACTTGGTCAAGTCTCTCAAGATGTCCTTGCGGAGAAACAGAGTCTGGATCCTAACGCAGTCAACAAGAGTCATGACTGTTGAACAGCTGTGCCCAGAGGGTTCAGTGATCAGCCAGTTATCAAGCTGGAGTCGAGGGTTGAGAGCCAGGCCTCAGGGCTCTGCTTTATTGATTCATTTTCTAGGCAATGATTTTTTAAAATCTTTATCAGTAACTTCAACTAACCTTGAGAACAAAGACTTTCTCAATTTGACATAAAATTCTAGAAGCCAATAGCTATGCTGGATAACTGAATCAGAATCCGAAAGGACTCAGATTAATGCAATGGGCCAAATCTAACTTAACAATTTGGTAGTATTTCTAAGAAATTTCCTCTGGGGGAAATGTGGCATCCTGCAGCTCTTGTGAAGTCTTAGGGATACATATATCTATTTAAATTCAGATAGTAGGCTGAACAAGTACCAATGATGGCAAAAGAGCAATTCAAATGAAAAAGGAAGGAGTTTTAATTCACCTTAAGCCCAACCTGAATAAAACTGATGACTGCCAAGAAAAGCGAATGTGATTTTAGTCAGTGTTAAGAGAACTGTGCTATCTTTAGAAACCAAGAAAGTATTCATGGAGCTTCTATTCACATTGTTCTTAGTGCTGTGTGGGATAGAGAAGTATCAGGCATAAAATACCCACTTTTATGGCGCATTCTAGTCAGAGGAAGTTTAGCAATCAGAAGACAATGTAAGATACGGGATTTGACAGCCTATCAAGGAAATGATCCCTCAAACCTTCCAAACACCCAAAACTAAAAGCGAAAACAGAACAACTGGAGGCTTAAGGGGACTCAGCAGGCATAATCCACTGATGCTTAGAACCATTGTCCCAAATCATCAGAACCTGCCTCTGTAGTGATCAAATCATAGCAACACACCTTTGAAATTGTCTTTTTTGTTTAGTTTAGTTTTCAATGAGATGTGATTCACTTATCTGGAAAACTCAGTTATGAGGATCAGGCCACTCCTGAAGGGGATCAAATAAATCAGATACCACCACATATAGTTAGAAGCTGAAGTACAGTGGTCAATCCATGATGCTCGAGAGAAGAGGGGAACACACATCAGAAATCAGGGAAACAGAGAATCCCGCCCCAAACTCTCTGTGAGCCAGGCCAGCTCTGAGGACTCTGAGGTCAAGGCCTAACCAAAGACTGGGGAGTACTCATAGGAGGAGGGGGGAAACAGCTGCTTTTAGAAAAGTCAAGCATGCAATTGACCAAAATACCCCGAGCAGCACATAGTGTCACATTGCTTTCTACAGCGATGGCACACCACACACGCAGGAGGTCCCGGCTCACAGTGTTCTCCCTCCTTGGTGCCTACATGTGAACTTTTCATTTAGGGCTGGAGAAAGTCACGCCAACAGGTAGATACCGGCTTCTCCAAGCATATGGCCTCTGCCCTCCGCTGGCCTTGGAGCTGCCTGGGGTCAGCTTTCTCTGTGCTGGCAGCAGCTTTTCCAGACATCCCCACTCCCCTATCTCCATTCCTCTCAGGCGTGCCCTACCCGCCCCGCCTCATGAAGTACCTGCTGCCCTCGCATGACGGCATCCCAGCTCACAGTTGTCCCGACGGCCGCCTGTCCGTCTTTGTCCACAGAGACCCCTCTCCTGCTCCAGGCTGGTTCCTTCATCCCTTTGCAGCGCTGATGCTGTGGACCGCCCTCCCGGAACTCTCTGCTCCCGACACCTCGAGGCTCTTTTCAGCATTTCCCTCTGCTCATTAACTGCCCACCCCTTGATTCTGTCCATGGTCCTGCTCTCACATTGCCTTAGCCACCTGATCCACCGGCTACCCTTTCTGAGCAGGCTCTGTTCTCCACCTCTCCATCATCTACACAACCTCTTTATCTTTCTGGTGTATCTGCTCCACTGGTCCACTTGCCCAGGGTCTGTTTGTCTTTCAGTATGTTCACAATTTTTGGAACTGATTCTTGGTCCTTGTGCATGCTAAGTTGGTACAGTCGTGTCCGACTCTTTGTGACCCTAGGGAGTAGCCCGCTCGGCTCCCCTGTCCATGGGAGTCTCCAGGAAAGAATACTGAAATGGGTTGCCATGGCCTCCTCCAAGGGATCTTCCCACCCCAGGGATAGAACCCGCATCTCTTCTGTCTCCTGCATTGGCAGGTGGGTTCTTTACTGCTAGTGCCACCTGGGAAGCCCTGTTTCCTGCCCCTTACCCTAAGCTAAATAGACCTCTGTGCGCACCTTCTCCTGAAACTCCCAGTGGACCTTTTACCCTAGGTCCACTCCTGCAATCACTGCTTTCTGTGTTTTATCTTCTTTTAAATAGCCAAATCTTTGAAACAAGAGACTGCATTGTTCTTTTCCATATCTCTGCATGGGAAGTGCTCAAAAATCACCTATTGAGTGGATAAACTTTATGTGTGCAAAATATGATGCCAATAATGAGGTCCTTGACTCAGAAGCTACCCAAGTGTTGTCTGGATGACCAATTTTGGGGGCTGCCACTGTAGGGATGAGGAAGAGTCTGTGATGTTACAATGATTTTGCACCAAGCAAATATTCTTCAAATTCCCCTTTTTTCGAAGACTAGAAATTAACAAAGTTTAGACTGTACAACAAATTAAAAAATACATTGGTGGTATTATTTTGCCCTTATTTTTCTCAGCAGACATAAGCACTTCTGTGTAACTATTGCTCTGTGTTACAGTGGCAAGGGTCATCGGCTGATGAAGACTTAGACCATCCTTGTATCCTAGACTTGTACACTAGTAGGTCTTGTCCCTCAGCAAATGGTCTCTAGCTTTCTACTGTGACTGCTAATCAACCACTGGAGCCCATCTGACATGTGTGCTAAATCTAGGAAACTCGGGTCATCAGCAGCTCCCTTGGAGCCCTCATGTAGTTAGAAGCAAACAGGGAATGATGACAAGAACATCTTTTCCTCCACTTTGTGCAATTTTTATTTTTAACATAAAGCTCTTTGTGTTAAGGCTTTAAAAAGTACCAGGTCTTATGGCGAGTGTGTGAAAGAAAATCACTTCATAGTTTCTGGCATGACTGGACACATTCAAAGAGCTCTAGATGTTGAATGAAATCACAGTTTTAAACCTTCCTGAGAGACAGTTATTTCCTCACTAATTCCCCTTAAGCAAAATGTTTAGGATTAGTATGAAGTTAAGAGTCTACAGCTTTTTCTTCTGAGGATTACTTTTCATGGAAATGATCAAATGGAAAAATAATTATTCCACAAAGTCCAATAAAAGAGACAAATCCTCCCAGCAAATCCAGAGATAACGTTACCCTTAAATACCCTCCACTTATTGGGGGGAAGGAAAAAAAAAACTTCCTTAGATCCATTCAAATATAAAAACATTCTTTACTACATTGAATTTTATAAAATCCCATTGTTAAATACTTCCTCTCAGGCTCCTGCCAATGGGAGGATTACGGCTGAAACAGACAAGGAATCTGTGACCTCCTCCTCCTCCCCTGATGAACATCAGGGTTCCACTCTGGCACACGTACAGATCTATTTTCTACAAAGGATGCAGCTTTTCAGAGATGTGAAGGGTCTGGAATGAGAACACTGGCCCTCATCAACCCACTTCCTCTATTGGAAGGGAGTCTCCCAAATAGTCCTCAAAAGGAAATGCTGGGATGAAGTCACCCATGTTTAGTCAAGTAACAGTAGCCTGGTGATGGGCTCGTTTCAGAAGGGACCCAAGGCTCAGCGGTGAGACCCAGAGTTCACTGGGCCTTTTCATAATGCAATTTTAGATAAATATTTACACAGATGCACACACGTATTTATTTGTTCTGCTTCAGTGGGACCCATCCAAGTGCTGGTTTTAAAATATAAACAGTGGGAAACTGCTGTAGTAATGACTAGCAAAAGACAGCAATTATTTGCAAGAGTTGAAAACAGTTCATCTAATAAAAAGTGGGAATGCTGTGTGGGAGAAAGAGGAGTGAAATTCTCTAGCAAGTGAGGCCCACTGGAATTTAATAATTCACTTTGGCAATCGTATTTGTTTAGTCAGCAGGCCAGAGTTCTTGCTGGGCTGCACAATGCCAGGGATGATCTTCATGTAAAACACCCAGCATGTTAAGAGAGCAACTGTTTCTAGCCAAGCTGCATAAATACACTCAGGGCAGCTCTTCTGGATATATACAAATGATTACATATCTCTGAGCATGTATGTAAATCCGGAAAGGATTCTGGTTAGTCAGAGATTAATTTGGCTGAGATGGTATCAGTTTATTTGAAAGTGGGTTAGGAAGCACTATTTCAGAAGTGCCTTCTATGTCAGCAGACAGCTATGCTCCAGTTATATACTAAGATAGTCTCCAGGCTATATTTTTAACATCTCCTTAGTAATATAAACAGAGACTAGGACAAGAAAAACTCTCTTTTTGTGAAATAATGTTTGGACACTTCAAGAATATTCTCCTCAGCACCGTTCACTGAGATTAACTTTCTTTTTCAAAGCTGAAGAGGTGCAGAAGTTGAGAGGGTACAGAGTATGCATATATTGCTATTGTATTAAAAATAGATAGGTATAGCTGATGACCAGAATAGTATAATGGGGGCTCCCCTGGTGGCTTAGAGGTAAAGAATCTGCATGAAATGTGGGTTTGATCCCTGGGTGGGGAAGATCCCGTGGAGAAGGAAATGGCAACCCACTCTGGTATTCTTGCCTGGAAAAATTCATGAGGTTGAAAAGAGTCAGATACGACGGAGCACAAAGAGTCAGACACAACTTAGCACGCACGCACCCATAGTATAATTAGATTAGTGCAACTCCTATTATGCAAACAGCTCAAATTTATAAATAACAACTGGCCACCTATGCAAGGTCCATAAAGAAGGAGGGAATGCAAAGAAACGGAAGGTTTAAAAATCTGTGGCTGCCCATACATCCGCGTCCATCTACTAGCACTTTTAGCACTGCTGGCATTGACTTCCTGTGCTTACTCAAGGGCTTTCTTATGTTGGATTCTTAACCATCATTTAGGTATTATTATTACTTTTTTTCCCCCAAAACCTCACAGCTTGTGGGATTTTAGTTCCTAGACCAGGGATTGAACCTGGGCCCTTGGCAGTGAGAGCCCAGACAACTAACCATTGGATCACCAGGTAATTCCCTTAAACACCACTTAGTTGGTTAACACTTCACCAGGATGAACTCTGTATTAAGTATCTTGGTAACCCAGAAACCACAGACCTGGTCAAGGGCTCCACCTGGAAGATGGGAAAGTTAGTGTCTGGGTATAATTTGATGGATGGGCTTCCCTTGCAGCTCAACTGGTAAAGAATCTGCCCACGATGTGGGAGAGCTGGGTTCCATCTCTGGATGGGAAGATCTCCTGGAGAAGGGAAAGGCTACCCACTCCTGTATTCTGGCCTGGAGAATTCCATGGACTGTATAGTCCATGGGGTCACAAAGAGTAGGGCAGGCCTGAGTGATTTTCATTTTCATAACTTGATGGATAATGGTGGTGGTGGTTTAGTCGCTAAATCATGTCCGACTCTTGTGACCCCTTAGACTGTAGCCTGTCAGGCTCCTCTGTCCTTAGGGATTCTCCAGGCCAGAATACTGGAGTGGGTAGCCTTTGTCTTCTCCAGGGGATCTTCCTGACCCAGGAATTGAACCCAGGTCTCCTGCATTGCAGGAGATTCTTTACTGACTGAGCTACAAGGGAAGCCCTGATGGATAATATTTTTTCTTTAATTAAAAAAAACAAACAACCCTTTTTAAAAGAAAAGATGACTATTTTCCATCTAAGATCCTCACAGTCCTTGCTGAAGAAGTCAGCTGTGATACAGAAAAATACCATCTTCTGTGGCTCCTTCTGCCCAAACAGCCTCTCCCTTCTGCAGCCAGCCTGACCCAGACCTCTGCGTCTCCCTCCTGGAGGAAGGCCAGCTCAGGCGACAGGGACATCCAAGTGTCCCGGGTGAAGTGGACACCAAGTCCCGTGGACAATGTGGCCGAGGCCTCATGGAACAGAATGTGTAATTCCACTTAACAGCTGCGGAAGCTCATTAACTACGCCGGCCCGAATGATTCTTCCCAACCACAGAATGAGAAACGGCGGCCTATTTACAGATGCAGCGGGAGCCGGCCTTATTTTCTAGCTTTCAAGGGAAACAAAACATTTCTGCATAATAACTTCATCCTATAATTCAACGCTATTTAAAAGCGAAGCTTGCCATGAACTGCAGAGAGAGATCCTTGCTCTCCCATTTTAAGCCCCGTTGCAGGGTTACTGATGGCAGGGCCCCCGGTGCCTGGAACCCAGGGAGGCGAGGCGAGGCAAGGCGAGGCACAGCCCCGCACCCTCCTGACCCAGACCACCTCCCCATACACACGCCACCCTCATTGTCCTCGGCTTCCGGAAAAGTAGAGCTCAGGTGACTTTCGCAATCCTCCCAACTTCAACCAGCTGTTCTTTCTTAGGCGATGGTCAGCACTTTTTAATCTGACGTTAGGGGCCTGCGGCTTCCCGAGTGACCTTGAACAGGTCACCGAGCCCTGCAGTGCCTTCACCTGTAAGTTTATGACAGCACGGACCTCGCGGGCTCCTGCCAGGATTAAAGTGTGAGTCAGTAAAAGCACCTAGAACAGCGCCTGCCGCAGGGCACACAATAAACAATTGCCAGCCAGCAGGTCATTGTTACTTAGGCTATTCAGGGCAACACGCACCACTACTGTTTATTTTACTTGTATGTTACCAACTCCACCTGAGTAAACATTGTTGGAGGGCACGTATCAGCACCCAGAAGGAGGAGCAGGTTACATGCCAGCGTCCTTTCTCTTCTCCCACTTGTGGGGCCCTGCCCAGACACACAGGTGGAGATGAGATGCTGTTGTGGCCCCACCCGGCAAACACAAGTAGAGGCTGGTTGCTGCTGCGCTGGCCGCTGGGTTCAGTTGAGGATGCAGGAAGGCAGAGCTATAGTCTTTGCCCCATTGGACAGACTTTCTTGTGGATATTCTTCTTCCCAATAGTAAGTGCTAAGGGGTGCTCTGGGAGGGGTCCCTATTTTTATATCTCTTCCACATTCTCAGATGCTCTCTTCTTCAGGACCCCTCACACACAGAATGGCCCCATGCAGGGCTTAGACTGAAGATGTATGAAAGAAATGACTCCTTAGTGCAGCCTGGTTCATTATCATTCGGTATTGGGGTTAGAGGGAACGTTCTACCTTGTGACATTATTCCGTTTGCCTTCCTTTTAATTAGCAAGTATAGTTGACTCCTAAACAATGCAGTGGTTAGGGGCTCCATACAATCAAAACTCCACATGTCAGTTTTGACTTCCCCTGAAACTTCCCCAGTGGATCAGTAGTAGAGAATCTGTCTGCATGGCAGGACACGTGCAGGAGACCCAGTTTCAGTCCCTGGGTTGGGAAGATCCCCTGGAGAAGGAAATGGCAACCTACTCCAGTATTCTTGCCTGGAAAATCCCATGGACAGAGGAGCTTGGCAGGCTGCAGCCCATGGGGCAGCAAAAGAGTTAGACATGACTCAGAGACTAAACAACAACAACAAAAAACTGAACTACTAATAGCCTTACTGATAACATAAACAATTAACACATATTTGTATATTACATGTATTATTGTATTCTTACAATAAAAGCTTAGAGAAAAGAAAATGCTATTAAAATCATAAAAGAAAATTATTTACAGTGCTGTACTGTATTTATTGATATTGTAAATTTACATCATCTAAGATAGGGCTTGCCTGATAACTCAGTTGGTAAAGAATCCACCTGCAATGCAGGAGACCCTGGTTCAATTCCTGGGTTGGGCAGATCCACTGGAGAAGGGATAGGCTATCCATTCCAGAGTTCTTGGGCTTCCCTTGTGGCTCAGCTGGTAAAGAATCCGCCTGCAGTGAGGGTAACCTGGGTTCGATTGCTGGGTTGGGAAGATCCCCTGGAGAAGGGAAAGGCTACCCATTCCAGTATTCTGGCCTGGAGAATTCCATGGACTATGTAGTCCATGGGGTCAGAAAGAGTATAAGATAAATCATTTATCAATACTGTCAATATTGTCAATACTGTCAGTATTATCAATACTGTCAACATCAATATTGTCTTATATGATATGAAACACTGCAGATGTTACATGTATTACTAAATCCAGACATCAAAAATGAAATGCTAATGTGAAAAATCGCTGAATCGCTTCAGTAGTATCCAACTCTTTGTGACCCTATGGGCTGTAGACCCCGCCAAGCTTCTCTGTCCATGGGATTCTCCAGGCAAGAATACTGAAGTATTATTATTTACAGGTATAAAGATTCATGCACTGATAACAATGAAGCAGCAATGTTTTATGGTAGCCTCGTGTAATCGATATGACTGCTTCACAGTAGCTTAGCTTATACACTAATAAATGAAATTTCATTACAACTTTATGACAAACAGTATTATAGTCATATCCATAATACAACATTGGAAACTTGAAAAAAAAACTTAGCTGTGATGATAGGCTGATATACAGTTTTTCCAATTATGAGAGAGGCACACTGTATAGTAATGGAATTCTTTGAAAGCAGAATTATAAGGCAGTAAGAAAACTAACATATTAGTTTTATATTAAATATCACTCACCTTATGCCTATGTAAGGATGGATTATCCACTTCAGTACATGATGTGCTACACAATCAAAGACGGTGCTGATGACACAAAAATGTCTATACAGTTCTTGTTGTTCAGTCCTTAGACTTCCACATGAAGACACTCACACATATTCAACAGATGAGTCTATCAACTGTGCAATATGATGATGACTGACTACTCATTAAGTGGAAGTGGATCATCATAGAGGTCTTCGTCCTCACTGTCTTCATAACGAGTGGGCTGAGGACGAAGAGGAGGTTCTTGCTGTCTCAGGGGTGGAGGCGGAGGTGGAAGGGCAGGCTCACCCGGCACAACTTTACATAAATACATCATAATTTCTGTCTATTTTGCTTTCCACATTTCTCCAAAAATCTTTTTAAACAGTACCAATCTTTATTCCATTGTCTGCCTAGGTTTCAGTGCCCACATCACAGAAGGGCCCCTGTTGTAAAATAAGTGAAACACATCATGTTCAGACTCATGCGTGTCTGACTCTTTGCGACCCCATGGACTGTAGCCCTTCAGGCTCCTCTGTCCATGAGATTCTGCAGGCAAGAATACTGGAGTGGGTTGCCACTTCCTCCTCCAAGAGATTTTCCTGACCCAGGGATCAAACCCACATCTCCCGTGTCTCTGCATTGCAGGTAAGAGTCTTTATCCCCTGAGCCATCAGGGAAGCCCCAGGAGAAGTGAAAGACAATTTTAAATAATCAGAACCCTTCTGCCAGGTCTTCTGATGTCAGTTTGTTTTCTGGTGCTGCTTCTTGCTCATCATCTGGCACTGATTGGAAGCACTTGTCTCCATCAGGTTACCTTCTGTTAATTCCTCAGGCAGGGTGTCTCTTAGCTCTTGAATTCCTCCAAGGTGCATATCTTGATACCCTTCACACACACCTCCCCCTGCCCCTGAACTTTTCCTCCATATCCACAGTCTCCTTCATGATTGCCTTGATTGGCTCTGTCATAAATCCTGTGAAGTCATGTGCAACATCTGGACAGTTTCCTCCAGTAGGAATGTATTGTCTTGGGCATGATGGCTTTCATGGCTTTTTCTATAATAAGGATGGCATCTTCAGTGGTGTGATCCTTCCAGACTCTTACGATATTCCATTGGGGGTTCTGTTGCCCACTGTTGACAATTCTTTCCATTGAGTACCATGTGCAATGAGCTTTAAAGGTCTTTATGACCTCTTGATCTAGAGGCTGAATTAGAGTTGTATTTTGGGAGCAAGTAGATTATTTTGGCACCTTCAGTGTTGAAGTCATGGGGTTCTGGGCGGCCAGAGGCATTGCCCAATATCAAAAGGACTTAAAAGGCAGTCTCTTACTGGCAAGGTGCTTCCTGACTTCACAGACAAAGCATCAATGGAACCAATGCAGAAAAAGTGTTCTAGTCCAGGACTTTTGTCCAACCAAAAGACTAGCAGCTGGTGTTTATCTTTTCCTTTTAAGACTTAGATGTTCGCAGCTTTATAGATGAGGGCATTTCTGACCATGAACCCTACTGGATTTGCACAGAACAGTAGACTTAGGCTATCTTGTCTTGCCTTAAATCCTGGTGCTCACTCTTCTTCCTTACTAACCCATGCCCTTTATGACACTTTTTTCCCCCCCAGAATAGGGCACTTCTGTCTGCATGAAAAACCTCTTCAGGTAGATATCCTTTCCCCTCAATGACTTTGTGTGTCTGGGAGCTTATCTTCTACCTCTTGGTCAGCAGATGCTGCTTTTCCTGTTCTCTGGACATTTTTAAAGCCAAACTTCTTTCTGAAGTTATCAAACTATCCTTTGCTGGCATTAAATTCTCCAGCTTTGGCTCTTTCACCTTCCTTCTGCTCTAAGTTGTCATACAATGACTTTAAACTTTTTGAATCATAGTCTACAGGTATGCCTTTCTTATAAACCAATCTTATCTCACATAAAAGCTGCATTTTCAACACATGATAATTTCCACCCCCCTCAAAAAAATGCAAGGTTTTTGCAGCTGCTGGCATAGCTGCAGTGACAGTTGCATGAACTTCCTTTTCTTTTCTTACACTGGTCCCGTCTCTGGATTCATTTCTCTTGAAATGGTGGCAGCCGCAGCTGCAGACTTCAATCTGTGGTACATATAAAGCACTTCAACTATTTTCTTGTAATGTCATGAGTTTTCTCTGCGTATTGGGGGCACTTCCAGCATCCCTAGGGCACTTCGTGTGGGGCCCACAGTCTTATTCAAGGTCTACTCTGTTGCATGAACATGATGGAAAATACAGGAGAAATGTGAGAGATCACTTGATATTTCAATGCACAGTTTACTGAAGAGATGAACTGCTCATGTGGAGATGATCAGTGTCTCATGGCACTTTAAGCAGAGACTTCCCACACTTGAGTTTATCGTAGTAGCAACAGGACGTGGCCCCCAAATTAATTTCATGCCATTATGATTTAATAATGCCTCTGTACATTTACATGTGTGCATGTGGTGCCATGTTCAGCCTGCGATGTCTGTGTGCATTAGCTTTGATAAATTTTAAATTTTTATAATAAATTTGTTCATATTTTATCATAGTAAATGATAAAATAGACAAGTATCTATATATATATTTTATGCATACATGATGTATCTTCATTTTTATTGATATTGTCAGGCTATTTTGTTCATCTGTGAGCTTTTTCAAATTTTTGCACATCTCCAAAATTTTTTCCAGTACATTTGGGGAAAATAAGCATATAAGTGAACCTATGCAGCTCAAACTCCTGTTGTTCAAGGGCCAACTGTATGATACTTCACAGGCATGGGTGGCTGGTCTCAGGATTTGGATAATCCTGCATTTTGGTCCACAGGACATTTCATCCCAACCTTATGAGCAATCACAGGGAGCAAATCTTTTTCAAGTTTTTATCCTTCAGCCCCTAACATTCACTATTCTTTATACTAGTAGGCATTCAATATTTACCAAAATGAGTTGTTGTTCATCTTTAAAAAAAAAAAAAAAGTTACCCACATTCTGATAGACTCTACCACTATGATTTAAATCCTATCATCTAATTAAACTAAAAATTCAAAGAACATTTCATGACAACAAGAACTAATCCAACGTTTACCAGGGAAATCCAAAGTTGTCACTCTGACCTCATGATGGCCCTGCACTTAGCTCTCTGACTCTGTCCTGAACCACAGCATTTCATCATTTATGCCTGGTCCAACTTCTGCTCATTTGCACTTGCTTTCCCTTCTGCCTGGAAAGCTTTTCCACCCAGAGTTTTACATGATGGGCTGCTCTTCTGGATTTCCATCTCAGGATGGAGACATCCATAGCATGAAGAAAAGGGAGTAGTAAGACGTTCCCAGAAAAAACGCCACTAAGCATGATACCTAACGTTGAGCATGAGTGTGTGTACATGCGTAGGCCTTGTGTATTTGGGGATAGATGTGGGTAAACTAGGAATGTTCTGTCTATGCAGAGGGAAGCCCTAAGGCCTTTGAAGGCTTTGTGGGGAAAGGGATAAAGCAAAGTTGTTTGAAGAACTAAAAGTCAGTGTGGCTGAAGCTTAGAAAGCTGGGGGATAGCAGAAGAGGGGGCACAAGCCAAGCTATGAAGCTCCCTTTAGAAAAGGCTCCAAAAGGAGGGTGTGTGTGCAGCACTCATGTGCTATAGCGCTTCAGTAATAGCTTAACCTCAGACATAGACCCTTCTTCACAAGAAGACAATCGTTCTGCCCTCACTGGTATTCTCTGATGCCCCTGAACCTCAACAGAATCAATGGTGCAGGTGTGAGTCGCCTCGAGAACATTTACGTTTTCTTCAGGAAGAGTGAGCTACTATGTCCCCAGATTCAAGGGAGAGGACTGCTCACCAGCCCCTGGAACTGGTTCTCCAACCCTGAGCATGGCCTAACTTCTCCCAGCACTGCTCCTGGTGCTACCCCAGCTGGGAGACTAGGGAACTCTTCAAGTCGGCTTTGATTAGCTATCAGTACATCTCACTCATTCAACAGGAATTAAACTTGTACCAAAATATCAATAGATTAGTTCTATACAAAAAGGATCAATTATATTTCAGAGAAGCAACAGTTAGGACTGGACATGGAACAACAGACTGGTTCCAAATCGGGAAAGGAGTACATCAAGGCTGTATATTGTCACCCTGCTTATTTAACTTATATGTGGAATAATACATCATGCGAAATGCTGGGCTAGATGAAACACAAGATGGAATCAAGATTTCTGGGAGAAATATCAGTAACCTCAGATATACAGATGACACCAGCCTTATGGGAGAAAGTGAAGAAGAACTAAAGAGCCTCTTGATGAAAGTGAAAGAGGACAGTGAAACAGTTGGCTTAAAGCTCAACATTCAGAAAATTAAGATCATGGTATTCAGTCCCATCACTTCATGGCAAATAGATGGGGAAACAAGGGAAACAGTAACAGACATTATTTTGGGGGGCTCTAAAATCACTACAGATGGTGACTGCAGCCATGAAATTAAAAGACACTTGATCCTTGGAAGAAAAGCTATGACCAACCTAGACAGTATATTAAAAAGCAGAGTCATAATTTTACCAACAAAGTCTAGTCAAAGCCATGATTTTTCCAGTGGTCATGTATAGATGTGACAGTTGGACTATAAAGAAAGCTGAGTGTTGAAGAATTGATGCGTTTGAACTGTGGTGTTGGAGGAGACTCTTGAGAGTCCCTTGGACTGCAAGGAGATCAAATCAGTCAACTCTAAAGGAAATCAGTCCTGAATATTCATTGGAAGGACTGATGCTGAAGCTGAAACTCCAATACTTTGGCCACCTGATGCAAAGAACCGACTCATTGGAAAAGACCCTGATGCTTGGAAAGGTTGAAGGCAGGAGGAGAAGGAGACAACAGAGGATGAGACAGTTGTATGGCATCATCGACTCAATGGACATGAGTTTTGAGTAAGCTCTGGGAGTTGGTGATGGACAGGGAGGCCTGGCATGCTGCAGTTCATGGGGTCACAAAGAGTTGGACATGACTGAGCGACTGAACTGAACTGAACTGAAATTGCATTTTGACAAATTGAATTATGCTATTAAAGCAACCTTAGATTTTTAGAATTTCTAATAACTCATGATCATTTATTTTTAATTACTCAGATTTAGGAGCAAATTACTAGAAATCAATAACATCAGCACAGAGACTAAAGAATAGAAAGATTAGAGGATTAACTCAAGATATAGCTGAATATTATTCTGAAAAGTGTGCAAATTTCCTAATGTATTATTCAATATCTGATGGTCAGAATTTAAGTAAAATACTTCCTAGGGTAAAAGAGTAGGGACAGAATTGGAAAAAATACAAACTACATATCTGATACAGCCAAGAAGACCCCTGAGAGTACATGAAAGGAGTAAGTTTCAAAATTAAATTTTCCATATGGGCATTGCATAGTTGAAAGATTATAATTCCAAAGATAATTTTAATCTAACATGATCATTAATCAGTAAGGAATTTAATAAAATCACTCCCTTAATATGCACTTAGATATATTTTGTACAAGACATGAATACTCAATGTTGAATATCTGAATCTGCAAGTAATTCTCTGACTCACTTCAGCATACTTATGCTCAGCACAAATCTTCATTTAAAGAAACAGAGAAATAATGTTTCTATTTATTAACATCACACATCCTGCAAGTCAATATATTTCTACTCTGGGAATCATGGCTGCAAGTGCCAACGTTACATGGCATTGTGACATTTATTTACATACTGAATTGCAGGAATTTCTTTAGCTTTTACACATGCTTTCCTTTGCTGGTATAAGCATTTGCTCTTTTCAAGAGTTTAACTCTTTAGCTAAAAATACTGAATCCAAAATCCAGAAATAGTAGTTCAGTCCCTGCAAGGGAGCGTATGCTACTAACAAGCTTATGACATATTATCACAGTGTAATGTCTGATGTTTTCCAAGACACTTTTCGATAGGAGATTGCATATCTGGAGAGCTCATGCTGCCATTTTTGAAATGGGAGCTGGGAGACATTCTTATTTTACTCAGAGTTGTTAGGGTAACTGAGAGTTCATTAATTTCTCCAACCATGCAGGGCTTCAAACTGGGGATAATAAGCTCGCATTTAGTGTTTGTGCTGCTGAATCCACAATCTACTTTATTTTAATTTTCATTAAAAAGCCTCTACTCTCAAAGAACTACATCATTACATTTATATAATAATTAGACACACCATTTAGGAAAGGCAGACTGAGCATCACTTGGTAACATTAACTTCCCCACTACACTCATGCTGAGGATTTAAAAGTGCGTACTAGTGACAGGTATTCATGTATAACTGAAGAAGCCTATTCAAGAGTATTTAATTCACTAATATTTTAATAATAAGCACATCCAGAGGATGAGGTTATTTTTTTTTAATTTTATTTACTGGCTTCTTACCATTAGGAAGAGTAGTAATAAAACAGGAAAACAATCACAAACCCCCAATTTTTTCAATGCTTTAACAATTTAGTTCATGCATACAGACAGCCATAGTATACACAACCAGATACTCCTTCCATATATACTTAGAGACCTCATTTTGATTCAGAACCAGATGAAGAAAGTCTTCCACATGATTGGAGTGAGACTCTGAGACAGTTCACTGAGCCACCAAGATTTCAGTAAGTCATTTCAAAAATTAAGAGCAATTGTGTGGATCACAACAATATTCTTAAAGAGATAATCTTAAAGAGATAAGAATACCAGACCACCTTACCTGTCTCCTGAGAAATCTCTATGTGGGTCAAGAAGCAACAGTTAGCACCGGACATGGAACAACAGACTGGTTCCAAATCTGGAAACAAGTACATCAAGGCTGTATACTTTCACCTTGCTTATTTAACTTATATGCAGAGTACATCATGCAAAATGCCAGCTGGATGAATCACAAATTGGAATCAAGATTGTCGGGAGAAATATTAACAACCTCAGATATGCAGATGACACCACTCTAATGGTAGAAAGTGAAGAGGAACTAAAGAGCCTCTTGATGAGAGTTAAAGAGGAAAGTGAAAAAGCTGTCTTAAAACTCAACATTCAAAAAACCAAGATCATGGCATCTGGTTGCATCACTTCATGGCAAATAAAAGGGGAAAAAGTGGAAGCAGTGACAGATTTTATATTCTTGGGCTCCAAAATCACTGTAGATGGTGACTGAAGCCATGAAATTAAAAGACACTTGCTCCTTGGAAGAAAAGCTCTGACAAACGTGGATAGTGTGTTAAAAAGCAAAGATGTCACTTTGCTGACAAAGGCCCATATAGTCAAGGCTACGGTTTTTCCTGTAATCATCTACAGATCTGAGAGTAGGTCCATAAAGAAGGCTGAGTGCTGAAGAATTGATGCTTTCAAATTGTGGTTCTGGAGAAGACTCTTGAGAGTCTCTTAGACAGCAAGGAGATCAAACCTGTCAATCCTAAAGGAAATCAACCCTGAATATTCATTGGAAGGACTGATGCTGAAGCTCCAATACTTTCACCACCTGATGTGAAGAATTCACTCATTGGAAAAGACTCTGATGCTGTGAAGACTGAAGGCAAAAGAAGGGGGCAACAGAGGGTGAGATGGTTAGATAGCATCACCGACTCAATGGACATGAATCTGAGCAAACCTAGGGAGATAGTGAAGGACAGGGAAGCCTGGTGTGCTGCAGTCCATGTGGTTGCAAAGAGTTGGTCACAACTTAGTGACTGAACAATAACTAACTCTCTGGTTATTCTTCTAATACAGAAAAACAACTGGTATCTTTGCATTATTATTTCTAAGCCACCTCAAACTGACACCACTCAAGGAAGATTTTCTTTTCCCACTGGTCATTTAGCTACAACTTTAGTGAAAGAAAACAAGGCAATTCTGTCAGTAAATCTGTTTGGGTGCAGTTGGGTTTCAGAGACCAAGCGCTGACTCTCCGTGCAGGACTGCCTTCTGAACAGGCTCCCTTGTCACTAGAGTATTCACCCCTGGTTTTAGTTATTGTTTAATAGAGGAAAGGTTGCATATGCATAGCATTTACAGATAGCATCATTACAAAATGAAGTTCAGGTTCAAGCTGGTTCAAGCAGGTTCAATCTGAGTTTCAAGCTCAGGAAAAATAAGTATCATTTAAATGAGTTACCACTGCCACTTTTAGAACCTCATATACTTCCATTAGAAATCTCCATTTCAAGGATGCTTCAATTTTTATTCTGGAAAATCCCTTGGAGAAGGGCGTGGCTACCCACTCCAGTATTCTGGCTTGAAGAATTCCATGGACTGTACAGTCCGTGGTGTCACAGAGTCGGACACGACTGAACGACTTTCACTTCACTTCATTTCAAACATACAGTGGTTGTGATGATTGCTTTGTGTTTTTCCTTTTAACATCACAAACTTCACAGCAACACAGTTTCCATTTACCTAGCACATATGTTGACAGTGTTTTAATCTCTGTAACTGACCTACTGTGGTCCACTTCAAGAATTTTATTTTCTAGATCATATATGGTATTTTATTATGCTGATATGAACGTGGAATTTTAAATATATATCCACAAAGAAGAAAAACTACATGAAAGCAATTAGCAATAAAGAATTTAATTTATGCTAATTACTAACTTATCTTACATGCACAACTTTGTGTAGTTGTAGAAATGTAATGCTGTACATTTTTTTAAAGTCAGATACTT
The DNA here is from genome assembly GCF_019923935.1 of Bubalus bubalis. Classification (NCBI taxonomy): domain Eukaryota; kingdom Metazoa; phylum Chordata; class Mammalia; order Artiodactyla; family Bovidae; genus Bubalus; species Bubalus bubalis. The sequence goes on along the minus strand of NC_059166.1, from coordinate 93,566,477 downwards.
TTGTGAAATTAAAACAAATTGCATCCAGATCTTATTCCAAATATATATAGCACACTTTTGATACTATCTTAATGCAGCATTTTACATTGTCACCATGGAAATAGGGGGCACATAAAACAGTGAATAATAGGCATTAATTTCAGAACTAGCCAGAAGGCTTTCTGGAGGTTTGTAGTTTGTTCATAAGAGTATTTAAGAAGGCTGTACTTCTTACATATTAAAATGTTTCAACAAGTAATTACTTAAATGAAGGAAATAACCAAAGAGAGATGAGAAATGGAAAATTTAGGGGGCAGTGAGGCAAGGGAGAGGAATCTGAGCTGAAGGGAGTGAAGGTCAAAGAGCAGGGGAGGGTTCACTCATTCCTCCTGCAACCATCTCCCTGCGACACAGCTGAGTTATTCCCCCAGAGTGTTTCAAGTTTACCTATTAAAGAACAGGCCACATTTTCAACTACACATCCCAGGGCCTAGCAGATGGAAGTCCCTCCCCTCTTGCCCCTGGCTCAGAGGCATCTAATCTACTGATCTCTCAGGGCCAGTGGCCGGTATGACTTTTTTTTTCCACTTAGAAGCTTTACGTATGCAGAGAATGTGAAGGCATTTCTAAACAGATCTCTCTCCATCCCACTTAATCATGATATTCAAATAGCACTATGTCCCACTGTTTCAATAAGCACTCTTACCAACATCATCAGCTTTCCAGGTGCAGCAATGGTAAAGAATCCACCTGCCAATGCAGGAGACACAGGAGACGTGGGTTTGATTCCTGGTTCGGGAAGATCCCCTGGAGGAGGAAATTTCCAGTCCAGTAGTCTTGCCTGGAGAATCCCATGGACAAGGGAGCCTGGCAAGCTGCAGTCAATGGGGTTGCAGAGTGGGACACGACTTAGCAACTGAGCACGTACACACACATTGATGTCATCGGGGGTAGTGAACAGGTAACTAATTTCTGTATTAATGACAATATTCACGTGTAGAAGATACTGCATTTTAGAGGGCAAAGGATGCCACTTTCATCTCCTCTTAAAGTGTCTGTCTCCTTCCCACTATTTAAATGTCTCATATTAAACAAATCTGCCATAAGGCAAATACAGATTTACAAAAAGGACAAGTTAGAAATTAGATCCTTCACAGAGATCCACAAGAGGAGATTTTTAAACATCTTAGGCTGCCTTACTATATCTAGAATAGCATTTTGTATTATTTTAAAGAGATATATGCTATTACATAAAGCAAAGATAACAGCTCAGTTGCATGGAGTCAGTATCAACAAATGCCTAAAATTCTGTTCTCATCAGTTAAAACAGGAACAAATAGGTTTCTCAAATAAGAGTTAGTAGAGTCAATGTTAGTTTATTTTAGGCACTTGGTTAAACTGAAAATGACTTTATTACTTAAAGACTAAACCTATAAACAGTAAAAGAGGTTTAATCCAAATAATGTGAAAGTGAATTAACTCTTTACTCTGGCCTTTACTTTTTTCTTTTTCAAGAAATTTAGATTTATTAATAGAAATATTTGCAAATGGCTGTAAAAAGCACTTGTTTTGAAATTACAGGTAAATATAAACAGCAGGACAAAAAAAATTCCTTTTGAGACTGATTTGTGGAAATACTGTCCTAGAACACTTTTTTTCTAGAACAAAAATACTGTAATACATTCCCTCACTTTTCTTAGGAATATTTTACTTTTTTCTTTCTTCTTTTTTTCTTTTGATGTAGCAAAATCCCTATACAAACAGAGCACCTCTCCTGCTCTAATGAAAACGTAGGGATGGGTTTAAAAGTTACTGAACCTGTACCATTCTCACGCAAGGATGTGAACACGTATTCCTAGGAGAGCACAGTGTCCAGTGGAGTCAAGGAGGCCACTGCTCCTGAGGGGGCTCCTGACGTGGGCGGCAGTCGGCAGCTGCAAACATCCGACTGAAAGCCTTTCTGCAGCCTCACAGCTTCCAGTCGAGGATGTTTACAGCCGCTCACTGTCACAGGGACACTCCTTGCTGTCTGGTTACCTGAGGGTCCCTAAGACAGACAGGCGGCAATTCTGCACACCACTAAGTCTTCTCCCAAACCAGAAACGTTCTAGAGAATGTCTCAAATCCAAAGCTTCATGCATGTCTCTTATTCATCTGCCAGATTGCTATAAAATCCTCTGATAATCTAACACAATGAATGCCGATGGCATTCATCCACTACTGTTAGCGACAAGGAACACACAGGCAATGGTAGGTTTCCTTAACATGCGTGATGTAACTAAAATCTTTCTTTGAGTGAAAATGAATAAACATACAAGTTAAATCATGCTAATAAGATAAAGTACACATTTAACATTAAATACATATAGAGTCTCAATGAAAACATAAAATTTTTATTTCAAACTCTATAAATTCTGACAAAAAAAAAGACTTACGCATTGCTTTTATGTATCACCTTTGCTCTGAAATCTGCTCCTAGAGACAACCTGTACAGTCAGCTGGTTTTTGAACGAGTAAGCAATAACCAGGAGAGAAATAGAAGGAATAGAAAAGCCTGTAACAGGCGTCTATCAGTTTGTGGGTCAAAGTTTTCCCACTGGAAAAACACAGAGCCTGTCAGTTGCTGACAGGGTGACGTACATTAACTCCAGATCTGAATGTTTTGAATTCCACTCCCATTCTCTTATGAAAATAAATGAGGAAAACTGGAGGGTAGGCTCTATTAGTCACTGCTTTCCTGAAGTAATTCAAAACCCCTCCTCGCCTAGTGAGAGATTAAGTTGATACAAAGAAGTGGGTGTGCCTTTCCCCAAGATTTGTTTTTAGATGATGTTACCAGAAGGTTCTTAAGTTGCAGAAGTCTTAGTTTGTGACACCAAACCCCAAACAAAAACCAAATCCACACAAACACTGTCATGTTTAGTGAAACGAACGAACGTGAAGTGCTCCACAAGCTACTTTTTCAAAGCAAAGTGTAACTCTATCTCCTTAATGTTAAGAAAGTTAATCTTTGAGGCAGCAGGTGAAAACAAGCTGAATTATGTTGTGGCCTTTTTCTTTATTAACTAAGGACTTTGAACTATTAAAACTTCCTAGGGAACCACATCTTCTTTCAATGGGTCAAGTCACACAGGGGAACAAAGCAAACTTTATCAGTGCTGTGCGATTCTACATTCCAGAAATTCTTAGTGCTTGGCATTCATATACCACTGCTGACTAGGGCTTGAGTCGGTTCAGCAAACTCAGCTACAGCTTCCAACCTTGTGAACTTCTCACCAAGATACCCCCTTCTTATGAGCTGGTCACAAACAGACAGGCAGGATACTCTTTAATTAAAACAGATGAATACCAAGCCTCACCCTGGGAAGACATTGTAGAGCAGTAACTGTTTACAAAAAGAATATTTTTACTCCCATAAATTTTTCTCCAAGTGACAGATCCCCTACTTGCCTTGGAATCTTACTGCTTTTCAATAATAGCTTTAAATTAAAAATGCCTAGTGCAAACTAGGCAAACCACCTCACATAACAATTCAGTGAATGTTGAAAAAGATAGTAAACCTTAGCACAGCTTTGAAGATCCAGACTTTGCTCAGAGCTCTATGAATAAACATTAAAAAAAAAAAATCCTCCAAATAAAGCACGAAAGATCATAAGATCTTAGTTACAAGGATTCGTAAAGGGAAGGGCATTTAACAGGCATCAAAAGAATGCTTCACTGCCTGTATGTACAGCCTTCCTTTTTAGCAAGAGACCAACTAGAGGAAATCCATGTGAAAGGTAAAGCAGATTTATCCCCAAAAGCTGCTGAACAATTTTGCCAGTTTTAGTGAGATTCAAAGTTATTTAGTTTAAACTATGTCCTTGTTTTCTGGTTATGAAGCAGTATCGGTTCCACTTGGAATAGCAGTTCTTAAAATGAGAGGCTGGTAATAGGCTTATCAGGACAGAGTCTTCTTACTTCCCACACCTGGCCTGTCTCTTGCCCCATCCACACTCTAATTCTTTTTCAGATGAGGGGAGCGCTGAGAGCAATTGGCAAAAGCTATACAACGATTCTGCTGTACCCTCCTGGCAGAGAACCACTAATCTAGAAAGATGGAACTAAGTAAATTTGCTCAGGGCTACAATATCTTGTCACTAACTGAGAAATGTGACCAACAAAATTAATTCAAAACCACAGGCAACAGGCTGCTCTAGCCCTGTTAAGACGAGGCTCCTAAAAGTCTCCTCACCTGAAGGTGTAGCTCTGGATGTCTATACCCTGGTCATGTTTTATAGTCTCCTCATATTAGCTTATTTTAAAGATTTTTTTGATGTGGACTATTTTTAAACTCTTTATTGGATTTTTACAGTGTTTCTCTTTAATGTTTTTGGTTTTTTGGACACATGGCATGTGGGATCCTAGCTCCCTGATCAGGAATCGAACCAGTATCCCCTGCATTGGAAGTTAAAGTCTTCACCACAGGAGCACTGGGGAAGTGTTTGAAGAATTAATTCCTTCTGACGGTGGATGGTACAGCACTGCTCCTGGATAAAGTTTACAAGTTTTTCTTACCTACCCTATGTCTTTCAGTCTTGAACCCTCCTGTTGACTCTATCGTCATGAATTTTCCTAAGCTATGCATAATTAAGGATAGCTTAAAATATGACAGCCGCTCAAGCTTCCCCACCTCCCGTTCTTCCTAAACCCAATTCTCTGGATTTTGACACATCAGAGTGTTGAAGTTAAAGGCCCATCCTTGATGGTGAGAGTTCAGGCACTAAACGGCAGGGGGCGGGAGTTACCATCACTCTGTCTGTTGACTAATTGATACTAGGACTCTCCTTTGGCCATGGGAATGCAGGGGTGCATGTGGCTGGCCTGTTCCACTACACAGTGATGGTTCTGCCCCCACCTTCTCCATTCTCCCTGGTCCACCCACCCCCACTGCTCTGGTCCTGAGCATCTACAGTGCTCTCTCAGAAAGGGAGCATTCCACATCAGCGCAGGGCCCAGCATCTGGGCTCTGCAACCGCGTCCTTTCATCTGCCTCTCTAGGGCCCAAGGGCTCAGACAAGGGCATCCTGGCACTGGCCTAGCTCTTCCTTCAGAAAATCCATCTAAGACAAGAAACACAAGTGTTCTCCAGTTCCTTTTGTAGAAAGCATATGTAGAACTAATCTGATATGAAAGTAAATGTACAAACAGAATTCTGCCCTTTAAAATTCATCTTCATCTTCTATTTATACTTGATATTTAGTAGTCCACACTGCTTTTAGGCTAATTCAGAGGCTTCTAATGCTCATTATATTCCTTGCTAATAACAATGATGATGGATTTTCCGTTTCTATTTTCTTTTTGTAATTAATAGAAACACAAATCTACAGGGTCCTTGCACCTTGAAAATGGCTGAAGGCTGTAGGAATTTACTGGAAACAATTTCCCATGGATTGTGCACACATGGAAAATTAAGAAACTCAAAATTCTAGGAAGAAAAGCATTGTCTGGGATAGTACTGACCCTACAGAGTTATCAAGAGGAAAATTTCTTCTACTCCAGAAATTAATGAAATTTTTGTTCCACTGACATTCTCTAAGAATTAAGCCAGGTAAACCATGTGTACTCAAGTCTACAGCCTTAGTTTTGACACAAGCGTTGCTGTGTTCTGAGTAATGCCTATGCACAGTCGTGTTTTATGCGTGCCCTGGTATGACGAAGCATTTGCTCTCACCATCGTTGCACATGTGGTGATGCCAGCTTGGACAGCCGGAGTCACAGCTATTGCTCACTCTCCCAATCTGAAGTCTTGCTTATTGTAAGCTCTTCTGAAATCATTCATGGAGTTCAGGAGGGTGTGAGTTTGAATAAATACAAGCTAGTTAATAATTATTCAATAAAAATTGTGTTTTCATTGTAAAGTAGGTGTAAAAAATTAGTAAGTGAAGCCAACTTTTAAGAGCAGAAACAAATATCCAGATCCTTTGGGAGAAAACAATTTCATTTAGTCACCAATTCATTCATCATATATATATATATCCATTTCCTAAACTCTCATTAATTATTTTTATGAATCCATGCTTAGTTTAATATCAATACAGGTGGAGATATACACATTATTAGGTAGATAGATAATATGTACATGGATAGGTTGGTATACACACATATGCACGCATACACACATACATTTTTTTTTCTGTCAGTTAAGAGGGCCTAGAATCTATGGTTCCAGTAATAATGAGAACATCTATTTTCCAGATTTTGGTTTCCTTCTAAAAAATTTATTTTTATTGACATATAGTTGATTTACAATGCTGTGCTTTTTTCAAAATATTTCTTTTTAATTTTATTTTTATTGAAGGGTAGTTGATTAAAAATGTTGTGTTGTCATGAGAAAAACAATCCAATCAAAAAATGGGCAGAAGACCTAAACAGACATTTCTCCAAAGAAGACATCTGCTAAGTCGCTTCAGTCGTGTCCGACTCTGTGTGACCCCATAGACGGCAGCCCACGAGGCTCCCCTGTCCCTGGGATTCTCCAGGCAAGAACACTGGAGTGGGTTGCCATTTCCTTCTCCAACGCATGAAAGTGAAAAGTGAAAGTGAAGTCACTCAGTCATGTCCAACTCTTTGCAACCCCATGGACTGCAGCCTACTAGGCTCCTCCGGCCATGGGATTTTCCAGGCAAGAGCACTGGAGTGGGGTGCCATTGCTTTCTCCAAGAAGACATCCAGATGACTAATAAATATGAAAAAATGCTCACTATTGCTTATTACTGGAGAAATGAAAATCAAAACTACAAAGAGGTATCACCTCATGCTGATCAGAATGGCCATCATCAAAAAATTTATAAACAATAAATGCTGGAGACGGTGTGGAGAAACGCTGTTGGTGGGAATGCAAATTGATACAGCCACTATGGAGAACAGTATGGAGATACCTTAAAAACTTAGCAATAAAACTATCATACATCCCAGCAATCCCACTACAGAGCATATATCTTGAGAAAATCATAACTGAAAAAGACACATGTACCCCAATGTTCATTGCAGCACTATTTACAATAGTCAGAACATGGAAGCAACCTGGACGTCCACTGACAGATAAATGGATAAAGTAGTTGTGGTTCATATATGCAATGGAATACTACTTAGCCACAAAAAGGAATAAATTTGAGTCAGTTCTAGTGAGGTGGATGAACTGAGAGCTTTATACAGAGTGTGGGCTTCCTTGATAGCTCAGTTGGTAAAGAATCTACCTGCGATTCCTGGGTCAGAAAGATCTGCTGGAGACAGGAGAGACTACCCACTCCAGTATTCTTGGCTTCCTTTGTGGCTCAGCTGGTGAAGAATCCACCTGCAACGTGGGAGACCTGGGTTCGATCCCTGGGATGTAAAGATCCCCTGGAGAAGGAAAAGGCTACCCACTCCAGTATTCTGGCCAGGAGAATTCCATGGACTGTAGCGTCCACGGGCTTGCAAAGAGTAGGACATGACTGAGCGACTTTCACTAGAATGAAGTAAGTCAGAAAGAAAAATATTGTATATTAATGCATATATATATAGAGTCTAGAAAAATGGTACTGATGAACCTCTCTGCAGGGCAGGAATGGAAACTCAAAATACAGAACAGACTTATGGATACAGCGGGGAAAGGAGAGTGTGGGACAAATTGAGAGAGTAGCATTGAAATATATACATTACCATGTATAAAACAGATGGCCAATGGGGAGCCCCAGTATAGCACAGGGGGCTCAGCCTGGTGCTCGATGACAACCTAGAGGGGAGGATGGGGTGGGAGGGAGGTTCAGGAGGGAAGCGCATGTGTATACCTATGGCTGATTCACGTTGATGTATGGCAGAAACCAACACAACATTATAAAGCAATTATCCTCCAACTAAAAATAAATAAATAAAAAAAATATAGTGTGGCCAAACAGTCCTTTAAAATGGTACTGATTTCCAGTTCAGGCCAGGGTCCCCCAGAAAGGGGCTCTCCAGGCTTATCAGGGAGTTCTGGGTGGTTCTTCCTCTGTCCTGCAACCTGCCCTGACCCCCGCTCTTCTGTGTGGGCTGTGTCCTCACTAGGGAGGGGGATTCCAGAGAACCAGGGCATCCCAAATCCAGGCGAATCAGGGGCTTTCCATCCCACCCCTCCAGTCCCCGTCCCTGCCACAGTCAGCCATTTCTAGGCTGCAGCCCTCAGGCCACTGGCTGGCCCAGCACCTCCCTTTCAGGGGCTCCTGTCCCTTGGATTTCTGAGGAAGAGTATGCTCCATTCCTGTTGAAACACAAGGTCTATTTCTAAAGGGATGTCAGGTGAGTTTAAGATGCATTTCACTGTTATAATCACATGGCAGAATTCAGAATTCCAACCAATCCTGGTTTTGTGTTTGTAAATCAAATAGATTATGCAATCGTTAAAACATATTTACAAAGTTCTGCAATGATGGAGAGCATCTGCTATCCCCACAAGTTAAGGAAAAGCCAAGATAAAACTGCATGTGTGGTATACACATTATCATGTTAAAAATTCAGAATACACATATATTATTTGTTTCCCTTCTACTTTTCTGAATTTTACAAGTTTTCTTTAATGGGAGTGCTTCTAATACAATTATTTTGAAAATGCTGACTTGTTTCAGACAAAGGAATTAGTATCTCTTTCATCTCAAGAATAATGCAGACAGCACTAGACATTTCTCAAAACCAGTTTTCAATCTGGAGAAATCTTTGAAGGGACAGAAGATTGTGCAAGCCTCCTTCCTGAAGGCGGCGATTCTATCTCAGTCATGGCTGTGGCTGCTGGAGCAGTTCACAGGTGCCTGACACATGGGAGGGGATCCATATATTCTGGCTGAACGTCTGAAATGTTGGTTAGCAGAGTCTCAGAACACATTTCATTCAGAGTTAATCAGCATCTTTCTTTAGAAAAGTTTATGAGCTCCCAGCTCCTTAAAAAGTGCCTTTCTCGACTTTAAAAATGATGAAATAAGACAACAGCTAATAACTGGTCCAAGTTGACAGCCAGAGCCTCCACATGAAGCTGTGACTCTCCTCCAGGGTCTCGGGGATCTGTCTCAAGACTAGCTGGTGCTTCTGCCGAGGTAGGGAGATGGGGTCCTGGGACCCTTTGGGGGATGACCGTCCTGCACAGGCCCCTGCCCTTCATCGAGCCTGTACTCTCTGTGGATAGAATCTATCACAGCTGGTCTCCACCTCACAGAGCTCTTCTGAGAAGTGACTGAGAGCTGTGTGAGGCAGGACCATCCACATGCTAGTTATTTTCCTTTTCTCCTTCTCATTGTGGACATGTTAGGGCAGATTCATCAGAACAGTGGTCACTAATGGAAATAAACTGCTATGTCATCTGGGCCTTTAAACTCGTTACATGATCTCATTTGACCTCACTGGATACCCTTTTTCTCAACTATAATGAGAGGGTAAATCAGATCCTAAAATTCTTCTAGCCATAAAATCCTATGACTAATTCCTTCATTGCTTGAATTGATGAGGTGCAATGGGAACTGGAGTGGGGCAGGGTCGGAAGGATTTTTAAAAAAATAAACATACACAAATCATGCCGACTTCCCTTAACCAGTGTGATTTTTCTTAGTACAAAGGATCACTATTAACCCTGCCTTCATTCACCATCACTTCCTACACCCACGCACTTTAAAATAGCAGACTACAGAACGGCTGAGACGACACTGATAGACACAGCAGTTAGCAGTGACTTACGAAACTTTCTATTGTCTTAATTATCTCCAATGCTGTCTGGTATGGTGACTGGGCTATAAGTCACAGAAAAAGAGAGGCTCATATACTTTATACCGGTGGCACACGTGACAAAAATTGTCTATTCGGGGCCCAACACCAGAGCATTTCATATGGAGAGTGGGCAACTTCACCTGACATAGCTCACTGCATCTCAAAATCAAAGACACTTTCATCAGACTTTTACTGCAAGTTAATGTTTGACTCGGAGAAGGCAATGGCACTCCACTCCAGTACTCTTGCCTGGAAAATCCCATGGACAGAGGAGCCTGGTAGGCTGCAGTCCATGGGGTCGCTGAGGGTCGGACACGACTGAGCGACTTCACTTTCACTTTTCACTTACATGCACTAGAGAAGGAAATGGCAGCCAGTGTTCTTGCCTGGAGAATCCCAGGGACGGGGGAGCCTGGTGGGCTGCCGTCTATGGGGTCTCACAGAGTCGGACACGACTGAAGTGACTTAGAGGCAATGTTTGACTTACACTGTTCTGATCTAACACGGGCTTAGTTGCCATGGAAAGATTTTCCAGATTTTCAACAAAATAACTGTAAACTTGTGAGATAAAAACCATACTTGAGGGGCTTCCCTGGTCGCTTGGTGGTAAAGAATTGCCAGCCAATGCAGGAGACATGGGTTCAGTCCCTGGTCGGGGAAAATCCCACATGACACGGAGCAACCGCGCCCATGTGTCCCAACTGTTGAGCCTGTGCTCTGGAGCCCGGGGGCTGCAACTGCTGAAGCCCATGCACCCTGGAGCCCATGCCCCGCCACGAGAGAGGCCACTGCAGCAAGAACCCCCTACTGCAACTAAAGAAAAGCCCAGCAGTGAAGACTTAGCACAGCCAAAAATAAGAATGAATACATAAAATTATTTAAAAAAATACTTGAACTCAAAGAAGAATAGTTATTAAAAAGTTGTTAAAATTTCATCCTATTCTATTCACCTAATTAACATGTGCTCACAGCAGGTTTGTGCTAAATTTGAACCACAGGGGACAGCAGATGATGAAACACACTGTGACTGGCCCTGATTCCATTTGTGGATGTAAGTATTAAGAGTGGAGGTAAAAATGCTGAGGTCAACCAAACAGCCACAGGAGCAACAGTGATAAATCACCAACTACTGTTTTGCTCCTTCTGCTTCCTGGGAGAGAGTCTGAGAAAGTATGGGATGGTTTCCATCACCTTCCAGAGACTTGGGTTTCTAATCCTAAGGAAACTTGGGGTGGCAGTGATCTGGGACATACAAATGGAGAACATCTGATGGACAGTGGAGAAAAATAAAAATTTCCACGATTAAAGGAAAGGATGGACAAGTGGAGAGAAAATGGATAAATGAAAACAGAACGTATGAGAAAAAACTTCCCTTCCCCTCTTTCTACTTCTAAGGGTAATCTGTGATTCTTGAAATGCTACTTCAAGAATTTGTTACTGCCATGCAATGATAAAAAAAAATTTTTCCTTTGTTTTATTGAGAGGGATCTAATTATTAATAAATCTGTTAAGGCCAGTACCCTCTACCTGAAAGCTGAATAACTATTTAAAAATAATGTCTTCAAATCAATAGTTATATCACTTAGATTAGCTCAACATTTTTTATTTAAACTGGGTGTTTTTCATAAATGCTACTGAATAGGGTACCATTCTACAAGGAACAGGATAAAGAGAGACTTCAATGAGACATAAAATGAATTATCAGAAAGTTTAGGGGTAAAATTAACTACATACTTTGGATTTTTTAGAAGTGTCACATTTCAATGATTCTACAATATAATTAGAAATCCTTAAGGAAATACTTTCAGACCTGTGATCTGACCAAGTAAAGTCATTAGAGATGATTTAAGCAGCATCCAAAAATATCCTAAATTCTCCAAAAGAAGTAACCTTAGTTTTACATCCTATGGAACAAATACCTAAATTATTAAGAGGACTTATATACAAGAAGAGCACTTTAAAGCCACTGTGAAAAAATAATTAATGAGTCTGAGTCAGTCTTTGAAAACATGAACTTTTAAAAAAACCTACTGCATTGGTTGGCATTCCAGAGCCTGAAAGTTCTAACTTTTCTTACCTTTTTTTTTCTAAAGCACTTTTTAAACTTGCCTCTGGTATTTTTTAAAATATGCTCAGAACTCTTAAGGCTCCAGCAGTTTTTTAACTAGTAAAATAAACACAGCAATTGAGTACCTGCAGTTCTGCTAACAGGACTGTTTGTATTCTAAGCTCCATCCACAAAGGCTACAGAGAAAAATATCCAGTATAAACAAATATTACTTAGATACCAGTGGCATCTCAAAGCAGCACACCCAAGTCTCAAAATGCAAAAGGGAGAAATTTTCCACTCCCACCATGCTTAACTCCCTGGCAAACTTCAGGTCAGACAGAAGGGACTGAAACTGCCTCTGTTTCGGTGAAGTTGGGGAGCGAATGTGGGTGTGAAGCAAATCAGTAATACTTTTTATTCATTTCTTTCCCTCTCTTTTTTCCTTCAGTGCATCTCCTCTTGTCCCTGTTTGTCTCCTTTCTCTGTATCTCCCAGAGTCAGCTGTTCCCCAGTTCCGACAGAAGACAGCTTTATCCTTCAGTCTCCCTGCTCACCATCAGTCTCTGAACTTCACACGACACACACACACACAGCCATCGCTGAAAATATTGTCAAAGTAATACACACAGTAGGGCAAAGAGCAAGAATGGAGTGGGCTGGGGTTAAGACAGGGCAGAGTGTGTTCACTCATTTTTGTACCACCCGAACTTCCAGCTGAGAAAGAGGCTGAGCCCTCTAGGGGAAAAGAAGCTAGAGTCCCAGAAACGGACGGAGTGAGGCACAGCGGGCCCCCGAGGGACCTTGCCCTCTCTCAGGCTGACCAGTGGCTGAGGCCTGCAGCTGGGGTCTTCAGACAGGACCACTGTTTCCAGGCCTGGAGAGGCTCCTCTCTCTGGTCTGGCCTTTGCTTCTATTCCCACGACTGACAATCGAGGAAGGAAGTCACGCTGGACTTTGCAACCGGGCCCAGCTGAGTCCCTGATGCCATCCATGGAAAGTCGTCTTCCCCAAACTCTTCTACATCTCTGCTGATTCTCAGCACTGCGGCTCAGTTGTCCCCTCCGTTCACACTTCCTAGCTGCCCTCAACCCAAGCCCTACTCTAAAATAAAACTCTGTGCCTTATTCAATTGTAAAAGTATAATAACTGTAACTGTATAGAACAGCTACAGGGGTGAGAGGACCAAATAGACTAAAACTTGTAAAGTGCTTAGAAAGGGTTTGGCACGTGAAAGTACAAGGTAAAAATCTGCTAAATAAAATGACAATAAACCATCCGTGAACACATATATCCAGATTCAAAGGACAGAAAGTGCTTTATGATGACAAAATAGACTTCAAACAGAAAAGGAGAGCAAATACATTGATTCTGTCACTCTGGGTCACCAGTCCAGGAGGACTGCCAAGGGACGGCCCAAGTAGGCAATCGTACCTTCGTGTTCTGTGTTAAAGCGCTTCTGGCCTGGTCCTGAGACACTTCTATAGTGAGGAAGGAACACATGTGTTGAAACCACAGATTCCAGAATGTAAGTGAGAGTTCACAGAGTCTGGGGTGTACTGAACCCGACCACTCGGCGCTACAGTCACTTGCACTCTTTCATGTCTGACTCTGCGACCCCATGCACGGCAGCCCATTAGGCTCCTCTGTCCATGGGGTTTTCCAGGCAAGGATACTGGAGTGGGTTGCCATGCTCTTCTCCAGAGGATCTTCCTGACCCAGGGATTGAACCCAGGTCTTCCGCATTGCAGGCCGATTCTTTACCTTCTGAGCCACCGGGGAAGCTTTGTATTAATACTATATAGATACTATTATTACTATTATTTAAGAAGCTTCATTGTCTCTTCTAAAAAATGGTAAGAGTTTGAAGTTAAACATGTAAAGGAAAAGGAATTTTTCTTTTGGGGTGAGGCTATAATGAGATGAAAAGGACAGTTGTAGGTTGTAAAACTGAGGACAGAAAAGGGCAGAGAAAAAATACAGAGCAATATGAACAAAAGGGAGACAACGATAAGAAAATAAGGTCAGCTTCATGGAGTGAGACTATCTCTTGTGCTTGTAATGTGTGACTAAATAAATATTATAATGACTCCAAAACCTAGTATAAACAGGGAACAAATGCATTCCAAATATGGAGCTACATACCTCAGAAGTACAAAATTACCTCATGAATATAAAAGCTCTGGTTTTAACTTAATCTTCCCTATTTAAAAATTGCTTTTAAGACAAAAATATTTTTTAAAATGTCTGGAGTCTTACAGGTACCCCCAAACTGGCAATTCCATGTTTTAATTTTTCTATCAATATTTAGCAAAAAAAGTACTTCTACTTTCCCACATGTATCAGAAATACTAATTTAGAGACCTGTAAGGCAACTAATTATTAAAAAATTCCCATAGTTAATAAATTTAACACTCAGAAATGATTAGACATTTCATTTGATGTTCTTGGCTGACAGTAATAAAACATTAAGCTTTAAGAAAGAAATATATTTGATTGATGTTTTTTTAAACAAAATACATCATTTATAATAAAATAAAGTACTACTCAGAGTAATTCAAGGAATATAATTAACTTGCTTTAAAAATAAATCCTTTGAATCCTTGTTTAATAAAAAGTATTAGCACTGATAGTTTTAATCTACAGAAATGGACTTGAAAGATTTTCCAAGTTTATTATGTTGAAAATATGTAGTGTTGAAGTTTTAAGCTTCTCTAAATTTTAGCGTTATACCTTGAAGAGTTCTAACTTCTGCCAGAAGGAAAGTATGCCTCCATTAAACAAGAAATTTCCATTACTCCTATCTTAAGAAGTCACACCCCATACAACTAATGGCAGGAAAACATTTCAATTCAAACCTCTGACACCCTCAAGCCTGAGGCAAAATTTAAAAAAAAAAATACAAAAATAAAACACAACTCACATTTTCAAGGAAGAAAGGAAACCCTGCTAAATAAGTAACAATTATGCTGAAGAATTTATATGCTAAGCACGGCTGAATGTAAAAACACCAGAGCAGTCAACCATAGCTTTAGCACTTTGAGTATGATTAACAGAATGAACTTTCAAAGGTCAATTAAATGTCAGCACACTTTAAAGAGATATTCTTCTTAAGGCTGGTCAGTGTATAATAGTACCTCACGACTTAGGGGCACCCTTCTTAAGGATAATGTGTGCGTGATGCATGTAACTTGCACACATATCTACATGTCACTAACCAATAAGGATGAAACGCAAAGTAAATCATAAATGTTAAAACTAAAGTATATCCAATAGCTGATCCTATTTATTCCATGACTTCAAAGGAAGTCATTCACAGAGCTGATCCTTTATTGCCCTAATACACCATTCTGCAAATTCATCCACCCACCAACCTTCCCTGAATACCTGTGGTTAAATAACTTATCCCCAAAGGCACCTGGCATTCGAAAACTACCCACTTTAGTATCTGTGGGACAGAACACGACCAGTGCCCATTCAGGACACTGTCACCCAGTAACTCAGTAAGAGCCCCCATTCCATCCATTAAGGAAGGCCAAATTGCCCCAGAACCTCAGAAGGAGCAGGAATCATTATCAACATCATCTGGCCCAAACCTCTCCACATTCACAGGAAACAGAAGCAAAAAGCCAGAGCAACTTGGCCTGGTCCCCATGGCCCCCTACCAGACAGCAAGCCCGGTGTTACTTAGTTCAGCATTTTCTTGTCTGAATCAAATCTATCATAGACTGGTTCTCCATTAGGACTTTAACAGCAGGTGATAAGTAACCAAATAGCAGTGGCTACCATCGGAATTCAGAGGAAGATGGAATCTTTAAGATGTTAATGATCTGTCTGGGAAGGTTCCAAGACGAGCTTGAAATTGAAGATGAGTAGAATGTGGATGGTTGGTGGGGAGGCCTCACTGAAGAGGGAAGCATGGTGAGCTAAGGCCCTTGGTGGGTGAGCTAAGGCCCCTGGTGGGTGAGCTAAGCACCTCTCCATGCACGGATGGGGACCCTGGCTTTAGAACAGGAGGAGGTGGGACAGACAAAGAGGGAGAAAAGGATTTCTACCTTAGAAAACTGAGACAAAGACAGAAAAGGCTAACCTCGCAATAGGTTTGCCAGAAAGAATGGAGATGGGGAGAGAGAAAGATCCAAAGTGCCTCGCAGGGGTCTAGTAATATTCATAGTATTACAGGGCTGTTGTAAGGAAACTAGTGAGCTGATGAGAGAAAAGAGCACTCTGAAAAGTCTAAAAGCTCTAGAAGTAAAGATGTTTTAGACGTCAGCAGGCAAGAACCTCTCAAATCATGGCCCCGTGTGTCGACAGCATACCTCTCTCTGCAAAGGCAAACTTGCAGTTTAATTCTGGGTCTATTCGTATGAGGTCAGAGATAGAAACATCTTCCTTCAATGATTCCAAAAGCTAGAGCCCAGGGAGGGAATAGATGGCCACCATCAAGTCTCTGTAGGCTGAGGATCACTGATATTAAAATCCAAATCTAGGGTTACAGTTCTGAGGCAGACCACATCATCCATGGTTTTCTCACTGAATCTAAGAAGTACATAAAGTGCCAAATAAGGTGGCACAAAAAGGGAGGGGAGGGGCGGCCGTCAACAGTGGGCTGTAAGTGGGAGCCGTGGCGGGCACCCCCTCTGGCCCCTGGCCCTCGGCTCCACTGTGACCACTTGGCAGGTGACCTTCCCTGTGTCCACTTCTAGGCACTGCCTTCCTCTTCTGTCCCTCTTTCACAGCAACTCCCCAGGTTTAAAAAGGAATTATGAAAAGTTACCAAAGTAAAAGGTACACATATGGAGTATATACTGAGTGCCAGTTATTAGCGGCCAGTAATTGGTACCTTACATAATTCCCCAAACAACTCCCAGGTGGCAGGAACCACTATCCTCATTTTTAAGTATGGAAACCAAAGCTTATGGGGTCACCTACGTAGTAAATGGCAAAGTCAGGACTTCAATCAGGTGTGGCTGACTCTTCAGCCAAGGCTTTGAATCTTCCCCTGTTTTCTTCAATAACCAAGAAAATCCTGACCATGTGTTAGGGATTTTATGGATACAGAAGTTATAAGAGCTAATATACAGTTTGTGGGCTTCCCTGGTGGTTCCCATGGTAAAGAATCCTGCAATGCAGGATACCAAGGTTCAATCCCTGGGTTGGGAAGATCCCCTGGAGAAGGGATGGGCTACCCACTCCAGTATTCTTGCCTGGAGAATTCCAAGGACTGAAGAGCCTGGCGGGTCACGAAGACTCAGACATGACTGAGCGACTAACATATGGTTTGTAGATGAAAGTTTTGGAGGAGAAGGCCAAGCGCTGGGTTCACCACACACACCTGCCTGCCGACTGTCAGCCTCCGGACTAAACTCTTCCAATGTGAGTGTGGCATTGTGTCGAGGGCACGGCTTTCCACCCAGCATTCCTGCTCTGATCTTCCCCAGGTCTCCTGTCCCTTGGGGTCCTTTTCCAATTATTTGCCTGAAACCTTATCTGGACAGTTGAAGAGGAGGCAGCTGGCACTCTGACAGATCACACACAGGCTGGGGATGGGGTGGTCCCATAGTAGGGGGGCTGTCTTGGACCTTGTGCCTTGAGACAACCTTAATTCTGTTTGCAGGAGCGATTCAAGGAGGGCTCATGGCCACACAGCCCCACTAAGAAGCGAAGCCAATCTATCTGGGGCTGGAGGAGAAGTGATGAGAGCATTGGGCATATGGGGAGGCTTTTCCAGTGTTCCTGGAAAGCAAGAGTTGCCATTAAACACTGGCAAGAAAACACTAACATTAATTCTCAAGATTTAGTGTGATAAACTCTTTCTGGGAAGAATATAGGTTCCAGAGTCTGCTCACAGATAGTCTGACTCTTCCAGTGTTGGAAGGCGCCCAGGAGTCTGAAGTTTTGCAAGAACTACAGGAGTTTCTGATACTGGGGGTCTAAGGATCTCGATTTCCGATACATAGCCCTGATCAGGCCCTACAGGGCTGCCCAACCAGCAAACCTGCTCTCAGGTGACCATACATTCTATAAAGACAGCTTGTTCACATAGCAATGCCAGGTTCTGGGTGGAGTGGTTATTATTTTTAAATAAGGCCACCAGGCTTTCCAGAAGTTTCCACACTCACAAATGTTAGGGACTTATTTTTCTGATGTCACTAATACATACACACACACACACACACACACACACACACACACACCCAACATCCGTCTGGAGTGAAGACACTTTCAGCAAGATGCTCCTGACAGTACTTACTTTCTATCTGGTGTAAGACTGGAGATGACATTCTCACTGAATATTTAAGTGATTTCAAAAGTTATACTTTTTATCATTCAACTGAACTTCCCTGAAAAGTTTACTTCAAGCAATTAAAAAAAAATGAGTTTAAAATCCAGACAGCACTCAAATAAAATATTAAGGATATGATTAGGACATTTAACTAGACATTCAATCACAATGCAAACAGCTACTGATTAAGAAAAACACCTCTTCACAGGTTGTGTTCTTCAAAGACAGTGAGGTCATAAAATGTATTATGTTAATATTACTATCTTTCTCCTAGAAACCCTATCATTGTTCTTTGTCTCTTTCCAAATCTGTATCTTTATTTTAAGCTATACACTTTCAGGCTACAAAGTGGAATTAAGCTCAGTTTTTCTGTTGGATCTTTATGATACCTTCTTCTTTCCCCTAAAGCACAGTAACAATTCTCCTTAAGGATGGGGAAGTTATTATTTTTATCTGAGTACCTGGTATTTTATTCAGCAAATATTTGTTGAGTATTGGTATTTATGCATTCATAGTTTCAAAAAATCAACTTTTGTTATTATAAACTTCTTGAGCAGAAAAAAATGCTGAGTGGAGCACCTGGCCTCTAGAAGGCACTGCATGAATAGTGAGAAAACCTGGGGAATTTATCATTCAGAGAACAAGATAATTTCTCCTGATTCAGTACTGAGTCCACATTTCACAGTGGAGACAATTCTGGTTAGGGAAAATGTTTCATTTCACTTTGTACGGAAAAAATGCAGGTTATCAAGATAACCAAAAGTTCACACTGCACTGTATTGCGACACAACCCGTCAAGACATTATTTCAATACCATTTAAAGGCCAAACCTTTAACATTAATCATTTATCAAAATTATACATGTCACTAAGATATCCCAACAAAGAAGATTATGTAAGTGAGCCGTTTTGGCCTCGGTGATAACTGAATACAGCAGCTATTTTCAACCCTTCATTAAAATTAGATCAAGATATACTTGCATTGTGTGTTACCACTCCTGCAGGGAAGATTTACATTAATTTAAGATTTACTTTGGTTGGAAGTGACAATTTCTTTCACTTCTTTGTCGGAAACTAGAATTCCCTCCCCCACAGCCTTCACAGGAAAGTTTTCCGTAGAAAGCAGCAGCAATTCGGAAAAACACCACCAAAAAGCCGTCCTGTTTACTGTCTCCCAGGGGTAACCAAAGCTCTGTTTTCCTCCTAAACAGAGTCCGGAGGGCGTGAAGGGGCTGCTGGGGCACCTGCCACTTCACCTTGAGCTTGGCTCCGTCCCCAGCCTGGCCCTATACAACTTCGAGGGCTGCCGCAAAGCTGGCCAGTTTTGAGGCGCTTTAAAAAAGAAGCGATGGGGAATGGATTTTCCCCCCGCACCCGGAGAGCGACCTTCACATATAAATGTTTGAAAACACGAGGCTGACAAGTTCCTTCTCCGGGACTGAAGGGGGTGGTGGGGTAAGGGGGGCGGTTCCGGGCGCACGTCAAGGTCTCTGCCCGGCGCTTCGCTGTCCGGCTCGCACTGAGGCCCAGGCAGAACCGCGACCCGAGTTCGCCTCGGAATCTGGGGGGTGGGGTGGGGGGAGGGTGCCGCGATGGTCGCGCAGCTGCAGCCCCGGGGAGGACATGGGGGCGAAGGCGGCCGGCCGCGGGCCCGGGGTCTGGGAGCGCCCTCGCGCCTCGCCCGCCCCGCCCGCGCCCCGGCCCCCACGGCCGCGGCCCCCGGCCATCCCCCGGTCTCTCTCCGCCGCCCCCTCTCCGCCCCGGCGGCCCGAAGCCAACTCACCGCGGCCCCGCGACGACGCGCCCCGGAGCCCCCGGGAGCCGGGTCGCCCCGCGGACCAGCCGCAAACTTTTCCCGGGCCTCGCGGCGCGGCGGGGCCGTCGGGTCGGGCCGGGCGGTGCCGTAGTCCCGCACCGGCCGCCCGCGCGCCCTTTGTGTCCCGCGCCGCCCGCCGCCCCCTGACAGCTGACGGGCCGCGGCGCCGCCGGGGAGGCGAGGGGAGCTGACAGGCGCGCCCCTGGAGCGGCCGCCCCGCGAGAGACGGCACCGCCCGCCGGCGGCCGCCCCGCGCCGCCCGGCCTCCCGCAGGCTCCGCTCCGTCCGGCCTCCCGCAGGCTCCGCGCCGCCCGCAACCCTGGCCCGGCAGCTGCTCAGCCCTGCTCGGCTCTCTGCCGCCGGCGCGCTCCGTCAGGACCCGGCCCCGCCCCGCCCCGGCCCCGCCTCGGCCCCGCCCCTTCCCGCTCCCTCCAATGAGTGAGGCCAGCTGGGGCCAGCTCCGTCCAGTCAGGAGCCGGAGAGCGCGGCCCGCCCCGGGAGGCGAGCCAATAGGAGGCGACTCCGGCAACACAACCGCCCCGAGCCCTGGGAGCCTTCTGCTTCGAGGGCCGTGGGGGAACTGGACCGCCGCCGGAGCGAGTGGGTTGGGCCGGGCGGAGCCGCCGAGCGTAGGTTTAGTCCGGGGGAGCGCTGGGCTGCGGGGCGGTACTAGAGTATGAGATGCAGACGAAAGTGGGGACGCTGGACGCTCCTCCTTGTAGTTGTCCTGCTCCCCACCCCGAACTTACACTCCTTTTCTGGAAGTTCACGCAGAAAAGCAAGCCGCACAAACTCGCTGCGGCCGGTGACTGTCCCAGTTCAGGCCTGGCCTTTCCTTTGGGGCTCTACGCCAAGGGCTCCGTCAGGCAGCGCTCGAGATGCTGCGCCGCAGTCCGTAGCTCTTGTTTCTGCCCTTAATAAAATCGTCGGAATGCTAGGGATCTGCAAGTGGGGGTAGGGGTGGAGGACGGGGGTCAGTTTCCATCCTGCTGCAAAACGCAGGTGCTCATGGCACTTGCCAGGTCTTTTTTTTTTCTTTCTAAAATAAAATTGCAATGAAAAATAATACAAAAAATAATTTCTGTATGCAAGTCATCTTGACTGTGAGCTTTATTTCTTTAAGAAACTCGCATTCTATCTTCAAAGGAAGTTAAATTATATAGCCAAGTAGACTATTACATGCTCCTGTTTAGTCGCTAAGTCGTCTCCGACTGTTTTGGGATCCCGCCAGGCTCCTCTGTCCATGGGATTTTTCCAGGCAAGTATATTGGAGTGAGTTGCCGTTTCCTTCTCCAGGTATATGTATATAACATTAACACACACACAGAGGAGAGACTTAAATAGACCACTGGTTATAAAAGACTGGAGCTGTTAACACAAAAGCTTGCAAATTATAAGCACTCTATTGTTTCTTTGCTGTGAATAGGATTACCCATTTGTTGTTGGTCATACAAGGCTTGTAAAATTTATTGAGAGCTCTTTACTGAAAGCGAATTACGTATGATGAAAACAGTTTTGATAACACATTTGCAAATGTTAAAATCAAACCACATTTATTTGTACTTCAAATAGCTGACATCTTCAGTTTATTTCTTCTGGTAATAGACTTTGCACTTAAACATTTTTGTGCAGATATGACCTCTTCCTTCTGCATGCATTTAAAAAAATAATTTTATTTATTTATTTTTGGCTGTTCTGGGTCTTCCTTGCTGCAGAGGCTTTCTCTAGTTGTGGTGAATGGGGACTACCCTATAGTTTGTACAGGCTTCTCTTTGCAGTGGCTTCTCTTGCTTCAGAGTACAGGCTTTAGGGTGTGTGGACTTCTCGTTGTGGCATATGGTCTCAGCCGTTGCTGTTCCCCCTAGGCTAGAGCACAGGTTAAATAGTTGGGGCACCTGGGCTACTTGCTTCATGGCATTTGAGATCTTCTCAGACCAGGACTGGAACCTGTGTCCCTGCATTGGCAGATGAATTCTTTACCACTGAGCCACAAGGGAAGCCCTGCTTAAAGTATTTTGCTGACCAGATTTCGTTTTTTAATGATGATCTGTACAATTAACCAAAAGAAGGAAAAGGAGAGAAAAAGAGAGAAAGGTCAAACAAGTGATGAATGGCTTTTGTTACCATCTTTCATGATTGAAACTTACCACACCTTATTAACTTTAAGAGATAGTATGGACCCAAGACTAAGATTTATCAGATGATTCAGATTCTGGATTGACCTGGACCAAAGCTCTTAATGACTAACTCTGTCATGAAAGGTCAATATCCCAAACTCTGTCTGCCCTATGGAGGGACGTTGAGGTTCAACCATAGGAGCATTTTGTCAACAGTGTGTTTTCTCTAGGATGTTGTGCCAAGTCTTTTCTACAAGCATGTGTCAATATACTAGCCTGATAGCAGCCTATTAATATTTCCTCTGACTGCACATTTTTCCATCTGAAATATTTTTTGAGTCCATCAGTTTTCCTTCAAACATGTGAATGAAATTTCTGCCTCTTAATTCTAGAGCAAAGCTGTACTTCTGAGCATCTTCCTTCATCCCCTCTTTCTTTGTTTCCTTTTTCTCTCTTTTTTAATGGAGAAATGCTATGAGAAAAATTGAATGTATGCTATGACTGGAAATATGCACAGTTTTACATGGAAATTGTTATTGTCTGGGTCAGATTTCTACCCATATAATCAAGTAACTTTGCAGGCAATTATTAGGGCTTCCCAGGTGGTGCTAGAGGTAAAAGACCCACGTGCCAATGCAGGAGACATAAGTGATACTGGTTCGATTCCTGTGTCAGGAAGATCCCCTGGAGAATGGCATGGCAATCCACTCCAGTACTCTTGCCTGGACAATTCCATGGTCAGAGGAGCCTGGTGACCTACAGTCCATAGGATCACAAAGAGTGAGACATGACTGAAGTGACTTGGCACTCACACATTAGGGATTCACTTAAGGCAATTGTGTTTAATTTTCAAAGAGGAAACCAAAGGCATATTTTTAGCGATATTTCCATGTGTCATAATGTAATTTGTTTACTTTGTTCAAAAATATGCAAACTAGTACAGAAGTTTAAATATTACTTCTAACAAATATACATATGGTAACACTACAATGTGAAATTTGCTAAATTTAATTGAACCAGCAGTTGTTATTTTCAACTAATTATCTGCACAGCTTTCACTTTATGATTGAAAATTGTGGAAGAATTAATGAATATGAATCAAATAGGGATGACTTATTAAGTGTAAGACAAAACCAGTATTGGGTATTAGCAATCTATTACAGGGAATGCATATTTTATTAATTCTCTGGATGATATTCATGATTCTACTATGGTGATGCCTCATTCACTAAGTGATAGTTTCAAAGATTTTTCTTAATGATTTTTTCATCAGTTGTCCAATATGGGACAGGAGAGCTGTTGCTGATTTACAGATCTCTCAGTTTTAACACATATTTAAATGTAACTACTGCTGAGTTTTCCAAATTTGCTGGTATATTGAGTGAAGCAATATCACAGCATCATCTGTCAGGATTTGAAATAGCTCAACTGGAATTCCATCACCTCCACTAGCTTTGTTTGTAATAATGCTTTCTAAGGCCCATTTGACTTCACATTCCAGGATGTCTGGCTCTAGGTGAGTGATCACACCATCGTGATTATCTGGGTTGTGAAGATCTTTTTTGTACAGTTCTGTGTATTCTTGCCATCTCTTCTTAATATCTTCTGCTTCTGTTAGGTCCATACCATTTCTGTCCTTTATCGAGCCCATCTTTGCATGAAATGTTCCCTTGTATCTCTGATTTCCTTGAAGAGATCTCTAGTCTTTCCCATTCTGTTGTTTTCCTCTATTTCTTTGCATTGATCCCTGAGGAAGGCTTTCTTATCTCTCCTTGCTTTTCTTTGGAACTCTGCATTCAGATGCTTATATCCTTCCTTTTCTCCTTTGCTTTTCGCTTCTCTTCTTTTCACAACTATTCCTAAGGCCTCCTCAGACAGCCATTTTGCTTTTTTTTGCATTTCTTTTCCTTGGGGATGGTCTTAATCCCTGTCTCCTGTACAATGTCACGAATCTCCGTCCATAGTTCAAGCTGGTTTTAGAAAAGGCAGAGGAACCAGAGATCAAATTGCCAACATCCGCTGGATCATCAAAAAAGCAAGAGAGTTCCAGAAAAACATCTATTTCTGCTTTATGGACTATGCCAAAGCCTTTGACTGTGTGGATCACAATAAACTGTGGAAAATTCTGAAAGAGATGGCAATACCAGACCATCTGACCTGTCTCTTGAGAAACTTGTATGCAGGTCAGGAAGCAACAGGTAGAACTGGACATGGAACAACAGACTGGTTCCAAATAGGAAAAGGAGTACATCAAGGCTGTATATTGTCACCCTGCTTATTTAACTTCTTTGTAGAGTACATCATGAGAAACGCTGGGCTGGAAGAAGCACAAGCTGGAATCAAGATTGCCAGGAGAGATATCAATAACCTCAGATATGCAGATGACACCACCCTTATGGCAGAAAGTGAAGAGGAACTAAAAAGCCTCTTGATGAAAGTGAAAGAGAAGAGTGAAAAAGTTGGCTTAAAGCTCTACATTCAGAAAACGAAGATCATGGCATCTGGTCCCTTCACTTCATGGCAAATAGATGGGGAAACAGTGGAAACAGTATCAGACTTCATTTTTGGGGGCTCCAAAATCACTGCAGATGGTGACAGCAGCCATGAAATTAAAAGATGCTTACTCCTTGGAAGGAAAGTTATGACCAACCTAGATAGCATATTTAAAAGCAGAGATATTAGTTTGCCAACCAAGGTCCATCTAGTCAAGGCTATGGTTTTTCCAGTAGTCAGGTATGGATGTGAGAGTTGGATTTGAAGAAAGCTGAGTGCCGAAGAATTGATGCTTTTGAACTGTGGTGTTAGAGAAGACTCTTGAGAGTCCCTTGGATTGCAAGGAGATCCAACCAATCCATCCTAAAGGAGATCAGTCCTGGGTGTTGTTTGGAAGGACTGATGCTGAAGCTGAAACTCCAATACTTTGGCCACCTCATGAGAAGAGTTGACTTGTTGGAAAAGATCCTAATGCTGGGAAGGATTTGGGGCAGGAGGAGAAGGGGATGACAGAGGATGAGATGGCTGGATGGCATCACCAACTTGATGGACATGGGTTTGGGTAGACTCTGGGAGTTGGTGATGGACAGGGAGGCCTAGCATGCTGCAATTCATGGGGTCGCAAACAGTAGGACATAACTGAGTGACTGAACTGAACTGAGATGTAACTAGGGAAGCTGTGACTTTAGGGGTAACTTAGCATTTGTAAAGATAATTTTTTTAATGCAAGACATAAGGTCTTTTATAAATTGTATCACATGATCAGTGGTAATATGACCAATGATAATATTATTTTCTCTGTATTTTTACATTTAAGATACTGTCATCTTACTATTGTTTCATCAGTGAGCATAACATATAAATGGATTCCCATCTTCTGGATTTTAATCATTGATTTGTCTCTGGATTTTTGTGTGTCTTATGCAAACTAGATTCCTATGTGACTTTTATTCAATCCCCTGGATCCAATTCACTGGTTTGAAGATATTGTTATTAGGAACAGTGAAATAATATCTATATAGAGAGAGCATGGATAAATAATTTGCTTGTTTTCCTTTCTATTTTGGACTCAAATGGGGGAAAATTCATTTTATGAACCGCAATATCAGATGCTTTTAACACTGCTTTTACAAAACATATTTTTCTTATTTCTTGAACCTAAACCCTGGAGTATTTCCTTGTTGTAAGATATGTTTATAGTAAGAGTTATTTATAAGCATGTGAAGGAATAGAGAGAA
The DNA here is from genome assembly GCF_019923935.1 of Bubalus bubalis. Classification (NCBI taxonomy): domain Eukaryota; kingdom Metazoa; phylum Chordata; class Mammalia; order Artiodactyla; family Bovidae; genus Bubalus; species Bubalus bubalis. The sequence continues at coordinate 93,540,752 of NC_059166.1, read as the reverse complement.
AATTCCAGAAATCACAGGTGATAGGCACTCTAAACTTCTGTCCCTACTTTATCTTGGGCCACAGTCCTTAAAGAAAATTGTTTTAGAGTTTAGTATTAGGAGAAATTTTGTTTCTTCTGAATTAAATCTTTGAGCTATCAAGATGCTCTGAATTAAATTTACAGCTTGATTTAGGAAAGTATTATGGCCCCCTTCACTGTGTTTTTTAAATATATATAAACATAATGTTTATCCTGTCTTCATTTATTTATTTTTCACCTATTTAAGAGCTGACTCATTTGAAAAGACCCTGATGCTGGGAAAGATTGAGGGCAGGAGGAGAAGCGAATGACAGAGGATGAGATAGTTGGATGGCATCACCAACTCAATGGACATGAGTTTGGTTAAACTCCAGGAGTTGGTGATGGACAGGGAAGTTTGGCGTGCTGCGGTTCATAGGGTTGCAAAGAGTCAGACACGACTGAGCCACTAAACTGAACTGAACTGATACATTTCTATCTTATATTTTTATGTATGTGTTTTATATAAGTTATCTAAAATACTTTCTGAAATGTTAATACCATGTTATTAAATGCATATGTGTGCTGTGCTTAGTTGCTCAGTGGTGTCCAGCTCTTTGCGACCTTGTGGACTGTAGCCTGTTAGGCTCCTCCTTCCATGGGATTCTCCAGGCAAGAATAGTGGAATGGGATGCCATGCCCTCCTCCAGAGGATCTCCCCAATTGCAGCAATTAAACACAGGTGTCCCTAATTGCAGGAGGCTTCTTTATCATCTGAGCCACCAGGGAAGCCCTATTAAACACATAATGACATATTTTGAGCCATAGGTAAACCCTGGGTCTCCTGAGCTCACATCACTTACACAGAATGTGTAGTAAGGGCAGCAGGAAGAAGATTCTGTTGTTCCTTCTCAGAGGAAGCAGAATCTGATTCACCAGGCACAACATCTCAAAACTGTTTTCAGAGAGGCAGAAAAATATAGTGCTACATGATAGGGAAAGTTTATTACACTTATTTTTTATGGGAAACATGTATTTATGGGTTTTCTGCAAAATCAGGGGTTTAACTCAAAAATAGGGTATTTGACTTAGATACAAACTGAAATGCATAGTATAAATTATGCTAAAATCATGGTCACTTCCCACATTATCCATCAGTAGCCGTTATGCTTAATACAGTAATCCATTAGAATATGTTTCAAATGCAATTAACCTTTCCGCTAGGATTAGTATACGCCCATTTCCTTCAATTTTAGTAGTCTCTTTTAGAAAATAAACAAGGCATTTGCTTGTTTTCAGATAATATTCCATCATGGTTTTATTTTCAAAGGTTATCCTACTAAGATCTTTTTTTAGAACCGCTGCAGAACTTCATCTTATCATTTTGTTTTGTTTTATGGGATCTATAATTAACTCTAACTCACAGATTAAGAAAACCATATATCCCTTTGAAATACAGTCTTTACACAAAATTGATGGTTGCACCCCTTTTCCTGGCCAGCAAGTTGGTATGTAGGAGGTGCTCAGCGAAGAAAAAGCAACTCGACCTGACTTAAATTATTAAAATATCTTTTATCAGCTCTTATAATTTGCAGTCCACTTTACTACCATGAAAAAAGAAATGAATAACTAGCCAATAGAAGGTAGAAGATGAGAGATAAGACCAAAAGTGGGGAGATGGATAGAGGTGCCAACAGCCTCACTCCACCCAGAAGGGCGTCAAGAAACTGAGCAACATTTACGGGGTGAGAAACACAACTGTCAGTAGGTATTTCTAAATTACAAGGAGCAAAACTTAAAATAATAATGAAATTATGAATTGTAGAGATGTTGAGGAAAGAACTACTTGTAAAGGAACTAAAACCTCATTTCACACAGTCGAAGGTCAAGTGCATAAAGAGATAAAAAGACAAACATGTATGCACATTATTCTTTAAATTTCATGTTTTCTTTTCAAATAAGATTATTATTTCATTTTTCCAAAAGCAGGCACACATGAAAGACTTTTTCTTTTGGGGCATGTTGCCATTGGGCAGGAGGAGAATTATTGTTTGATTTGTTTTACTTTTTCAAGTGTGAATATTGTTTCTTTTTGAACTAATATATATTGGTGTTAGTTTCAGGTGTACAAAAAAGTGAATCCGTTATACGTATACGTATATTCACCCTTTTTAAGATTCTTTTCCCCTATATGTCATTACAGAGCGTTGAATAGAATTTCTTGTGCTAAACAGTAGGTCCTTGTTGCTTTGTTGTTGTGCAGTAGCCGTGCGGTGTCAACTCTTCAGCAACCCATTGGACTGTAGCCCCCGAGGCCCCTCTGTTCATAGAATTTCCTAGGCAAGGATACTGGAGTGGGTTGCCATTCCTTCTCCTTGCTGCTTACCTATTTTATATATAACAGTGTGTATATGTTAATCCCAAACTCCTGGTTAATCCCTCCTCCCCTTTGGTAAGGGCTTCCAGCGGCTCAGTGGAAAAGAACCAGCCTGTCAATGCAAGAGATGTGGGTTTGATCCCTGGATCAGGAAGATCCCCTGGAGAAGGAAATGGCAACCCACTCCAGTATTCTTGCCTGAGAAATCCCATGGACTGAGGAGCCTGGCGGGCTACAGTTCATGGGGTTGCAAGAGGCCAACACAACTTAGTGACTAAACAATAAACAACAAACCCTTTTGGTAATCACAAATTTGTTTCCTATGTCTGTGGCTCTATTTCAGCTTTCTAAATAAGTTCATTTGTATCATTTTTTTCAATGAAAGTTTTCAATGTTGCAAAAAAGTTTTAGCATGAAATTTATTAACAAATAAATGTAAGGAATCAATATACAGTGGAAAACCAGAGTTGTAAAGTATTTAGGGTAGGATAAATGCTGGATTTAGGCCCTGCTGCTGCTAAGTTGCTTCAGTCGTGTATGACTCTGTGTGACCCCATAGACGGCAGCCCACCAGGCTCCGCCATCCCTGGGATTCTCCAGGCAAGAACACTGGAGTGGGTTGCCATTTCCTTCTCCAATGCATGAAAGTGAAAAGTGAAACTGAAGTCGCTCAGTCGTGTCTGACTCTTAGTGACCTCATGGACTGCAGCCCACCAGGCTCCTCCATCCATGGGATTTTCCAGGCAAGAGTACTGGAGTAGGGTGCCATTAGTGTGCTGAAATAGAAGCATTACTCGGGAGTGTATCAATATATGGTGGTTTTAAGAAAGCAAATATAATGGATACATTGTGAAATTATTATGTTTTCTTCACAAGCAATTCATAATGTAGTAGACTATCTTTTGTGTGTGTGTGTGTGCTTGAGAACAACTGTGCCTCTGGAGCCCACAGATTCTAGTACAGACTGGGTACGGAAGGGTGTTTGTTAAATGCCTGTTTGTTTTTTGATGAAGTAATTGTGTGGTTTGAAACCATTTGACTCAGCACACAGGAAGACTCAATAGAAAATGTGTTCAATTGTGAACTCCGTAGCTTGAGAAATGAATGAAAATTATGCAGAAGATTCTGTGGAAAGTTACAAAGGAATTAGAAATCTGGAACACAGAATATTTGAGGAATTGATATTTATGAGTTTGGGGGGTTCCAGATTTTTCAGATGTGATTCATTGCTAATTTTCTGTGTTAGTGAAGGAGAATATTGGGGCTGCTGTGCGGTGCTCCACTGGGGATCTTTTGGAATCAGTTCTTCTTGGATAAAAGGGAAATAAATCTGCTAGACAAGTAGTCTGCATAGTAAATATTCAAAAGCAAGGAAAAGAATAATTAGTAGAAACCATGAAGGAAGAAAAGGTGTGTGTGCGTGTGTGTATATCTGAGGGACTAAACTGATCAATGTTTGGATCACCAAATATTTGGATTGCCTGTCAGTAGATAAAGAAAAGGATAAATATAAAAAACAAGTGCAGGAAAAAAAATTAAAGAATCATTATGATAGTAAAAATTACTGTCAGAATGTAATGTTTTTTAATACTAATATGTAAACTTTTATTTTGTAATGTGCTCTACCATCTGGAGGCTTCCCAGGTGGCTCAGTGGTAAAGAATCTGCCTGCCAATGCAGAAGATGCAGGAGACTCAGGTTCCATCCTTGGGTTGGGAAGATCCCCTGGAGGAAGAAATGGCAACCCAGTCCAGTATTCATGCCTGGAAAATCCTACAGACAGAGGAGCCTGGGGGGGCTACAGTCCATGGGATCACAAGGAGTTGGACACGACTGAGGGACTAAGCAGACATACAGCCATTTGGAGAGAGTATTCGTGGAAACTACCTGAATTCTAAGCAAAGCATTCTCTTGTCAGTGGAATCTTTCCAAAGTTGTCTGAAAATAAACACATCAATAAATGTTGGATTTTTGTTTTAATTTGGAAAGAACCTTCATGTGTGTCATTGCTGCTGCTGCTGCTAAGTCGTTTCAGTCGTGTCCGACTCTTCACAACCCCATGGACTGCCGCTCATCAGGCTCCTCCATCCATGGGATTTTTCCAGGCAAGAACACTGGAGTGGGTTGCCATTCCTTCTTCAATGCATGAAAGTGAAAAGTGAAAGTGAAGTCGCTCAGTCATGTCCAACTCTTCGTGACCCCATGGACTGCAGCTTACCAGGCTCCTCCATCCCTGGGACTCTCCAGGCAAGAATATTGGAGTGAGGTGCCATTTCCTTCTCCAATGCATGCATGCATGTTAAATAGCTTCAGCTGTGTCTGACCCTGTGTGACCCCAGAGACAGTAGCCCACCAGGGTCCTCCATCCCTGGGATTCTCCAGGCAAGAACACTGGAGTGGGTTGCCATTTCCTTCTCTAATGCATGAAAGTGAAGTCGCTCAGTCGTGTTTGACTGACTCTTAGCGACCCCATGGACTGCAGCTTACCAGGCTCCTCTGTCCATGGGATTTTCCAGGCAAGAGTACTGGAATGGGTTGCCATTTCCTTCTCCACATGTGTCATTAGATCCATTAACTTTCCCTCCAGATGAAGAGAAGGCAGCTCGGTGTGGCACTCGGGTTAAGAGACATTTTTGAGCTCTGCTGTTTCCATGGGTCTCAGTGAGGTCTCGAAGTCCTCTGAGCATATACAGAGGATGGTAATGATAATAAATGGTGTACCTCCTTCCCTGTATTGTCCTGAGGATGGGAGTTGCCAGTTTGTTTGAACATGCTATGCAGACCATTACGTGAGTCACCAACGTTCTCTCTCTCTCTTTTTAATTCAAAAGAATTTTAATGTGAGGGACCTTTAAAGAGCAAATCCCTAAGGGTCCAATACCATAAGAGTCGCCCATGTTCTTAGCATCTCCCACTTTATAGAGAATGCAGAGGGGACACAGGTAAAGTTGGGTCCATCACCCCAGGTGCCCAGGCCTCCTAACTAATCACAAGTTCTCACAAGACCTGCAGGGGAGGCAGGAGGCTAGGGCAGTGGGCAAAGAACTCTGTATAGTAAACAGAAATTTTCCTTGCTCCTGGGAGAAAAGAATGGATGCAAAGCACCAGGGAGAGGCTATGAATTGGGAACTACAGAGGATGAATCAGTTCCTGAAGATTCCAAGACTGGGGGACCCAAGTTCTTTTGTCCTCCAGAGAGAGAATTTCTGAGGTTCAAGGGCAAATGTTCACTGACATCGTCTAAACGCATGAAAAGCTCTGTTATTGTTGCTATAACTTGTTTGTTTTGTTTCAGTGGATCCATGAAGAGCAAAAGATAAAAATAGATGGCCGTGAAAATGTAAGACCCTCTTCTCCTTCCTCTAGAATTCTCAGAAAAATTGGCAGGGCTTTGGACATCTGTATCTAGATGACCCATAGAACAGAATGAAAAAAAAGATAAGCTCTAATTGTATTTAAGGGCTCACTTCTCACTATTGCTAAAGCCTATGGGGCAGAGAAACAGAAAGGAAAATTGGAGCATGTGGAGATTATTGCTGAAAGTAGGAAATCCAATGTTGTGTGCTATACCGCTGTGAAAAATAATTGTTTGAGAAAGCTGAGTATATTTATAACTACAAAATTTTGCCCTTAATATCCATCAAACATCATGTTTAACTTGCAGAGGGGAATATAAATTGTGATCAGTTAAGGATATAGTCTGCTGCTGCTGCTAAGTCACTTCAGTCGTGTCCGTCTCTCTGCGACCCCATAGACGGCAGCCCACCAGGCTCCCCCATCCCTGGGATTCTCCAGGCAAGAACACTGGAGTGGGTTGCCATTTCCTTCTCCAATGCATGAAAGTGAAAAGTGAAAGTGAAGTCGCTCAGTCATGTCTGACTCCTAGCAACCCCATGGACTACAGCGCACCAGGCTCCTCTGTCCATGGGATTTTCAAGACAAGAGTACTGGAGTGGGGTGCCATTGCCTTCTCCAAAGGATATAGTATCCCCTCATATAAATATATCCTATACTAAGGATATAGTATAGAATATATTTATATGAGGGGCTTCCCTGGTGGCTCAGAGGGTAAAGAACCCACCTGCAATGCAGGAGATCCAGGTTCAATCCCTGACTCAGAAAGATCCCCTGGAGAAGGTAATGGCTACTAACTCCAGTATTCTTGCCTGGGAAATCCCGTGGACACAGGAGCCTGTCAGATATGACCTAGTGACTAACACTGTCACTTTTGTATTTATATAAGTAAAATAAAATCTAGCAAGATTGGAACCAACTTGTGTTTATGTAGGATTAAGGTGATATACACACTTTTCTGTATTTTCTGAAAAATTTCCAATAAACATGTTTATTTAGAGATAAAAATTTAGAGATACGTTTATTTCCAATAAACATGCTTATTTAGAGATAAAAAAGAGATAAAAATCTCTTTAAAAGGTATATCACTGATACAGAAACTCTCACTTCTCCCTTGCTATTTTACTTACAAAGTCTATGAATAAAAAAGTATGCATTCATATGAATTCTATTATCAGCCTCTTATTGAAAAAAATCTCTTTATTTGGACTTTTGAAAAACAGTTTGAACACATTATTTAGATGACTTTTATGACTAAGGGCATCCCTGATAAAGAATCTGCCTGCAATGCAGAAGACCCGGATTCTATCCTCGGGTTGGGAAGATCCCCAGAAGAAGGAAATGGCAAGCCACTCCAGCATTCTTGCCTGGAGAATCCCTTGGACAAAGGAGCTTGGCAGGCTATAGTCCATGGGGTCACAAAGAATCAGACACGACTGAGCGACTAACACTTTCACTATGACCAAGTCAGAACTTGTTGTTGTTCAGTTGCTCAGTTGTGTCCAACTCTTTGCAACCCCATGGACTGTAGCACGCCAGGCTTCCCTGTCCTTCACTATCTCCCGGAGTTTGCTCAAACTCATGTTGACTGAGTTAGTTATGCCATTCAAACATCTCATCCTCTATTGCCCCCTTCTCCTCCTGCTCTCAATCTTTCCCAGCATCAGAGTCTTTTCCAATGAGTCAGCTCTTTGCTTCAGGTGGCCTAAGTATTGTAGCTTCAGCATCTGTTCTTCCAATGAATATTCAAGGTTTATTTCCTTCAGGGTTGACTGGTTTGATCTCCTTGCTGTCCAAGGGGCTCTCAAGAGTTTTCACCAGCACCACAGTTCAAAAGCATCAATTTGTTGGTGCCCAGCCTTGTTTATTGTTCAACTCTCAGATCCTTACATGACTACTGGAAAAACCATAGCTTTGACTGTGTGGACCTTTGTCAGCAAAGTGATGTCTCTGCTTTCTAATATACTAGGTTTGTCTAGTATATTAGACAAAACTAACTAGATTTGTCATAGCTTTTCTTTCAAAAAGTATCTTTTTTTTTTTTTTAAGAAGTAAGTATCTTAATTTCATGGCTGCAGTCTCCCTCTGACTGACGGTTTCCAATTTCTTCCCCATCTATTTGCCATGAAGTGATGGGACTGGATGCCATGATCTTAGTTTTTTGAATCTTGAGTTTGAAGTCAGCTTTTTCACTCTCCTCTTTCAGCTTCATCAAGAGATTCTTTAGTTCCTCTTTACTTTCTGCCATTAGGTTGGTGTCATCTGCTTAACTGAGGTTTTTGATATTTTTCCCAGCAATCTTGATTCCAGTTTGAGCTTCATCCAGCCTGGCATTTCACATGATGTACTCTGTGATTCATGGGGTCGCAAAGAGTCGGACACGACTGAGCGACTGAACTGACTGAATTGAACTGAACTCTGCACGAAGTTAAATAAACAGGGTTACAATATACAGCCTTGATGTACACCTTTCCCAATTTGGAACCAATCCATTGTTCCTTGTCAGGTTCTGTTTCTTTTTGACCCACATATAGTTTTCTCAGGAGGCAGATAATGTGGTCTGGTACTCTCATCTAAGAAGTTTCCGCAGTTTGTGTGATCCACACAGTCAAAGGTTTTAGTGTAGTCAATGAAACAGAAGTAGACGTTTTTCTGGAATTCCCTTGTTTTTCTATGATCCAACAGGTGTTGGCAATTTGATCTCTGGTTCCTCTGCTTTCTCTAAATCCATCTTGTACATCTGGAAGTTCTTGGTTCATGTACTGCTGAAGCCTAGCTTGAAGGATTTTGAGCATTACTTTACTAGCCTTGAAATGCATGTGATTGTGTGGTAGTTTGAATATTCTTTGGGATTGACTTCTTTGGCATTGAAATGAAAACAGACCTTTTCCAGTCCTGTGACTATGGTTGAGTTTTCCAAATTTGCTGGCATATTGAGTGCAGTACTTTCACAGCATCATCTTTTAGGATTTTAAGTAGCTGACCTGGAAGTCAGAACCAGGAAGTAATATAAAGAGAAGTCAGCTGAATTTTCAGTGTGACAGTTACCTGTAAAATCTGAATTCCAGTTTTTTGGTCAGCTGCTTTTCTTTGAAGGATATGGAAAAGCTTACTTGCTTATTCACTTTAGGAAGACTATCTAAGGAATAGTAGAATATATAGTAACAAGTAGTCTCAACATTTGAAACAAAGGCATTTTCACATTTTTCAGATTTTGTAATAGAGGAAGAAGATAGGTATATACTCCACACCTCTCTGTGGGGTATATAATTTAGAGCAGAATTCTCAGCCAGGGAGAGTTTGCCTCCCCAAGGGACTTTTGACAAGGTCTGCAGACATTGGTTGTTACCACTCAGAGGGGGAGGACTGACAGGGATGCTGTTGTGTCTGCTACAATGTATAGGACACCCCCTCCCCCACCCTCTCTGCTCAAAGGATCAGCCCAAAATATCACTAGTGCCTAGGCTGAGAAACACTGCCTTGGACTCCTTTTTATTTACATATAAACAAAATGGCACCTTAAAAACTTTAAAAAAGAAAACAATCATTGCTTATACATTTTATTTCAAGCAATGGAAAATGGAAGTGATATTTTTCTTCCCCCAAGTCAAAAGTAGAAGTATTTCCAGTTCATTTTTGTGTTGTAACATAATATGTAAAAATTAAGAATCCTAATCTTAGACAGCAAGGAGATCAAACCAGTCACTCTAAAGGAAATCAACCCTTAATATTCATTGAAAGGACTGATGCTAAAGCTGAAGCTCCAATACTTTGGCCACCTGATGCGAAGAGACTACTCATTGGAAAAGACCCTGATGCTGGGAAAGATTGAGGGCAGGAGGAGAAGAGGGTGACAGAGGATGAGATGGTTGTATGGCATCAATGACTCAATGAACATGAATTTGAGCAAAGTCTGAGAGATAGTGAAGGACAGGGAAGTCTGGCGTGCTGCAGTCCATGGGGTCACAAAGAGTTGGACATGACTGAGTGACTGAACAACAGCAAAGAATCTTAAAATATTTTTTCCCAATGTTTGAGAAAACATAATTGAAATGGTCCAGTTCAGGGAAAACAAATATACTCCAGCAAGTTAGCTGAGGATGGCTAAATAAAAAACATTCCTTAAAAGAGTATTTTAGGTAGTAATTCAAAATGTTTGGGAATAGAAATCCAATGATATGTCAAGAACACACATTGATGATGACTGCTATTCTCCCAGGCAATAAATGAAAACCCAAAATGCACTTCTGAGATGTTTTATGTGCCTTTTGGAATCAAAAGTTATTAGTAAGGCAGTTTTGGGACCAGATTTGTGGATGCAGTACAGAAACCCCAAAGTGAGATTTGTCTTCTCCCACTAAGATTCTTGGATTAAGAATACAATAATAACAGGAAACTTGTCCACACTTTGTAGACAGCATATTGAAAAGCAGAGACATTGCCAACAAAGGTCCGTCTAGTCAAAGCTATGGTTTTTCCAGTCGTCATGTATGGATGTGAGAGTTGGAGAAAAAGGAAAGCTGAGCGCCGAGGAATTGATGCTTTTGAACTATGTTGTTGGAGAAGACTCTTGAGAGTCCCTTGGACTGCAAGGAGATCCAACCAGTCCATTCTGAAGGAGATCAGCCCTGGGATTTCTTTGGAAGGAATGATGCTAAAGCTGAAACTCCAATACTGTGGCCACCTCATGCGAAGAACTGATCCATTGGAAAAGACCCTGATGCTGGGAAAGATTGAAGGTAGGAGGAGCAGGGGACAACAGAGGATGAGATGGTTGGATGGCATCATCGACTCAATGGGCATGAGTTTGAATAAGCTCCGGGAGTTGGTGATGGACAGGGATGTCTGGTGTGCTGTGGTCCATGGGGTTGCAGAGTCAGACACGACTGAGCGACTGAACTGAACTGTATTGTGTTAACCCCACAACCCTGAAATACTTTTTAAGGACTTTTAAAAATATGTTTTCAGTTGGCTATCATGAAATCCAGTGAAAGTCACTCTGTGCTTTTTAATTTTTCTCCCCAGAGAGGGCATTTAACTTGGTTCCCTGTAAATGTGAATGAAGAGTGTTAACTAAAGCATACCTATGTAGTCTGGAATACTTGCTCCTTTCCTCAGAGAATCGTGTATGTTTTTGCACAAGGTGAAGTGATATGTCATGATTATATTTTGGTTTAGTTTTTAATTAAATGTTTCTGCTTCAACAGCCACAAATTGTCTTTGGCAAGTTAGATGAAGACATGCTGCATGCAGATCAAGTTGCTTCATGCTGTCAGGGGCTCTCTTTCTTGTGATAGAATCGACTTTAGAAGGTTAATTAGGAAGGCATAAATCCCGTTCTGTAAATATTTACTATAAGTTTTAATTGGTGTAGAAATCAGGAAGGAAAGAGGATTACAGGATTAGTTTGTAAATGCACTTTATTTTACAATATTATTTGTTAACAATAATTTCTTTTTGCTCACAAAAATAATATCTGCTCACTATTTCATGTTTGGACGAGTCAGGAAAGTTTAAAAGAAAAGATGTCTCAGAGGCCACCACTTCTAACACAGGACAACTTCTTTCTGGTTCTTCCATGAAAGGAGGGGGTCACTGTGCCCCAAGGCTACCTTCTGCCTCCACTGTAGACTGAGCAGTCACCCATCTCACCAAACTTCTTCCAAACTCGGTTACAGTGTCTCCCTCATGTGTTTTCAATGGCTGCACCCAACTCAGTTCTGTAAGTGGTTCCTATTTTTTTCTCCTCCATGACACACACAGGTGAGTTCTGATGTGCATATCAATAAGAAAGGCAAATTTCTGGGGCATTTTGTATTACTCTTTCTTTCCCACTCATTTAGTAAAAGTAACATTACACAGATAACTGCAACTAGACTCTAATTCATCAGCTAATGTCTAAACTTCAGTACTTCAGATATTTTTAGTAACAAAGTGTGACCTCTATATAACTGATGTTGGATATTTTATGACATCTCAGGTGATTAACATTACATTCAACTAAATATAGGTGAATGCAGCAATGAGTGTCCCTGCTCTCAAAAGTCCGCTAATTATTTCTGCAATATGAATGGCTGAAAGTAGAGTTATTAAATCTAAGAACATTAATTCTTGATTTAGATCATCAAAATCTCCTTTCAGAAAAGTTGTTCCAATTTCTAGTCTCACATCCAACAATACTGAACTTTAGAATTAACTTTCACTTATTGACAGCAACAACAACAACAAAAAACCTTAAAAAGTGTTTGAAATTGAGTAATATTTTCCCTCATGTTTATTTTTTATTTTTTTCCCTCCCATTTCTTCTTTCCTTATTTTTCTTTCCCTCTCACTCTCTTCCTTCTTCTTTTCTTACCTGGAATAGATACTTTACCAATGTTTCTATTGAGGTTTAAGGTTAAGATGCAATATTTATTGATGTATTATGTTTTGGATATAGGTTTATGTCAAGAATTTTTCCCAGTTGTGTGCTTTTAAAATTACGTTTATTTTTCATGATAATGGAAGTTTCATTTTAGTTTTTGATGCTTTCTCTTTCTGTAGGGAAATTTCAAATTTTATTCTCCATAGTCAAATGCATACTATAATTTTTACATGTTTTTTTTTTCCAGTGCTTTTACTAATTAGAAAGCTCCTTCTCACTCTGAGGTCTGGTAGGTTTCCACATTTTCTTCTAGATTTGTGAGTGGTGTGTGTGGCTTTAATTTTTAACATTAAAATAGTTAATCCATCTGCTAAGTCATGTCAGTCATGTTCGACTCTGCGATCCCATGGACTGAAGCCCACTAGGCTCCTCTGTCCCTGGGATTCTCCAGGCAAGAATACTGGAGTGGATTGCCATCTCCTTCTCCAGGGGCTCCTCCTGACTCAGGGATAAAACCTGTGTCTTTTGTCTCCTGCATTGGCAGGCACCTAACTAATGCCAACTGGGAAGCCCAAAGGACCATGAAGGGACTAAAACCTTCAATCATCTGACCTGGAATCAGACATCTTATCCATTAGGCCACACGGCCAACAAATCAGTCTACAGTCTACAGTTTATTTTGTTTCATGGTTTAAAGTGAGAACTTTATTTTATTTCAATTTGTTAAGTAATTGTCACACTATTACTAAGTTGTCTTTAATGTCTTTACTAACTTGTGATGTCACCTTTAATTCACACAGGGCTTTTTTATTCTTTTTTGATTTACTCATTGTTTTATTATGTAATCTACTTGTTTTGACTGGTTGTCTATCTGTTTAATTCCATTGTTATACTTATTTTCATATCTCAATAAAATCTGGTGGGACATGCTTTCTCCATTAAACTTTTTATTTTTGTTTTTAGTTCTTCCCTCTTATTTCCAATAATCTTTGGAACTGCTTTGAAAAGATAGAGGATAGACTTTCTGACTGATATTCAAAGGCTATTTAATGGAATTTTGATGGATTATATTAAACCTTTTTTCTCCCTATTTAGTCACAAGGTATGCATGTCTATTAATTAAATCTTTTTATTCTTTTAACAAGTATTTGTAATTTTCATTATATAGGCCCTAAATGATTCTTTTTAAAATAATTTTTGTAAGTATATATTATGTGAACAATATATTTTTCATTATATTTTGATTGTACATGATTGACATTAGAATATGATTGATTTTTATATTTATTTTTCATTTGATCATTTCACTGAACTATGTTATTAGATCCAATACTTTTTTCAGCTCATTTCCTTAGATTACTTATAAAGATATTATCTGTAAATAAATATGTATGTTTCCCTACTGTTTTAAATTGACAAATATACCTTATGTTTCTGGGTTTTGTTTGTTTTGGCTATTGTTTCTAGAACAGTTGGAAAGATGGTGGTAATAATAGATATTTTTAATTTATGATTCCACCAGAGTGTTGTTATAAAAATATGATTTAGACTTTATGTTAAAGAAAGTTATTATTTATCATGTCCATGAATTATCACTTTAAACTTATTAAGCAAGTTTTAAAGCCCAAGAGAGTTATTAAATTTTATCAAATTATTTTCCAGGCCTATTGATATGTTTATGTTCATTTTTCAGCCTATTGATGTGATTTATTCATTTGGAATTATTTACATGCATTCTTACAACAATCCTCAAATATTCAGGGTTTTTAAATATAATCTGAACTAACTATGCTAATCTTTTATCAAACTTTTGTGCCTATGCTAAGCATTTTTAGGTTTTTCTACAAAGGTCACCCTGGCTTTGTAAAATGAATTAGACCATCTTTCCCATTTGTAAAATATGGACAAGAAAAGTATACATTACAGGAATAATTTATTTCCAATGTTGAAAAGTAACCACCAGTAAAACTCTTGACTCTGCAGCTGCCTTGATGGTAGTTGCTGAAAACTTTTTCAATTTCATTTTTTTATAGATAGTGATCTTTGTAGTTCAGCTCACAGCTATTTTCCTTCATTGTCTTTGAATCCTCGTTACTGAGATTTTTAACTTTATTTAGCTAATTCATTTATGCTAATACTTTTAAAATCATGTTTAAAATCATCCTTGGATCTAGGTTCTTTAAATACTATACATTTTTCCTTCTAATTGTGTTTATTTGTTCATTATTTTATCCTTGATTAGATTTATTAGCAATTTTGGATAGTTGTCTGTTCTTTGTCTTTAGGAACTCAGTACAGTAGTTTATTTGACAACTAAGAAGAATTAATATCAGTCCTTTCCAACTCTTCCAAAAAACAGGAAGAAGGGATTTCGTTTGAGCTCATTATAAAAGGCAAGCGTTACCATGAAATGGGTAACAGACAAGGATGTCACAAGAAAAGAAAATTACCTGATGAACATAGATGCAAAAATCCTTAACAAACTATTAGTAAACTGAATTCAATAATACATTGAAAAGATCATACACCATGATAAAGACCATGATGAAGTGCAATATATCCCCGGGATGTAAGAATGGATCAGCATCTGAAAATCAGTCACTGTGATACAACAATTAATAAAATAAAGGATAAAAATAATATGAGCATCTCAATAGATACAGAAAAGCATTTGACAAAAGCCAACATTCATTTATTATAAAAGTTTTGACAAAGCCTGTATAAAAGGAATGTACACATAATAAAGACTAAATATGAGAAACCCACAAGCTAACTTTATATTTAACAGTGAAAAACTAAAAGATTTTCCTCTAAAATCAGGAGCAAGAGAAGGATGCCCTTTCTTGCCGCTTTTATTTACCATAGTATTTTATCTTAACCAGAGCATCCAAACTGGAAAGAAAGAAGTAAAATTGACTATATGTAGATTCAATGGTGGCTCAGATGGTTAAGTGACTGTCTGCAATGCAGGAGACCTGGGTTTGATCCCTGTGTTGGGAAGATCTCTTGGAGGAGGGCATGGCAACCTACTCCAGTATTCTTGCCTGGAGAATCTTTATGGACAGAGGAGCCTGGTAGGCTACAGTTCATGGGGTCACAAAGAGTTGGACAAGACTGAGTGACTAAACACACACACACACACACATATATAGAAAACCCTAAAGTGAAAACTGAAAATGAAAGTTGCTTAGTCATGTCCAACTCTTTGCGACCCCATGGACTTTAGAGTCCATGGAATTCTCCAGGCCAGAATACTAGAGTGGGTATCCTTTCCCTTCTCCAGGGGATCTTCCCAACCCATAGATCAAACCCAGGTCTCCCACATTGCAGGCAGATTCTTTACCAGCTGAGCCACAAGGGAATCCCAAGAATACTGGAGTGGATAGCCTATGCCTTCTCCAGTGGATCTTCTTGACCCAGGAATTGAACTGGGGTTTCCTGCATTGCAGGCTGATTCTTTACCAATTGAGCTATCAGTTAAGCCCCTGGGAAACCCTAAAGACTGCATTAAAAACCTGTTAGAACTAATAAATGAATTCAACAAAGTTGCAGGATGCAAAATTAATATTAAAAAATCTCTTTCATAATTACATATGAATAATTAACAATCACAGTGAGAAATTAAGTAAATAATCCCATTTAATAGTTCATCAAAAAGAAGAAAATTTGAATACATTTACCAAAGATGTGAAAGACATGTACATTGAAAAGTATCAGACATTAATGAAAAAAATTTAAGAAGACAAAAGAAATGGAAGGATTTTCTGTGTTCATGGATTAGATGAATTAATATTGTTAAAATGTCTATGCTATTCAAGCAATCTACAGATTCAGTGAAATTCCTCTCAAAATTCCAATGACTTTTTTTTTTACAATTATTTAGAATTGTTCATAAATAGAACAATTCTAAAATTTATATGGAATCATAAAAGACCCTAAATAGTCAAAGCAATCTTGAGAAAGAAAACAAAAAAGCTGGAGCTGTATGTGCCTGACTTTAAACTATATTGCAAAGCTATAGTAATTAAATAAGTATGATATTGGCATAAAACAGACACACAGATCAATGGAACAAAACAAAAACCCAGAAATAAACCCACATATACATGGTTAATTAATTTACTACAATGAAGTCAAGAATATGAAATGGGAAAAGAAGAGTCTCTCTTTTTTTTTTAAGCAAAAAAAAAAAAAAAACAAACCCCAATTTTAACAAAAGGGACAGAAGATCTGAATATAAAGTTTTCCATAGAAGACATGCAGATGGCCACAGGTACATGAAAAGATGATCAGCATCACCAATCAACCGAGAAATGCACATTGAAACCACAATGAAACATCATTGTCCACACCTGTCACAATAGCTGCAATCAAAAGATTAAAATAAAAAATGTTGATGAGGATGTGGAGAAAAAAAGTAACACTACTATACTGTTGGTGGGCTTTCCAAGTAGTGCTAATGGTAAAGATCCTGCCTGCCAATGCAGGAGACATAAGAGACGTGAATTCAATCCCGAAATGGGGAAGAGCCCCTAGAAGAGGGTATGGCAACCCACTCCAGTATGCTTGCCTGGAGAATCACATGGACAGAGGAGCTTGGAGGGCTACAGTTCATAGGGTCACAAAGATATGACTGAAGCGACTTAGCATGCAGATACACAATTGGTAGGAATGTAAATTGGTGCAGCCACTTGGAAAACAGTATGGAGGTTCCTTAAAAAATGAAAAATAGAACTGCCATAGATCCAGCAGTTCCACTTCTGGGTATTTACCAAAAGGAAATGAAAACACTATCTTAAATAGATATATGCAACCCCATGTACTCTGCAGGTTTATTTACAATAGCCAAGATATGGAAACAACCTAAGTGTCCATCAGTACATGAATGAATAAAGACATTGTGGAATACAGTTTGCCCTCAAGTTCATTGGTTTAGCATCATGGATTCAACCACTTTCATTCCATGTTTGATTGAATTCGAGGGGGGCATCTGAGGATACAGAGGGAAAACTGTATTTATTGTACTATGCCACTTTATATGCAACTTGAACATCCTGGATTTTTACATGTATGGGGGTCCTGGAACCAATCTCGCAGGGATGCTGAAGGGCGACTGTATATATACAGTGAAATATCGTGTGTTAACTCACTCAATTATGTCTGATTTTTTCAACTCCATGAGCTACAGTCCAGCAGGTTCCTTTGTCCATGGAATTCTCCAGGCAAGTATACTGGAATGGGTTGCCATTCCCTTCTCCAGGGGATCTTCCTAACCCAGGGATCTAACCCAGCTTTCCTGTAAGTCAGGCAGATTCTTTACTGACTGAGCCACCATACAATGAAATGTCATTCAGCCATAACAAAGGATGAAATCTTGCCATTTGCTACAGCATGGATGGAACTCAAGGGCATTTTGTTACATGAAATAAGTCATATAGAGAAAGACAAGTACCAGTTGATCTCTCCTACATGTGGAATCAAAAATGTAGGTTTGTGTTACAACAAAAGAAGCTCATAGATACAAAGAACAGACTGGTGTCTGCTGGGGGGCAGGGGGTGAGATGGAAGAGAAATGGGTGAACTGTTTTTGTTTCTATTTTCAGTTTAAACAAGTAGAATTTTTTTTTAATTAAAGTAAATTATCCTGAATAGATCTTACCTAATCAAACTGTGGTGTTGGAACAGACTCTTGAGAGTCCCTTGGACTGCAAGGAGATCCAACCAGTCCATTCTGAGGGAGGTCAGCCCTGGGATTTCTTTGGAAGGAATGATGCTAAAGCTCAAACTCCAGTACTTTGGCCACCTCATGCGAAGAGTTGACTCATTGGAAAAGACTCTGATGCTGGGAGGGATTGGAGGCAGGAGGAGAAGGGGACGACAGAGGATGAGATGGCTGGATGGCATCACTGACTCGATGGACGTGAGTCTGAGTAAACTCCCGGAGTTGGTGATGGACAGGGAGGCCTGGTATGCTGCAATTCATGGGGTCGCAAAGAGTCGAACACGACTGAGTGACTGAACTGAACTGAACCGATGTATATTTGCACATCCTTTTATCTTGTCTGTGTGGGTTTGCTTCAGAGTTTCTCTTACAAGTATCGTGAGGTTCATGGTTTTGAAACTAGATCTGAACTGTTTTTGCCTTCTACTACAGATTCTCAATTGCCCCAATTATTATAACTAATATGTTTGCTCATTTCTTTTATCTTGATTTGTGACTTTTCTCACATTTTCCTAGTAATATTGCTTATGATATAAGCTTTTCCACTCTCTAGTATTTGTTATGTATAAAGATTATCTTTGGGTTTTTTGAAATTGTACTTTCACTCTCATTTTTAATTATTGGGATTAAAAAAAAGACCAAATAGATTTTTGACTATCTTAATACAAAATGAGGTATTTTGTTCATTTTTCTCTCAGCTTTTACCTTTCCTCACTTGTGTCTTTATCTTACAATAATGTATAATTATAGACCTAGATAATTATCATTATATACTTGATATATTTGCCTTCTGCTCTGTAACAAAATTAGCAACAGTTCTTGAGATTACCTTTGTGTTGAACAGGTTTGATGCATGCCCTGACTTCCTGTGTTTGAGGTCTTTGTTAGGACTTATCTCTTGGTCACTAGGAATACAACTTTAACCTTTTCACATGGATAGTTCATTTTCTGAGCTCTTGCAAACCTGAGACTTTCTGTTTCCTTCTTTGCTGAAGGTCAAGTTCTCTGAGAACACAATTCTTGAAACTTTTACTCTCACAATTTTTCCCTTAAGAGATGTTGATGCATTGATTTTCATAATTTTGTTTGTGGAAAATAAAGTCTTATAAATAGCATGTGGTTCAACTTTATTAAAAGTCATTAACTCTTTTCCTTCCTGAATGCTTAAAATAAACTTTCTTAATCACTGAATTCAAAATTTTTTTTTCCCAGAACATAATTCAGTGTAGCTCTAGTTCTCTTTTTTCATGAATTTTTGCCTTGAATATAATGGACATGTTTTATTTTTATGCTTAAATCATTTAGTCTGGTTCTTCATTGAATTTTCCCCTCTGGAACATTTTTATGATCACATCTATTCCAATAGTTTTCTTTTTCTTGAGATTGTGGTTCTTTGCATGACTATAGTCTTATTTCTTAGAATTTTCATCTTTTCTTCATTTTCCTATGTTTTCTGACTAACCTACTCAACGTTTGTCCTTAAGATCTCTGATTTGATTTTCCATAGTACAAATTCTGGAGCTTATTGCTTTTGCTGCTTTTTAATGCAACTATTAAATATTTCAAATATTCAAAAATTATTTATTTATCCTCTATTTTCCCGATAGACATTAGGGTTGTTGTCAGAGCACCATATGATAAGAACCCCACGTAGAAAGCCTCACATGTGTAAGAATGTCTCCAGGGTCATGAGCACATTCAGGAATGGAATTTCTGAGTAACAGCTGCATTTTTAGTTTTCTTGTATGTCTCTTGGGTATCATTCACGTCTCATATTAGTATCTCAATCTCTCTTCTTTCATTGTCTTTAACATTCTTTTCTACTTCATACAGGAAACATTTTCTCACTTCATGTAGTGGATGACAAACATCATTCTAAAGTAGTGTAAGTAATTTTAAGGGGTGTGTTTTTGACATAGGAGTTAAGAATTCTGTTCCTTTCCCTTTAATTGTCCCCTTTTAAATTTATTGTATGTTTTGGGGTTTTGTCTCTACCCACACTAAAGCAAATAGCCTCTTTTTCTATGCAAATGGTATGTCAGTTGACCTTAGCACTGCTGTTTTTCTACTGTTAAACAAGCTAACACACCACCTTTTAACCCTCTTATTACTGTATGTTCTACCTGACAATTCCATTAACTCATGATGCAGTCTTTTCCTTGCATCTCCCCTCCTGACTTTCTGCCCATCTGAAAAGCTGTAGTACTTGAACAGATATGACTCCTAATATATCCTGGTTTCAGGGCTCTCCTCTCTGCCCAGGTGCTGGGCGTTCCTGGAAATCCCTCCCAGATTCCAGCACAAGCCTGAGAGTCCTACTTTCTTCACATTGTATTTTCTACAATTTCTTCAATTTTGAACTACTTTGGGTGAGAAGTAGGGAAAAAGCTTCCTCATGTCCTGCTAGCCAGGTTCCCCTTTAAAACAGAGCTCTTTATTTCTGATCGATTCTTCCAAGCCAGAAAGACTTGCTACATCTCAAGTTCCAGAGGGTGCTTTGGAATTTTGTACTTCTATGGCTCAATTAAGCTATCAGTGATGAGAATGAATAATTCAAAGAATTATTCATAACATACAGGCTAGCGGTTTTTTGTTGTTGTTGTTTGTGGTGGCGTTTTTCTTTTGTAGCTTGGTGCTTCTTGCTGACCTACTTCCTCATAAAATAACAATTAGTTGGTCCTGCAGATCTTACTGAAACTAACAAAGAGTGCCATCTGTTGATGTGGGCTATACACTCTCTAGAATCAGTCCTTAATTGCTGTGTGGAACTCAAAGCACTTCACAGTTTTACTTTGCTTTTCATCTTTTTAAATGTCTCAGAGTCACCATCAATAAAATGTAAATAATTCCCATTTTACAGATGACCACCTTGAGGCAAAAAGCAAGGGAATTGTGCTATAATTGAACAGAAAGGCACCCCTCAAATCAATAGTGCAATCGAAGTCATATAATTTCTGGAGAGGTGGTTTTCCCCATTTCTCAGGATCTGTGTGAACTTCCTATCTTTAATGAGTGTTTATAACTGTGAAGTTCATCCCTAACAACTGCTACTCCTTCTGGGAAGGTTCTCTCTGCAAAGCACACCTTTGCAAGCACACTTTGAGGAATGGTAAGGAAGAAAGAGTTGTTCAGCCAGGTGACACACCCTCACATTTACTCTTTTGGGAATAATCAATAATAACGATTTAAAAATTTCATCCAGTAAGCTAGCAGGTATCCTAATGATCTTATCCCTGGTTGGCTGTTTACATTCAGAGCACCCTGGGTTTACAAACAATTAAAAAAGGGGCTTGATAGAGACCTATCATTGCAGAGGAAGAGGTATGCAAAAATCTCTGAGTTTCTATTACATTTCTAAAAGTTTTAGTATTCTTTTAGTGATTTATGCTCTGGAGAGATAGAGGTCTCTTTCAGAAGTTACGGTCATAGGTAGCTAGGCTTCATTCACAAAAGGGTTTTTTATTAATGCTTTCCTATTGAGGAGTAGAAAGAGACATAGGCAAAGACACAATTTAATAATTATGACAGAAACAACTCACATTTCTGTGTGCTTACTATATGTCCAGTTCTTTTCTACACATGGCTCATTGAATCTTCAGGACCCTATATGAGGTAGTTACATCATCATTTTCATTTTACAGATGAGAAAAACAACAGTAAGAAACCCTCCCAAGAACTTAGGGTAAGTGTATCATGTCCCCTAAAGTGTACACACTTTTCCCCACCATGCCAGCCTCCCTGCAGAGTGAGCCAAGGGTTTTTCAATCCTATTTTATAAACCAAGTTGATGTGTTTAGGCAACTAATCCCCAGTGGATAAAACAGTGCTCAGTTCATATGGGAAGAGTTAGCAAACCATTTCCCAAAAGGACACATTCAAGAAGAAAATGAGTACTAAAAGGGACATGCTTGTGGAGATTAATTCAAAAGAAGGGGAACACATGTATACCTGTGGCGGATTCATTTTGATATTTGGCAAAACGAATACAATTATGTAAAGTTTAAAAATAAAATAAAAAAAAAAAAAAAAAAAGAAGTGTCTCTTTGAGATCTCTTTCCCGGTTCCTTCATTCGTTTCACTCCAGTGGGACTGGCCCAGCCCCCGGCTTAACCTTTGCTTTCTTGGCTTGCTTAGTAGCTTCCAAAGTGGGGAAGAGTATGCAAAGGAGCACAAGTGTCAGGGCAGCCAGCTGGCTGAGGGGCATTCCAGCTGCACTGTGCGTCCACATGCGCTCTTTTCATCCGAGCTGTTCATGGGCACACAAGTCAAAGGCTCAGCTGCCTGTGTGCTTCTCGAGGGACGACAACGCTGCAATGTTCCGGATGTCCTAGCACAACTCGCTAGGTCTGTTCTATGTGGACTTGGAGCAAGCTGCCGTGAGTGGAAAATTTATAAGGTCATGGGTGGTTGAGAAATAAAATCATAAGAATAGGAAAGAACAACCCTCTTTATTCCGTGACTTTGGGTCTCCAGTAAGCTAACAGGCTAAGAATCAAGGACCTAAACACAGCCCTGTTGTATCTTAACCGTGGGCAGGGCTGCTCTGCGGCTCTGTGGGGCTTAGAGGATAAAGTCAAGCACGCTACTTGGCATCTGAGGCATTCCCTGCTCTGGTCACAGCCTCCTGTTCAGTCCCATCCTTTGGACAAGCCAGGCTGCTCTTCAGAGGCTACAGGACCAGTCAACCATGCCATAGTCTGTACCCAAATGTGTCCTAACTGACTAGTGTTTATGCCTTCATAGGTGTTAAATTTTTTCAATATCACTCCTTTTTCACATTTTATATACCATACTTTTCAAAATGAAATCCCATTTCTTCTCCTAGACTGTTCTTATGTTGTTTAAGATCATTGATTCTATCTTACTCCATTTTATATTTATCATAATGCCTAGCACATTCTGGGCCGATAGTAAATGCTCAGTAAATTTGTGATATGAATGAGAGGGATAAATATTGGGAGAATATACATTTACATTTCTCTTTTTTTTGTGCTGAGAAGGGAAAGCAGTTGCGAGAGGGCTGTCCTGAGAAGGAAGACGCGCCATCTCCCATTATGCTGCACAGAATTTCCCAAGGCCTGTGAATGAGACACAGGGAAAAACCGTGAAACCATTGGATGCAGAGCAGAGAGAACCTCCTCAGTAGCTCAGTTTCTGTGGAAAGGAAAAAGATTAGACCAATATACAGGCTCCAAAGGAAGAAAAATAAAAGGTTCCTTTAACTAGGAAATATCCTGAATTTCACTCAAAACTGATGCCCTGTACACTAATGTTCTAAGCCTCATTGTCTGCCCAGGTGCCAAGAAATGAGAGCAACTAATAATTACTGAATATCTACTAGGGCTTATTAAATATATTTAAAAAGTCAATCTCAGACTGCCTGGATTCAAATTCTGATTTTCCCAGAATCTTGTGCTGTCTTATTCCCTCAGAAGTTGAATTGAAATAGTGATACTTATTAGCCTCAAAGGATAGTCAAGAGCATCATAAAACAAATATGGATAAAGTACCGAGAACACAGGCTAGTATGTAGCAGATAACAGCCAAACAGTTAGTAAATCGAAAATGTTGAGTGTTATTTCCCAAGAGACATTGCTTTGTGTGGAAGCTTCCACACAAAACTGTGGTTTTATTGCAGTAGGATGTTCATAGTAGTACTTATCAGAGTAGCTCAAGCTGAAGAGCACTCTAATGGCCCTAGTATCAGAACAGAAAAACAAATTGTGGTATATTCACACAACATCATGACCTTTGGCAATGAGAAAAAAATCTACTCCTTCTTGCAATGGTGTGGATGAACCTCACAAACATTATAGTAAGTGAAAAAAGCCAGACATACAATATATTCTCTATGACTCCAGTTACATAAAGTATAAAAACTGGCAAAACTGATCTGGGCTGTTAGAAGTCAGGGTAATTGTTACCATCCTCTAGAGAAGAAGAAAACTTCTGGAGTGCTGGCAATGTTCTGCTGCTTTGCCTGGGTACTGCTTCCTCAGCTGTGTTCATTGTGTGGAAATCCATCACCTAGTATATTTAGGATACATGAGCTTTTTGTGTGAGTATTACACGTCAATAAAGAAGTTCCAAAAATGGTGTGACAGTGAAATAAAAGTAGAACTTATTGCAATAATGAGTTAATAAATGATCAGAGGTTAATGTATCAACTAGTAAAGCAGTTGGACTGATTATCTGCAAAATCTTTGGAGTATACAGATGGAGACTTGCTGGTGGTTAGAAGCAATCAAAGAAAGATTTGCAAGGATTTTAACTGCTGAACTATAACCAAACCTTTCTCTCAATTTAGCTCAGTTGGTAAAGAATCTGCCTGCAATACAGGAGACCCTGGTTTAATTCCTGGGTTAGAAAGATCCGCTGGAGAAGAGATAGGTTATCCACTCCAGTATTCTTGGGCTTCCCTTGTGGCTCAGCTGGTAAAGATTCCACCTGCAATGTGGGAGACTTGGATTCAATCCCTGGGCTGGGAAGAGCCCCTGGAGAAGGGAAAGGCTACCCACTCCAGTATTCTGGCCTGGAGAATTCCATGAACTGTATAGTCCATGGGGTTGCAAAGAGGTGGACATGACTGTGCGACTTTCACTTTCACAGTTAACCCAGTAGGTGAATTTTCCTTCACTCCTTTGTAACCATCTCAAATTTGCATCACTTTTTTTCCTTTGAGTATTTTAATTTTACTTAACTTGAGTTCAAGTGATATAATGGCACTGGAGAAGGGTCATACCACCACAATTTCCTTCTAGGTCCTTCTGTTATTCTCCCCTCAGTGCAGTCATCCTTCTGTACTCCCCCACACCCACCCCCAAGCCTCCAACCTTAGGCTCACATCTAAGTCTTCCTGCTCTCCTGAAACTGCCTTCCCTGACTTGTTCTTACCCTTAGGGGCTAAAAGCACGGAGATCCCTGGGTCTAATGCATAGCCATTCTATAGTCTTATAATTACTATTGCATTCAACAGGAAAAAGAGTATAGCTAAGGAGTCAGTATGTATTATCACAAAGGGAACTAGATAAATTTTATGTGGCAGGCTTGTTTATATTTTGGGATTCCCTGGTGGCTCAGATGGTGAAGAGTCTGCCTGCAGTGTGGGAGACCTGAGTTTGATCTCTGGGGCAGGAAGATCCCCTGGAGAAGAAAATGGCAAATCACTCCAGTATTCTTGCCTGGAAAATCCCATGGATGGAGGAGGCTGGCGGACTAGGGCTACAATTGATAGGATCTCAAAGAGTCAGACACGACTAAGTGACTTCACTTCACTTGTTTATATTACAAACTGTAAGTTAGTCAGTGATCTTTTTCCTTTCTAAAAATACCATTGATATCAATGCAAATAACACAGAGACCCAGAAAATACTAAATGAGTTGGTAAGTTATTCTGGTCATCACTTAAGCCTTTTTAAGCGAACAATGCAAAGAAATAGAGGAAAACAATAGAATGGGAAAAACTAGACATCTGTTCAAGAAAACTGGAGATACTGAGGGAACATTTTGTGCAAAGATGGGCACAGTAAAGACAGAAATTGCAAGGACATAACAGAAGCAGAAGAGATTAAGAAGCGATGGCAAGAATGCACAGGAGAGCTCTACAAAAAAGTCTTCATGACCCCTATAACCATGATAGTGTGGTCACTCACCTAGAGCCAGACATCCTGTGTGAAGTGAAGTGGACCTTAGGAAGCATTACTACAAACATAGCCAGTGGAGGTGATGGAATTCCATCTGAACTATTTCAAATCTCAAAAGATGATGCCGTTAAAGTGCTGCACTCAATATGCCAGCAAATATGGAAAACTCAACAGTGGCCACAGGACTGGGAAAGGTCAGTTTTCATTCCAATCCCAAAGAAAGGCAATATCAAAGAATGTTCAAAGTACCATACAGTTGAATTTATGTGCTAGCAAGGTAATGCTCCAAATCTTTTAAGCTAGGCTTCAACAGTATTTGAACCAAGAACTTCTAGATGTACAAGCTGTATTGAGAAAAGGCAGAGGAACCAGAGGTCAAATTGCCAATATCTGTTGGGTCATAGATAAAAAAGGGAAATCTAGAAAAACATCTACTTCAGCTTCACTAACTATGCTAAAGCCTTTGACTGTGTGGATCATAACAAACTTTGGGAAACTCTTAAAGAGATGGGAATACCAGACCACCTTATTTATTTCCTGAGAAACCTGTATGTGGGTCAGGAAGCAACAGGTAGAAACGGACATGGAACTATGGACTTGTTCAAAGTTAGGGAAGGAATAGGTCAAGGCTGCATATGGTCACCCTGCTTATTTAGGTTAACATCTGTGGAGGGTACCTCATGCAAAATGCCAAGCTGGATGAATCTCAAGCTGGAATCAAGATTTCTGGGAGAAATATCAACAACCTCAGATAAGCAGATGGTACCACTCTAATGGCAGAAAGTAAAGAGATACTAAAGAGTCTCTTGATGAGGGGGAAAGAGGAGATTGAAAATGCTGGCTTAAAACTCAATATTCAAAAAACTAAAATCATGGCACCTTGTCCTCTCACTTCATGACAAATAGATGATGAAAAAGTGTAAGGAATGACATATTTTATTTTCTTGGGCTACAAAATCACTGCAGACGGTGGGTGAAGTCATGAAATTAAAAGATGCTTGTTCTTTGGGAGAAAAGCTATGATAAACCTAGACAGCATATTAAAATGCAGAGACATCACTTTTCCAACAAAGGTCCTTAGAGTCAAAGCTTTGGTTTTTCCAGTGCTGACATATGGATGTGAGAGCTGGACAGTAAAGAAGGTTGAGCGCCAAAGAATTGATGCTTTCAAATTGTGGTGCTGGAGAAGACTCTTTGAGAGTCCCTTGGACAGCAAGGAGACCAAACCAGTCAACTCTAAAGGAAATCAACCCTGAATATTCATGGGAAGAAATGATGTTGAAGCTGAAGCTTCAATACTTTGGACACCTGTTGGAAAGAGCTGACTCACTGTAAAAGACCCTGGATGCTGGGAAAAATTGAGGGCAGGAGGAGAAGCAGGCAACAGAGGATGAGATTGATTGCACAGCATCGTCAGATCACTGGATACGAGTTTGAGCAAGCTCATGGAGAGAAGGACAGGGAAGACTGGCATGTTGCAGTCCATGGGGTCTCAAAGAGTCAGCCACAACTTTGCGAATGTACAACAACAACATGAAGGAAGGACTTCAGGTATCCTCAAGGGCTGTGTGATTAGATACAGGAGTGTCAAGGAAAGTTTGCAGGTTTTCATGAAGTTTGACTCCCAGGGGGAATTGGTAATTCCAAAGATGCTTAAATCGAAGAAGGCAGTTGGGTGATCAATGGATATGGAGATGGAAAACTCCTGAAGTGTGAGCCCCTTGTTTCTTTAGAGGGATGAAATAGGAGAGTAATTAAAATCTGGTTGGTAATAATTTCTTGAATGAATAAATGAACAAATAACTGAATTATGGAAGAAATGGATCATCAAAAGCAAAGGCTTTCACTCTATTGATGATTATAGTCTAATCTATTATTTGTGGATTTTAGATTAAGACTTCCAAAATTAAAACTAAGAATCTTTTAATTTCTGGATTCTACATTTTTAATCCAGAATATTTACAATATTTTACAAAACTGTGAAGATCCCTATAAAATGTAATAGTATGTTCTAGTTGATAGACATGGATATATCTAGGTACACATTCATATAAACAACTTTTAAAACAGCTTTATAGCTTTGGTAAATTTTAATTATGATGAACACAAACTTAAAGTGTAATGAGAAAAAATAGTTAATCATGTTTTAAGCGTGGGGTTAATATCTTATTGTAGACATATTTCAGTTCTTTTAGAAAATAACATTTCCTAAAAGATTTAAAAGGTCTCTAAGAATAAAGCATTGACAGTCCATTATCACCTTGTCTCTCCCAAGTAGAGAAGACAATTTTTTATTATATTATGTTATTATTATATTTACACATTTTAGCAATCCTTAATTTTTTAATCTCTTTTCTTGGAGGTACAATAATTTCTATTTTATAGGTGAGAAAACTAAAATTCAGTAAGTAATTTGTCCAGGTCACAATATACACCTGGAAGAAGTAGGACTCAACCTAGGAACATCTGATTTCAAAATCTGCTTGGTTTGTACTGTGAATCCTGTCTCTAGAGACAGCCAGATGAACAAACAC
Organism: Bubalus bubalis; assembly: GCF_019923935.1. Classification (NCBI taxonomy): domain Eukaryota; kingdom Metazoa; phylum Chordata; class Mammalia; order Artiodactyla; family Bovidae; genus Bubalus; species Bubalus bubalis. The sequence goes on along the minus strand of NC_059166.1, from coordinate 93,512,759 downwards.
ACACACACATACACAAATGGCAATTTTTTTCCCCTTCTTTGCTAATTCAAAATCTTGTCATGGCATTCAAAGCATATAGATGCCATAATAATTATTTAGGCAATTAAAATGCAACAAAAGCATATTCTGAATTGGACAGACCATGGTTTACTCTTTTTTTTAAAATTTTATTTTATTTAACTTTACAATATTGTATTGGTTTTTCCATATATCAAAATGAATCTGCCACAGGTATACATGTGTTTCCCATCCTGAACCCTCCTCCCTCCTCCTTCCCCATACCATCCCTCTGGGTCATCCCAGTGCACCAGCCCCAAGCATCCAGTATCGTGCATCGAACCTGGACTGGCGACTCATTTCATATATGATGTTATACATATAAGTCCCTCAGACTGCAAGGAGATCCAACCAGTCCATCCTAAAGGAGATCAGTCCTGAATGTTCATTGGAAGGACTGATGTTGAAGCTGAAACTCCAATACTTTGGTCACCTGATGTGAAGAGCTGACTCATTTGAAAAGACCTTGATGCTGGGAAAGATTGAGGGCAGGAGGAGAAGGGGACAGCAGAGGACGAGATGGTTGGATGGCATCACCGACTGATGGACATGGGTTTGGGTGAACTCTGGGAGTTGGTGATGGACAGGGAGGCCTGGCGTGCTACGGTTCACGGGGTCGCAAAGAGTCGGAGACGACTGAGCGACTGAACTGAACTGGTTTATTCTTCTAATCACTTAACTGAATGTAGTCATTCATTGACTCGGGTTGTAGCTAAAGCACAGTGGAGGGTGAGACATTTCACGGCTGGTGCTTCTTTTCTCTTGCCTTTCTTCAGAAATGTCGCTGGGTGCTATGTACCCCTCCACTACAAGGGGTTCCCTTGTTCTCAAGCCTCCATTCCTCCGACACTCTGTTTCCTCCTACGATGGCAGTGGGGGGGCGCTTGAAGAATCCCCTTTTGCATTGGTGTGTCCGTGGAATTTAATAGAAAAATGTCTCTCAGGTTTCTTCAAATACCGTTTCTCCATTTCAAACTCCTACCAAGATGTCCCTACTAAATTGAAATTTCTAGGGAGAGAAGTAAACCATATGCTGCCTTTCCCTTCAGCATATTTCAACCAGATGGTCCCAGGAATGGAAGGTAACAGTGCTAGTAATTTAGACTCCCCATGCTTTCAACATCACCATTCTCCAGTTAATTAAAAAAACAAAAAACAAAAAACAAAACCCTTACTACTGGTCTGGAAAAATTGTCTATGACAAATACTTAAGGATCAGGGTTAGGAAAGAAAATGCAACTAGAAGGTACATTTTGGATAATGTGGGCCTGGACAAAGGCCACCATTAAGACTGTAGTTCACGGAACACACACTGGACTCCTGTGAGGACTCGGACTTGATTCCGCATGGAGCAGAGCTCCCAGGCTGTCACTGATGCGCTGACCCTGGAAGAGCTAAGCCTTAGTTTTTCATTTCACTGACATTTATTGAATACTTCAAAAGCAACAGGAATTACTTTGGGTAACACCGTATAAATGTTTTCGACCGTGGAAACATGACAACAGACATCTTTGACTTAAAACTAATTAGGATTTTAAGTTTTCTAAATGATTATTAGGCTCAGAAACTAGAAAATTTGGAAAATTAGTCATGTAAAGATGCAATGCCCACGGGTCAAATACAGCTATTCATTTAAATTACAAAAATAGATCAAATATGCTAAGAATTAATTTTTTTCAAACTGAAAATCACATTTCAAAGCATTTGCAGATTTCTTATTCCAGTCTGGACTTTGGTTTTCATTCTGTTTGTCTTCAGTTCAGTTCAGTTCAGTCACTCAGTCCTGTTTGACTCTTTGCAAACCCGTGCTGTTTGTCTTGGGACATGTCTAATGTTTTATTTTTAATGTAGTCATGTTTATCAATCTTTTCTTTTAAGGATTTTGGTTCATTGAGTGTCATTTAAGAAATTCCCCTTTTCTTCAAAATCATAAAAGTTTTGTGGTTTTTTCTTTAAGATTTTTTTTTCCTATAAGTTTTAATTTTCACTTTTAGGTATTTATTGAACTTGATATTTGTTGGTGTGTATAGTAGGAATGGATATCTGATATTTCCCACATAAGGAAAACCAACTCTCTCTGGACCATTTGTTGGATAATTCATTGTTCCTGACTAATTCGTAAGGACACAGGTATTACATAGTACTTTTTGATATATGTCTGGGTCTGTTTCTAAATTTTGTATTCTGTATCCTTTGTCAATTTGCCTTTCCCTATCCTAATACATTACTGTTTCATTTACAACTACAAAGGAAATTCTATCTCATAGGACAAGTTACTGTTTAATGCTTATTTTCAGAATTCTCTAGACCATTTCAATTTTCCAAGTAAATTTTAGAATAGCTATGTCAAATTCCTTAAAAATATGTTAAAGTTTTGACTATCACCAAGTTGAATTGATGATTAATTTAGCAAAATTTAAAATTCATATTTTTGAGTCTCTCCATCCGTATTTTGTTGGCTAGAATCTTAGCATCAGGTTTTGAAGATAATTTGAGTTGAATCTTGTTTTCTTTTATATTTTCTAAGTGGTTATTGTTAGCATTTGTTATTGTTCAGTTGTTAGTCATATTTGACTCTTTGCAACCCCATAGACTACAGCATGCCAGGCTTCTCAGTTAGCACACTGAACTGCTATTGATTTTGTGATTTTGTATGGATATCACAACCAGTGAACTTTCTTGATTTATCAATATTTTAAATAATTAGTATATTTTTATGGATTTTCCATGCAATTAGTCCACCTCTAAATAAAGATAGCCACATCTTTCTTTATAACACTTGTAGATTTTATTTCTTTTACTTATCTTAGTGCACTAGTTAGAATTTCCAGTAAAAGTAAAATGTTAAGTAAAATGGCAATGGTAGTAGTAGTAGTGTTAGTTGCTCAGTCGTGTCTGACTCTTTGCAACTTCATGGACTGTGGCCCGTCAGACTCCTCTGTCCATAGGATTCTCCAGGCAACAATACGGTGATAGTCATCTTTATTCTATTTTTGATTTAAAATAATGCCTTTAGATGTTTACAATTAAAGATAATGCTTGCTTTAGGTTTTTCACAGATATTGTTCATTAAGGAAATAGCTTTCTTTTCTGAGTTTACTAAAAGTTTTAAATTATAAATGTAATTTTGAATAATTTATTATATTTTTAGCGTCTACTTTATTTTATTATTTTTCTCCTTTACTTGTTACTATGGTGTATAAATAATAGATTTTCTGAGGCTGAACCATCTTATACTTGGGATAAACTTTTCTTGTTCATGACATATTAATTTTTAATAGATTATTTATACTTGCTTGCAGTTTATTTAATGTTTTAGTGTCTATGTTTATAAGTGAGATTAGTCTATACTCTTCTTGTATATTCCTTGGTATTATTGACTATTTCTTTGTTCTTATTGTTCCTGTCATTTTCTGCAACAGTTAATAAAAAACAATAAGTTTTTCCTTAGAGTCAAGTTTACCTTGAAAGCCAGCTGGGCCTTAGATTCGTTGTGGAATCTAACAAATAATCTATTTATAATCCAGTTTCTGTAAGGTTCATTGCCTTATTGTGGTTTTCCATTTCATCTTGAGTTTTAGTGATTTATACTGGGACTTCCCAGGTGGTGCTAAACTATAAAGAACCCGTCTGCCAGGGCAAGAAATGTAAGAGACGTGGGTTTGATCCCTGGGTTGGGAAGAGGCCCTGGAGGAGGGCATGGCAACCCACTCCAGTATTTCTGCTTGGGGAATCCCAGGGATAGAGGAGCCTGGCAGGTTACAGTCCGTAGGGTCACAAAGAGTCAGACATGACGGAAGTGACTTAGTGAATATTATCCAGTTCATCAAAATTATGAATTTTATTTGCCAAAAATTGTCCAAGTTCTGACATTTTAGGATCCTTCTAGTATTTGTAATGCGTCCTCTTTCGACTTAATATTGCGTGTCATATCATCTCTCTTTCTTTGTTTTTGAATAGTATTTCTGAAAGCTCTACCTGGTTTTCTTGATCTACTCTATTTTTTCTTAGCTTTGCATTTATTTATTTCCCCCTTATTTTTATTATTTATTTTCTTCTACTTCTATAGGTTTACTTTACCATTCCTTTTTAGTTTTGTTTTTTTTTTTGAGCCGAATACTTGGTGCTTATTAGAAAATTTATTTTCATTTTGTTTTGTTTTTAAGATGTACACTTAAGTTTATATAATTACTGTAAATGTACTTTAGCTTTATTGCACATATTTTTATATATAGCATGTAGAAAAATCACTAAATATTTTGTAATTTCAATTGTGACTTCTTTTTTGTTTTAAAGATTATTTAGCAGTTTATAGTTTCCACTCACACATAGATATTTTGCTATATTTTTAGTCAATAATTTCAATTCAGAAACATGTATATATTATGATTTCTTTACAGTTTATTGAAACTTTGTGGTCAATATTCTTCTTATGTACCGAAAATTTCTTTTTTTATTTTCTGGGCATATACATCTCTAATGTGTATATAAAGCATATATACACATTATATTTTGTATTATATTTTTATATTATATATATAATAAATATATTAGATCAATATTGTTAATATTGCTTTTTAAATCTTTCACATATTTATTTGTTTTTTGTCTGCTTGACTTTTCAACTTCTCATAGAAGCATGCTCAATTCTACCATGAATTTACCAAATCTTTTTTTAAATATATTTTTAATTAAATTAATTAATTTATTTTAATTGGAGGATAATTACTTTACAATATTGTAGTGGTTTTTGCCATACATTGATATGAATCAGCCATGGGTTGTACTTGTGTCCCCCATCCTGAACCCCTCTCCCACTTCCCTCTGTATCCCATCCTTCAGGGTCATCCCAGTGCACCGGCCCTGAGCATCCTGCCTCATGCATCGAACCTGGACTGGTGATCTATTTCACATATGATAATATACATGTTTCAATGTTATTTTCTCAAATCATCCCACCCTCACCTTCTCCCACAGAGTCCAAAAGACTGTTCTTTACTTCTGTGTCTCTTTTGCTGTCTCGCGTATAGGGTCATCATTACCATCTTTCTAAATTCCATATATATGCGTTAATATACTGTAGTGGTGTTTTTCTTTCTGACTTACTTCACTCTGTGTAATTCTTAATAGTCCCCTTGTCTTTGATGATTCTTATCTATCAGTTAGGGCAAGGTCAGAGACTCAAAACCACTGTGAGGAATGTTGAAGGAGGGATTTAGTGCAGGGGTATTGACCAAATGGAACTGTGGACTGTGGTTAAAGTTTCTGTGCTGCTTTGTGTCTGCTGCAGACCCTGAGGGCAAGAGCTGGGAAGGAAGATGGCCAGGAAGTGGGCAAAGCAAGGATAAATAGCAATCCAGTGGGCACAAGCTGGAACCCATGTCTATATCTCATTGTCTGCAAACCTTGACTTTGGGTGATGCAGGTGACCTATAGGGGAAGCTGGTTCTCTGTGCCCCAGAACAATGGACATGGGTGCAGAAGTCAGAGGAGCTTGGGCCCAGGGCTGTCCTGGGTGCTGCTGCAGCTCAGCTGCAGAGCACAAAGGTGACCATTACAACTTCTGCCTCCCCAGTTTCATGTAAATTTCTATTGACACCAACCTTCATATAGAAACACAGAGGAGTATGAGAAGGAACATAGGTATTCTGAGAAGTCTAGCTTCAGTTTAGCTGAGCTGACACAGTGCAAAGCCACCAGGGCTCCTTTTGAAGCTATTAGTGAATAGTTTCTTTCTTTTGTTCTTTAAATGCCCTTGAGTCCATGCTCAGTTGCTCAGTCATGTTTGACTTTTTGTAATCCTATATACTGGGATTCACCAGGCTCATCTATACCTGGGATTCTCCAGGAAAGAATACTGGAGTGGGTTGCCATTTCCTACTTCTTCCTGAACCAGGGATAGAACCAGCATCTCTTGCGTCTCCTGCATTGGCAGGTGGATTCTTTTACCACTGACCTACCTGGGAATCCCCTTGAATGCTTTTAGCCTTCAACTATTCTAATATAAATATTCTTTTTTAAAAGATATCCATATTCTTATGCAGCTTTATTGCTTAGGTTTTATTTGATAGAAATTTCCCATCCCTTTATATGTAACTTTCTGGTTTAGGTAGCCATGGAAACATATGGCTTAGGTCTCCTATTTAGGAAGTGTGATTGACCAGATGCCCCAGCGGCTGCTCCTCTGGATCCATCACCAAGTCATGATGAACCAGGTTTCCCATTGGCCACTCTCAGTCGAAGACAGAGCAGATCAGGAGAACTAAAGCAGGTGTCTTTCTCTGATATGTAGGGCTCTTTAACAAGGTGCTTAACTCAGGGACCCTCAATTAGTGTCACATATTTCCTGGAGTGCACTGTACTTTAGACTCTCCTGCTGGGTCCTTTTTGTTCCCTGTCCTACGCAGAATTCAGACATGCATCACAGTTGGAAGACTCCCCTCCTTTCGCACCTTCACCTTTTTGTACAGGCATTTATCCAATGAACCTCCTACATGTTTAGTCTTGTCTTTGTGTCTGCTGGAATACTCGAACTAATGAACAGTGTACCTATGTGCTTTTAAGTCCTATTATTAAGAGTCATATGATTCTAAATTCAGTCCAAGTCTTTCTAACAAATGAGTGTAATATATTTATTGTGATTTATAATAGATTTAATCTTGTTTTCAGTTGTCAAGTCATTTGACTCATTGTGACCTCATGGATTGCAGTATACCAGGCTTCCCTGTCCTTCACTATCTCCTGGAATTTGCTCAAATTCATGTCCATTGAGTTGGTGATGCTGTCTAACCATCACATCCTCTGCCACCCTTTTGTCCTTTTGCCTTCAGTCTTATGATTGCATTATTTTCTGTTTGCCAGGCTTTCTCTTTTCCTTGTACCTTCCCCTTTTGTGGATTGCTAAAGCCTATCATTCAGAAAAAGCTTGGGATACTGGAGTAACAAAGTCCCAAATTTGTTGCTTCAAATCAAGGTTATTTCTCACTCATTCTGTAAGATGATGGTGGGCTGGCTGATTAACTCATAGAAACTCAGACCTATGCAGGCTCCATCTGGACATGTGTTCCTGTAGGAGGGGCAGAGAAAAAAGAATATGCCCAACAATACAGTTCTTTGAGCTGCAAGTGACCCTGGCCACTTCCACCCCCATCTCACTGACCAAAAGGAGATAACGTGGTCACTTTTGAATTTAAATGGACAGTGAAATGCAATTGTGCACACAATTATGTATTGTGTCTACATAAAATAGGATGTTTGCTCCTTGTCCTATTAACTCTATACCTTTTGTCTCCCTCTGCTGCTTTGGAAGCTACAAAATGTATTCTTATTATTTTAATAGTTTTCCTTAAATGTGTTTTAAACATACTTGTTTAATGATACTTATTTTCCTAGTAAGTTCTAAAATGCATGTAATGTTTTCATCTTCCACCCAAATTTAACAAAAATCTTAATGGTTTTTAGAACTGTATCTTCTTCTTCTTCTTCTTCTTTTTTTGCTTTGTTTTTTAAGAACAGTTTTCTAATTCTTTTTTGATCATTATTTTAATGATCATATTTTTAGTTCAAGGTTTCTAACTCTTTCCGTTTTCATATCTACCAGTTCCTATCACAGTTCTGCCTGTTTTTGTTTCATAGTTTTATGTTTCTTTAAATCAGGAGTCTGCAACTATGATTCAGTCTCTATCTAGCTTATTACTATTTCTATCGGAGAAGGTGATGGCACCCCACTCCAGTACTCTTGCCTGGAAAATCCCATGGATGGAGGATTGGTAGGCTGCAGTCCATGGGGTCGCAAAGAGTCGGATATGACTAAGTGACTTCACTTTCACTTTTCACTTTCATGCATTGAAGAATGAAATGGCAACCCACTCCAGTGTTCTTGCCTGGAGAATCCCAGGGAGGGGAGAGCCTGGTGGGCTGCCGTCTATGGGGTCACACAGAGTCGGACACGACTGAAGTGACTTAGCAGCAGCAGCAGCTAGAAATATAGAAATTATAGAAATATAAATACAGTCTTATTGAAACACAGTCTCACTCATTCATTTATGTATTATCCATGGCTTCTTTCTTGCTATAACAACAGACTTGAGTAGGTACAGAAAAGACAGAAGAGCAAGCAAAGTCAAAACAATTTACTTAGTGGCACTTAACCAAAAAAAGTTTGCAGATCTCTGCTTTCAATGAATAAATAGGACTTCATTTTTTTTTCTTTTGTTTGAGTCATCTTCAGATCAGATCAGTCGCTCAGTCGTGTCCGACTCTTTGCGACCCCATGAATTGCAGCACACCAGGCCTCCCTGTCCATCACCAACTCCCAGAGTTCACTCAGACTCACGTCCATCGAGTCAGTGATGCCATCCAGCCATCTCATCCTCTGTCGTCCCCTTATCCTCCTGCCTCCAATCCCTCCCAGCATCAGAGTCTTTTCCAAGAGTCATCTTAAACATACCTTTAAAAAGTCTTTGTCAGACTATTTTACAACATTAATTTCATCTGGAAGACTTTCTTAGATTTGTATTTCTTCACATATCTTATTTTTTCTTCTTCAGGTACTTTTAAACTAGGGATTATAAGCTCACTTTGAGTAGAAATGTTTTAGTTTGATAAGTGTTGTTTTTCCCTTTTCTCTCTCTCTTTCTCTCACTGTCTCCCCTCTCTTTCAGTTGTTTTGTTGTCCCCAACACTGGATCCTAACTCTGCTGCACATAAGTCAGTCTTACAGTCTAGGCTGATGATTCTTTCCTTCCTGGTGACTGTGGGATGCTTGTGCATCCAGAAACCAAAAGAGAAGAATAGTTTGTGTAATCTCGACACTCTTTTTGCCTTTAGTCTCCCCTGACAGATGATATTAATACTTGGCTGCAGATGAAGACTAGGTAGCATATTCTGAGTCTCTATTTATCAGAGAAGTAGGCAGACCCAACTATAGCCACTGGCTTCTTCTAATGTCCAGTATCATTCAGGAGCGAACTCCTACAGAACACTGCTTGCTTCTAACCTGAGAAATGAGCGGGCATGTGATTTTGTCCTGCTCATCAATTTGTATTTCTGCTGCCTATGAACTCCAGAATTGTTTATCATGTCATATTTTTAAACCTGATATTAGTTTTTGCATTTCTTTAAAAATTTAAAATCATATTATTGGCATGTATTTGGAGCAGAGGAGTGTAACAGCATAAAGTTATGCCACTGTCTTGACTAAAAGTCTCTATTATATATTTTATGGAATGATAAAACAGTATCTGGTTTTTTGTAATTGAAGTCACAGGCATTGAATTAAGATGAAGCTACCTGAGTGACTGTGATGGAGTCATTTTAAGACATAATTCAAGTTAATTTTCTCATGAGTTACATATTGTTTTGAAAACTCTAAGTTTTAAATGGAATTATTAAAAATAAATCAAGTCTTTAATTTGGCAGAAAAATCATTTTATAGAACAGAATAAAATTGATTTCAACAGAAAATCTTAATTCTGCCTTTTAGAATGACAAAAGAAAAATGCAATGTGTTACTTAGTAGAGCTGTAAGATTTTCCTAGGGGCAGAGATACAATTACATGAACAATTATATGTCAGCCCATAAACTATGCTGCCATTAATATCCATTAGCAGCTTTTCATTTCAACCAAAATCTTTAAATTTAGAGCCCTAATGGTTAATGTCCAGCTGTTAGTTTATTACTTAACTGTTGAGGGAACAAAAGAAATGATAATCCATTTTTTTAAAGATTAGATTTCATTGCCTTACATAATGTTTTTTGTTATCTTCTTGATTTCCAGATGAACTTTGAGAGTCATAAGCTGAAAGAGGACGAGCTTGGGTCCCCAGATCCCTGAAACTAGAAGCATCCACATGTGGAAGTTAGACGAGTAAGAAATAAACCTGTGTTATACCACTAAGCATTGGGGGTTAATCTGTTGCATGGCCAGTGCTACCTAAACTAATGCCACCCTAGAGGGTACCTGCCACATCACGCCCATTCTCCAAGGAATTATCCTTATTAAAATGTGTTTTTAACTTAAAGGCATGGTTTTCTATAGCTCTAATTCAGGTATGTCAGAGGAAAGCAGAAAAATTTGCCTTATGTTCATGAAAGTTATTCCCATATAATCCACTCATGAGTTTTTACAACTGAAAATAAGACATATTTATGTAATGGAATTCTATTTTTTTCCATTAAACAAAATAAAGGCTCAGATTATCAAATGGTATCTCAGTGATCTGTTTCTGCTGAATGACTGCTTATTTAACTATTTAAACCTAAACTTAGTTTCAAAAACTGAAATGGGATTTAAATAAAATGTATGAAATTTTGAAAGTTATCATTGGGCTGGATATGCTAAATAGTGTACTAAATTATAGATAACCAAGGACAGGTTTTTCCTAATGAAATGCTAGAAAAACTGATTTAGAACCAATACAATAAAGGAGTTTCAATACTTATGTAAGCAATTTGCACTACACTTTTTTTAAGTTGCTTATGTATGTCTTCTAACAGGTATTTGTGGAGTTGTTGAGATATATAAATTACCACACTGGACCCTGGAAGCAGTGAGAAACAAATATGAGTCACTGTCTTACACCTTCTGTTCTCCAAGTTCTTAAATTTTAGAGGCTAGATCTACTCAAATACATCATGTGAAATAGAGTATGATGAGCACCAAGAGTTGTACAGTAATAAATGATGTGGGGACTTTGTTCAGAGAATGGATACAGGGGCTTGAGTGGCAATTGGAGGAGGTTTCGCAGTGAAGGAAAGAATTGGGATGGAGTTTGATAAAAGAAAATATTTGGTGTCTTTGAGACAAGTTGAATATCCACAGTCAAAGCCAACAAAACAAGGAAGCATGATTTATGGCAAGAAGGTCTCCAGACTCTCCCAGGTTGGTGCTAGTGAGGTTGAAGCATTTTTATTCAATTTTAGGATCACCTGATTCTGGGGTTGCATGACAGATTCATTATGCATAAGAAAATAGAGATGTGGGGTTCCTAATACACATTGAGGCTGAAATAGAAGTCTTTTGCACATTATAATGAAGATAATGACAAATCTAGACTTGGTATTTGAAAACTGAGAGTCAATATCTCTGAACCTCAGTTTCTTAACTGAGTAAACTTGGGATAAATATTTCTATCCTTTCTTCATGAATGGCATTTGTGAAAATCAAATGAGAAACATGATTACCTGTTTTGTAAACTATGAAGTGCTATGCAGATGTGAACGTGTAGATGGTATATTGTGTATTGAAGATAGTCTTGAATTTTGTTGGTGCTTTTCCCGTTAAAAGGTGAAACTTTTGCCCTGTCCTTGGACTCTGGGTAGGTTTGGTAACTTTTTGAGCAATAGAACACAGTGCAAATGATGCTGTGACTATTTCCAGGACCAGATTTTAAGAGAGAGGCAGTTTTCATGTTCCGTATTATAGGAATTTTTGCTCTTGAAACTGAACTAACAGGCATGAAGAAGCCCAAGCAGCCACATGGAGAGGGTCGCTGGAGGGGGATTAAGCCCCAAACCAACTACCCCAACTGAGACTCCAACTAACAGCTGTCGCTTAACAGTTCTGACCTTGAGTACGTTGTTTTTCACTAAACAAGCAACTCCAGCTGACATTGTGTGGAACAAAGGCGAACTGTGCCTATCTCACAGGGACATGGAAATTGAAGTTTTGTAAGTAAAAATAAATGACCATTGCAGTTTTAAATCACTAAATTTTAGGGTGGGTGGTTTGTCAATCAACAATAAATGATCAGGACAGGTTGTTTGTCAAATGTAATTACTATTTCAGAGAATGATATAATTCATCATACATATTTTATTTGCTTCAACTATGTGAATGCATGCTAAGTTGCTTCAGTTATGTTTGACTCTTTGCAACCTCATGGACTGAAGCCTGCCAGGCTCCTCTCTCCATGGAATTCTCCGGGCAAGAATACTGCAGTGGGCTGTCATTTCCTCTTCCAGGGGATCTTCCCGACCCAGGGATTGAGCCCACTCTCTTACATCTCCTGCATTGGCAGGTGAGTTCTTTACCACTAGCGCCACCTGGGAAACCCTATCAGAGCAAGTTGTTTGTCAAATATAAGTATTGTATTGTATTATTAATAAGTATTGTACTATTTCAGAGGATGGTATAATTTATGATACATATTTTTTTTGCTTCAACTATAATTTCCATAATATATTTTGAGACATATTTTCAAGAAATATGTTCTAGAGCAAAGAGTCTTTGTCTAAGTCAGGCTTCATTGAAAGCAGTTCCACGATTTGACTCAGAATCAGTAGATCTGATGACACTTGAAATGTTTATGGTAGATAAGGATGTATGTAAAGATCTCACAGAAAAAGCAGAAGAGAGAGACTGGAGAAAAGTCACAGACCCTTCCTCAGTGTACTCTTCTTCCCATGGGGGAGGAAAAAAACAACTCTTGGTTTGCTACTGAGACTGTAGAAACTGACCACCTGATTATGGAATAAAAGATGACCACATGACCTGAACTGTATCACCTATTTTCAACGAATCTCTCCTGATCCATGTAGACTAAAGAATGTCTTCCAGAAATTTTTAAAATGGTCTACTGGAGCCAAATTCTCTCAGGTTTCATCTGTCTGAAAAGATCTTTATTTGACCTTAACTTTGAAGGTTAGTTTTGTAAGGTGTAGAATTCCAAATTGACATTTTTTTTCTTCAGCATTTTAAAGATTTTTTCCAGCATTTTAAAGATTTTCTGTCTAGGAAGGGCTCTTCCCTTTCTGAAATTTATTTAATTTATATATATTTAATTTAAAAAAAAATTTTTAGATTAGTGTTTTTGTTTTCTTTGGGCAAATACCAAAGAGTACAACTGCTGATTCATATGGCAGTTCTATTTTTATTTTTGAGGAACCACAATACTATTTTTCATAGTGGCTGCTCCAATTTACAATCAGATGAGCATTGCATAAGGATTCCCTTTTGTCTACATCCCAGCTAATAGTTTTTATTTCTTGTCTTTTTGATGATAACCAAATCTGACAGATGTGAGATAGTACCTCACTGTGGTTTTGAATTGCATTTATCTGATGATCAGTGATACTGAGCATCTTTTTATGTGTCTGCTGGTCATTTGTATGCCTTCTTTGAAAGAAGTATCTGTCTATTTTTAAGATCAGTTGTTTGCTTCTGATGTTGAGGTGTATGTTATTTGTATATTTTGATATTACCCCCTTATCAAATATATTGTTTGCAAATATCTTCTCCCATTCAGTAGATTACCTTTTTATTTTGCTGATAGTTTCCTTTGTTGTGAAAAAGCTTTTTAATTTGATATAGTCCCATTAATTTTTTTTTTTTTTTTGCTTTTGTTTCCCTTGCCTAAGGAGACATGTTCAAAAAAATATTGCTAAGATGCCAAAGAACATAGTGCCTATGTTTTCTTCTAAGAGTTTTATGATTTCAGGTCTTACATTTAGACTTTAATCTATTTTGAGTTTATTTTTGCATATGATGTGAGAAAGCAGGACAGTCGGATTTTCTTATATGAGTTGTCCAAGCTTCCTAGCACCACTTATTGAAGAAACTGTATATTCTCTGTTGTACGTTCCTGCTTCCTATGTAGCAGGTTAATTGATCACAATGACATGGATTTATTTCTGGGCTTTCTTTCCTATTCCATTGAATTATATTTTTGTTTTTTGTGCCAGTACCATATATTTTGAGTACTGTACTTTTGTTCAGTTCAGTTCAGTCGCTCAGTCATGTCTGACTCTTTGAGACCCCATGAATTGCAGCACAGCAGGCCTCCCTGTCCATCACCAACTCCTGGAGTTCACTCAAACTCATGTCCATCGAGTTGGTGATGCCATCCAGCCATCTCATCCTCTGTCATCCCCTTCTCCTCCTGCCCCCAATCCCTGCCAGCATCAGAGTCTTTTCCAATGAGCCAACTCTTCGCATGAGGTGGCCAAAGTACTGGAGTTTCAGCTTTAGCATCATTCCTTCCAAAGAACACCCAGGACTGATCTCCTTCAGAATGCACTGGTTGGATCTCCTTGCAGTCCAAGGGACTCTCAAGAGTCTTCTCCAACACCACAGTTCAAAAGCATCAATACTTCAGTGCTCAGCTTTCTTCACAGTCCAAATTTCACATCCATACATGACCACTGGAAAAACTATAGCCTTGACTAGATGGACCTTTGTTGGCAAAGTAATGTTTCTGCTTTTCAATATGCTATCTAGGTTGGCCATAACTTTCCCTCCAAGGAGTAAGCATCTTTTAATTTCCTGGCTGCAATCACCATCTGCAGTGATTTTGGAGCCCTCCAAAATAAAGTCTGACACTGTTTCCACTGTTTCCCCATCTATTTCCCATGAAGTGATGGGATCAGATGCCATGATCTTCGTTTTCTGAATGTTGAGCTTTAAGCCAACTTTTTCACTCTCCTCTTTCACTTTCATCAAGAGGCTTTTTAGTTCCTCTTCACTTTCTGCCATAAAGGTGGTGTCATGTGCATATGTGAGGTTATTGATATTTCTCCTAGCAATCTTGATTCCAGCTTGTGCTTCTTCCAGCCCAGAGTTTCTCATGATGTACTCTGCTAAATTCAGGCACATGATTCTTCCACCTCTGTTCTTTCTTTTTTAAAAATTTTTATTGAGTAGACTTGATTTGTAATGTTGTGTTAGTTTAAGGTGTGCAGCAAAGTGAATCAGTTGTACATATACATACATCCACCCTTTTTAAGATTCTTTGCCCATATAGGCCATTACAAAGTACTGAATTGAGTTCCCTGTGCCATTCAGTTGTCCTTATTAATTATCTATTTTATATATCAATCTGTTCAGTTGCTCAGTTGTGTCCAACTCTTTGTGACCCCATGGACTGCAGCACCCCAGGCTTCCCTGTCCATTACCAACTCCTGGAGTTTCCTCAAACTCATCTGTAGAGTCGGTGATGCCATCCAACCATCTCATCCTCATCCCTTTCTCCACCTGCCTTCAATCTTTCCTAGCATCAGAGTCTTTTCCAGTGAGTCAGTTCTTCATATCAGGTGGCCAAAGTATTGGAGTTTCAGCTTCAGCATCAGTCCTTCCAATGAATATTCAGGACTGATTTTCTTTAGGATCGACTGGTTTGATCTCCTTACAGTCCAGGGGACTCTCAAGAGTCTTCTCCAACACCACAGTTCAAAAGCATTATTTCTTTGGTGCTTAGCTTTCTTTATAGTCCAACTCTCCCATATATATATTTTTTATGTATAGTATCCTGTATCCTGGAGAAGGAAATGGCAACCCACTCCAGTATTCTTGCCTGGAGAATCCTATGGACAGAGGAGCCTGGCAAGCTACAGTCTAGGGGGTTGCAAGAGTCGGACATGACTTAGCGACTAAACCACCACCACCAGCCTGTATATATATCAACCCTGATCTTCCAATTTATCCCTACCTACTCTCCCAGATGGAGAAGGCAATGGCAACCCACTCCAGTACTCTTGCCTGGAAAATTCCATGGACGGAGGAGCCTGGAAGGCTGCAGTCCATGGGGTCGCTGAGGGTCAGACACGACTGAACGACTTCACTTTCACTTTTCACGTTCATGCATTGGAGAAGGAAATGGAAACCCACTCCAGTGTTCTTGCCTGGAGAATCCCAGGGACAGGGGAGCCTGGTGGGCTGCCGTCTGTGGGGTCACACAGAGTCAGACACGACTGAAGTGACTTAGCAGCGGTAGCAGTAGCACTCTCCCAGATACACTTTTTAAAAAAAAAAATTTATTTATTTTAATTGGAGGATAATTACTTTACAATATTGTATTGGTTTTGCCATACATCAACATGAATCCGCCACAGTGTACACGTGTTCCCCACCCTGAACCCCCTTCCCACCTCCCTTCCCATACTATCCCTCTGGGTCATCCCAGTGCACCAACCCTGAGCATCCTGTACCAGATACATTTTTATTGGAGGATATTTGTTACAATATTGTGTAGGTCTCTTGCTCTACGACAACATGAATCAATTTATATACCTTTTTATCTTCAGTTTTTTAATGGAAAAAAACAAAACCATGATTTTATAATTTGTCTACCTTGTTCTGTTAGAGTGGGAACAGTGGTCTCATGGCTGTATGCATTTTAACCTGAAACATCTATATCCTTATAATTAGTTCATTTTCTGCTTTAAATAGTCATTTCTGATGGTTGCAAACAAGGGCCATAGTTGAAATTATTCATAAAATATTAATAACAATCATAATCACACACATTGAATTATGAGATTATTTAATTTCAGTAATATTTAAATAATATTTATAGGAAATTGCTGTAACCAAATACATATGTGTATAACTAATGCTTCAAGATCTTAAATCATTTGATTCAACTAAATTCCATTTCTTTTGATTCTGTCTTGAAGCAATATTTTTAAAAATTATAATTTACAGATAGCCTTCTTCATAAATATAGGAATATAATCTTTGTATATAGCCTTAGACATTCACTTACTATATATAATATCATGTAATATGTTATATACACATATTTGGACACCATTAATAATTTTTTTCTTCCTCTTTTCTGGGACCTCTACAATTCTTACAATTCTGTGATCATAGGAAGACCAAAGCAGGATACTGTGTTTAAGAGTGTGAGATAAAGCGCAGCATATTTACTAGTTTTATTGTCCTTTATAAAGTTGCTCTTCTTTCCTCCAGGGATCACTGTATGTTCCACAAACAAAATACAATTAAATTATCATGTGTTGATCTTGAAAACAAATGCTTAATCCTCTATCTTCTATCCTTGCAGCATCTTATTCTATGCTCCCAATGCAGTGGATACATGATTGGAAACAAACGTTTCTAGGTTATCAAATACATGTATGAATTTTCCAGCTTGAATCTTTCTGAATGATCACAGTGCATTAATTAAATGACAGCTCTATGCACAAGTGTTCTATATTTTAGTTAAATGATTGAAATAGTTTAATATATGATTCCAGAAATGTGTGGTCTCTTTTGCTGTTGCTTTGGTGTTGTTGTTGTTGAACTTTTTACCCATTTCCAAAGGCCCAGTTGTCTTTTGTTGGCCAATACCTCTTCTAAGCTCTTAACTCTTGTCACTCATCAACGTACATCTTTCCAAACTACTTTCACTACACAAGATACATTTTCCATCTGGTAGGAATGGCCCTTTCACTAGCTGAGGGAATTGACTCACCACTTGTTCAATAGAGAGACACTTGCTGTTGACTTGAGGTGACAGGGCGGCCGGTCAATGAAGAATATGTATGATAGAATGAGGAAGTCATTGGGTAATTTGTATTAATGTCAACATTTGCTGCGTGATGTTACAGGGTGCTTTTATGGAACATCCATGTTGGGAGATTATGCTTCCTTAATATCAGGTCTTACCATGTGACTTGGTTTGGCCAGTGAAATATGAATAGCAATGCCATGTGCCAGTTCTGGCAGATACGTTGAGAGCTGTTGCATGATTCAGCCAAGAACCAACTTTCCTTTTCTCAAAGAGTAGCAATTTTCCAGGCAAGAACTGATCATTCAGTCTGCATCCCAGAGGAGAGAAAACACAGGGAACAATCTATATGTAACATGGACAAGAAATAAGCTGTTTATGTTGTAAACCACCGAAATCTAGAAATAGTTTCTTACTGTGGCATAATCTAGTAAATGTTCACTTTTACCCATGGGGAGTTTTTGAGGTTTACCATTTTATGCTGTGTTGATTGCTTGGTTCCTAAAGCAGGTATAGAAGTACAATTCTTCTGGAAGTGTGTAAAGTATTTATATGTATTTATTCGTGAAAATATTTCTTGTGAGATTAGAGATGGCAAATTCTTTAGGAATTTTCCCTGAATCCCCAGAATCATCTAGATGATCCTTCTCAGTTTCCCTTTGGTATCCAAAGCACAAACGTAAATATCAGTTTGCTTAAGCAACTCATCAGCTAGACTCCTTGGTAGAAGGGACTATATCATACTTGACTTAAGCAGGGCATCTAACAGAGAACCCAGACCAGGCAGGCACTTAGAGATGTTTACTGATATGTAGGCACCATTCTACAATGTCAAAGAGCCCAACTAGACAATTTATAGTGAAACCTGATCTGAGCTCATTTGGCAACCAAATCTGATCTGAATGGACACAAAATATTTCCAGTCATTAATTAACCCACATAAAATGAGCATTTATAATTTTCCTTGAAGAAATACTAAACATTTTATTCTAGAGGGCTGCTCTCAGCCACATGGGTGATGTTACATTATACGTAGTAGATGTATTTTATTACTTCTCTAAAATACCACAAATTTTGATTTATAAAACTCATTCTGGCTTCAAGAGTTTAAAATAAGTGATTGTGGATCTATGTCAGCAAGTGAACACTTTCTAAATTATGAGTAACCCTTCATACTCTGTAGTTAAATCATATGTCATTATAGGCTTCTGTCTTTTATAAGATAAACTCCTTGGATTCTTCATAGCCCTCTTGAGCTAATTTCTACCTTTCAGCTATGTAACACCTGATGGTAAGAAAAGAGTATGCTTGCAATTTCAGCACTCAAAACTTCATAATAATGTGACTTGACTTATATGTAAATATAAATATTGATGGCTCTTGTTTATAAGGTCTGACAGACTAGCACTAAAGATACATGTGTAAATAGTAAGCTACATTTAATCTATAGAGTAATTTCACTGTGTAAAAGTGGATAACTTGGAGATTTAGGGGAACAAATCATTCTGAACAAATACTTTGTTTTCAGTGTTTCTATTCATGTGAAGAAATAGCACTTGTCTGGATTAGGAATTCATCACCAATCATTATTCATCATTATACTATGGACTTCCCTGGTGGCTCAGTGGAAAAGAATCTGCTTGCAATGCAGGAGCCATAGGAGACATGAGTTCAGTCCCTGGGTTGAGAAGACCCTGTGAAGGAGAAAATGGCAACCCACTCCAGTATTCTTGACTGGAAAATTCCACAGACAGAGGAGCCCGGTGGGCTACAGTCCACGTGGTCACAAAGAGTGGGATACGACAGAAGTGACTCAGCAGCAGTAGCAGAAGACCATACACACATGTGTGCCCATGTGCAAACATGTGCACACACAAAACCCACATTGTTTGGCAAATGGTACAAATGAGGCTGGCATCTCAGTTGTAACAATGAGATTCCAAATCTTTTCTAACTTTAAAGTGCTGCTGACAGGTTAGAGCTGGCCATGCTTAGATCTAAAGAGCTATTATCTTTCCTCCATGTATTAAATCATATTTAATCATAGGGAAAACTGCAATAAAATAGACCCCAGAGTTTCAAGGCTGCAGTCCAAGCCATTCACTGCTTTATATTCTGATTATGCTGCTGCTATAAAATGAACAAAGAGTAACATGGAATTTGATAAAGACAAGAAAACTTTTATTAAACTTTTACAACAGTGAAATAAATTATTCATGCAGTTGCATGAATAATGGTATCCATGCTGATTAAATCAGCCAAGAGGAGGCAAAATATTCACGTGCATGGCATGAGTTCCATTTTCAAACAGTTCTGAAATGAAAATGTAATATAAAACAACACAGTGGTTGGTCCCCCAAAATGGAAAGGAACAAAAAACCTGGAGTACAGTATTAATTCAAAAGAGGAGGGAAAAGTTTAATGCACTTGCAGTTCTGAAATCCACTAGCCAGAAGGAATTTTCAAAGTCAGAAAAAAAAAAAAAAGTAATCCAACACTTCAAAGGCATTTAATGAAAGAGAGAAACAGGAAAGAGGACACTGGTGTTAGAGGGACAGATCTGGGGCTTAAAGGAGGGGGAGAAATGCTATTAAAGCTACCCACCACCTCACTTATTCTATAAACACGATTCTCTCCAAACTGGGCTGTTGGGCCCATGCCAATCTTTTGGGATGGTCCAGAAAGGAGTTACTCCTGGTGATAAATAAGGCTTTCCAGACTCCTCTGCCACCTGCTTGAAGATTTGTGACTCTCACTTGTCCTTTCATCAAACTGCTCACAAAAAGAAGGTGTCATAGTTCTTAGTCCTTTGCTTTCCACATCGTTGAGCACAGGAGCTGGGGAGAAAACCCTTGCCGCCCACAGAATTCCAAAGAGCCAGTACATGTAGGAAAGGAAGGCAGGAGGCATAAGTGGGCGAAGGAGGCTGTCCAAGTGGGAAATTCCTTAACAGAGATGCAGAATTCCATCTTCAGAAAACCCCTTCCCCCAGGCAAGATGCTGCCCATGATGACACAGGACCTCTGATGCCCCCGTGAGCACAGTGATATCAGGGCCAATGCATAGGGCTATCTAGAGGGTGCTGGTGTGTGCAGGACCAGCCATAGATGTCCAGCCAGCTCAGCCACTAGGGGTGCCAGTCTCTGTCCCCCTTGTTGGCATCCGTGCCAGTGGCACCTATTGACTCAACCTTAATCTGAGCCACCAAGAGTGCCCTGAACAATGCTCTCTTCTTCCCCTAGGGACTGTCTATCCCCTCATCTCTCTTCCCCTTCCTCTGGTGTCCCCATGTCCCCACACCTTTCTCATTTGTCTGCCCTTCAGACTCGACGTGGGGCTTCTCTGAGCATCTGCGGGCCCGTGGAGCCCAAATTGGTCCAGGAGGCCCTTGATTCCATCTAGGAGTAAAGACAGAGGAGTAACTATCTGTAGGACCTTCCCTGAAATCTTCTGTCCCTTAGAAGAGATGCTGTGCCTATTTAAGTCTTACCCAAAACTTTCTTTGAGAAAAGCCATCTGTCTGTAACCCCAGCACCTCCCACTTGCCAGGATGCCTCCTTTCTTTGGACAAAGAACCAGCTAGATCTCCAGCCTGCCTGAGGAAGATAGCTGGGGGCTGTTCTCCAACATGAATGAGCATCCTTCTGAGGGTCCCAATTTTGCACAAAGCTATTCTGACTTCTGATGGTCAGTTCCCAACTGGTCGTGCCCCCGAGAGGCAGCCCACTAGCTACCTGTGCTCTTTCACAGGCTACTCCCACCATCCAGCTCTCCCCTATGCCTGAAGCTATCATGTTTGGCAGAATCAATGAAGTCCTGGAGGGTGCAGGAGAGTATTTATAACACAGGGTGGGAAACACTTTAAAGAATTGCTGTCAGTCTCGGTGGGTCTGTCGGAGGACCCTGTGGTCTTCCCTCGCCATGGCCCTGAAGTTGCCACATGTGCTGCCCTGGGCAGTTGTCCTTTAGGGCTCTGCTCCAGAACATGAAGCCCAACTCCACACCACCTGGACATGCACAAGGAAGGAAAAACATATTGAATATTGAATATCATAATAATCCCAGCAGTGTCATGCTGCCCTCTGAGAAGGCACCCAATACTTTGATAAAAATAGATTGTAATATGCATGAGTCCTGTTTTGTGGTATGACCATTTGGATGTTTCATCAGCCACGATTTCCCCGTTGGTTACATATGGTGGTTACGTAAAAACAGAAAAGTGAAAGTGACAGTGTAGTCACTCAGTTGTGTTTGACTTTTTGTGACCTCATGGACTGTAGCCCTCCAGGCTCCTCTGTCCATGGAATTACCCAGGAGTGGGTTGCCATATCCTTCTCTAGGCGATCTTCCAGTCCCAGGGATTGAACCCAGGTCTCTCACATTGCAGGCAGATTCTTTGCCATCTGAGATGGTGGTTTCATGAGCATTACTTAAAAAAGAATCAGTAAACTGATTTCTTGCACACAAAGCAAGAGTTCTCACCAAAGACAAATACCACCAAACTCCACTGCCCATAGTGGCTTTGTTCCGTAATGATGCTGTCTCTGAAAAAGAACGGAGTGGAGTGAAAGTCGCTCAGTCATGTCCGACTCTTTGCAACTCAATAGACTATCCAGTCCATGGAATTCTCCAGGCCAGAATACTGGAGTGGGTAGCCTTTCCCTTCTCCATGGGATCATCCCAACTCAGGGATTGAGCCCAGGTCTCCCACATTGCAGGCAGATTCTTTACCAGCTGAGCCACAAGGGAAGCCCAAGAATACTGGAGTAGGAAGCCTCTCTCTTCTCCAGAGGATCTTCCTGACCCAGAAATCAAACCGGGGTCTCCTGCATTGCAGGCAGATTCTTTAGCAACTGAGCTATCAGGGAAGCCCATCAGTCCGTTGAGTTGCACAGTTGTGTCCAACTCTGCATCCCCACGGACTGCAGCACGCCAGGCTTCCCTATCCATCACCAACTCCTGGAGCTTGCTCAAATTCATGCCCATTGAGTCAGTGATGCCATGGGAAGCCCACGACCTTCCTCAAATCCTGAAGCTGGACTAGGTGCCATTCTCACATGTTACAGCATCACACCTTGTGAATCTGACAAAATGGGACCATCCACAATATTTCTTGAATCCTTCATGTATGAGACATTGGGCTCTGTGTTCAGGATAAAGGGATGACAAAGTTGTGGTCTCTATCCTTAAATTGCCTCTAGTCTAATAGGAAAAACAGACTGCACTTACAGAGTGGCTTATACAGAATGATAATAATGGTCCAGTGAGTGCATGGTCAGTTCTGGAAGGGATGAGAGGAAGTAGGCTCTCAGGATCGAGTTCTGCTTGAATTGAATCCTGATGACAAGTGCTGTTTAATCTGGTTAAAACCAAACCATCAGCTTCTGGACTCAGAATGACTCACTTCTGCAGCAGCTGAAGTGATTCCTCCAATTTTCTCGTCATTTCCAATTCTTTATTGTATTATATATACCAACCTCTCTCTCTAACACTCACGGTGAAAATATCAAACCTATGGCCAAGAAGGAGGAAGAGGAAAATGGGGAAATTGTGTCAGTGATAGATATTTATTTATTCAGGAAAGGCATGAGTGGACAAAGTTATGAGTCTTGTCTGTCAAACTGCACGATGCATAGTCAAGTTTCTGATTTCAGAATTTATAACATGTGCTGTTTTTATATGTGGACTTGTTCATAGAAGGAAATATGTTGAGTCCATCCCAGTAAAAATTTATAACTGTTATATAGTTTGAAATATATTTCCATCACATAAACCAAATTTATGAAGAAGTAAAGCTAGTTGAAATATGTTTAGTGCATTAAAGTTCAAACATTTCTTGTCCTGTAGGAGAGAGCTGCAGGAAATTCTAGAATTTGCGAGAGCAGGGAAAGACTATATCTCCTGATAAGTGTGTGAGTTTCTCCTTTCCCTCTGCTTTCTGTGGCAGAAGACCCAGATATGCTAGGGGATGTGATCAGGGAAGACATAGGAATTACCTCAAAAACTCAGCACTGTGTACACTGTATTTTCTGAGTGTCCATTTTCCTGCAGTGAGTGTGTGTTTTAGGGGAGAAGACACCTACCTCTAATTGTGAACATAGTCGACAATCATGGAAAGCAGTGAAGGAAGGGCTTGCCTCCTTTGCAATGATCTGATGATAATCTATTGAGCAGTCTTTATATTCTCAGTACTTCTTCCGAAAGATGAAAGAGAGAAACTAGTCAGTCGGTCCTAATTCCTTCAATGGGCTCCCAACTCTTTCAGCAAAAATCAAAGGCCAGGAAGCCCTATCCCGTTTATGCTCCAACCTTTGTGTCTTCATCTTTCACTCCTGCCCCAGCTCACTCCTCAAGTCATCTTGGACCGTTGAACACAAAGGCATCTTTCTGCTAAATGTCTCTGGTCTCTCCATCTCCAGGCTCCCTCAGCAGACACTGTTCTTATCTCAGATGTCAATTTTGCCCTGAGGGGTCCCATCACCACAGTTAAAATTTCCAAGGCATTGTCCCACCCCCATCCACCTTTGTTTCATTACTCCATCTCCTGCTTACAATTCCTTCATTGCCCTTTTCACTCTATCATACTATTTTATATTTGCTTATCGACTCTTCCTGGAATGTATAGAAGGGATATTTATTATCCCACTGCTGCATATCCAGAGCCTGAAACCACACCTGGCACATAGTAGGAGGTCAGGAAACTGTTTATTTGATGGCTAGATTTGGTTGTTACTCTCGAGAAGTGTGACGTCAGCCCTGAGATGAAGACTCACTGTTAAATGGGTGAAGGCAGATGACCTAGAATGGGCTAACGCATTTCCATCCCCACTAAATCCAGCAGAAAATGTCCCCTAGCCAATCAATCCTCCTGAGCAAACAAACCTGGGATAGTCCTTGCTGGTCCCTGTATAATGGGTTTAAGTTCTTTTCTAGCCTGTTCAGTTCAGTTCCGTTCAGTTCAGTTCCGTCGCTCAGCCACGTCTGACTCTTTGCGACCCCATGGACTGCAGCACGCCAGGCCTCCCTGTCCATCACCAACTCCCAGAGTTTACTCAAACTCATGTCCATTGAGTCAGTGATGCCATCCAATCATCTCGTCCTCTGGGGATTTAGTCAAACAAACCAGTCACATCCTTCTGTGGGAACCCCAGGGCACCTCATCCTATTGACACTACAAAGCCTGCCCCCCATGCCCCTGACTGTTTGCTCTGTTACCGAGTGCAGCCCTGTGTAATGCAGGATGGCACAATGTCCCTCTCCCCTGGCTGGGAGCAAATGCGACTAAGAAATTACTCTTGAGCCATCTGCCCAGTGTCAGGTTGTGTGTTTGGCCGACACCAGGGTCATAGGTGCAGGAACGCCTCCCTCACCTCATTCAGTGTGATGAATAGGATGCAATTAAAACAAGGAGCTGCAGTAAGGCAAGACATATACAAGAATCAATAGTACAGCTGAGAGTGTCTAGGAAAGTGGTCAATTAGGTGATTGGTAAAAGTCCTATGGGAGTTTTGGAAATATTTGCAGACATAAATACTTTTACCTTAGTAAACAAAGTCTTTATGAAAATTTGCAGTAAAGACTTTGAAATTTGAATAAAAAAACACTAGTCAGTGTCTTATTTAGTGCACTTTTCTAGGTTATCTCTGCTTCTCATTGTCTAAGCTATTATACAGCTCTGTACTTGTAGAAACTGATGAAAATGCGTAAGACCCTTGTCCATAGAAATGAAAATAATTGAATCCAGTGAAATGCAATTGTGGGTAGATCCTCTTTGCATCCATTTGTAATTTCACTTCAAAATTCCCTAAAATATCTATATCTACATCTCTATCTGTATCTCCATATGTATCACCATCCTCACATAGAAGTTTCTAAGAATTCTCCTTTGAACAGGCTATAACATTTTACTGCTTTCCTCATTAATTGATGAGTTAAATAAAATCTGTAATATGCTTTCATTTGACATTTGTATGAGAGGCATGATTTTGTCCTTTTTCTTTTTTTTAAATAGTATCCTTTAACAATGTGATTTCTACTGAAACATGAACAATGACTTACACTACCCTATCCTTATTCCTGTCATAGCCACTCTGAATTTTGAACAATGTGGTAAATTATAATGAAATCAAGCATGTGAGATGACAATCTCTACCTGAAAGCAAACATCTGGAGGAAACATGAAAATCTCTGGCAGTCAGGATTCAGAGACTTGGCTCCGAGTATGCAGAACATCTGGATTTCTGTGAATTGATTAATTTCCACCCTCTTCTACTATTTTGGCTTCATCCAGCCTTTGTGTTGAGCCCTTTTTCTAGCACTGTGCAAACACTGTCATCTCTGTACAGAGAGAATTTTTTCCTACCTGTCTCTACTTCTCCATATAGTATACCTGATAACAGACTATTTTTACTTTACTATTTTTACCTAAACTATTGCTTGTAACCATCAAAAAGACAGAGGAAAATAAGGACTTGTTTGTATTTAGTGTACCCGAGAAGTCACTTTATTCTAGTCTTTAGCTAAAAGACCATTTATTTTTGTAGAATTTTGTAGGTTTTCTTTCCATGAGAGCCACTGCTTCTAAATATTCCAAAAACAATACACAGATGAACCAAAAATATATATCTGTTCATTTGTATGTGGGACCACAGTCATACAAAGAGAAAAATAAGGGGGTAAAACGTTGAAGACTCATGATATTCTTTAAAAAGTACCTAGATACATCACACAAACTCAAGGTCATGACTAGGGAGAAATGTGATGGAACCAAAAATATACCTGGACCTCAGAGTACAGTGTTACCTTCACATAGGGACCTACCTGGAACAGTGATTCTATGGGGTCAAACTAAATTGTGAAATCAACAACTTCCATTTTTATTTTTTTACCAAATACTTACCACTTGGCAAATCTTCCAACAACAACCACCATCAAATCCCAAAGAGCACGGAAAGAACCAGTGCAGTGGGTTGTCCCAGTTTATATTCGGTTTTGTCAATTTGACCTTCACAGGTCTGTAATTATTGTAATCACAGCCTGCTGAACCTGCTAACAGTCAAAGAATTCCAGTTGGCACCATTCAACAATAGCCTTTGTAATCGGGATAAAACCATGCCAGAAAGGCTGACTGCTTCACTTGCAGCCTTTTCTGAAGACATTGAATAATAAGGAATAGGTGTCAAGCAATTTACTTCCTAAGAAACTGGCTGTGCAGAGAGTGACCCAACTCTCACTTAGAGAACAGTCACATGGCCAGAATGAGGGCCGCCTGCACTCTGTGGCCGTGATTCCTCCCACGTTGCCCAACATGTGGACAAAGTATCATTTACTTTTCAGATATTCATTTTGAATACCCAGCAGAGCCAATGACATTTTCAAAGGTTGAAAAGAATCAATAAAATCACTCAATTTGAGATAGCCCCAAATGCCTTGCCAGTGTAAGGGACTTTCCCCACTACCACCAGAATAATAAGGAAAACTGTACTGAATTACAAGTACATTAACCTCACGGTTGCACTGCTTTATTTTTGGTCATTGTTTCCTTCCACTGATTGCCACAGATTTATTCTGAATTATCTATGACATATTTCTCAACACTTTGGACCAAAATGGACATTAATAAGATTCTGACTAAGGTTAAAATAGTCTTTGGTCATGAAACAAACTTTGTGGTTCATGTTTGTGTGAGTGTTTTGGATTTCATAATTTGTTTTATTATGAATTATAAACTAAAAGTTTGTAGTTGCACAATTGCAAAATATCAAGGCTGAAAGAAATTAGAAAATACATGGCCTGTATCTTCCCCCTGCCCTTTTTTTGGCCAAAGGACCCCTTTTAACAAGCTAAATCAGTATATAAAATTAGATAAAAGCAGAGCTTCACTAAGCCCAGACACCCAGAATCCCACCTGCCACATGTCCCTTTTATAACCTGTCCTTGGACCCCAGTAAAGCAGAACTCCAAGGCTCCATGGAACACAGTTTGAATACTTGTGGCTTATCCAAGGTTCCAAAGTCTACAGATAAAAGGGTTTAGCCAAGGTCACCCCTGACTCCTGGAGTCACCTTTCTCTGACCAAGTGAGTCAACAACAAATAAGCACTAAACGTATTGCAATTCCTTATCGCTGATTCCGCCCCTCCCCCCCCCCCCCCCCGCCAGCTATCTTCATCTGGATTTTACTCCAATAGGCAACTCAGTACTTTCCTTGTTACATTGGATCCAGTGATGCAGGACTAGTGAGACTGGCAGTGTAACTACCCAAAGTGGAGTGAACCTTTGTCAGGAAAAAAAGAGGATGCTCGCAGAACTGATGCCACAAAAATGAGATCCTCTTCTCATGGAGGAATCCCAGTAGACACACACAATGGCCATGTCCAGGGAGAGAAATAAGCTCTGCAAAGCCCCCACTCTCTCACCACCAGAGAGCGGTATGTTCTGGGCCCATGAGAACATTGCAAACTTGCATGGTCCTCTGCCTCTGTCAGAGGGTATGGAAGATTTCCCTGCTTGCTTGGGCCGCTCAGATTGTTAGCAGTCTCACAAGCATGGTGAGAGTGAATTCTCTGGAGACCTTACACTGTTATCAGGATTCATCCCTTATGTACTGTCAAGGCAGACAACAGCTGGGGCCACCGGAACAAGAAAGTTCTAGGCCTGAGTCCAGGAGAGACATTAAACCAGGAGCAGACAGGCATAAAGTGAATGAAAAATATCAGAAT
Source organism: Bubalus bubalis (assembly GCF_019923935.1). NCBI lineage: Eukaryota > Metazoa > Chordata > Mammalia > Artiodactyla > Bovidae > Bubalus > Bubalus bubalis. Next base: position 93,484,750 of record NC_059166.1, on the reverse strand, counting down.
GGAGAAGCCACATGGAGGACAGGTAAAACTCTTATTTATTGATCAACTGTTATGCAACACTCCTTTTGCCAGGTCCTCTCTTCATGCATTTCGAGGGTAAAATAACCAAACATGAGAGTCACTGGCAGTGCCTGGGGTACACAAGGATCACAGAGAAGCCACCCAGCTTCTGGGTTCTGGGTCTGTGTGGCATCCTTTACTGCAAAGTCAGTTCAAAGGACGATGGTAGCAAGAAGATGAGTAATGGTAGTGATCTGAGATTCACAATTCAGAGGCTACAAAGAGAAATTCCTAGGAGAGTCTTATTTATGTCCCTCAAGAACATTGATAATTAATCAAAGGCAAAAGAGCAGGGTACCCTCAGGTCCCAGCTCTTGGTACATTGTTAAATTACCACCATTTAACCTCTAAGGACCAACTGTGACCTGCAATTTGTAAGCCAGATTCAACACTTTTTTTGGGGGGGTGGGCAGTGGGTAGGATGAGTGAGTCAAGATAAATTGATCTTTGGAATGAGTAAAATCTTCAGTGCTTCTAAAATATCATTTAAGAAGTCAAAAAAATAAATTATATTATTCTGAGCAAATAGTAGACTTTATTTATCAACCAACCTTTCTATAACTATCTAATATCCAAGTTATCCAAAGGGAGCAAATAGTTATGAATATCATAGGTAATATAACATTCTACTTCTAACAGTCTAAAGTCCATATATTAATCACTAATTGGGGCTACTGTGTTTGTCTGCATTATCTCAGAGTTGTGGGCAAGAGGAATGAGGAAAACTGATGTAAGGAGTGAGGAGAAAAAATTTAAATACTAAGCCATTCCGCTAACAAAATGCTCAAGCTGTCTAGCGTAATTTGGGTGCTTGGTGAATCACTGCTTAGCAATTCATGAACACTGTGGGTGCCTGGAATTCAATTCTATTGTCCTCGAGCTGAATTGCTTTGAAAAAGGTCACATGAGAGGGAGAGGAAGTTTTGACTTTCACATGCCAGTTATTGCTAAGGAAACCACTTCCTCAGTATTCACAGATTCAGCATGTCTGCAGTTTTGGCTTCCATACAGATTACATTTTGGTGCCACATTAAGAAACAAGGGTGGAAAGTATTTTAAGAAGTCAACTCAACTATGACATGTTCACAGAACAATAAGAGGAGCCTTCTCAGATGCCTTTCTTTTCAGAAGCACTCTAGGTAAGCCTGGGTGAAGCTTCCAGGATCTGACAGGATGTTTGAGGTTCAAGGAGCACGCCTGTGATGGCCAAAAACAAATGAGAAGTGAGTACAGCTCTGTTGTGTTTTCTGATTGGCAAGGGCTCTGAATTATCTCCTACTTGTAGTTGTGGACAAAGAAACACGAGAAGAATTACCATGTTCTAGGACTGAGTGTTCCTTTCCAATTCAAGTGGCAATAAGAAATAAAAATGGTTAGCCTTCCAGAGTTAGATTATATAACTTGTCTCCTCTGTTTCTTTGTTTTTGCTTTGTTTTGCTTTCCTTTTTGTCTTTTAAGGAGAAAAATGGATAAGATGAAGGGACATTTTTAGAATGACTGGGGCTATCAGTGGACCTTATTGCAAATAACAGCTAAACTCAGAAGTGGCTATTTTTGCTCTAGTTGATCTTAACTATTTGGTGACTTCTTTGCTTTTATTTACATTCCTATTTTTAACCCAAAAAGATCTTGTGTAAGCTACCTCTTTGTTCAGCATAGACATCCAACTATTTTTAATTCTCTCTGCTGCTAAGAATAATAATTAGGAGCCAGAAGATCACAAATCTTAGATGTCTGGATTCCATCTGTTTGAATATCCCAAGATGCTCTTCTAGTACTATGATTTACAGTTTTATCTTCTGTCATTTAGTTTTCAACCTTATTCATGAATCATAGGTTCAAAACTCAACTGCATTGTTATTAAGAACAATCTGCAAACAGCTACCCTGTAGTGAACTTACTGTGGACGCTAAATGGAATGGCAACGACCATGAAAGAAGCAACTCTCAGTTATAGTAAAGCATAGCATGAGCTGAGCATTTGAGAATTTTAATACTGGAAAATGATAGACTTTAGATCAGGTGAATATCTTAAAATTTTTAAATATGTTGCTTTTGAAATCACAAATTTAATTCTTTTTTAACATCTAAGAAAGCTAAATATTTTTGGATTGAGAGAAAAATATACAAAGAGATGTTTATTGAGTTATTTATTGATAACCATCTATGCACACTCTCCAGAAATTCCTCTAAAGCTCTGTCAACTATAAATTGGCCCTTGCCATGAACACTTGCCCTCTACCTCTACAAGGATTAAATCATGTGCTGCTGCAGCTGCTGATTTTCAACACCCCATGAAAGGAGCTCAGGATGGAGAGCAGGAGTGAGGCTCTGGGTTTGGAGAAAAACTGGCAGGAGAAGTCCTCAGATAGCTTGATATTTTTAGGAGCCGATTTCATTGGCTCAATTCTTGTATCTCCTCTTATCTAGAAAAGCACTAAAATTCTTTATGGTGATGACTGTTCCTTATGACTGGCAGAAAGCTTAAGATCGTTAGAAACCTTCTGGAAAAATATGTGGTTGATTGCATGTACTCCTCCTTCACTGAAATCACACATATACTGAGATTTCCTGCTGCTTCTTTGGAACAGTTTCTCAGAGCTATCTGAGGTGCTGTCTCCCAGGCTGCAGCCTTCCCTTTACCCCCAAATAAAACTTACCTGGAAACTCTCATGTTGTGCATTTTTTTAAGTTGACACCCTTGATCTTCACATGAACTAAGACCCAGAGAGTTTAAGGGAATGCTCAAGTTCACTCACAGAGTAAGCAGCAAGGCTAAAAACTCTTGGTCTGTGTCCAGGGTCTGAGCTCTTACTACTAGTGAACTGAAATGAAATATGAAAGTGTTAGCTGCTCAGTCATGTCAACTCTTCGTGACCTCATGGACTGTAGTCCACCAGGCTCCTCTGTCCATAGCATTCTCCAGACAAGAATACTGGAGTGGGCAGTCATTCCCTTCTCCATGGGGTTTTCCTGACCCAGGGATCAAATCCAGATCTCTTACATTGCAAGCAGATTCTTTACTATCTGAACCACCAGGTAAGCCCCTTACTGCTAGCATAGATGTTTACAGAGAGAAAGCCCTTGACATGGACTCATTTGAGTGGCCAAAAGGTTAAAGTAAGGAAAAGACCCCACTCTTCTAACCCAGAAAATGTCTGTGTAGAGCGCATGTCTGGTTCTTTGGAACTTAAAGCCAGATACTACCATCTTTGGGGTAGGATGAGGGGCATTGCCAGGCTCATCATCCAGGAAAGGAGACCTTGTGGGAGAGAAAGAAGGGAGATTGGAGCAGCAGACTCATGGGATTAGTGACTTGGTGACTCAAATGTGTCTTTGGGTATTGGGTTCACCCCCCATTCCTGCCTCCAGGGGACAGACTAGGAATTTGTAAAGGATCTCAGTCATGCTGGGGGCAACAAATTGCGGAAGATAGGCCTCGTTCAACTGGAAAAACAAGTTTCATGCTCTGCCCTTCATCTTCAATGCTTGTTCTGTCAAAGAGATTCTCCAAGGCTCCTAAGGAAAAAGTCCTGCAGCTGTTGTGTTGAAATAACTTTCAGGCTGGGAGGCAGGGGCATGTCAGCAAACCAAAACTTAGGTCACTTTCCCTGTAAATGCTCTGCTAGACCAGAAATGCAGGACATCCAGGCAGCTGATCCCGAAGGCCAAGCCTTCAAATTGCAAGTGAGTTGGCATCTGTAGGCCCGGCCAATTATTTACTCTTTCTTGTTTGTTAAACTTATAAAAGCTTCCTGCCTTCCACCTCATTCTTCTACAGAGGAAGCTGTAGCTTCACCAAGCATTCAAGTTTGTTTGTATCACCCAAATTGTCTTTAGTCATTTCTTTTAATAGTTTGGATCTAACCTTAAAGGGAAATAGGGCTTTCCCCTAGCTTCTCACTCTTTGGGCCAAAGGGTAAGATTTCACCAAAGGTTTGGGGTGAATCTGTTGGGAGGACTAAAGCTTCAAAGTCAGATAACTTCAGGCCACGAAGAGATCCTTCTTTCATGCCAAAGTGAGAAAAATCAATCTCTTTCTCTCTCCCTCCCTCTTTTTATTTCCTTCCTTTCTTCTTTTCTTTTTTCCTTAGAAGGCACTGTCTCCCAGCATCTCAGAAATATTCCCCCCACTCTTCCCATCACAACTCCAGGCAGTCTCCATCCTGGGTTACAGTGCTGAGAGCCACAATTAAATGCAAACATTAACAAAGCACCTGGATGGAGACTAAGCCCAACTTGGTGAAATGGCAGCAACCTCATCCAGCGGCTGAAGCCAAATCTTAGAGTTATTCTTGATTCTCTCATTTCTTCATTCAACTGAACATTTGGGGATGCCAAAATCCATATGAAAACATCCCAAAGCTGCCCTCTTCTCTATATCACTGTGAGCTTGTACCGTCCCAGCTGTCCCCGTACTATCTCCTCTTAACTCCTCCACATGTCAGTTAGATGGTGGTTTTTCCATCTTCATAAGAGAACATAACTTCTGCTTAAACTCCTCTTTTGCCTTTGCACTGTGTTTAAAATAAACCCTAAACCTCTGTGTGCAGGTGAAGTCACTTCAGTCATGTCAGACCCTTTGTGACCCTATGGATTGTAACCCACTAGGCTCCTCTGTCCATGGGATTCTCCAGGCAAGAATAATGGAGTGGGTTGCCATTTCCTTCTCCAGGGGATCTTCCCAACCCAGGGATCAAACTTCCATCTCTTAGTTCTCCTACATTGGCAGGCAGGTTCTTTACTACTAATGCCACATGGGAAACCATTACGGTGACTTGTAAAGCCACATGGTGATCTGAAACTGCCCACCCTTGAAAGGTTCCTCTCGCTACTGTTCCTTCAACTGCCCAGTTCAGTCCCGGCTCTGGATTTTCAAAGTTTCCCCAGACACATCCAGTTCCTCCCACTCAAGGGCCTTGTCACACATTGTTCTCCTTCCTTGTCTTCAGGTGGCTGGCTCCCTGCCATTCTGATTTTACTTTCAATGTCATCACTTTAGAGAAGATCTCTCCAACCTCCCTGCTAAAGTGGTTGAGTTTTAGTTGGAGGTTGCATCATGCTGGAAGGTAGGCTTCAGGAAAGCAGGCCCTTCTCTGTCCCAGTCATTATGTTGTACCCACAGCCTACAAATGTATGAACAGTCCTGGGAGGAGCTCACTGCATCTGATGAAACGAGGAAGAAACCCTTGTTATTAGCCCTGGGATTTCTTTGCAAGGAATGATGCTAAAGCTGAAACTCCAGAGAGATCCAACCAGTCCATTCTGAAGGAGATCAGCCCTGGGATTCTTTGGAAGGAATGATGCTAAAGCTGAAACTCCAGTACTTTGGCCACCTCATGTGGAGAGTTGACTCATTGGAAAAGACTCTGATGCTGGGAGGGATTGGGGGCAAGAGGAGAAGGGAACGACAGAGGATGAGATGGCTAGATGGCATCACTGACTCGATGGACATGAGTCTGAGTGAACTCCAGGAGTTGGTGATGGACAGGGAGGCCTGGCGTGCTGTGATTCATGGGGTTGCAAAGAGTCGGACATGACTGAGCGACTGATCTGATCTGATCTGATTGAGTTCAACTCAGATTACCATGCCCCCTAAGCCAAACTCTGGGGAGGCCAAGGGCAGGACATGGGGGTTGCAGAAAATTGAATCAAACTCCTTCTGGTCCACAATTAGTGTGGCCCGAAAGAGTGACACCTGATGGGGCTATCGATTTAAGAATTCTGATGTGATTGTTTCTACCTTAGAACTTACCATGACACAGTCTCAACTATAGCTGTTAACTCACTGTTTACACTGACCAGTCAGGATTGGTTGGGTTAGGGTAGGGTCAAAACACACAACCCCCAAATGTCTCAGGGACTTGAAATGATCAAAACTGATTTTTTGTGTGTGATACATGTGTTCATCATTTCTGCTTATTGTAGGGCCTCAGGGACCAAATCAGATGGAGGGAGGACTCATGATTTGGAAGCTGGGGCAGCTGAGACAGAGGGAGATGAGGGTGAGTTGTCTCCATCAGATGTGACATAGGTCACCTCACACCAATTTTATGAGGACATAAACATTCAGACCATAGCACAGAGGTAGGAAGTTGGAGGGCAGAATTTGAGAGAGGTTGGGATGATCACCCCCATCCTGAAGCTCCATCCCTGACCTTGTTTTCAGTGCAGGGGTTCCTAGCTCTGTGGCCCTGGGTTCTGTCTTGAAACCTTTCCTTTGTGTCTCCAGACCCCATGAGGATCTTGCCAGGGGAACCCTCCTTCAGTCCTTTGGGCCTTGGCTTGGTGTATGTTTCCTGTTGCTGATCTCTAAGAACCTCATCATCCCTAACTGATACTTTCGCTCTTATGTTGCCATAAACCACCTCCTTGCCTTTTCCCTGTAGTTAAAGGCTTTGTGTCTTTCATCTGCTCCCTACCAAACTGAGTAATACATCATCTGACCTGCAGGGTTCCAAACAGCTGTATGCATCCCCACCCACCATTCTTTCTGTCACATATTTGTTAGATGTGCCCAATTTCTCAGCTGTCTTACTCCTATGCCTTTCTCTTTCTGTTCACTGTATCGACTGATAAAAGAACAATGTGAGAGTTGTAAGTTAAGTTTTTTGGGGGATGAAATGAGGGCTAAATGTAGCTTGGGAGATAACATTTCAGATAGCTTTGAGAAATTGCTTCAAAGAGGCAGGGGGGAAGGTCAGGATATATGCAATTTTGGTGAAGGGGGAGTACATGCAACCAACCACATATTTTTTGCAGAAGATTCCTGGTAGTCACAAGGAATAGTCATCACCATGAAGAATTTTAGGGCATTTCTAGATATGAGAAGATACAAGAATTGGACTCATAAAATCAGTTCCTGAAAATATCTGTCTACAGACCTGTTCTGCCAGTTTTCCCCAGAGCACAGAGTGCCTCAGTTCTGCTCTCCACCCTGAAATCGTTTCAGAGGGTGTTGAAGGTCAGCGGCTACAGCAGCACAGGATTTAACCCTTGTGGAGGTAGAGGGCAAGTGCCAGTTTGCAGGTGACAACTGTTAGAACTTTGGGCTGTCTGATAGCTGGTCCAATTGAGAGCATTTACTGGTTTTTATGGAAACACCTTGCTTCATTCAGCAGCATGCTGGCCATGTACTCTGTGTTAGTTGGCTAGGACTTCTATAGCCCCATACCTGAGACTGGGGGGCTTAAGGACAGAACTTTATTTCTGCACTATCTGGAGGCTGGACGCCTTGGTCGAGGTGCCTCAGGTGTGGTTTCTCCTTTGGCCTCTGTCCTTGGCTCACGAGGCTGCCTTCTCTCTGTGTCCTCCCCTGGCCTCTTCCCTCAGCACCCTTGGCTTCTGCATCTTCCTCTTCTTATAAGGACACTAATTTTACTGGATGAGGGCCCCACCCTAACAGCTTCATTTTAGCCTGATCACCTTTCAAAACTCCAGCGTAAACTAGGGTTGAATTAGTTTTGAGGTTCTTGGAGTTGAGAACTTTAACATATGAATGTGGGTTGGGGCAAAATCCAGCCCGCTAGATACACTACTGCCACAGGCAGAATCTCAATGGACTTTTGTGCTTCAAAGCTTTTAGCTTCATCTTTCACCTGCTGGAGAGAGAAAGCTGTGTCTTCTAACACTGAAGGTTCCCAGATCTCTGAACAATTCCTCCCTTTCTTTTATGGTGGTTTGAGAATGGCTTGATTGTTTTCAAGATCTTTTTCTATGGTGCCTTGTGAAAGACCTCCAATTGGTAATCAATACATCCCACTAATACTGCTTCTAATCTTTTTCTCTAGAACTACTTTTTCTGTCTGTTATGTTTTTACTAGTAACAGTTTTACCAAAATTTTGGGAAAACACAGCAAAGTACATCAAACCAGTCAATCCTAAAGGAAATCAACCATGAATGTTCTTTGGAAGGATTGATACTGAAGCTGAAGCTCCAATAATTTGGCCACCTGATGCAAAGAGCTGGCTCACTGGAAAAGACCCTGAAGCTGGGAAATGTTGAGGGCAGGAGGAGAAACAGGTGACAGAGGATGAGATGGTTGGATGATATCACCAACTCGATGGACATGAGTTTGAGCAAACTCCAGGAGATAGTGAAGAACAGAGAATCCTGGCGTCCTGTGATCCATGGGGTCACAAAGATTCAGACACAACTTAGTGACTGAACAACAACAATCCTGATTACATGGATGACCAGTGTTCTGGACCCAGAGGCTTGTTGTCCATCATCTAGCCCTTGGCCATGCCATCTATTTTAGGCTTATCAGCTATGGTAGCACTCTACGTCAGGGATCCAAAGTCAGTTCTTGTCAAAACAGACCAATTTTACCACAAAATCTTCATATTCACTTCTGTTTGTGGTGCCTGTCTGCCTGTTTGACATTTGGAACCTGGTGGGTACTCAGGAATCCTGATTGATGGAGTGACCACCCTCTTGCTGTGCCAGGAGGATAAGAGAGCCCTTGGCTCTTGAAACCTCTTCTCATGTATGATACAGATCACTTTTTAATGCTTCATTGACCAAGGTATGTCAAATGGGTGCTTTTTGTTTTTTTAATTTTATTTTATTTTGCAGGAAATGCCTGTCCTATCTCATGCTTGGAAAGAGAACCAGAAATTCTTGGTGAACAGCACTCACGGTTACTGTTCAGTGTCAGTTCTCAAGAGCTGGGATTTAGTTCTGCTGCTACTGCTGCTGCTAAGTCACTTCAGTCGTGTCCGACTCTGTGCGACCCCATAGATGGCAGCCCACCAGGCTCCCCCATCCCTGGGATTCTCCAGGCAAGAAAACTGGAGTGGGTTGCCATTTCCTTCTCCAATGCATGAAAGAGAAAAGTAAAAGTGAAGTCGCTCAGTCATGTCCAACTCTTAGCGACCCCATGGACTGAAGCCTACCAGGCTCCTCCATCCATGGGATTTTCCAGGCAAGAGTACTGGAGTGGGTTGCCATTGCCTTCTCCAGGGATTTAGTTCTGGGAGTTAACAAACTACTTGGGGGAAAAAGAGCAATTGGGGATTATCTGTGGCATAAATTGTGGGTCCTTGATGCTACTTTGTTTTCTGATCACCTTGCCACTATTTCCTCCAACATATGTGTGTGCGTGCACACACACACACACGATAGCCACTCCTTTCTCTAATGCCACAGAATTACACAGTCAACTTCTCTAGTAGCAGCTGGCTGTCATGTGTCATTTGGCAACATCCATACCTTCTTTTTCTTGCTGTAAATGACGTCTGCAGAAGCTGTGTTAAGAGAGTCAGGTGTAACCTCTTTTGCATTATGGTGCTTGTGATCCACATGATATGTACCTCATTCCCTTCACAATGCATTTGAAAATGAAGTCATATTTAAGTTTGTCATTTCTATAAAGCAAGAAAGATAGTTACTGTCATGTGCTGCCAAGCAGACTGGCAGATGCCACTAACAAATGGTAAAACATTCTCCTCTGCTTCATTATTTCCATAAAAACAAACTCTTTTGGTTATCATTTCTGAAATAGAATATAAGCCTGATTCTAAATGACAAAAGAAAAAATACAGTAGCTGTCAAATCCCAATGCAGTGTTTCTAGAAGTTAGTGAATAAGTGAAGTGAATCACATTCAGAAGAGGACTGATAATCCAGAGTACCCATTAAAGTGGTTTCCAGCCTGAAGTAGACAGGGATCACTAACAATGTGTTGAACAGTGGAACCAGGTAGGAAGCACCCAATGGGAAATGTGCACACAGTTAGATGGTTTTGATTTGATATAGCCTTTCCTCAGAAGCTACGTTGAGAATAAATTATTTTGTTTCAAATTTCTCCCCAGTGAATCCATCCATCTTTTCTGAGGCCAACTGATTTTTCTAAAATACAAGTCTGATCATGTCATCAATGAATCAGCTCTGGGACCAAGTTACCATCAGGAAAGAGTCTGCCCCATGGCCTCCGAGCCTGCGGTCATGACCTCTCCAAGCCAGTCACCCAGGGGATGCCACTTGCATACACTCATGCCACTCACCCCCATGCCCTCCTGGCTGCTGCTTGGCAGCATCAAAGCTACACTTGAATTGCCTCCGCTGCCAAATCCCATTTGTTTGTTCTCCATCCAGGCACCCGACTCCTCACCTCCCGGCCTTTTCCAGCCTTGCTCTTCTGCGTTAGCTGCATGGTTATTTCCTGACTGTGGTTTTTTTTTTTTTTTTTTTTTTTTAAATTTGCTCTGAGCTCTGTCTTGGCAAGCTCTGACTGCCACTTGCTTCCTGGCTGCTGACTCACTGCTCTGCTCTGTCCTTTGCTGTGGGGGACCCTCCGGATTCTTGACCATGTGGCCCCCTGCCTCACTGGGACTCCTGGCACCAGGATGTCCTCAGTTCTGACTCAACCAGACACTTTTCATTTTTCAGAGCTCCTTTACTGGTGTACTGCTTTACTCGACAATCCTAGGTAAGTCATGTGGGCTTCCCTGGTGGCTGAGATGGTAAAGAATCTGCCTGCCATGTGGGAGACCTAGGTTCAATCCCTGGGTTGGGAAGATCTCCTGGAGAAGGGAAGGACCACTCACTCCAGTATTCTTGCCTGAAGAATCCCATGGACAGAGGAGCCTGGTGGGCTACAGTCCATGGGATAACAAAGAGTCGGACACGACTAATGTGACTTAGCATACAAGTTGCCCTTTTGGTTGGTGAATGAGGAAAGTAACTGACATGCTCCAGTTTTTCATCCAACAAGTGATGCTTAATAAGAGGTGAGATTGGAACTCAGGTCCCTCAAAGCCCAAGGCCTCAGCCTCTAAGCTGTGCTGCTGGAAGACATGCGCCTTTTCACAGGTGCTTTAGGTAGGGGATGAAGGCGGCAAGGCTGTTACTTTGGTGTTCTTGTACAAATGAAAGCAGATAAGAATTTTACATCTGGAGACAGATTGGTAGGGGACAGTTTGGGGATCATAGATCAAAGTGTGTGCATGCACGCTTAGTCGCTCAGTCATGTCCTATTCTATGTGACCCTATGGCCTGTAGAATGCCCTGCTTCTCTGTTCATGAGATTCTCCAGGCAAGAATACTGGAGTGGGTTGCCATTTCCTCCTTCAGGGAATCTTCCCTACCCAGGGGTTGAACCAGCATCCCCTGCATTGGCAGGTGGATACTTTTACCACTGTGCCATACGGGCTTCCTAAATATTTCCAAGTAAAGTAGTCCTACTCCACTTGGGTATAGAGCCACTTTGACCTCAAGCAGAAATCAACATTTTGTCTGCAAATAGTCAGAAAGTAAGTATTTTAGGCATTACAGGCCACATATGGTCTGTTGCATATTCATTAAAAAAAAAAAACCATTAAATATGTAAAAGCATTCTTAGCTCAGAGGTCCTATAAAAATAGGCTATGAGTCACATTTGTCCCAGTTTGTTACCATTGGCTGACATCAAGGTGGCCCTCAAAGACTATGCCTTAATCTGAGGAAGGTCCTCCATAGGGTTCCAAATGGGAATTAAACCCTAATGTCCTAAAGCACCCATTGTACCATTGTAGGATGTGAATCAGCTTCTCTTAGAAAGGTACTTGTTACATTAGGAGAACTGAGTAAATACTCACTCAAAACATTTTTGTGTTCTGAGGTTCAGCTGAAAAGCTCTGGCTGGTAGCACATGTAATCACACACTTATTCATTGAGCAATCATTAACCAGGCACTAACTATGTGCTCAGTGTTGGGTTATGTGATGTGACAGCTGAGATGAGTGAGATACAGATTTTCCCTCAAAAACATCACCCTGAGTGGGCTACAGGAGATGCTGAAAATAATTTCTGAAGTCATGCTCAGGCAGAAACAATGTGATGATCCTAATAAGTATTCCATTTTCATGAGTGTGATATCTTTGCCGTAAAATGAGAGCATTTGTTTTTCTCCACAGGACTGTGATTTGTGCTATGCAGACCTGCTGACATTTTGTGGGATCACAAAGAGTCAGACACAACTTAGCAACTGAGCAACAACAAAAGCTATGGACAGTTGTCTGAGAAATCAAATGACCCCATGGCAGTACCCATCCACAGACAGACTTGGGCAAGAATCAGTCCTTGCCCACCACTAACTATGAAAATTTGGGCAATTACTGATTTTGCTTTTGGCCATGCCATGCAGCACGCATGATCTTCCCCAACCAGGGATCAAACCCAAGATGTCTGCACTGGAAGCATGGAGTTTTTAACCACTGGACCACTGGGGAATTCCTCAATCTTTCTGAGATCCTTTTCACCATAAGATGGAGAAGATATAAAACCCACTTCAGTGAACAATGGTGTAAATTTTTTTTCTTTTTATTATTATTATTTTTTTTATACTTTACAATAATGGTGTAAACTTAAATGAAAAAAAATCACATAAAGCCTTTAGCGGTGATATTTTATATGTAGCAAAAGCTCAACAGAACTCATTATTAATGCTATTTTTGGACTATGTCCCATGGTTTAAGGGGTGTCAGAAACAAGTTCTTAATCTCGCTAAAGTCAGATCCATGTATATGTGAATATTAAGTGTGCCCACAGAAAAGAAACACCTGCAGTGTTTGTCTAATTGCTTTGGACTCCTCAGAGAACTGGATGGAGCTATGGAGGGTCAAACATACCTAATTAGAGAATCAACAAATCCTGAATAGGTGCCATATTTAGAGGGATGGTTTGACTTCTCAATACAATAAACTGGCTGGAGGAAGATGGGAAAGGGGGAGACGAGGAGCATCACTTCAGCACATTCCTGACTTTAACTTGAGAGATTCTTCACGCAGAGAAATTTCTCTCATTCTTCTGGACTCTGAAGTGAGAAATAACACAATCAAGCCTTTATGAGCACTTGTTTTGTACCAGGCTCTGTCCACTTAATCCTTGCACAGCCCTATGAGAGTGGGGATATTTTATCACTCACATTTTAGATAAAGGACAACTGAAAGCACAGATTGTCCCTGTAACTTGCCCAAGGTCACATGGCTGGGGCACTGGTAGTGTGATTTAAATCTAGGTACATTTACTTCAGCCCTTATTTCCAATGCTCTACTACAAGGCTGCATAGTAGAAAGAGTTTTTGAGTCACATATGCAAATAAAATGCTTTCCTAGTCACATTTCGAAAAAGGAAACAGGTACCATGAAGTTTTAAAATTTATTTGATTGAAGGATAATTGATTTACAATGTTGTGTTAATTTCTGCTGTACAGAAAAGTGATTCAGTTATATCTATACGTGCGTGTGTGTGTGTATTAGGCTTCCCAGGTGGCACTAGTGGTAAAAAAACCTGCCTGCAAATCAGTTCAGTGGAGTGCAGTCATTCAGTTGTGTCCAACTCTTTGCGGTCCCATGGACTGCAGCATGCCAGGCCTCCCTGTCCTTCACCATCTCCCAGACCTTATGCAAACTCATATCCATCAAGGCAGTGATGCCATCCAACCATCTCATCCTCTGTCATCCCCTCCTCCGCCTGCCTTCACTCATTCCCAGAATAAGGGTCCTTGCCAATGAGTCAGTTCTTTGCATTAGGTGACCAAAGTATTGGAGATTCAGCTTCAGCATGGGTCCTTCCAAAGAACATTCAGGACTGATTTCCTTTAGGAGGGACTGATTGGATCTCCTTGCAGTCCAAGGGACTCTCAAGAGTCTTCTCTAACACCACAGTTCAAAAGCATCAATTCTTTGGCACTCAGCTTTCCTCGTAGTCTAATTCTCACATCCGTACATGACTCTTGGAAAAACCATAGCTTTGATTAGATGGACCTTTGTTCGCAAAGTAATGTCTCTGCTTTTTAATATGCTGTGTAGGTTGGTCATAGCTTTTCTTCTAAGGAGCAAGTGTCTTTTAATTTCATGGCTGCAGTCACCATCTGCAGTGATTTTGGAGCCCAGAAAAATAAAGTCAGCCACTGTTTCTGTTGTTTCCCCATCTATATGCCATGAAGTGATGGGACCAGATGCCATGATCATCGTCTTCTGAGTGTTAAGTTTTAAGCCAGCTTTTCGCTCTCCTCTTTCACTTTCATCAAGAGACTCTTAGTTCTTCTTCACTTTCTACCATAATGGTGGTGTGATCCGCATATCTGAGATTATTGTTATTTCTCCTGGCAATCTTGATTCCAGCTTGTGCTTCATCTAGCCTGGCATTTAGCATGATGTACTCTGCATATAAGTTAAATAAGCAGGGTGAAAATATACAGTCTTGACATGCTCCTTTCCCAGTTTGGAACCAGTCTGCTGTTCCGTGTCCGGTTTTAACTGTTGCTTCTTGAGCTGCATACAGATTTCTCAGGAGGCAGGTCAGGTGGTCTGGTATTCCCATCTCTTTCAGAGTTTTCCAGTTTGTTGTGATCTACACAGTCAAAGGCTTTGGCATATTCAATAAAGCTGAAGTAGGTGTTTTTCTGGAACTCTCTTGCTTTTTCAATGATCCAGTGGATGTGGGCAATTTGATCTCTGGTTTCTCTGCCTTTTCTAAAACCAGCTTGAACATCTGGAAGTTCACGGTTCATTTACTGTTGAAGCCTGGCTTAGAGAATTTTGAGCACTACTTTACTAGCATGTGAGAGTGCAGCTGTATGGTAGTTTGAGCATTCTTTGGCATTGCCTTTCTTAGGGATTGGAATGAAAACTGACCTTTTCCATTCCTGTGGCCACTGCTGAGTTTTCCAAATTTGCTGGCATTTGAGAGCAGCACTTTCATGACATCATCTTTTAGGACTTGAAATAGCTCAACTGGAATTTCATCACCTCCACTAGCTTTGTTCATAAGATGCTTCCTAAGGCCAACTTGACTTTGCATTCCAGGATGTCTGTCTCTAGGTGAGTGATCACACCATCATGATTATCTGGGTCATAAAGACTTTTTTGATATAATTTTTCTGTGTATTCTTGCCACCTCTTCTTAATATCTCCTGCTTCTGTTAGGTCCATACCATTTCTGTCTTTATTGTGCCCATCTTTGCATGAAATATTCCCTTGGTATCTCTAATTTTCTTGAAGAGATCTCTAGTCTTTCCCAATCTATTGTTTTCCTCTATTTCTTTGCATTGATCACTGAAGAAGACAGTGATCTCTCCTTGCTATTCTTATCTCTCCTTGCTATTCTTTGGAACTCTGCATTCAGATGGCTATATCCTTCCTTTTTTCCTTTGCCTTTCACTTCTCTTCTTCTCTCAGCTATTTGTAAGGCCTCCTCAGACAACCATTTTCCCTTTTTGCATTTCTTTTTCTTGAAGATGGTCTTGACTGCTGTGTCATGTACAATGTCATGAACCTCTGTCAGTTCTCCTTCAGGCACTCTATCATATCTAATCCCTTGAATCTATTTATTAGGGATTTGATTTAGGTCATACCTGAATGGTCTAATGGTTTTCCCTACTTTCTTCAATTTAAATTTGAATGTCACAATAAGGAGTTAACATCTGAGTTATAGCCATTTCCTGGTCCTGTTTTTGCTGACTGTATAGAGCTTCTCCATCTTCAGCTGCAAAGAATATACTCAATCTGATTTTGGTATGACCATCTGATGATGTCCATGTGTAGAGTCATCGCTTGTGTTGTTGGAAGAGCTTGCTTGCTAAGACCAGCGCGTTCTCTTGGCAAAACTCTATTAGCCTTTGCCCTGCTTCATTCCTTCCAAGGCCGAACTTGCCTGTTACTATAGATATCTCTTGACTTCCTATTTTTGGGTTCCTGTCCCCGATGATGAAAAGGACATCTTTTTTCGGTGTTAGTTCTAGAAGGTCTTGTAGGTTGTCATCAGTTCAGTTCAGTCGCTCAGTCGTGTCCGACTCTTTGCGACCCCATGAATCGCAGCACGCCAGGCCTCCCTGTCCATCACCAACTCCCGGAGTTCACTCAGACTCACGTCCATCGAGTCAGTGATGCCATCCAGCCATCTCATCCTCTGTCATCCTCTTCTCCTCCTGCCCCCAATCTCTCCCAGCATCAGGGTCTTTTCCAATGAGTCAACTCTTCTCATGAGGTGGCCAAAGTACTGGAATTTCAGCTTTAGCATCATTCCTTCCAAAGAAATCCCAGGGCTGATCTCTTTCAGAATGGACTGGTTGGATCTCCTTGCAGTCCAACGGACTCTCAGGAGTCTTCTCCAACACCACAGTTCAAAAGCATCAATTCTTCAGCCCTCAGCTTTCTTCACAGTCCAACTCTCACATCCGTACATGACCACCAGAAAAACCATAGCCTTGACTACTTTGTTGGCAAAGTAATGTCTCTGCTTTTGAATATGCTATCTAGGTTGGTCATAACTTTTCTTCCAAGGAGTAAGCGTCTTTTAATTTCATGGCTGCAGTCACACTCTGCAGTGATTTTGGAGCCCCCAAAAATAAAGTCTGACACTATTTCCACTGTTTCCCCATCTATTTCCCATGAAGTGATGGGACCAGATGCCATAATCTTCGTTTTCTGAATGTTGAGCTTTAAGCTAACTTTTTCACTCTCTTCTATCCCTTTCATCAAGAGGCTTTTAGTTCCTCTTCACTTTCTGCCATAAGGGTGATGTCATCTGCATATCTGAGGTTATTGATATTTCTCCTGGCAATCTTGATTCCAGCTTGTGCTTCTTCCAGATCAGCGTTTCTCATGATGTACTCTGCATATAAGTTAAATAAGCAGGGTGAAAATATACAGTCTTGACATACTCCTTTTCCTATTTGGAACCAGTCTGTTGTTCCATGTCCAGTTCTAACTGTTGCTTCCTGACCTGCAAATAGGTTTCTCAAGAGGCAAGTCAGGTGGTCTGGGATTCCCATCTCTTTCAGAATTTTCCACAGTTTATTGTGATCCACACAGTCAAAGGCTTTGGCATAGTCATTAAACCAGAAATAGATGTTTTTCTGGAACTCTCTTTCTTTTTCACTGATCCAGCAGATGTTGGCAATTTGATCTCTGGTTTCTCTGCCTTTTCTAAAACCAGCTTGAACATCTGGAAGTTCACAGTTCACGTATTGCTGAAGCCTGGCTTGGAGAATTTTGAACATTACTTTACTAGCGTGTGAGATGAGTGCAATTGTGTGGTAGTTTGAGCATTCTTTGGCATTGCCTTTCTTTGGGATTGGAATGAAAACTGACCTTTTCCAGTTCTGTGGCATCATAGAACCTTTCAAGTTCAATTTTTTTGGAATTAGTGGTTGGGGCATAGACTTGTGATATTGAATGGTTTGCCTTGGAAATGAACAGAGAACATTTTGTCATTTTTGAGGTTGCATCCAAGTACTACATTTTGAACTCTTTTGTTGACTATGAGGGCTACTCCATTTCTTCCAAGGGATTCTTGAAATTAATTTTAATCATATGTTTAAGTTAACCATTCAATATGTAATCACAGAAAATAGTCTTTTTTCGTATGTCATGAGTTAGCACTTCTGCACAATCTATTAGGACCTTTCAAGTGGTCAGGAGCCACGTGCAGCTGGTGGTATCCATAGCAGGAAGCACAACCCTGTGTTCACTCAGCCAGAGTTACTGAACTCTGTATTTGTATCTCTATGTTTACATAATCTTTATTCTTTTTGCTTTGACATATTCAAACTAGAAAGATTCTGAGTACAGAAAGTGAAAATAAGTTAGGAAAAAAAGGAATAAAGAAAACAATGGGTCATTGCTTGGCAATTTCTAACAACACCTAGGAAAGCTATGGTCTTTGGTGACTTCTGTCAGATTGCTCAAATATTTTGAGTTCAACTGCATGCCCATTTAAGAACATAAGGTTCATTTATTATGTTTCCCCCTTGGCCAAGCAGAAATCTAAAAATACACTCCTAAGTTGTTAGGTTTGACCAAACTCTTTATATAAATATCCGTTTGCAGTTGTTGTTTTAGCAAAAGAAAAAGCCAATCTCCTGTCTTTGGGTTCTAAAAACTTTAGGAAACTGATTTTTCCCCTAAGCACTTCCTTCCTCTAAACCACGTACAGACTGAAAAAAAGGAAGTGAAAATCAGATTTTATTTTTTTTTCCTACAAGAGGACAGAAAAGACAGTCCCTCCCCCACATGACTGACATTCTTTTGCCATTTCCCCTCCCACCACCGAATCCCAAATGATGATTAGAGGATGGAAACTTGGCCCCTTAACATAAAGCTTCACGCTGTAAACTAAAGCCTGGGGAATGTTGGTCTTAGGAATCATATCTCATCTGATGGGTTTGAAAGGGCCTATGGGGAATCACCATGTCACATAGATCCTTTTTTGTGTTTCAGGCAATGTTTTCCCAACATTAGACAAACAGCAGACAACAGTAGACAGTAAGTGCTTGTTCAATTAAAATTTTTTTTAATTAATTGGGGTAAATTCAAGAAAAATTTCTGTAGATAAGTATACAAGAAAAGCAGTTTACTATTTCCACAGACACTAATGGAAACACTTAGAAGATATAGTTTGAATAGAAAGAAATGACCTGTGGGACAAGAATGATATAAAGACGTGGTAGAAAAACCTGGAACTTAAAAGGGCAACTAACTCCCAGAAGTTCTTCCTTGACCCTGTCTTCATGTGAAATTTTAATATGAGTAAAATATAAAAACTAACTATAAAATAAAGATAAAATAATATGTAGAAGAATATTTATAAAATTTTGGTCAAGGGGAAGATTTTAAGGTAGTAGATATTAAACTTGGAAAACACAGTTATATTTAACTTGTCTCCCTATATACATATATGTGCATTATATATGTAGTATTTAGCATATAGCTTATGCAAAATAATGAGTTGGGAAAATTTTATGCAATTAGAATACTATCAGAAGACATAACAAGTTGCTGTTCCTAATATAGAAATAGCCATTAAAAGGAAAGGCAAACTATAAATTAAAAAAAAAAGAAAAATGACTACGAACATTTTCTTCCTCACTAGTGAATCAGAAGTGCAAAGTATACAAAAATCAGTTGAAAATTTTAATGCATCACTTAAGCAAAACAAGCAAACAAAAAAGTAACATCATCCAACTACAGTGAAATAGGTCAGCCATCCAGCTGCTGGGGGTGTGAATTGCTTGAATAAATAGAGTAGACTTCACAGTGATTTCTGGTGAATAATACCTAATAGCATTAATGTCAGCTGTCTGAGCTTAAAACATTTTAGCAAAGTATCTTTCAGAACTGTGTGTAGGGCAAAGTGAAGCCATATTGATTATTACAGTCATATGTCCTTCCTTGCATGCTCATTTGTGTCCAGCTCTTTGCAATCTCATGGACTCTAGCTGCCCAGGCTCCTCTGCCCTTGAGATTATCCAGGCAGGAATACTGGAGTGGGGTGCCATTTCCATTTCAAGGTATATGTCCTTATAGAGAAAAACAAATATCATATGATATCATTTACGTATAGAATCTAAAAAAAAAAATACAAATGAACTTGCTTCCAAAACAGAAATAGACCTACAGATGTACAAAGCCTAGGGAAAAGTTTACCAAAGGGGAAAGGGTTAGGAGGGATAAATTATGAGTTTGGGATTAATATATACACAGTACTATGCATAAAATAGATAAACAGCAAGGATCTACTGTATACTGCAGGGAACTGTACTTGGGAAAAGTATCTGAAAAAGAGTATATATAAAGAATATGCATATATATATATATATAACTGTATCACTGTGTTGTACACTTGAAACTAGCACATTGTAAATCAACTATATGCCAATAAAATCTGAAAAAAAGAGCAAAAAAACTATACATCCTTATGAATTTTTATACATATAAATTGATACTAACCAGCTGGATAATTTGCCTTATGCTGTAACTTTCGGTTGCCTGTGTGACTCCTATGCCGATGGAGCAGGAGCGGGAGGCACAGGGCTGGCTTGGGGCCAGGGCTGCTCAGGGCCTCAGTCTCCTCCGTCTCTTCCGTGCGGCAGTGGCTGGGAGGCTGGTGCTGCTGACGGTGCAGATGAAGGAAGTTTCCTGACGCCATCAGCCTGGGCTGAGAGAGCAAAGGAAACCTTCACTGCATTACACTACTGATATGTGAGGGTCAATCTGGTCACTGAGTTCTAGCTTAACTACACATACAAAACCTAACTAAAACAATAGTACAGTTAGTACTTTTAGGGACTATAGAACTTACATATTCTCTCTGGAGTTATGTATATAACACACACACACACACACACACACAATGTATATGTCATCTACCTATCTTAAGGTCTCTTCCTTGACAAAAATTGTACAAATATTCTTCTACACATTCTTTGGATTTTGTCTGTATATTCTTTTGATATTTAGTTTTTACATTTTACCCATATTAAATTTCATTTAAAGCAGTCAGATGCATGGGACGCAAAATAGCATCCTCATTGGATGAAATATTATGAATAATTTGGAACTCCGTTTTAGATCTTATATCACTTTCAGGTTGTTGCTGAGTAAATACATCATCACTCATCTGTAATTACACTTGCTAACCGAGTGCCAGGCAATGGTCCTAATAAGATGCTGCACCCACTTTAAATTTACTTCCTGTTGAGGTGGTGGTAACTGAGGCTTTGGAGGCAGCTGCTCTGCTGAAACGACCACCCCTTCTGCCTTCATGGGTAAGAAAAAGATCACTGTTAATAAGGACTTTAAGGTACCCAAAGCCTGTTTGTTCACCACCAACAAGGAAAACCATACACTAGGAAACATCAGTCAGTCTCAGCTACTGAAGGCCTCACAGGTGCAGTTTGCTGGCTACAAAGTCCTTCGGCCCTTGCAGCACAAGACCGTCATCCATGTGCAGAGCGCCCTGGACTACACCCCCAGGAGGCTCCCACCTGTGCCATCACAGACCTCACCACGGAGCTCTCCCTGCTGGAGGAGCGAGTCTGAGTGGCCATCAAACTTCAGCAAGGAGGAAATGAGTGGTGGGCTGCATCTGGCCCTTTTCTAGGTACCAGGTGGACAAGAACACTTTTTCAACCATGAGCCTCCTTGTAGAGATACCAGTGAGTTCCTCACCCCTGGCATGATGCATCCTATATGCAGAGTCTGTTTCATAAATTGTAGCTGAAGAGGACCCAGCTGTGGACTGAAGCAGAGGTGACATCAGAGCAAAGGACCATCAGTTCAGTGGAGGTAGAGGACCTGTTCTAAAGCCACTCTGGGACCTCATTTCAGAGTGGACTGGCCCAGAGACCCCAGATATCTCTCTCTGTGCGGGTGGTGGGAACAAACTTGTCCTGGACAAAAACTGGAAACCTGGGGCTGCCAGCCAGCATCTAAAGCAGAGGAGAGCTGAAAACCAATGTGCTTCCAGGAGTCTCTGCTCCAGAAGCTTCAGTTACTGGGTCTGCCTGCCTCCCTCAGGGTGGGGACACCCAATGGTCCCACAAATAGCTCTCCTCAGGCTTCTTTTGCATAGTAGAGTTTCATAAAAATAACAGTCACCAATAAAAATCAATCAATCAATCTTCTCATACCTCTTCTGAACATCTTGTCCTGACCAACACTCTATTCTTTGGAATTCTTACCCGGTTTCATGTTCTTCCACTTTCTCCCTCACCTCTCCCCTGGGGTGTGGTCCTCAGGCATCACTTTTGGATCCCTTGATCACTGTTTTCAGACTGTGACCCATGGACAATTCACCTTCTTCTGGCTCCACAGTGTGAAGCCTCTCACTGAGTCTCTTGGTGTATTTCCTTGGACGCCACAGTCATTAAACCCCAAAACCTCAGCAGTGGGATTGGGGAGAAGGTCAACACCCTTTGATGGAGGTAGCAACAGAGTGGGAAAAGCATCATCAGATCTTTCAAGATTAATGATCCAACATCAAAATACATTGTGGAAAATCTACAAATGCTTACATTATTAAGTATGTTGGACTTTTCATGGTTCCTGGATTCCCAAGTGAACAAATCTTGAAAAGTTCCTGTTAATAAGTTCATTATTAACGAATAGGTAACTTTTAAACTATAACACTTAATTTTACAGACTCGGTTAGATTGTGTGGAAGCCTCCAGCTGATACGTTGGGATCCTGCTGGAAATCATTACTCCATGGAGGTATGTTTCTCTGGAGAGCTAGGATTAATTCTATTTCACTAATTTGTCTTTATGGAGATACCATGTAATTTTTTCCTTAGTGAAAATTAGCTGAAGTTGGACCAAAATAAATCCTAAACATTCATCATCTAGAGAATTGTTACATGAATTATTTCTACACCTGTGTAATGTAATCTCATGCACCTATTAAAATAAAAACTAGAAAGACAAGTTTGATATGTGGAAGATTAGCAGGAAATAATGGTATGAGAAAGAGCAGAATGTGGTGTTTTCTTTTCTAGAATCACACCCTGAGTAGGGAATTCAGTTATGTAGCTATGTTGAATTCAGGTTGATCAATGATTATTCTTCATGTTTGGATGGACTTTCAAAGGCAGGTGCTGTTGGGGGCTTTGTCTCCATGGGAACTTGAACAGCTTTCCCAGAGAGGCAGTAGTTGAACACAAGGAGTTCATGGTTGATCCCAATCCCCCAGCCTTACAATAGACGTGGAGAAGGGGAGAGGGAGAGGGTCCAAGGGATACGTGTGGCCATGGGGAAGTTTACCAGACAGACGGAGGGTCTCGATGCAAACTTGGTGTAGACGCACTGCTGAAAGTTAGGGAGGGGGTGAAGGTGGGGGTGGGGAGGTGAAAGTTGGGGTGATGGGGGCTGCACTTTGAGCACTAGATTTAGAAACTACCATTTGGTACTTACTTCAGGCACAGCTTCTTCTCATAGCCTTTTCCTCCAATAACCAAGCTCTTGTGCCAAATTTGGAGTAAAATTGAAAACTGAAATTAAGTCAAAGAATGAGCTGAACAATTTCTGTGTGGGTATATGTGTCTGTGTGCATGTGTATGGGGGGTATAATGTAAAGAAGGTAAAAGTTTTCTGTTCTGTGTTGGTATTTTTTTTTTTTTACTAAGTTATGTTGAAATACAGTTGCTTTACAATGTACTAGTTTCTACTGTACAGCAAAGTGAATCAGTTACACGTATACATATACCTCTCTTTTTAAGATTTCCCTCCCTTTTAGGTCACCAGAGAGTAATGAGTAGATTACTCATGCTATACAGTAGGTTCTCATTAGTTACCTGTTTTATAATATTAATACACAGTAGTGTATATCGGGGGCTTCCCAGGTGGCGATAGCAGTAAAGAAGCCACC
Organism: Bubalus bubalis; assembly: GCF_019923935.1. Classification (NCBI taxonomy): domain Eukaryota; kingdom Metazoa; phylum Chordata; class Mammalia; order Artiodactyla; family Bovidae; genus Bubalus; species Bubalus bubalis. The sequence goes on along the minus strand of NC_059166.1, from coordinate 93,461,562 downwards.
TGGTTTCAATCCCTGGGTAGGGAAGATCTCCTGGAGGAAGGCATGGCAATCCACTTCAGTATTCTTGCCTGGAGATTCCCAAGGACAGAGGACTATGGTGGGCTTCAGTCCATAAGGTCACAAAGAGTCAGACACAATGGAAGCAACTGACCACGCACACACACAGCATATATATGTCAATCCCAATCTCCCGATTCAATCTCACTTTCCTTCTCCTCTTGCTTTCCACAAGTTTGTTCTCCATGTCTGTGTCTCTATTTCTGCTTTGCAAATAAGTTCATCTGTACCATTTTCCTGATCCACATAAGAGTCATATTCAGTTCAGTTCAGTTCAGTTCAGTTGCTCAGTCGTGCCCGACTCTTTGCGACCCCATGAATCGCAGCACGCCAGGCCTCCCTGTCCATCACCAACTCCCGGAGTTCACTCAGACTCACATCCATCGAGTCATCCATCCAGCCATCTCATCCTCTGTCATCCCCTTCTCCTCCTGCCCCCAATCTCTCCCAGCATCAGAATCTTTTCCAATAAGTCAACTCTTCGCATGAGGTGGGCAAAATACTAGAGTTTCAACTTTAGCATCATTTCTTCCAAAGAGATTCCAGGGGTGATCTCCTTCAGAATGGACTGGTTGGATCTCCTTGCAGTCCAAGGGACTCTCAAGAGTCTTCTACAACACCACAGTTCAAAGGCATCAATTCCTCGGCGCTCAGCTTTCTTCACAGTCCAATTCTCACATCCATACGTGACCACTGGAAAAACCATAGCCTTGACTAGACAGACCTTTGTTGGCAAAGTAATGTTTCTGCTTTTCAATATGCCATCTAGGTTGGTCATAACTTTTCTTCTAAGGAGTAAGTGTCTTCCAATTTCTACCATATTTATTTTTCTCTTTTTGACTTATTTCCCTCTGTATGAGTCTCTAGGTCCATCCATATCTCTGCACTATTTCATTCCTACATCTTCTTTGGGCTTCCCAGGTGACTCAGTGATAAAGAATCCTTTACCAATGCAGGAGATACAGGAAACATGGGTCTGACCCCTGGGTCAGGAAGATCTCTTGGAGGAGGAAATGGAAACTCACTCCAGTATTCTTGCCTGGGAAATCCCAGAGACAGAAGAGCCTGGTGGGCTACAGTCCATGGGGTCACAAAGAGTCGGACATGACTTAGAAAACACACACACACACACACACACACACATTTTCTTTATCTATTCCTCTGTTGATGGATGTTTTGGGATTTTTAGTGATGTCAAGAGGAGGACTATTTTTCCTATTCAGAGCAGCAGTGGTTTGTGTAGAAAGTGAAAATGAAAGTCGCTCAGTCGAGTCTGACTCTTTGCAACCTCAAAGATGCTACAGTGCACGGAATTCTCCAGGTCAGAATACTGAAGTGGGTAGCCTTTCCCTTCTCCAGGGGATCTTCCCAGCCCAGGGATCAAACCCAGGTCTCCCACATTGTAGGCAGATTCTTTACCAGCTGAGCCACAAAGGAAGCCCAAGAATACTGGAGTGGGTAGCCTTTCCCTTCTCCAGCGGATCTTCCTGACCCAGGAATAGAACCGGGGTCTCCTGCATTGCAGGCAGATTCTTTACCAACTGAGCGATCAGGGAAGCAGGGTTTGTGAAGTGAGGCCAAATCACACTCATCACGGGGACTCTGCATGTGGCCAGTGCAGATGGAATTAGACAGCAAAACACATGGTCCCTGAACTCATCTCTCGTCCACATCTTCACTGTCTATATTCCCTCCATGAGGTCTCTTGAGGGAAACAGGAGCAATACAGCCACTTAAAATGTGTGTATAAAATGCTGAATAGACTTTTCTCAAAGTCTATGAAAAACAGGAAGAGTACTCTGAAATCGGAGGCTATGTGCTTCGTTAATTAAAACCTTAGGCTTTAGACCAAGACTGACTGGATTTGCCTCTTGGTTGTCCTGCCTCCTGGTATACAACCTTCAGTGAATTCCATGAACTTTGTGCTTTAATTTCTTCATCTGTGAAATGTGGCTGTTTTGAGAATTAAATGAGCTAATATCTATAAGAGAATCAGTGCAGTTTCTGGCCCATGAAGTTTAACATGGATGATTGTAATGATTATGATGATGGTAATGATTAGGGCTCAAAGCTGAGTTAAAGGAAGTCAGTTCATAATCTATATATATTTTAAAGAAAATCCTCAACAGTGGGATCTATGCATTCCTGCTTCTGTTGCTGCTGCTAAGTCACTTCAGTCGTGTCTGACTCTGTGTGACCTCATAGACGGCAGCCCACCAGGCTCCTCTGTCCCTGGGATTCTCCAGGCAAGAACACTGGAGTGGGTTTTCATTTCCTTCTCCAATGTATGCAGGCATGTTAAGTTGCTTCAGTAGTGTTGGACTCTGTGCAACCCCATGAACAGCAGCCCACCAGGCTCCTCTGTCCACGGAATTCTCTAGGCAAGAGTACTGGAGTGGGTTGCCATTTTCTTCTCCACTACGTGTTCCTAGACCTCATTTACAAGTGGTACAACTGGCTGTATCACCTCTAGCAAACACCTCAAAACTCTTTGCCTTCTCTCACAGACACATTAGCTGTCAGGATGGGCAGTTCTGGGTACTGTAACAGGATGCGGGGTTGGCATCACTCAGAAATCTACAGGTGTGTCACTATTCAGAGGGTGGCTCTCCTCTGTGCAGACACTTAGGAACCAAAGCTCCTTGTACGCTGTGTTCTGACAGCCTCTGAGGCATGACAGTTCTCTGCATTGAAGTGACAACAAGGAAGTGAAAGCAAGAAGTCAGCAGTTTTTTAAAAGCCAAGGCCTGGAGGTGACACAGGACACCCATTGTCTTTCCACTGGTCAGACCGAGTCCCATGTTCCCAACTACATGTCAGTGCCTCCTTTGGACTGTGGTCCCCCAGAGACATGAGGGGAGAGCAGAATTCTTATAGATGGCGAGCTCTCCTTTCAAGAAAGGCAGAGGGACAGCAGTTGAATTGCAAGTAGGGGCCCCAGGCATTTCATTCTTGACTCAACGCTTATAGAGGTGCAGAGCTGGCAGTGCCATCCTGGCACAAACCCCGGAACAGAAGGTTGATGTGTGTCCTTCAAAGTTAGGCGGCCAGACATGAGAGCAAAGACTGAGGCTACTTCTCACCTGTGGTTTCATCACGCAGAAGCCTCACCAGAACGGCCAATTCATGCAGTGTGTGGCAACCCTGGATTTGAATACACAGGAAGGAAATGTAGTCAGGCTTCCGGCCCATTAGAGGGCCCACACAGGACCCCAAGGGTCTGAAAGTAGGTCTGTAAAGTCAGAGAGGATACAGAGGTCTTCAGGCAGCTTCTGGGCTACCCAAAGGATGCCCCACTCAGAGAGGTGTTTGGAGATAGTGATGCCTGGATGCGGTTAACCCTCTTTGAAGGGACCTTTAGTCGAGGAGCAGGTCAAGAAGAAACTGAAGAGATTCTTTGAAAATTCACATACAACCTCTACTCTGAGGCCATCACGTTGGTGGAGACCCCAAGGAGTCGATTGGAGGGTTATCTTCTCCCGTCAACAGGCAGCCAGCTGTGCCAGACCCCTCCCACTTTTCTATTTCTTCCTACATGAAAGCAGCATCCAGTCCCATCACTTCATGGCAAATAGGTGGGGAAAAAATGGAAACAATAGAAGACTTTATTTTTTTTTTTTGGCTCCAAAAAGGACTGTGACCACAGCCATGAAGTTGAAAGACACTTGGAAGAAAAGCTTTGACAAACCTAGACACCATATTAAAAAGCAGAGGCATCACTTTGCTGACAAAGTTCTGTCTAGTCAAAGCTATGGCTTTTCCAGCAGTCATATATGGATGTGAGAATTGGGCCATAAAAAAGTCTGAGCACTGAAGAATTTATGTTTTAGAACTGTGGTGCTGGAGAAGACTCTTGAGAGTCCCTTGGACTGCAAGGAGATCCAACCAGTCAATCCTAAGGGGAATCAGTCCTGAATATCCATTGGAAGGACTGATGCTGAAGCTGAAACTTCAATACTTTGGCCACTGATGTGAAGAGCTGAGTCATTGGAAAAGACCCTGATGCTGGGAAACATTGAAGGCAGGAGGAGAAGAAGGCAACAGAGGATGAGATGGTTGGATGGCATCATTGATTCAATGGACATGAATTTGAGCAAAGCCCTGGAGACAGTGAAAGACAGGGAAGCCTGGGGTGCTGCAGTCCATGGGGTTGCAGAGTTGGACATGACTAAATGATTGAATAACAGTATGACAGCCCACAGGAGGAGGGGTTGGGGAGGAAGAGAGCAGACCATGCCTCTTAGGAAGTAGAGGTCCCAAAAGGTAAAGAGTAAGACTCAACTGCAGGGAAGGGAAAACACGAGAGCAGAACTTAAAATGAGAAGCAGTGAATGAGGCTATTCTAATATCTGAAAGGGACAAGGAAACTACAAGGTTTTCCAGAAATAAGAAGGGACCCCCCCCAAAAAAATCCCACAGTTTATGGTTAAATACAGTGATAGGAAAAAACAGCAATCAAAACTCCCAATATGTCAAGTACATTCCTCTTGAGACCAACTCACTTGGAGAACTGGTTTCACCAAGTAATTTCAGTTACACATAGGTGTCGAGGCTGCAGGTGGGAAAGAAAACACCACTTTCCTTTTAGAATCTGTTTGCATTACTGACTGACATGGGGCTCACCAATGGATCTGCCAACAGGCATTTACTGTGGGGAGGAGGTGGGCTGTGTGTCCTTAAGTTTTATGATTTTCAGAGCCTGAGAGGTCTTGATACGGGCAAAGAGGGGAGGGGGCAAGTGGGGCAAGGAGCTTTAATTCTCCATCCAAGTGGTGTTCAGAGCCTTGGGGCTGCTGTGGTTGAGAGAGAACTGCTCTGTGGAGCAGTGGGAACAAGGGAGAATCGGGCATTTAAACACTTAGGGGGGATATTTTAGAACCCAGGGCTTCCTGGGAGAGAGACTGGGAGGTCACCAAAAGAGCAGTGTGTGAGGATAATGGGAAATGAGGTTCTTCATGTTTAGAAATGCCATTAATGCTGTTTTAATACTACTTTCATAGTAAATAATAATCATAAAAGGAGAGAAATAAAAATCTTGGCACCATGAAGCAGAATTGCTTTCATGTTTTTCCTTAGAGGCCAAGTAAATTAAAAATCAGTTAACAATGATGAAAGCTCCCTCTCACCTCATTTCTGCTTTCCCTGCTGAATCCCGAGAATGTTTTCTGTTTTCTCACCTCCCCTCCATTCCATTCTCGCTGGGCCCTGCCACTTCTGGCTCCTTTTCCCTTGAAGCAAGTCATGGTAAGGATTTCCTCTTGGTCTCCATTGTAGTTTCAGAATCCTTCAGTAGTTTCAGAGGAAGACTATTAAAGTTTTAGATTGCCCTTCCTTGTTATATCCTGAAAAAGTAGGACAAGAGAGCTGTTGTTACCTGAGGACCTCAACACCAGGAGTGCACTGAAAGCAAATGATGAGTCTTGTGATTCTCAAGGAAAGCCTGAGAAAGTAAATTTAGATGCCCAGGTACATTATGGCAGGAGCCAAACAGGATCTGATATAGGAATTTCAGGCAAGCATGAATTCTAACATCCCCAACTCACATCTGTTACACACACACACACACACACACAGGGATTCAAGATGTATAGGTACTAAAATAGACTGAACACTTCTAACTAGCCTGAGGACAGAGTTTAGGCTAAAAATGTAAACTCATTAAGTTTAGACCTTCCTAGAAACACTTCAGAGAAGGCAATGGCACCCCACTCAAGTACTCTTGCCTGGAAAATCCCATGGATGGAAGAGCCTGGTAGGCTGCAGTCCATGGGGTCGCTGAGAGTCGGACACGACTGAGAGACTTCACTTTCACTTTTCACCTTTATGCACTGGAGAAGGAAATGGCAACCCACTCCAGTGCTCTTGCCTGGAGAATCCCAGGGACGGGGGAGCCTGGTGGGCTGCCAGACTTCTATGGGGTTGCACAGAGTCAGATACTACTGAAGCGACTTAGCAGCAGCAGCAGAAACACTTCAGTGGCTAGTGACATAATATTTCTCTAGTAAAAAATAAAGGATTTCTGTAGTTTTCAAGGTCCTACCATGACCACCCACCCTCAATGAGGTGAATAGGATTCTCCATCTTCACGGTACAGGCATCATTATAATCACAGGGATGGATAACAGAAGGTCACACTGTGACCTTCTTGTAGACCCACTTGTGTGCTTAAATTGAGGAAGCTCTCAGGAATGTCAGCCAACCCAGATGACTTCTGTTCAGTGTGGCGGGGGTGGGGTCCCCAGCAGTGACAGTGGCTGGGGAAGTGGAACTTTTGACCATGGCTTCAGAGTGTGGGGCAAAGAAGTGAAAGAGGCACGGATCAGGAGGAAGCACTGACAGGCTCCTTCCCTCCATGGGGGCTAAATTAAACAGCTATTGCCTAGCTCCAAGAAAGCCTTCACTTATGATAAAACAACTATTTTGCCAATCTATTAAAAAATCCCCCTGGACTTGTTCTTGGGCTAAATAAAAATTTCACCTCTCTTCTACATCTCCATTTAATAACCTGAAATCCAGTAATTATAGAAAAGAGCTATCTATAGAAAAGCTGCTATTGTTGTGTGTTAAGGAGAGGGTATTTGCTTAGAATATCTATTGATTTGAAAAAATGATACAATATATGTCTGTAGGAAGAGAGCTAATTAAATATAAAAAATCTTTTATAAAAGTCCTTAGGAAAGAATTTAGCTATAAGGTTAAAAACAAAGGAAAAATAATGTTAAAAGAAGTCAATAGAAACATTCATGAATCTGCACAAAAATTGACTTCCATAGAACTTAATGCAGTGTTTAAAATATAGACATTTGTACATTACTCCTTCCACTTCATGTAGTACCAAGGTCATTTTCTTATCTTAACCTTAAGTATGTTTGTAGCATGTACACTTCAAACCAGTACACAGAGGTGAGTATGGGCTTGATGTAGGGGATGTGAAAGTGTATGGAAATTTGAGAGGATGTTTCTGCTAATTATATTCTTCATTGGTTTGTTAGAAACGGTTGGGATCTTGGGAAGGAAGATACAGACTGACAAGTGGAAACTCCAGGTACTGGCAAAGTTAAACACTGTACTTTATGAGAGGTGATCGGTACTGTTAACCACATCTTCAAGAGAGTTAGCCACACTCTCAGCAGTGCTGGAGCCAGGAGGGTCTCCCAGCTGTGGTCCCACCAGGTAGGACACCAAGATCGAGGGGCCTCTCTCCCATAGTTGGTGGAACTGAGCTCTGTATGCCGTATTTATTTTAAATTCCCAACCTGACAAGAAACTCTCTTTTCCATAGGGGAATGGGAGCAGAGGGCTTAGGGAAAATCCCCCTTCATTGAAACCAGAACAGCTGAGAAAATGTGTTTCCCTCTCACAGTAATGACTCCTTAATCCCTCAGCCTTTCCCCTTCTACACTCCTGATGGCTGCAGCGTATGGTTCAACGTGGCTTTGAGGGATTAGGTATCAAAAACTGAAGTTGTGTAATGCCGTGCAGTTGGTAGAATTGTTTTGTATGGCTTTGAATCCTCATACGTTCGTTTGGGTCCTAGGCCCAGAGCTATGCTGAAGGGCTTCGATATGTTAAGCTTGTTACAAACTGACTAGTAAAGAGTGCTGGCAAGTAAGTCACTAAGACCTTCAAACTTGACTTCATATGGTTCAGTTCCACAAACAAATCAACGACACTTGGTCTTGTCATACAGACATTTGTTCAACTATATCAGTTACATCATTGTTCAGAATTTTACATCCCAGATTTTATTCTAAACACAAATGAAATATGTTTCTGAGTTCTTAGAAGCATGGGAAATGTGGTATTCTTATAAGATACAAACATTAAAATTCCTTCAGGCATTTGGGTTTCTGTTAGACAACATAAACCAAAACCAACGCGTATATACGTGCAAGTAAACACCCCCACACACAGGCGGCGAACTGTGCATTGTCTACTATGAGGATTGATCAGGTTACGTGTGTTCCAAGTTGAAGTGGTTTTAGTAAGGAAAGCAATCAATGAGAGATCAAAAAAGATAAATTGTCTTCATGCCAAATCAACAAATTGTTTTCATAAAACCTACACGTCTTAGTTTTCAAAATGGCTTTGAGGAAACAAAAATGACTGCGGTGCAAATATGGTTGCTGTTACTGCCTCGCTTCCCACTGACTTCTGGTCAACAACTTAAAATCAAAAGCAGCGAAGTCTTTCATGAAATCCCGTGACCCCGGAGTCTTAGCATTGAGTGATTTGGTGGCTGCTAAAAAATGTCTTACAATTTTAAGGGGCAAGTTCATTCTTGGCCAAGATCTGCTAGTATTTGCAGTGAACTTTGGAATAAAAGTGTGTATTTACTAGAAATATGATACTGTGTTTCAGGGCTGACCTGTAGGGGCTGCTTCCCCTTCATGTCTAGAAAGGCGCAAGGGTGCCCTCTGGGGCCCTGGTGCAAAAGCTTGCCTCACATTTTCTTGAATTATCTGGGCCCTCAATCCAGGAACTGCAAAGGCCCAAGGCAAGGCCTGAGTGGTGGTAGGGGTTGCAGAATTGAAGGAAGGTTTCCAATGCCACCTACCATGGCCTCCAAGGCTTTTAAAATTGCATGTACCATTCCCACATTGGCCGGCCCCGCCTCTTCCATCAGGACAACAGCTGTGCTCACAGGGAACCTATATTTTGGCTTTTTTGTTGATAAAAACAATGTTCTTAGCTGAACCACACAATACTGTTTCTTAATGTGCCTTCAAATTAACATCATGTCACTGTGGCTTTAGCCATAAAAACGAAAGAATATAAGGGTTGGAAGAACATTGTAGATGATGTAATTTAATCTATTTATTCTGTCAAAGAGGAAGCAGAGGTTGGACCCATGTAAGTAACATAATTTAAAAACCTTCAAGATCTGAATCTAGAGCCAGTGTCCTGAACACCAGCTGAATTAAGTTTCCATTACCAAATGTTTACAATAAATATGCTCCTGAGTCAGGATAGATATTATTTCTATTTCATAGATAAAGCTGTTAAACATGAGAGATTAGGTCATTTATCCAAGCTCACACCAGCAAGTGAGGACAGAGCTGGAAAGGAACCCAGTGCCTTAATTTCCAGTTAGGAGGTTTATTTATTTATTTATTTATTTTTCACAAACATATGTGCACGAACCCAAACTCAGAAACTGAGACACAAATCTGCCCTCCCCAGTTTGTCTCAGTTCAGTTTAGTCAGTTTAGTTGCTCAGTCGTGTCTGACTCTGTGACCCCATGGGCTGCAGTATGCCAGGCCTCCCTGTCCATCACCAACTCCCAGAGCTTACTCAAACTCATGTCCTTTGAGTCAGTGATGCCATCCATCCATCTCATCTTCTGTCATCCCCTTCTCCTCCTGCCCTCAATCTTTCCCAGCATCTGGGTCTTTTCAAATGAGTCAGTTCTTCACATCATGTGGCCAAAGTATTAGAGTTGCAGCTTCAACATCAGTGCTTTCAATGAATATTCAGGACTGATTTCCTTTAGGATGGACTGGTTGGATCTCCTTGCTGTCCAAGGGACTCTCAAGAGTCTTCTCCAACACCACAGTTCAAAAGCATCAATTCTTCTGTGCTCAGGTTTCTTTACAGTCCAACTTTTACATCCATACATGACTACTGGAAAAACCATAGCTTTGACCAGACAGAGCTTTGTTGGCAAAGTAATATCTCTGTTTTTTTAATATGCTGTCTAACTTGGTCATAACTTTTCTTCCAGGGAGCAAGTGTCTTTTAATATCATGGCTGCAGTCACAATCTGCAGTGATTTTAGAGCCTCCAAAAATAAAGCCTGTCACTGTTTCCATTGTTTCCCCATCTATTTGCCATGAAGTGATGGGACCGGATGCCATGATCTTAGTTTTCTGAATGTTGAGCTTTAAGCCAGCTTTTTCACTCTCTTTTGTCCCTTTCATCATGAGGCTCTTTAGTTCTTCTTTACTTTCTGCCATAAGTGTGATGTCCTCTATATATCTAAGGTTATTGATATTTCTCTCAGCAATCTTGATTCCAGCTTGTGTTCCATACACTCCAGCATTTCTAATGATGTATTCTGCATGTAAGTTAAATAAGCAGGGTGACAATATACAGCCTTGATGTACTCCTTTCCAAATTTGGAACCAGTCTGTTGTTCCATGTCCAGTTCTAACTGTTGCTTCTTGACTTGCATACAGATTTCTCAGGAGGCAGGTCAGGTGGTCTGGTATTCCCACCTCTTTCAGAATTTTCCAATTTGTTGTGATCTACAAAGTCAAAGGCTTTGGCATATTTAATAAAGCTGAAGTAGATGTTTTTCTGGAACTCTCTTGCTTTTTTGATGATCCAGTTGATGTTGGCAGTCTGGTCTCTGGTTCCTCTGCTTTTTCTAAATCCAGCTTGAACATCTGGAAGTTCACAGTCCACGTACTGTCGAAGCCTGGCTTGGAGAACTTTGAGCATCACTTTGCTAGCATCTGAGATGAGTGCAGTTGTGTGGTGCTTTGAACAAAGGCATTGCCTTTCTTTGGGGTTGGAATGAAAACGGATATTTTCCAATCCTATGGCCACTGTTGAGTTTTCCAAATTTGCTGGCATATTGAGTGTAGCACTTTCATGGCATCATCTTTTAGGATTTGAAATAGCTCAACTGGAATTCCATCACCTCCACTAGCTTTGTTTGTAGTGATGTTTCCTAAGGCCCACTTGAGTTCGCATTCCAGGAGGTCTGTTTCTAACACTGTCATGGTTATCTGGGTCATGAAGGTCTTTTTTGTATAATTGTTCTGTGTATTCTTGCCACCGCTTCTTAATATCTTCTGCTTCTGTTAGGTCCATACCATTTCTATCCTTTATTGTGCCCGTATTTGCATGAAATGTTCCCTTGGTATCTCTAATTTTCTTGAAGACATCTCTAGTCTTTCCCATTGTATTGTTTTCCTCTATTTTTTTGCATTGATCACTGAAGAAGGCTTTCTTCTCTCTCCTTGATATTCTTCAGAACTCTGCATTCAAATGGGTATATCTTTCCTTTTCTCTGCCTTTAGCTTCTCTTCTTTTCACAGCTATTTGTAAGGCCTCCTCAGACAGCCATTTTGCTTTTTTGCATTTCTTTATCTTGGGGATGGTCTTGATCCCTGCTTCCTATAAAATCTCATGAACCTCCATCCGTATTTATTCAGGCACTCTAGCAGATCTAATCCCTTGAATCTATTTGCCACTTCCACTGTATAATCATAAGGGATTTGATTTAAGTCATACCTGAATGGTCTAGTGGTTTTCCCTACTTTCTTTAAGTCTGAATTTGGCAATAAGAATTTCATGATCTGAGCCACAGTCAGCTCCCAGTCTTGTTTTTGCTGACTGTCTAGAATATAATCAATCTGACATCTGTATGTCCATGTGTAGAGTCTTCTCTTGTGTTATTGGAATAGGATGTTTGCTATGACCAGTGAGTTCTCTTGGAAAAACTCTATTATCCTTTGCCCTGCTTCTTTCTGTAGTCCAAGGCCAAATTTGCCTGTTACTCCAGGTATTTCTTGACTTCCTATTTGCATTCCAGTCCCCTATGATGAAAAGGGCATCTTTTTGGGGTGTTATTTCTAGAAAGTCTTGTAGTTCTTCATAGAGATCTACAGCTTTTTCAGCATTACTGGTCAGGGCATAGACTTGGATTACTGTGATATTGTATGGTTTGCTTTGGGAATGAGCAGAGATCATTCTGTCGTTTTTGAGATTGCATCCAAGTACTGCATTTTGGACTCTTTTGTTGACTATGATGGCTACTCCATTTCTTCTAAGGGATTCTTGCCTACAGTAGTAGATATAATGGTCATCTGAGTTAAATTCACCCATTCCAGTCCATTTTAGTTTGCTGATTCCAATTTGTCTACTGCTAATCAAACATTCGTGGGGTATCAGGTGCTTTCCTAGTCATAGGGATGCTGTTGAACAGGACATAGTCTGTGATGTTGGGGGGCAAACAGATGAACCCCCAAGTATTTCTGTCCCCTGGTCTTCTTGCCTTTGTCCAGTTCTCACGTGGAACAGAGGCAGCCTGTGCAATCAGTAGCTTAGTGCTAGATCACCAGGTGTTACCTCTCAGTCCAGGTCCTAAAACACACTGTGGTTTCTGTCTTGCTTTCTCTGGGATCATTTGCTCTTGTGCACTCCAGCAGCCCTAGGGAGAAGTACATACAGGAACTGGGACTGAGAGCCAGCAAAAAC